>NC_141011.1:37951145-39443645 GCF_052327205.1 Somniosus microcephalus | reverse complement strand
TGATAACGCTGTTGTGAAACGCCTTGGGTTGTTTTACTACGGTAAAGGCGCTATATAAATGCAAGTTGTTGTTGTTTTCGGCGGTCAAGTCTACATCAACTGCTTGCTATCAGCTCTCTTATGGCTTTAACAGTCCAGCACTAATGCAGTGTCTCTCTGTGGGTCGATAGATCTGAGCAGTGTCAGACCATCAGTGGTTCTGAGTAATTGGCACAGTCTGCGACACTGAGCGATAGGATTGGGAATCGGATTGATCCACCACCCTGAGTGATTAAACATCCAGCTGTCTGGGTGTACGGCAGGATATCTAATGAGACACAAAGCAGGAAGGTGAGCGACTCTGTAAGCCTCTCTCGTCTCTCTCTTCTCACCAGATGACCGGTGTTACGAAAGAGCATTGTCTGGAGATTGTTGATAAATTTGAGCCGTGTCTGGAGAACCAGAAGCAAGGGGTCCTCGGGATTGACGGTAGGTTTTTTGTTTTCTTCCCCCAGTTTTTTCCCCTTGGTGACTTCTTCCCGAGGTCCATAGGCACTGCCCGTCCCCTGGTACCTTGCTAAGTTGCAATTCCTCGCGTGTCTGCCTAGACGGCGGATGTTGGCAAACTATTACTCCCATGAGGGGAATCATGGGTGAGCTTGATCCTGTCCCTCTACCAACATCTCCCTCACACACGCGCACACACTCACTCATACGCACACGTTCACACACGCACGGCCACATGCTCACACAACACTCACAATGTCACACTCATTTACACACACACTCACTTACACACACGCTCACACACCTGCACACATTTTCCAGCAGGGGTCAATGGATACTGATCATGCCTAATTTTTTCGAAATAAAATGAACTCTCTCTCTGTCTAACACTGACGTCAGTTGTAGGACCCGAATTGTCAGCCCAACTGAGCTTATGGTAACCGGGCACGGGGCGAGTTCGGATCAGGGGCCTTCCTGTTCCGGATGATTTGAGACACCATAGTATGGTGCAGTTATCCATTGAGCCGCTCGATACAGCAATTTAGTTACAAAGGAAGAAATACTACCGGCCAATATTTAGAAATAATATTGTTTTTATGATCATTCCAGTTTACTTTATAAGACATGTAACCTGGACATTTGATCAGAATACAGTGGAATCTCCAATCTCTGGGCTCCTTTGATCAGAGTACAGTGGAATCTCCAATCTCTTGGCTCCTGTGATCAGAGTACAGTGGAATCTCCAATCTCCAAGCTCCTTTGATCAGAGTACAGTGAAATCTCCAATCTCCGGGCTCCTGTGATCAGAGTACAGTGAAATCTCCAATCTCTGGGCTCCTGTGATCAGAGTACAGTGGAATCTCCAATCTCTGGGCTCCTGTGATCAGAGTACAGTGGAATCTCCAATCTCCGGGCTCCTGTGATCAGAGTACAGTGGAATCTCCAATCTCCGGGCTCCTGTGATCAGAGTATAGTGGAATCTCCAATCTCTGGGCTCCTGTGATCAGAGTACAGTGGAATCTCCAATCTCTGGGCTCCTGTGATCAGAGTACAGTGGAATCTCCAATCTCTGGGCTCCTGTGATCAGAGTACAGTGAAATCTCCAATCTCCGGGCTCCTGTGATCAGAGTACAGTGAAATCTCCAATCTCTGGGCTCCTTTGATCAGAGTACAGTGGAATCTCCAATCTCTTGGCTCCTGTGATCAGAGTACAGTGAAATCTCCAATCTCCAGGCTCCTGTGATCAGAGTACAGTGAAATCTCCAATCTCTGGGCTCCTGTGATCAGAGTACAGTGGAATCTCCAATCTCTGGGCTCCTTTGATCAGAGTACAGTGGAATCTCCAATCTCTTGGCTCCTGTGATCAGAGTACAGTGAAATCTCCAATCTCTGGGCTCCTGTGATCAGAGTACAGTGGAATCTCCAATCTCTGGGCTCCTTTGATCAGAGTACAGTGGAATCTCCAATCTCTGGGCTCCTTTGATCAGAGTACAGTGGAATCTCCAATCTCTGGGCTCCTGTGATCAGAGTACAGTGAAATCTCCAATCTCCAGGCTCCTTTGATCAGAGTACAGTGGAATCTCCAATCTCCGGGCTCCTGTGATCTTCCATCCCATTTACCTGATTGGTTATTGATGATCTCACATAGGAACAGGAGGAGGCCATTCAGCCCCTCAAGCCTGTTCCACCATTCAACAAGATCATGGCTGATCTATATCCTAACTCCACCCACTCACATTGGCTCCATACCCCTTAATACCCTTGTCTAGCAAAAATCTATCAAACTCAGATTTAAAATTATTAATTGAGCTCACATCTGCTGCCTTTTGTGGGAGCGAGCTCCATACTTTTAACACCCTTTGGGTGAAGAAGTGTTTCCTAACTTCTGTCCTGAATGGCCTGGCTCTGATTTTAAGGTTATGTCCCCTGGTCCCAGACTCCCCCAGCAGCGGAATGATTTTAATATATATATACATATATTTTTTTTTTTCAATCCCACAGGTTTCACGAACTACATGCGAAGCCCGGCAGGGGATATCTTTAACCCCGAACATTACAATGTGAACCAGGACATGATGCAGCCCATGTGTAACTATTACATTGCTTCCTCCCACAACACGTACCTGATGGGGGACCAGCTGATGTCACAGTCCCGAGTGGACATGTACGCCTGGGTGCTACAGGCTGGCTGTCGATGTGTTGAAGGTAAGACCATGGCTGCTCACTTTCTCTTGCGGGTCTATTTCCATGTTTGTTTTTTAGCCCGCCTTTAGTGCACGACGCCTTCTTGGTAAAGGAGTTGAAACGTGTGCTAGGAAGAATCGTTAAAGGTCTGCCTGACAGGTAAATTGCCTTCTGGCGCTCATTAATGAGGCTGCATGGCATTTTAGTGGCTAGCGCTTCAGTTATCGACCTCTCCCAACATCGACCAGCTGAGCAGGAGTAAAGAAGTCATTTCGAGCGCTACTTAAAGCTATGCTCAGCTTTCACTGTTCAATTGCTGCTAGAGGTTTGAAGAGGGCTTTTGAGACACATCAGGAGACTTTCTGGGACACTTTGTCAAGGCTTCGCCAACACGCGAGCAACATTTATTCCAGCAATTCTCTGAGGACTTCACCTAAAGAGAGCGAGTGCTGTGCTACTCCACTTTATAGGAGTCACCAGGAGAAAGGGAGTGCTTGGCCATGGGCATCTTGTTAGGGGTCCCCCTTGGTCTGCAGGAGGAATGGCAGGAGGACACGAGGCCAGGCAGAGCAGCACCAGCTGCTGCAGCAGAGAGGGAGAGGAGGGCGAGGCGGGCGTCCTTCCCTCCCTACGGGTACAGGACATCCCTCCTCCTCTGGATCTCCTCCACCAGGACCTCCAGTGCCGTGTCTGAGAACCTGTGTGCCCTCTCCCTCGGTTCCCTGAGCCTGAACCATCCTGAAACGGGCCGCTGTGTGTCAGCCAAAGCACTCCACGCCTTCAGTGGAAGTGGGTGAGTGGAGCCCACATATACTGCTCCACGAAAATTGCATCTAATCAGCGCTTGAGTGCTAAACCTGCAGTTATCTCTGTTTTAGCACCTCCAGGCAAGTTCAAATCATGGTAATCGTCAATTAGCCCCAAAATTGTGTGCTAAAACCGGACTTTCAAACAGGCGTGTCTTGTGAGCACAGCACCCACTTAGCACCTGTTTTCACCTTTTCCCCAAAATAACCCCCAAAAGCAAAGTGTATTCATACCAGCTTTTTTAAAAAGGGGCCGAGTTGATAGATACTTTAATGAGTTAAGCTTTGATGCTGTTTCCCCACAGACTGTAAATAATAAGCAATTCATTAGCCTGTCTCAGCAGTCGATAAATGCCTCACACACCCATTGTGTTCAGAAATCTCTGGTCCCTACTGACGGTCAACAAAGGGAGATTAGGAATCAAGAAACATTCAGTCAGGCCCAGTAAAGGCTGAGAAGTCAGTCAGGTCTTTAAACATTGTGAGTACCAGCGTTCAGCAGGAGAATGGAGGAGGGAGGCTTCCATCGTTCCATTGTACAGCAGGTGACCTTCCAAGAGTCAGTGGAGTTGATAAAACTGTAAACCTGCAGCTCTCTTAAAAAAAACCTTCAGTTTTCCCTCTGAACCGTTACTCCTCCTCTCTTGAGGACACAGAATCAGGCGAGGTCCCACGAGCACTTTAGTATCCTGCTTAAAACCACCTCGTCCCTCCCAAACAGTGCATGTAATCGACTACCGTTTAAAAGATATTTAACCATGGGGACACCACAACCAGACCTGATTCTGTCCTTTCCTAATGCCCACACTCGCACTTTTCAACAGCGGAGATCAGTGGATGGCAATCGTGGGACATTTTTCATTAACCTTATTGCTAGCCCAGGCACCGTGATTCCAATTGTAGGATACAGCAGTCTGCTGCAGGTGGGATTAGCAAACTCAGCACAGATAATCCTCTCGCTTCCTCGCCCTCCGCGCTCTCTCTCTCTCTTTAACTCTCTTCACTCACCCTCCGCTCTCTCTCTATCCTCCTCTCCCTTTACTTCCTGCTTCTTCTTTCCCTCTCGCTCCGCTCCTCTCCCTCTCTCCTCCTCGTGCTCCTCCCCTCTCATCCTCCTGTCCTCCCTCTCTTTCATACCACATTCTCCCTCTTTTTTTCTACCTCTTTTTATTTCCTCTTTCTCACTACCGCCCACTCTCCTTCCCCTTCCTCCCTCCCTCCCTTCCTCTCTCTTTCCCCTTCCTCTCTCTCTCTCCTTCCCCTTCCTCCCTCCCTCCCTTCCTCTCTCTTTCCCCTTCCTCTCTCTCTCTCCTTCCCCTTCCTCCCTCCCTCCCTTCCTCTCTCTTTCCCCTTCCTCTCTCTCTCTCCTTCCCCTTCCTCCCTCCCTCCCTTCCTCTCTCTTTCCTCTTCCTCTCTCTTTCCCCTTCCCCTCTCTCTTTCCCCTTCCTCTCTCTTTCTTTCCCCTTCCTCCCTCTCTCCTTCCCCTTCCTCTCTCTCTCTTTCCCCTTCCTCTCTCTCTCTTTCCCCTTCCTCTCTCTCTCTTTCCCCTTCCTCTCTCTTTCCTCTTCCTCTCTCTTTCCCCTTCCCCTCTCTCTTTCCCCTTCCCCTCTCTCTCTTTCCCCTTCCTCTCTCTCTCTTTCCCCTTCCTCTCTCTCTCTTTCCTCTTCCTCTCTCTCTCTTTCCCCTTCCTCTCTCTCTCTTTCCCCTTCCTCTCTCTCTCTTTCCCCTTCCTCTCGCTCTCTTTCCCCTTCCTCTCTCTCTCTTTCCCCTTCCTCTCTCTCTCTTTCCCCTTCCTCTCTCTCTCTTTCCCCTTCCTCTCTCTCTCCTTCCCCTTCCTCTCGCTCCCCTCCCCTTCCTCCCTCTCTCCTTCCCCTTCCTCCCTCTCTTTCTCCCTAACTCTCTCTCTTCCGCTCCAATAGTTGATGTCCCTTTAAAAGGAGCATGACTGTGACAGGGTTGTAGCTGTCCGATTGGGGCAGATGTTTGTCACCTCATTCGTCACCTCCACTTGTTAAGAAATAGTTGACCGTTTCCTGTTTAGTCACTGGTCCAATATTGTTGGTAATGGTGTTACAACAACAACTTGCATTTATATAACACCTTTAACGTAGTAAACCATCCTGAGGCATTTCACAGGAGCGATTATCAAATAAAATTTGACACTGAGCCACCACAGGAGATATTAGGACAGGTGACCAAAAGCTTGGTCAAAGAGGTAGGTTTTTAAGGAGCGTCTTAAAGGAGAAAAGAGAGGTTTAGGGAGGAAATTCCAGGGCTTGGGACATGGCCGCCAATGGTGGAGTGAAGAAAATCAAGGATGCACAAAAGGCCAGAATTGGAGGAACGCAGAGATCTCGAAGGGTAGTAAGGCCAGAGGAGGTTACAGAGATAGGGAGGGGGGGCGAGGCCATGGACGGATTTGAACACGAGAATACTGCTTTTCCCCGGTGACTGTGATAAACTGTGGCCGATATTTCATGCATTGGCTTTTATGAGTGATTATGTTGTCTTGCAGTTGATTGCTGGGATGGACCAGATGGAGAACCCATTGTTCACCATGGCTACACACTCACGTCCAAAATTCTCTTCCGAGATGTAATCGAAACCATCAACAAATACGCCTTCGCAAAGTCCGAGTGAGTATTATGATTCCGATACAATGGTTCTGATTTATGGTTCATGGCAGCAAGCTAACTGAAAGTAGGAGTAGGCCCAATTCTACCTGAGGCTCCAAGGGATTTTTAATCCTCGCATAGGGCAGGTACAGGTTAGATACAGAGTAAAGCTCCCTCTACACTGCCCCATCAAACACTCCCAGGGCAGGTACAGCATGGGTTAGATACAGAGTAAAGCTCCCTTTGCACTGCCCCATCAAACACTCCCAGGGTAGGTACAGCATGGGTTAGATACAGAGTAAAGCTCCTTTTGCACTGCCCCATCAAACACTCCCAGGGCAGGTACAGCACGGGGTAGATACAGAGTAAAGCTCCTCTACACTGTCCCATCAAACATTCCCAGGGTAGGTACAGCACGGGGTAGATACAGAGTAAAGCTCCCTTTGCACTGCCCCTTCAAACACTCCCAGGGCAGGTACAGCACGGGGTAGATACAGAGTAAAGCTCCTCTACACTGTCCCATCAAACACTCCCAGGGCAGGTACAGCACGGGTTAGATACAGAGTAATGCTCCCTCTACACTGTCCCATCAAACACTCCCAGGGCAGATACAGCACAGGTTAGATACAGAGTAAAGCTCCCTCTACACTGTCCCATCAAACACTCCCAGTGTAGGTACAGCACGGGTTAGATACAGAGTAAAGCTCCCTCTACACTGTCCCATCAAACACTCCCAGGACAGGTACAGCACGGGTTAGATACAGAGTAAAGCTCCCTCTACACTGTCCTATCAAACACTCCCAGGGCAGGTATAGCATGGGTTAGATACAGAGTAAAGCTCCCTTTGCACTGCCCCATCAAACACTCCCAGGGTAGGTACAGCATGGGTTAGATACAGAGTAAAGCTCCTTTTGCACTGCCCCATCAAACACTCCCAGGGCAGGTACAGCACGGGGTAGATACAGAGTAAAGCTCCTCTACACTGTCCCATCAAACACTCCCAGGGCAGGTACAGCACGGGTTAGATACAGAGTAATGCTCCCTCTACACTGCCCCATCAAACACTCTCAGGGCAGGTACAGCACAGGTTAGATGCAGAGTAAAGCTCCCTCTACCCTGTCCCATCAAACACTCCCAGGGTAGGTACAGCACGGGTTAGATACAGAGTAAAGCTCCCTCTACACTGTCCCATCAAACACTCCCAGGGCAGGTACAGCACGGGTTAGATATAGAGTAAAGCTCCCTCTACACTGCCTCAACAATGTGCCCCATCCTCAGAAGAACGTCCCCTACAGCACGAATGTGACATTTCCCACGTCCCACACCAGCTCCTGTGGTCTGTCTGAATAACATTGTGTTTTAACGGTTTTACAACTCTGTGCTGAATGTTTGGCTTGAATCTGGATTGCAGATATCCAGTCATCCTCTCCATCGAAAACCACTGCAGTGTGCCTCAGCAGAAGAAGATGGCTCAGTACCTGTGTGAGGTCTTGGGGGATAAGCTTGACGTGTCTTCAGTGCATATAGACAATATGACTCAACTGCCTTCACCCGATAGCCTGAAGGGCAAGATTCTTGTGAAGGTATGCAAGCAATCAAATCTTCATTAATATTTAGCGAGACTTGATGGGGCCATTACTAACATATCTCTCTTAGAGATTGATTATAGGGCTATTATGTCTTATCTGAATCCAATTTGCGAAAAAGAAAACTGTGAATTTAAATTTTTTCTTGATGTCGCTAAGGTAACAGGTCCCTCCCCCTCTCTCCTCAATTAAAGGGAAAGGTAGCTATTTAAAAGAAACAATTTGCATTTATAAAATACCTGTCACGTGCTCAGGACGTTCCAAAAATGCTTCACAGCCAAGAAAGTACTTTTGAAGTATAGTCAAAGTTGTAGGAAACGGGGTGGCCAATTTGTGCATAGCAAGCTGCAACAAAAAGTAATGAGGTAATGACCAGATATCTGTTTGTGATTTTGGTTGAGGGATGCTGGTGGCCAGGACACTGGGGAAAACTCCCCTGCTCTTTTTCAGATAGTGTCATGGGATCTTTTACATCCACCTGTGTGAAAACATTTTGTGTTGTGGAGGAACTGTTTCTACTTGTGGATGAGTCCAGGACAAAGGTGCAGAAATATATGATAGTCACTGGCAGATCAAATAAAGAATTTAGGAGGCATTTCTTTACACAGCGAGTGGTGAGAATGTGGAACTCGCGGCTACATGGAGCGGTTGAGGCAGAGAACACTGATGCATTTAAGAGGAGACTTGTGTATCCACGAGGGAGAAGGGAATAGAGGGATACGGGGGCAGGGTGGGAAGAGGTAATTAGAAATGTGGAGCATAAACACTGGCATAGACCAGTTGGGCGGAATGCCTTGTTTCTGTGCTGTAAATTCTATGTAATGTCCTCTTATTCTTCTAGTGATAATCCCCAGTCTGAACCCCCTTGTGATTGATTCACCAACTTATGAAAACACTTTAATCTCTCAATCTACTTGCCTCTTGATCCCAATTATACCATTAGTGTTATTCCCTAGTGATTGTTCCAGATCACAATTATTCTTTGGTCATGAGGTTTCTCCTGACTTCCCTCTTACCCCCAACATCCTTATTTAACATTCAACACACAAGTCATCCAGCGCCGTTCTACAGCCATAATTTCTGTTGTCTCATCCATGACTGGCAAACAAATGATCTTCATGAGACAGAAATGAGTATCGGAGAGACAATGAGGTTCTTTAGAGGTTGACTGTACTCTCTGTACTACTTCACCTGATCTAAATCAGGCAGCACTGGAGAGATTGGGGACACACTTGATTTATGCTCAAACCTCTGGGCTGATGTAAATTTCACATGTAATGAAATTGATTCACAAAAGAAAATTGGGTCATTTAAGGAAAGAGCTTGTTAATAGAAACAAGGTGTTTCTATTTCCCTACAATGATATGACTGCTGTATGAAGAATGCGATGGGCCAGGACATTACATGTCGGTGAATCTATCTCCTTTTTAATGGTTTGTTTTCGCTCCAGTTTTTTCCCCCCTTACTCTTCTGAAAGTGCTGGAGACTTCCCTGCTCGGGCCAGATGGCCATTCTTCATGGGTGTGTCCCGTTCACCCATCACTCCTGTGCTACACTGGCTCCCGGTTGAGCAACGGCTCAATTTTAAAATTCTCATTCTTGTTTTCAAATCGGCATGGCTTCGCCGCTCCCTATCTCTGTAACCTCCTCTGGCCCTACCACCCTCCGAGATCTCTGCGCTCCTCCAGTTCTGGCCTCTTAAGCATCCCTGATTTTAATCGCTCGACCATTGGCGGCCGTGCCTTCAGCTGCCTCAGCCCTAAAGCTCTGGAATTCCCTCCCTAAACCTCTCCACCTCACTACCTCTCCTCCTCTAAGTCGCTCCTTAAAACCCACCTCTTTGACCAAGCTTTTGATCATCTGCACTAATATCTCCTTATTTGGCTCGATGTCAAATTTTATTTGATAACGCTCCTGTGAAGCGCCTCGGAATGTTTTACTACGTTAACGGCGCTATATAAATGCAAGTTGTTGTTGTTGTGTCAGCACTCACTATTTGACCGTGAAAGTCATCACAGCGGAGTCCAATCCTGATGCTGGACAGCAATGGGCAGGAACCTCGGCTGATTTCCCCCCTCCCAGTGACACAGAGGCTGATTGTAAAGCCTCAATTGCCGCCTCACCTCAGAGCGGGAATCAAACCAGGGATCTTCCGGTCTGTATTGGCCTTGCTGTTTCGAGGCTAGACAAGGGGAAAATCAACCAAGGGATCCAATTGCTGATTGCTCTTCAGTGACCTCTGCTGGAAAGTGTATATATGAACACAAGCAGTGTTCCTGGCATGACAAGGAGATACGACTATTGTCCAGCATTAAACAAAAATTGATCTCTGCCCTTTACAGCGCAGACACGATGGGCCGAAGGGCCTCTTTCTGTGCTGTAAAACTCTATGACTCTATGACTCTTTCTTAAACTACCAATTGGAAATGATTCTCTTCAGCAAACTGTAAAAACATTGCTTAATACTTCATGCAATGGTAAGAATCTAATGTATCTAAATGTGTATTTTGAGCTTTAAAGCACACTATTAAATCATGTGTCCTCCTGTAGTCCATATCTCCTCACCTTCAGGGTCACTCTCCACAAAGTTGTCTTACTCCCTGTTGACATGTCTTGGACTGACAATCACTTAAAGTGAAGATGTCTCCATGATTTGTCCACAGCCTGTGCTCACAAGGCAACTCCTGCAATTGGGTGATAGGGTCCTTATTTGGCAATTAGCCTCTCGGCGATTCTGACTAATCAGGTTAGACTATGAGGTGCCAGGTTAAAGTTTTTAAGTTTGCTTATGGCCATTTTGAGTTGGTTAAATCTCTCTATCCATCGCCTTGTCTCTCCCCATATCTTTCTCTCACTCTTTCCTGTATCTTGTTCGCTCTCCCTTTTCCCATCTCTTTTTCTCTCTTCCCCACTTTCTTATATATATATCTTTCACATCTCTCTCGCTCTTTCCCATCTCTCTCAATTTTCCCATCTTTCTGTCTTTCCCATCTCTCTCTTTCTCATTTCTTTATCTCTCTCCCATTTTTTCACCCCTCACTCCTTTCTGTACCTTCGGCTTTTCCTATTGCTCACTTCTCCTTTTTCCCATCTCTTTCTCTCCCATCTTTCTCACGCCCTCTTTCCCATCTCTCCCCTTGCCTGGTTCTCTGTCTCCCCCGCATCAGGGAAAGAAACTATCTGCAAATATCAGCGATGATGCCGAGGAAGGTGACGTATCGGATGAGGACAGCGCCGATGAAATCGAAGATGACTGCAAGTTGATGAATGGAGATGTAAGTAGAAAAATCTAAACTGAACACTTGAATCTGGTTCTCCTGGGGAATGAGTGTTGGGAAGAATAATATTGCTTTAATTTTATACGGCAATAATTTTCAAATAATAGAAACAGACCCTCTCTTCTACCCCATTAATCCCTTTTATATGTAGTGACAAAGGCTGTAATTATCCTATCATAGACAATCATTTACGCTGATTATTAAAGGTTCGGATGCTTGTTGAAGGTTGACGTGGGAATGTGCTGTGAGGATGAGGAAGAGCGTCAACACCACGAGAGCAAATTTGAAGATAATTACACTTTTTAAATTTCTAGCTGCTGTTGGGAAATCCTTTAATAATCTCAAAGCTCCCTGTCACGTTGATTTTCCTGGTTAGTGTAGGGGATTAGTGCTTCTGAAAGAACTTAATGCTATGATACAATGAAAAAATATCACAGCAAAGGGGGGCTGTTTAAACCAGTGCCACTCAAACCCTGGTTGGGCCAGCCAATGAAAGAAATGGCAACGGTATCATGAGATTCATTGAAGATGACACCATTGCTCGATAATGGAGACTTATGTAATGAGAAATATTCATCATCGGGGTCCCCGCTAAAAATCATTAAAGAAAGAGGGGGAGTGGGAGCTTTAGTCGATTGGATGCTGCCAAGTTCAGCCCAGACTAATGAAATTAAATTCTTCTCTGTCTACTCACTGTATGTAACGTGGGTTTGGGCAGTCTCAACCCAGTTCTATTTGGCTATCAGTCCGAAAGATAAATGTGCCTCGCAATTCAGCACTAAATTGGCAATCTAATCGTACAGAGACCACAGGACAGCTGGTGTGAGAAATGGAAAATGGCACATTGGTGCAGTTGGGACTGAGGCATGATGTTGAGCTTTAGAGGGAGCTTTGCCCAGAGTTTAGCTATGCTACAACTGCCCTGGGAGTGTTTGATGAGACAGTGTGGAGGGAGCTTTACTCTGTGTCTAACCCGTGCTGTACCTGCCCCGGGAGTGTTTGATGGGACAGTGTAGAGGGAGTTTACTCTGTATCTAACCCGTGCTGTACCTGCCCTGGGAGTGTTTGATGGGACAGTGTAGAGGGAGCTTTACTCTGTATCTAAGCCCGTGCTGTATCTGCCCTGGGAGTGTTTGATGGGACAGTGTAGAGGGAGCTTTACTCTGTATCTAACCCGTGCTGTACCTGCCCTGGGAGTGTTTGATGGGACAGTGAAGAGGGAGCTTTACTCTGTATCTAACCTGTGCTGTACCTGCCCTGGGAGTGTTTGATGGGACAGTGTAGAGGGAGCTTTACTCTGTATCTAACCCGTGCTGTACCTGCCCTGGGAGTGTTTGATGGGACAGTGTAGAGGGAGCTTTACTCTGTATCTAACCCGTGCTGTACCTGCCCTGGGAGTGTTTGATGGGACAGTGTAGAGGGAGATTTACTCTGTATCTAACCCATGCTGTACCTGCCCTGGGAGTGTTTGATGGGACAGTGAAGAGGGAGCTTTACTCTGTATCTAACCTGTGCTGTACCTGCCCTGGGAGTGTTTGATGGGACAGTGTAGAGGGAGCTTTACTCTGTATCTAACCCGGGCTGTACCTGCCCTGGGAGTGTTTGATGGGACAGTGTAGAGGGAGCTTTAATCTGTATCTAACCTGTGCTGTACCTGCCCTGGGAGTGTTTAATGGGACAGTGTACAGGGAGCTTTACTCTGTATCTAACCCGTGCTGCACCTGCCCTGGGCGTGTTTGATGGGACAGTGTAGAGGGAGCTTTACTCTGTATCTAACCCGTGCTGCACCTGCCCTGGGAGTGTTTGATGGGACAGTGTAGAGGGAGCTTTACTCTGTATCTAACCTGTGCTGTACCTGCCCTGGGAGTGTTTGATGGGACAGTGTAGAGGGAGCTTTACTCTGTATCTAACCCGTGCTGTACCTGCCCTGGGAGTGTTTGATGGGACAGTGTAGAGGGAGCTTTACTCTGTATCTAACCCGTGCTGTACCTGCCCTGGGAGTGTTTGATGGGACAGTATAGAGGGAGCTTTACTCTGTATCTAACACTTGCTGTACCTGCCCTGGGAGTGTTTAATGGGACAGTGTACAGGGAGCTTTACTCTGTATCTAACCCGTGCTGCACCTGCCCTGGGCGTGTTTGATGGGACAGTGTAGAGGGAGCTTTACTCTGTATCTAACCCATGCTGCACCTGCCCTGGGAGTGTTTGATGGGACAGGGTAGAGGGAGCTTTACTCTGTATCTAACCCGTGCTGTACCTGCCCTGGGAGTGTTTGATGGGACAGTGTAGAGGGAGCTTTACTCTGTATCTACCCCGTGCTGTACCTACCCTGGGAGTGTTTGATGGGACAGTGTAGAGGGAGCTTTACTCTGTATCTAACCCGTGCTGTACCTGCCCTGGGAGTGTTTGATGGGACAGGGTAGAGGGAGCTTTACTCTGTATCTAACCCGTGCTGTACCTGCCCTGGGAGTGTTTGATGGGACAGTGTAGAGGGAGCTTTACTCTATATGTAACCCGTGCTGTGTCTACCCTGGGAATGCCTGAGATGAAAAGTGCTGCATTCCCTAATTCTGGTAGCAGTCACTCTGATGGGGACAAAATTCACACGGTTCTAACTGAGTGGATTTGGACTGTTGAAGTGTCCTGCACTGTTAATAAGTATATGATGATTAGATTCTCTTCTTTAAAAGAATCCTGATGGTGAAACTTGCACCGTTTAAAGACTCCCATGTTAAGTATCTGTCTATCTCCATGAAGTCACACACAGGACTGTTAGCCCTCTATTTCATGGCTTGTTCCCAAGAGCTCTGATTCCTTTCCTGTTATTTCTGTTGGCAAACCCCCATTCCCTGGGTTACAGCTGTCTTGTCATAGAGACCCTCAAGGATCGCATCTCATTAATTTGCCCGTCACTTTGTTTCATCCTGAAGCGCTGCTGGTTCTCAAATGTTAGATGCATCTATGTAAAGCGCTGCAGTTTTAAAGGGGCCTCACCCCTCGTTGCAGTAGGATGATGTGAATGAACATATAAACCCATGAGCTTTCAGCCTGCCAACCTTGCAAGCTTTGAGATCTCCAGGTTGCGGCGAGCAAATTGGGTGGAATATTTAAGAACAGAAGCTGGCTTAGGTAGGTTGCTGAGTGAAAGAGCCCCCTTTTGTTGGGCATGGGGCAGCCATATTGATTTCTTTCTACCTTGAGATATGCTCCCTCGGTTTCCCATTCTCAGCAGTGCCTTTGCCTTGGCGTCTTTACTGAAATCCCCCCTCCCACTGCAGCAATAAGAAGCGTAAGTCCACGATTGCATCTCCGTATCTTATGATATAAGACTATGGCTGGGTAGAATTATTTATACTAAACTGCCGCCTTCTATCTGGTTGTGAATAAATATTTTTTCTAACCTGTCCAGCCGGATTTAATATTCTTCCAAGAGGCAGATTGCGAGTCATGTTCCCGGTGCGCAGGTCATTGCAAAAATGGGATAAAAGTTATTCAGTGGGCCGCACAACTCTGCCCCGCGATTAGAACAATCTGTATAAACTGCTCAAAGTTGTAACAAGGAGCAATATTGAGGACTTTTTAAATTGGAGGTTTTACTAAACGTGGCTTTCCAGAGCAGAAAGCTTTGGGATTTCTGTCTAGCTTATTATTTTATTGAAAAATCATTTCCTCTGAGTCACTGAATTGGAGGAAAGACCACAGACACGGCTCCCAACAGGCCATCAGTTGGTGCGTGTCATACCTTAAGGTACATCAAGGACTCCACATTGGATCTTTAAAACAAAGTTTATTTGTTTGCCATGTATGGAATATTAAATCCCAGCCTGATTTTCTCAGGGTTTTTCACATCTCCGTGGACAAGCCCCAGCTATCATAATGAACATGGTTCAGTCCTGGATTGAGAAACAGATCAACGGCCGCAGAATCGAACCACTGCAGTCAAATGTGATCATCTTGGCGTTGCAGCAGAGGGGGGGGGCGAATGAGTAACTCCTTTCCGGACATGGATTATTTAAACAGACCGTTACAGCCAGGCCTTTGCTAGTGAAAATAGCGCGAAAAACGGTTTCTGTAAGCAGACCATAAACGTACATCTTTTACTCTCTGATTTAGTGCAAGCTGCATCTTACAATTAACCACGTTAGTTGCCGACTGGATTTCACCGGGGATGCCCACTGGATTGGTCCATGCAAAAGCTGGATGATGGTGGGAGGAGGCTCGATGGGAGCATAAACACCGGCATGGACCAGTTGGGCCGAATGGCCTATTTCTGTGCCATACATTCTATGTAATTCTATGTAATTTCTATGTTAACCCCATGAGATTCTCTCTGACTCTGTATCTCCGTGTGTCTGCATCTGTACTTACTGTCTTTTCTTCCTCCTCGATGGTGCATTCATATGAAGTGGAAGGTACTGTTGACTGAACTATCACCATTTCACCTCTCCCCTCCTCCCTCCCCTCTCCTCTCCTCCCTCCCCTCTCCTCTCCTCCCTCTCCTCTCCTCTCCTCCCCACCCCACCCATTGACGCACGTTCTCCTTAGCATAGCACCTGTGGCAATGTTCAATGCGAGTACTGAGGTGGCTTCCTGTTTATAGAGATGGGTGGGTGTGTAACTAAAACCACGTTATGGGGACAGTGTAGTGTGAAGTGCTTAAAATCACAGTCTGAATACAAGTGGAAAAGATAATCTGCTGGGGCAGAGCGCCAAAGTGGAATGATTCTGGCTGACCTCTAACCTGTTCTTAATGGGGAAAAGCACAAGACAGCTCTCAGACCTGGCACAATTAGAAGCGGTTCTGCAGTCTCAGTGAGTGATAACACGGTGAGACTGCGGGTATAATAGGGTTGCCAACTCCTCCAGGATTGGCCCGGAATCTCCAGGAATTGAAGGTTAATCTGCAACACGGGAGAAAAAATCACAGGGGCACTAAAAACAAACATTTCTTTCAACACACTTGTTTATTAATTATAAAAATGTTGGCATTGGGAAAGGAAAGGCTGTTGGACTGACGGTGAAGACTCATCCAATCGGGTAATGAAGAGTCTGCTTGTTATCTGATTAAATGTAGGAAGTCACACAACACCAGGTTATAGTCCAACAGCTTTATTTGAAATCACAAGCTTTCAGAGTGCTGCTCCTTCGTCAGGTGAAGTGAAGAGAAGCATATAGGCACAGCATATATAGTCAGAGAAAACTGCCAGATGATTACAGATAATCTTTCTAACTGCCCTTTATCACACCTCGGCAGAGAGATAATCACAGCAATCAAAGGTGTGAATGGTGTCCAAACAGGTCAGTCAGGAAAACATGACATCAAAGAATGACCTGTTTGGACACCATTCACACCTTTGATTGCTGTGATTATCTCTCTGCCGAGGTGTGATAAAGGGCAGTTAGAAAGATTACCTGTAATCATCTGGCAGTATTCTCTGACTATATATGCTGTGCCTATATGCTTCTCTTCACTTCACCTGACGAAGGAGCAGTACTCCGAAAGCTTGTGATTTCAAATAAAGCTGTTGGACTATAACCTGGTGTTGTGTGACTTCCTACATTTGTCCACCCCAGTCCAACACCGGCATCTCCACATCATGTTATCTGATTGGCCGAGGGAAGGCGGGGCGCAGCGAGGACGGACATATCGGGCGACCAATGGCGGGAGCCTGGGGGCGGGACAGATGGAGGCGAGAGGTCATGTGATGAAACCTCCAGGAATATGTCCAACCAGAGTTGGCGACCCCTAGTGTTCAAGGAGTTTAGTGTTGCCTCATAATTTAGGGTGGCCAGAAGGTTAATCCCTCTTAATAACACAGTGACATATTTTGGGTAAGGGGAGACCATCAATCCAAGTAAATTGCCCATCCAAGTATCCACTTTCTCGTGAGATATTGCTAACATTTATAAAACTGTAAAAAGCATGAATCCCTTCAGAAGACCCGTGTACATACCCTCAATATATAAAATCCATTACAGTTGGCTTGCCTGATACTCCGACTCGGGAAATGTCTGTAGACAGCAACCCTTTAGGCAGAGCACTACCTAAAAGGGTGGTGGGAGCAGATTCAATAGTAACTTTCAAAAGGGAATTGGATAAATACTTGAAAAGGAAAAAAATTGCAGGGCTCTGGGGAACAAGCAAGGGGAGTGGGACTAATTGGAGAGCTCTATCAAAGAGCCGGCACAGGCACGATGGGCCGAATGGCGGCCTCCTGTGCTGTATGATTCTATAATATGCTGAAGACCCCTAGCATTTATTGGATTCTGCAGGTTCATTTTGGGAGAATGGGGGGTGTTATCTGAGATGATCCACTCTCTTTATTCCTCTTCCTCTCCATGACACACTGTACAGGAAACTTTTTTTTATCCGGCACCGATGGGACCGACGTGGTGCCGGTTCATCAAAAATTCCGGATAACCGAGAGCTATAGTAAAAGATACGGAGAGCTGACAGCCCTGTATAAAGCAACTAACTCTGTTGCTTAGCAATGAGTACAGAACAATGGCCACAGCACGGTGGCATAGTGGTTAGCACTGTTGTCTCACAGCGCCAGGGACCCGGGTTCGAATCCGGCCTCGGGTGACTGTCTGTGTGGAGTTTGCACATTCTCCCCGTGTTTGCGTGGGTTTTCTCCGGGTGCTCCGGTTTCCTCCCACAGTCCAAAGATGTGTGGGTTAGGTTGATTGGCTATGATAAAAAATTGACCCTTAGTGTTAGGGGGATTAAATACATGGGGTTACAGGGATCGGGTGGGATATGTGTCGGTGCAGGCTCGATGGGCCGAAATGGCCTCTATCTGCACTGTGGGATTTCTGTGATTCTGATTCTGTGAAGTTCCAAATGTTTCTGTAGCTTAGCAACAGCTGCATCCACACCCTTGCACAGCAACAGTTCGAGGCAGGCAAGTACAATATGAAGTAAAACTTACCTGAACCTACTCCTGAATTTTGCCGGTTAACCGAGATTTCCGGTTATTTAGGTGCCAGTAAATCGAAAGTTTCCTGTACTTGCTGTCCTGTACTTGATGATAACAGTAATCATGCTGTCAATCCAGTAAGGATATAGGTAGCGTTGCTGGATGTACTTGGGAATTTGGACAATGTAGTTACTCCCAGTCCCTCCTCCTCCAAACGACGTCGTTAGATGCCATTGTATAGATCATTCTTTCTGGCCCAATTAGTGCAAATCATGTCAGCTGTTGCTCAGTGGGTTGCACACTTGACTCTGAATCAGAAGGTTGTGGGTTAAGTCCCACTCCAGAGACTTGAGCACATAAAGCTAGGCTGACACTCCAGTGCAGTGCTGAGGGAGTGTTGCACTGTTGGAGGTGCCGTCATTCGGATGAGATGTTAAACCGAGGCCCCGTCTGCTCTCTCAGGTGGGACATAAAAGATCCCATGGCACTATTTCGAAGAACAGTCAGGGAGTTATCCCCGGTGTCCTGGCCAATATTTATCCTTCAACCAACATAATAAAAACAGATTATCTGCTCATTATCACATTGCTGTTTGTGGGACCTTGCTGTGCACAAATTGACTGCCGCGTTTCCCACAACAGTGACTCCAATTCAAAAAAGTACTTCATTGGCTGTAAAGCACTTTGAGACGTCCGGTGGTCATAAAGGCGCTATAGAAATGCAAGTCTTTCTTTTTCAAGAGTAAACTTGATGAGACACAAGGGTTGCCAACATCTGGTTGGATATATTATTGGAGGTTTTATCACATGATCTCCAAATGCCCCGCCCGGTCAAACGTGCTTTCCCCCACCCCAGCTACAATATTTTGATAACTAATAAACAAAAGCGTTGAAAGAAAATTTTAAAAAGCCCCACAATTTTTGTTTAACGCCTTTTGATTTCTCTCCCGAGTGTTGCTCGCAGCAGTGTGCTGGAGACTAATCTTCAATTCCTGGAGCCTTCAGGGCAAGGCTGGAGGGTTGGCAACTCCATCAGACGTGCCGGTTCGGATGATCTGAGTTCTGAGAAGCCTGAGGCCTAGGGATGGGAAGGGACACAGCGGAGTTTCCTGATATGGGGACCGTTTGCCTTTAGTGTTCCTGCTAGTCTGGTCATTCAGGAGTGAAATCAGGAAGCACTTTTTCACCCAGAAGTCTGGAACTCTCTCCTCCCAAAAGGCTGTGGATGCTGGGACAATTGAAACTTTCAAAATTGATAGACTTTTGTTAGGTAAGGGTATCGAGGGATATGGAGCAAAGGCGGGTAAATGGAGTTGAGGCACAGATCAGCCGTGATCTAATTGAAAGGCAGAACAGGCTCGAAGGGCTGAATGGCCTCCTCCTGTTCCTATGGTCCAGGAGCACTCGGTGTGCAGGCTGACAATGTAATGAAAGATCCATTTTCCCCTCTGTTTCTGTGCCAGGGGCCCTCAGTTTTATAGTTGCCTAGTCTGGTGAAGCGAAGAATAGGTTGGCTTCTTTTTCTGGTTACCCCAGTGCTCCCAATGACAAACAAGCTGCTTCATCTTTCACTGTGATGTTGGTGTAGTGAACGGTCTCATTTATTGTCTGCTGGTGTCACTCCTTCACATACAGATACTGTCTCAGGTCTGTTTGCTTTTTTACGGAAATTTGATGCTAAGTAACTCCTGAAATACGCACTCCCTGAACCCAGTCAACCTACTAGGATGAACCATCTGGTTATCTGTCGTCTAACTGCACAGGAGTTAACTAATCGTTTAACCTTCCATTAGACAGTTAACATTCCAATTGGACACTGCAGGTAGAGTCCAAAGTGTCCACGTCTTTGTGTGCATATGTCTGTGAGTGTTGTAAGCTCAGTTAGGCGTGAGGGGTCTTCATTCCACCGAACAGGACATCACTATGGTTATAATAAGTTCCTGGACAAACCGAGTTATTTTCTGTTGTGAATAGGGCCAGTGGTTTTAAAAAAAGCAAGCTCACAAAGCCAGATACTATACACAAACATTTACTGTCCAAATCACGTTGCTCCCCCTCTGGGCCAAATGCGACGTTCCACTTGCTCATTAGCATGAGTTGAACAGGTGATGATTCAAGGTATGAGGTCATCAGTGGAATAATCTGTTGACAACAGAAGGAGCAGCAGCAATTTCATATTAAAACTGAAGATATATGTAGTGTCTAATTAGGGTTTAATGTGTTCTGACGATTGATTTTTATTAGTTGTTTGCATGCATTTGCAGTTAGTTATATTATTTTGGGACCACTTTAAAGATGTAACTATCAGGCTATTGTTTCACGGTATCTTATATCCATCCCATTCATGTATATAATAGACTGATATTGCGGGTATAAGTCCGATACACGGCATTGACCCAACCTTGAGGGTGAGGTACATGCCTGATTTTCACTTTGTTCAATATGGTGGCTGTGGTGTTGATGGAGTCTCTGGGTTGTGATGTTGATGGAGTCTCTGGGTTGTTTACACTATCCATGTGAGCCACAGGGTTACACCAGGAAAGCAAACTCCTGTGATGCAGCCTGTTTCCATGAACGTCTCTGTAGAGGCCAGCATGCTCAGTGCCAGGTTCGAAGGTAGCAGGGCTGCCTGGGGTACCAGCTCCCGCTCCCCCTCTTTAGCTCACACTCGAGCTCTGACCTCCCTCCCCCTCTCTAGCTCACACTCGCGCTCTGACCTCCCTCACACTCTCTAGCTCACACTCGAGCTCTGACCTCCCTCACCCTCTCTAGCTCACACTCGTGGTCTGACCTCCCTCACACTCTCTAGCTCACACTCGAGCTCTGACCTCCCTCACCCTCTCTAGCTCACACTCGAGTTCTGACCTCCCTCACACTCTCTAGCTCGCACTCGAGCTCTGACCTCCCTCTCACTCTCTAGCTCACACTCGCGGTCTGACCTCCCTCACACTCTCTAGCTCACACTCGAGGTCTGACCTCCCTCACCCTCTGTAGGTCACACTCAAAGTGTGAGCTCTCTGTCTCCCACTGCTGGCTGTATTCAAGGGGTGGGCTGATTTAAAACATCCCTGCTGAGCTGTTGGTAAATGCACCATCCAATCTGATACTGAGCTATGCAAACCAGAATGATCCCAGGTCCAATGCAAGGTCTGTTAGCTTGTCACAGTCACACAATGGTAGGGACTCTATAATCTTCCTCAATGCTTTGGGATAGGGAAGGGAACAATCAGCCAGGTTTCCCAGTCCCAATCACTATCCAGTGACTCCTGCTGTATACATCCAATGACTCCTGCTTTATACGTGTGTGGACATTGGCTGAGGACAGGATCTAGCTCAACTGTGATGGCCTCTATAATCGAATAGCTTGCTGATCGGATCTCACAGGAAGAATGTCCACTTGGGTAAGGTGCCATAGGGCCATTTGCTGATGCCCGTGGCAACCAGTAGGGACAGCAGGAGAGAGAAATAAATTTGGGGAGTTAGCGGATGAAACTGTCGCTGGAGCTCATTGTGGGATCATCCAGTTAGGTTTGACTTCTATAACAAGCTGTTAGCTTTTCGTGTCCTTGTCGAAACTGTAAAGGTTCCTTTAACAGCATCAAGAGAGAACAATAACCCTGGTACATTGATGTAAAAATCTAAAAATAGGAATTTCAGTACAAATTTCAAAGAGGGTCAATGTCGGCCTGAATCGCACGGCTGCTAATGGATCTGGGATTATCGCTTTAGCTCCTGTAAGGAGCACCTGAAACCCATTGAACTGAAATATCAGGAGTCCTTTTATTTGGAATCTCTCTCAAACCAGCATCAGCCGCTTTTTCCCCCTTTTATCCGCATTTGCAAAATGCTCGGGATGGTGACGGAGACACGCGGTGACGGTGCAGTCTGAGCACAGATTTTATTACACCTGCCCAGCAGGGGGAAAAGTGAATGTTGGCAAAAAAAAATCCGGGGAAGGGTGGGTTTACCGGGGAGATGAGAAACTTTTGTTTTGCAGCGAGTTGTGATGATCTGGAATGCGCTGCCTGAAAGGGCGGTGGATGCAGATTCAATAATAACTTTCAAAAGGGAATCGGAATAATACTTGACAAGGTAAAATTAGCAGGGCTATGGGGAAAAGGGGCAGGGGAGTAGGACCCATTGGAGAGCTCGTTCAAAGAGCCGGCACAGGGAACATGGGCCGAATGGACTCCTTCTGTGCTGTCAGACTCGATGATTCAAAGTACGTTAATGCCAGGGAGGTGAAGTGGTTGAAGGTGAATTGTGAGATTTCTTTCTGGTTATGAAGGAGAATTTTTTTCCCTCCAGCCCAGTGGAGGCAGCTCGAGAAAAAAAGTTTCAATCATCTCCAGTTACACAGTGAAGCTTCCATCCACACCGTGATATCCTGACATAAAAATATATTGTGACACAGTCGAACCTCCAGTAACCTCACCCCCTGTAACCTCCTCAATTGTCCCGAGACGAAGTTTGGTTTGAGTGTAGCATCGATCTGACACCAATCAACCTTGCAGAACGCGAAGGACTAAGTTCCACAAAAGCAAAAATACTGAAATGAAAACCAACAATGCTGAAAAACACTTGGCAGCCTCTGTAGAGAGGCAAAGAAAGCAGAGTTAACGTTTAAGGCCTCGGAACTGATGAAAGATTCAATTTATTAGGTCTTCAGTCCATGAGGCTAGGGTACTCCTGAACCGGATGTGTAAGGCTACGATTGATTGAGGCGGGAAGTCTCTCTCGGTTATCCACCCCATTTCCATTATCGATTAGAGAGTCTCTTGGTTGATATGGAGGTTCCTCTGTGCACAGAACTGATTAAACTGCATGCCCATGCCATCCCATAATATAGTGATTTATTATTGCGGGATAAGGCCCATCTGACTGGCGGTGATGTTACTCTTTTCCCCCTCCTCCCTCTCTTTTTTGTTTCTTCTTTCTCGATGCGTTTCTCCTCCTTCCATCCGCCATCTCCTGGCAGGCAGGATGGATTTAATGAGTCTGTCTCTTGTCTCTTTGCATACAGGCCATGGTCAACAGGAAACACGTGGAGAGCGTGGCTAAAAAGAAGCTCGATTCGCTGCTGAAGGAATCGAAAATCCGAGACCGGGAAGATCCCGACAGCTTCAGTGTGAACGCCATCCCTCAAGCGGGCAAAATGTGTCAGAAGTCGGACTCGAAGAAGGTAGCCCAACTCCACTCCCACCTCACACATTCCCTCCAGCTCAGGGGGCCTCAATTGCTCCTGTTTGACAGCCGCACCCCTTGTCAGCTGTGCCTCAGTGGGTATCGCTCTCGTTTCTGAGTCAGAAGGTTGTGGGTTCAAGTCCCACTCCAGGGACCTGAGCACAAAAATCTAGGCTGACACTCCAGTGCAGTGCTGAGGGAGTGCTGCACTCCGTCAGAGGTGCCGTCTTTCGGATGAGACGTTAAACCGAGGCCCCGTCTCAGGTGGATGTAAAAGATTCCATGGCAAAAGAGCAGCGACATTCTCTCCAGTGTCCTGGCCAATATTTATTTCTCAATCAACATCATTAAAACAGATTATCTGGTCATTATCACATTGCTATTTGTGGGCAAATTGGGTGCTGCATTTCCTACATTACAACAGTGATTACACTTCAAAAGTACTATATTGGCTGTGAAGCGCTTTGGGGCGTCCTGAGGTCGTGAAAGGCGCTATATAAATGCAAGTCTTTCTTTTCAATATCCAGCTCCCGAGGCCCATTCACTTTAACACAGGGTCTGTGAGGAGCCTTGTGCTGAGATTCTTCCCATTGGCATTTGAGGTGAAACCCAACCCGAGAGTGAGGGTGCACAAATCGGAAGAAAATCGTGCGGGGCGTAAAACAGGCGGCCGATTCGCTATCGCCCGGTTTGTGCTCTCACCCATGGCAAATTTCAACCCCCTCCTCAGTCTCTCGTCCCTGACTGTTAGTAACCTCCTCCAGCCCTACGATCCTCCGAGATCTCTGCGTTCCTCCAATTCTGGCCTCTTGGGCATCCCCGATTTTAATCACTCCGCCTTTGGCGGCCATGCCTTCAGTTACCTAGTCCCTAAGCTCTAGAATTCCCTCCCTAAACCTCTCCACCTCTCTCTCTCCTCCTTTAAGACACTCCTTAAAACCTACCTCTTTGACCAAGCTTTTGTTCACCTCTCCTAATATCTCCTTATCTGACTTGGTGTCAAATCTTGTTTGAAAATGCTCCTGTAAAGTGGCTTGGGACATTTTATTATGTTAAAAGTGCTATAAAATGCAAGTTATTGTTCAATTGAAATAGGTCACCAGCGGTCTGTGAGTATAATTGTAAAGTGCTGGCTTCAAGTCAAATTGGCACAAGGAGCTTGGAGGATGAGTTCATGAAATCCATTTGAGAGAGTTTAATAGAACAATATATTGAGGAACCAACTAGGGAACAGGTTATTTTAGATCTAGTATTGTGTAACGAGACAGGGTTAATTAATAATCTTATAGTAAAGGAGCCTCTGGGGAAGAGTGATCATAATATGATAGAATTTCGTATTAAGTTTGAGTGATGTGGTTAAGTCCGAAACTAGTGTCTTAAATTTAAACAAAGCCAATAGCAGAGGTATGAGGGGCGAGTTGGCTAAGGTAGATTGGGAAATTAGATTAAAAGATATGACGGTAGATAATGAGAGTGAGGAACTTAAAGTAATTAACATTAGTAAAGAAAAAGTACTGGACTAAAAGCCAACAAATCCCCTGGACCTGATTGCCTACATCCTAGAGTTTTAAAAGAGGTGGCTGCAGAGATAGTGGATGCATTGGTTTTGAATTCCCTAGATTCTAGAATGTGGATTGGCAGGTAACAACAACTTGCATTTATATAGCGCCTTTAATGTAGAAAGATGCTTCACAGGAGTGTAATTGGGCAAAAATGGATGGCGAGTCAAAGAAGGGGATATTAGGAGGGGTGACCAAAACCTTGGTCAAAAAGGTAGGTTTTCAGCAGCATGTTAAAGGAGGAGAGAGGCGGAGAGGTTCGGGGATAAAATTCAGAGTTTAGGGCCCAGGCAGCTGAAGGTACGGCCCCCAATGGTGGAGCAAAGGGAGCGGGGGATAGACATGAGGCCAAGTTCTGGGATGGTTGTAGGGCTGGAGGAGCTTACAGAGACAGGGAGGGGCGAGGCCATGAATGGATTTAAACATTGTGGGACCGGAAGCCAATGTGTGCTGGTGAGGACGGGGTGGTGAGTGAGTGGGACACGGTGAGCAATGGTTACAAAACAAATAAAATTCTGCTGGGAATAACACCTAGTAATGTCTGCATGATGTAACTGTTTGATTCCATTCCATCTGCTCAGCAGAGCTAGTTTAGATCGGTGATGGCTGCCTATTCTCTGTGTTTTGTCAGTTGCCTTGTTTGATGATGAAGGCAGAGCACAGGGAACACGTGGACTGCTGTAGGGAGGGGACTCTTCTGAAGTCATGGGTTACGGCACTTGGGTTAATACCGGGGTGGGGGGGTTGTGTATTTGACCTGTCCTGTACATGTCGTGGGTTTGTGTATTTGACCTGTCCTGTACATGTCGTGGGTTTGTGTATTTGACCTGTCCTGTACATGTCGAGGGGTTTGTGTATTTGACCTATCCTGTACATGGCGTGGGTTTGTGTATTTGACCCGTCCTGTACATGTCGTGGGTTTGTGCATTTGATCTGTCCTGTACATGTCAAGGGGTTGGTGTATTTGACCTGTCCTGTACATGTCGTGGGTTTGTGTATTTGACCCGTCCTGTACATGTCAAGGGGGGGTTTGTGTATTTGACCTGTCCTGTACATGTCGAGGGAGGTTTGTGTATTTGACCTGTCCTGTACATGTCGTGGGTTTGTGTATTTGACCCGTCCTGTACATGGCAAGGGGGGTTTGTGTATTTGACCTGTCCTGTACATGTCAAGGGGGGGGGGTTTGTGTATTTGACCTGTCCTGTACATGTCGTGGGTTTGTGTATTTGACCCGTCCTGTACATGGCAAGGGGGGTTTGTGTATTTGACCTGTCCTGTACATGTCGAGGAGTTTGTGTATTTGACCCGTCCTGTACATGTCGAGGAGTTTGTGTATTTGACCTGTCCTGTACATGTCGTGGGTTTGTGTATTTGACCTGTCCTGTACATGTCGAGGGAGGTTTGTGTATTTGACCTGTCCTGTACATGTCGTGGGTTTGTGTATTTGACCCGTCCTGTACATGGCAAGGGGGGTTTGTGTATTTGACCTGTCCTGTACATGTCAAGGGGGGGGGGTTTGTGTATTTGACCTGTCCTGTACATGTCGTGGGTTTGTGTATTTGACCCGTCCTGTACATGGCAAGGGGGGTTTGTGTATTTGACCTGTCCTGTACATGTCGAGGAGTTTGTGTATTTGACCCGTCCTGTACATGTCGAGGGGGGTTTGTGTATTTGACCTGTCCTGTACATGTCGTGGGTTTGTGTATTTGACCTGTCCTGTACATGTCATGGGGGGGTTGTGTATTTGACCTGTCCTGTACATGTCGAGGGGGGTTTGTGTATTTGACCTGTCCTGTACATGTCGTGGGTTTGTGTATTTGACCTGTCCTGTACATGTCGAGGGGGGTTTGTGTATTTGACCTGTCCTGTACATGTCGAGGGGGGTTTGTGTATTTGACCTGTCCTGTGTATGTCGAGGGTTTGTGTATTTGACCTGTCCTGTACATGTCGAGGGGGGTTTGTGTATTTGACCTATCCTGTACATGTCGAGGGGGGTTTGTGTATTTGACCTGTCCTGTACATGTCGAGGGGGGTTTGTGTATTTGACCTGTCCTGTACATGTCGTGGGTTTGTGTATTTGACCTGTCCTGTACATGTCGAGGGGGGTTTGTGTATTTGACCTGTCCTGTACATGTCGCAGGAGGTTTGTGTATTTGACCTGTCCTGTGTATGTCGAGGGTTTGTGTATTTGACCTGTCCTGTACATGTCGAGGGGGGTTTGTGTATTTGACCTGTCCTGTACATGTCGTGGGTTTGTGTATTTGACCTGCCCTGTACATGTCGCAGGAGGTTTGTGTATTTGACCTGTCCTGTACATGTCAAGGGGGGTTTGTGTATTTGACCTGTCCTGTACATGTCGAGGGGGGTTTGTGTATTTGACCTGTCCTGTACATGTCGTGGGTTTGTGTATTTGACCTGTCCTGTACATGTCGAGGGTTTGTGTATTTGATCCATCCTTTACCTAAGCAATGAGTTAAATCTCCGTTGAATCTTCTCAATGGGACTGGTGAGTGTGAGGCAAACTGAGGCAAGAATCTGGTTCCTCACCACCCCTGCATCCCTGACCTGAGAGCTAGTGAACCTTTAGCCATTCCCCCCATTTCCTCTTCCACCTCTCTTCCCTTGTGAGATCCCCACAGATAACCAGGACTGGTGCCCCCCTCGGAGTCTGACAACATTAGATCTCCAGGCACCCACCTTGTGTCCACCTGACAGAACCATTTATATATAAATGTTTAGCTAATAGCATCCAGCTGTCACAGTTTAGCTGTCATAGCTTGTTATTAGAAACAAACCAATCTTAGAAAAAGAGAACCAGGCATTGATCTGGAACCTGAACTTTACACTGCCCTCTGACTGACCTCATGAGTTTGCTGCGTCAGTTGTGGCCTTAAAGCAACAGGCCAAGTTAGCAGCTGATCACAATGGTGCTCCAGACCCCCAGACTACTGATGAGCAATGCCACGGGAGATCAGCTGGCTTCACATATTACTGGCTGTTTTCTGATGACTGTGGATGTTGCTATGTCTACCTCCTTTTTGTGTGAAAAAACATCCTAAAAATATACGTTTAAACTAAGAATATTTCTCAAACCCCAGACCAAAAGAACAGGGGGGTGCTGAATGGCCCCAAAGTCTGCTCCACCATTCCATTAGATTGTGGCTGGTCTGCAGCTCCACTCCATTTTGCCGCCTTTGCTCCATATCCCGTGATACCCTTACAGTGACAGCCGTGGCTCAGTGGGTAGCACCCTCGCCTCTGAAAGTTGTGGTTTCAAGTCCCACTCCAGAGACTTGAGCACACAATCTAGGCTGACACTCCAGTGCAGTGCTGAGGGAGTGTTGCACTGTCGGAGGTGCTGCCTTTTGGTGAGACATTAAACCGAGGCCCCGTCTGCCCCCGCAGGTGGTGTAAAAGAATCCCATTGAAGAAGAGCAGGGGGAGTTCTGCCCTCAACCAAACATCACTAAAACAGATTATCTGGTCATTATCTCATTGCTGTTTATGGGACCTTGCTGTGCGCAAATTGGCTTCCGCGTTTCCTACATTACAACAGTGACTACACTTCATTGGCTGTAAGCGCTTTGGGACGTCCTGAGGTCGTGAAAGTTGCGATATAAATGCAAGTTCTTTTTAATAAAAATCTATCACTCTCAGTCTTGGAAGCTCAAATTGACCCCCAACATCCACAGCCTTCTGTGGGAGAGAGTTTCAAATTTCCACTATCTTTGTGTGAAGAAGCGCTTCTTAATTTCATTCCTGAATGGCCCAGCTCTAATTTTAAGATTTATGACCCTTTGTTCTTGACGCCATCATCAGAGGAAATAGTTGCTCCGTATCTCCTCTATCAAACCCTTTCAACATTTGAAGCACCAGTTTAATCCTATCCTTTAACAGTGACAAATGAAGCTTTGCTGTCTCTGAGCTCAGTCATCAGTAACTACAGGGCAATTCACAACAGAGATAACAGGCCTCCCCAAGCTCTGGAAAGCTCTAATTGCAACGATAAGATCAGCAATTACAATTCAAATAATGTGTTTTATTAAAACTGGAATGAGATTTAACATCGAGCACCTTAAGCTCATTTGCTTCTGTTTGGTTTAGTGTTCGGTGTAATTAAACTCAACAGACTTGGCCTTGGGAATTTTGGATTATAATTGCAGCAGGTTCATTGGTTCTTCAAAAATGTTTGGCACTTGTCGTGAGGAAATGTGTGGGCAGAATATCCTGCAAGAGGTAGCTAGTGTTGCCAACTCTGGTTGGACATATTCCCGGAGGATTCATCACATGACCTCCCGCCTGCCTCCAGCCGCCCCACCCGGTCAAACAGCCTTTTTTCCCTCATCGCCGATATTTTTATAACTAAGAAACAAAAGTGTTAAAAAAATGGAAAAAAAACATCATTTTTTTTTAATGCCCCAATAATTTTTCTCCTGGGTTTTTGCTCTCAGCAATGTCCAGGACATTAGTCTTCAATTCCTGGAGACTCCAGGGCAATCCTGGAGGGTTGGCAACCCCTAGGGGAGGTATAACCCAGCATTTTGTTTCTCCCACCATTTTGGGTCTCCTCTCGCTCCCAGAGGTGCTGCCCTGAAGTAAGTTTAGAGAAGTGGCCTGCAGGTGATCTGGAGTGCTTCGGTTCACTAACGCGGAAGTGTATTTTCGACCTGTCCGAAGGTTAAAAAGAGGGGAATCCAAGATGATGCCGGCTGGGTCAAACTGCCCACGGCCTTTCTTCAGGCTTATGCACCTCTGGAGTGACCACCAGGCTGCTGTGAGATGCCAACTTCTCTATTGGTAAAGGGACCAGTTCTGGGCACAGCCATCATGAGAGCAGCTCCAAGCGCGAGCGGAGGCCCAATATGGGCAGACCTCTTGGAGCGGGATTGATCTTCCATCGTGCTATCTTTCGGATGAGATGTTAAACCGAAGCCCAGCCAATTGAATATGAGGAAACTGCCTGAAATTCACTGTTCTTCCCCCAGCAGTGTGTGTGTGTATTGGGCTGGTGTGGGTAGAGGCTATTCTTCACTGCAGTGTCCAGGGTGTTATTAGTGTTGGGCTAGTTGCTGATGATATTTGCGGGTGTTCTCTGCACTCATAGGAACAGAAGGAGGCCATTCAGCCCCTCGAGCCTGTTCCGCCATTCAATGAGATCACGGCTGATCTGCACCTTAACTCCATCCACCTGCCCATGGCTCCATATAATTTTATACCCTTGGCTAGCAAAAATCTAGCGATCTCAGATTTAAAATTATTAATTGAGCCTAGCACTGACTGCATCCAACCCCTTTTGTCTCACATGAGCTTTCTTTCCCCCCCCCCCCCCCTCTAACAGCAGAAAAGCAGCTCTGGATCGGTGTCTACAGTGGAGAAGTCTGTGGTAAGTTGATTGTTCCCCGAATTGTCTTCATGACCACCGGATAATGACCTGTACAGATTGCGCGGCAGTCTCCGAGATTCAATTGAAGCGAGATAGGAATCTGTTGTAACAATGCACCATTGTTGTCATAGTGTCAGCCGTAGATTTAAGAAGGGGGATAGAACATGCCCAGGGAATTACAGACCAGGCAGCTTAACATCGGTGGTAGGATAAATAATGGCAAGCCTACTATAGGAGAGAATAGAAGAACATCTAGAAACCAAACACATAGTAATGAATAGTCAGCATGGATTTCAAAAGGGAAAGTCTTGCTTGACCAACCTCATAAAATTTTTTGAAAAGGTTAACAGAGAGTAGACAAGGGTAATGCAGTAGGTGTAATTTATCTAGATTTTCAAAAGGCCTTCGATAAGGTACCCCATAATAGACTGATGAATAAGTTCAGAGAATGCAGAGTCAGGGGACAAGTAGCAGAATGGATTGCTGGCTGGCTTCAGGACAGAAAGCAGAGAGTGGGAGTAAAGGGTAGCTATTCACAGTGGCAGAAGGTGGGTAGTGATGTTCCACAAGGATCAGTGCTGGGACCATTGCTGTTCACAACTTACATTAACGATTTAGACTTTGGAATCAAAAACACAATTACCAAATTGGGGGGGATAGTCAATACTGAGGGGGACTGCAACAAATTACAGGAGGACATTAATAAACTTGCAGAATGGACAAATAATTGGCAAATGAAGTTCAACACAGATAAATGAGAGGTATTACATTTTGGTAGGAAGAATAGGGAGGTCACTTATCACTTGGAGGGTGCGAGTCTAGGTGGGGTAGAGGAACAAAGGGATCTCGGAGTACAAATACACAAATCACTAAAAGTTGCGCCACAGGTTAGCAAGGCCATAAAAAAAGCAAACCAAGCACTAGGGTTTATTTCTGGAAGGATAGAATTGAAAAGTCGGGAAGTTATGCTAAACCTGTATCGAACCTTGGTTAGACCACACTTGGAGTACTGCGTACAGTTCTGGTCTCCATATTATAAAAAGGATATAGAGGCACTGGAGCGGATGCAGAGAAGATTTACAAGGATGATACCAGAAATGCGAGGGTATACATGTCAGGAAAGGATGAACAGGCTGGGTCTCTTTTCTCTTGAAAAAGAAGGCTGAGGGGTGACCTAATAGAGGTCTTTAAATTTTTTTAATATTATTCGTTCATGGGATGTGGGCATCGCTGGCAAGGCCAGCATTTATTGCCCATCCTTAATTGCCCTTGAGAAGGTGGGTCGCCTTCTTGAACCGCTGCAGTCCGTGTGGTGAAGGTATGAAATTATGAGAGGTTTTGATAGAGTGGATACAGAGAGAATGTTTCCACTTGTGGGGAAGAGCATAACTAGAGGCCATCAATATAAGATAGTCACCAAGAAATCCAATAGGGAATTCAGAAGAAACATCTTCACCCAAAGAGTGATGAGAATGTAGAATTTGCTACCACAGGGAGTGGTTGAAGCGAATAGTATAGATGCATTTAAGGGGAGGCTACACAAGCAAAGGAGGGAGGAGGGAATAGAGGGTTACGCTGATAGATTTAGATGAGGAAAGACAAGAGGAGGCTCGAGTGGAGCATAAACACCGGCATGGACTGGTTGGGCCAAATGGCCTGTTTCTGTGCCATATATCCGATGTAATCCTATGTAAAGCTCAGTGGATAGCACACTCACGCCTCTGAGTCAGAAGGTGGTGGGTTCAAGTCCCCACTCCAAAGAAGGCACCTCTGGCGGTGCAGCACTCCCTCAGTACTGGCAACCTGCCAGCCTGGGTTTTGTGCTCAAGTCCCTCGAATGGGATCTGAACTCACGACGTGGTTGAATGCTCAGGCCCTCAGGGCAAATAGGGATGGGCAATAAATGCACTTGCGAACACCGCCTACAAAATCAAATGAAACCTATAAATAAGCCTGTCTGCAGCTTGAGCAGATTTGATGGAGAATAAAGATAAACTGGGCTGTAATGTGACTTTAAGTCCAGCTGTTGCTTACGAGGAGTTGTGCAACGCTGAGACAGTCTGCTGGGATTAATGGATGGTGTCGACTGAACTGATCTGAGGCCCTGGAGACTGCAGCAAAGCGAACGAGACAGTGAGGAGCTAGGAAGCCTTGACAATCCTCCAGATCTCATCATTGTGCTGTCAGAATCGTCTCTGGTCAGAGCTGCAGCATCAGTGAGGCACAGCGGGGAGTGAGGGTTTCTGAAAATGCAGTGATGGTACACGGAATGTACAGCACAGAAACAGGCCATTCGGCCCAACTGGTCTATGCCAGTGTTTATACTCCACACGAGCCTCCTCCCACCCCTCTTCATCTCACCCTTTCAGCATCTCTTTCTATTCCTTTCTCCCTCATGTACTTATCTAGCCTCCCCTTAAATGCATCTATGATATTCGCCTCAACCACTCCCTGTGGTAGCGAATTCCACATTCGTACCACTATCTGGTTGAAGAAATTTCTCTTGAATTATTGGATTTATTACTGACTATCTTATATTTATGGCCCCTAGTTTTGGATTCCCCTGCTAATGGAAAGATCTTCACTACATAAAACTTATCAAACCCTTTCATTATCTTGAAGAGCTCTATCAGATCACCTCTCAGTCTTCTCTCTTCGTGAGAAAACAGCCGCAGCCTGCTCAGTTTTTGCTGATAGGTATAACCTCTGGTATCATCCTTGTAAATCTTGTTTGCACTTACACCAATGCTTCTATATCCTTTCTGCAATATGGAGACCAGAACTGTGCACAGTGCTCTGTGGGTGGGCTAGCACAGCCGGTGAGAGACATTGGTAGACCAGAACTGTGCACAGTGCTCTGTGGGTGGGCTAGCACAGCCGGTGAGAGACATTGGTAGCAAGGTCTTGTACCAGCCAGAGTCACCACCTGCTTCTTAATGTCACTTCTCTATCTTGTACATTGCCCCACCTTCCATTCACCCACTGGGGTGAGATCGCAGTGTGTGCCCGTCTGTAGCGCAGCCACCAGGGGGTGCTGGACACGCGGGACTCTTCCCTCTGGTTTTCCTCTCCTCAGTCAGTTCAACACTATTCTACTCATTGTAGCTAAGCTCAGGAACTGTGTGGGGTGGAGTGGGGACTCAGCTTACGGTTTAGTTTAAGCCTCAGCCTTAATGAGACGTTAAACCGAGGCCCCGTCTGCTCTCTCAGGTGGACGTAAAAGATCCGACAACCACTATTTCGAAGAAGAGCAGGGGAGTTATACCCGGTGTCCTGGCCAATATTTATCCCTCAATCAACATCAATTAAAAAAAACAGATTTGTAAACCAGGCCAGCCAAACTATGGGCAAAGCTATAAATACAAAATATAGCAGGTACTTCTGCATTCATCTTACAAAGAGAGATACATCTCCAACACCAGTCTCGTAAAATACAAAAGATAATTTTAAAATACAGCCTTCCACATCCCCTTAACCTTTTTGAGTACTGAATGTCTTTTGGAACTTGCATGCTTGATAAGTGCCAAAGGTGATTTTTCACATTGCTGTGTGTGGGAGCATGCTGTGCGCAATTTGGCTGCCACGTTTCCTACATTACAACAAGTGACTACACTTCAAAAGTACTTCATTGGCTGTAAAGTGCTTTGGGACATCCTGAGACCGTGAATGGCGTTATAGAAATGCGCACTCCTTGATAGAAGTAATAGTTCTGAAGACTCTTTGTCCCAGAACAGTGGTGGTGTCTGTATGTCTGTCAGTTTGTTTCAGATACCAGTCAAATGTTACATTGGCACAGTGGGTGAGGGAGCACTGCCCAAGAGATAGAATGAGCTGTAACTTTCAGACAGCATGCACTACTGGGCACCACACTGTTGTACATAACCCGTGTCAAATCTCAGCTGAAAACCTCAATGCTGTCACTGGATTCAAAGTGGGAACAAGTTATTTAATTACTGAGCTCTGTGAACCCTCGAGGTGATCAAAGCATGCAGGAGAGGGACAGGTTGTAAACAGAAACTGACACTGGCTGTAATTTGTTATCTTTGTAACTCAGTTATTTCAAAAGATTCAATTCCATGCATATGAATAATATTCTTTTTCTGTTCTCTCCTTCTCTGACTGTCTCTCTCTCTCTCTCTGTCCATGTCTCTATTTCCGTTTCTCTTTCTCTATATGACTGCCACTATGTGTTTCTCTGTATTTGTAACTATACTTTGTTTCTCTCTCTCTTTCTCTGTGTATGTGTGCCCCTGTCTGTCTTCCTCTCTCTCTCTCTCTGGTTCTCTCTGCATGTATCTGTCGCGCTCTCTCTGTTTCTGTGTGTGTGTCTCTCTCTCTCTCCCTGGTTCTGTGTCTCTCTCTCTCCCTTGTTCTGTGTCTCTCTCTCTCCCTGGTTCTGTGTCTTTCTCTCTCTCTCCCTGGTTCTGTCTCTCTCTCTCTCTCTCTCCCTTGTTCTGTGTGCGTGTCTCTCTCTCTCCCTTGTTCTGTGTGTCTCTCTCTCTCTCTCTCTCTCTCCCTGGTTCTGTGTGTGTGTCTCTCTCTCTCCCTGGTCCTGTGTGTCTCTCTCTCTCTCCCTGGTTCTGTGTGTGTCTCTCTCTCTCCCTGGTTCTGTGTGTCTCTCTCTCTCTCCCTGGTTCTGTGTGTCTCTCTCTCCCTGGTTCTGTGTCTCTCTCTCTCTCTCCCTGGTTCTGTGTCTCTCTCTCTCTCTCTCTCCCTGGTTCTGTGTCTCTCTCTCTCTCTCCCTGGTTCTGTGTCTCTCTCTCTCTCCCTGGTTCTGTGTCTCTCGCTCTCTCCCTGGTTCTGTGTGTGTCTCTCTCTCCCTTGTTCTGTGTGTCTCTCTCTCTCTCCCTGGTTCTGTGTGTCTCTCTCTCTCTCCCTGGTTCTGTGTCTCTCTCTCTCTCTGATTCTGTGTGTCTCTCTCTCTCTCCCTGGTTCTGTCTCTCTCTCTCTCTCTCCCTGGTTCTGTGTGTGTCTCTCTCTCTCCCTGGTTCTGTGTCTCTCTCTCTCTGATTCTGTGTGTCTCTCTCTCTCTCCCTGGTTCTGTGTGTCTCTCTCTCTCTCCCTTGTTCTGTGTGTGTCTCTCTCTCCCTTGTTCTGTGTGTCTCTCTCTCTCTCCCTGGTTCTGTGTGTGTCTCTCTCTCTCTCCCTTGTTCTGTGTGTGTCTCTCTCTCCCTTGTTCTGTGTCTCTCTCTCTCTCCCTGGTTCTGTGTCTCTCTCTCTCTCTCCCTGGTTCTGTGTGTGTGTCTCTCTCTCTCTCCCTGGTTCTGTGTGTGTGTCTCTCTCCCTTGTTCTGTGTCTCTCTCTCTCTCCCTGGTTCTGTGTCTCTCTCTCTCTCTCTCCCTGGTTCTGTGTCTCTCTCTCTCTCTCCCTGGTTCTGTGTGTGTGTCTCTCTCTCCCTGGTTCTGTGTGTGTGTCTCTCTCTCTCTCCCTTGTTCTGTGTGTGTCTCTCTCTCCCTGGTTCTGTGTGTGTGTCTCTCTCTCTCCCTGGTTCTGTGTGTGTCTCTCTCTCTCCCTTGTTCTGTGTGTCTCTCTCTCTCTCCCTTGTTCTGTGTGTGTGTCTCTCTCTCTCTCCCTTGTTCTGTGTGTGTCTCTCTCCCTTGTTCTGTGTGTCTCTCTCTCTCTCCCTTGTTCTGTGTGTGTCTCTCTCTCTCCCTTGTTCTGTGTGTGTCTCTCTCTCTCCCTTGTTCTGTGTGTGTGTGTGTCTCTCTCTCCCTTGTTCTGTGTGTCTCTCTCTCCCTTGTTCTGTGTGTGTCTCTCTCTCTCCCTTGTTCTGTGTGTGTCTCTCTCTCTCCCTTGTTCTGTGTGTCTCTCTCTCTCTCCCTTGTTCTGTGTGTGTCTCTCTCTCTCCCTTGTTCTGTGTGTGTCTCTCTCTCTCCCTTGTTCTGTGTGTGTGTGTCTCTCTCTCTCCCTTGTTCTGTGTGTCTCTCTCTCCCTTGTTCTGTGTGTGTCTCTCTCTCTCCCTTGTTCTGTGTGTGTCTCTCTCTCTCTCCCTTGTTCTGTGTGTGTCTCTCTCTCTCCCTTGTTCTGTGTGTCTCTCTCTCTCTCCCTTGTTCTGTGTGTGTCTCTCTCTCTCCCTTGTTCTGTGTGTGTCTCTCTCTCTCCCTTGTTCTGTGTGTGTGTGTCTCTCTCTCTCCCTTGTTCTGTGTGTCTCTCTCTCCCTTGTTCTGTGTGTGTCTCTCTCTCTCCCTTGTTCTGTGTGTGTCTCTCTCTCTCTCCCTTGTTCTGTGTGTCTCTCTCTCCCTTGTTCTGTGTGTGTCTCTCTCTCTCCCTTGTTCTGTGTGTGTCTCTCTCTCTCCCTTGTTCTGTGTGTGTCTCTCTCTCTCCCTTGTTCTGTGTGTCTCTCTCTCTCTCCCTTGTTCTGTGTGTCTCTCTCTCCCTTGTTCTGTGTGTGTCTCTCTCTCTCTCTCTCCCTTGTTCTGTGTGTCTCTCTCTCTCTCCCTTGTTCTGTGTGTCTCTCTCTCCCTTGTTCTGTGTGTGTCTCTCTCTCTCTCTCTCCCTTGTTCTGTGTCTCTCTCTCTCTCTCCCTTGTTCTGTGTGTGTGTCTCTCTCTCTCTCCCTGGTTCTGTGTGTGTGTCTCTCTCTCTCTCCCTGGTTCTGTGTGTGTCTCTCTCTCTCTCTCCCTGGTTCTGTGTGTGTGTCTCTCTCTCTCTCCCTTGTTCTGTGTGTCTCTCTCTCTCTCCCTTGTTCTGTGTGTGTCTCTCTCTCTCTCTCCCTGGTTCTGTGTGTGTGTCTCTCTCTCTCTCCCTGGTTCTGTGTGTGTCTCTCTCTCTCTCCCTTGTTCTGTGTGTCTCTCTCTCCCTTGTTCTGTGTGTGTCTCTCTCTCTCTCTCTCCCTTGTTCTGTGTCTCTCTCTCTCTCTCCCTTGTTCTGTGTGTGTCTCTCTCTCTCTCCCTGGTTCTGTGTGTGTGTCTCTCTCTCTCTCCCTGGTTCTGTGTGTGTCTTTCTCTCTCACTGGTTCTCTCTCTGCATGTATCCTTCTCTCTCTCTCTCTACCTGGTTCTCGCTGTGTGTACCTGTCTGTCTGGGTGTCTGTCTCGCTTCTCCTGACAGAGTAAAACTGAAGATGGGACAGACTCTGGAGAAGACCCAACGACTAACAAGAGGCACAGTCGCTCCTTCATTGGCAGCTTCTCCAAGCGTAAGGTCAGTGGGGGTAGTCCTGCCGGGACTGTGCAGAGCTGGGCGGCCGCGTTAGTGTGTACAGAGGAAATTCTATGGCTGAAGGTTTATTCTCTCTGCTAGGTAACAGCGATAACCCACTTCAGTGCAGCGAGTGAAAACTGATGGGTTAATTATGATGGAGTTTCAACATGACCTCTGCACAGGTGGATTATTTATCTATTCTGTGTCAGCTGTGACTCAGTGGGCAGCGCTCACACCTCTGAGTCAGAAGGTCGTGGGTTCAAGTCCCACTCTAGAGACTTGAGCACATGATCCAGGCTGACACTCCAGTGCAGCGCTGAGGGAGTGCTGCACTATCAGAGGTGCCGTCTTTCAGATGAGATGTTAAACCGAGGCCACGTCTGCCCTCTCAGGTGGACGTAAAAGATCCCATGGCAATACTGGAAGAACAGCAGGGGAGTTCTCCCCGGTGTCCTGGCAAATATTTATCCCTCAACCAACATCACTAAAGAAAACCAGATTATCTGGTCATTATCACATTGTTGTTTGTGGGAGCTTACTGTGCACAAATTGGCTGCCATGTTTCCTACATTACAACAGTGACTACATTTTAAAAGTACGTCATTGGCTGTAAAGCACTTTGAAACATCCTGAGGTCATGAAAGGCGCTATAGAAATGCAAGTCTTTTTTCGTGTTCAATAGTGCCCAGCCAGGATGGCATTGCTGAGATCACGGTGTGTGGAAAGGGAATAAAGATGGTGGTTCCTGGAGTAAAGGCCCAGCCATCTTGTGGTTGTATCCACACAGTGTAGGAGTTGTGTGCAGCAAGAGCAAAGAAAAACTCGACTTCAGCCCTCCCAGTGGCTCATTGGGTAAAGGCATCACCCAGAGTCATTCTGAGCCATTCAAACCATGAGGTCCTAGGTTCAATCTTAAGCAGAGTGGTGGGCAGGAAGCACTAGAGTTAACCCTTTGGTCCATCTTTGACCTAGAGAGGGGAACAATCTCCTAGGATTCCCGTTGTGATTGCATATCTGAGTGAGGTTAGGATCAGGCTTGACTAGCATGCCTGCTGTGGTCAAATAACCTTCGTGGCACTTGCTGTCGCGCCTTGTGCACCAAGAATGGCAAGGCGCTGGTGAGTGGCTCACCCCTGTAGAATGATAGCCTTGCAAGTCCTACAAGAGGGTATTGCTGCAAAATAATGCCAGTTGGAAGCATTGTGGTGTCAGAGGTCATGTTCATCCAACCAAAGGTTACTTCAGCGTTAACGGTTCCTTCATTGCAGAAAAAAACGGTGAAGATGAAGAAGTCATCAAGCTTGGAGGATGATGAGGAAGACCATGACCATCAGACGACTACTGGTAGAACCACGGTGCACGCGGTGAGGTGAGTAATAGGGAACTAAAGATGCCCATTTGAGGAGTTACATGGAGAGACTGTCGGTGCCCAACAGAGACTTCAAGGGAGGGAAGAGGAGTCATCGAATGGAGAGTAACCATTGGAAGGAGGTCTACCACTTTAAGTAGGTTGACCACATGTTTTCCAGACTCATTCTGAATTTAGTCACCAGATCCAAGGCTCACCTCTCCCGCTTCATTAACACTGGCATCACAAGACAATTACAGATGAGGAAGGCCATTCTGTCCATCTTAATTCAGCCATCCATGATGTCCCCTAGTTTCAGCATCCAATTGATCCTTAAATGATTCCAGGTCTTTCGCCTCCACTGCTCTATTTAAAAGTTCATTCCAAGTGTTAATAATTATTTGTGTGAATTTCTTGATATCAGTCCTAAATTTACATTTTCATCCCTGGGCGTCGCTGGCAAGGCCGGCATTTATTACCCATCCCCTAGTTGCCCTGATTGTAGTGGTTTGATTCACCTGAGTGGTAGTTAAGAGTCAACCACGTTGGTGTGGGACTGGAGTCACATATAGGCCCAGACCAGGTAAGGACGGCAGATTTCATCCCCTAAAGGCCATTAGTGAACCAGTTGGGTTTTTACAATCTGACAGCTTCATGGTCACTTTTACTGACACCAGCTTTTTATTTCCAGATTTTTTGTAACTGAATTAAAATTCACAAACTGACATGAGTGGGATTTGAACTCATGTTATCTGGATTACTAGTCCAGTAACATAATCACTACACTGCCCTACCCCATTATAATTATCTTATGTACCTCTACATGATCACCTCTCAGACACCTCCTGAACAGGATGAAAAGCCCAATTCCTCCAACCTCTCCTCATAACTCCACTCTTTGATACTAGGGATCAGGACTCATGACTTTTCTTTGTACAGCTCCAGCACTGGGGTGTCTACATTGTTTCTTAGCGACCAGAACGGGACGCAAAACTCAAGGTCTGACCAGACCACTCTCCAGATTGATCACGACTTTCTCTGACTTACATTCTATTGCTTTGAGTTGTGAGCATGCTGAGTCTGACAGATCCTGATAACCAACCGCAAGGGATTGGTCCTTTACCTATTAGCTTTAAGAACCATCCAGTACAGAGGGAGGCCATTCAGCCCATTGTGCCTGTGCCGGCTCTCAAAGAGCTACCCAATTAGTCCCACTTCCCTGCTCTTTCCCCATAGCTCTGCAAAATTTTCCTTTTTAAATATATATCCAATATATATTCTAAAGCCTATATTAGGCTCTGGGAGCATTTGGGGAGAGAAAGCTGAGGCAGTGATGATGGATGAAACCACTTCTATGTTCATCAAAAAAGATCAGACCAAAGAAAGATGGGGTTGACCAGACTGAGCCTATTGTCTTCAGTCGCTCAGTAAGACCACTTCCATTTAGAAAATGACATACCCGATTGCCCTGTGTTATTTTTGACCTGGTTCATGGGCCATGCTGCTGTCCCAGTTCCCCAGTACGTTGTAACCTTGCTTCTAATATCCATTTGTAAAGGAATTGCATGGATATTAGTAACAAGGTTGAGGATTATAACAGAAATGAATGAATGGGAATGTAGGGATTGTGGTTGATCTGACCAGTCCCAAAGTTTCCATGCGCTACTCTCTCTCATACCCTTCAGTCATGGTGCGTGCAACACGACGGTTCCTCGGCTCATGAAAGCATGTCATTTCATCTCAAGGAAGGCAATTGGATCTGGATATGGTTGTCCCAAAATTGCGAAGGGCCACTCCCAAGACAGAGTTTTGCTCGACAAGTGTGCAGATCAGCGAATTGGGCATGGAAATCAATGCGATGGATTCATGATACTGTCAGTTTGCACCAAAGCAGAATTTCGCACGTTGGGGGCTATAATTGTGGATTGTAAGATCAGAGTAGGATGGTCATTCTGTAGAGTCACTTTGACTTTACTTGGGTGGGGAGATGACAGTGAAGAATTTTGTGAAACCTTTCCTCAACAGTTCAGAAGTGCTGGGTAGAGTCCATGGTACAGTTGGTTCTTCATGGTCTACGAAGGGAATCGGTTTGATGGGCCGATGCTACCTATTGTTTTTATAAACCAGCACGGGTGGAGTTAGCCTTATCAAGATGTTAAACCGAGGCCCCGTCTGCTCTCTCCGGCAGACGTAAAAAGATCCCATGGCACTATTTCGAAGAAGAGCAGGGTCCTGGCTAATATTTATCCCTCAACCAACATCACTAAAACAGATTATCTGGTCATTATCTCATTGCTGTTTGTGGGAGCTTGCTGTGCGCAAATTGGCTGCCGTGTTTCCCACATTACAACAGTGACTACACTTCAAAAGTACTTCATTGGCTGTGAAATGCTTTGGGGCCTCCTGAGCTGGTGAAAGGCGCTATATAAATGCAAGTTCTTGCTTTAATTTTTGTTTTCCTTTCTCAGAAGCGGCAGACAGAAGAAGACCATGAAGCTGTCACGGGCCCTCTCGGACCTGGTCAAGTACACAAAGTCCGTCGGGATGTACGATATCGACTCTGAAGGTGGGTCGTAGTAGATGCAGAGATTCGCCATTCTCATCATCTCCATAAGGAAGTGTTTGGGAATCGGTGAGGTGCGGAAGGGTTGAGAATAGGGGCCGCTAGTCGATACGGGGCGTAGAAATCCGGGCGCGTCCATTCTTGGGCGTGTGGAGGATGCCGGGAGCAATCCCCGAGCCTGAATGGTGAGGCCTGGGGTGCCCTCGGTATTGGCCCTCGGGCCTCATTTCCATCCAGCCAGGGAGGCTCAAAGAGTGATCGAAGATCGGACTGCTGCCAGTGAGGACCAGGACGGGTAAGGATTGTAGGCCATGGAGATCGGAGTCCGGGGGCCTGGAGGTTGGGGGGGTTGGGGGGGTGTGGAGGCCAGGGCTGAGGCCGGGAGGGGTTGGTCGATCGGAGCCCAGGGGAGGGAGGGGTTAGTGGCGGTGAATGTTCGTTACACGTGGGGTCGGCAGGAGCCACTCCTGCTCCTCTCGGCTCCACATTCAGGGTGAGAATATTTCAAAACTTACCTTGTAGGCAGCAGGCAGTCCCATGGTCCTGCTTTTACTGAGTGCGTCGGCTGCCTCAGGACAAACCAAACCTTGCAGTAGGGGGGCCTCAAGCACGTATAAAGGTCCTAATGTCTGTCTCCGGCCTGGGCACTGCACGACTTTCTGTCCTTTTCCAATGTGGCGGGCTTCCTGCCGCCTTATTGGGGGCTTAATAAGCACCTGAGAAACGGGTGCTGCGGCAGGATTTATAGGCCCATGTCTGTGCAGTGCATTCACTCAAGGGCCTCAAGGTCTTTGGTCTTTTGAAAGGCACAGAGAAAAATAGATTATTTTACTGCATTTTTGGGGCTTTGTTTTCTTAAAGGAAAACTGCTTCTAAAACAATGTTGCTTTTATACTTTTATACTTCAGTTTTATCTTGGCCCAAGATTACATTGAATTTTCAGCACAGAAACAGGCCATTCGACCCAATAGGTTTATGCTCCACACAAGCCTCCTCCCACCCCTCTTCCTCTAACCCTATCATCAAATCCTTCTATTCCTTTCTCCCTCATGTGTTTATCCAGCTTCCCCTTAAATGCATCTATGCCATTCGCCTCAACCACTCCCTGTGGTAGCGAGTTCCACATTCTAATCACTCTCTGGGTAAAGACGTGTCTCCTGAATTCTTTATTGGATTTATTAGTGACTATCTTATATTTATGGCCCCTAGTTTTGGTCTCCTCCCCACACAAGTGGAACCATCTTTTCCACGTCTACCCTATCGAACCCCTTCATAATTTTGAAGACTGCTATCAGGTCACTTCTCAATCTTCGCTTTTCTAGAGAATCTATGTCAAATCAAAATGAGCCGGCGGGTCTGTATATACCAGGGATAGAAAGACCATGCAGCCTGAGTGTTATCCACATGGAATGCCACAGCTATGGTGGGACCTCTCGAGACCTCTTCAACTTTTAATTAGTTTGCAATTAAAGTGGCAGGAAACTAACTTACACTTAGTTTTTTTGGAAGTTTTTATTAATTTGCCAGATTGCTCGTGGTCGCACTGCTACCTCAGCCACTGAAACTATCAGTAATCCCCTTTGCTGGCTTGCTTGACAAATGACAGTGTGGAGGGTAAGCACTAAGGCCTCAGTTCCCAGTCGGTGCAGAGTTAGCTGGTCTCACCCGGTTGCCAATGGAGCTGCTACAATTGTTCTCAGTACCCCTGGTCTAGTGGAGGAGAAAGTTCAGTCAAAAGGGAATTGGATAAATACTTGACGGGGAAAGGGCGCAGGGGAGTGGGACTAACTGGAGAGCTCTTTCAAGAAGCCGGCACAGACACGATGGGTCGAATGGCCTCCTTCTGCGCTGTATCAGTCTGTGAGGATGAGTCTGGTGCTACCGAGTGACCCCACTGTTGGAAGTGGGTGTGTGTGCAGATCGAGTGAGGACAGGATCAGGCTTGCCTGTGATGATGCCCACTGTTGGCGAATAGCTGTGTGGGCTAACGCTTGGGGAACATGACTGACACCCATGAGATCCCAGAATGAGTTTGTGCCTTTTGTGAGACAGGGGAGAGAGAATTGTGGGGGGAAATGGGGGTAAGTACTTCCTGAGGAATATTGGGCTCGAAATTGGCCTCCTTAATGCCTCCCGTTATTGCCTCCGGGGCGCTAACGACTTACCGACCGGGTGCGGTGACATGAACGACTCCGGCTAAATTGGCTGAGAGGTTTGCGGCAGCGGTAACACATTGCGCAACGATCTCCTGCGCCCGGAGATCGTGACGTCATTGTGCTGCGCATCGCCCCGGACCCGAACTTCGGTTCTGCCCCCTGCAGCATCGCCAGGCGACAACACCGACAGCTGCAGGAGGCTTTGCTCGGCAGGCCGGGCGCTTCGGGGGCGCAGGTTAAAGGGGACGTCGGCGTGGTAAGCAGTAAAGTTGTTGCAACGCAGGATTTGAATTTTTTCCATTTTTCTTCGGCCGCCATCGATCAGCCCGGCACTCTGTTGGAGTGCACGGGGCTGACCGGGCCAGCCCGGTGCTCTGTTGGAGTGCACGGGGCTGATCGGGCCAGCCCGGCGCTCTGCTGGAGTGCACGGGGCTGATCGGGCTGGACCGGCTCTCTGCTGGAGTGCACGAGGCTGATCGGGCCAGACCGGCGCTCTGCTGGTGTGCACGGGGCTGACCGGGCCAGCCCGGTGCTCTGTTGGAGTGTACGGGGCTGATCGGGCCGGACCAGCGCTCTGCTGGACTGCACGGGGTTGATCAGGCCAGCCCGGCGCTCTGCTGGAGTGTACGGGGCTGATCGGGCCAGACCGGCGCTCTGCTGGTGTGCACGGGGCTGATTGGGCCAGACCGGCGCTCTGCTGGAGTGTACGGGGCTGATCGGGCCAGACCGGTGCTCTGCTGGAGTGCACGGGGCTGATCGGGCCAGGCCGGCGCTCTGCTGGAGTGCACGGGGCTGATCAGGCCAGACCGGCGCTCTGCTGGTGTGCACGGGGCTGATCGGGCCAGACCGGTGCTCTGCTGGAGTGTACGGGGCTGATCGGGCCAGACCGGTGCTCTGCTGGAGTGCACGGGGCTGATCGGGCCAGACCGGCGCTCTGCTGGAGTGCACGGGGCTGATCGGGCCGGACCAGCGCTCTGCTGGAGTGCACGGGGCTGATCAGGCCAGCCCGGCGCTCTGCTGGAGTGTACGGGGCTGATCGGGCCAGCCCGGCGCTCTGCTGGAGTGCACGGGGCTGATCGGGCTGGACCGGCTCTCTGCTGGAGTGCACGAGGCTGATCGGGCCAGACCGGCGCTCTGCTGGAGTGCACGGGGCTGATCGGGCTGGCCCGGCGTTCTGCTGGAGTGCACGAGGCTGATCGGGCCAGACCGGCGCTCTGCTGGAGTGCACGGGGCTGATCGGGCTGGACCGGCGCTCTGCTGGAGTGCACGAGGCTGATCGGGCCGGACCACGGCTGCTGTCGGGGACCAGCTAACTAGTCCCAATGCAGAGCCTGCGGCGATGGCCCTTCCCTTTAAGGGAGGGAAGAAGCCTCAGATGGCGGCAGCGCTGCACTCCTATTGCCCCGCCTGCGTCCTTTAGTGCTCCACTTCCTTCCTGGAGCGCTAACTCCGAATTTACAGAAAGCTGAGAATCATTAGCACCTGACGCTAATTTGTCCAGCTTTCAAAAGTTTGTGCCCCAAACGGGGCGCTCCCGAATTTCTCCCCCACTGTCCCTTTAAAGGGTGGGGGGGGTGCGTTCTGCTGATTTATCCCCCTTTTGTTTTTTGCTAATCTCTCTTCTGCTTGCTTTGTTCCACAGTCTCAAGCAGCTGGCAGGTCTCCTCATTCAGTGAGACGAAAACCCACCAGCTCCTGCAGCAAAAGCCGCAGCAGTTTGTCCGCTTGAACCAGCAGCAGCTTTCACGCATCTACCCGTCCTCCTACCGGGTGGACTCCAGTAACTTTAACCCTCAGCCCTTCTGGAACGCTGGCTGCCAGCTAGGTATGGAGTCAAATCACCTCCCAACCCGCCGCCTGCGGCTGGTCCCGGTCGGTGGGTCATCTCCAGCCGTGTGTCGCGAAATTCTACCAGTGGGTGTCTTTAGACTCGATCACCACAAGGTGGCACTGACTATGGTTCCCTGCGTGAATCTAGATGGTGCCCTGTGAAGGTGGGTGGGTGGGGGGGAGGAACACATCAAACGGAGGCGGGCACTCTCTTCAGAGATGGAGTTAAGATACAGATCAGCTACGATCTAACTGAATGGCGGAACAGGTTCGAGGGGCTGAACTGGGTGGTGGGGGTGGGGGGGAGGGAGTCGGTTTTTGGAGAAAAGTGACGCCTCTGTTGTCGACTTGCCCTGGCTCATGTCTTAGCAACCGGTTGTGGAGCTGCACTGGTGAAAGACGAGGTGCCGTTCTCCCGGGTAATGCCTGGCCAAGGGCAGATTTCAGGCCGGGCCACAGCAGATAGTATCCCTGCCAGAGTGAGGCCTGAGGCGCCCTCGATATTGGACTTCGGGCCTCGTGTCCATCAAGCCTCCCCGCCATATTGGCGGTTTAGTAGGCCCGCTACCGCCCGATAAATGCACGTCTGAATTTATAGGCCCGTGTATTTCTTAGAAACAGAATTTGTTTTGAAATAATTTCACATCACCTAGCCATTAAAGTGATTGGTACAGACACACAATTGTTAATGAAACAGTTTGGGGACAAAATGAGTTATTGGACGTAGCGCAAAAAGGGTGATAGTGAATGGGAGAGAAAATCGAGCACGCGGTTTACAACGGGCTGCCTATTCGCTATCACCCGTTTCCGCGCTACTGCCATAGAACCACTTCACTCCCTCAGCGGCCGCGCAGCTCTCTGCAGCTCCCGCGCAGCCGGCTCACCGGCTTTTAAATAGGAAAAAATTGCGCATGCTCGGTATTTTGAATGGGCCGCGCAGCCTCTTAAAGGGGCCATGCACCCGAAAAAAAATGATGGGGCATATTGTCCTAGAAATTGGGTTGGTAGCGCCGGCGCTGAGCGCCTAAAGAGACCTAGAATTGGGGCGAAGCGCTATGTTGGGGCGAGCGCTATGAAGATAGCGACAACTCAGATATTGACTATACATTTAGCGCCTGCGCTAAGTGTTTGCGCGCGCCCGCGAGCGCAAGCAGTTCATGACGTCATTTCAGTGTGCAACGCCTTCTAGGAGCACCTGAGCGCATATTGGGTGGCGCCCGGAGTCTTAGCGCCCAGCGCTATTAGTGACAGTTCGAGGGAGGGCTAACAGGCCCTTCTCGGAGTAGGGGGCGCTATTTAAAGGGGACAGCTTTAGTGCAGAATCTTCTGCCGCTTGACCTGCTCATTGCGATCGTTGCTAGAGAGAGTTGGCGAGCTAATGTGGAGCGGAGTTCTGGGAATTTAGCTTTACAGTACTTGAGACCTTCAAACCTGTCCGAAGCACTTGCAGCACTACACCTAAAAGCCTTTTGACCAACTGGCATCGGAATGAGAGCTTGTTTGGAGGGCGACGGCCTCATCGCCCAACACTGTGAAGGGGCAGAGAGACGGCGGGAGAGAGGGCCGGGATTGGCCAGAAGGAAGAGGGGCAATGGAGGTCGGCCAATCCGACGGGAAGCTGCGAGGGTCTTTAGGCAGCAGGTGACAAGCCTTGACATGTCAGAGGAGCAGTGTTTGGGAAGGCTCCGATTCTGGAGGGACATTGTTACTGATCTGTGCCACCTGCTTGGTCAGGATCTGCAGCCGCGTGAACGCTGCAGAACCTCTCTGTCCGTGATGGCTAAACTGACATGGCCTCCATTTTTATGCCAACGGATCCTTTCAGTCAGCCATTGGGGACATTGCGACTGTCGCTCAGGTTGCAGTCCACTGTTGCATCCGGCAAGTTACAGATGCCCTTTATAGGCGAAGGCGTCAATTCATTACCTTCCCTCGGACCCTGCACAAGCAGGCGGAGGGCGCGCAGGGTGTCGCTTCTATTGTGGACTTCCCCATGGTGCAGGGGCAACTGACAGCACACACGTGGCTTTGAGGGCGCCATGCCATCATCCTTAGGACTTCCGCAACCGCAAGGGGTTCCACTCCCTCAACATGCAGCTGGTCTGTGACCACCGCCAAATCATCATGGCAGTCACCGCGCATTTCCCAGGGTGCAGCCACGATGCCTTTATCCTGCGGTTGACCTCAGTTTGTGACCTTTTTGAGGGGCTGCCTTGAAGACGAGGCTGGCTTACTGGGGACAAGGGCTATCCTCTCTGGCCATGGCTGATGACAACACTCCGTGTGGCCGACACCCCAGCAGAAGAGCTGATCAGCAGCAACCATCAGGCGACCAGGCACAGTAAACAGCACACTATTGGTGTTGCCAAAAAGCGTTTCCAATGTCTGGAAGATTCGGGGGGATCCCTGCAGTACTCGCCGCAGCAAGTGGGACACATCGTCGTCGTCTGCTGCATGCTCCACAACTTGGCGAATCGACGCACCCAGCCAATTCCAGCTGTCCCTCAACGACCAGCGAAGGAGGAGGAGTATGAGGAGGAGGAGGAGGAAGAGGAGGAGGAAGAAGAGCAGGCGGAGGAGTATGAGGAGGAGGAGGAGGAGGAAGAGCAGGCGGAGGAGGAGGAGGAGGAAGAGCAGGCGGAGGAGGAGGAGGAGGAAGAGCAGGCGGAGGAGGAGGAAGATGGAAGGGCTGCTGAAAGTGGAAGGGCCATACGTCAGAGGCTCACCTGGACTCGTGTCGAGACCCCTGTGGCGGAATGATGAGAGTCTTAACTCATGCGCACTTTGGATGTTTGAGGGCCTCTGAAAGCCAGAATCACTGAAACTAGTCACATGCACCATGCCACATTGAAACTTCTGTTTATTGGCACAAAAGTCTTTCATTACAGCTAAACAACGTAATGTCAACAGAAACCATAACTTTCAAAATAACTATGACCTGTTCGGCCAAGCCGCAAAACTCAACAAACCTTCTGCAAATATAACAACAGGTGAGGGTGTCCTTGAATTTGGACAAACAAACGTCTCAGCACCTCCCTCTACAACTGGCCCCTTGAGGGAGAACGACTTCTCTTTCGCGCCCGGCCCCTTCCCTCCCTGCTGCTCCTACGTAATTGGACCCCAGTGGCGGCCTCAAGGCTGGGGGACGCCTGCTGACTGTCTGGAAGCGCAGAAGCCCCTGAGGGACGGCCTGGCCGACCTCTGGGCTTGGAGAGTGCGGACGCAGGATGCTTGATGTGACCATGGCTGGAAGCAGTGTGGCCTGCAGGTGGTGGCAGCTGCAATGCAGGCGTCTCAGCGCTGGCATGTGCAATGGTCTCCTGCCGAGAGAGGACACCTGCACCATGGTCGGACGACACACTGGCTATCTGAGGGGAGCGGCTCGGCTCATCCGCCACAATCGCATGCTCCACTGATTCCTGGCCTTGTATGGGACTGGAAGGGCCCGGGGTGATCCTAACTGATGCAGAGAGGGTGGCTACAGTGAGAGATCGCGTTGCGTCAATCTGGCTGTGGAGGAGCCCAGCAAGTGACTGCGTGGCAACAGTGAGGACCTGTGTGCCAGGTGCCAGTGCTTCGGAGAAGGCCTGGACAGTTCTTCCCATTGCTTCGGACAAGGCAGGTGCCGACCGCTCCACTGCCTCGGACAAGCCCTGCACAGACCTTTCCAGGGATTGTCCGAAGCCCTGAACAGTCCTTTCCATAGCCAACTCAAAGCCGTGGACAGTCCTCTCCATTGTTGGGCCGAAGCCCTGGATAGTCCTGTCCATTGTTGCCCCGAAGCCCTGGATAGACCTGTCCATTGTTGCCCCGAACACCTGGAGAGTCCTGTCCATTGTTGCCCCAAAGCCCTGGAGAGTCCTCTCCATTGTTGCCCCGAAGTCCAACATACTCTTAGCCAATGAATCTATTGACTCAGGCATCTTCTCGACTGCAGCCATCAGCTCTGTGTGTCTGACCCAGGCCTGTTTGCTCATCTCAGCCAGGCGACGCACCTCATCTGCACTCTGTGCAGCAGTCATCGCGACCTGCCTTGCCCTCCGGGGAGACAGTGGCCGAACTTGCCTATCCCCCGTGCGTTGCTGCATGCTGCTTGGTCCGGCAACTGGTTCATCCTCAGAGCCCCCCCCCTCCCCTCCAGGGGACTACTATCCCCAGTCTGTAGATGTGTCAGCTCCCCGGATTCTGCAACGGCTGCTCCGGATTCCTCCTGGTCCTTGCCTCCGGTGGCACTGGCACTGGCAGCTTCAGCGCGTTGAGCCCGAGTTGGTGCCGCTTCATCTGAAAGTGGGAGGTGGAAGAGTGGCTTTAGCGAAAGGACAGCTTTGCTGAGAGGCATGCCAGATTGCAGCAAGGCTCTGACATGGCTGCACACTGAGGATGCATGCTGGCGGGGGGACCAAGTGGAAGGCAACAGGTGAAAAAGGTGAGAGTCTTACCCTCGCTGTCTGTAATGGGGTTGGCAGATGCAGTGGTCACAGGACCAGACAGACGTCCTCCAAGAATCTGGTGCACTCTCTCCTCCAGATCCGTGAGAGTGACCACTTGTGGAGGTCCGCCACCGGTTCGACGCTGCTCCTTTTGGATCATCGCCAGCTTGGACTGCAGGGGAAAGAAGGGGAAGTTCTGTAACATGAGGCCTTGAGACATCATCGCATGCCCCCCATGGTGCAAGAGCCCTTACATGAGGCCTTGAGACATCATCGCATGCCCCCCATGGTGCAAGAGCCCTTACATGAGGCCTTGAGACATCTGTCCATGTGTGTGCCCAGAAAGGGCCATGGGTGCATGCTGACAGATGGCCATTGGGGCATCATTGCAGCAGGGTGCCCGAAGTCAGCTGCAGATGGAGGGAATCAGAAGATTGCTAAACCATCACTCACCCTAACGATCCGTGTGAGGTTGTTGAATTTCTTCCTACACTGAACAGGGGTCCTGGTCGCCATGCTGCTAGAGTTGACCCTCACTCCAAGATCGTCGGTAAGCCTTCTGATTCGGCCTCTTGCCATTATCCGGATACAGGACCTCTCGATGGCGTTCAACTGCAGCCACCAAGTGGTCCAGAGCCTCAGTGCTGAAGTGCTCTGCTCTCTGTCTAACCTTCTCCATGCTGAACAAGTTTGTAACGCCAGACAAGGGCGAGCGCCGAATCTGAGGCCTACAGGGCGTTGAGTGTGGCAGCTCAGGCTGACTGACCCACCCCTTTAAGAGCCGGCCGGCGCCTGGAGGTCTCGTGGTTTCCTGTAATTGAGATCACCTGCGCTGCGCCCGTCCGCGTCGATATTGAGTAGCGCCTGAACTTTTGCGCCTTAAGAGCACCGTGCAACGGCTGAATTAGCGCCTCAATCCCCTTTGGGGGCGATGCAACCCAATATCTGGCCAGGCAGCGATAACTTTTGTCTGGCTATAAACTTAGCGCTCCGCCAGTTCTAATGCCTCAAGCGGGGCTATACCCAATTTCTAGGCCATTGTCCCTTAGTCTGTTGCACACAAATGTTCCTTTTACTGTGGGGTTCATGGCACTAGACCACAGCTGAGTGTTGGTGATGATGGATCTCAGTATTTGACAGAATGAATCTCCCCCCCCCCCCCCCCCCCCCCCCATTGCAATCCATTCCTGGTCAGTGTAGAACTAACTAACTTGTCTTAATTTTACCATCACTTACTTGGAGTATATAATTAACATGTCAGAACAAGGGAGGGCTGCGATCTGTTATACCGTCAATACATCTTTTAATAGATTGTAATGTTCCCTGTTCTCGCACCATCTAGATTGGAAGCCGATGCTATTTCACTTGAGGGTTGGCAATGCCATCAAGTTCTCCCTGCCTCCCCGCAAAGGCAGACCCACTTCAGTCGCCATTAACCTCATGATGACTCTGTTAGCCATCGCAGTGCGTTGTGTGCAGTGCTACAACTGCTTGTCTCTCACACTCTTTCTCTCGCTCTCCGTCTTCCTCCAGTTGCATTGAACTACCAATCTGAAGGAAGAGTGCTACAGCTGAACAGGGCCAAGTTTAGCTCCAACGGGAACAGTGGTTATGTCCTTAAACCCAAGTGCATGACTCAAGGTATGGAAGAACAAAGCCAAGTATTCGGTTTTTATGTTGTGTGTGGGCAAGGGGCTGGAAACTGGATCTGGTTCAGTGACACCAAACCCTGACCTTTCACCTCTGAGACCTGGATTTGAATCTAGCCCAGACCCAGTCCCTCTCTGGCAGGAGACCCAGGCTTCAGCAGAGTCAGAGATAATGCTATCCTTTCGGTCTGGGACCTGGATTTAAATGGACCGCACGCGGGTGGGGATGAAGGCCGCTTCTCTTTGATAAGGTACTGGGGCGGTGCTGTGTGATAGACTATGTCCTGGCATCTGCATCACCTCAGTTCAAATCCAATCCAGACAGAAAGACTGACATTCTCCGAAATCTGATTACTGTTAGGAATCAAACATGAAATTAGCCTGACTGATCTCAATCCAGTTACTAGCAAGAACAAATTTGTAGCACAAAATTGCTTTTCAATTACACACCATCTGTAACTTGCAATAACTGTAGTGCTGAATGAAGATATCCAGAACAGGGTTGATAGTCTGAGAGTCTGCCAAACATCACAATCCAGCTGAACAACTCGCCTGCAAGTTCAAACATGGCTTTGCTACAGAGTATTTACAGCACAGAAACAGGCCATTCGGCCCAACTGGTCCATGCTGGTGTTTATTCTCCACACAAGCCTCCTCCCACCCCTCTTCATCTCACCCTATCAACATCTCCTTCTATTCCTTTCTCCCTCGTGTACTTATCTAGCCTCCCCTTAAATGCGTCTACGCTACTCACCTCAACTACTCCCTGCGGTAGCGAGGTCCACATTCTAACCACTCTCTGGGCAAAGGAGTTTCTCCTGAATTCCTTATTGGATTTGTTAGTGACTATCTTATATTTATGGCCCCCTAGTTTTGGTCTCCCCCCACAAGTGGACACATCTGAAGCAGCCTGGTCACAATTGGCCAGCAAAGCCAGAACCGACCAATCAGTTGGAAGATTTTATTGCACAAGGGCTCTTCATTTAAGCCTATGAACGATTGCTTGAATCTGATGTCATTGGTCAAAGCTGTTCTGTAGAATTCTCTTTACTCAAGTTAAATTTGCCACGTCCAGTAATTTCAATCATGCAAATTGTTGGCCCTCACCTAGGTATAAATATCCTCAGGAAATTCCACTTAAAAATGTCATCTTTCAGAGGTGTGGCGACATTCGCTTTGTGCTCACTGTGAGAGATGTTGATGCTGGTGAGTGGAACATTTGTCAAACCTTGGCCAACCAGCCATGACCAGTGCTCCCGGGTCAGGAACTGAAGAGGTTGGATGTCCAAACTCAGAAGAATGCTCCCTGCTGCATCAATCTGGCGTTTTAATTCCCTGCACCAGCTGTCCCTACGGCCTGTCCGACTGAGATTGACAATCCGATGCCAAATTATGGGCAGCTTTGTGCTGGCAAACCGCAACTGCCCCAAACAGGAAGAAATAAAGAGGATAAAAGAGACCGTCATCCCATCAATCTGGCCTGTGTTTACTCCACATCCTAAAGGTCAAAGGGTGTGTCCTTCTCCAGTGTGTCCCCTACTCTGTGTCCTTCTCCAGTGTGTCCCCCACTCTGTGTCCTTCTCCAATGTGTCCCCCCACTCTGTGTCCTTCTCCAATGTGTCCCCCACTCTGTGTCCTTCTCCAGTGTGTCCCCCACTCTGTGTCCTTCTCCAATGTGTCCCCCACTCTGTGTCCTTCTCCAATGTGTTCCCCACTCTGTGTCTTTCTCCAATGTGTCCTCGCCAATTTTTGCCTGTGAAGCGCATTGGGACGTTTTACTACATTAAAGGCGCAATATAATTGCAAGTTGCTGTTTCGGAAGGGGGGGGGGTCCTAATTAAAGGGGCTTGTCACATATTGCACTTTGTCCCTACTTAAGTATTGCCTTGCTGCAGGTACCTTTAACCCAACCGCAGAAGACTTGCTGTCTGGACAGGTTAAGAAACAGCTAGTATTGAGGATCATCAGCGGCCAGCAGCTTCCGAAACCCAAAGACTCCATGCTGGGCGACAGGGGAGAGGTCAGTCAATGCACGGCGGTAAAACTCGTTCACGGTGGCGTAGGAGGAGCTACCTCCGTCCAGACTCTTGTGTAAAATGCATTGCATAAAAATTCAATGAGAGGCTTCAGCGATGGCCCAGATTTAATAGGCCCTGCCCATAGGGTGGCCAATCCTTCCAGGATTGCCCTGGAGCCTCCGGGAATTAAAGGTTAATTTCCAGGTCACTGCTCTGAACGCAACCCAGGGAGAAAAATCATAGGGACGTTCAGAAGTGATTTGTGTGTGTGTGTTTTTTTCCCCCCCTTTTCCTTAATCTCCAAAAATTGGAGATGGGAGAACAGGCTGTTTGACGGAGAGCCAAAAGTCATCCAATTGGATAGTGAAGAGTCTGTTCGCTTTCCAATTGGCAGTGGGAAGACCGGGCGCCGTGAGGATGGACCAATGACGGGAGTGTGGGGGCGGGGCGGTTGGAGGTCATGTGATGAAACCTCCGGGTAGATATCCAACCAGAACTTTCAACCCTTACCTGCCCAGTGTGCTGCTGAGCCATGTGTATCTGACAGGGGAGTGGAAATCTGGAACTCTCGCCCCCAAAATGCTGTTGAGGCTGGGGGTCAATTGAAAATTTCACAACTGAGATTGATAGATTTTTGTTAGGTAAGGGTATTAAGGGTGACGGAACCAAGACTCAAATGGAGTTAAGATACAGATCAGCCATGATCTAATTGAATGGCGGAACAGGCTCGAGGGGCTGAATGGCCGCCTCCTGTTCCTATGGAAGGTCCTGTGTCGGATTGTCGGAAAAACCCAACTGGTTCACTAATGTCCCTTTAGGGAAGGAAACCTTGTGTCCTTACCTGGTCTGGGCCTATATGTGGTCCAGCAAACCACTCAGTTCAGGGCAACTAGGGGATGGACAATAAATGGTGGCCTTGCCCACATCCCAAGAGTGAAATTTTGAAAGAAATTCGCTGTGAAGAGCGGTCGTGAGGACAAGACACTGAAGGGCTGCCCATCCCTGACCAGTCAGTCAGAGCCCTCGGGAGCCGGGGGAAGGGACTAAGTGGAGGGAAATAAATAGGAAGCACCCTTCTTAAAAACAAAAGACATATGGGTGGCGCCAACACACTGAGCCGCACAGAGTGCCAATGTAGAGAAGCTGGCACTGAGATGAGCAACAACACTCACCTAAAGTGTTAATTCTTTTTCTAAGTTGTTAAAACAACAACTTTCTTCGTATGTGAGGGAGCTGATTATATCGCGCTTTGTTTCCCAGGGGGCAAGTTTAACTTTCAGCAATGGTATGAAACGGGCTGCCGATGACTACAATGGACAGTGGGTGTACAATGGGCAGTGCGGCGAGGGTTATTTAATGGGCGGTGGGGCGGGGAGTGTACGGTGGGGCGGGGGGGGGTGTACGGTGGGGCGGGGAGTGTATGGTGGGGCGGGGGGGGTGTACGGTGGGGCGGGGAGTGTACGGTGGGGCGGGGAGTGTACGGTGGGGCGGGGGGGTGTACGGTGGGGCGGGGAGTGTACGGTGGGGCGGGGGGAGTGTACGGTGGGGCGGGGGAGTGTACGGTGGGGCGGGGGAGTGTACGGTGGGGCGGGGGAGTGTACGGTGGGGCGCGGGGGGGCGGGGGGGTGTACGGTGGGGCGGGGGGTGTACGGTTGGACGGGGGAGTGTACGGTGGGGCGGGGAGTGTACGGTGGGGCGGGGGGGTGTACGGTGGGGCGGGGGGTGTACGGTGGGGCGGGGAGTGTACGGTGGGGCGGGGGAGTGTACGGTGGGGCGGGGGAGTGTACGGTGGGGCGGGGGAGTGTACGGTTGGGCGGGGGGTGTACGGTTGGACGGGGGAGTGTACGGTGGGGCGGGGAGTGTACGGTGGGGCGCGGGGGGTGTGCGGTGGGGCGGGGGGGGTGTACGGTGGGGCGGGGGGTGTACGGTTGGACGGGGGAGTGTACGGTGGGGCGGGGAGTGTACGGTGGGGCGGGGGGTGTACGGTGGGGCGGGGAGTGTACGGTGGGGCGGGGAGTGTACGGTGGGGCGGGGGAGTGTACGGTTGGGCGGGGGGTGTACGGTTGGACGGGGTGGGGCGGGGGGTGTGCGGTTGAGCGGGGGGTGTGCGGTGGGGCGGGGAGTGTGCAATGGGCGGGGGGTGGTCGGTGGGGCGGGGGGTGTACGGTGGGGCGGTGGGGGGGGTGGGGGGTGGTCGGTGGGGCAGGGGGTAGGTCGGTGGGGCGGGGGGTGGTCGGTGGGGCGGGGGGTGTACGGTGGGGCGGGGGGTGGACGGTGGGGCGGGGGATGTGGTGGGGGGGGTGGGGGGTGGTCGGTGGGGCGGGGGGTGGACGGTGGGGCGGGGGGTGGTCGGTGGGGCGGGGGATGTGGTGGGGGTGGGGTGGGGGGTGGTCGGCGGGGCGGGGGGTGGACGGTGGGGTGGACGGTGGGGCGGGGGGTGGTCGGTGGGGCGGGGGGTGGTCGGTGGGGCGGGGGGTGGTCGGTGGGGCGGGGGGTGGACGGTGGGGTGGACGGTGGGGCGGGGGGTGGTCGGTGGGGCGGGGGGTGGTCGGTGGGGCGGGGGGTGGTCGGTGGGGCGGGGGATGTGGTGGGGGTGGGGTGGGGGGTGGTCGGCGGGGCGGGGGGTGGACGGTGGGGTGGACGGTGGGGCGGGGGGTGGTCGGTGGGGCGGGGGGTGGTCGGTGGGGCGGGGGGTGGTCGGTGGGGCGGGGGGTGGACGGTGGGGTGGACGGTGGGGCGGGGGATGCGGTGGGGGGGGTCGGTGGGGCAGGGGGTAGGTCGGTGGGGTGGTCGGTGGGGCGGGGGGTGGACGGTGGGGTGGACGGTGGATGCGGTGGGGGGGGTCGGTGGGGCAGGGGGTGGTCGGTGGGGTGGTCAGTGGGGCGGGGGGTGGACGGTGGGGTGGGCGGGGGGTGCGGTGGGGCGGGGGTTATTTACTGGGCGGTAGGGTGGGGAGTGTACCAGGATGGCCTATTTTATACCATTGCTGAAAGTTAAACTTACCCCCTGTGTGTGTGAACGGGGCTGAACTAACGGCTGGAAGCATAATCCATGCTCTCCCATTTCTGTTGTTCTGTAGATAATCGACCCGTTTGTGGAGGTTGAAATAATCGGCGTGGCTGTCGATTGCTTCAAGGAGCAGACCAGGGTGGTGGATGACAACGGTAAGGGAAGCAGACTGTGGCCCTGACAGGGAGCCCCCAGGTGGTGCAGTGCGGAGCGGGATTCTACCCTGGCGACGCGGGGGGTGGGGCGGTCTTCTAGCGATACCGTTAGTTTGGGCAGTCGAGATCCAGATGTTGTGCTTGCTGCAAACTGGGGCTGGGCTCAGTAATTTCACTTACACCAAGTGTGCAAATTTTAATTTGTCTTTAGCTTGGCTGACTTGGTAAAGGTGGTTCGTAACTGAGTCACAGCAAGTAGGAAGATCTCAGGCACCAGTCTGTGCTGAGGAGGGGATTTCGCCTCTTGATTTGTGTGTGTGCCGACATCGAGTGAGGACAGGGTCGGGCTTCTCTGTAGTGCCCTTCCACAGTTGAATAGCCACATGTGGCATTCAGTACAGATGTTTGCCACCTAGGAGGGGCATGAGCTTGGCTTGAAATTTCTGCTTTCATCATCTGCTAATTCTCACCAGCTATTTCTCTCGGGGGTTTTTAAAATCCACTTACAGGTTTTAAGTCATTTACCTGACGGTTTACTCCCAGAGCCGAGGGCCAACTGAGTGTGGGGGGGATCGGTCTGTTGCTAATGCCGCTTGGAATCAGCCTGCCACTAGGTGGCACCAAGCCCCAGAGCATTGGTCAGCAAAGGAAAATCCAGCTGGAATTCACTGGCAGGGTGGCACCTAGCTTCTCGAAGGGATGGTCTGCTGGCGGGCATTCTCCCTCTTGGCAGCCGAGATAAGGACCCGAGTGAACAATTCAGTCATCCTGCTCTGCCAGCCTTATCCAAAGGGTGTAGAATATGTGTCAGGATTCTGCGTCCGATTATATGGGGAGCTGTTGTTGTCGCCTTAATGACTCCTTGGCATCTCCTGAAATCTAATTGGAAAGAAAGACTTGTATAGCACCTTTGACCACCTCAGGACGTCCCAAAGCACTTTACAGGCAATTTTGAAGTGCAGTCACTGTTGTAATGTAGAAAACGTGGCAGCCAATTAGCAAGGTCTCACAAACAGCAATGTGATTGTGACCAGATAATTGGCTTTAGTGATGTTGGTTGAGGGATTAATATCGGCCAGGACACCGCGGAGAACTCCCCAGCTCCTCTTCGAATCGTGGCCATGAGATCTTTCGCGTCCACCTTAAGGGCAGACGGGGCCTCGGGATTAACGTCTCATCCGAAAGGCGGCACCTCCGACAGTGCAGCACTCCCTCAGTACTGCACTGGGAGGGTCAGCCTAGATTACGCGCTCAAGTCTCTGGAGTGGGGACTTAAACCCACGACCTTCTGACTCGGAGGCGAGAGTGCTGCCCACTGAGCCACGGCTGACACTCGAGATATTCCAAAAGAACTGTGTGGTTGCCGGTGAACCTGCCCTTTGTCGATGGGCTGGCTGAGAGCTCATTTTTGCACATCTAACATGGCGGCGTTGTCATGTGATTGCAGGGTTTAACCCAATGTGGGAGGAAACACTGGTGTTCACTCTGAACATGCCCGAACTCGCTCTTGTCCGCTTCCTGGTCTGGGACCATGATCCAATTGGTCGGGATTATATTGGCCAAAGAACGTTGGCGTTTACCAGCATGATGCCTGGTAAGTGAGAGCGTGCCGCGGTGCCTCAGTAAAGATGCTCAATTATTGGTTCTTTATACGGTGAATCGTACAATGTTGTCAAGTGAGTTAGTCTAATGGTGTTCATGCTTTATACAGAAGGGCCTGCTCTGAGCTAGTAATGGGGCTTGGGGACAAGGAATATTGGTGTGTACTGTAGGTTTGTGCCATAGCAACAGCAACAACATCAACGCTTTTTGTTGCCTCGCCTTGTACAGCGCCTTTAACATAGAACAAATCCACCCCAAGGTGCTTCACAGCAGTGTAAGGAAAAGATGGCCGTTGAGCCAAAGAAGGAGATATTAGGAGGGGTGACAACGAGCGATTTAAGGAGGGACTTCAGGCAGGTGCCGAGGGATTTAGGGAGGGAATTCCAGAGCATGGGGCCTAGGTGACTGAAAGCACGGCCGCTAACGGTGGGGGGTCGGAGGGGGAGGGGGCATGGCATCACAAGGAAGCACGAGGGTCCAGAGACAGAGGATTGGAGGGTTTTGGGACGGGAAATTATAGGGTTGGAGGAGGCTACAGAGATGGGGAAGGGCGAGGCCATGGAGGGATTTAAACACAAGGATGAGAGTTTTAAATTTGAGGTGTTGGTGGATTGGGAACCAATGTAGGTCAGCAATGATAGGGATGATGGGGAGCGGGATTTGATGCGGGAGTTTGCGGAGGATGGAAGGTCATCTAAGAGAGTTTTTGAATAGTCGAATTTGGAGGGAACAGGCATGGACGAGCGTTTCAGCAACAGGTGGCCTGAGGCGGGGCGGAGACTGGCAATGTTACGGAGGTGGAAGTAGTTGGTCTTTGAGTTGGAGAGGATATGAGTGCGAACTCGGTTCAGGGTTGAATAGGACGCCAAGTTGCAAATGGTCTTAAACAGTGGCCAGGGAGAGGAATGGAATCGGTGGCTAGGGAATGGGATTTGTGATGGAGGTCGAACAATGGCTTCAGTCTTCCCAATGTTTACCTGGAGGAAATTGCAGCCCAAAGCCACAAGCCCTAATCCAGCTTCCTACCCAGTCCAGTTTTTGGGGCGGGGGTAGACAGAAACTCTGCTCACACCCCTTCACGCACCATCCTAAGAATGATGGCTGTGAGGTTAACCCCATTTCCTTCCCTCTTTTCAGGTTATCGGCATGTGTACCTGGAGGGGATAGAGGAGGCCTCCATCTTTGTTCATGTAGCTGTCAATGACATCAGTGGTAAGGTAAGTGCATCTCGTCGTCTCGTGGACATGCTACAGGCTGTAAAACTTTCCCCTCTTCTCTTTTGTAGCTACGAGTTGGTACTTGGGTAAGATGTTCGGTTCGCGCCTCTTTGGAAGGAAAGTGAGCCTGATTCAGTTGTCGTTTGCCTCTAGCTCTATAAACGGCCTTTTATTGCGGTGATGTTTTGGTAATTCAGTAGCTGGCACTTTTTGTCATTCTTTCCTGTAACTGAGTCGCATCCCAGTAGAGATGGAGAGGGGAGAGGGTGTAAAAGAGAGAGAGTAGATGAGAGTTAACCCATTTCAGTGAAGATTTGGGAGGAAGAGAGAGAGATGTTGCCTTTAACTCTTAACCCATTCAGTGCTGGTCAGTCATTGTGCTAATCCCATTATGTTTCTCTGTTCAGTAAATCAAAATATCAAACTTGTCTCAGCTATATTCAGGTGCAGATGGAAACCCCAGTTACATGCTCATTTTTTAAAATGTCTTTGATTATTTAATTGGATGCTGTGTTCCTTTTAAAATTATTTAGGGCTGCAGAGATCCATCTTTCAAAGAAAACTATTTGGGATCAATCCTGAGCTAGCTTCAGTTAGCTGTGTGTGGATTCACTACCTGGACCTGTCAATGGGTGGCCACATCTCTATGTTCTAGAAGACATTTGGACAGATTACCCCCTCCCCAGATGTTCCAGAAGACCTTTGGCCGGTGACCCCTTTGTGTTCCAGAAGACCTTTGGCCGGTTACCCCTTTGTGTTCTAGAAGACCTTTGGGCAGATTACCCCCTTCTGTGTTCTAGAAGATTTTTGGCCAGTTACCCCTTGTGTTCCAGAATACCTTTAGCCAGTTACCCCTTTGTGTTCTAGAAGACATTTGGGCAGATTACTCCCTCTGTGTTCTGGAAGATTTTTGGCTCGTTACCCCTCTATGTTCTAGAAGACCTTTGGCTCGTTACCCCTCTATGTTCTAGAAGACTCTTGGCTGGTTGCCCCTCTGTGTTCTAGAATACTTTTGTCTGGTTACCCCTCTATGTTCTAGAAGACCCTTGGCTCGATACCCCTCTATGTTTTAGAAGACTTTTGTCTGTTGCCCCTCTATGTTCTAGAAGACCTTTGGCTTGTTTACCCCTCTATGTTCTAGAAGACTTTTGGCGGATCCAAGACTATTCTAGAGGAGGCTTGGCTGGCCAGCCTCTCGGTTCTAGAAGTGACTTGCTTGGTCGAGTCTACATTCTGGAAGAGCCCCTGGCTGACCACATCTCTGCATTCTAGATGAATCCTGTCACAACACAATTATAGTCATGGATAAGCTTTAAAGGGAAAATGTGGATCATGCATAACTACAAAAATTCTCAGCAACGTTTCTTGAGCTTTCTGAAAGTGTATTTAAGGTCTATAAACTGAACAAGCATTCAGGATGCTGCTTGTTCCAATGCAATGAGCTGCAATTTTGCCAGCAGAAGTGTTTGGAAAATTCTGTCCCCCTCCTTATACTGTAATCTTTGATTGCACCAGACACTGCAAAGCTGGAAGATAACCAGCTACACAATACTCTTGTGTGACTCTACTGAGAATTCAGCAAAACAGGAGAGGTGTTGAATAGTGCTAGTTAAATATGGCATTGAATTTCTCTGCTAAAAATGCCACCCTTTCCAATAAAAATCAGGAAACAGAGTGTTGGGTCTATTTTAATTAAGAGACATCTGCGCTAAAGGAGGCAAGAAATAAGGTGATGATTAAAATCAGTCTCATTCACTCGGCTCTGTCAAAGCAAAAGGCTTACAGACAAGACATCTGGCAGTACCGCAAGTGACAGAAGGACTAGATCTAATCAGTTGCAGGTAATATTTTTGAGACAAATGGAAATTGTTTTATTGATGGTGTGCTCCAAGATTAGAACGCAGCTTTAATCTTCTCCTGCTCAAATGTCCGCGTGTGCCCCTTTGCTTTGTATCCCAGCAGTGAATGCACAAGTCAAATCTGTATTGGACTGACAGTGCCTGAGCTGAATTGAAAATCTGTATCATCTTAGAGCTGGGAAAAATGTCAGAACACATCAAATCGGATGAGGAGCATGCTAACAACCTAGTCCATAAGCAAAGCTGACATCCCTGTTTTGCTGTTTATCATACATCATTCAGGTTGTTAACATTTAAAAACAAGAAATGTTTATCTTTATTTCAGTCCCTGTTCAATTTTTCCAACTGTTCTCCTCGCCCTTTCAGTTTCTCCCATCTGTCTTTTTATTCATTCTCGGGATGTGGGCGTCGCTGGCAAGGCCCAGCATTTATTGCCCGTCCCTAGTTGCCCTCGAGAAGGTGGTGGTGAGCCGCCTTCTTGAACCGCTGCAGTCCGTGTGGTGAAGGTACTCCTACAGTGCTGTTAAGGAGGGAGTTCCAGGATTTTGACCCAGCGACGATGAAGGATCGGCGACATATGTCCAAGTCAGGGTGGTGTGTGACTTGGAGGGGAACTTGGAGGTGATGGTGTTCCCATGCGCCTGCTGCCCTTGTCCTTCGCGATATTGGAGATCGCGGGTTTGGGAGGTGCTGCCGAAGAAGCCTTGGCGAGTTGCTGCTGTGCATCCTGTAGATGGTACACACTGCAGCCACGGTGGAGGGAGTTGATGTTTAGGCTAGTGGATGAGGTACCGATCAAGCGGACTACTTTGTTCTGGATGGTATTGGGCTACTTGATTGTTGTTGCAGCTGCACTTATCCAGGCAAGTATTCTGTACACTGTGTGCTAGATCAGTGCGACCCCTTGTGTGGGGTCTAAGACTCTATCGTTAGAAAGGAGAAGGCTGAGGGGTGACCTGATAGAGGTCTTTAAAATTATGAAGGGGTTCAATAGGGTTGACATAGAGAAGATGTGGGGGAGTCCAAAACTAGGTGTCATCACTATAAGATAGTCACTAATAAATCCAATAGGAATTCAGGAGAAACTTCTTTACTCAGAGAGTGGTGAGAATGTGGAACTCGCTACCACAGGAGTAGTTGAGGTGAATAACATAGATTGATTTAAGGGGAAGCCTGATAAGCAATGAGAAAGGAATAGAAGAAGATGCTGATAGGGTGAGGTGAAGTAGGGTGGGAGGAGGCTCGTGTGGAGCATAAACACCGGCATGGACCAGTTGGGCCGAATGGCCTGTTTCTGTGCTGTACAATCTATGTACAGGTTGAGCCTCCAAAATCCGGAATTCCAGAATCCGGACCCCGGGACGATTGGTGGCAGGGTCATCCGGAATCCGTAAAATGTTCCGGAATCCGGACACTCTGAGGGAGGCTTACCAAAAACCAGAAATATCGCAACCTGGGCTCGGGCGTTTCCAGACTTCGGACATCAGAAACACGTTCTGAAGTCCGGAAAAACATGAAAACCGGCTCGGCCTTGGTCCTGAGGTTGCCAGATTCGGGACGCTCAACCTGTAATTCTATGCAGAGCAGGGAGACCCCTCGAGTTCAGCAAACTACCACCAGAGGTTTCTCTGCCACTATTTTGGTTAATTGCCCAAAATGTATACATGAATGTTCTTGAAGTAACCAGATAATTACCATAGTTAGAAGGAATAGAGGGGATCTCATTGAAACTTATAAAATTCTAACAGGCCTAGACAGACTAGATGCAGGAAGGATGTTCCCGATAGCGGGGGAGTCCAGAACCAGGGGTCACAGTCTAAGGATAAGGAGTAAGTCATTTAGTACTGAGATGAGGAGGAATTCCTTCACCCAGAGAGTGGTGAACCTGTGGAATTCTCTACCACAGAAGGCAGTTGAGGCCAATTCATTAAATATATTCAAGAAGGAGTTAGATATATTTCTTAATGCTAAAGGGATCAAGGGATATGGGGAGAAAGCAGGGACAGGGTACTGAATTTGGATGATCAGCCATGATCTCATTGAATGGCGGAGCAGGCTCGAGGGGCCGAATGGCCTACTCCTGCTCCTATCTTCTATGTTTCTATTCTGCCGTTGATGGTGCTTAGGAAAAGCCTATTCATGCCTAAGGCAGCCTCTAAATCACAGATGCACATTATCACAGGGACATCAGGGCACCCACCCAGATCTGTTAACTGTCAGGTAAGGATTGTCATAGAAAGACTTAGAAAGAAAATAGTTAAACTTCTTAGATTTTTGTAGTATTGTATACTCTTAGACATGCTGCTACTGGTAGAGTAGGATTGTGAGTGAATATATGGGACATTGTGTACATTCATTTAAAGCAAACATATTTTAAGATGCATTGACAGAGTCGTTTTGATTTCTAATTTAGTGCAGAATGCTCCTTTGTGGACATTTCAGAGAGCTTTGCAGTAGAAGGAAGGTTAAATGACACCTTCAATTCTGACAGTCGAGCTTCTCATCAATCTCTCTCTTCTGTTGAGCTTGCCATCACTCTTCTACTTTTAAATGTATTTTTCCATTTTCTGCAATTCTCTCTTACAGGCTGAATTGTTGTCCATGTGTGTATTTCGGGCAATGTCTTTCTTTTGTATGACGTCTAATCTGGGTATGTCCCTATTTGTATACTTAATCATCCTTCAACTCTATCGCCATGCTCAATGGAGAGGTAGCCTAAAGTAGTCTCTGAAGGCTTCTCATTTGTGGAGTTTACTTGGATGTTAAGGAGAATAGGGAGAACTTTCTTGGAAGGGCACAAGGTGTTTGGCCATTATGGGCAAGTACCCAGTACCTTGCCTGGTACAAACCAACGGCCACTTTTCCCAATAGACTGGTTCCATTGGTGTCACACTTGCCTCTGGCTCCGAAGGGTCGTGGGTTCAAGTCCCACTCCAGAGACTTGAGCACATAGTCTAAGCTGACACTCCCAGTCCCAGCGCAGTGCTGAGGGAGCGCTGCCCTTCATTGAAGAAGTTAAACCAAGGCCCCATCTGCCTGTTCTGGTGATTCAGGTGGGTGCCAAAGATTCCAGGTTTTTGGAAAACACCGGGGAGCTCTCCCGATGTTCTGGCCAACATTCCGTGCCCCACCCCATCCCCACAACTGAGACCACTAGAACTAGATTAACTGGCCATTTATTTCATTGATGTTTGTCGGTTCATGCTGTGTCCAAAGTAGCTCTGAGCTTGCTTACATATTAACAGTGATTGCACTATAAAGTAACTCAATGTATGTGAAGCATTTTAAGACATTTCTGAGGGACGTGTTAAGTGGCCATACAAATGCAAGTCCTTTTTACCTATGCCTATCTGGTGCCGCTGTTCCTGGTATAAATATCGGCATGGGTTCAGTACAGGACCCACTATCCCCAGTAGCATTGCCACCTAGCTGCACGCTGAAGATTGGTTTCACAGACAGGTAAGTAGCCTCCAACTCCAATCTGAGTGTCAGTGCAACTTTCAATTAGAACACTAGTGTTATGCCCACCCGAATGTACCAACACCATGCAGGTCCAGTATTGGCACATGCCATTGTCAGTGCTGGTGCAGGTGAGTCCTTATACGCACGGTACGGATGCCATTATTGGTACCACACTAGAGGTGTAGCACCAGATCTCCAATCCTGCTGCATTTTTGGGAAGTAAACTGGATTAAGGTCTACTCCGTAATACCAGTGACTGGCACCCAACAGAATGGGGGAACAGTGAAGCTTGCCCCTGCTTATGCAGAGATGTTTTAAAATGTATTCCCTGTATGGTTTGGTCTATTCATGTCTTGTCAGATTGTTGCGAGTGCTATAGCAGCAATGTTGATGTCCTGTACGCGAGATCTGTTTTCTTACCAACTTTCACTTTGTCTGTTTGTGATTTACAGTGCAACTCTCTCTGTCAAACCTCCACTTTCACACGCTCAGAGTTTTTAGGAGCCCTGAAGCTGCCTCTCCTGACTCAGGGAAGGTGTAGTGAGACCAATCACAAAGCTGCATGCTTCTGTGCTAGTGTCACCATTAGCATCGGTGTTTCTGATTTGCTTTGACACACTACTTTCAACTCATACATGGATTTGAATGTCACCCAGTCCCTCTGTGCTTACCCATCTTAACTGCACTAACCCTCTGACATGCAGGTTCAGGATTTTTATTTTGATATGTACTGTGTACATGTTTTACAATCACAAACGGAGAATGCACTGACAGATCCAGGGTGCGATTGATAACACTAACGGCCAACTTGGTGTTAAGGGCTGACTCTGGAAAAGACAACCTCCTGCCTTGGTCCAACTATATATATCGAAAAGGGCGGCGTCCTGACCTTTGAAATCCCGTTACAGTCCCCAGTCTTCAGTCAGTTCAGCTGCAGGTTCAATGTATGTTTCTTAACATATCCAATCCGACACTTGGGATATTTGTGGTTCTATTTGATTGGCCAAGTCAGACGTGACCTATCCACAGTCTAGGTGACTTCACCCACCCAGTGCCAGTAGCTAAATATAAGCCAAAAGATGATTGACACTCAGGAGAAGCTTAGATCATCCATCAATGTCCGGCAATGATTCTTTGTCACTTGTGGGTCCTTCAACATGATTAATTATAGCAGACTTGTATGGAACCTTGTTCCATTATGGAAAGTAGTATATGTGTGACAACAGGCTGTGTGTGGCTTGAGAGTGTTAAATGTGCCGAGCATTAAATATATTTGTCACTTTTAGGGCACTTTTTAGTCACACTTGGACAGATGTTGGCTGATTCCTCCAACTTTCCTCTAAAAGCCAATCAGTTGTTCTATTCATGTTTTAGGTCACCTGTTTCTTTTGGGGGGGCGGGGGGGGTGGTTTTACATTTCTGCTGATTCCCAATTTGCCTCGGTCCGTTTTTTGAGTTGGCCATGGATTAAAGCAAGAACTCACCCATCTCCCCTCTGGTCTGTAGCCATCAGCAGAGCCCTGGGGCTCACAAGTTCTTGCACCGTCCCTTCACCCACTTTGGTGGCACCCAGGCGGTTGCCATGGCGTTCAGCTCTTGTCCTTGGCCACTACCCAATACAGTGACATTTACCTTTACTGATATCACCGTGCCTCACTCGCTACAGCTGCAACATCAGGGAGAGGAGGTTTTATTAGACAATGGCGGAAAGGGAGATATTATTGCCCCCTACCTGTCCCCATTCCACCCGGTAGTTACCCCCTTTGAAGGTCGGGGTGCGCCTGTATTGACCATCTAGCTTGTCATGGAACCCCCTTGCTCTGGTCTCCAGTACAGAATGTCACTGGGACCACTGCTGCTCGGTGGAGGGAGTCTGTTGTTGGAGGGTGATGTTGGTATATCTCCCCATTGCGACCCTCCAATCCAATCCTTTGATATAAAAACAGAAAATGCTGGAAACACTCAGCAGGTCAGGCAGCATCTGTGGAGAGAGAAACAGAGTTAACGTTTCAGGTCGATGGCCCTTTGATGTTCAGCTTCTGGATTTTAAGCTACACTGAGAACATTTGAGACTAGAAAGAAGTGTGACTGGTCTGATCCCACGTTTTTAATTGGTTAGTCCCTGAAGTAGAAGCCATGGGGCAGAATATTGGACGAGTTCACTGAAAATTGCACAACCAAAATCTTTGGGAAACTATTTCAAAAGCCTACAACCCACCCCCTGGATCTGCCTGTATATATAGATTTTTTTTTTTTAAACATTGCTTTTTAAAAAAAAACATAAACCTCCGGCTCTTGAATCACTGCCCTTTTGATTCAAGAATCAGTGCTTTTTATCGTCTCATAACAGCTTGGTTTTGTTTGGCTACGCCAAAGGTGCTACCACATATTTATTGGACTAACATTAACCGGATTGCCACCAGAACTCATATTGGCTGCACACTCACTTCCACCAAACATATTTCACCTGGACCTAACCATATTTCAATGGGCTACGCCTTTGTTCCTAATCCTAAAGAGTTTCTCCCACCAGCACCCCCCTCCCCCCGCCCCATTCCCTTCCCTTTAACAAGAATTCCATGTCTTCACAGGCTCTTGCAATTATGTGAAGAAACGGGAAATCTAACCAAGGAAAAGTAGCATGGGATTGTAGGAAGAGTAGGACAGAAAGAAATTGGTGGAGATCACTGTAGTCCACAACATACACGGAGGGAATGATGTGATAGGTCTGATGGTTGTGTCTGGGGAAAGGCTGCTTGGATCCTATCATTGGATGTCAAGGCTCTGTTTTCCCAGAGCAGTTGAAAGAATTTGCCAATGATCAAATTGCTAGAGTGCAAGACTCAACAGACTCAGCAATCTTGTAGGAACATTAGGAACAGGAGGAGGCCATTCAGCCCCTCCAGCCTGTTCCGCCAGTTAATTAGATCACGGATGATTTGTACCTCAACTATATTTAGCCGCCTTTGCCCAATACCCCTTGATAACCTTACCTAACAAAAGCCTATCAATCTGAATCTTGAAAGCTCCAATTGTCCCCCAACATCCACAGCCTTTTGGGGGAGGGAATTTCAGATTTTGACTGCCCTATCCAGTCCTTTTAACATTTTAAACACCTCAATCTGATCACCCCTCAATCTTCTAGACTCAAGGGTCGTGTGCTTTCTTTACTTTCTCGCGCCAACCTGCACTACCCACCACTCACCTGTTACGAAGGTATGTGGGTGACTTAATGTCTGACGTGTGCCAGTGCTGTTGTGAAACTGGTCCCAAGGAGATCCAAAGGTGATGGTGGCTGACCCTACCACCTATACTTTATGCCCAGTGGAGAGACACCCGGCCCCGCACAGTATCCTCCTACAGCGACAAGGCTGATGTCAGGAACTCGACTTGTAGACGATCACACGTGCCAGCCCAGGTCCTGCCATCCTGTGCCACAACACATTGGGGCTTGAACGCAATGTTCCAACACATCATCCACACCACAGATTTGGGTAACGACAAATGTTTGGTCTACTGACCTGTCCCAAAGGTGTTTGCGTATTTCATTCTTGTGCGAGAACTGAGCAGTTATAACTATAAGGAAAGGCTCAAGAGGCTGGGCAAAAGAGAAAGCTGAGGGGTGAGCTGATAGAGGTCTTTAAAATGTTGAAGATGTTCGCTAGGATAGACGAAGAGAAGATGCTTCCACTTGTGGGAGAGCCCAGAACTAGGGGTCATAAATACAAGATAGTCACTAATAAATCCAATAAACAATGCAGGAGCAACTTCTTCACCCAGAGAGTGGTTGGAATGTAGGACTTGCTACCACATGGAGTAGTTGAGGCGAATAGCATAGATGCCTTCAAGGGGAAGCTAGATAAATACATGAGGGAGCAAGGAATAGAAGGATACGCTGATGGTATTAGATGAAGTAGGGTGGGAGGAGGCTCGAACCCTACATTGGCACCAACCAGTTGGGCCGAATGGCCTGTTTCTGTGCTGTACATTCTATGTAATTCTATGAGATAGTAAATTGTCAGTGAACTTTATCAGACTACACCAGCACCAAGAGAGCTAGGCTTGGTTTATCAATCCATGTTAGAGAGTTTGTAAAATAAAAAGAAAGTCATCTTTGTTTGATAAATTATTTTCTCTCGTTAATGCACGTTGCCTGGAGCTTAAAGACAGACAATCCCTGAAGCTAGGAATTGTCAGACTATAACTGTTCAGGTGATGTGGTCCTGGAATACTGGGAGCTGGATTCCCTGCTTCCCCCCATTGCCCCACACAAGTTGATCTGTAATTCTAGGTTTCAACTCAAGACTAGGTTTTATCACAAGATGTATAGAATATAAAAAGCCAAGAAGTAATGCTGAGCCTATATAAAACCCTAAGTAACCCTCAGTTAGAGTTAATGTGTGCAGCATTGGGTTCCATGCGTAGGATGATACAATCCAGATTCACTGAGATGCTGCGAAGAAATACAAATACAAAGAAAGACTTGAAAAATTGGCTCTTTTATTCATTAGAATAATGCAGGTTATGGGACAATGTGACAGAAGTGTTTTAAAAATGAAAGTAGGCACAGGGTAGATATAAGCTGACTGTTTCCAGTAGTTTAGGGGTGAGGAACGAGGAGGGCCATAGATAAAAGACTAAATGTAAAATGATTTAAAACAGAGGGCAGGAGAAACTGCTTCACACAATGGGATAGATCTTGACTTCAATAGAAATAATAGTCGGGAGCGATGTAACACAGGCTGCTGACTCGCTACCACCCGTTACACTATCGCACAGAGTCAAGATCTACCTCAGAGTTGTGAGGCTGTGGAATTCACTTGCAGGTTTAGTGGTTGAGGCAGAAATTGTCAACATTCAAGATTAGATTGGATAGGCGGATGAAGGAAAAGGGGGTTAAAGGGATACGGGAAGAGGGCGGGTAAATGTGATTAGAACTATAGGCTGGTGTGGAGGGTAACTGCTGGGATGGACTGGTTGGGCCGAATGGCCTGTTTCTGTGTTGTGTGTATATTGGCCAACGGCTGCGTTCCTGGTCTCAGCCCAAGACATTTGGATGAGACACCAAGCAATGGTTAGATGCTTCCCCTAGAGGAAAACTGAGGCTGAGACAACCTGTCAGCTGACAGTAGAAGCTATTTGCTGCTGAAACCCTTTGTTACCTCCAGACTCGACTAGTCCAACGCTCTCCTGAACCTCCCACTTTGCACCCTCTGTAAACCTGAGTTTATCCAAAACTCTGCTGTCCCAGTGCTCGCTGACCTACATTGGCTCCCGGTCCAGCAACGCCTCGATTTTAAAATTCTCATCCTCATGTTTTCAAATCCCTCCATGGCCTCACCCCCTCCCTAGCTCCGTAACCTCCTCCAGCCCCTCCAGATCTCCGCACTCCTCCAATTCTGACCTCTTGCGCATCCCCGATTTTCATCACTCCACCATTGACGGCCCTGCCTTCGGACATCTAGGTCCTAAACTCTGGAATTCCCTCCCTAAACCTCTCTGCCTCTCTCTCCTCCTTTGAGACGCTCCTTAAAACTCGCCTCTTTGACCAAGCTTTTGGTCACCTGTCCTAATATCTCCTTATGTGGCTTGGTGTCGCATTTTGTTTGATAAAACTCCTGTGAAGCGCTTCGGGACGTTTTACTACATTAAATGCGTGATATAAAGGCAAGTTGTTGTTGCTGCTGTTTGTAGAGTGGAACTAGCAGGGGTCTGCAAGCAGGATATGTGGCTAGTCTCCAGAACGTGGCTGAGAGAGGCCAGAGGAGCTGGGGAAACGCGAAGAATGATTTACAGCTCACCAAAAATTCAAAAAACTCAGCGAAGCCAAACTTTATATCAAGTAGAAGCCAGCAGCAGTCAGAACTTGGCTCTCAGTCAGACAGAAAGCCTATAATACTGGGTCCCATCTCCCATTGTGCTCCCTGTTCCCTTTGCTTCCTCCTTACCCCTTCCTTGGAGTTTCGTAAAGATGTGGAGATTTCAAAAAGGTTTGTATTCATAATATTTTCTTTAGCCCAAGTCATTGACACCAGGCTCTTTGCTACACACTGGGGTTAACTTAGTCTTTGTACGATAGTGTATTTATTAAAATATTAAAATTATCCCATGAGCGTAAAACAATCAACAAGTGAATCCAAAGTACCTCGAAATTGCCAACTCCCGTGGTTCATTTATGCCTCATTTGAATATTGGCATCTAATTAGTCTGGGATACCCTCCTGTTCGCTCTAAGGACCTCCTATTAGACTTCACCACAGACTCTACAATAGTGTCATTGTCCTCGGGAAGAAATATCTGCTTAAGCCAAAATATTTCAATGTTGCATAACGCACTCCTCGGGTGACGGTCTTAATTCATCATCACCTCAAATTGCTCCCGCCAGTGACAGACCTGTAACCTGCGGCAGCTCAGCCTCAGTGTTACACTGCTCAGAATGTTCTCTCTCGCCACAAACCAGGTTTGCATAACAGACTCTATCATTGTACTGCTCAGCATTTTTCACAGTCCAAACATTTCACACACCCGCTGCTCCCTGTACTGAAACCCTAGTGACAGCACTGCTAACAGACAGGCTGGTGTACTATAGACAACTTAAAGGTAACAACAGTATGGGATTAAAAGGTGTGATTGAATATCGTTGATGTGTGTGCTTGTGTGTGCGTGTGTGTATGCATGGTGTGTGTGTTGTTTGTGTGTGCATGTGGTGTTGTGTTTGTGCGTGTGTTTGTGTGTGCGTGTGTTGTTTGTATGTGTGTGGGTGTTGTGTTTGTGCATGTGTTGTGTGTGTGCGCGTGTGTTTGTATGTGGGTGTGTGCGTGCGTGTGTTTGTGCGAGTGTGTGTGCCTGTGTTGGTGTGGGTGTTGTGTTTGTGCATGTGTTGTATGTGTTTTTGTGTGGGTGTGTGTGCGTGTGTTCTTTGTGGGTGTGGTGTGTTGTGTGTGTGCGTTGTGTTTGTGCATGTGTGTTGTGTTTGTGTGGGTGTGTGCGCGTGAGTTTGTGTGTGGGTGTGTGTGCGTGTGTTTGTGGGTGTGGTGGTGTGTGGGTGTGTTGTGTGTGTGCGTTTGTGTGTACGTGTGTTTGTGTGCGTGTGTACGTGCGTTGTGTTTGTGTGGGTGTGTGTGCGTGAGTTGTGTGTTGCGTGTATACCATGTTGACAATCTGTTGCATGATGACTGACTTAATCTGTGGTCTTGCCCAACATTCATTGGGGGTCATTTTTAACTTTGTGCGATAGTGTAAAACGGGCAAAAGCGAGTCAGCAACCAATTATACCTCACACACACTTTGAAGTCAATGGAAATAAAACTGGGGAGAGATATAAAGTGAGCTGCTGACTCGCTGTCACCTGTATTACACCATCGCACTAAGTCACAATTACCCCCATTCTGTCTGTGTTGAGCCAGACAGGATGTGTACACAGATTCTGTTCAATATTCAGCAGGAACCTGGGGGGGGGGGGTGAAATCAGCCAGGCCCCTCTCTATACAGCGACAGTATACATGTTTGGACAGCGGAAGAGCACAGGGTTGGGCTCAGCTGTCAGTACTCTGCTGCCTCTTGTCTGGGCTCACACATAACAATTGGCTGGTTAACTGAGATACCTCGGAGCTGTCGGCAGATGTGGAACAGCATCCCAGCTCTTTCAAAGAGCCGGCACAGGTACGACGGCCCGAATAGCCTCCCTCTGTGCTGTACAAATCTTTGATTCAAAGGACAGGAGGGCGGAAAGCTGGGGGTGGGGGTGAGGGTCTTTAACCAGTTAGAGTGGGAATTTAAGTTAGAAACATAGAAAAATTGGAGCAGGAATAGGCCATTCGGCCCTTCGAGCCTGCTCCACCATTCAATATGATCATGGCTGATCCTCTATCTCAATACCATATTCCCACTCTCTCCCCACACAATCCTGCTGTCATCAACGCATTAATATATGTGGGAATGTGCTCGAACTCTCCGCCCCTTTATTGGGGCACCTGGGTTTGAATGCAACCCAGACAGAAAGTAGGGAGGTTCCTTTTCCACAGCAGTCCCCAGTGGTGCCTTACTGACAGCACCAGTGCATAACTTGAGTCATTGATGCCACGTTAGTCATTGTGAATCACAGGGACACTGATGCTACGGTAATAATGCACAGGGAGGACCCACTGACCCTGGCGTATTGATAGCCAGTGTGAATCACTGCCAGTAACACCGCCAGTGCTGTGTTACCACATAATGAGACACTTTGACACCTTGCTAGTGTTGCTCCTTGAAATATTCTCCTAAGGAGCCCATCCAATAGAACTGTTGCACTGAGCCCAATATCATTTTTTTTTAAAGATTATGGCAACTTGCAGCAGAGAAGGTTAAGGGGAGATTTAATAGAGGTGTTCAAAATCATGAAGGGTTTCGATAGAGTAAATAAGGAGAAACTGTTTCCACTGGCAGGAGGGACGATAACCAGAGGACACAGATTTAAGGTAATTGGCCAAAGAGACAGAGATTAGATGAGAATTTTTTTTATGCAGCGGGTTGTTATGATCTGGAATGCGCTGCCTGAAAGGGCGGGGGAAGCAGATTCAATAGTAACTTACTAAAGGGAATTGGATAAATACATAAAGGGGGAAAATACTTGCAAGGCTATGGGGGAAAGAGATGGGGAAATAGGACTAATTGGAGAGCTCTTTCAAAGAGCCGGTACAGGCACGATGGGCCAAATGGCCTCCTTCATTAGGCCCAAATTCAAAATGGTCCGTTGTTAGATTTGGGGTCACCTTGAGGCCAAGATTGATTCTTAAAATGGGGTATGTTTTTGTTTTTGTTTGTCTTTCCCGCAGATCAAGCAAGTCATGGGATTAAAGGGCCTTTTCCACAGAAATCCAAAGCAGGCTTCGCTCGACAGTCATGTTGCTGTACTGCTCACTCGCAAACACTCTTTTAGCAGCCACATCCTCCGCAGGACTGCCAGTGCCCCCACCAAAGGGCACCAGAAGAGCAAAAAGGGCTTTCCGCAAATCGTTCTAGATACCAAAGACTGCAGTTCAGAGGGAGCGAGTGAGTCTGACGACACCTCCCAGCCTCGGTTTGAGCAGGAGGCCGAATGTGCTGCGGCTGCTCCGGAAGGTGCTGAACGGGCTGGCACCGACGGGGAAGTGCAGACGGAGGCCTTTCAAGGTAAGGGGATGAGCCGGGGGTCGGGGGAAGGTCAGAAGCCACGTGCGACTAATTTGCCAACGGGTGTGGTGTTTAGCGAGCCTTTAAGGCGGGCGCACCGAGTGCGCATACTGGACCCCGAGGAGCAGAGGCAAGGCGTGTTTACCAGGTGTGCCATAAATGGCTGCGGTAGGATTGGCATGGCCACCAATTGCATGAAATGCGTCATTGGTTCTAGGGAGAGCCCAGATCTAGAACGCAAGTGGAAGGAGCGTGTCCACAAGCCAGAGGCCCTGGCAGCAGCCAAGCGGGCCCGTCAGCGCGGTTCCTCCGAGAACGAACGGTTAATTCCCGCGGGGCAGGCGGTCCAATGCCAACCCAAGCAGAGGTGGCGACGTCAGATCGTCCACGGTGTCGGCTGCAGCAGCGGAGAGGTCGACCAATTGGAGGCCACCAGCAAGGGCTGCGACTCGCCCGAGTCTGAAAGCCTCGAGGGTCTGGAGCACTCGTATCACTTGGCGCAGAACCCTCCGAAGTGTCCGGGCACCCTTCAACGTGAAATGAACTCTTTGTTTGTACAAAAGATGCAGGAAATCCGAAGCAAGTCTCCAATCTTTTCCACGGGTAAGACCTGAATGGACCGTTTTGTTGACCTATCTTTTGCTTTGTAGATCGTCCTGTTCCTCTGGCCAGCATCTCCGTGTCCAGCCAAACCCAAAACCCTCTGACCAACCTAGAACACCACGCCAACTATAGATTTTGCCATCCGTTTTCCCTTGAGAAAACCTGCAGAGGGTTGAAGTGGAACGCTAAGTTAGAGCCGCTTATTTTCTAGTTTCTCGTGCCCTGCCTGCCCAGCGTGCCAAATGGTTATTTTCTTTCTTTCCCTTTAAAGGACGTCTTCAACATGGTTCAAGCCAACCAAATGTCTAGGATTTAGATTGCCCCAGGCTTTGGAGGATGGAGATCTAAATGGTCTCCTTAAAACCATCTTGGGCGATAGCGCAACACGGGCGACTGCATCGGCAGCCTGTTTTACACTCTGCCCGAGCCTCTCTTAGGTACCAGGATGGTCCTCCTTACCTTTGACCTCTACTGTTCCCAAAGTGAAAAGGCAATGTCGTGCCCAGTAACGGATAGCCAAAAGATAGCCAGAGATAGAAAAAAGGGAACCCTGTAAGTGGGGAAAAGCACTGAACGGCACAGACCAGCAAGGTTCTACGTTTGACCCCTGGCCTCTGCTGACATAGCTGATCTCAGTTGGCACAAAGGGCTTGTAGATTAGCCTGGGTGTCCCTGGCTGAGGGTTGCGTAATAGTGCTCGTGACGTGATGCGACGCTGGCCTCATTATCCATCTAATCCTAACCCCATGTTCACCCCATCAACAATTCTGAAAAGGTGGGACATGCCAGATAGAAGCAGACCGTTTCCAGTAGTGGAAGGGTCAGGAACGAGGGGCCATTGATACAAGATTAAATATAAAACATTTATAACAGAGCGCAGGAGACACAGCTTTACACACAGAGCGTTCTGAGGCTATGGAATTCACTTCCAGAGTTAATGGATGAGGCAGAAACATTCAAGATTGGATTGGATAGGCGGATGAAGGAAAAGGGGTTGAAGGGAACAAGGTGGGTAAATTTGATTCGACCTATTTGCTGGTTGGGCCAAATGGCCTATTTCCATGATGTAAACTACTATTTATTTCTATATAAGAATTAGGAGCAGGAGTAGGCCATACGACCCCTCGACCCTGCTCCACCATTCAATAAGATTAAGGCTATAACAAGAAAATAAGGGGATAGAAACTAAATCAGACCAGGGACAAGAGCAATTTAGATAAATGTAGGGAAGGTGGTTTTAAAAAAGAAGTTTGTACATTTTTAAAAGTTGAGTTTCCCCACTTCCACTTGCCTTGACCTCCCTACATCACTCACCCTCTGTGGATCAAAATGCGGGGTATGCATGAGTTAGCAATGACTTAAACCCCGATTTTAACCTGGGGTGCGGGGGGCCAAAATGGGCAGAGATCCGGGCGATTTTAATTTCCGGGCCTCGTTTTGCTATCCCCTCATGGACTTCCGCCCAAAACCGCTGGGGATGATGTAGAGGCCAGAGGACAGAAGCGGGAAATCACACTGCTATAGGGACTCAAAGTAACAGCAAGGTGGGCACCGGGAATGATTGCAATCGGAGAGGGTAGACCCACAGTCACCTTGTGTGGCCAGGAGAAGCATCCCTGCTTCTTGAGGGGTCAGGATGAGCATTCCCGCTCCTTGTAGGGTCAGGAGGAGCATTCCAGCTCCTTGAGGGGTCAGGACGAGCATTCCCACTCCTTGAGGGGTCAGGACGAGCATTCCTGCTCCTTGAGGGGTCAGGAGGTGCATTCCTGCTCCTGGTTCACCAGGAACCTTCTGGCCTCGCTCCTGCCTACCGCCAGCTTTCTCTGGTGGGTCTGGGACTGTTCAGGCCTTAGTTGACCAGGCGTTACAACCACGTGCGCGTCGCAATTACCTCATCGGACCGCGACTCTGCCTCTATAATCAGAGCCCCTACATGTCTGGGGGTGTCCCAAAGCCAGAAAATCACCAGTTAAAATTCGAGGAGGCCCCAGAAACGATTTTAACCCCTCCCCATACCCACTGAGCGGGCTGGGGTAAAATCGGGGTTTTCACCTTTAAGATTTAAGCCATTTTGGGCGAATCAAATGAATTTGGGGGGTAATTTTAACCTCGCAGGAAGCCCACGGGATTGGGTGGAAGGCCTGTTTACACTCCGCCCAATACTGACTGCAATGGAGAGTAGAATCAGGCGGGCCGTAAAACCAGCCTCGCACCCAATCCCGTTCGTTTCCCGACGGGCGAATTGGGTTAGAATTGCCCCCACGTTGCCGTTTTACATTGAAGGAAAAATATGTGAGAATCTGACCTTTTAACCATTGCCTCCTTAGTTTTGAGTGTGACTTGTCCATCTTCCTTTATGTGTTTCCTTTCTTGTCCTTCCCTTCCTAATGAGTTTAACTGTTTGCAATGTTCTGCCCTTGCTGCCACATGCAGTGGATAACTGACTTGGAGAGCAACACAAAGGTAAAGATCTGATCCCCTTGGATCTCCCCCCCCACACAGGGGATGACTTGCTTCATTGAACCTGTTGCCTAATTGGGTGATAAGCACTTGCCTTCCAACCTACGAGTTGTGCAAAGAAGTCCCAGCCCTCGGCCAAGACAGTGGTGGGCGGGGGGGGGGCTGCCTTTAGCACACATCTCACCTGGCTTTTGCAGATTTGTAAAAGCCCCTTAAAGAACAGGCCTGCAGGTGAGAGAGACACCTCATACACCCAAGGTTTAATCAGGATGGCTTCATTCTTGAAGCTTGCTGGCGAGCACTTGACTGGTAAATGATAATGTACTAGAATCAAAAAGATATACATTACACATTAAGGGTGACATATATCATTCCACAAGGGGCCCAGTGGTCTTAGTCATTCTGACCCAGTTGGTAGCACTCCCTCGCCTCTGAGTCAGAAGGTCATGGGTTCAAGTCCCACTCCAGAGACTTGAGCCCGTAATCCAGGCTGACACTCCCAGTGCATTACTGAGGGAGTGCTGCACTGTCAGAGGTGCCGTCTTTCAGATGAGACGTTAAACCAAGGCCTCGTCTGCCCAGTGTCCTGGCCAATATTTATCCCTCAATCAACATAACAAAAAACTGGTTATCTGGCCATTATCACATTGCTGTTTGTGGGATCTTGCTGTGCGCAAATTGGCTGCCACGTTTCCTACATTACAACAGTGACTACACTTCAAAAAAGTACTTCATTGGATGTAAAGTGCTTTGGGACGTTCGGTGGGCGTGAAAGGCGCTATAGAAATGCAAGCCTTTCTTTTCTATACTCCAACCCCTAGCCAGGGGAAACAGCCTCTCAGCATCTACCCTGTCAAGCCCTCTAATAATTTTATACGTTTCAATGAGATCACCTGCCATTCTTCTAAACTCCATTCTACTCAATCTCTCCTCATAGGAAAACCTTCTCATTCCAGAATGCAAGTTTTTCTTTTTCCAGTAACTTGTTTAAAGGTACTGTGGTATAAATCCATCTTGGGCAGCAGCGGGCAATAGCGAATCGGCAGCCCCCTTTTGCACTGCGTCCGATTTTCGTTTTTCAATTGAAGTCAACGGGAAAGGAAATCGGTCGGGAGAGCAAAAGGAGCGCCTGATTTGGTATCGGCCATTTTGTGCTACCTCATTATACTCCATTCAATGGGACAGGCGAGAACGCCCGAAGCAGTTGTCATTGGTAACAGGCAAAGGCAGTAAATGGTCTTGTGCAACAGTGGCATTTATGAAGCATTTCAGACCAGGATCCCCTTCAGATAAAGAGAGAAAAGAAAGGCTTGCATTTATATAGCACATTTCACAATCTCAGGACATCCCAAAGTGCTTTACAGCCAATGCAGCACTTTTGAAGTGTAGTCACTGTTGTAATGTCAGGAGACGTGGCAGCCATTTATGCACAGCAAGCTCCCACACGTAGCAATGAGTTGTGGGGGGATGGGGCCTTTGATCGGTCAGTGTAGAGGGAGCTTTACTCTGCAATAAAGTCTCATTATACCTAACCTGAGAGTGCTCGATATTCACTCCAGGTACACCATTCCATTCTGCAGCACTGACCTTCCTCAGGCTGACGACCAAAAGTCGCCCGTTGTTAAAGGTGTTTGTTATTTTCAAAATCACGCCGGCAGTGCCCATTCCGACCAGTCCATGGTGCAGTATTCATTACGTGCCCAAATGGCCTAACATTTCCCTCACTCATTAGCAACTGTTCCCTCTCCCCGCTGTCTGTATTTCTACTGTTCCTTGGTACCTAGGCCAAGTGGACCGAGGCAATGTCCTCCCTAAGGTGCACGGCCGCGCATCAAATCTAAAGGGCCCGCACAGGAAATAAAAAAATGAGAGGGGACATTGGTCACGGGCACGAAGGGCCGAATGGCCTCCTCCTGTGCTGTATGATTCTATGTTTGGGACATCTTTGCTGAAACTCATCTACAGTATGAATTTATTTTAACATATGCATAGAAATATTCTGGTTTAAATGACCTGATTTTTAAACATTGTATCTTATTACGAGTGACATTTTCAATGAAGCCTTTCAATCCTGCCTGCATGCTCCAAGTGTGTGTGTTTATTGACATTTCATTGACATTTCACTAACCGCAATAGTGGCTATTACTCAATAGGTCAAAGGGTCAAAGAGATCCTCTGAGCACCAAGCAAGTGCAAATACTGTGTAGTGGCCAGATCACTGTTTATCATTCTGTGTACACAGGTCTGTTTGAAAGTTTCTGTGTAGAGGAGACTGCGCTAATGTGAGATAGTTACATAAATCGTGAATAATAAGTAACCAAGACTCGTGAGTTGTATAAATCCTGCATCACATGAGGTGTTCCACTTGCACAATGAGGGATGAGAAATGAAACATTCTCATTCTATAAAAGAGGCTTTTCATCAGCACATTAAGTTTTAGTGTGTGTGTGTGCACGCACGCTATGTGTGCATGTGTATGTGCACAGTTATGTCTATGTGTGCATGCATGTGTGTTCACTATTGAGTCGTGGTGCACCTTGCTACAGTCTACGGGTTCGGGATGTACCCTCAGTGCATTATAATACCTTATGGCCCTGTTAAGATACCATATTGGTCGTGGGGCCACTTTCAATGTGAAAAAACCAATTGGTTCTCTCTTAGCCTCAAAAGGCCTTGCTTAAACCAAGGTGTGAAGCTCCCCCAACAACAACCTTCAGAGCTGCCATATTGGTCATGGGGTGGCGTCTGCTGGATCTTTCGCAGTCGAAACTAAAGCAGTTTTATATTGTGCGCTGACATTGAGCCTGCTGCAGATAGGCACGGTGATGTGATGTGAATACATCACTAATCACTGTGCAGCACATTTCCCTTTCCCATTCGGGTGAAGCCATGATCAAGCTACGTCTCCAGAATAACAAAAACCCTTTAATATCTACAGCTGCATTGCTCCCTTCATTAAATCTTTCAACAAAAAAAAACCTCTAACTTGTTTGGCATTTTATGAAGAAATTGCTCACAAGACAAATGTCATCCAATCAATACTATTTAAATCAGGGCCAGGACAAACAACAAGCAAACTCCAAAGATTACTTCTTCGCGGCAGTGGCCTGCTCTGGTACAAGAGCGGGGTGACTATTGCCACTAAAGTTGGCAAAGCTCCTACTGCGTTGGGGCAACACACGCGTGATGTTTTCATGACGCATTGGTGCGATTGCATGTCATGTTCTCTGTTGCATTCGCACTTCTCCTTCAAAGAAACAGAGGTCTCTGTTTAAGGCCCCAGGGACAAGGAGGCAGACCATGCAATGGTGACAAGGAAGCTAAGGGAAGCTTCATCTGTTATCATAGTGACGCAATCTAGATGCACCTGCTTGTTAAGAATGAAAGATGAAACGCCCCCCCGCGATGTGGCTCTGTGAACACACCTACTGATTGGTGTAGTCCTGGACAGGTCAGCTACTCGACAGGGTAGGAGTGATTTTAACCCTACCCCCTCCCCATGGAGTAAACGGGGTGTGTCAGCAGTTAAAATCGACCGGGTGTCTTACCTGCCGATGTCCTGGTCGGATCCCGCCATCTTCCGTTTTAACCTGCTCTTCTGAGGGGGAAATGGACTATGAAATTCTTGCAAAAGTCAGCAAGCCTAATTCCAATTGAAGATCCAGTGACAAGCTGGTGGCCTTGAACCGAAGCCCTTGGCTAAGTCACTTCCAATTCCCTTCCAGTCAAACCCAAGGAAGCAGACCTGGAGTAGACTAACTTGGCTGGCACCAGTTAAGGGCCCTCTCAGTGGCAGCATCAATGCTCTGATAAGCCAATGAAAAGTTCAGTGTCACCACCTCGCAAGTATTGAACAAATGAATCGCTCCAGTTCCTAGACCTTCAGCTACTAACAAGGGAGCTATTTTTAACGTTAGTGGATGTTGCAACAAACTAAGATCCAGACCATTCAGGTAATGGTGGATGTCGAGTAAGCTTAGACTAGAACTATAACCACTTTTAAGTGCACTAGTCAATTGCCATCTATTTTGTTCTGTGACGCATTGGGCCAAATCTTCCTGGAAAAATGCCTTGTGTGTTAATGACGCAAGGCATTAGTAATGCACAAACTGAACAGGGAGTTCAGGGGATGAAGAGATATGCCATGAGTTGCAAATCTCCAGAACTTGCTGGTCAATTTACGCTGCTCCACCCTTTGCTTCGCACAAATGGCACCTTGCCCTTAGTCTCCCCGTTATTTATAAGATGTTGCTGGATTTGCACATTAATTGCCTATTAAACTTGTCGCAGAAAGTTAGGGCTCGTAATTAATAGTGTAAGTATCTATTTAACAATGTGATCATTGTTAATGCGATGCCAATCGCTCTGGCCCAGAAAGGGAACAATTTAAACTGTTCAATCTCATTCCTGCAGATAGTAAATTGTTGTTAGAGATTTTAAAAAATGTTTAATTTTTCAATTTTTTTTCTTTTTCTTTCTCTCTTAATTCAATCTTTCCCTCTCTCTTTCAGTACCTGATTTGACTCTAATTCTCCACATAAATACTGTGGTTACAAGAGCAGGTCAGAGGCTGGGTATTCTTCAGTGAGTGTCTCACCTCTTGACTCCCCAAAGTTACGGTGTGAAAACTTTTCGAGCTGAAGGGTGCAAGAAAAAGTCTAACTAACAGCGCGCACAGCGAGAGGCCCCAATGCAACAAGATTTGGCTTATTGTGCTGCGCTGTATTGTGTTGGACCGTGCTGTATTGTGCTGTGTTGTGCTGGTCTGTGCTGTGTTGTGCTGGACTGTGCTGTGTTGTGCTGGACTGTGCTGGACTGTGCTGTGTTGTGCTGGACTGTGCTGTGCTGGACTGTGCTGTGTTGCGTTGGACTGTGGTGTGCTGCGTTGGACTGCGGTGCGCTGCGTTGGACTGTGCGGTGCGCTGCGTTGGACTGTGCGGTGCGCTGCGTTGGACTGCGGTGCGCTGCATTGGACTGCGGTGCGCTGCGTTGGACTGCGCTGTGTTGCGTTGGACTGTGCTGAACTGCTCTGTGTTGTCTTTCATCACGGGAGCAGCTTCTGATGTCAAGCTAAATTCTCACTTTGTTCCAATAGCCCAAGTGTTTCCACTTACGAATCAAAACTGACCACTGACTGCATTGACTGGCTTATTGAGTTCATTAGACAGCTTGTGGGGAAGGACTACTTCAGATCAATTACATTTTGAAATTGAAATTGATGAAGTAATTGATTTATGAAAGATCTTTAACAGAGCCTGTGTCTTTCAAAAAAGAATACAAATTGCTTTTATCAAAGGCACCATGTGTCATGGTATCCACAAAAAAACCAACTTTATATTTCAAGAATTGTTGGGCTGGTAGAGTGCTCACTGGAGTGAATGTGCTGGGAGTATCAATAGTCACGGTGTGTGGGAAGGTTAACAATGTCTTGAAGGCACTGGACAAAGTTAAAATGCCCGTTGTTCTAGTCAGTCAATGTTGTGCTGGGTTTAAGAGGCTGGCTCAGTATTGCAGACACTGTCTGGGATGTGGTTCAGTTAGTCACTCGCAGTCAGGCTGGCAGTGGGAGAATAGCTCAAGACTGTTGCTCTCGCTCCCTCGCTTGTTACCCCTGCTGGAAGCACACATGCACAGCTGTGTGGGGCAGCCACAGCGTTTGTCTCGGCCCTGATGTTCCCCCCTCCCCCGCGATGGGTAGCCCATCGACACCCGCTCACCAGGCCCACTCGTGAAATAGAGCCGATTGAACGAGAGGGCCGCTGACACCTATGGAGCCAACCCCCTAGCATGAGCAACAGCCTTGAGAAGAGAGGAATGAGAAACGGGACAGAAAAAAGAATATTTGGGAACTTTTTCAAAAACTTACGTTTTAAGTCCTAACTCTAGTGTCAGGAGAAAGCAATTTGACTTTGTGTCCTCGGCTGCCTTCCATTCATTGACCTGATCCCCACACCGTGATTATATGATGGAGTATGATGAAGCTCGATTGATATTTATTGATTGTTTTCATCTCCTCTTCTCTTTGCAGGTGACCAGCCATTCTCACATCCAGTTCCAAGCGCTCCCATGCACACTCTTGAAACCATTACTGAAGAATCTATGCATTTCGAGGATAGAACTTGCACTGACTCCCAGCGGATGTCCTCATCTACTGTGAGTAGCTCCAGAGAAGAAAGCACCAACTCAGAGGAACGTCTAGTTCCAGAAACCAGCCTGTCGCCACCACAACCCAAGAAGGTCCCGACTGATAATGACCGAGCAATAAAGGCCCCAGAGGCTTCTGTTAGTGAGGAACAATTGGGAAATGGAGCTGTTCCCCTGGGCATGGACCTCCTCATAGGAGGCAACAAGCAAGAGGAGACCCTTCATGCTCACGTTTGTCTTGCATCAAGTCTCCATAAAGACTCTCAGGGCGGTGATGAACCTTCCCATTTTTCTGATGATGGCACAAATTCGTGCACTGCCACCAATCACTCCACAACCCAACTGAGCTCTTCTCCAAACCCAAAAGATTCCTCATTGGCACCAAATGGTCAGTGCAGGGAAAAGGCTAAAGTCCTCGGTGGTCATCTGGCTCAACTTGAAGCTTTACCCACTGGAGCCTCAGCCGATAATCCTGTTCAGGAAGCATCTGGTGAAAGGTTGGCCAGCACAGAGTTAGCCGAATCCCAGAAAAGTCCTACTATTGATTCAATCCCCAGTTCTATACCAGAAGGTGCTCAAAACGGGTGTGACAAAAATACCCCTGGTTGTCATATTGGGAATAACGTTCACCCTGATATGGTGCAAAGCGTTAGTTGTGATGGGCGTCTTATTCAAAGTCAACATCGATTGTTGGTAACTCCTGTCCAACTATGCACATCTCCAGTGCCTGCAGTGTCATCAGATGTGACCATAAATGATAGAATCTGGTGCAAATTGGATTCTGGGAGCCACCGGGATAGTATGTCCTCGTCATCCAGTATGTCATCAAATGACACGGTCATCGACTTGTCGTTGCCTAATTTGGCTCGGAAGAGTTTATCCGACCTCAGCAGCAGGCAGAACGAAACCTTGGAAGGGCTTTTGATAGATAAACGGATAAGGCCTCGATCAGCTACAACTGGTCATGAAATGCTCGCCAAAGTTAGCAAAAGCAAGTCTAATCCCAATTTAAGGTCTGATGGTGACCAGCAACAAGTTGATGACCTTCTGCCGAAGCCCTTGGCAAAGTCATCGCCAAAGTCATCGCCAATTCCCTTCCAGTCAAACTCAAGGCGACACACCTGGAGTAGGCTATACATGGAAAGCCTCAAACAGTCTTCCCCAACTCTGAAATCAATAACGCAAAGCAAAAAGGTAGCGGACAGTCCAAGCAAATCAAAAAGCCTGGGTGACCTGACCTCCGACGATATCATGCCCAGCTTTGACAGCAAGTACAAGAGCATCAGTCGGAACTTTATCACAAGGCCCATGCGTGAGCAGCGCAGGGCGGCCGGCATGAGGAGACCCACCCAGGACAATCTGACGGAGCAGCTGAAGAGGATCACAAGCTTCGAGCGGGAGAATGACATCACCTCCCCCACCGCCGGCCAGCCTCCGGAGACCGAGGAGACCAGCCCAGTCGTCCTTCGCAGATCTTCGTCGAGGAGCCAAAGCCGGGTGCGGTACATTGCCAACCGGGCGAAGCAGGCGCTGGAACGGCAGCGGCTGTGGAGCCTGGGGCAGAGCAACCCGGCCAGCGTGCTGGAAGAGAGGGGTAACCCGGAGGGGGCGTGCTCGGTCCCCAAGAGCATTTGCACGGACATGGCCCTGGCCCTGCCCCATCAAGTCACAGAGGAGACCAAGGTCCCACCGGCCATTGGCACCGAGGCTGAGGTCTTCTTCATGCTAAAACTTTAAGACTCATTGCAAAGAGAACTTACTGAGGTCAAACAATCTTAATCTTGTCAGCAGACTTCAAGAACGATAATGAGATGTTTCACTCCAACAGCAGCACTGAGGCAACCACCCTCGGAATGGGTCCAATTTTTCAAAAGCTGGAATTTGTGCTTTTTTTGGTTGCCCTTTCTGCGTGCCATACTTTGCACAAATCATGCGGTTTGCACTGGAAATTGAAACTTTGTACGACACTGGTGCAGAACAGAAGCACTAAACAGTGCACAAAAGCAGCACACGGGACAGGAGAAAGAGAGACAGAGACGGAAAGTAAATTCAGCGCTCAAGGGCGAGTCAAAAACTTATGTCTTCCTCCCGTAGGTGGGGATGTGAAACTCGCGTCAGTGTTGTGCAGTATCTAAAGCTCCTCATTTCGAGTCCGAGGTCAGGCAAATGCGTCTCAAATTCCTGGGCCATTGCCATCGTGTTCTTAGGCCCCCAATCGGGAGTCACGCTTACAGCGGCGGCCAAAACGTCTGAATTATTTTTTTTAAACTGTGCGTGTGATGGTGTAAAAAAAACTGCACGATAATATTGTTTTTATTTAAAATAGAACTCTTTTAGATTGTTTTAAACGGAATATCACCCCCAAAAAAATGAAAAAAAAGCTGCTCTGTATTTAATAAATACACAGCAGTGTGTATGAATCGTACTTCCCAAAAGAACTATGTTGAATTTTTTTTTTAATGTAGTCGCATGTTTTTTTAATGTTTGATTTGTGATTTTAATACTCAACCAAGTATGGCTTCAAAAACGTAGATTTAAAATCCCCCCTCCCCGCACACAAAAAAAGAATACGTGAACCCAGGGCAGTTGCTCCAGCTGTGAAGATTATTCTATTAATCTTTCACCGGCCAGCTGTGACTAAACAGATGTTCTCAGGGGAGGCTCCACTCCCTGGTTAATGTGAGATTGTTTCAAGCTTCCCAGAGACCGAGGGGGTTAAAGGCTCGATAGCAAAATATTGCGGATGCTGGAAATCCGAAATAACAACAGAAAATGCTGGAAAAACTCAGCAGGCCAAGCAACATCCGTGGAGAGAGAAATAGAGTTAACGTTTCGGGTCAAAACCTTGACAAAGGGTTTCGACCTGAAACATTGACTCTATTTCTCTCTCCGCAGATGTTGCCTGGCCTGCTGAGTTTTTCCAGCATTTTCTGTTATTTGGGGTTAAAGGCTCCGTCCGTCCAGCCATCCCGAGCAGTTCATCCAAGGATCTCATCCCCGGCCTGTGCTGGGTTAGCGGATTTTAAATTGGGGTGCTAAGTTGAGGCAAAGAAATTGGTCTGCGTGTTACTGGACGAGAGAGCGGAAAATTAGCCCCTGATCACTCCTCATTGTGTGGCGCTCAGAAGTGCCTCGGTGTGGACATTGGGCACATACGAACAGGAGTAGGCCCCCGGGGGCAAAAACAGAGGGGAAAATGGATCTTTCATTACATTGTCAGTCCGCACACTGAGTGCTCCTGGACCATAGGAACAGGAGGAGGCCATTCAGCCCTTCAAGCCTGTTCTGCCTTTCAGTTGGATCATGGCTGATCTGTATCTTAAACTTCATTTACCAGCCTTGGTTCAGTATCCCTTACTACCCTTACCTAACCAAAATCTATCAATCTCAGTTTTGACATTTTCAATTGACCCCCAGCCTCAACAGCTTTTCGGGGGAGAGTATTCCAGATTTCCACTTCCCTTTGTGTGAGGAAGTGCTTCCTGGCATTAGCCCTAGCTCTAATTTTAAGCTTATTTCCCCCTTGTTTTGGACTCCCACCACCAGAGGAAATAATTTCTCTCTATTTACCCTGTCAACTCCTTTAATCATTTTACACACTTTGATCAGATCACCCCTTAGCCTTCTATACCCAAGGGAACACAAGCCTAAGCTCAGCAGTGTGCGAGGGCATTAAGAATGGGGGAGGTCCCAGAAATAAACTTAGGTTTACGAAGGAATCTGTGACCTCGAAGTTCCTCTGGGCTTCCGCTGCCGTAACTTTAACGTACGACCAGCGAGACCCCCCAAGGAGATGGGGGAGAGTCCGTTAGGTGGTGTCTCCATCACCTCTGCCAGTTTCTGAATTGTCTTGCAAAGGGTCTGACATCCGTCCGCCCCTTCCAAGGTGAATGACTGGCCAGGGGTGGGGACTCTGTAGGCTGGGAGTCCCCCCACATTCCTAGCCCAGGCTGGGGACCCAACGCATCCTGAGCAAGACGAAGTTTATGGTAGTCCCACGATACAAGGATAAGGGAGTTGTTGACTAATCAGAGCAATCAATCTCTATCAATTAGTCTCCAACAGACCCAGACGTGAGGTGAGGAAAAACCCCAGTGGTGGAGAGTTTTGGCATTCTTTACCATCTTTCCATATTGTTTTTGCTGTTTCGAACTCCCAAGCATAGCTGTGCCCAAAAGGCAGGCTGGCCGCCCAGTACCCACTCCCTCCCTCAGCGCAGTTACATCAGTTCAGCGGCTTATTCCTCACTTACCTGATCGACCTGGGAGCGAAGGCAACAACAACAACTTGCATTTATCTAGCACCTTTTAAAGTAGTAAAACGTCCCAAGGTGCTTCACAGGAGCGTTATCAGACAAAATTTGACACCGAGCCACACAAGGAGATATTAGGGCAGGTGACAGGTAGGTTTTAAGGAGCGTCTTAAAGGAGAAGAGAGAGGTGTAGAGAGGTGGAGCGGTTTAGGGCCGAGACAGCTAAAGGCACGACCGCCACTGGTTGTTCATCACCAGCTTCCACAGTGTGGATTCAATCAGTGCCAGGTGAGTACCAATGGTGGAGTGATGAAAATCAGAGATGTGCAAAAGGCCAGAATTGGAGGAGTGCAGAGATCTTGGAGGGTTGTAGGGCTGGAGGAGGTTACAGAGATAGGGAGAAGACAGGCAAATATTCACCTCAGGAAAGGAGAATATGAATCCAGGATGGCTTTACATGATGCCAGCTATATAGAATTACATTACATAGAATGTACAGCACAGAAACAGGCCATTCGACCCAACTGGTCCATGCCGATGTTTATGCTTCCACACGAGCCTCCTCCCACCCTCTCAGCATATCCTTCTATTCCTTTCTTCCTCTCGTGCTTATCTATTCACCTCAACCACTCCCTGTGGTACTGATTCCACACTCTAACCACTCTCTGAGTAAAGAAGTTTCTCCTGAATTCCTTATTGGATTTATTGGTGACTATCTTATATTTATGGCCCTTAGTTTTGGACTCCCCCATAAGTGGAAACATCTTCTCTATGTCTACCCCTTCAAACCCTTTCATAATTTTAAAGACCGCTCTCGGGTCACCCTTCAGCCTTCTCTTTTCTGGAGATAGGAGACCCAGCCTGTTCAATCTTTCCTGATGGTTGTAACCTCTCATTTCTGGTATCATTGTTGTTGCTCAGTTGGTGATAACACTGCAGGAGGGGGTCAGTCTTCTTACTAATTGCTCACATCATCTCCTGGTCCAAAGATCTCTCAGACACCCAGAGTAACCATGAAAGAACCTACACTGTACATTACACCAGTGACGGACACACCAGTCTCTTAACCGACGTGAAAGTTGGACGTCACGGTTCAGTGAGGGCGGCTTTAATTTTGTTTTAAATGAGCAAACAAGACAGTAGGCGCCAGAAAATTAAATAATAAGATTTTAATTCATAAACGTCTTAAGGTGCTAATTCTGAGAATTTGTGCCTCTTTGATTTTATAATTTTATTTTGCTGCAGATAAATCAACGGTTGCACTGCCCCCTTGCATGTCATATCGTTTCAACCAGAGATGTTTTAGATATTATTAATATTTAAGCTTTTCAACAAAAAATGGCAAAGGAGCCAAGTTTTAGGACTGAAATGTACACTAGGAACATTTTTAATTTTGATTGTTTTATTTTGAATGTCCAATCAAAAGTAATAATTGAATGTTTCAGGTTATGAAATGAGAATGTTTTGTTTCCAGATATCTTGGATGTAATATTTCAATCGACGCACAGTATCTTCCGTGTACATTACTGAGAGTCATGAATGTGATATGTCCACATTGCAAAAAATACAGAATACAAATATGTAACTTCCTACCACTTTGATAATTCTGCAGCAGCTATCTGCGATTTTGAACACTATTTGTAATTGAACAATTATACCAATCAAATAAAATGTAATGGAGTTTGCTGTAATTGTCCTTTTTTGGGTTTTGACAGTATGGAGAGCCTTCCTGCACCCACCTCACCCAGTTTGAACGATGCTCTTGGTACTGAGGCAAGAATACCTGACATCAATTGACGTGAAAGGCCTGCTTCTAATGAATGTCAGAAATGTCTCCTCTCTTGTGCTGCTGTGCAGTACAGTGCTGCAGTAACACTGTAAATCTGTGCTGCAGTAATACTGTAAATCTGCTACAGTAACACTAAATCTGTGCTGCAGTAACACTGAATCTGTGCTGCAGTAATACTGTAAATCTGCTACAGTAACACTAAATCTGTGCTACAGTAACACTGTAAATCTGTGCTGCAGTAACACTGAATCTGTGCTGCAGTAATACTGTAAATCTGCTACAGTAACACTAAATCTGTGCTACAGTAACACTAAATCTGTGCTACAGTAACTAAATCTGCTACAGTAACACTGAATCTGTGCTACAGTAACTAAATCTGTGCTACAGTAACACTGGAAATCTGTGCTACAGTAACTAAGTGCTACAGTAACACTAAATCTGTGCTACAGTAACACTAAATCTGTGCTACAGTAACACTAAATCTGTGCTACAGTAACACTGTAAATCTGTGCTACAGTAACACTGTAAATCTGTGCTGCAGTAACTGTAAATCTGTGCTACAGTAACACTAAATCTGTGCTACAGTAACACTGTAAATCTGTGCTGCAGTAACACTAAATCTGTGCTACAGTAACACTGAATCTGTGCTGCAGTAACACTGTAAATCTGTGCTACAGTAACGCTGTAAATCTGTGCTGCAGTAACACTGTAAATCTGTGCTGCAGTAACACTGTAAATCTGTGCTGCAGTAACACTGTAAATCCGTGCTGCAGTAACACTAAATCTGTGCTGCAGCAACTGTAAATCTGTGCTACAGTAACACTGAATCTGTGCTACAGTAACACTGTAAATCTGTGCTGCAGTAACTGTAAATCTGTGCTACAGTAACACTGAATCTGTGCTACAGTAACACTGTAAATCTGTGCTACAGTAATACTGTAAATCTGTGCTACAGTAACACTAAATCTGTGCTACAGTAACACTAAATCTGTGCTACAGTAACACTGTAAATCTGTGCTGCGGTAACACTGTAAATCTGTGCTGCAGTAACACTGTAAATCTGTGCTGCAGTAACTGTAAATCTGTGCTACAGTAACACTGTAAATCTGTGCTACAGTAATACTGTAAATCCGTGCTGCAGTAACTGTAAATCTGTGCTACAGTAACACTAAATCTGTGCTACAGTAACACTAAATCTGTGCTACAGTAACACTGAATCTGTGCTACAGTAACACTGGAAATCTGTGCTGCAGTAACTGTAAATCTGTGCTACAGTAACACTGAATCTGTGCTACAGTAACACTAAATCTGTGCTACAGTAACACTGTAAATCCGTGCTGCAGTAACTGTAAATCTGTGCTACAGTAACACTAAATCTGTGCTACAGTAACACTAAATCTGTGCTGCAGTAACACTGTAAATCTGTGCTGCAGTAACACTGTAAATCCGTGCTGCAGTAGCTGTAAATCTGTGCTACAGTAACACTAAATCTGTGCTACAGTAACACTAAATCAGTGCTGCAGTAACACTGTAAATCTGTGCTGCAGTAACTGTAAATCTGTGCTACAGTAACACTAAATCTGTGCTACAGTAACACTAAATCAGTGCTGCAGTAACACTGAATCTGTGCTACAGTAACACTGTAAATCTGTGCTGCAGTAACTGTAAATCTGTGCTACAGTAACACTGAATCTGTGCTGCAGTAACTGTAAATCTGTGCTGCAGTAACTGTAAATCTGTGCTACAGTAACACTGAATCTGTGCTGCAGTAACTGTAAATCTGTGCTGCAGTAACACTAAATCTGTGCTGCAGTAACTGTAAATCTGTGCTGCAGTAACACTGTAAATCTGTGCTGCAGTAACACTAAATCTGTGCTACAGGAACACTAAATCTGTGCTGCAGTAACTGTAAATCTGTGCTGCAGTAACACTAAATCTGTGCTGCAGTAACACTGTAAATCTGTGCTGCAGTAACACTAAACCCATGCTGCAGTAACACTGTAAATCCGTGCTGCAGCAACACTGTAAATCCGTGCTGCAGTAACACTAAATCCGTGCTACAGTAACACTGTAAATCTGTGCTGCAGTAACTGTAAATCTGTGCTGCAGTAACACTGTAAATCTGTGCTGCAGTAACACTAAATCCGTGCTGCAGTAACACTGTAAATCTGTGCTGCAGTAACACTGTAAATCTGTGCTACAGTAACACTAAATCCGTGCTACAGTAACGCTGTAAATCTGTGCTACAGTAACACTGTAAATCTGTGCTACAGTAACACTCTAATATTCTGAGGTCTGAGATCTCAGATACTAAACTGTACTGGCAGTGCTGTAACAAGAATATTGCACCATGGTGTCCTGCAACTTTGGTATGTTAATTGCATTGCCCAGTAACAGCCTATTACTCAACACTGTTCTAGTGTTGTGTGGTACAGTGATTGAGGGGTCTAGAATGAGGGGGACATAGATATAAGAATATAGATGAGATTTAGGACAGAGAGCAGGAGAAGCTTGCTTACACAGAGGGTTGTGAGGCTGTGGAATGCACGACGAGTTGGTGATTGAAGCAGCGACCTCATCAACATCTATCTATATATATAAATCGGTACTTCTGTCTGTCTGTCTGTCTGTCATCGCGTATGCGTCTGTCGGGTATGCGCTCGAAAGTTACAGGGCGTACCTACGCGCGCGTTACCTCCAAAGAAAGCTTACGCTTCCGAGACGGTTTTAAGCGTATTTACGTTTCGGCCGGGCTAAAATCGCGCCCGCGGTATCCCAAAAACCTTAACATTCCACTCATTAGCATCTCATTATCCGCTCATTAGCGACAGAGTGACCTCGAGCTCGACCAATCGTACGCCGGGTTGCTGGCGTGTGCCGCCGGGCCAATCGGTGCGTGTGTGGCCGGGCCTTATCCTTCTGAACCGAGGTGAGTCGCCGCCATCTTGATTCCAAACTTTTCCTTTCTTTTTCCCGCTTTCTGCGTCTTAAAAAAAAACGTTGCTTTTAAAACACATATTGTTTTAAAAAAAAATGATTTAGAAAGTTATTAACTTATTTAATCTCATTAATTTTCCTACCTTTCCCCGTTTTTCCAGGTAGGCCTAGAAGCCTCGGCGTCTCCTCTGCACCCACGCCCGAGCTAGGCACCTCCCGGCCCCACTCGAAGGCTGGAGGGCCGAGCCTCAGCCCAGCGCCGCTAGGGTGCGCGCGCAGCAGGAGCTGAGACGCAGCGTCTCTCTCTGGCTCGGCCGGGAGGGCGGGGCTTGCTGAGCGTCCAGCGTTACCCTGGCAACCGGGCCCGCCGGCCGTCTCGCACAGCCGCAATCGGCGGTCTTCACCTCGGGGGGGGGGGGCCGCGACCCTCGGGGGGGGGGGGCCGCGACCCTCGGGGGGGGGGCCGCGCGCGCAGCAGGAGCAGCTGAGATGCGCCGTCTCTCTGGCTCGGCCGGGGGGCGGGGCTTGGTCAGCGTCACGGTTACCCTGGCAACCGGGCCCGCCGGCCGAGCCAGAGAGAGACGCCGCGCCTCAGCTCCTGCTGCGCGCACAATCGGCGGTCTTCACCTCGGGGGGGGGGGGGCCGCGACCCTCGGGGGGGGGGGGCCGCGACCCTCGGGGGGGGGAGGCCGCGACCGTCGGGGGAGGGCGCGACCCTCGGGGGGGGGGCGCGACCCTCGGGGGGGCCACGACCCTCGGGGGGGGCCCCCCGCCCTCCCTCCCCCAGCCCTCCCTTCCCCCTTCCCCCCCGCCCTCCCTTCCCCCCTGCCCTCCCCCCCTCCCTTCCCCCCCCGCCCTCTCCCTCCCTCCCCTCCCTCCCCTCCCCTCCCCCCCTCCCCTCCCTCTCTTCCCCCCAGTCGCTCTCTCTCTTCCCCCCAGTCGCTCTCTCTCTCTCTTCCAACAACAACATTCCCTCGAAAAAGCCTCGGCACCGCCGGGCACTTCAGCTAGTTGAAGAATAGATTAGATAGATGGTTGAAGGAAAAGGGGGATAAAGGGATATGGGAACAGGGTGGGCACATTGGATTAGGACTAATGCTAATGTGGAGGCTGAACAACACAGACCGATTGAGCCGAGCGGCCTGTTTCTGTGTCATAATCTCTATGTAATTAAGTCTGTACAACCGTTCCTTCAATGAACAGAAGATTCAGTCCCTGGTGGGCCCCCACACACATCCCCAACCCCCTAATTTAATTTTTTTCATTTTAATTGTGTCTTATTTCTGAATTCTTGAAAGTCAAACTGCTTTGTTCCCGCTATCACTGACGGGATCATTTAACGGCTGTTGCTGAATCAGGGAGGCTCGTTACTGATCTCTTCGCTGACAACTGAGCACACAGGAGGACTGAGCCCCGAGTCCTCCCAGGGTTAGCCAGAGACGAGAGAGAGAAAAATATGACAGAAAGAAATAGAGCATAATATCTGAAAAGGAAAAAAAGCTCCAGTGAGATCCTAAAGCAAAAAGACCCAGAAACATTCTCAATGATCTGACACACTGGATGAGTGGCAAATCTCACAATGGAACCACAGGCCTCAAACAGTCGTTGGCATGGAAACCATCGGCAATGGACCTTGAACATCCCGTGAGTGATCACACAAACTCTATTCAACTTTGCATCCCCCCTGTCAACAGGAAGAAAATCATCTTACCACCGCCAGCACAAAGCTTCATTCATTACACTTTCTAGAACATTCCAGCTGAACAGAAATGGCCAATTTTTTTTTTAAACACCATTCTTATTTTAACAGCTGCTCCTGAGAGGGGTTTGATTTTGATGTCGACCCCAAGGATTCCATTCATTTCTTCTTCGGAATACACACTTTTTTCTCTCGATCATTCTTTTTCCTGAACTTCTTTTCTCCCTACTGAATATTTTCAATAGGGAAACCCCAGAAAATGAAGAGAAGGGTTGTTTAAACACATTCAAAAAATTGTGAATGATAACAAATAATAGTTCTTTAAATTCATTCTTTTTTAAGTGCTGTTCGAAAACATTTTGTACCAAAGCTTTTTTTTAAAGACCATTAAGGTGCCCAGGCATCAATTCTAAAGGGAACAACACTTCGTCCTGTCGCTGGCTTTCGGATGAGACATTAAACTGAGGCCCTGTCTGCTCTCTCGGGTGGATGTAAAAGATCACACGGCACTATTTTGAAGAAGAGCAGGGGAGTTCTCTCTGGTGTCCTGGCTAATATTTATCCCTCAATCAGCATAACAAAAACAAATGATCTGGTCATTATCATATTGCTGTTTGTGGGAGCTTGCTGTGCGCAAATTGGCTGCTGCGTTTCCCACATTACAACAGTGACTACATTTCAAAAGTACTTCATTGGCTGTAAAGCGCTTTGAGACGTCTGGTGGTCGTGAAATGCGCGATATATTTTTTCTTTGCATGCTGGAGCTGTTTTAACTTTTGCTGCTGTTAATCCAGGTAGGCATCCCCCCTCCCTTCCTGAAGGTGCTGACTCTTGCTCCGGCACCTTGCGTGCATGCCAGAAACCCATTGCTAGCTCGCCCAAGCGGCCATCCTTCGTGGTGAGCCCTGGTGCTGAGGGTCAGCAGCCTATTTGACTGCGGGAAGCATCACAACCAAGCCAGATCCTGCCCTAACCCAACATCCACTTTTCACCAGTGATCAGGGGTGAGAATGCCAATTTTCCGCTCGCCCCCAATCCAAGAGTGCGGAGGACAACTATAGCACCCCGATCATTGCCCCATCTCAGGTTACATAGAATGACGCAGAATTTACTGCATAGAAACCGGCCATTTGACCCAACTGGTCTATGTTGGTGTTTATGCTCCCCATGATCCTCCTCCCACCTTACTTCATCTCACCCCATCAACTTATCCTTCTATTCCTTTCTCCCTCACGTGTTTATCTAGCTTCCCCTTAAATGCATCTATGCTAGTCGCCTCAACTACTCCCTGTGGTAGCGAGTTCCACATTCTCACCACTCTTTGGGTAAAGAAGTTTCTCCTGAATTCCTTATTGGGTTTATTAGTGACTATCTTATATCTATGGCCCCTAGTTCTGGTCTCCCCCACAAGCAGAAACATCTTCTCTACATCAACCCTATCAAATCGCTTCATAATTTTTAAAGACCTCTCTTTGGTCACCCCTCAGCCTTCTCTTTTCTAGAGAAAAGAGGCCCAGCCTGTTCAGTCTTTCCTGATCGTTCTAACTTCTCAGTTCTGTTATCATCCTTGTTGATCATTTTTACACTTTCTCCAGGGCCTTATTATCCTTTTTGTAATTATGGAGACCAGAACTGTACACAGTACTCCAGCCTCCAATATTCTCTCCTCCTCTCCTGAAGGTAACTCAGTACTGACCACAGATGGAACCTGCCTTCCTGCTCTGTCCCACACTGGATGATAGATTTACCCCGGCAGGCACTGGGAAACACTATCTCAATTAAACATTGGTTTAACATGACCTGACCTGGATACTTCTTTAGTAAATATTTACTCGACATTCCCTGCTATCTCTTTTACCGCCGCCTCCAATTCTCTGCTCTCTTTTACCCCCTCCTCCAATCCCCACCCATCCTGTCCCAAACAATAAGTCAAATGATTTGGATCATCAGCTGGGGTTGGCATTTTTCATGTGTCCTTGAGATGTGGGCACCTCTGGCAAGGCAGCACTTATAGCCCATTCCTAGTTACCCTGAGGGCATTAAACATCAACCACATGGCCAAATTTTCCATACATAGGGATGGAAGACTTCAGTTATGTGGAGAGACTGGAGAAACTGGGATTGTTCTCCTTAGAGCAGAGAAGGTTAAGGGGAGCTTTAATAGAGATGTTCAATATCATGAAGGGTTTTGATCGAGTAAATAAGGGGTACTTGTTTCCACTGGTAGGAGGTTCGGTAACCAGAGGACACAGAGTTAAGATAATTGGCAAAAGAATCAGTGGTTACATGAGGGGGAAAAAATGTAGTCAGTTGTTATGATCTGGAATGCGCTGCCTGAAAGGGCGGTGGAAGCAGATTCAATAGTAACTTTCAAAAGGGAATTGGATAAATACCTGAAGTGGAAAAGTTTACAGGGCTATGGGGAAAGAGCAGGGGGAGTGGGGCTAATTGGATAGTTCTACCAAAGAGCCGGCACAGGCACGATGGGCTGAATGACCTCCTTCTGTGCTGTATCAGTTTATGATTCTACTCTCTGTCCCTCTGGTATTCTACTCTCTGCCCCTCTGGTATTCTACTCCCTGCCCCTCTGGTATTCTATTCCCTGCCCCTCTGGTATTCTACTCCCTGCCCCTCTGGTATTCTACTCTCTGCCCCTCTGGTATTCTACTCCCTGCCCCTCTGGTATTCTACTCTCTGCCCCTCTGGTATTCTACTCTCTGCCCCTCTGGTATTCTACTCTCTGCCCCTCTGGTATTCTACTCTCTGCCCCTCTGGTATTCTACTCTCTGCCCCTCTGGTATTCTACTCTCTGCCCCTCTGGTATTCTACTCTCTGTCCCTCTGGTATTCTACTCTCTGCCCCTCTGGTATTCTACTCTCTGCCCCTCTGGTATTCTACTCTCTGTCCCTCTGGTATTCTACTCTCTGCCCCTCTGGTATTCTACTCTCTGCCCCTCTGGTATTCTACTCTCTGCCCCTCTGGTATTCTACTCTCTGCCCCTCTGATATTCTACTCTCTGCCCCTCTGGTATTCTACTCTCTGCCCCTCTGGTATTCTACTCCCTGCCACTCTGGTATTCTACTCTCTGTCCCTCTGGTATTCTACTCCCTGCCCCTCTGGTATTCTACTCTCTGTCCCTCTGGTATTCTACTCTCTGCCCCTCTGGTATTCTACTCTCTGCCCCTCTGGTATTCTACTCTCTGCCCCTCTGGTATTCTACTCTCTGCCCCTCTGGTATTCTACTCTCTGCCCCTCTGGTATTCTACTCTCTGCCCCTCTGGTATTCTACTCTCTGCCCCTCTGGTATTCTACTCTCTGCCCCTCTGGTATTCTACTCCCTGCCCCTCTGGTATTCTACTCCCTGCCCCTCTGGTATTCTACTCTCTGCCCCTCTGGTATTCTACTCTCTGTCGCTCTGGTATTCTACTCTCTGCCCCTCTGGTATTCTACTCTCTGTCCCTCTGGTATTCTACTCTCTGCCCCTCTGGTATTCTACTCTCTGCCCCTCTGGTATTCTACTCTCTGCCCCTCTGGTATTCTACTCTCTGCCCCTCTGGTATTCTACTCTCTGCCCCTCTGGTATTCTACTCTCTGCCCCTCTGGTATTCTACTCCCTGCCCCTCTGGTATTCTACTCTCTGCTCCTCTGGTATTCTACTCTCTGCCCCTCTGATATTCTACTCTCTGTCCCTCTGGTATTCTACTCCCTGCCCCTCTGGTATTCTACTCCCTGCCCCTCTGGTATTCTACTCTCTGCCCCTCTGGTATTCTACTCCCTGCCCCTCTGGTATTCTACTCCCTGCCCCTCTGGTATTCTACTCTCTGCCCCTCTGGTATTCTACTCTCTGCCCCTCTGGTATTCTACTCCCTGCCCCTCTGGTATTCTACGCCCTGTCCCTCTGGTATTCTACTCTCTGCCCCTCTGGTATTCTACTCCCTGCCCCTCTGGTATTCTACTCCCTGCCCCTCTGGTATTCTACTCTCCGTCCCTCTGGTATTCTACTCTCTCCCCCTCTGGTATTCTACTCTCTGCCCCTCTGGTATTCTACTCTCTGCCCCTCTGGTATTCTACTCTCTGCCATTCTGGTATTCTACTCTCTCCCCCTCTGGTATTCTACTCCCTGCCCCCCTGGTATTCTACTCTCTGTCCCTCTGGTATTCTACTCTCTGCCCCTCTGGTATTCTACTCCCTGTCCCTCTGGTATTCTACTCTCTGCCCCTCTGGTATTCTACTCTCTGTCCCTCTGGTATTCTACTCTCTGCCCCTCTGGTATTCTACTCTCTGCCCCTCTGGTATTCTACTCTCTGTCCCTCTGGTATTCTACTCTCTGCCCCTCTGGTATTCTACTCTCTGCCCCTCTGGTATTCTACTCTCTGCCCCTCTGGTATTCTACTCTCTGTCCCTCTGATATTCTACTCTCTGCCCCTCTGGTATTCTACTCTCTGCCCCTCTGGTATTCTACTCCCTGCCACTCTGGTATTCTACTCTCTGTCCCTCTGGTATTCTACTCCCTGCCCCTCTGGTATTCTACTCTCTGTCCCTCTGGTATTCTACTCTCTGCCCCTCTGGTATTCTACTCTCTGCCCCTCTGGTATTCTACTCTCTGCCCCTCTGGTATTCTACTCTCTGCCCCTCTGGTATTCTACTCTCTGCCCCTCTGGTATTCTACTCTCTGCCCCTCTGGTATTCTACTCTCTGCCCCTCTGGTATTCTACTCCCTGCCCCTCTGGTATTCTACTCCCTGCCCCTCTGGTATTCTACTCTCTGCCCCTCTGGTATTCTACTCTCTGTCGCTCTGGTATTCTACTCTCTGCCCCTCTGGTATTCTACTCTCTGTCCCTCTGGTATTCTACTCTCTGCCCCTCTGGTATTCTACTCTCTGCCCCTCTGGTATTCTACTCTCTGCCCCTCTGGTATTCTACTCTCTGCCCCTCTGGTATTCTACTCTCTGCCCCTCTGGTATTCTACTCCCTGCCCCTCTGGTATTCTACTCTCTGCTCCTCTGGTATTCTACTCTCTGCCCCTCTGATATTCTACTCTCTGTCCCTCTGGTATTCTACTCCCTGCCCCTCTGGTATTCTACTCCCTGCCCCTCTGGTATTCTACTCTCTGCCCCTCTGGTATTCTACTCCCTGCCCCTCTGGTATTCTACTCCCTGCCCCTCTGGTATTCTACTCTCTGCCCCTCTGGTATTCTACTCCCTGCCCCTCTGGTATTCTACGCCCTGTCCCTCTGGTATTCTACTCTCTGCCCCTCTGGTATTCTACTCCCTGCCCCTCTGGTATTCTACTCCCTGCCCCTCTGGTATTCTACTCTCCGTCCCTCTGGTATTCTACTCTCTCCCCCTCTGGTATTCTACTCTCTGCCCCTCTGGTATTCTACTCTCTGCCCCTCTGGTATTCTACTCTCTGCCCCTCTGGTATTCTACTCTCTGCCCTTCTGGTATTCTACTCTCTCCCCCTCTGGTATTCTACTCCCTGCCCCCCTGGTATTCTACTCTCTGTCCCTCTGGTATTCTACTCTCTGCCCCTCTGGTATTCTACTCCCTGTCCCTCTGGTATTCTACTCTCTGCCCCTCTGGTATTCTACTCTCTGCCCCTCTGGTATTCTACTCCCTGCCCCTCTGGTATTCTACTCCCTGCCCCTCTGGTATTCTACTCCCTGCCCCTCTGGTATTCTACTCTCCGTCCCTCTGGTATTCTACTCTCCGCCCCTCTGGTATTCTACTCTCTGCCCCTCTGGTATTCTACTCTCTGCCCCTCTGGTATTCTACTCTCTGCCCCTCTGGTATTCTACTCTCTCCCCCTCTGGTATTCTACTCTCTGCCCCTCTGGTATTCTACTCTCTGCCCCTCTGGTATTCTACTCCCTGCCCCCCTGGTATTCTACTCTCTGCCCCTCTGGTATTCTACTCTCTGTCCCTCTGGTATTCTACTCTCTGCCCCTCTGGTATTCTACTCTCTGCCCCTCTGGTATTCTACTCCCTGCCCCTCTGGTATTCTACTCCCTGCCCCTCTGGTATTCTACTCTCTGCCCCCCTGGTATTCTACTCTCTGCCCCTCTGGTATTCTACTCCCTGCCCCTCTGGTATTCTACTCTCTGCCCCTCTGGTATTCTACTCCCTGCCCCTCTGGTATTCTACTCCCTGCCCCTCTGGTATTCTACTCTCTGCCCCTCTGGTATTCTACTCCCTGCCCCTCTGGTATTCTACTCTCCGTCCCTCTGGTATTCTACTCTCCGCCCCTCTGGTATTCTACTCTCTGCCCCTCTGGTATTCTACTCTCTGCCCCTCTGGTATTCTACTCTCTCCCCCTCTGGTATTCTACTCTCTGCCCCTCTGGTATTCTACTCTCTGCCCCTCTGGTATTCTACTCTCTGCCCCTCTGGTATTCTACTCCCTGCCCCCCTGGTATTCTACTCTCTGTCCCTCTGGTATTCTACTCTCTCCCCCTCTGGTATTCTACTCTCTGCCCCTCTGGTATTCTACTCTCTGCCCCTCTGGTATTCTACTCTCTGCCCCTCTGGTATTCTACTCCCTGCCCCTCTGGTATTCTACTCCCTGCCCCCCTGGTATTCTACTCTCTGTCCCTCTGGTATTCTACTCTCTGCCCCTCTGGTATTCTACTCCCTGTCCCTCTGGTATTCTACTCCCTGTCCCTCTGGTATTCTACTCTCTGTCCCTCTGGTATTCTACTCCCTGCCCCTCTGGTATTCTACTCCCTGCCCCTCTGGTATTCTACTCTCTGTCCCTCTGGTATTCTACTCTCTGTCCCTCTGGTATTCTACTCCCTGCCCCTCTGGTATTCTACTCCCTGCCCCTCTGGTATTCTACTCCCTGCCCCTCTGGTATTCTACTCCCTGCCCCTCTGGTATTCTACTCTCCGTCCCTCTGGTATTCTACTCTCCGCCCCTCTGGTATTCTACTCTCCGCCCCTCTGGTATTCTACTCTCTGCCCCTCTGGTATTCTACTCTCTCCCCCTCTGGTATTCTACTCTCTGCCCCTCTGGTATTCTACTCTCTGTCCCTCTGGTATTCTACTCTCTGCCCCTCTGGTATTCTACTCCCTGTCCCTCTGGTATTCTACTCTCTGCCCCTCTGGTATTCTACTCCCTGCCCCTCTGGTATTCTACTCCCTGCCCCTCTGGTATTCTACTCCCTGCCCCTCTGGTATTCTACTCCCTGCCCCTCTGGTATTCTACTCTCTGCCCCTCTGGTATTCTACTCCCTGCCCCTGTGGTATTCTACTCTCTGCCCCTCTGGTATTCTACTCCCTGCCCCTCTGGTATTCTACTCCCTGTCCCTCTGGTATTCTGCTCTCTGCCCCTCTGGTATTCTACTCTCTGCCCCTCTGGTATTCTACTCTCTGCCCCTCTGGTATTCTACTCCCTGCCCCTCTGGTATTCTACTCTCTGCCCCTCTGGTATTCTACTCTCTGCCCCTCTGGTATTCTACTCCCTGCCCCTCTGGTATTCTACTCTCTGCCCCTCTGGTATTCTACTCTCTGCCCCTCTGGTATTCTACTCCCTGCCCCTCTGGTATTCTACTCCCTGCCCCTCTGGTATTCTACTCTAACCATTTACACCTCCCCTGGACACATCTTTTGTTGCTATACTCATCTCATTATCACCCCTTTTTGCCTTGCTCCATCATCCCTTTTGTCATTTATTCACTCCTGCCCTCCACCCTATCACAGACCTCTCGAGTCAGTACAAAGAAGGTTCACTCGGTTAATCCCGGGGATGAGGGGATGGACATATGTGGAGAGGTTGAGTAGATTGGGACTCTACTCATTGGAGTTCAGAAGAATGAGAGGCGATCTTATTGAAACATATAAGATTGTGAAGGGATCGGATCGGGTGGATGCGGGGAAGATGTTCCCGATGATGGGTGAAACTAGAACTAGGGGGCATAGTCTTAGAATAAGTGGCTGCTCTTTCAAAATTGAGATGAGGAACTACTTCACTCAGAGGGTGGTAGGTCCATGGAATATGCTGCCCCAAAAAGCTGTAGAAGCTACATCATTACATAAATTTAAAACAGAAATAGACAGTTTCCTAGAAGTAAAGGGAATTAATGGTTACGGGGAGTGGGCAGGAATTTGGACATGAGTCTAGGTTCGGATCGGTCATGGCCCTGTGGGTAGCGGAGCGGGCCCAGGGGCCGTGTAGCCTGATCCTGCTCCTGTTTCATGTGTCTAATTCTGTTAGATTCAGGAGATGGTTCTGTGATAGTGGATTGGCGGTTAGGATCAGATCAGCCATGATCTTATTGAATGGCGGAGCAGGCTCGAGGGGCCGATTGGCCTACTCCTGCTCCTATTTCTTATGTTCTTATGTTTTGTTCTTTTCCCCCCACCTCTCTTTCCCCTGCCTCTGTACTTGCTTAAAACCTGTTCAATCTCGAACATCTTCCAGTTCTGACGAAAGGTCATTGACCTGAAACGTTAACTCTGTTTCTCACTCCACAGATGCTGCCGGACCTGCTGAGTATTTCCAGCATTTTCTGTTTTTACTACACAGGGTGTGGGACTTGAATCACATGTAGGATAGCATGTTTTGGTGCCAGCCCACAAACAGATTTATTGAATTCAGTTTCACAGCTTGTTATTGTGGGATTTGAACTCTCAACCTCTGGGTTGCTAGTCCAGCCCCTTAACCACCAGACTACTGTGCCGAAAGTCTGTTGCCTGGCAAACTCATATTGTCAGCCCTGGCTCAGTGGGTAGCACTCTTGCCTCTGAGTCAGAAGGTTGTGGGTTCAAAGTCCCACTCCAGAGACTTGAGCACAGAAATCCAGGCTGACACTCCAGCGCAGTGCTGAGGGAGTGCGGCACTGTCGGAGGCGCCGTCTTTCGGATGAGATGAAAGGTTGGGAGCCTCAGCCCAGTTGCGACTGAGCATCGGTCTGCCGCATAATAACACTTGTAATTTGACACGCTCATCATGGTGTGGAGATGCCGGTGTTGGACTGGGGTGGACAAATGTAAGAAGTCACACAACACCAGGTTATAGTCCAACAGTTTTATTTGAAATCACAAGCTTTCGGAGCGCTGCTCCTTCATCAGGTGAAGTGGAGAGATGCATAAAGACACAGCTTATATAGTCAGAGAATAATGCCAGATGATTACAGGTAATCGTTCTAACTGCCATTTATCACACCTCGGCAGAGAGATAAATCACAGCAAAGGTGTGAATGGTGTCCAAACAGGTCAGTCAGGAAAACATTACATCAAAGAACAATGAGGTGGGGGTCACAAGGGATCAAATGTTGCAGATGCTGGGGTCTGTATGAAAAACAAAAAACAGACAAAAAAACTTTTTTTTTGCTGGAAATCACAGCAGGTCCGGTCTCATCTGTGTAGAGAGAACAAGCCAACGATGACTCGAGTCTGGATGACCCTACGTCAGGTGGGGTTACATGTAGCATGACATGAACCCAAGATCCCGGTTGAGGCCGTCCTCATGAGTGCGGAACTTGGCTATCAGTTTCTGCTTTACGATTTTGCATTGTTGTGTGTCTCGAAGGCCGCCTTGGAGAATGCTTACCCGAAGATCGGAGGCTGAATGTCCTTGACTGCTGAAGTGTTCCCCGACTGGGAGGGAACACTCCTGCCTGGCGAGGTGTGATAAAGGGCAGTTAGAAAGATTACCTGTAATCATCGGGCATTATTCTCTGACTATATAAGCTGTGTCTTTATGCATCTCTCCACTTCACCTGACGAAGGAGCAGCGCTCCGAAAGCTTGTGATTTCAAATAAAACTGTTGGACTATAACCTGGTGTTGTGTGATTTCTTACGCTCATCATGGGCAGCAGGTGTGAGAAAGGTGCCCACTATACAAAGGATGCTGGGGCAAGGCCTGAGCTTCCATCCTTGAATATGGCAGAAGTGCTAGCTCAGTTCACGTGCCCAGCACTCTTGGAGAACTCCCCTGCTCTTCCTTGAATAGTACTGAAGGGGTCTTCAACCACCACCCGGGAGGGCAGACGGGGCCTCAGTTTAACGTCTCATCCAAAAGACAGCACCTCCGACAGTGCAGCACTCCCTCAGCACTGGCACTGGGAGTGTCGGCCTGGATTTTGTGCTCAAGTCTCTGGAGCGGGACTTGAACCCACGCCCTTCCGACTCAGTGGCAAGAGTGCTGCCCACTGAGCCACAGTTGACACCAATAGATAAGGGTGAAGTGATAGTTCATTCACCACACTCGGGGAGGACAGCGAGCCTGGACGGGCAGTGATGGGTTGGCCCGTGGGAAGAGTTCCCAATTGCTGTTGTACGACGCTAGTTTGCACCGGTGATTTTTTTCTCCATTCACACGTAAACCCGATGCTCTGCGGATCAGAGTAGTCCGTCCTTCAGAGGGGAATGTGATCAGAGGAAGGAATGGGCCAGGACGAGACATCAAGGTGCGGGTTGCGATATGCAAGCTCAGGGTTTTATGGTATGTTTCCATTCTGAGAAAGTCTGTATAAAAATCTAACGGGGATCATTATTTTTAATCCTGTGCCTTTGACCTGATTTTTTTGTTTGCAGGAATTGGCAAATATTTAAGTGTGTGAACCGTTTTTTTTGTCCATTGTACACTCTGTCTACACGAATAAGCAGCAGGGCATGTTTCCATACAATCAAACAGCGGGAGGCCATCACCGCTTTGGGATATTTACAAGTAAGAGTTTATTTTATAGCAGGGGCGAGAGAGTCTTGTTCCTTCTAATTGGGCTGAACTGCGCTGACCATTCGACACTGAGGCCCACGATGGCAGGCTTAAGCCCAACACGCCCAATAAAGTTCAGAGTGCTGTCAGGTCACCTCCGTGTTGAACAAGCCTCGGTACAAGTGCAGAATCAGCTCTGCGTGTGTAATTGTCACAGCGTGTCTTGATGGTCTTTGTGAGTTCATTAAGGACTCTTCAATAGAGAAGGCTCGGTGGGAATGCACCAGAATAAGCCTTTATGCAGAACGCTTGACTGCTCCTAATAACCACAATCTTACGACGCGCTCTGATCCAGAGGAATCTTGTTGCAACACTCCCAGATAGGTGAAGAGGGGGTGGGTGAGGAACCTTTCCCGTACTGTGTACTGTTTGGTCCCAGTGTTTTCTTGGCAATCGCTCAGCCACGGCAGGAGAGGACAAGAGGTCACAGAGGTGGGGTGGTGCTGTACAAGTTAAGGACATCGTTAGCAAAATACTGCGGATGCTGGACATCCGAAATAACAACAGAAAATGCTGGAAAAACTCAGCAGGCCAGGCAACATCCGTGGAGAGAGAAATAGAGTCAATGTTTCGGGTCGAAACCCTTCGTCCACAGATGTTGCTTGGCCAGTTGAGTTTTTTCAGCATTTTCGGTTGTTATAACGGAGTATTAGTTTATTAACGAGTCAGTGACGGGGGGAAGTCAGGACACTGAACTCGTTCACCAAAACAACAACTGGCATTTATAGAAACACCTATAACATAGAAAAACGTCCCAAGTTGCTTCACGGAAGCGTGAACAGACAAAAAAAATGGACGCGGAGAGATTAGGAGGGGTTGACCCTAAGCTTGGGCTTAAAGGTGGAGCGGTTCAGGAAGGAAATCCCAGAGTGCTGCTGAAGGGAATGGAGGGGACACACATCTAGGAAACAGCTGGATTCTGCGATGGGCAGACGATAGGGTGGCTATTCTGGGAGGAAGAGATTAGATGGGCCGAAGGATCTCCTACATGCAAAGCCAACTTGTGATCATCTCAGCAGTAAATGCAGTCAGTGAAAACATTGTTCGGAGTTTTAGTTTGTTGCTAAATCTGAAACCTTTACGTCCGATAGGGAATTTCTGGAATCACAAAACACCGTTTCGCTTGATCTCAGCCCCGCCTTCCTATTTCCACTGCCCACATCCCCCAGTCTCCCCTCCCTCTCTCGCTCCAGTTTGCCTCAATGACTTCCTCCAGTAAATAGTTTGAATTTGTATCTGGACCAGCTGAGGCTGTGTCTCTCGCACTGGGTCTAGTTTTGGTTTCTGTATTACAGACAGGCTCTTCAGAGGGTTGGGTTATGAGGAGAGATCCATCAGCCAGTGACTACAATCTCCTGGAAAAGAGGATGAGGGGGGAACATGATGGAAGTCTTTAAGACTTTCAATGGGTATAGAGAATCTGGATCCATGGATTTGAGGACTAGTGGACAGAGTTTAAAGTTACGGAGGTCGAGAAATTTAGCAATAGGTTTTTAGTAAGAGGGTGGTGGAAAAGAAAACCATGGCAAAACGACTGGGTGAATTCCATACAGAGTGTGTACCCGCCTGTACTGAGTGCGTATTCACTTACCTATATTTTGTATTTGTTCTCAGGTTGTGGACAATACTGGAAACCCTCTCTCACTGCCAGGGTCTCACACGACCGGCTGCACTCTCGGAGCAAACCCTTGGAATCACTAAAGTGCTACAATTGGCCTAAGTCTCCCTAGTCTAGAGAGAGGCAAACCCAGCCAAGAGTCCCAGGCTTGCCGCCCAGTGCTTGCTGCTGGAAGGGTGTAGTCATTAGTTGGGGACTGGATTGGTTTTAGCTACAATGACCACACTCCCCATTGTCCAATAGCCTTCCGACCTAGTGGGGTTGCCCATGGAGACTGATTAGTCGGAACCGACCCAGCACCTGTCGAGTACAGCACAGAGCTGCAGATCAGTCACAGAATCAAACAGCACAGAAGGAGGCCATTCGGCCCATCGTGCCTGTGCCGACTCTTTGAAAGAGCTCTCCAATTAGCCCCACTTCCCGCCTCTTTCACCACAGCCCTGCAATTTTTTCCTTTTCAAATATTTAACCAATTCCCTTTTGCAAGTTCCTGTTGAATCTGTTTCCACCGCCCTGTCAGGCAGCGCGTTCCAGGTCACAACAACTCGCTGCGTAAAAACAAAATTCGCCTCATCTTCCCCCTCAGGCTCTTTTTATCGTGATTTAATTGAACGGTGGAATAGGCTCGAGGGGCTGAATGGCCTCCTCCTGTGATAATCAGACAAGGAACGAGAAAGACCAAAGTGGGAAAGCGCAGTTTAACTTTGTGCTTGTGCAGCCTGCAAGGATTATTATGTAACTTTGAAGAATGCTCAGCATGTCAGCCGTTGTCTGTGGCACGATGACACGATAAATCAAGCTGCACAATTTCGAGCAAAAGTACTTTGCCTGCAGCTTGAGTTGGACACTGGGTGTATCTCTGGCAGCGAGTGAGCTGAAACAATGCAGCTTCCTGCTCAACAAAGCACGGAGGATCTAGGCTGTAACTGATCTCAGTAAACAATTTAACTCCTGGTTAGGAAGGTTCAAGCAGAATTGAGTGACTTTCCTTTTTTCTCACTGTGTTGAAGTTAAGACTCATCCGGCTCTCTCACATTCTGTCCCAAGACACCAAATACCACAGAACCCCTCACAACAACAACTTGCAATTATGCCATGCCTTTAACATAGTGAAAACGTCCCAAGGCGCTTCACAGGAGCGATTATGAAACAAAATTTGACACCGAGCCATAGGAGATATTAGGAGAGGTGATCAAAAGCTTGGCCAAAGAGGTAGGTTTTAAGGAGTGTCTTACAGGAGAAGAGAGAGGTGGAGAAGTTTAGGGAGGGAATTCCAGAGCTTAGGGGCACAGCAGCTGAGGGCACGGCCGCCAATGATGGGGCAATGAAAATCTGGGATGCGCAAGAGGTCAGAATTGGAGGAAGGCAGAGTTTGCAGAGGGTTGTGGGGCTGGAGGAGGTTACAGAGATAGGGAGGGGCGAGGCCATGGAGGGATTTGAACACAAGGATGAGAATTTAAAAATCGAGGTATTGCCGGACCGGGAGCCAGTGTAGGTCAGCGAGCACAGGGGTGTTTTTGCGAGTTAGGATATGGGCAGCGGAGTTTTGGATGAGCTCAAGTTTATGGAGGGTGCAAGGTGGTAGGCCGGCCAGTGAGCATTGGGATAGTCAAGTCGGGAGATAACAAAGGCATGGATGAGGGTTCCCAGCAGCAGATGAGCTGAAGCAGGGGCGATGTTACGGAGGTGGAGGTAGGCGGTCTTAGTGGAAACTCCCAATTACATTGAGTCCGGTGTCACTGGGTTTTCCTGGTAGTTGCCCAGTTACTGTGGGTTACCACCGGCTCCATGACACCTGCGGGTCAGGAGTTGGTGATGCCATCACCAGGTCACCTGTGGATCAGGAGTTGGCGATACCATCACCAGGTCACCTGCGGGTCAGGAGTTGGCGATGCCATCACCAGATCACCTGCGGGTCAGGAGTTGGCGATACCATCACCAGGCCACCTGCGGGTCAGGAGTTGGCGATGCCATCACCAGGTCACCTGCGGATCAGGAGTTGGCGATACCATCACCAGGTCACCTGCGGATCAGGAGTTGGCGACACTATCACCAGGTCACCTGCGGGTCAGGAGTTGGCGATACCATCACCAGGCCACCTGCGGGTCAGGAGTTGGCGATACCATCACCAGGTCACCTGCGGGTCAGGAGTTGGCGATACTATCACCAGGTCACCTGCGGGTCAGGAGTTGGCGATACCATCACCAGGCCACCTGCGGGTCAGGAGTTGGCGATACCATCACCAGATCACCTGAAATGGAAAAGCAGCTTTGGTCTTCCCTTCTTCCCACGACCTACAAGCTTTGAAAAAAAAGCTTGGGGTCACTTGGCCACGATCTCCTGACTTAACTCATCTTCTTTCCTCAAGGGGAAGGGGAGACTTTTTTGTGCTATGTGCAATGAAAGATCACAAAGATAAGTATAGAGGAGGTGGGGGATCCTCAGCCAATCCTTGCACAGAAACCCACAATTCCCTTCCATCACCTAACTACCCCTTCAATGAGTTTCTGCTTCGCCTTCCCTAGAAACGAAGGGGGTCATTTTAATTTTGAGCGATAGTGTAAAACGGATGATATCGAGAGTTGGCCGGTCGTTATCACCCCCGCCCCATCCTCCATTCCCTTGACTTCAGCAGAAAGGATAATCGGGTGGGGCGTAGAATGGGTGGGCATTCCAATATTGCCTTAAGTTAAAATTACCCTCTAATAGTGGAGCTGGGGTTAAACTGTGGATCTTGTTAAATCAACAGCACTCCAAACGCTCATCCACCCATTGAACCATCCAGCAATAAATGGCAGCTTTGCAGTAATGAGAACTATTTGTAGTTTAGTGATGATGGCTGGGGGATAAATATTGGCCAGGACACCGGGGAGAACTCCCCTGCTCTTCTTTGAAATTGTACCATGGGATCTTTTACATCCACCCCAGACAGCAGACAGGGCCTCATCTGAAAGACAGCACCTCCGACAGTGCAGCACTGGAGTGTCAGCCGAGATTATGGTCTCAAGTCTCTGGAGTGGGGCTTGAACCCACAACCTCCTGACTCCGAAGGTGAGAGCTCCACCTGCTGACCCACGGCTGACGTATGTATATATAAATCCTGCTCTATATGTTGTACAAACAGAATGCATGTGGGGAACTAGTGAGTCATTCAGAAGAAAGCACCTGTGTGTCTACTCTCTTCTAACTGGTTTGAATTTCTTGGTCAGTGTCCCTCAGTTTTGCATTGACCACTTTTGCTGCCGGGTGACCTGGGGAGACTGCCCGCGGAAATCATGCAGCGCCTTGCCACGGCAACACGTTTTGCTTCTCTCTCACAGATCGTGGCGGGGCTGGTCATCCATGAGCTTTGGAAAAGGGAAAACTAGGAGTTAGGGTCTAACCTTATCCTCCCAGGGTTTGGTTAAATATCTGCAAACAGCTTCCAGACTAACTTAGCATTCCGAGCTCTCCAGTCGTTAAGAGGTTCTTAGACTGGCTCCTCCCAGACCTCCCAAACCCCCCCTCGCCCCCAAAACACCCTTCATTTACAACTCAGCTGATCCGAATCATTCGTAAGTTGGACTGCTTGCACAGAGGCAGAAAAGGAGCGAAAAGTCATTCTTAACACTGATCCTAGAATAAAATGTGCTGACTGAGTGAGTAACTGCAGTTTCTTTTTTTTGACATCACATCTCTGTCTGAGTAAGTTATTGTTACTGATTTTGGGGATCTATAATTTCATTCGGAGCTGGGAAAAACGTGGATTATTGAATTATTTTCTTTTAAAGGGTTCAGACGGGCACATGATAAGGAGATGCTCCCCCTCTCTCCTCGCTTTGAGCACTGTGCTTAGGGGTCCCAGTACAGCAGGACTGAGAGAGAGAGATCCACAATCTATGCCTGTCTCCTCTCTCTTCTATTTTAGTGCCTCTCAGCGCTCACTGGAAATCAGAAAACCACTTACGAAGGGAGGGGGACTCTGGCTCAAAGCTTGCATTTTTAATCAGTAACATCTGGATCCCTACAGCTCTCGAAACAATTGAGATCAGCTCATTTGTGTTTTTCAGTGCCGCTAATGACAGGGGAATCACTTTTTTATTAACCGTCTTCTGCAATCTTCTAATATAATTTATCTTTTTAATTCCACTGCAAGGTCGTAAATGCAAGTACAGTTCTGGATTGTAGTAAGTTGGTGTGTCAGAATCCACATATTGCAGAGTGAAAGCATCTGGGTTCGCCTCTGCACACTTGCCCCCACACGATGAGTTTCCGATCTCAGCCCTGCCTTGGAGGGAAGGGGAGAAGAGACGGGCACACTCTCTGGGGGGCAATTGTAACCTAACCCGCCCCGCGGGAAACTGACTGAACCGGGTGCAACGCTGCTTTTAACGCCCTGCCCAATTTTACTCTCCATTGAAGTCAATATTGGGCGGGGCGTTCCACCCGATCCCGTGGGTTTCCCAACCGGAGGGTTAGGTTAAAATTTACCCCCCCCCCCGTTGAGCTTAGGACCGCTGCTTTCCTCTCAAGGGGGATCAGAGGGCGATCTCAGAGCAGCCCATATCTGAGAAACGGGAGCCCACAGCACACCTGAAGTTCCGAAACACCAGACATCAGGAAACGGTGACACTGAGACTGCCAACAGTCTGTGTGCTGAGGGGCACTTGCAAGAAATGCAGTAAAGAAAGAACCTTAGGACATCCCAAAGCATTTCACAGCCAGTGAAGTGCACTAACTGTTGTAATGCAGAGAAATGCAGCAGCCAAATTGTGCACAGCAAGGTTCCACAAGAGGAGGTGCGGAGAAATTTCTTGATGCAGCGAGTGTATAGATCTATATAGAATGCACTGCCTGAAAGAGGGAAAGAGCAAGGGGAGTGGGACTAATTGGATCGCCCTTTCAAACAGGCACAATGGACCAAATGGCCTCTTTCTATGCTGTAAGATTCTATGATAATCTGTTTTAGCGATGTTGGTTGAGGGATAAATATTGCCCGGGAGAACTCCCCTGCTCCTCTTTGAATAGTACCGTGGGATTTTTTACACCCACCTGAGAGAGCAGACGGGGCCCTCAGTTTAACGTCTCATCCGAAAGACGGCACCTCCGACAGTGCAGCACTCCCTCAGCACTGCCCTGGGAGTGTCAGCCTGGATTCTGTGCTCAAGTCTCTGGAGTGGGACTTGAACCCACAACCTTCTGACTCAGAAGGGAGAGTGCTGCCCACTGAGCCACAGCTGACACACAAACATAGGAAATGTGAATCTAAGTTCATGGTAAACTAAATTTGTGATAAATTTACACGCACAGTAAATTAAAATGTGCAAATATGGCAACATTTATTAGACACAAAAAAAACTGGAGTTAAGTATAGGCCCAGAGCGGGTAAGGACGGCAGGTTTCCTTCCCTAAAGGACACGAGGCAACCCGTTGGGTTTTTACGACAATCCGATAGTTTCATGGTCACTTTTACTGATACCTGTTGTTTTTAAACTGAATTCAAACTCTCAAACTGCCATGATGGCAACTGACCTCATATTCTACTGAATTATTAGTTCAGGCCTCTGAGCTGCTTGCTCTAGCAACATAACCACAACGCCACTGTACCACTACACACCAGTCCCTGACTGTCTTCTGGCAGTGAATCCGTATCCTGCAATTGCACCTCCAGAGCAGCCCGTGCCATTTTCAGAAGGGGCTTTCCCAAGTGATATGCCCGAACTGTGCAAAGACTTGGGAACTGAACCCTACGCCAACAGGCACTCTCCCTGCCTCCCGCGGGCTACTTTCCTACTTGCATGCTCCATGTCCCTTTCCGCTAATTGGAAATGGATCGGTTGTTTTGAAGGGTGGCGATTGGCATTCAGTATCGTGTTTGTGCCAATTCTTCACGGCAGTCTGAAAGCAAAGGGGAGGGGCTTTGTCCTGCTTCTCATCAAATACAGGCCTGTCCCCTGCCCTGGGTCAGTACTTCTCTTACTGTTGTATTTGTCTCATTCTAGGTCGATCACTATGAGGAACAGTGTGAGGTTATTGCTCTCTGTGACGGTACTGCTGTCCTTTGCCATGATTAGGACAGGTATAAAATCTTGTAATTCACAGATTACTGAAATCAAAATATTTAAATCAGTTAAGTTCAGATCAAAAAGTTTACATTTTTTGAAATAGAAAGAACTTGCATTTACACAGCACCTTTCATGATCTCAGGACTCCCAAAGAGCTTTACAGCCAATGAAGTTCTTTTGAAGTGTAGTCACTGTTGTAATGTAGGAAACGCGGCAGCCAATTTGTGCACAGCAAGCTCCCACAAACAGCAATGAGATAATGGCCAAATAATCTATTTTTTAGTGATGTTGGTTGAGGGATAAATATTGGTCAGGACACTAGGGACAACTCCTCAGCTCTTCTTCATAGATAGATCTTTTACATCTACCTGAGAGGGCAGACAGGGCCTCAGTATAACATCGCACCCGAAAGATGGCACCTCTGACAGTGCAGCACTCCCTCTAAGTGCCAGCCTAGATTTTGTGCTCAAGTCTCTGGAGTGGGACTTGAACACCTCCTGCCTCAGAGTCACCCTGGCCAATATTTATCTCTACCCCAACATTACTAAAAGAGATTATCTGGTCATTTTCACATGGATGTTTGTGGGATCTTGCTGTGCGCAAATTGGCTGCCACATTTCCCACATTACAACAGTGACTCCACTTCAGAAGAAGTTCATTGGCTATAAAGCGCTTTGTGATGTCCTGAGTTTGTGAAAGGCGCTATATAAATGCAAGTTCTTTCTTTAAGGTGGCTGCAATTGTTCCCAATGCTGCTGGGCTCGGGAGGGGGGTAATAAAGCCCACATTTGTTCTTTCCTGTGACCCCTGCTGGACATGTGTGTGCAAGTGGGCTGTCGGGTGAGGGCGGGGGGGGGGCGGCAGCTGTGTTCAGCTGTGATGCCTCTCGAGTGGAATAGGCTTCCCCCTGGAAGGGTGACCTCACCTGGATTGTCTACCAGCAGGTGCCTATTAACCCGCAGGGCAGAATTCCCTTGGGAGGAAGCCAGCGCCTTCGGGAAAGGAGGAAGGGAAAGTTGGAAAAATTGTTACGAATCATGCGACGGCTATTTACTTTATCTCGCACTTGCAACTCGTTCCGTTGAGAGTTTTTCTTGCTCAGCATCTTCCTGAGCCTGGGCGCGCTATCATTATCCAATCTGAAACCGGATGCAAACCGCCCCTCTAGCCCTCTCGGGGGCTCTTTGTCCTTCAGTCTATCTCCTCGAGTGAAATTAGTGAAAATAAAAAAGACCTCAGCGAGATCCTCGATTCATTATCTGATTCAGACAGTGATGAAGCAATTCAAAACTGTCTCTTTTTAAAAACAAGTCTTTTTTTTTGGAATGGTTATTAATTATTCAGAGTCCCAGTGCGCTGGCTTCCTCTCTGCTCTTCATTCAATTGTAAATTTCCTTTTTGGAATGGAGTGAAAGGCCTGTCTTGTTCACTCTGAGATGTTTTATCAGTTTTATTGTCAAGGATTCAGAAGTGAGAGAGGGAGAGAGCGAGAGTGTGTGAAGAGCGCCACTGGGGAATTCTTGGGAAAAAAACATAAAACACACAAGAGAGCATTTAGGACAAGCTTCTCAGCCTCCCAGCCTCCCACAGAGTCACAAGGCTGAGAGCTGATGGCATCTCGCTCACCTTCTACTGGGGTCGAAGATGTGGAGAGGTCAGGGGTCATACTTCAGTGGTAAAGGCTGTGGGAATGTGGGTGAAATTCCTCTTTTAATGCGAAACAACGGGATGCCTCTTTTTCTCCCTCCCTAATTAGTACATGCTCGAGAAATCAAAATAGAACTGTTCAAAATCATGATGATACAGTAAATGAGGAGAAACTATCCACTGGCAAGAGGGTCAGTGATAATATAATTATCGAGTCTGGGGTGAAAATTAAAACTGAACCACGTTATCTGATAAATCTGAGTGATGGCCACAATCCGATGTGCAACCTGAGCCCCAGAAACCCCCAGCGTTGGAGATTACATGGCTCCGAATGGGTGGGGAGTGATGCAGGGGGCATCATGACTGGACGGGGCAGGCTGGATGGACAAGTGGTTCTTTTCCTGTCTGTCATTTTCGTATGTAACCAGGGGACACAGATTTAAGATAACTGGCAAAAGATCCAGAGGGGGAGATGAGGAGAATTGTTTTTACGCAGCGAGTTGTTGGGATCTGGAATGTGCTGCCTGAAAGGGTGATGGAAGCAGATTCAATAGTAACTTTCAAAAGGGAATTGGATAAGTACTTGAAAAGGAGAAATTAGCAGGGCTATTTAAAGAGCAGGAGGAGTGAGACTAATTGGATAGCTCTTTCAAAGGGCCAGCACAGGCACGATGGGCCGAATGGACTCCTTCTGCATTCTATGATTCTAAGCCACCCAGTCCTGTGATTTTGTTAGTGGGGAACAGGCAGTCTCTTGTTTTTCAGTTAGAACAGTGTCAATCCCTAAGCCATACAGCCACAACGGGTTCCAGGTTTAATCCCCGGCCTGTAGAATGACAGGGCCCTACAATTGAGCTCAGTACCTCTTGAGTTAGGGATTGGGGGGGGGGGGGGGGGCGCGGGTATAGAAAAGTCAGCTGCTAATCGCTAACCAGTGCCTCCTGCTGGATAGTCAAATGAGAACAGCGTATTGCTTGGTTCTCCCACGTTTTACTAGTTGTGTCATCTCGTAAAATGTGAGGGACCCAAACCTAACTTTCTCACGGCCTCCCCACCGCATCATTCCCCAGTGACCATGCGCCGATGTCCGGTGAGGGCGAGATTAAGCTTGAACTGCGACGTGACCCCCCATGGTGGAATAGCTCGCTCGCATTGACTGTCTTAAGCCTTACACTTGGAGACTGGCCACCTCGGACAAGGTACTGGAGAGCATTAGACATCCATAGAACTGTAGCTCGACCTGATCTGCAGCCTAGGCGGAAAAAGATTGCTATGTGTATTTTACGTTTACTAAAAATAACTTCTTCAGTATTCAATTTTAAACAATGTTTGTACATTTTGATGCCAGCCTAAGATTGGTCCTTTTTCTTTTTGCAGGTGCTGGGGAGAATCATGACATCACTCCGGAGGTTCACACTTGTTTGTTTCACACCCGCACGGCCTCTTTTATATATATATATATATATATATATAAATATTCCCAATATATAGATATATAAATATTCCCTATATAGATATAATAAATATTCCCAATATATATAAATATTCCACATATATATATATATATATAAATATTCCCTATATAGATATAAATATTCCCAATATATATAAATATTCCCAGTATGTATAAAAGTTCCATATACATATAAATATTCCCAACATGTATAAATTTCCCTTTTATATATATATAAATATTCTCAATTTATATAATTACTCCCAATATATATTTCCCAATATACATAAATATTCTGTGTATAAATATTCTGCACATATACACATGGGGGAGAAATTCCCCATGCGGGCTGTTTGGGGCGCTAAGTGAAAAAGGTTTGGAAAATTAGCGCCAGGCGCTAACCTTTTCAAATATTTGTTAAATTCCTTCTTTTTGCTCCAAGCGGAAAGTGGAGGCTAAATCAAGCGCTCCACTCGCCTCTTGGGGTGCAAGAGATGGGGAATGTCCCGATCCGGGGCGATGTGCTCAGCAGCGCCACATGTGGCCAAACGTGGCGTGGTGTTGCAGGGGCTCTTCCCTCTTCCCTGCGAGCTCTGCAGGTTTCATTGTAGATTTCTGGGCCACTGGGGAGCGGGAGTGCCGGGCTCATGGCACGGACGCCGCGACCGGTGGCCGAAAATATATATATTTTTTAAATCAGCATTTTTTTTTTTGGTCGGCCGGCCACCTTTAAGTTGCGCCCCGCCAGCGGCCGGCCTCACTGTTCGCGACCCCTGCAGCAGTCGGTAACATCGTCCGGCGCTGCTGCGGGGCGCGAGTGCGAATTTTTCTCCTGAGGCGCTACCGGGGCGTTGCGCCCGGAGATGACGTCATGATCTCCGGGCGCCGAAGATCGGGCTGATACCCAGTCGCGCTGCCACTAACCTCCCACGGAATTTAGTGGGAGGCGCGGTTATTGAAAAGCCATTTGCGCCCCGTTAACGCCTCCCACTGGAGGCCAAACGAGGGGAATTTCGCCCCCATATTCTCTAGATATATAAATTCTCTATATATACATATTCTCTATGTACTTAAATATGTATAAATGACTTGGACTTGGGCACAATACCAAAAATTGTAGACAACATATAAATAGAAAGTGTAGTTAAGAGAGGAGAGGATACTGTAAGTGATCTGAAGAGTACATGGACAGGTTAGTAGATTGGGCAGATAGATGTCAAGGTGAAGTTTAATGTGGAGAAAGGCGATCGATTTTGGAATGATGAATAAGGAGAGGCGAGGACATGTACATATATACCTAAACAGTGAAACTGTAAGAGGAGAACAGAAAGGCTTCAACGTTTACACAAATATTTGGTGGGAGGCAGGATATGTTTTTAACATGGGGAAACGGCAGGGGAATGGGACTAAGTGGAGAGTTCTTTCAGACAGCCAACAACGGCACCATGGGCTGAATGGCTTCTTACTATGCTGTAAAATTCTATGAATCTATAAATAGCTAATTTAAATATTTGTCATGTATTTAAATATTATTATATCAAGTTGGACATTTACATAGAAAATAGAATCTTACAGCACAGAAGGAGGCCATTCGGCCCATCATGCCTCTTTGAAAGAGCTCTCCAATTAGTCCCACTCCCCCGCTCTTTTCCCGTAGCCCTATGATTTTCACCCCTTCAAGTATTTATCCAATTCCCTTTTGAAAGTTATTATTGAATCTGCTCCCACCACCCTTTCAGGCAGTGCATGCCGTGTAAAATTTAATATTCATAAGAACATAAGAATGTAAGAAATAGGAGCAGGAGTCGGCCATTTGGCCCCTCGAGCCTGCTCCACCATTTAATAAGATCATGGCTGATCTTCTAACTCATCTCCACTTTTCTGCACTATCCCCATATCCCTTGATTCCCTTAATATTCAATAATCTATCGATCTCGGTCTTGAATATACTCAATGACTGAACCTCCACAGCCCTCTGGGGTAGAGAATTCCAAAGATTCACCACCCTCTGTGTGAAGAAATTTCTCCTCATCTCAGTCCTAAATGGCTGACCCCTTAATTCTGAGATTGTGACCCCTGGTTCTAGACTCCCCAGCCAGGGGGAAACATCCTCCCTGCATCTACCCTGTCAAGCCCAGTAAGAAGTTTGTATGTTTCAATGAGATCACCTCTCATTCTTCTAAACTCTAGAGAATATAGGCCTAGTCTACTCAATCTCTCCTCATAGGACAATCCCCCCATCCCAGGAATCAGTCTGGTGAACCTTCGTTGCACGACCTCTATGGCAAGTATATCCTTTCTTAGGTAAGGAGACCAAAACTGTACACAATACTCCAGGTGTGGTCTCACCAGGGCCCTATATAATTGCAGTAAGACCTCTTTACTCTTATACTCAAATCCTCTTGCAATAAAAGCCAACATACCATTTGCTTTCCCAATTGCTTGCTGTACCTGCATGTTAACTTTCAGTGATTCGTGTACAAGGACACCCAGGTCCCTCTGAGCACCAACATTTCTCAATCACTCACTATTTAAAAAATACTCTGCTTTTCTATTTTTCCTACCAAAGTGGATAACTTCACATTTCTCCACATTATATTCCATTTACCATGTTCTTGCCCACTCACTTAGCCTGTCTATATTCCCTTGAAGTCTCCTTGCATCCTCCTCACAACTTACATTCCCAACCAGCTTTGTATCACCAGCAAATTTTGAATATATGACATTTGGTCCCCTCATCCAAATCATTGATGTAGATTGTGAATAGCTGAGGCCCAAGCACTGATCCTTGTGGTACCCCACTAGTTACAGCCTGCCAACCCAAAAATGACCTGTTTATTCCTACTCTGTTTTCTGTCTGCTCACCAATCCTCAATCCATGCGAGTATATTACCCCCAACCCCATGTGCCCTAATTTTGTTTAATAACCTCTTGTGTGGCACCTTATCGAATGCCTGCTGAAAATCCAAATACACCACATCCACTGGTTCCCCCTTATCTATTCTGCTAGTTACAACCTCAAAAAACTCTAACAGATTTGTCAAACACGATTTCCCTTTCATAAATCCATGTTGACTCTGCCCACTCCTATTATTATTTTCTAAGTGCCCTGTTATCACGTCCTTAATAATAGATTCTAGCATTTTCCCTACTACTGATGTCAGGCTAACTGGTCTGTAGTTACCAGTTTTCTCTCTCCCTTCTTTCTTAAATAGTGGGGTTACATTTGCTACCTTCCAATCAGTGGGAACCATTCTAGAATCTATGGAATTTTGGAAAATGACAACCAATGCATCCACTATCTCTATAGCCACCTCTTTCAAAACCCTGGGATGTAGGCCATCAGGTCCAGGGGATTTGTTGGCTTTCTGTCCCATTAATTTCTCCAGTACTATTTTTTTACAAATACTAATTGCTTTCAGTTCCTCATTCTCGCTAGGGCCTTGGTTCTCCATTATTTCCGGGAAGTTTTTTGTGTCTTCTTCCATGAAGACAGACACAAAGGGCTGGATTTTCATTGAGGAGTCGGGTAGGTGGGACTACAACTTTCGGGGTTGTAGTCCCGCCTCCATCGAGTTCTAGCCAACCCACGCGATTTTGACTTGATTGACCTTATTGAGCCCGCCCAGCGGGCTCAGCAGGCCAATTAAGGGCCACCCAGCAACAGGTGATGTCACAGATTGATACTTCATCTGTCAAGACCTTTTGACAGATGAAATATCAGCGTTTCACAGCTGTTTGAAGCTGTCAAACACTGACAATCTGTATTCGAAGTTAATTCCTTCCTCTCAGGATGATTTAGAGATCTCCCCGGAACAGAAAGCTGAATGCTGCAATTTTTGACAGCTCACAGCCATTCTGCTTTCTGTGCCGGTGAGATGAGGGACTCCCGAGACCTGAAGGAAGGAAGGCTGTAAAGGTAAGTAAAGGTATGTAAAACTTATTTAATCACTTTAGACACACCAAACACACTTACCTTTGCACTCATGCACCCATCACTCACCTGAACACCGGACATCTCGACCCCTCCAAGCCCTTCATCCCGACAGTCTGCCTCCTCTAACTTGCGTGGTTTGGAACCGTCGGGAATCCCACACTTCAACATTGAAAATAGGGATTAGGCTAAAAACTGCCTGTTAACTACCTGTTAACAGGCAGTTAATTGGCACTAATCCCCTTCCCGCCTCGGGGAGGCGGGTCCCAGTGCGGGGCGGGTATCCGCCTCCTTTGAAACTGGCATGGAGGCGGGTTGGGGACAGGATGGGTTCGTGCCCCCCGATTTCGGGATTTTAAACCCCCACACGCCTCCAATCCCGCCTCCACGGCTCAATGAAAATCCTGCCCAAAGTATTTGTTTAATTTCTCTGCCATTTCCTTATTCCCCATTATAATTTCTCCTGTCTCAGCCTGTAAGGGACCCACATTTACTTTTGCTAATCTTTTCCTTTTTACATACCTATAGAAGCTTTTACAATCTGTTTTTATGTCTCTCGCTAGTTTACTCTCATATTCTATTTTCCCTTTCTTTATCAATTTCTTGGTCCTCCTTTGCTGAATTCTAAAATCCGCCCAATCCTCAGGCTTACTACTCTTTCTGGCAACATTATAAGCCTCTTCCTTTGATGTAGCTTCCAAATCCACTGTGTGCAATTTAAATATTCAAATAACCTTTTGAACATTAATACATAAAAGTATAAAGCACGATAATCTGCTAAACACGCTACCCTGAGTGAATTAGTTTGCATTATGCTGTGGAATGATTACTGGGATATTTCCATGCAATTTGTCTACAAGGCAAGTTCCTCATCTCAGTTGGGCCGAGGGAGATAATCCAAGGCGGATCGCAATCCCATTGGGAGGGGAAGGCCAGGGAGGTGGAATCCTTCAACCAGTCTCCCACGCAGTGGAACGTTAGCTTAGGGATCTGGGCAGTTACCCGTGTTCTCACTCAACCAGGAGAGGTAGGCAAGCCCGATGATGAGAACGTTAATGATTGAGCCCCTATATCAGCAAAATTAAACCTTCTCCCCACTGCTAAACCTTCCCTCCACACCACCCCCCACCCCCCCCCCCCACCCTGGAAGAAATGAGCAATCTTCACAGGATCTTCTGTTGCCTGGGCCCTAAGCTCTGGAATTCCCTGCCTAAACCTCTCTGCCTCTCTTTCCTCCTTTAAGACGCTCCTTAAAACCTACCTCTTTGACCAAGCTTTTGGTCACCTGTCCTAATTTACCCTTATGTGGATCGGTGTCAAATTTTTTGTCTTAAAATACTCCTGTGTAGCGCCTTGGGACGTTTTACTACGTTAAAGGCGCTATATAAATACATGTTATTGTTGTTGTTGTTGATCTTCAAAGGGAATGATCCCACTTGCTAACCAGTTGCCTTCAGCAAAAGAACTTTTCTTATTTTTCAACAGGTGCAGGACAGAGAAAAGAGGCAGCTTTCAGGGCAGACACTGATGGTCACCACCATTATGGTAATGTATCCTTTAACAGCGTGTCGCTACACACACACACACACACACACACACACACACACACACAGTGCGGTCCTGTAAACCACGGCAATCACTGCCCTTGCAAATACATTTCCAGGCCGCGCCGAACATTATACACAGGAACTGTTCCCGACAGATTGATACATCAGCCTCTTCCTTCCTTAATAATTCTGCTTTAGAAGAGCAAAGTAATAGTCTGTATCTTGGACTGAACATCGAGGCAGGTTAGAAACTAGCCTTTCACCTCTGGGTTACTGAGTTCCAATCCAGCCCATGATTGATTTGGCCAGCTCCTAGCAGGCATAGTCTCTCAGCACCACGAAATTGGCAATCTCACTCGTACAGGCCAGAAGGAAGGCTGGTGTGGGGGAATGGAAATAGTTTTGCTGAGTGAGCTTAAAGTTAAATGATGGGATTTTCCATGAACCTCACACACTGGAGACCTGGGTGAGACAGACCCAAAGGTACTTCAAAAGGCTAACAAAGAAACAAAACTTGCATCCCATCAGTTCTGAGATGGATTCATAGAGAGGTCTCCTCTCAGGTGCAAGTAGGGCGCACTACCTCACTGCTCCATCCTGTCCCCATTTGGATTTTTTGAATGACAGGAATTCTTGGCCTACACACCAGCGCCACCATCTCTGCGGAAGAACTGGCATCATCTGTACAGGTCTAGTACCAGAGCACTGTATCACAATATGGAACTCAGTTTATTCATTAGTACAAGGTACTCGAGGCTGTCATTAGATTTTGATCCTTATCTTAAGATTATGAGCTCATAATCTAGGCTGTCACTCCCAGTGCAGTACTGAGGGAGTGCTGCACTGTCGGAGGTGCCATCTTTTGGATGAGACGTTAAACCGAAGCCCTGTCTGACCGCTCAGGTGGACGGAAAAGATCCCACAGCCGCTAATAGTCCGGCCAATATTTATCCCTTAGCTGACATCACTAAAACAGATGATCTGGTTATTATCACATTGTTGTTTGTGGGAGCTTGCTGTGTGCCGCATTTCCCTACATTACAACAGTGACACTTCGAAAGTGCTTAATTGGCTGCTTTGGGATGTCCTGTGGTCGTGAATGGCGCTATAGAAATGAAAGTCTCTCTCTCTTCAGCAAAACCCCAGCCTCTCCCGCCAGCACGTTTTCCAGGTCTCTCCAGTTTAGTCTCCAGTGTCTGAAAAATTCCAGTTTAGAAAATATATTCTTCCTTCCAGTCAAATCTTGGTAAGATTAACTTCCAAAGTACATTTAACATTGACTAGGGTGGTGAGGTTAACATTAACAAAGCCCTGAACTCAGCAACTGGGTAATCAGCCAAACCTGGACGAGGTTACATGTGACTAATAGAAAGGCTCAAACACTCAGTCAAATAATAGTCATGATGTGATGCTATTCATGCAGGCAAGAGAAAAAAGAAAGATTTGCATTTATATAGCGCCTTTCATGACCTCAGGACATCCCAAACCGCTTTACAACCAATGAAGTACTTTTGAAGTGGAGTCACTGTTGTAATGTAGGAAATGCGGCAGCCAATTTACACACAGCAAGCTCCCACAAACAGCAATGTGATAATGGTCAGATCATCTGTTTTAGTGATATTGGTTGAGGGATAAATATTGGTCAGGGCATCGGGGACAACGCCCCTGCTCTTCTTCGAAATAGTGCCATGGGATCTTTTACGTCCACCTGAGAGGACAGACGAGGCCTCGGTTTAACGTCTCATCGGAAAGACGGCACCTCTGACAGTGCAGCACTCCCTTGGTACTGCCCTGGAGTGTCAGCCTAGATTTATGTGCTCAAGTCTTTGGAGTGGGACTTGAACCCACAACCTTCAGAGGCGAGTGTGCTACCGACTGAACCACAGCTGACAGCTCTGTAGTTAGTGACCAGGGCGAGTTGTGTTTGAGTGAACTTCGAGAGTTAGCAATCTGAAATCAAAGGTAAATACTGATGAAAGGAAATCCTCAAAATGACATTCCCACTGGTCTCTAGCGACTGACACCTTTCCAAGTTCAAAACAGTGGAACTCATAGAATGATACAGCACAAAAGGGGACCACAGAAGGGGACCATCCAGCCCATCGTGTCTGTGCTGGCTCTTTGAAAGAGCGATCCAATTGGTCCCACTCACCTGCTCCTTCCTCATAACCCTGGAAATTTCTCGTTTTCAAGTAGTTATCCAATTCCCTTTTGAGTTACTATGGAATCTGCTTCCACCGCCCTTTCATATTCCAGATAGTAATAATAATTCATCTTAAATCTGGGTTTCAACCACATCTAAGAACGATACTTACAAGTGTAACAGGTCAACGTCTCTACACTTGGGATGTGGGCTTGACACACAGGCAGGAAGGAGATGAGTGAGCAGGTCCCGTCAAATGGGCTGCATCTGCAGTTGCCTCCACCATTGGTAAGATAGGTCCAGTTAATACACTAATGAGGTCTTCTTGATGTTTCCATTCAAAAGCAAACGCCATTTATAATGGCCAAGCCTACGGGAGGGTTCGAAGGGTTCTGCATCGACCTGCTTCAGTTATTCACAGAAAGGTTCAAGTTCCGCTATGAAATCCAACTCGTGAAGGACGGATTCTACGGGCGTAAATTGGAAAACGGCAGGTGGAACGGAATGCTGGGGGAATTGATGAGCGAAGTAAGTTTTTAAAGTGTCATTCTTGAATGTGACCAACATTCATTGCCCATTCCTCGTTATCCTGAGAAGGATAGCGATGGGCTGAACTGCTGCAGTCCATGTGGTGGAGGTCTTATTATTCTTTGTAGTGGTTTTGATACAACTGAGTGGCTTGCCTAGGCCACTTTAGAGGGCAGTTGAGAGTCAACCGTGTTGGTGTGGGGCTGGAGTTACATATAGGCCCAGACTGGTAAGAATGGCAGGTGTCCTTCCCTAAAGGCCATTAGTGAACCAGTTGGGTTATAACAACAATCTGACAGCTTCACGGTCACTTTTACTGATATCAGCTTTTTATTTCCAGATATTTTTTAAACAGATTTCAAATTGAGAAACTGCCCTGGTGGGTTTTGAACTGATGTTCTACTAATAGATTATTAGCCCAGGCCTCTGGATTACTAGTCCAGCAACATGACCACTATGCTACCGTGCCCCTTTAAGTGCACAAGTAAGTTGACCTTCCCTATCCGTGGGCTGACGCAAGTGGATTGTAGTGATTGGAGCTCCAGAGGTCAATGCCAGAAGGGCAAAAGTTGTCTTGATGCCTACCTCACCCCTCCTGCACACAGGTTGCCGAGTTTTCAATCTGTGCTGAGTGGCACGGTGCCTGATTCATGTTTTTTGGATAGAAGCATCACATCTGGTCTCGGCTCCTGCCACACACCAACAGCCCTGGTGAGATCAGGGTGAGGGTGGCAGAGAAATTCCCTTTAGCTAAGCAGCACTACTAGAGTAGACGTGTCCCTCAGACTGTGAAGGATGCATAGTTAACTTTCCATGGATCAGTACAGACTCGATGCTGCAGCGTATACACTGGAAACGGTAAAGACAGTGAGAGAGATAGAGCTCCAAAATTTAACACCACTCTTTTTGGGAGCAGCGCAGAGTGCCAGGAACAATCAGCAATGAATGTGCGGAGAGGTGCCCTAAAGTCACAGAATTGGTGGCCCGCACCGCCCTCTGTGACCTACGGAAATAGGGATACTTTGGGTGAGTCAACAAGGCCTTCCGTTACAAAAAGGCCTTGCCTAAACTTTACACAGCTCCTTTAATTGGCCTCAGTGCTTTATGAAGGGGAAAATCAGGCAGTGGTCTGCTCCTGATCGTTACCTGGTGAAGCCTGTCGGATTGGAAAGTGCTCGCCATTGTGAAATAACCCCCAACACTCACTGTCCAGGACAACACATAAGGAATGGCCATTTGAGTGCAATAAGACACCTGCGGGATGGCCCTCCGTTGATGGTCAGGATGCAAAGGGACATTTTTTTCCTCCCCGATGTTTAAAGGGTTTGTAGAAGTGCAAGTCTGCTGCTGTCGGAGAGAAGGAGGGAGTAGGAAACAATAAAGTAACTTTCATCTCCTCTGGTTGACTCTTGGCAGGAGGCAGATCTGGCCATCGCTCCACTGACCATCACTAGGGAGCGCGAGAATGAGTTTGGCTTCACCCGCCCCTTCATGTCCGTGGGGATCAGCATCTTGGTGCGTAAGGACTCCAACTCGCAGGGCACCAGCCTTTTCCAATTCCTGAGCCCCTTCTCCGCTGAGACCTGGCTCGGTCTTTTCATCGCCTATGTTTTGACCTGCTTCTGCCTGTTCCTCGCAGCAAGGTATTCTTTAAATGTTTATCAGGTCTAATTCTGACCAAAGAGCAGTGGAATGCAGCACCAGTAAGATCAGATTCCTGTTGAGAGAGTGGGAGAAAGAAGAAAGGGAAAAAATGAGGGAGGGAAGGAAAAAAGGAGAGACGGAGGAAAATGAAAGTGGGGAAGGAGGAAAAGATGGAAATCTTTTTGCACTCCTCTACTTGATATTTTCCATTTTATTTCCCCTTCCGAATCCAGCTCACTTTTCCCAGCTGGCATAGAATGATGCCACCCCTCAAGTTATTCCAATGAATCATCAATCATGTTAAGATCACCCAGAGGAAGGTGTGTTGGAATGACAAGGGAGAGATGTGAGGCAATAGTTGGCAAAGCAGACACTTGTATCACCTCTGGGACATGGGCTCAAATCTAGCAGTGCCTCATGGGATGAAATGCCATTGAGTTTGGATCTTTTCAAGACAGTTCCCAGTGACTCCACAATGCAAACCTGCCCATATCTTGGAGCTAATTGTCAACTTTGTTAAGGGAGGTCATGATGATGGTCTGTGCAGGAAAGGGAAAGGTCACAGTGTGGGTGGTTCGTAACAGATTGGGTTTAAGACATGTTGTTGCAGGCAGTATAGAGGGAGCTTTACCACAACTGCGGAGTGCCACAGGGCTGCACTACCACTTATCCCCTCTGGTGGTGCTACTGAGAACAGTAGCTTCCAGCAGCTCAACTGTGCCACTGGCTGGAATGTAGTTGGTACAACAACTGTTTGTAACTTTCACAAGTCCAGCACGGGTTAGATACAGAGTAAAGCTCCCTCTACACTGTCCCATCAAACACCCCATGGGCAGGTACAGCACGGGGTTAGATACAGAGTAAAGCTCCCTCTACACTGTCCCATCAAACACTCCCAGGACAGGTACAGCACGGGTTAGATACAGAGTAAAGCTCCCTCTACACTGTCCCATCAAACACCCCATGGGCAGGTACAGCACGGGGTTAGATACAGAGTAAAGCTTCCTCTACACTGCCCCATCAAACACTCCCAGGGCAGGTACAGCACGGGTTAGATACAGAGTAAAGCTCCCTCTACACTGTCCCATCAAACACTCCCAGGACAGGTACAGCACGGGTTAAATACAGAGTAAAGCTCCCTCTACACTGCCCCATCAAACACTCCCAGGGCAGGTACAGCACGGGTTAGAGAGTAAAGCTCCCTCTACACTGTCCCATCAAACACCCCCAGGGCAGGTACAGCATGGGTTAGATAGAGAGTACAGCTCCCTCTACACTGTCCCATCAAACACTCCCAGGGCAGGTACAGCACGGGTTAGATACAGGGTAAAGCTCCCTCTACACTGTCCCATCAAACACCCCCAGGGCAGGTGGAGCAAGGGTTAGATACAGAGTAAAGCTCCCTCTACACTGTCCCATCAAACACTCCCAGAGCAGGTACAGCACGGGTTAGATACAAAAAAGTAAATATTGCACTTTAAAAGTTAATGATTATAAAAATAGAAGGGGGGGGGACAAAAGTCTGTTATTGTTCCAGAGATGTGCTATATGTTATTATTCGACAATATACGGAGTGTGTTATGTGACTAATATTTTGCAGACTGAGCCCCAATGAATGGAGTGAGCCTGAGGTTGAAAGTAGCCGTTTCTCTCTGCTTGACAGCTTCTGGTTTGGAGTCGGAGCCCTCACTCTACAAGGTAAAAGGTCTCCAAGCACTGACAGTCAGCAGCTGCCAGTGGGCTTCAGCGGGCCTTGGTTCTGTCCTGCAGCTGATCATATTTTCCCTGGTTTAATTTTTGTTAAGGGGTGAAAGGCCCAGTCAGTGCTCACCTTCACGTCTGATCACCAAGGCAAGTGACATGAGACTGCGCAACATCCCACAAAATCCCCTCAATTTCTACGCTTCAAACTTATGGAGTTTCACTGGCCCCAGTTCTTACCAGGATTCAGGAGTTAAGAGTCAGTAAAACTATAGTAGATAGCGACCTACGAGAGCCTGTTCTTCACATTAATAGTGGTCTCCGACAGTGCAGCGCTCCCTCAGTACTGCCCATCCGACAGTGCAGCGCTCCCTCAGTACTGCCCCTCCGACAGTGCAGCGCTCCCTCAGTACTGCCCCTCCCACAGTGCAGCACTTCCTCAGTACTGCTCCTCCCACAGTGCAGCACTCCCTCAGTACTGCCCCTCCCACAGTGCAGCACTCCTTCAGTACTGCCCATCCGACAGTGCAGCGCTCCCTCAGTACTGCCCATCCGACAGTGCAGCGCTCCCTCAGTACTGCACTAAAGTGTCAACCTAGATTCTGTGCTCAAGTCCCTGGAGTGGAGCTTGAACACACAACCTTCTGACTCAGAGGCGAGGGTGCTACCGCCGAGCCACGGCTGACGCTATTATAGGAACAGGAGTAGGCCATTTAGCCCCTCGAGCCTGTTCTGCCATTCAATGAGATCATGGCTCATCTGTGACCTAACTCCATATACCTTTGGTTAACAAAAATCTATCAATCTCAGATTTAAAATTAATTGACCTAGAATCAATTGCCGTTTGCAGAAGAGAGTTACAAACTTCTACCACCCTTTGTGTGTAGAAGTATTTCCTAACTTCACTCCTGAAAGGTCTGGCTCTAATTTTTAGGCTACGTCCCCTAGTCCTAAACTCCCCAACCAGCGGAAATAGTTTCTCTCTATTTACCCTATCAGTTCCCCATAATATCTTGAAAATGTCGATCAAATCACCCCTTAACCATCTAAATTCCAGGGAATACAACCCTAGTTTCCATAATTTATCATTCTGGTAAACCTACGCTGCACTCCCTCCAAGGCCAATACATCCTTCCTAAGGTGTGGTGCCCAGAACTGCTCACAGTGCTCCAGGTGTGGTCTAACCAGGGCTTTGTATAGCTGCAGCATAACTTCTACCCCCTTGTACTCTCGTCCTCTAGATATAAAGACCAACATTCCATTAGGCTTTTTGATTATTTCTGTACCTGCCCATGACATTTTAATGATCTATGTACATGGACCCCATAGCCTCTTTGGACCTCCACTGTTTCTAGCTTTTCACCTTTTAGAAAGTACTCTGGAACGCTATTATAGGTCCAAAGTGGATGACCTCACACTTGCCTATATTGAAATCCATTTGCCACAGTTTTCCCCATTCACTTAATCTATTAATATCTTTGTAATTTTATGCTTCCATCTACACTGCTTACAATGCTGCCCATCTTTGTGTCATCGGCAAACTTGGATATGTGGCTCTCTATCCCATTATCTAAGTTGTTAATAAATGCGGCGAATAGTTGAAGCCCCAACACAGATCCCTGTGGGACACCACTAATCACATCCTGCCAATTAGAGTACCTGCCCATTATTCCTACTCTTTGTCTCCTGCCGCTCAGCCAATTTAATAACCAGGTCAATAATTTGCCTTCAATGCCTTTGTGGTAAAATAGCCTGTCTGGGTTCACACAGGAAGATTGGCATTTGGGCGAGGCACCAGAGGGTGGCTGATCGTCATGGAGCTGTACTGGAGAAGGTGCAAAAAAGATTTACAAGGATGATACCAAAACTGAGCCGTTATAACTATCAGGAAAGACTGAACAGGCTGGGGCTCTATTCTCTAGAAAACAGAAGGATGAGGGGTGACCTAATAAAGGACTTTAAAATTATGAAGCGATTTGATAAGGTAGATGTTTCGGGGGGTGGGGAGGAGTCCAAAACAAGGGGCCATAAATATAAGATTGTCACTAATAAATCTAATAATTCAGGAGAAACTTCTTTACCCAGAGAGCAGTTAGAAGGTGTAACCTGCTATCACATGTAATAGTTGAGGTGAATAACATGGATGCTTCGAAGGGGAAGCTAGATAAGCACGAGGGAAAAAGGAATAGAAGGATATGCTGATTGGGTTAAATGAAGAGGGGTGGGAGGAGACTCGTGTGGGGCATAAACACAGGCTGAATGGCCTGGTTCTGTGCTGTAAATTCCATGAAAAAAATACCCTTGCTGTGTTCCAACAGGTGCGGAGCCACATCCCAGAGCCCTGTCCACCCGGGTCATTGGCACAATCTGGTGGCTGTTCGTCATCGTTCTACTGGTAGCATACACGACCAGTTTTGCAGGCTCCTTGAACTCGGAGACCCACCGACCAGTCATCAATTCCTTCGATGACCTTGCAAAACAAAGTGAAATTGAGTACGGCACAGTGTATGGTGGCTCCACCTTCGCGTTCTTTAAGGTACATGCCTCTGCCTGGCGCCAGCTTTGTATTTTCTCAACCCAGCTCTTGCCGGGATTCAGGAGAGAAGAGTCAGTAAGAGTACAGTGGATACCGGCCTGTTCTTCATCAGTAATAAGGGTCTCATACTCAATTGGACAGGTTTGCCTATTACAACCTACAATTGTGTAGCAGCTTTCACATCTCAGGGCACTTCACTGAGTTTGCATGAGCCTTGAGCAGTAAAAGAAGAGTTCAGACAAGTGATCCATAACATGGTTGGAAAGATAGGCTTTCAGGAGAGTTTTCAACAGTGAGGTGTAGCAATGTGGAAGGTTTAGAGAGGGAGACAATTTAGTTACCAACCAATAGTTATGGATACGGCAGCGTAATGCCTATGTTACTGGACTGGTAATCCAGAGGCCTCGGCTAATAATCATTACAACATGAGTTCAAATCCCACCATGGTAGATTTAGGAATTGGAATTTTTTTTTTAATAATCTGGAAATAAAATGTTGGTATAAGTAAAAGTAACCAAGAAACTCAGATTGTTGTAAAAAGACACCTGGTTCACTCGTATACTTTAGAGAAGGAAACCTGCCATTCTTCTGTGACTCCAGTCTCACACCAACATGGTTGAGTCTTACATGTGCTCTTACGTGGCCTAGCAAGCCACTCAGACGTTCAAGAAGGCCCACCTACCATCTTCTCAGGGTAGCTAGCAATGGGCAATAAATGCCGACCTTGCCAGTGATGCCCACATCCCAAGAATGAAAAAAAAAATCAAGAACCCTTGAAGCCCAATAACTTAACGATTAGAAACACCCTGGTAACTAATCAGTGACCAGCAGCTCAGCAACCATCAATGAAGAATGCTTGGGTAACCAGGAGTGAAGTCAGCTTCATTATCAACTAATAAAGACTAACCTAATTACCCATCATTAGAGCTCAATAACTACACAGTGAAATGTATCTTAGAAGCCAGCAAGTGAAGAAGAGCCAAGTCTCCCAAACTTTGATTCCTTCCACAAAAGCAAAATACTGCGGATGCTGGAAATCTGAAATAAAATCAGAAAATGCTGGGAATACTCAGCAGGTCAGGCAGCATCTGTGGAGAGAGAAACAGAGTTAACATAGAAAAATAGGAGCAGGAGTAGGCCATTCGGCCCTTCGAGCCTGCTCCGCCATTCAATATGATCATGGCTGATCCTCTATCTCAATACCATATTCCCGCTCTGTCCCCATACTCCTTGATACCTTTTGTGTCTAGAAATCTATCTATCTCCTTCTTAAATATATTCAGTGACTTGGCCTCCACAGCCTTCTGTGGTAGAGAATTCCACAGGTTCACCACCCTCAGTGAAGAAATTTCTCCTCATCTCAGTCCTAAATGTCTACCCCGTATCCTGAGACTGTGACCCCTCATTCTAGACCCCCCCAGTCAGGGGAATCATCCTCCCTGCATCCAGTCTGTCTAGCCCTGTCAGAATTTTATACGTTTCAATGAGATCCCCTCTCATTCTTCTAAACTCTAGTGAATACAGGCCTAGTCGACCCAATCTCTCCTCATACGACAGTCCTGCCATCCCAGGAATCAGTCTGGTGAACCTTCGCTGTACTCCCTCTATGGCAAGTATATCCTTTCTTAGGTAAGGAGACCAAAACTGCACCCAGTACTCCAGGTGTGGTCTCACCAAGGCCCTGTATAACTGTAGTAAGACATCCTTGCTCCTGTACTCAAATCCTCTTGCAATGAAGGCCAACATACCATTTGCCTTCCTAACTGCTTGCTGTACCTGTATGTTTGCTTTCAATGATTGATGTACAAGGACACCCAGGTCCCTCTGTACATCAACATTTCCCAATCTATCACTATTTAAATAATACTCTGCCTTTCTGTTTTTCCTACTGAAGTGGATAACTTCACATTTATCCACGTTATACTGCATCTGCCATGTATTTGCCCACTCACTCAACTTATCTAAATCGCTGTGAAGCCCCTTTGCATCCTCCTCACAACTCACAATCCCACCTAGTTTCGTGTCGTCAGCAAACTTGGAAAAAATACATTTGGTTCCCTCATCCAAATCATTGATATATATTGTGAATAGCTGGGGCGATTCAGCTCGATAACCTTTCATCAGAACTGGAATGAGTTAGAGATAACAGTTTTTTAAGCAAGTACAAAGCCAGGGGGGAGAAGTGGTGGGGAGAAGGAAAGAACAAATAGAAATGTCTGTGCCAGGGTGGAGGGCAGAGAGTGATTAAAAGATAAAAGGGATGATGGTGCGAGGCAAAAGGTGATAATGGGACAAGAAGCAAAAGACAGGTGCATAGGTCTGACCTGCTGAGTGCTTGGCATTTATCCTGTTTCTAATTATCCTCGTTAATGAATGTATCTTTTATTAATATGAATGCTCCTCTCTTTGATATTCTGGCAGAACTCAAAAATTCCAACCTACTCTAAAATCTATGAAACAATGAACAGTAAAAGCGATTCCGTCCTGGTCCATACGACAAATGAAGGAGTGCAACGAGTGCTCGGCTCCAACTACGCCCTAATTGGCGAATCCTCGATGATAGACCTGGCTGTCGCAGAGCACTGCAACTTGATGAGGGTCCCGGACGTAGCAACTGTAAGGGGATATGGAATTGCTACTCGCCTCGGTGAGTTGCATCCTTAAGCTAAACCAATTGGTTTATTTAAGACGGGTGGACACAGTCCCCCCTTTGGGTATTTCTTGAGAGTCTTTACATTACAACTGCAGTTCACAAAAGTGCTTTGTTGGTTGTGATGTGCTTTCGGGTGTCCTGAAGTCATGAATGGTGCTGTATAAATGTTCTTTCCTACTCAATATTCCACGCCTCACCCCCAATTTCATGTTCTCTAATCTCACATGTCTACTGTTTAATTTAACTATAAATTTTGTTTCAAGAATATATCATTCTTTGTTTTGTTTTTGGCCCAAGGTGATCCACTCAGAGACAATTTAACTCTTGCCATTTTGGAGCTTGAGGAGTCTGGACACCTCCATCAGTTGAAGGCCAAATGGTGGCAATCTTCGTGTAGTGATGAATACTCAGCAGAATGGAGTCCACTGAAACTAAACCAGATTGGAGGCACCTTCCTCTTTCTCGCAATTGGATTGTTGTTGGCCTTGGTCATCGCTTGCATTGAGTTGGCTGTCAAATCAAGAAAAAAGGCTGATCAAGATGTATGTGTTTTATTAATTCCTCCTACCTTGAACAGAGGCCCAACCAGTTCCCATTCACCACCACCCTCCTCCGCCTGGCTGAACTTGTTCTCACATCGAATAACTTCTCTTTTGACTTCACTCACTTGCTCCAAGTAAAAGATGTTGCTTTGGGAACTCGCATGGGTCCTAGCTATGCCTGCCTTTTCGTGGGTTATGTGGAACATTCTTTATTCCAGTCCTACTCAGGTTCCCTCCCTCACCTCTTTTTCCGGTACAGTGATGACTGCATCAGTGCTGATTTCTGCTCTCGCCCTGAACTGGAAAATTTTATTCACTTTGCTTTCAATTTCCACCCTTCCCTTGCCTTCACATGGTCCATCTCCAACTCTTCCCTTCTCTTTCTCGAGCTATATATCCTAAGATCTTATTTGCCTTTTTCACCACCACATCTCATTGCACTGGCGGTTTCATGGTATTTTCCACTAAAACCCCACGGATTCCGCTCCTGTGAGGTTTCCTGTAACCTGTTCCCATTTATTTGGCACTCCCACTGTTGTTTCACTTCCATGACTTGCATTACTCTAAATCATTTCTCTACATTCCCACTTTTTGGCCCAATCCCCAAATTTATCCAGATGCTGTGCAACTGGTTTCTTTGTTCCCTACTTTTCATGGTCACTCCCATTTTATCTAATAAATAGCCAGTTAGATGGACCAGGAAGGACCAGATTCAATTTCAGGGATGTAGCTGATCTTACTGAGGATCTCAGTGCAGTCACTATGATCCTGGGCTGGGGTGGGGGGAGAGGGGAAAACACAGCCAGGGTTCCCACTCCAAATCACAATCTACTGCTGGCAATTGTGCATATGTGCAATTGGACAAGGACAGGACTGGGCTCAGCTGTGATGCTCCTTCCGTCACACGACACGCAGCTGTCTGAGCTCACACACAAAGTATGGGGGAAGCTGGATAGATACTATAAATGGCTGTACCCTGAGCCAGGAACCTATGCCTTCAGGAGTGGCAAAAGAAAGTTGGGAAAAAAAAGGTTGGCCAGGAATACATTCCTCAATGGCATGTTTTAAACTACCTGTAACACGGTAGAGAATTGAATAGCCTACAGCCGGTGGCTCTATGCCATATAGAGATATGCTCAAGAAGACACTACCCCCTGAGAAAATAGGATGTCATAATGTGTTTGTAAAGATCTTGGAGAAACTTGGCATCAAACAAAAGTTTTTTTTGATGGAGGGGCGCCGTATGTAGAGGTGGGATACCTACCATTTCATTTCTGGAGTTGGGTTTGGGAGCCCAGGTTATTGGGTGAAAGTCTCCTGTGTTTTCTGGTAGTAATGCTTCTGCGTGAAATTAAATTGGGGCAGCGAGATCCCAGCTCAGAATCGGCTGACTTTTTTTTTTTGCACTTTGGTTAATGACTTCTCCAAGTCTGTATTCACCGGCCTGCATTTTTCACTTTGAGTAATGATGTCCCGTGATGACTTTCAACTCGGCCCCGCTTTGGGGAGAGGGGGGTTCGGCAGCCCCCTTGGCGGGGGGGGGCGGGCGGCAGGACCTGATTGAAAAGTAGGGAAGTTATGCTAAACTTGTCTCAAACCTTGATTAGACCACAGTTGGAGTACTGCGTACAGTTCTGGTCGCCATATTATAAAAAGGATATAGAGGCACTGGAGAGGGTGCAGAGAAGATTTACAAGGATGATACCAGAAATGCGAGGGTATACATATCAGGAAAGGATGAACAGGCTGGGTCTCTTTTCTCTTGAAAAAAGGTGGCTGAGGGGTGACCGAATAGAGGTCTTTAAAATTATGGAAGGTTTTGATAGAGTGGATACAGAGAGAATTTCTTGGTGACTATCTTATGTTGATGGCCTCTAGTTATGCTCTTCCCCACTTGTGGGGAAGAGCATAACTAGAGGCCATCAACATAAGATAGTCACCAAGAAATCCAATAAGGAATTCAGAAGAAATGTCTTTACCCAGAGTGGTGAGAATGTGGAACTCGCTACCACAGGGAGTGGTTGAAGCGAAAAGTATAGATGCATTTAAGGGGAGGCTAGACAAGCACATGAGGGAGAAGGGAATAGAGGGTTATGCTGATAGAGTTAGATGACGGGAGGAGGCTGGAGTGGAGCATAAACGCCGGCATGGACTAGTTGGGCCGAATGGTCTGTTTCTGTGCCTTATATCCTATGTAATCCTATGATGGGGCTTGGTCCTTTCCACAACAGCACCGAAGCCTGGACTCCCGTCTCTTCCCAAACCATCGTTCTTCAAGGCCAACCAAAACCCAAGAAGGGAACCCCCCCCAAAAGAGGGTCAAAAGTCAGCGTGGTGGCAACTCGGGGTCAGTCTCTGCAGAGGTGGAAACTCTGGACTTAGTCTCAGATTGGAGTGACATCTGGGAAACATGCCTCCTTAAATTGGCAATCTCGCTTTGAGATACAAGAATTTTTCAGATTAGCGCATTAAGTGGGGTGCCTTCCCAAGTTGGAGTTCAAGCCTACGCTATACCCCTGACTTGGGAGCTTAAGGGGTGTGGGTGATAAAATTAGATACGGCGTCATCAGAATTGACTCAAGCTTAGTAAATGTTGTCCTGACTTGTCTTGTTTTTCCTCTTTCATTTTTTGCTTGCTTACAGAAATCCTGTTGCAATGTCTTCACTGAAGAACTTAATCTTCGATTCAAAGGGGGAAGCGAGGCCAATAAAAAGACCAAGGCCTGAGGATCTCACAATGAAAGATGGTTGTTCACTCAGATCATCACAACTAACCCACTTCTCTCCTCCTCCTAACGCAAGTTATGTGGAAAGTTGAATTTAATATATAATATTCTTATGTTAATTGTAAGATACTCTAGTTGTGTATACATATATACAGACGTAGGATTAGCATTTGGTTCAATCTTTTGGTTTCTTTTTACTTAATGAAATAATTAAAAGTTGCTCATCCCCAGGATGCTTTAGGGTTTGATTTGTCAGGGTACAATTTAGCTGACACTGTGGTTTAGGTGTTGGGTGAAACGTCAGGATGTGTAAGATTCGTGTCTCTTGACTTGTTTTCATGGCCGCACTGGGAAACAGTTAGCCAAGGCAGTTTTGAGATAAGGAGTGGAACAATGGAACAACAGGATGAAAAACAGTTGGCACCTGTTGTTTTGAAGGAAATAAATCCTTTCTGGGGGGTCTTGTTCACAATAACGCTGGCCATGCCATAATTAATTATCAATGACAGAGTTCGTGAGAAACAGATTATAAAGATCCTAAGCTTTTCTTAACAAGTGGTAGAGTCAGGGTTCGACAAGGAACAACCAAGGTTACCTGTCTACCGGGGGAAACTGAACAGTTAATATTCTTTATTTCTCTGTATGTCAACAATGTGTACCTGGACTGGGCCGAATACAAATTAACGGAGAACGTTGCAAACCCTATTTGGTGCCAGAAATTAAACTGTTACATAATGCTAACATAGAAAAATACAGCACATATCTGAACTCCCGACTCTGATGGAGACTATTATTGGTTATTTAATGTAACTAAAAACTGGAATATAGTGCAAGGCACCACCAAGATTGAAAAGAATACGATAGATGAGATAATCAGCAAGTTGTGATGAATTGATGCCAAGCTTGGATTACAAAGCCTGTCGATTGTAGGAAGAAAGCCATATTGAGAGAAGTGACGAGTTCCACAGTTAAGGATCAGTTACAGCAGGAGATAGCGTGATGTGCCTTGATTTTAACACTGAAATCAATGGAATGAAAAGCGGATGGGATCCGTAACAGGTGGGCGATCCGCTCCACCCCGCCCCGTCAGGTTACCATGCAAATTCACCCCATGTCCCTTAACCAAGTTCCGCAGCTCAGGTGAAAAGCAACTCACTGCAATTACTTAGACACTTAAAGAAATGAACCAGCCCCCAGGAACGCTGTCCAGGAATAATAGTCGAGGACACTGGTAATCTTGCCAGCCACTGGCAGCGCTACCCTTAGTTGTAACTTGGTTATAGATAACCTGGCAAAGCTCTACAACTGGCGTTGTGCTGACAGGGAGAACATGGAGGCAGTTGTCCTTGGTTACTGGCAGGTAGGTGTGCCAGGGTCTGAAAGTATGATCTGGTGCCTGCTGAACTCCTGGGCAAACATCCGACATCTTGGACCACCTCAACCATGAAATGCTGTATTTGAGTCACCTTTAAAAACAAACTTCCCGTAAAGGAGGTAAAGAAAATAATTACTCCCCAAAAATTGTATTTTCCTAAAAAATTAAAAATTTGAAAAATGGAAACAAAATCTGTCATAAATAATACAGCACTAAACCATACTGTAAACATTGGAAAAGCACACACAAGGTCTGCTTCTCTTTAAGAGCTCCATTTGCCTGTGGAGATGCCAATGCTCCCATTCTAAAGGGGCACTGGAAGGAAAGAAAGAGCAAACCCAGCACAAACCCCACACAATTGTTCCGGGTTCAGAATCGGCCCTGCTATTTCCAATTCAACAATACACAATCGGCATCACCAAGTCTTGGATCAGGATTCCAGACTGTTGGACCCAACACTGGGTGTTAGTTTAGTGGAGGTTAGAACGTGGCTGCCAGTCTCTCAGTAAATTGGTCTGTACAATCACCCTTTCCCCACCACACCACGAATACCACCAACCGCCCAATCTAGATGGTGTGTAAGTAAGTTTGTACTCACCTGGCAGATTGAATCCACACTGCAGAAGCTGGTGGTCAACAACCAGTGGTGGCCGAGCCTTCAGCTGCCACGGCCCGAAGCTCTGGAATTCCCTCCCTAAACCTCTCCGCTTCTCTCGCCTCCTTTAAGAAGCTCCTTAAAACCGACCGCTTTGACCAAGTTTTTGGCCACCTGTCCTAATATCTCCTTATGTGGCTCGGTATCAACTTATGTTTGATAATTGCTCCTGTGAAGCGCCTTGGGATGTTTTACTACGTTAAAGGCGCTATATAAATGCAAGTTGTTGTTTATCTAGGATGGCAAACCACTTTGGGAGGGAAGGGCATGATGCTTCACTGTAGAAAGGAGAAGCAAGGAAGTATATTACTAAGCTGATACAGTCCGACTGCGAGGAATAGGGCTAAAGTCAAGAATTTCTAACGTCAGCACAGGTAGAGGTTGTAAATTCCTGGAGTAAGCTGGTGCACTGGGGCTAGTCACTGGCCTCTGACCTCTAGGAGCGTAGTTCAATCCAGCCTAGACCAATGGGTTGAAAGGGTCTAATGTGAAGAGAGTTTGGGCAGTTTCAATCCCGTTCTTAGATGGGTCTACAGTACAAAACCAACCCAGCTTTGCACGAATTGGCAATGTCACTCAGACAGGCCTAAGAATGATTGCTCCCAAAAATTGCAAACATGTCACTCTAGTGCAGTAAGGGGGTGCTCGTTGCAAGTAAAACAAGCTTTAATCTGCAGCTAGCTATGCCTGACCTGGGAACACTGGGTGCTTGAAATAAGACAGTCTTCTATTCTCCAGCACCAACATCCCTCAGCTTAAATGAGAATCTGGTTTTTTTTAAAGCTTGCATGCCTTTAGTAGACACACTACTTTTATATATTACTTGTACAGGACTCAGTAATAACATTCATGTCATGTTAGTGTTGATTTTAGACTCATTGTCTTAATAAAATCTTGTACTGCAACACAGAACACGCTTTTACCAAGTACATTATTTTGCTAAACTTAACTTGTGGTCATTTTACTTGTGACTTTATTTATGAGTTTGGCAGTCTTGTTTAAACAATAAAGAGCTTTATTTATTATAAACAAGGTTGATGTACCTTGGCTTAGGGGAGGTTTTTTAAAAAGGTTGTTCATTTCCAGGGTTTGCAGGATGAAACCCAACATGAAATGACGGCTGCCTTTCTGTAAATAACTGAGAGTTTGAAGTGTGACAGATTTTAGGATAGACAGATGGGACAAAGAGTAGGAGAGTGTGCTAAAGCAAAAATGAACACAAAAAAAACATACATAGTGGGTATTCCTATGATTTTTTTCTGCTAAAATCTATTCTGAGGTAGTCCAGTCAAGTGTGGAAAAGGCCTGGGATCAATGAATTCCAACCGAAGGGGGCAGAGTTTACCTGTCCATCATCGTTCGTATGTAAAGCCTGTCCCATACAATGGTGATACCTTGTGTATCCCAATATATACACTCCCCGTCCCACCTGAAACCACGTGATCTCCTGGGAGAGGCGAGAAACCAGATAAAAACCCAGACCATTTATACACTTGGCATATTTTTCAAATCAAGACACAGGCAAAAATCACAGAAACCAAATGCTCCTTCCAAAATAATCTATATTTAATTTATACACATGGTGTTAACTAGTTGATCACATAAAATACAGCAAGGTTTTTCCCTTTTCCAATCTGTTCCCTTGGTTTGAGTGTGCTCTGCCAACATCGTGTCGTGCAGCCTGGGCCAATCCGGGATACTTTGGACCATTTTTATTTACATCTCTTAATACTGTCACAATATAAAATCCTCCGTCTAAATAGGAATCCACTGTTCCAATCAGAATATAACCTACTTGACTGTGCTGCCCTGAGGTTGGCAGGAGTAACCTGGAGTATGTTACAAGGTCTGAAGTCTTTGACTTAAGGGGTTAATTGCACATTGCTGCAGGTTACCCTGTCCGCATTGCTGCAGGTTACCCTGTCCGCATTGCTGCAGGTTACCCTGTCCGCATTGCTGCAGGTTACCCTGTCCGCATTGCTGCAGGTTACCCTGTCCGCATTGCTGCAGGTTACCCTGTCCGCATTGCTGCAGGTTACCCTGTCCGCATTGCTGCAGGTTACCCTGTCCGCATTGCTGCAGGTTACCCTGTCCGCATTGCTGCAGGTTACCCTGTCCGCATTGCTGCAGGTTACCCTGTCCGCATTGCTGCAGGTTACCCTGTCCGCATTGCTGCAGGTTACCCTGTCCGCATTGCTGCAGGTTACCCTGTCCGCATTGCTGCAGGTTACCCTGTCCGCATTGCTGCAGGTTACCCTGTCCGCATTGCTGCAGGTTACCCTGTCCGCATTGCTGCAGGTTACCCTGTCCGCATTGCTGCAGGTTACCCTGTCCGCATTGCTGCAGGTTACCCTGTCCGCATTGCTGCAGGTTACCCTGTCCGCATTGCTGCAGGTTACCCTGTCCGCATTGCTGCAGGTTACCCTGTCCGCATTGCTGCAGGTTACCCTGTCCGCATTGCTGCAGGTTACCCTGTCCGCATTGCTGCAGGTTACCCTGTCCGCATTGCTGCAGGTTACCCTGTCCGCATTGCTGCAGGTTACCCTGTCCGCATTGCTGCAGGTTACCCTGTCCGCATTGCTGCAGGTTACCCTGTCCGCATTGCTGCAGGTTACCCTGTCCGCATTGCTGCAGGTTACCCTGTCCGCATTGCTGCAGGTTACCCTGTCCGCATTGCTGCAGGTTACCCTGTCCGCATTGCTGCAGGTTACCCTGTCCGCATTGCTGCAGGTTACCCTGTCCGCATTGCTGCAGGTTACCCTGTCCGCATTGCTGCAGGTTACCCTGTCCGCATTGCTGCAGGTTACCCTGTCCGCATTGCTGCAGGTTACCCTGTCCACATTGCTGCAGCAAAATGTATACTCTTCTCACAGACAATTCATGTCTACTGCATATGCTACCTACTGCCTTGTTCATTAATGAATTCATTAACTTATGGCTTAATTAAAGCACATGATGCAACTTACAGGTTGACCACAACAAGCAGCGGTAAATCTGGAAGGGATAGTGGTGCAATATTGCTTTACATTTCACTGTTGTGATTATCTACAGTGACAGATTATTCCCCTCCTCCGTGGATCAATGCACGACACTGAAATATAAAGCAGTACAATCCCCCGTCCCCGACACGTTGCCCCGTAATCCTTCACATTCAGGCTAATATTCCTCAGTTGGTTTCATTCATTATTAACCACCATCATGAAAGGACTCTGCACGTGCAAGGACCACAGGCTCACCCAGGGAGGGCAGCCTGATCAGCAACATCGAAGGGCTGCAGCCTGTTACAGCAGCCTGTATCAATTTTCAATTAATGCTGCAAGTTTAAAAGTAGCACCTCTCCCCTCCGCCCCCCCCCCCCCACGAGAAACAATTCCTTTACTCTGCTTACCTCTTAATTTTTCTTTTAAATTTCACTCTGCAAGGAGATTCCCAACATAGGAAGAGGGTGCAGTGCAGAGAGTGCGATTTCTGCAGTTTCTTACTACGAGGATGAATTAGGTGATATAGCTCAGTACAGTTTGGGCTTACTGCCCAGACCCTAATGAGCCACAAAATACTGATTATAATTTAAGAACTTGTGTTAAAATTAAATGGTGTATAAAGAATCCGCACCACTCAATCATAAAGTGAAATTTATATCAGAGCCGTGTGGTTAGGCCGGACTTTTAACTGACTAACCAAATATAAATCAGATTTCATGGCTGGCTACCAACAAGTTATTTAATGGAGCATCTCAAATATTCATTGCAAGTGCTTGCTCAGCTCAGTGAGTAGCACTCTCATCTCTGGCTCAGAAGGTCCCGAGTTTGAGCCCCATTATGGGCTTGGACATATAGCCTAGGCTGACACTCCAGTGCACTGCTGAGGGAGTGCTGCATTGTCAGAGGTGCTGCCTTTCAGGATAAGGCGTTAAGCCAAGGCCCTAACTGCCTGCTCAAGTGGATGTTAAAATCCCGTGGCACTATTCTAAGAAGAGCAGGGCGTTCTCCTGGTGTCCTACTCAACATTCCTTCCTCAACCGCCACCACCACCAGTCAGCCATTCAAGTTGCTGTTTGTGGCAGCTGTTTAATACATTTCTTATAAAGCACTTTGGCATGACCTTGCATAAATTTTAAGTTTGTTCTTTATTTCTTAACGGCAAATAAAGATTCCTCTATTTGGGTCTTCAATACAATGAGGGCCCATCCTAATTCATCCATCCAGAAAGTTGAGTATATTCAAGACAGAGATCAATAGATTCTTGAATATTAAGGGAATCAAGGGATATGGGGATAGTGCAGGAAAGTGGAGATGAGGTAGAAGATCAGCCATGATCTTATTGAATGGCGGAGCAGGCTCGAGGGGCCGTATGGCCGACTCCTGCTCCTATTTCTTATGTTCTTAAAGGTTTCCTCTCCCCAAGTCACAGCATCTGACAGCTTCTTAAATGAATTGCGCCCCCACTACCTGACCTGCTCGTCACTTTTAGTGTGAAGAACTCCCTGTTGTTCATTCTAAAGTTACTTTTGCCAGCTTGAACCTGTCCTACAGTCACAGTTTAATTTGAAGGAGTGCTGCCGATGCACCTTTTCCATACTGTCTCGTAAACCACGCCACTTTCTTATGACACTTGCCTGGCTCAACAAGGAAGAGATCAAAGCAATAATCAGTTGGGGCTTAAAAAGAAACAGAGTGAATATTGGCATCACTATGTCAGCCAATGAGTTGGAGGCAGCGCAGGACTTGCCATTTTAATTCAGAGTCTCTGAACTCATGACCAAAACTACAGCAGAGTCTCCAGAGTACAACAGGATTATTTCTCCAACAAAATGCATTGTGTGGAGGATAGTTACATAATACAAATTATGTGCGTAAAATCAATCCCAGTTACTTACAGCAGTGATTAACGGGCGAATTACCCAATCATCTTCATTCTGGCCGGGCCTTGTGATGCCATTATATGCAACTATCTTAGCGAGTCAAGATGCTGGTTCTAAATTAAAAAGGCATGATTAAAGTGTCATTAAAATCATTATTTCCATTTAACCTAAAAATAAAAAGCTCCTTCAGTGTCTTGGTTGTGCCTGTTGCGACACTTAGCCAGAGAGATCGGGAAGAGCCCAGGTTTGATCAATGCTGAATAAGCTGATCTCAGCCACGGTGGCAGTACAAGGTAAATTGGTTCAAGCTCCCCCAGGGTTACGGGTGAGGGAAAACCAGCCAGGATTCCTGCGCATGATTGCTGTCTGGTAACTCCCGTTAGAAAAGTGCGAGTGTGCACACACATTGGGCGAGGCCGGGACCAAGCTCGTCTGTGATGTTTCCCACGGTCAAATAGCCAGCGGAGACGCACTGTCTAGGCGCACTCATGAGGAATGGTCGCTTGTCGAGGTGCGGCTTGCGCCTGTGGAACCGTAAAGCAGCAAGTCTGAGCTTTCTGGAAAGATATTTTAAAAAAGAACAATCGCATGAGAATTGATGCTGAAAACCTACTCCATGATCCTTTAACAATCATTCCTGTGTTCATTCAAGTAAGTCCTGCCAGAGGCAGTGTGGGCTTGCACAATTACTAAACTCTGCTGCTTAATGCAGCAGATCCCACATTTGCAGTAAAGTAAGGCAGTTTCAGTTCCTTTCACCCTTTCCTTCCCAAGCCCACTGTAGCTGACATTGTTCATGCGCTGCCTGAAAGGGTGGTGGAAGCAGATTCAACAGTAAACTGGATAAATACTTGAAAAGGAAAAAAATGTTGCTGGGCTCTGGGGAAAGTGCAGGAAAGTGGGACTAATTGGATTGAGCTTTCAAAGAGCCGGCACAGGCACGATGGGCCGAATGGCTTCCTTCTGTGCTGTATCATTCTATGACACTCCAGTCACAACGATAGAAATACTGTGCCATGCAACAACTAGCCATGAACAATATTAACTACAGTGGGCTTGGGTGAGAAATTCTACCCTAAATGTCTACTCCCAGGCTACATCTAATTTAGTCATTTTTAAAGCTATAGAGGCAGGGTTGAACAGCCTCATAAGCGTATATGCCAATTAGGATCACAGTGCAAGTCAAGAGAGTGCACTTCCCCTTTAAATAGTTCCCCTGAGGACAAAGGTCAGTTGTAGTGACCGACATTATCAACAGGCAATCAGTACCCAGGGATCTCAAGTCTTCAAGGGGGGGGAAGGAGGCAGAACTGGCCCATTTTGGTCACAGCAGCTCAGAAAAATAGCAAGTTACACCCTTGAACTTTTTTTTTTTTTTTTTTTTAATTCCCTCCCCCACCCCCCACCTTTCCTGACAGTGCAGATTCATGCAGGGGTACAGGTCAACAGAAATTGACCACCCTCTGGGAGCTGGTCCCAAGTGGTCACAGTTTGTATGTGAGCCCAGTCAGCAAGTGCTGGCAGGCCCCTCTAATTCTTTGAGATTATTTTAAATTTGGCCCCTCACATTATATCACCGACCAATAGAAACAACCCATGACTATTTACTTGACCATAACCCTTCATAATGAAGACCTCCGTCAGCACTCCTTTGAACCTTCACAGCTCCATTGAAAAACCCCTGTCTAAAGTATCTTCATAACTGTAACCATCGCTCCTGGGAACATGCTGCTGAATCTATGCTGCACCTTTTCCCATTGCTTTTATATCCTTCTTATAATGAGGTGCCCAAAACTATGCACAATTCTTGTACTGAGCATTGCTTACTTTGAAACACAATAAGGGCCAGCAATTTAATGCAATACTTGCAAGTCAACCCAACAAGCCTTTTATAACAGCACATCGCTCGTATCTTAAAGCGAGAAAAATTCATACAACACTGATTCTTCCAAGTAGATGGTCACTCCTGCAAAAAGCAGATGTCGGGCTCGGCTGACGCACACTGCAGTTCAAAACAAGTTTTAGTTTAAAAACTTTGAATGATTGCTTGGAGATTTGTGCCAGCCGTTTCAGATCACAGACAAACTTTACCTGCAGTGTTCAGGATGCTTTTCTGGTACAGGTGTCAGCTGTGGCTCAGTGGGTGGCACCCTCGCCTCGGAGTCAGAAGGTTGTAGGTTCAAGTTCCACCCCAGAGACTTGAGCACAAAATCTAGGTTAACACTCCCAGTACAGTACTGAGAGAGTGCTGCACTGTCAGAGGTGCTGTCTTTTGGATAAGACGTTAAACCGAGGCCCCCACCTGCCCTCTCAGGTGGACACAGAAGATCCCATGGCTCTAATTCAAAGAAGCGCAGGGGAGTTCTCCCCGGTGTCCTTGACAATATTTATTCCTCAACCAACATCACTAAAACAGATGATCAAACAAACCAGCTACTCTCTTTAGAAAAGCCAATCTAAGCCATCAACTCAAATAGGCTCCAACTGATTGATTATTTGCAATCAGGTGAAAATTCTGTTATGATTTAATTGTTACAGGTTATGATCATTTGGTGCTGCTGGGTATCTATAATCTGATACACCAAAAGATCGATAAAACGAATTTTTACATAATCCTCACCAGTTGGCAGAATATACCCAATGTTGTCACTCGGCGTATCTGGCTCATTGTTACCAATACTCCATGGGGTGGGGAAAACTATTCTCACAATGCAATATACTTCAATAGAAACCTCTTGTGCAGTCTCAAATTACTCCTCCATTACCAGCCTCACTAACATACCTGTATCCACCAGTACTGTACCCGTGTTATACAGTGACAGACCTGTGCCCACCAGTACTGTACCCGTGTTATAGTGACAGACCTGTGCCCACCAGTACTGTACCCGTTATACAGTGACAGACCTGTACCCACCAGTACTGTACCCGTGTTATAGTGACAGACCTGTACCCACCAGTACTATACCCGTGTTATACAGTGACAGACCTGTGCCCACCAGTACTGTACCCGTGTTATACAGTGACAGACCTGTACCCACCAGTACTGTACCCGTGTTATACAGTGACAGACTTGTACCCACCAGTACTGTATCCCAGTGTTATACAGTGACAGACTTGTACCCACCAGTACTGTACCCCAGTGTTATACAGTGACAGACCTGTGCCCACCAGTACTGTACCTCAGTGTTATACAGTGACAGACTTGTACCCACCAGTACTGTACCCCAGTGTTATACAGTGACAGACCTGTACCCTCCAGTACTGTACTCCTAGTGTTATACAGTGACAGACCTGTACCCACCAGTACTGTACTCCGTGTTATAGTGACAGACCTGTACCCTCCAGTACTGTACTCCTAGTGTTATACAGTGACAGACCTGTACCCACCAGTACTGTACCCCAGTGTTATACAGTGACAGACTTGTACCCACCAGTACTGTACCCCAGTGTTATAGTGACAGACTTGTACCCACCAGTACTGTACCCCAGTGTTATAGTGACAGACTTGTACCCACCAGTACTGTACCCCAGTGTTATACAGTGACAGACCTGTGCCCACCAGTACTGTACCCCAGTGTTATACAGTGACAGACTTGTACCCACCAGTACTGTACCCCAGTGTTATACAGTGACAGACCTGTACCCTCCAGTACTGTACTCCTAGTGTTATAGTGACAGACCTGTACCCACCAGTACTGTACTCCGTGTTATAGTGACAGACCTGTACCCTCCAGTACTGTACTCCTAGTGTTATACAGTGACAGACCTGTACCCACTAGTACTGTACTCCTAGTGTTGTAGTGATAGACCTGTACCCACCAGTACTGTACTCCTAGTGTTATACAGTGACAGACCTGTACCCTCCAGTACTGTACTCCTAGTGTTATACAGTGACAGACCTGTACCCACCAGTACTGTACTCCTAGTGTTGTAGTGATAGACCTGTACCCACCAGTACTGTACTCCTAGTGTTATATAGCTTAAACTTCTCTCTTTAGATATAATTCAAGGCTTGAAGGACATTTGTAATTGTTCGACTGAGTGTTTCGCACAGTTCCAAGTGGGCACAGTATGAAAATGTCACCCGTGCACCATTACACTTTACTAGGACCCTAATGACAACACTGGCATCTGCAGGCCGCACCATCCTTTAACTGGATCTCTTCAAGAGAACAGCTTGCGAAAGGGATAACATTTCACCTGATTGTCTTGAGTGACCAAAAGCAAAACAATGTCCGTTTCCACAAATACTGTGTCTATACAATAAACGTTTTTTTTTAAAACAAGGATATGGATGCTGTACATATATAATATATATTATTGCTTCTGACACAAAAGCTTTGCTGATCCATATTGACATTTTTTTCCAAACTGCAAATATATAGTCACAGAAAAAAAAATACAATTACATTCCACAGGGGACATCTCGGTGCCAGTGCAGTGTCAAGTCTCTCCTCAGCAAGGTCCTCCTCACTTTCACTTTGGTGCCATCTCATATTTGAAAACCACACTAAAGATTCTCCCGCCAAGCCGATCTGCCAACCAGGCATTTTTGATGACGGCAAGCTTGAGGCTTTCACAACGCAGTGCAGCGTAATAGTTTGTGTGAATAGCTCGACCCATGCCTTCGATAATCACCAGGTCCGTCTTCCTCTCCCAGACCACCGTTGCCAATCCTTTGTCCAGCCGACTGTGGGAGAGAGGGACATAAAAGACCACCGTTAGCCTCTACGCCAAGGCTGACATTGGTGGGGGGGGGGGGAAAAGAGACTTCAGTGTTGTCTATCCTGCTACTATCAACAGAAGGAAAGTCACAGATAGGCAGTCAGCCCATCGAAGCTCGTTCCTCCAGTACCCAGACTCTCCCATATCAACATACAGCAAAAGTGGGGGAAACTCCATCAGACCCACCCATGCTCATCCTATCCATTAAACAACGCTCCAGCCTCCTCCACTGGCAATAATGCCCACTCCCACTGTGGCATCAGCTGCATGTCGAACTCCCTCCGTTACCCCACCCTGCACAACATTCCTAACATTTGAGTGAATTCGTTCTTCAGGATTTCTCTCTCGTGTATTTTTCACCAATTAATATTTGCATCCTCTGATCCTACATCTCGACATTACCTCAATGAGGTGTCGCCACTTAACCACCTTTCCACACCAGCGAGCTTAATCCTCTCTAATCTTTCACAGCCTGTGCCCCCTCGCACTGTGGGGGTGGGGGGGGGGCGGGGGAGTCGTGTTGCCTTTCTCTACATCGTCTCCATAGCATGGTTGTTTTTCTGTGTTGTAGTGATTGGACTTGAACACAAGAATTGGCACAATTGGTCAGTTGTTCGCTGTCGGTTTGGCTCAGTGGGTAACACTCTTGTCAGATTGAGAAGGTTGTGGGTTCAAGTCCCACTCCCGCACTTGAACACATCAGTGCAGTACTGAGAGCTGTTTTCTTTCAGACGGGCAGTTAAACCAAGGCCCTGTCTGTTCAACTGGACATAAAAGATCGCATGGCAGGATTTGAAGAGGAGCAGGGAGTTCTCCCCGTGCCCGGACTAACATTCTTCCCTCAACCAACACCACCAAAAACAGAATAATTTGTCATTTGTCTCATCTGCTGATTGTGAGACTTTGCTGTGCACAAACTGGCTGCAGTGTTTACCTACATAACAACAGTGGCTGCACTTTGCAATATAACAAGTGAAGCACTACGCAACATCCTAAAAATACGATAAGGTGCTACATAAATGTAAGTGCTTTCTTTTTGTAAAGCCTTAGCACCACCACTGGATCCGTGTATCATACTGTCCTGGATACAAACCCCACCATTCTCTTAGCTTACAGAACACGATGCAGAAAAAAAAGTGCACTTAAACCAATGCATTTTGTTACCATCACCTACATCACTAACACCAGAGACAGACCCGCGCCCTCCAGCACTTCACACTAATGCTATGTTGTTTAATCAAAGTCCAGAGCAAAATGTAACATTTTTACAGTTCAATGTTTTCAGTTCAACTAGCGTGAAAATGACAAATGCATGTTACTTTTTTTTTAAATAACATTTTTAAAATCCACTTAAATCTCAGGTTACACACTCCCGATTGGCCACATGGTAAGTTCCTGCTCTCCTTCGGGCTGACACACAGAGGTGCTGAGTGGGTTCAACAGGCTTTCCCCATAAGAAAAGGCCTGAAAGAGTGAAGGATAGCACACAAGCAAACAAGGTTCCCTGTCACACCCCTCCCAGTGGATATTGGCAGAACTGACAGCAATTTACTCAGCCCATGGGAGCACAGGCATAGCAGTAGCATTTTTTTTAAGAAGGCAACAACTCTCCAATGGCTCAGTTGCTACAGGCAACTTAGCTGCACAGACCAGAACGTCCCTGGAATTTTACCAGACAGCTGGCCTCAACTGGGACAGCAGTTTGGATGCTACGACAGGGACAGCAGCCCTGGTTTTTTTGTGAAGGAAAAATAAATAAGCCAGGGTTCAGTTTCTAATTATCCAGTCACCTCTGTGCACAAGAGACAACAGTACGAGAGAAAAACCAGAGAAAAAGAATGAGAACACGAGAGAGGGGGAGGGGGAGAGAGAGAGAGAGAGAGAGAGGGAAGGAGGGAGGGAGAGATAGAGAGGGAGAGATAGAGAAAGAGAAGGAGGCTCACATGGGCAAGGTAATGGAGAGTAGCTGGCACCAAGGAACTATACCGCAGCAAAAGTCAAAGTTCATAGAATGAGGGCAATCAGCTTGCACTTCCTTAGCACCATTAACAAAATAAAATGTTTACCAAGCAGTTCACAGAGGCAAAAATAACCGGGCACTGAGCAGTGGTGGGAGAAGGGTTAGGAGGGGTCACTGAAAGCATTGTTGGGAAGTAAGATTTAAGGAGGCTTTTGAAGAAAGGGTGGGAACAGACAATAGGGTGGGAACAGACAATAGGGTGGGAACAGACAATAGGGTGGGAACAGACAATAGGGTGGGAACAGACAATAGGGTGGGAACAGACAATAGGTAATTCAATAAGGTTTCTAAAAAAGATAGGGCAACAAGAGAAAACTTACCTCAGATCTAGACAGGGTGAACTGGAGCCACTCTGAACCAGTAATAATTTACCTTCCTGTAAAGCTGTCCTGTAAGGAGGAACAGGAGCAGAGTTAAGTGCCGTTACCAGCTCGAACCTTACATATAGACTCACAGCAAACTGTTACAGGGCCAAGGATGGGCCGACAACAGCAACAAAGACCGACCCTAAAGTCACAGGCACTGAATCTAAGCAGGGATCTCCTGGCTTAACTTCAGCAGAAACCTGGAGAAACGGTGTTAAAGAGGCCATTTTTAGCCATTTCTCTGCGGTTTCTACCGATCTCACAACAGCTTGCATTTATATAGCGCCTTTAATGTAGTAAAACATCCCAAGGCATTTCACAGGAGTGTAATCAAACAACATTTGACACCGAGCCACAGGAGCGATTATCAAACAACATTTGACATCGAGGCACATATGGAGGTATTCGGGCAGATGACCAAAAGCTTGGTCAAAGAGGTGGGTTTTAAGGAGCGTCTTAAAGGAGAAACGTGGTGGGAATTCCAGGCCTTAGTGTTTAAATCTCAGCGCTATGACTGGACAGTAAATCTTTTGTTCACCTCCGCTCCCCTCCCTCCACTGAAAGTGCACTCACGCTGGGGTATAGTTCCAGAAGCGTCAGGAACTGTCTGGGACCGGGCCCAAATGTACATCCTTCACGCGTGAGCCTAGACGGTGTGTGGGCCAGGAGGCTATTCGATAGCTGGAGGGCGTCTTAGTCGAGCCTGGTCTCGTCCTCACTTTCCAGGCTAGGGTCAACCAACCAAGTTACTGGAATTGACTGTACACAAGACCATGTGACCAGCAGATGGCGCTCACCAACTGCGCTCAGTTCCAGGATTCATAGCATCATACAGCACAGGAGGAGGCCATTTGGCCCATCGTGCCTGCGCCTGCTCTTTGAAAGAGCTATCCAAATTAGTCCCACTCTTTCTCCATGGCACTGCAAATTCACCCAAATGCCACAAAGAAAATTATATCAGCACTGCTCCAGCACAAGTAAAGCCTTTCTTTTACCTAAACCAAAGGCGGCATTGGTGGATGCAATTCTGTCATGTTGCATACCTGATGACTGAATCCATCGCTGCAATCCTCTCTGTAACTATTGCCAACTCGCTGCAGGTAACATCATTTAACGCTGGTCCTGAGTTACTGGCTAAAATAACCTGCATTTGAAGGCAGCTATGTCAGGCAAGCTTGGAGTGAAATCGCAAACAGATCCACTGAAGTGCTGTTTAGACATGTCTTGTAAAAGCCATACAGCAAAGCAAGACTCAGAAGCTTCTTCCATCACATCAAACCCATTTACAGTGAGGATGCGGCAGCTGTAGGGCATTACCCAAAGTATATTGCCACTGACTGGCAACTTTCCTTTACAGTGTGTTTGGAGTGGGAGAGGGGAAGAGAAGCCCCGAGTGGAGGTCAGACACACAGGAAGATAATCAGACAGCAGAAAAATGGCAAAGTCATCGCAAAGTACTTCTGCACAACTGCTAGCAGGCAAGTCTAGCACAAGGTCAGCCTTGGTGCAGGTACCTCCGGCTCAGAAGATGGTGTATATCACAAAAGAAAAATGCATTTTTAAAGTGATTTATTCCCCTCCAAAATGTTGCATTACCATTATAGCTGGCACAGAGCAAGGTGAAAGTCTGCCCTACACCCAGCGAAAACAGCATTTGCAGACAAGTTTAGATTTAAGCTGGAGATGTTAAATTAGTATTTATTTTGCAGATATTTAACCATATTAAAAGTCTTGAGTGCAGCGCAGACTTCCTGTAAGTGTCACGTTTACTTCCTGTAACACTTTCCTGTCACATCTTGTTGACAGACCTGTTATAAAGCAGTGCATCCTCTGATTCAGCGAACAACATCACACGCGGAGGGAGAGGACACACACACACAGCCACACACAATCTACGTTAGGGTTTATGAAATAATAAATAGCTCTCCATTGTTGAAAATACAGATGGATCTCCTGTGGCGTTGCTCACATGTCATTTGGGATCTATAGAATGGTTGTAAAATTGAGATGCTAATCTTATCCAGCCCTTTAAGACCACTGTTCTCAAGTACTCCCTGTTGTAATTGCAACTGCTTGTTAATTTCACAGGTGAATTAAATTTTAAGTTTCAAGTCAATGACTGGCTTTTTTTTAAAAAAGATTACTTAAAATTCGTAACAAACTGTGACATTTGGACTATGACAGACATGCATTAGACTCAAGGCAATTTTCTAAATGTCGAATCCATATACATTGTTATAGAAGCCGTTTTATGCTTCAAAACATTTGCAACCTGGTGGGAGATTAAGGCTATACTGCATGGTAGTTGTTTTTGTGACCAGGGTCAATAGCTTTAGCAAATTCAGAACTAGTTCAGGCTACAGTGCATTTTAAAAAGCCCGTGCACATGTGCAAAGCAGTTGGTTCTTGCATGTTCCAAACCAAGAGGGGTCTGCTCAAGGCAATTTTCTAAATGTCGAATCCATATACATTGTTATAGAAGGCATTTTACGCTTCAAAATATTTGCAATACACACAGGTCCATATGGGAGGGGTCTGCTCATTCACAGGTCAATATGGGAGGGGTCTGCTCATTCACAGGTCAATATGGGAGGGGTCTGCTCACACAGGTCAATATGGGAGGGGTCTGCTCATTCACAGGTCAATATGGGAGGGGTCTGCTCACACACAGGTCAATATGGGAGGGGTCTGCTCGTTCACAGGTCAATATGGGAGGGGTCTGCTCACACACAGGTCAATATGGGAGGGGTCTGCTCATTCACAGGTCAATATGGGAGGGGTCTGCTCACACACAGGTCAATATGGGAGGGGTCTGCTCATTCACAGGTCAATATGGGAGGGGTCTGCTCACACACAGGTCAATATGGGAGGGGTCTGCTCATTCACAGGTCAATATGGGAGGGGTCTGCTCACACACAGGTCAATATGGGAGGGGTCTGCTCACCCTTTTAAAAAGATGCCGGCAGTTGTATATCAGATTGAGCAGAGACAATTTTCTTTCACGCTTACTGGGCAGCTTCCTCCAGAACTGGGCATGCAGTCATCCTATTTCTATCTGCTCCCCACACCACTATCAACTGGTCTTCCAACAGCATGTGACCAAGGCGTTCACAGAGACAATCACATGCTGCACCCCTACATCCTCCTAATTGAGGATAGCATGGGGTAAAACAACTGTTAAAAATTTGCGAGCGTGCACACAAAGCAGGTTTGTCCAAGTTACAAGGTGGCACAGTCCAATATACCTTTAAGCCAATGCAGCATACAAACATCACGCACTCAAATGATTCTTCACACTATTAAACCAGAACAAAATAATGTAACTGCTCAGACATAACCCTGTCCAAATATACCACATTTAAAATTTGTTTGTTTTTATTTTTGACAATCAGGACCAAAAATTCACTAAAGCTCTTTTTAAAACAGATGCAAATTTTGGCAAATTAGGAAACTGGGATGAATAAATAACATTGGCACCCTTTCTCCCCTCATTAAAAAATGTGAAATATAGTTCTGTCCTTCAATTTGGGCAGAGGTGTTAATCTGAGCAATACTTTAAATGCTAGTTCTACCAGTTAGTTAACAGTTCTGGTTAGATTACAGGTAGATTGCACAAATGGTCCTCATTGGCTGAGAACTGAACATCTGTAGCAATCGTTCCACTTTAGAATTTGTTTACAAGACATCAAAAGGTGGAAGCTAAATAATGGGAATCCACACTAAATACAGAACCCATAATCTAATGGGAATAAAGAATTGTGGCCAGGGGGAGGGGGAATTTCTACTTTCAATTATTTTATTGACAGGAGGAAGTTCCCTCCTGTGGTGTGTTTATCCAGATTTTAACCAATTGTTACAGGTATCACCGGCCTGGGAGACAATGACGACGGCAGCATGTTTGGCCAATGTCCTATAGCTGGTAATACGGGGATGCTGATAAAAGGACTGGAATCTGGCCACCTGCCAACCACCCACCTGAAGACTGCACGACTCTAATGGGAGGGAGAACAAGGACCAATTTGGCTAATAAATGGAAAATAAGCTATCCTCTTCCCCGATTCTCGTCCCCCCTTTCTCCTTTCCCAAAGATGCTGCCGAATGTAGGCCATACTCCGGAGCCTTGGCCGCATGACCCTTTGTTACGAGTGAGTCTACAGAGCGAGTGTCGGCTGGCTACTCAATTCTAGCAGTCATTGAAAGGCGAGCCTCGTCCTGTCCTCACCCAGAACACTGCCCAGCAGTAGTCATTGGATAAATGATCAGGAGTGGGAACTGATCTGTCCCCTCATTGGCCCAGTGCCATGGAGCCCAACACCCTACTGCCACCCTGGCTCCGACTGGCTAACTCAGCACAGATGAGATATTGAACACTCATGTGACTCAGATACACACTAGGCAGCCCAAGGAAGGGAATCATAGAGTAGGAATGTGTTAAAACCAAGGAATGACCACACCTTTTTTGTTCACTACTTCTCAACCAGACGGAGCAATGTGTAATGCTTTACCTCTGTTCCTTTGGACAGCAGCTCCCTGACAAATGGGAAAACTCCAAGAATTATGTCTATTCCACTATTATCTACGAAAAATAAGGCACATTTGTGAGGAGGACCCTGCAAGAGAAAGCCAGTAGGGTTTGGTATTTGATCACTGAGTAATTCTTGTCTCTGCTTTTTAATCTCTAATCATATAGCTATCTAAATATCTGTAAGAACTGGACACAGAGTTTCTTGCTAATCAATGTCAGATTATATTTTAGTAAAACAGCAGTACTAATGACAGGAGTTAATGGCATCATAGAGTCATAGAGTTATACAGCACAGAAAGAGGCCCTTCAGCCCATCGTGTCCACGCCGGCCATCAAGCCCTGTCTATTCTAATCCCATTTTCCAGCACTTGGTCCGTAGCCTTGTATGCTATGGCATTTCAAGTGCTCATCTAAATGCTTCTTGAATGTTATGGGGGTTCCTGCCTCTACCACCCTTTCAGGCAGTGAGTTCCAACCACCCTCTGGTGAAAAAGTTTTTCCTCAAATCCCCTCTAAATCTCCTGCCCCTTACCTTGAAACTATGCCCCCTGGTTATTGACCCCTCTACTAAGAGGAAAAGTTCCTTTCTATCTACCCCATCTATGCCCCTCATAATTTTGTTCACCTCAATCAGGTCCCCCCTCAGCCTTCTCTGCTCTAAGGAAAACAACCCCAGCTAATAGTCACTGCTAGCATATAAAACTGACAGAAACTGAATAGAACTGAGATTGTGTATTCTGAATAACTAACATCAGAGAGTGATTTATGGCTATAGTCAAATCATAGAGACCATATGACAGTTCGAACCTCTCAAGTTTTGCTCTTGGGATTTATGATGTTGTATTAACTCTTCAAATAACATAGCTGTCCTATAACTCACTCCGGATATCCAATGTTCTACTTATAAACCATCTGGACCCAATAATTAGATTCCAGCTTGTAACTCATTTCTAGGTATCTGTTATTCTATATATAAACGACTCAACCTCCATACTTAGATTAGAATTCCTGCAACTCCCTCTTGGGTGTTTAGTTCATGATAGCTCAAATCCAAAATGTCAAATGAAGATAATTTGGGAGGCACAATGGTTTTTAACCACCGCATTTACTAGTGTCAAACCCAAGCTATCTGCACACTTTTAATACATTGAAGAAACTGAATGAGGCACTTAATGAGCCCAGCACTCGACAGCTTAAATCCAACATTAAATTGCTCTTCCCTTCACACAGGAGCTGTTTCACCGAATAAAATGGAGAGTTCAATTGATAATGCAAAAGGTGCGACAGATTCGACTCAATTATCAGTGATACAGTCGACAGAAAACAGAAAGAACAAGATAAATGTAGCACAAAACCGAGGGACTACAACAATAACCTGTGGGTCAGGGTGCAGGGTGGAGAGAATGGTCCCAAATGAATAGCCAAGCAAATGGCAGCCCAAAAAAACCTAACAATCTGAATGGACATAAAAAGGCTAATAAAAAAAACTTACGACGCAAGTAAGAAACAGAATTACCTGAATGCCAGAAGAATTAGGAATAAATACTGGAATTGGAATCATATGTAGCAGAAGGATAATGTCTTGGGGATTGTGAAATTATGGCTCATCTCATAAGAGGGAATATGCAGGAATGTAGATTGTTCAGGAAAAAGAAATGATCGGAGGGTTGAAGGGGTAGCTTTAGCCCTGAATTTCCGATCAGAGGCTTCCTGCGGGCGGATGCCTCCGATTGGAAAAAAAATCTACAAACTTATCTGCTGGTTCCGTAGATACCGAGGCTTGCGATCCTGGGCCTCTCCTGATCGAAATGCGGAGACCCAGGTATCCCAATGGAAGAACGGAATCCCCATTCACACTTTTGACAGTTCCGTACGCACGGAACTCTCAAAAGTATGAAAGGGGATGACTACAAAAATGCAACACACTGAAATAAATAAAGAAAAACCATTATATATGTAAAATTAATTTAAAATATTTAATTAAATGGCATTTTAACAAAAATTTAATTTTTTGAAAAATAAATTTAAATGTTTTAAAGGGGCTAAAAATAACCTTACCTTGTTGCACAGGTTTTTTTAAATGATTGAATTTTTTTTTAAATGTTATTTTAAATTCTTATGTTGGTAAAAGCAGGCCTTATGCCTGCTTTTACTAGGCGTAAGGATTCTATGGCCTTTCAGCGGGCGGAAGTTGTGCAAAAAACGCAACTCTCCACCCGCAGAGGCACTTCTCCTGGGGATGCGTGCGATCTGGCAAGAAGATTCTTGACCGATCGCAAATGTCAGGTTTTAGCGCATGCATTTCGCATGCCTAAACCCAGCACTTGCGCGGCCCCTACGGGTGCGTACACACCTTGTACGCACCCGTAGGGTCGCAAAATTCGGCCCTTTATATGTACAGAATGATCATGGTGTCAAGAGACTGTGTATTTCTGGTCGGCACACTTCATAAATGACTTGCATGCACTGAAGAGGGTGCAGAGCAGAGCAAGAATGATTCTAAGTGTAAAAGGGATGAGCTACGAGGAAACGACAGAGAAGCTCGAGTGCTATACTCTAGGGAGGAGGTGGTTAAGATGGTGCACAAAATATTAAATAGCACGGAAAAGTCAAACCTAGAATATTATTTTATGATCAGTCCAGCCGATAGAATTAGAGGATGTAAATTTAAAAACAGTTCATAAAAGAATTTTCCTCGACTCAAAGTGCAATTTATGTTTGGAACAATCGAACTGGCAAAGCAGTGTAATCAAAAGAAGTGGTAGAGTTCAAGATGCAGTTGGATAGTTGCAAGCTAGTCTGGGCGAATTGAAATACCAGAAGGACAGGCTCAATGGGCCGAAGGGCCTTTTTAAAAATCCTTTTCCTTTTTGATGCATTTAAGGGGAAACTATATAAGTACGAGTGAGAAAGGAATGGACGGTTGTGTTGATAGTATTAGGTGATGAGGAGAGGGAGGAGGCTGGTGTGGTGCATAAGCACCGGCATAGACCAGTTGGGCTGAATGGCCTGTTTCTGTGCTGTACATTCTATGTAATTATGTTTTTATGCACTAAATCCCAGACTGTAGATTGCCACATTAGGTGGTACAGGAAGCTCTGTGGCCTCGTGAGGCATGTGTAAGACATTGAAAGCTATAAAAACACAAGCGCAAGTCTTTAAAAAAAGCATAATGCTTTTGGGCAGCCCTGGCATTACCAAACCACTGGAATTCCAAAGTGACAGGATGGGAAGTTTTGCCCAAACCCCCACCACCCCATGTGGAGAGTTTAGCAAGTGGAAGAGTCCATCTGGGCTTCTCCCCTGAATGTTCCTGTCATTTATTTTAAGGAAACTCTAATACCCTGAATCCAATCTCACTTCTGCCTAAGCAAATCTTTTAAGCGTGTGACAGAGAGTTGCAACACCCAGCTACAAGTCATGGGACATAATTGCTCTTCTGCACACCACTGAACACAATTAGGTGCAACAACTCAGCTGAAATAAATATAGATGTAATTATAAAACATGCACCGATGGTGTTAGAGTTAATGGCTGTAGTACGATTATGGGTGTTAAATTTTTACACAGTCAGGCTTTGCATTCGTAGTAGAAATCAAAAGTTTAACATAGAAGGTGGTGAATAAATGGAACAGACAGTGTGGGTAAGTAATGGAGAAGGCCAGTGTGTGAACATTCAAGAGGGAACTGGATAGATATTTAGCAGAGTAAGTGATAGAGAGACATGAGAGCTAGAATACTGGTATTTTTCAAATTTGGGACCGGCCAGATAGACTGTAATGATCTCTTACGGTTCTGCACAACCCTATGAATCCCTTTTACGTTACAACCTTGTAACTCACTCCCAGGTATTACTTCTATATCTAAAATTTATCATTTAACCCAAATTATCTGTATGCTGGTGGATTACAACACCCCTGGTATCCTGACTAAGGAACACAAATAACCGAGTTATTTCTATAAATTCCTACCTTAAGTCGTTCTAACCAGTCATTATATGCATCCACCAGCCACGGGCGTACTGAGAAACACAAGAACACACATTCTCTGTTAGTTGCTTTCATGAAACTCCTTTAGGAATGGACTCCCCCGAGTATTTCATTCTTTGTTAAAGGGGAACTTCAGCGTCAGATTATGTACTGTGACAATACACGTACACCCCAACATCAGTCTCCGCGATAAAAAGAAAAATCGCGATTGCTATATGTAGATGGCAGAACATCCGCAGAGAGAAAAAGACAGGTTAACATTTTAAATGGAGATGCTTCGTCGGAGCTCAGGGGCTGCACCTGAAACATTAACCTGGCTTCTCTCTTTACAGAGTCGCACTGTCCTGATGTTCCCCGCATTTGGGGTGGGCGGGGGGTGTTTAGTCCTTTAGTGAAGTTAACCGAATTAGCTCAGCCGGGGGGGGGGGGGGGTCGGAAGAACCCAAAGGGCTTTGTTCCGTTACCAGGAACACCCCAAGCATGATACAGCAACTTCAGGAGAATATAGGGAGGCGGGAATAATTATAATTAAGAAGGGACTTCAGTAATTCCATTTAAACTTTAATTACTCTACTTCCCCTACTCTCTGCGGTGTACCACCAGCACGACACCATGGCACACAGGGTATTGTCGATCTCATTTGCACAGTTGAATTACCTTTAATTTCTTACAATGTCAAATAATGTCTCAGGGTTCCTTACCTTGCAGCTGCTTTTTTGCTTCTTCAAAGCCAAATGCTGAATTTGTTTCAAGAACACTAAATGTGACAGAAAAACATGATGTAACACAGAAAGGTTCAGGACACTGCAAGTACGGAACTAGAAAAAGGTTTTCCAGAGGCTTTCTAAATGTTGTTACTGGGAGTACGGAATGGCAGTGCTTTTCAATAATAAGAACTCCATTCGTTTGTAAATGCAGCACCCAGAGTGATACTGAGCCAGGTTCTGTTCTTGGTCTGTGCGCAATTTACCAATGACTCCCAGGACTGCAATAGGAATCAAAGCCCATGGGCCAGGATCCCTGCTCCTGATCACTGTGAAGTTACCCCTGGTGGGAAGCACATGGATGTTGATGTCAAGTGATGGCAGGATTGAGGTTCGGTTGCGATGCCCCCTTCACCGCATAGTCAATTAGGCTGCCGACATCTATGATCTAAAACTCAAGACCTAAAAAATGGCCATTGGGCAAGTGCTGAACAGCAGCCGTAAAGCAACACAAGTCAAAGTCTTCACAAGATAGAAAAAAAACCAATTAGGAGTAAAAGAAACAAACTACGTACTCTGTCCATAGAAAACTAAATCATTGAGAATGCTTGCCCCCTCGAGAGTTCAGGTTGCCCAACCAGAAGAGACCTGCTTAGATAACAGAGCGTCAACCCCAACCAACTGGTATTGAGGTCAGCATGGACCAACACCTCAAAAACAGATTCATCTTTCCCCCTCTTCGAAATTTCACCGACCTAGTAAAATATTACAGAATGAAACCGTTTCCATCAGGTCTCTTTCCAACTTACTCTGAAACAGCTTTGGCTCCCCAGTCAAAGACGTTCCCCGCTAAGAGACCTTTCACTAATGCAAACTGCCGCTCCTCCATGCTCAGTGACTCCAAGCCTTGCACAACCTTCTGAAAGTGTTTCAATGCTATGTCATTCTCCCTCTGTTTCACCTGTAAAACAGTGAGTGCACAAGATTCTAGTCAAATAATATTGTGGGAGAAAAACTGGCATAAAGAGAAAAAAAAAATGTACAGGATCAGCCAACATGGGGAAAGATATATGCACCACAAACGGGCTGATCTGATAATCACAAGCAAGTTAAAGTCAGCATCATGAGTGGGATATAAATCACTGCTGCAGTTTCGGGGCTGCACCAAATGTTGCTCTTGTGTTCTATGCCAAGAACCACTCTCGTAAATGAGTCCTCACTCCTGACAAACCAAAGTGCAACCGTATACATATCTGTATACCAGATACAATATCTAGGAATATAGATTGCCCTTGACTCATACAATATACTGTACCCTTGTTACTGGAATTGACAAGCCCTTTTGTATTCTCCTAGCCCTCAAGTAGCAAAGAACAAACAGGGATAACAACAGAAAATGCTGGAAAAACTCAGCAGGCCAGGCAACATCCGTGGAGAGAAATTAGAGTGACGTTTCGGGTCTAACCCTTTTTCCAACTGGAAAGGAAATAAAATAGATCGAAGGCAGGGCTGCGATAGAACAAAAGAAGTAAAAGAAGTAAAAGAGACATTAAGAGGTATTCAAAACCAGACGAGATGGTAATAGGACAGTGGAGACAAAAGACGGCAAGATTAGGTGTGAAGTGTACTGGCAGAAAGAGAGACAGCTGCCATGTGGGAGAGAGAAAAAAAAAGGGGGGGGGGGAGGGAAGATCCAAAGCAAAGGGGTGGGAAAAAAATATAAGTAACAATGTAATAGGGGCCGAGGTTATGATCTGAAATTGTTGAACTCAATATTGAGTCCGGAAGGCTGCAAAGTGCCTAATCGGAAGATGAGGTGCTGTTCCTCGAGTTTACGTTGAGCTTCCGTGGAACAATGCAAGAGGCCAAGGACGGTGAGGTCCGTGTGGGAATGGAGCGGTGAATTAAAATGACAGTCGACCAGAAGCTCGGGGTCACCCTTACGGAGGTGTTCCGCAAAGCGGTTACCCAATCTGCGTTTGATCTCCCCAATGTAGAGGAGACCGCATCGTGAGCAGCGAATACAGTATACTAGATTGCAAGAAGTACAAGTAAATCGCTGTTTCACCTGGAAGGGGTGTTTGGGGCCCTGGACAGTGGGAAGGGGGGAGGTACAGGGGCAGGTGTTACATCTCCTGCGCTTGCACGGGAAGGTGCCAGGTGAAGGGGAAGGACTGTTGGGGGTGATAGAGGAGTGGACTAGGGTGTCTCGGAGGGAGCAGTCCCTATGGAATGCTGAAAGGGGAGGGGAGGGTAGGGGAAGATGCGTTTGGTGGTGGGATCGCTTTGGAGGTAGCGGAAATGGCGGAGGATGATCTGTTGGATGTGGAGGATGGTGGGGTGAAAGGTGAGGACAAGGGGAACCCTATCGTGGTTCCGGGAGAGGGGCAGGGGTGAGGGCAGAAGTGCAGGAGATAGAACGGACACGGTCGAGGGCCGTGTCAACCACGGTAGAGGGGAATCCTCGGTTGCGGAAAAAGGAAGACATGTCGGAAGCACTGGTGTGGAAAGTGGCATCGTCGGAGCAGATACGGCGGAGACGGAGAAACTGGGAGAATGGAATAGAGTCCTTACAGGAGGCGGGGTGGGAGGAAGTGTAGTCCAGGTAGCTGTAGGAGTCAGTGGGCTTGTAGTGAATATTGGTCGATAACCTATCCCCAGAGATGGAGACGGAGAAGTCGAGGAAGGGAAGGGAAGAGTCAGAGATGGACCATGTGAAGGTGAGGGAAGGGTGGAAATTGGAGGCAAAGTGAATGAAATTGTCTAGTTCGGGGCGAGAGCAGGAAACGGCACCGATACAGTCATCAATGTATTGGAAAAAGAGGTGAGGGAAGGGACCCGAGTAGGACTGGAACAAAGAGTGTTCCACATGTCCCACAAAAAGGCAGGCATAGCTAGGACCCATGCGGGTACCCATAGCAACACCTTTGATTTGGAGGAAATGAGTGGAGTTAAAGGAGAAGTTGTTCAATGTGAGAACAAGTTCAGCCAGGCGGAGGAGGGTGGTGGTGGATGGGGACTGGACGGGCCTCTGTTCAAGGAAGAAGCGGAGCGCCCTCAGGCCATCCTGGTGGGGGATGGAGGTGTAGAGGGATTGTACGTCCATGGTGAAAAGGAAGCGGTTGGGGCCAGGAAACTGGAAACTGTTAAAGTGGCGGAGGTCGTCCGAAGAGTCGCGGATGTAGGTGGGAAGAGACTGGACAAGGGGAGAAAAGATAGAGTCGAGATAGGAAGAGATAAGTTCCGCAGGGCAAGAACAGGCTGAAACGATGGGTCTACCAGGGCAGTCCTGTTTGTGGATCTTGGGAAGGAGGTAGAAGTGGGCTGTGCGGGGTTGGGGAACTCTGAGGTTGGTGGCCGCGGGGGGAAGATCTCCAGAGGAGATGAGGTCAGTGACAGTCTTGGAAACGGTGGTTTGATGTTCGGTAGTGGGGTCATGGTCCAGGTGGAGGTAGGAGGTGGTGTCGGAAACAGGGATTGGGTTAAGACTGTGATTTAGGTTATAATCTACGAATCAGGTTTATTAGAAGTAAAAATTAATCTATAGCAAAAAAAACAGTAGGTTTCACAACACTTAACTTACACCTCCTAGGTTACAACAATAAAGGGTCGTGATACTAAGTTAATTTCCCAGTAATATTGAATCCAGTCCAGTGCTCGTAATGCAAACATTATACAGGAGGCTTAGTCTACCCCCAACATCGATGGAACCTGAAGAACTGCTGCAGGCTTGGTTACAGGAGATATAGAAAGAATAAATAAAGTGCATTTCTATAGCGCCTTTCATGACCCAGGACGTCCCAGAGCACTTCACAGCCAATGAAGTACTTTTGCAGTGTCGTCACTGTTGTAATGTAGGGAAATACAGCAGCCAATGTGCGCACAGCAAGGTCTCACAAACAGCAATGTGACAATGACCAGATCATCTTTTTTAATGATGAGACAAATGACAAGATTTCGTGATACTGGTTGAGGGATAAATATTGGCCAGGACACCGGGAGAACGCCCCGGCTCTTCTTCGAAATAGTGCCATGGGATCTTTTACATTCACCCGAGAGGGCAGACGGGGCTTCAATGTAACATCTCAGCTGAAAGATGTCACTCCCTCAATACTGCATTGAAGTGTCAGCTTGGATTATACGTGGTCAAGGCGCTGGAGTGGGGCTTGAACCCACAATCTGCTGACTCAGAGGCGAGAGTACTCCCTCCCCGGGATGCGATATACCTTCCAACCCCTCTGAAGTTCAAACTGGGACAAAGGAAGTCAAAAAAGATATTGGTTTAGTCTACTCTCACACAGTCTTCAGCTTCTGCATCAATGGAACCCAAACAACTGCTGTGGGCTGGGAAGAGATGTACCTCTCGTCCCCTTTAAGGTTCAAACTAGGACAAAGGAAATCAAAGATTATTTTTCCACAAATGAATAAAGCTGTCAATCAAACTAGGGCTCAAAGATATAAGGCTTCATATAGTGACACCACTATTCCCAGCCAGAATAGAGATGACTGGGTAATTGCCCTATCAATCACTGCTGTAAGTGACTGGGATTGATTTTCATGTAATTTGTATGTAACTATCCCCCACTCACTGCATTTTGCTGGCAAAATCACCCTGCTTTTATTGAGAGACATTGCTGTAGTTTTGGTCACTAGTTCTGTTTGCTGTCGCTCGTGGAGACTCTTTTTAAATAGACTCTGTAGACTGTTTGCTGTAGTGCGCTGTTTAAATAGACCCTACCAAGTAAGTAGACTTTGTTTGCTGTAACATAGACGGTTTGCTATGATTCCTGTCGCAAGTCACGTCCCATCTCCAACTCACTGGTTGACACTAAACATATAGGGCTCATCTCCCAGAACCTGTCTGCACTACACTCAGCCACCACCTTTGATTTGAAAACTGTTTCTTTTGGGCAATTTTCAACATGCATTTTCAAAGAAAACAGCAAGACAAAAGTACATACTGCCAAAGGAGGAAACAAGGTTGTAATTAAAACAATTGCTTTATTCCAGCATTCTGCAGCAGCTTAGACTCTGGGGACAATTACACTGGTTGAGTGAATGCTCAACTTTCAGTCTGAGTGTTGCATTTATTTAAAAGAACCCATTTTAAACTCAAATATTGTAAAGGGGGAGAAAGGAAAAATAACCAATTTAATTGGATCCCACATATTCTGTTTCTGCCATAAGTTAAGCAGGTAAATTAAAAGTATCAAACGCTCCTTTGGTTTTTGGTCTCAGCCCGCTCCCCTTCACTGCCATTTTGCTTTAGAACCAAGCCTTTTCTTCTGATATTCTTTGCAATTGTCCTATATCCACTGCAATTGATTTTCAATTATTAATTTGTTCTCAGTGTATTATTTTTTATAACCTTCTTGCTGCTGTGTCCTGTGTTGCCAATTTTGTGTTAACCTTTCCTCTCGCTGTGCCCAGAAATTTTGAAAATAATTTCTAATGATTCGGAGAGGTGGGACGGTGGGGCTGAGGCTCCACATACTCCCGGGGGAAGGCAAGGGTGAAGTTGGGTATGTAAAGCCAACCCCAGAAGGTTTCGTGGAAGTGGGGGTGGGAGTGGAGAAGGAGAGAGGAACCGCTGTGCCAGTTACTGACTTATCATTCGTACCATTTATTATAAAACACGCACAGTTCTATATAGGAAGACGTGTTTGCTCTTTTATCTAAAAGACACCATTTGAACAAGACCAACATGGTCTTGTTCAAAAAAAAATTATAGGCTAACTTTAATGAGGGGCTAACTTGATGAGCTGACTGCAAATGTTTCTAGTAACGTCACTGAGAATATTTTTCTCAACAGTGCCCTCTGGCTGTAGGCTCATCACCGTAATACTCTTAAAATATCTCATGGGCTTTTTCATTGCCAAGTGCAGTATCAACCTCACAGGCCCCAGTTTTCCATAATCAAAGCAACACAAGGGTCGAAGACATTCGGCCAAGGCTTTCTTTTGCAAGTAAATTACTGATATTTCTTTTTGAGGAAAAGTAAAGAAAAGCAGGAGTGCCTACTTTTGAGTAAGGATCTGGAAAGTTGAATTCATTCAGACAGTGCTCCCGCGTGTCCAGCAAGCTTCTGACTGTTAGGGATCCGTATGCACTGAGAGAAAAGGGAAGTGAAAAAGCATTTTCAGGATATACCAGGACAGTCAAAGGTGCACAGAAATCTATGTTAAAAATGTTCGTAATGCTTCCCGAGGTTATTGCTGCTTGTTACAATCCCCAATGGAAGGTGCACACACGAAAGGTGTGCGAGAGCGGGATCGGGTTTGGTGTTGATGCCTTCCATGTGGAATAGTCTGCTGACATTCATTGTCCAGGCTTCCCCATGAAGTACAGCCACGTCTGTAAAGTACTGGAGGGCTCCCACCGCTTCCAGTGCAGGACCCCGGCAAGAGTCCGCGTCTTCAGGATAGGAGATGGTGAGAAAATGGATACACAGAAAATATGGTTTTCTTTAAATTATGCATTTTTATTTAAAATAAATTCAACACTATGGAAAAGGAAGATTTTCCAAGTTGAGGGTTTTTCTGTAAGCATCTCTCCACCTCTTTGACGGCAGTGTGTTTTGACTGTGTGAAATAGCAATTCTGATTGGTTACAAGACTTGCTACAGCCACTTAATGACAAGAAAAAAGAGCAAGGTCCCTTGAGTTCGCCTTCTACCAACCTGGTAGTCGCATGATAATGGAGTTGTTGACTAATCATAGCACTCAATCTCTCTCAATTAGTCTACAACAGAGCCAGACATGAGGTGAGGAAAACCCCCAGTGGTGGAGAGCTTTGGGAACAATAGGCCCAAACTCACCTCTTCATCCCATGCATGCTACACTTACTACATGTTGTGTCTCAAATTACTTACACACTATAGAGCAAAATATTATTTTCTGAAAGAAATCTATCTCATTTGCATCTGAATGGATCAACACTCTCTGCTTCCACCGTCTCCCTATGTAGTCTGATCCATAGATTTACCATCGCTCGGTGAAATAATGTTTCTGCAGATGAGTTTTCAATTTACCCCCTTACACTGCAGGCCGTGTCCTCTGCTGCTACTGCTCTGGACAAGGTGAAACAGCTGGTCATGGTCAATATTACCTCGTCCCTTTAGAATCCTAACGACAGCCATCATATCAACTTTTCAACCTTCTCTTTTCCAGTGAGAACATGTCCAATTTACACAATCGTTCCTCAGAAGCCAATCCCTCTATCCCCTCAATCGTTTTGGTTGCTCTCTTCTGTATCCTTTCAATAGCTGCAATATCTTTTCTGTACGGTGGCAACCAGAACTGTACACAGTATTCTAAGTGTGGTTGTACCAATGATTTATAAAGTTACAGGATTATCTCACTATTTCAGAGAATTACACAGAGTGTGCAGCACAGAAACAGACCACGCGGCCCGACTGGTCTAGGCTGGCGTTTATGCTCCACGCGCGCCTCCTCCCACCTTATCAGCACATCCTCTTGTTCCTTTCTTCTTCATATACTTATCTAGCTTCCCCTTAAATGCATCATGCTATTCACCTCAGCTACTCCTTGCGGTAGCGTGTTCCAGCTCAATTACTGACCTTTAAATATATCCCAACACCTGATTTGTTGATCAGCCAAATGTTTACATTTATTACAGCAACAAAGGAGTTAAGACCCTGAACGCCTGGAAGTGATGCTGTTTTCAAGACTACCAACACCATGGAATTGCGTGCTTTTTGTATCAATCTACAAATCCACTCAAAACACTGGACTTGGCCAATACTCACAACGGCTGGTGCCTCAACGTCTGAAGTTTGTGCCTGTATTTCTGCCGGAATTTCTCTGCTCGCTCCGGGGCATCCAGCAACTGTGGTTGGCTAGCGACAGCCCGCTTTACTACCTGCAACAGAAGAAACAAAAACACGATTTACGTAAGAATATAAGAAATAGGTGCAGGAGTAGGCCATTTGGCCCTTCAAGTCTGCTCCGCCATTCAATAAGATCATGGCTGATTTTCTACTTCATCTCCACTTTCCTGCACTCTCCCCATATCCCCTGATTCCCTTAATATCCAAAAATCGATTGATCTCTGTCTTGAATATACTCAACGACTGAGCATCCACAGCCCTCTGGGGTAGAGAATTCCAAAGATTCACCACCCTCTGAGTGAAGAAGTTTCTCCTCATCTCAGTCCTAAATGGCCGACCCCTTATTCTGAGACTGTGTCTCCTGGTTCTAGACTCCCCAGTCAGGGGAAACATCCTCCCTGCATCTACCAGATCGGACCAGGGAGCAGTGAGGCGGAGCCCGGTATAAAAACCGGCGACCAGCGAGGCCCGAGACCAGATCGGACCAGGGAGCAGTGAGGCGGAGCCCGGTATAAAAACCGGCGACCAGCGAGGCCCGAGACCAGATCGGACCAGGGAGCAGTGAGGCGGAGCCCGGTATAAAAACCGGCGACCAGCGAGGCCCAAGACCAGATCGGACCAGGGAGCAGTGAGGCGGAGCCCGGTATAAAAACCGGCGACCAGCGAGGCCCGAGACCAGATCGGACCAGGGAGCAGTGAGGCGGAGCCCGGTATAAAAACCGGCGACCAGCGAGGCCCGAGACCAGATCGGACCAGGGAGCAGTGAGGCGGAGCCCGGTATAAAAACCGGCGACCAGCGAGGCCCGAGACCAGATCAGACCAGGGAGCAGTGAGGCGGAGCCCGGTATAAAAACCGGCGACCAGCGAGGCTTACCAAATCAACAGCAGAGGAGAGAGGTAAAAAGTAATCAGAGTGTGACGTCACCAGGGATCAGGTAAGTGATTGGTTGGTGAGTATTTCTCTTTTTTAAATTTTAACTCTGTAGTTTATAGTTACTAGGGTCTTTTCTGGTATAGCAGGGACTGTTGGTAGACTATACAAGCGCCTTAGTGATATCTTTAATTGGTGATAGTAAATTAAATTTAAATTAATTAAAGGGAAGGTCATGCCAGGAGAGCCCAGCCCCGTGATATGCTCCTCTTGCTCTATGTGGGAATTCAGGGACACTGCCGGTGCCCCTGATGACCACGTGTGCCGGAGATGCATCCATCTGCAGCTACTAGCAGACCGCATTGAGGCGCTGGAGCTGCGGGTGGATGGGTTGTTGAGCATTCACGATGCTGAGAGGGTCGTGGATAACACGTTTAGTGAGTTGGTCACACCGCAGGGTAGGGCTGCACAGGAAGAAAGGAAATGGGTGACCACCAGGCGGAGCAATAGAAGCAGGCAGGTAGTGCAGGAGACCCCTGTGACCATTCCCCTCTCAAACAGGTATACCGCTTTGGATACTGTTGAGGGGGATGACTCACCAGGGGAAGGCAGCAGCAGCCAACTTCCTGGCACTGGGGGTGCTCCTGCTGCCCAGGAAGGGAGGAAAAAGAGTGGGAGAGCAATAGTGGTAGGGGATTCTATAGTAAGGGGAACAGATAGGCGTTTCTGTGGCCGTAGACGTGAATCCAGGATGGTTTGTTGCCTCCCTGGTGCCAGGGTCAAGGATGTCACTGAGCGGCTGCAGGGCATTCTGGAGGGGGAGGGTGAACAGCCAGAGGTCATGGTCCACATTGGTACCAACGACATAGGTAAAAAGAGGGATGAGGTCCTGCAGCAAGAATTTAGGGAGCTAGGTGGAAGATTAAAGAGCAGGACCTCAAAGGTTGTAATCTCTGGATTACTCCTGGTGCCACGTGCTAGTGAGTATAGGAATAGGAAGATAGAACAGATGAATGCGTGGCTAAAGGGATGGTGCAGGGGGGAGGGCTTTAGTTTCCTGGATCACTGGGTCTGCTTCTGGGAAAGGTGGGACTTGTACAAGTCGGACGGTTTACACCTGAACCAGAGGGGGACCAATATCCTTGCGGGGAGGTTTGCTAGCACTGTTGGGGGGGGTTTAAACTAACTTGGCAGGGGGATGGGATACAGAGTGGAGCTATAGTAGGGGGTGATTTACAGCCAAATACGGAGGAAAAAACAAGTCAGCTGGGAACAGAGCAAATATGTGAAGGCAAAAGGGAATATGGCAGGGCTGGAAGGCATTTATTTTAATGCAAGGAGTCTTGCAAATAAGGTGGATGAACTGAAGTTGTTGTTGAACACATGGGAGTACGATATTGTTGCTATCACGGAGACATGGTTGAGGGAGGGTCAGGACTGGCAGCTCAATATTCCGGGGTATAGAATCTTCAGGCGAGACAGAGGGGGGTGTAAAAGGGGAGGGGGTGTTGCAATATTAATTAAGGAGTCAATTACTGCTGTAAGGAGGGACGATATATTAGCGGGTTCCTCTAATGAGGCCATATGGGTAGAACTTAAAAACAAAAAGGGGGCAAGCACTTTGCTGGGAGTGTACTATAGGCCCCCAAACAGTCAGGGGGAGATAGAGGAACAGATATGTAGGCAAATCTCAGAGAAGTGCGAAAATAATAGGGTAATAATAGTGGGGGATTTCAACTTCCCCAATATTAATTGGGATAGTCAGAGTGTGAAAGGCTTAGAGGGTGCAGAATTCTTAAAGTGCATCCAAGAGAGCTTTTTGAGCCAACATGTAGAAAGTCCTACAAGAGAGGGGGCGGTACTGGACCTAATTCTAGGGAATGTAGCCGGGCAAGTGGTGGAAGTGTCAGTAGGAGAGCATTTTGGCGACAGTGACCATAATTCGGTGAGATTTAAGGTGGTCATGGAAAAAGACAAAGACGGCCCGGAAATAAGGGTTCTAAATTGGGGGAAGGCCGATTTTAATATGATAAGGCAGGATCTGGCCAAAATGGACTGGGAGCAGCTACTTATAGGAAAATCCACATCAAAACAGTGGGAGACTTTCAGAAGGGAAATAGAGAGAGTACAACGCCAACATGTTCCTGTAAAGGTCAAGGGTGGGACCAACAAGCAAAGGGAACCTTGGATGACAAGGGATATACAAAAATGCATTAGGAAAAAAAGGGGGGCTTTTGGCAATTACAAAAGACTAAAGACGGAGGAAGCCCTAGAGGAGTATAAAAAGTGCAGGGGCATACTTAAAAGAGAAATTAGGAGGGCAAGGAGGGGCCATGAAATAACACTGGCGAGCAAAATAAAGGAAAATCCTAAGATGTTTTATAAGTATATTAAGGGCAAGAGGATAACCAGGGAAAGGGTAGGGCCAATTGGGGACCAAAGTGGCAATCTGTGTGTAGAGCCAGATGATGTAGGCGGGGTTTTAAATGAATTTTTTGCATCTGTGTTCACTATGGAGAAAGACGATGTAGACATAGAAATCGGGCAAGGGGACTGTGACATACTTGAACATATTAGCATCGAGAGGGAGGAGGTACTAGCGGTTTTAGCAGGCCAAAAAGTGGATAAATCCCCAGGCCCGGACGAGATGTATCCCAGGCTGTTGTGTGAGGCAAAGGAGGAGATTGCAGGGGCTCTGACACAAATTTTCAGAACCTCTCTGGCCACAGGGGATGTACCAGAGGACTGGAGAACAGCTAACGTAGTACCATTATTCAAGAAGGGTAGCAGGGATAAACCAGGGAATTACAGGCCAGTGAGCCTAACATCTGTGGTAGGGAAATTATTGGAAAAAATTCTGAGGGACAAAATTAGTCACCACTTGGAGAGGCAAGGATTAATCGGGGATAGTCAGCATGGCTTTGTCAAGGGTAAATCATGTCTGACCAATCTGATTGAATTTTTCGAGGGGGTGACTAGGTGTGTGGATGAGGGAAATGCTGTGGATGTGGTTTACATGGACTTCAGTAAAGCTTTTGACAAAGTCCCGCATAGGAGACTGGTCAAGAAGGTAAGAGCCCATGGGATCCAGGGTGCCTTGGCGCGTTGGATCCTAAACTGGCTGAGTGGCAGGAGGCAGAGGGTGATGGTCGAAGGTTGCTTTTGTGACTGGAAGCCTGTGTCCAGTGGGGTACCTCAGGGATCGGTGCTGGGTCCCTTGCTGTTTGTGATCTACATAAATGATTTGGATGAGAATGTAAAAGGTATGATCAGTAAGTTCGCAGATGACACGAAAATTGGTGGGGTGGTAAATTGCGAGGAGGAAAGCCTCAGGCTACAGGACGATATAAACGGGTTGGTCAGATGGGCGGAAAAGTGGCAAATGGAATTTAACCCTGAAAAGTGCGAGGTGATGCATTTTGGACGGACAAATAAGGCAAGGGAATACACAATGAGTGGTAGGACCCTAGGAAGTACAGAGGGTCAGAGGGACCTTGGTGTACATGTACATAGATCCCTGAAGGCAGCGGAACAGGTAGATAAGGTGGTTAAAAAGGCATATGGGATACTTGCCTTCATTAGCCGAGGCATAGAATATAAGAGCAGGGAGGTTATGATGGAGCTGTACAAAACGCTGGTGAGGCCACAGCTGGAGTACTGTGTGCAGTTCTGGTCGCCTCACTATATATATAGAAAGGTTGTGATTGCTTTGGAGGGGGTGCAGAGAAGATTCACCAGGATGTTACCTGGGATGGAGCACCTCAGCTATGAAGAAAGGCTAAACAGGCTGGGGTTGTTTTCCTTGGAGCAAAGAAGGCTGAGGGGGGACCTGATTGAGGTGTACAAAATGATGAGGGGCATCGATAGGGTGGATAAAGAGGAACTTTTCCCCTTAGTAGGGGGGTCAATAACAAGGGGGTATAGATTCAGGGTAAGGGGCAGGAGATTTAGAGGGGATTTGAGGAGGAACTTTTTCACCCAGAGGGTGGTTGGAATCTGGAACTCACTGCCTGAAAGGGTGGTAGAGGCAGGAACCCTCAACATTCAAGAAGCATTTGGATGAGCACTTGAAATGCCATTGCATACAAGGCTATGGACCAAATGCTGGAAAATGGGATTAGACTGGACAGGGATTGATGGACGGCGCAGACACGATGGGCCGAAGGGCCTCTTTCTGTGCTGTAAAACTCTATGACCCTGTCAAGCCCTGTAAGAATTTTGTATGTTTCAATGAAACCACCTCACATTCTTCTAAACTCTAGAGAATATACGCCCAGTCTACTCAATCTCTCTCTCAGGACAATCCCCCCATCCCAGGGACCAGTCTGGTGAACCTTTGTTGCATGACCTCTATGGCAAGTATATCCTCCCTTAGGTAAGGAGACCAAAACTGTACACAATACTCCAGGTGTGGGCTCACCAGGGCCCTATATAATTGCAGTAAGATTCATATTGGAACAGCCTCTTTTAGCTGATTTTTGTGTGGTTTTGGTATACAATATAGTGGGATAGGAGGAGTAACAAAGAGAACTTGAATTTATATTGTGCCTCATCATACCCTCAGAACATCCCAGAGTTTCACAACCAATGAATTACTTTTGATGCGCAGGCACTGTTCCTAGGTAGCACTATATAAATGTAACTTGCTGTTAGGCAGCTAGCTACATGCGCGTTCAAGTTTTGTATAACTGAACTCCTTCATCATTTATCACTTCCATAAAAGTTCAGTGGCTTAGTGGGTACATGCACCACAAGATGTGATATACACTATGTATCTATCAAAATGTACTCAACAATAAGTCATCTTAGAAAACAAAGTGACAAAAGGCATAAAAGAGACAACAATTGTACTATGCTGCCTTCAAGAATGATTTACTATGAAGCTGGTATTGATCCAACCTTCGCATATAAATCCAGACACTGCAGCACAGTGGAGTGCCAGTGTGTGGCGCCACACAGTGGTGGGATGTAGGTTTCTGCCCTCGAAGCTCCCGTCTGAATTTTTCAATTTCAGAAACCCTCAAAACCTTGCTTCCACACCAGTGGCAGGTGGAACAGTGGAGCCGGCAGAAGGCCGGGATCAAATCACCTGCCCTCTGTTGATGGCAAGACTGTGAGATGACAATTACACCAATATAAAACAAACAGTAAAACACAGAACAAAGCACGGCAAATGCAGGAATTCGGAAACCAACCAGAAAATGCTGGAAACATTTAGCAAGTCAGGCAGCATCTGCAAAGAAAGGAAAATATGTTGCCGTTTCAGGCAGCACCCTTCATCAGAACTCAGTTGCTGAGTGTTTCCAGCATTTATTGTTCATGTTAAAAACTAAAAAACTCGCATTTCTAAAGCGCCTTTCATGACCGCAGGATGTCCCAAAGTACTTTTACAGTCAATGAAGTATTTTTGAAGTGTAGCCACTGTTGTAATGTGGGAAATGCGGCAGCCAATTTGCGCACAGCAAGCTCCCACAAACAGCAATGTGATAATGACCAGATCATCTGGTTTTTTAGGTGTTGGTTGAGGGATAAATATTGGCTAGGACACCGGGGAGAACGCTCCTGTTCTTCTTCGAAATAGTGCCGTGGGATCTTTTACGTTTACCCAAGAGGGCAGGCGAGGCCTTGATTTAACATCTCATCCGAAAGACGGCACCTCCGACAGTGCAGCATTCCCTCAGTACTGCACTGAAGTGTCAGCCTGGATTATGTGCTCAAGTCTCTGGTGTAGCACTTGACCCACAACCTACTGACTCAGAGGTGAGAGTGCTACCCACTGAGCCACAACTGGCAATTTAACAGTAACAGCATCCAGATTCACTGGTTATTGGCCTTAAAAATTGCAAATTTAACTTCCCCAGTGGCTTATTGTGTACATGCACCACAAGATGTGATACCAACCAATACAGAGACGTTGCTAGGTTCAATTCCTGATCTAACTGATCTCAGTTGCCGTGGTTACTGGAGAGCTACACCTTTAGCTTTGTTGGGTTAAGGAGGAGGAGGAGAAAAAAGGTCAGGATTTCCATCTCTGATTGTTACCCAGCAAATCTTCCTGGAAGTACGGTGTGTAGATCTCGAGAGAGGATTTAGGATCAAGCTTCACTGTGATGTCCTCTGTGACAGAGCAGCCCCCCGACATTCATTTTCCAGGCTCTCACATGCTGAATGCTCGCTTAGACATTGCATTGGGGAGCTGTCAGCGCCTGTGGAATCGAACACCCTCGGCAAAGGAGGGGTGGAGGGGGGGTGATGCGCTATCAATTACTCATAAAAGACTGAGAGTTAGAAGAGTAACTAAAGGCTTTTATTAACAACAGAATGGAGGTCTGCCTCGAGTGGTCGACCGGTCCAGGATACAAGGGCTGGGGAGCAGTCACCTTTATACTAGGACCTGTGGGAGGAGTCAGCCGAGGCATGTCCAGGCATGTACACAGTGGAATACAAACAGGACAAACAGGAATACAAACAGTGGTTTACCACAGGGGGAAAGGGCGAGGGAAGTGGGGGAGAGATTGCAAAAAAAAACCTGGAAATCAACATTGCTTCTAAAGCGATCAAGGAGCACATTCTATTGTAGCAGTAACTCCTGAAAGTTGAGGTGAATAGCATAGATGCATTTAAGGAGAAGCTAGACAAGCACATGAGGGAGAAAGGAGTAGAAGGATATGCTGATAGGATGAGAGGAGGAGGCTCGTGTGGAGCGTAAACGGCGGTATAGACCAGTTGGGCCGAATGGCCTGTTTCGGTGCTGTAAATTCTGTGTAATTCTACTTATGTAAAACTTACACCGTCTAAAGCATCTTCGAAGCAGCTCAGCCAATACTCCCTCGCCATGGCGTCTTCAGTGAGGTCAACTGTATCTGGGCTGTATGATGACGCATCGAGGAGGAGGGGAAGGTTCACCAGCTGCCGTTCCAGTCGGTCCATCTCCAGCATGTCAAACTGAAAATTAAATCAAACCTTCAATTTACTGTACGAAGCTTCCTTTTAATTTCTCATGAGGCATTTTTGTAGCATCTCGAAAATGGGGAGGGGGGGGGGAAGGAGTTGGCAAGAATGCAAAAAAAAATCATACAGGCACACATACACACAAAGTTCCAGGCTGCCAAACTGTCATATACCGGAAGCCTAGCTGGCTGTTAGTGTTTATCCTGGCAACAATCAAAGCTTCTTCCATTATCCACTTGCACTAGTTTGCTAGAATATGCCTCTAAACATATGGAAGGCTTTAGAAGCATTGTAGCCACAAAAAGCAGGACAACAGAATTCACTCACATCTGCCTTCATTAAAGAGAGTGTGCCAGTGTCACAGTAAAGAAATTGGATAGGATAAAAATAGATAAAGAGGAGGTACTTAAAACATTGGCCACGCTCAAAGTAGAATAGTCACCCAGTCTGGATGGGATGCATTCTAGGTTGTTGAGCGAAGCAAGGGTGGAAATTGCGGAGACTCTGGCCACAATCTTCCAATGCTCCTTAGATATGGAAGGTGTGGCAAAGGACTGGAGGATTGCAAATGTTACACCCCTGTTCAAAAAAGGGGAGAGGGATAAACCTGGCAATTACAGGCCAAGCAGCTCAGCGCCGATGATGGGGAAACTTTGAGAGATATTAATCCAGGACAAAATTAATTGGCACTTGGAAAAATATGCGTTAATAAATGAAAGCCAGCACGGATTTGTTAAAGGCAAATCGTGTTTGACTAACTTGATTGAATTCTTTGATGAAGTAACGGAGAGGGTGGATGAGGGTAGTACAGTTGATGTTGTGTATATGGACTTTCAAAAGGCATTTGATAAAGTGCCACTTGAAGTCCATGGGATTAAAGGGACAATGGCTGCATGGATACAAAACTGGCTAAGGGACAGAAAGCAGAGACTAGTGATGAACGATTGTTTTACAGACTGGAGGGATGTGTGCAGTGGTGTCCCCCAGGGGTCGGTATTGGGACCACTGCTCTTTATGATATATATTAATGACTTGGACTTAGTTATACAGGGCAATAAATTCCAAGTTTGCAATGACATGAAACTCGGACATGTAGTCAACAGTGAGGAGGATAATAAACTTCAGGAGGACATGAACAGAATGGTGAAATGGGCAGACACATGGCAGATGAAATTTAATAGAGAAGTGTGAAGTGATTCATTTTGGTAGGAAGAATGAGTGGCAATATAAACTAAATGGTACAATGTTAATGGGGTGCAGGAGCAGAGAGACCTGGATGTGTAGTACACAGGGTCTTTGAAGGTGGCAGGGCAAGTTGAGAAGGCTGTTAAAAAGCCATACGGGATCCTTGATTTTATAAATAGAGGCATAGAGTACAAAAGCAAGGAACTTATGTTAAACCTTTATAAAACATTGGATAAGCCTCAGCTGGAGTACTGTGGCTAATTCTGAGCACCACGTTTTAGGAAAGGTGCAGAGAACATTTACTAGAATGGTACCAGAGAGGAGAGACTTCAGTTACGTGGAGAGACGAAGACACTGGGGTTGCTCTCCTTAGAGCAGAGAAGGTTAAGGGGAGATGTGATAGAGGTGTTCAAAATCTGTTTCTGTGGCAGAAGGGTCGCTAACCAGAGGACACAGATTTAAGGTAATTGACAAAAGAACCAGAGGCAACATGAGAAAAAAAAAATTTACACAGCGAGTTGTTAGAATCTGGAGTGCACTTCCTGAAAGGGCGGTGAAAGCAGATTCAATAATAAATTTCAAAAGGGAATTGGATAAACGCTTGAAAAGGAAAAATTTGCTGGGCTATGGGAAAAGAGCAGGGGAGTGGGACTCATTGGATAGCTCTCTCAAAGAGTCGACACAGGCATGATGGGCCGAATGGCTTCCATCTGTGCTGTTATCAGTCTACGATTCTATGATTTGATCACAAAATTAAAGTTACAAACATGGGCCAGCATGGGTGGCTCCATCAGCTGCCCACTTAAAATCTATTTTTTTTTAAAGCATCTATTTAAAATTACATTTTGTGTGTTTACTAATCAGCTTTTGGGCATTTAAACTGTAACAGCACTGTGTAAGGATCGCAGATCCTTCCATTCTTTGCTACTTACCAAGACACCAAACATACTGCATTCAATCTTACTATTTGTTTACAGGTGGATTTAGTACACTTACAATTGGCAATTTTGGAAAGACTGAAGGACATTCAAGCGGGTGAAAGCTAGCCTGCCTGTTAGAGCAAATCAAACTGTAGCATAGACACAGCATTCGGAGTTTGACCGAGCATAGACAGGCCTAACGGGAGTATACCCTCCAGCGATTTCCACCCCCCCACACCCCTCCCCAGAATATGAAAACAGTAGCAGCAACTGCAATCAAATAGCAATAATGGACTCCTACCTATAATGTACTCGGGGGGTAAAGGACAGCAATTGAAGGACATGGCTGATCAACATGTCTATCCTCAATGCCAACAGTGCAGGGCAATTACCAATTATTACTTTATGTTCCTGCTTTCAACAGGGCGAGAATTACACGGGAGAGTTAACACGACAAAGCAAAGGGGGAAGAAATGAAAAGGATCACTTACTGAAAACTGTAGAAGGATTAACAGAACGTGGAGGAGACCAGAAAGGAATGAAAGATGCAGGTTAGAACGTAAATGTGCAAAATGAACAAAAGAAGAAAATAACTAAGTTACCCCACACCCCCCAGCAAACAAAATCTCATCAGTTGGAGAAGGAAAATGCTTGCAATATTCGTCCTTCTCTTCCCCTCAGCCCCACCCCTCCCAGAAATTCTGGCATCTCAAACCATATGTCCAAGACTTGTAGGCTCCATCTCAGGGAAGGGGGTGGATAATGTCCTGATTTAAAAAAAATTACTTTAAAGCCTTAAACAGGTTTCTTATCACCCTAAATTCAACATGCCGATTCTGATGAAGAAAGCTTGCTACTTAAACTGAACAACTGACATTCTACTCAAGTGTAGATGAGCTAGCAAAACTTAAACCTGGAAAATATTGCCAGAAAAAAAATAACCACACATCTAGGGCAGGTGACTTGGTGCCACATCCCGTGATAAACAGTAGCCTGTAGCGCGATTTGATGCGAAAGTACCGCGGTTTCGCACAAAACATGCCGGAAGTGGTGAGAACACCCGTGTCTATGCAGATCTCCGCGATGACCAACGACCTGACGTATTATTTCACAGATGCAAGAAAGGCACTGGAAAGAGCCTTTGTACAGAGTAATGTCTGTTTTCAATGCTCTATACATTACTGTAGGAACTAATGTGCAATTTCAAAAACCATTATAAACAAGGACCTTTTTGCCAATCTTCTGGAATGAATAATGAATGTGCAAAACAGGATGCAATGTCTGGGAGGATTGGAGAGGCATCTGCTGGTTTCAGGCACAGGGCTTTTTCCATATCCCTTCATGGCATGATGGGATAAAAAAAATATGCTTCCTTGAGAAATAAAGATTCGCTTCAGAATAAATCAAATTGCTGTAATATCTGGGGCGTGAATTAACTCTCAATCACGTCGATTTTGTGATGGCTCCAAGGCGCATTTACACTGCAAATGTAGTCTCTATCGTTGTGTAAAAGTAGCCTGAATCAAGAGTCACAGCCCAACGTGATACCAGAGCAAAGTGGAGTGAGGCTCCCTGGAGGAAGGAGTCTTACAGCAGCTCTCCAGTGTCAGGTTGAGCCCCCACTCTGCATTCACACTACTCAGGTTTAGTGTTGAACTTACAGCGTGAATATACCCAGAATGCTCATCATATTAATCTGCAAAAGCAGAAAGCACTATCAATAAGGACATTTTTGCAAATCATTTGGAACAAATTGTGCAAAATTTGAAACAACATAGATTTGATTTGTTTCATCGTGCTAGACAAGACGTTAAATGTCACTTTAACTCCCTGCTTCCCCAACAACTGCTCTCTACTTAAGTGGCAGCTACTCAAAGAGAAGGACTTGCTGGTGAATGCAGGGGAGATTACCCACTCCATAGGCTACAGTCAATGTCTTTTGAAGGTACCAGGTTTTATATAAATCACGTGGTGTAAGGATTCTCATTACAGATGCATACCGTTCCACTTCGTGTTCGCTGCATTGGATGCACATCAGGAGAGCTGCTCATTAAACCTGAACTGCCAGCGTAGTTCTCTCCCCAGCTATACTGATTAGGATCTGAAAAATAAAAGATGATGGGGTAAAATGTGTGCAACTTAGCAGCAAGAAGGCCGAGGGAAGTCTGTATTTCTGGGAATGGAGAAAAAGTTGGAGAAACTACAGGACGGCAGAAATCAGCAGCCGTTTTAGTTCGTTTTTTTTTCTTCTCCTAGCATTCTGTTAACAGGCAGGCTCTGGAAAGTGTCTTTGGAGCTTCGCAACAGCTTCAGAGACGCTTCAAGGTATGGGCCGAGTGTTTACGAGCTGTTGCTGAGCAACAGTGTTTGTTGTCAAATACGGAGATTTTCATCTTCGTATGCTTCAACGTTGACTTTGCATGTCCGGCACTTTTGATAGATCGGCAACACGCCGGTCCCGTCGGTGCCGGATATCAGAACTTTTCCTGTACACTGGACTGAAATAGATTTCCCATTAACTAATACGCACTCTCAGTGCTGTCCTGGAGTATCAGCCCGATTACATGCTCAAGGTTCTGGTGTGGGGCTTGAATCGATGACCTACTGACTCAGGAAGCAAGACTGCTTCCAACTGAGCCAAGCTGACCAATGTAATTGGGTGTTTGACTGGGTCCAAATTATGAGGACAGGTTGCATAGATTAGGCTTGTATTCCCTTGAATACAGAAGATTAAGGGGTGATGTAAATGAGGTATTTAAGATGAACAAACGAGGGTAGATAGAGTGAAACTATTATCTCTATGGCATAACCTTAAAATTAGAGGTAGGTCGTTCAGGGGTGATGTCAGGAAGCACTTCTTCACACAAAAGGGCAGTGAAAATCTGGAACTCTTTCCTCGGGTGACTGTCTGTGTGGAGTTTGCACATTCTCCCCGTGTTTGCGTGGGTTTTCTCCGGGTGCTCCGGTTTCCTCCCACAGTCCAAAGATGTGCGGGTTAGGTTGATTGGCTATGATAAAATTGACCCTTAGTGTTAGGGGGATTAAATACGTGGGGTTACGGGGATAGGGTGGGATATGTGTTGGTGTAGGAGTTACGGGGATCGGGTGGGATATGTGTCAGTGCAGGCTCGATGGGCCGAAATGGCCTCTATCTGCACTGTGGGGTTTCTGTGATTCTGTGAAAAGCTGTTGAGGCTGGGGGTCAATTGAAAATTGCAAGACAGAGATTGATGGATTTTTGTTAGGCAAGGGTATTAAGGGTTATGGAACCAAGGCGGGTAACTGGAGTTAAAATAAAGATCAGCCATGATCTAATTGAATGGCGGAACAGGCTCAAGGGGCTGAATGGCCTCCTCCTGTTCTTATGACCAAACCGCAACCACAATGCAGGGGTGAGAATAACGTACAGATTTTACCACACCTGAAAGAGTAATACATCGAAAACAGGTACTTACTGTCCTCTTCTGCTCCCTTTAGGAAAGCCCCGATGGTACCAAGGTATCCTTCATGTCTCAAAAAAAGTGCCTGAACTTCACCCTGACAACCAAGCGAGATAAAACCAGTGATAAACTTGTCGACGACAAATTTGTCATTACACAGTAACCTCATGTAAATAGGTTCAACGTAAAGAGGTTAGGATAGCTGGATTCATGGTAACAGTTAATGTTATACTGAAGGGATAATTACTAGTCCTAGCCCTTTTAGGGCTACCCCAGATCAGGCATATTCCTCAGACGTTCACTTTCAATTAAAGTTTGAGGTAGCCGAGTCCTAAAGATGCTTAACTGGGTCTGAAGATCTGGACCATCTCTCCCTAAAGGAAAGGAACAACCTGAAAATTTTACCGTCCTCCAGATAGCACTTTTAATAAGTTTAGCTAGACTGTAACGTTCCGGATATTATGAGGGTCCGGAAAACTCCCCCAGAATTCTGCAACTCCTCACCAAAGAGTGTACAGAGATTGAGTTCGCAAGTTTGATACAGAAGTCTTATGCGAGACAATTCTAAAAATATATAGATTTATTAAAGAACCGACATGTAATTTACAGTTGGTGAGTCAATCGCAACATTAACAGTTCCAAAAAGAGAAAGCTTACAATTCTATTATCAGATACAGTTTTACAGTTCTTAAAAGTTTATTCAGGATATCCACCAAAATCAAATACCTTTGATCCCTGAGGTACAAAGAGTTGGAGACTTGCGGAGCTGCCTCTGAAGCCGAGAATCGCTTTGCCCCTTTAAAGCGAGTCTGTTATCCCATTTGAGAGTTCAATATTTATACTCTTTTCCAGTGGTATTTCCTTTAAGGTTTTCTGCTGATGTAAGCTAATTATCTCTAGTCATTCTTACAGTCACCTCAGCTGGTAGCATTACAGAATTATGTCTCTTCTCTAGGTGTTTTAAGTTTACCATAAAAAAAGGTGTAACAGCAGGTGCGATTTACTTGATGTCATTTTTACGAAGGCAGGTGTTTGTGCTTCTTTACGAAGTGTAAATTAGAACACCTTGTACAGGGTGAACCATTGTTTGAATCCGAAAGGTTCAGACTGTCGGGAGCCTTTAACCTTCTGTTTCAATAAGGTTATTGATTCAGTGTCAACAACTATCTTATCTCTATAGCCAGAATGCTTTCACAGCTTTTTCATAGTTAGGTTTCTAGATTTCCAGACCCAGTTTGTCATGTTTTAATAAGGTCAGAATTCTTTCATAGAATGGTGTATTTTTCTGAATAGGTTAGATGGCTTATTCCTTCACAATACAGTTTGGGTACCTATATTGGAGACCTCGCAACAAAGAGTTCCCAGTGACCAACCCTGCAATCGTTACCTTTGTGAAGTAGTTGATACTGTAGCTAATGGTGTGCATGGTAACAGGGTGGCCTCGGATAAAGAAACCGCCAAAGTAGACTCTGCTGAGGTTGTGGAGCTTGGCGTACAGGCAGGCCAGCTGGCCGATGTCATTGCTGATCATATGGAGTAAACTCTTCGCCATGTCCTCTTTAGTGAACTCTGGACACAAAAAAAACCACAGTAGAGACATTTCATTCTCTGTAAGGTTGTTGGGGGGGGGGGGGCAGGGGGAAGGGAGAAGAACAGAGAGGGAAGGGTGGGGTCCACATATGTAGGAGTTACTAACTTATTGCAAAGTGCCAGAATCTCAACCAACATCTTGCTTAAGAGCCACTATGGAGTGATGGGATGCAGGCCTACACCTGCAATTCCTCACAGTGAGCTACTATCTCCAGTCATGCCACCACAGGTCCTCAATTCTACAGCAAATTAGTAATTTAACTGAGAGGTGTCATGGGATGACTGGTAATAGAAAATGCTACACTGGTGCAGTAGAGGTGCACTCTTCTTAGCTTGGGGGGGGGGGGGGGGAAGTGTGAAGGAGCTTTACTCTGCATGTAACCAGGCTACACAACAACTTGTATTTATATAGTGCCTTTAACATAGTAAAACGTCCCAAGGCGCTTCACAGGAGTATTATAAGACAAAAAATTTGACACCGAGCCACATAAGGAGAAATTAGGACAGGTGACCAAAAGCTTGGTCAAATAGTTAGGTTTTACGGAGCATCTTAAAGGAGGAAAGAGAATTAGAGAGGCGGAGAAGTTTAGACAGGGAATTCCGGAGCTTAGGGCCCAGGCAACAGAAAGCAGAGTCGCCAATGGTTGAGCGATTATAATCAGGGATGCTCAAGAGGGCAGAATTAGAGGAGTGCAGATATCTGCTAGAGGTGATTACAGAGAAAGGGAGGGGCAAAACCATGAGGGATTTAAAAACAAGGATGAGAATTTGAAATCGAGGCGTTGCTTAACCGGGAGCCAATGTAGGTCAGCGAGCACAGGGGAGATGGGTGAACGGGGCTTGGTGCGAGTTAGGACACGGGCAGCCGCGTTTTGGATGACCTCAAGTTTACGTAGGGTAGAATGTGGGAGGCCAGCCAGGAGTGCGTTGGAATAGTCAAGTCTAGAGGTAACAACGGCATGAATGAGGGTTTCAGCAGCGGATGAGCTGAGGCAAGGGCAGAGGCAGGCAATGTTACAGAGGTGGAAATAGGCGGTCTTAGTTATGCCGCGGATATGTGGTTGGAAGCTCTTTCAGGGTAAAATATGACACCAAGGTTGCGAACATTGTGGTTCAGCCTCAGACAGATATTAGGGAGAGCGATGGAGTCAGTGGCTACGGAACAGAGTTTGTGGCGGGGCTTGAAGACAACGGCTTCAGTCTTCCCAATATTTAATTCGAGAAAATTTCTGCTCATCCAGAACTGGATGTCGGCAAGCAGTCTGACAATTTATAGACCGTGGAGGGGTCAGGAGAAGTGGTGGTGAGGTAGAACTGGGTGTCGTCAGCGTACATGTGGAAACTGACGCTGTGTTTTCGGATGATGTCGCCAAGGGGCAGCAAGTAGTTGAGAAATAGGAGGGAGCCAAGAATAGATCCTTGGGGGACACCAGAGGTAACGATGTGGGAGCGGGAAGAGAAGCCATTGCAGGTGATTCTCTTGTTACGATTAGATAGATAAGAATGGAACCAGGCCAGTGCAGTCCCACCCAGCTGGACGACGGTGGAGAGGCGTTGGAGGAGGATGGAGTGGTCAACCGTGTCAAAGGCTGCAGACAAGTCAAGAAGGACGAGGAGGGATAGTTTACCTTTGTCACAGTCACAAAAAATGTCATTTGTGACTTTGATGAGAGCCATTTCAGTACTGTGGCAGGGGCAGAAACCTGATTGGAGGGATTCAAACATGGAGTTGCGGGAAAGATGGGCACGGATTTGGGGGGCGACAACACGTTCAAGGACTTTGGAGAGCAGACTTAGAAGCAGGCGATACGGACTCTGAATGCCTAAAATGAGAGTTATTCCATTCTAAGCACTAACATCTGCCACCTTAGTGAGCTTAAAATTTAACAAATGTCATAGGTCGAGTGAGAGTTTTTGCTCTGCATTCTACCATCATCACTTATATACCATGAATCATCTTCTGTGTAAGATTCAGCTGGAGGTACACTTTTGTACCTGGAACACATGTTGCACTCTACTGCCATTTATAGGCGAGACTAAGGGTAGCTCCATTGGGCAAGACAATACAGCAGCAATAATTTTTAGCATGGATACTCAGTTAATTGTGTTTTGCACTATGAGTACACCTATGGAATTGGAATTTTTATAATTGCACTATAAAGGAAACCTCCTTAAAACCTCCTGTTCTTAAAATGCCATTTTGTTTTTTCCATTACTTGTAGAAAAAGTTATTTTAATCCCATTTTTACTTCATGTACTGTAACTCCAACCTCAGAAAACCACTCTTATGACTATTTCCATTTCCCACTCCAGCCATTTTTGTTCCTCCGAGAAGGACAAATTAGTATTGATTTAGCATCAGTTTTGGGCTGTGGAATTGTGCTTACTGAGGACTGGATCGAGACTATCCAAACTTACTTCATATAGGACCCTTATAGCCAGAAAGAGAGACTTTCATCCCATAAATTTGGATTGGGTTCAAAACCAAGTATCAATGGTAAAAGACCAACTCAACTATGTTAAGTACCTCTCCCCAACAGTTATCCCAAGAACGTGCTTCCAGTCAAAGATGGTGTATAGCAAGACACGGATACCCACCAAGATCCACTTACCCTTATCAGTAGTCGCAGATTTTCCAAAGCTACTGGCTATAAGATCCCCAGTCAGCCCAAAGGATTCGTACGCCCCTCCGTAAATGTCGCGAACTAACATGTCAACATTTGTGTGCTGCCCTTTCGATGCAAGCTGCAATAATTCATCGAATCGCTGTAGGAAGAAAATAAAAGTGTAAACTGTAAACGAATCAAGTCAACCCTTGGGGCATAAGAGTGGAGAAGGGCAGAATTCAGGAAATAGCTTTTGTAACGCAAAATGCCCTCGAGTCCTAAATAATGTGAATTTTACATCCCTTTGTTCTGTAGTTGCTACACAGAGTTAGGAACACCCAAGCAAAGTGGGAGAAAAATCCGGAGCTTAAAACTGAAATTCATATTCATTGTTTGACCCTCTTGCTTACCCTCCTCTTTCATTGACTCCTTGATGGAGTATAGGTCCAATTGCACCAGTTGTCCTACTGCACCTTGGTCAAGTCATCAGTATTTACAGACGGGCAGTGTCATCACCCTTATCCTGCCCCCACCCGATGTCCATACTTCCAACTATGTTGGATGAATAATGATCAAAAGCAGGAACACTGATCAACTCTTCACTAGTCCAGGGTACAGCGGCCAATTACACTAGTCCAGGGTACAGCGGCCAATTACACTAGTCCAGGGTACAGCGGCCAATTACACTAGTCCAGGGTACAGCGGCCAATTACACTAGTCCAGGGTACAGCGGCCAATTACACTAGTCCAGGGTACAGCGGCCAATTACACTAGTCCAGGGTACAGCGGCCAATTACACTAGTCCAGGGTACAGCAGCCAATTACAGCGGCCAATTACACTAGTCCAGGGTACAGCGGCCAATTACACTAGTCCAGGGTACAGCGGCCAATTACACTAGTCCAGGGTACAGCGGCCAATTACACTAGTCCAGGGTACAGCAGCCAATTACAGTACCCCTACTCCGCCCCACAGCAAAGATCAATTGACTTAGCACAGACTGGGGATTAAACCTTGTCATCTGAGTTTTAAAACAAATTTACATTGACTCGATTTATTTCCTCCCGCAATATTATGTCACAATATGTCCATTCAGTGACCGGGATAGGAACCAGCAATCCCACAACAGATCTCGTCCATTAGTGCTCAACAACCAGATACAAGGAGGTGCGCAAGCACAGCCTTGGCTGAATTGTGCTCAGATTATCCCTCACTATGCGGGAGTGCTTTTCTCACTGTTTCAACACCACCCACTGATGACGCAGAAATGATCAGGACCTCCCTCACGGAAAGGGGTGCGGTTCAACCTCGGTCGCCTTCACAGATCTCTGCCGGGGGCCGGCGGGGGCGGGGACACACACAATATTCTAAACAAGAAGCTAATTTGAAAGAAGCAACAGAAGAGACAGCAGGAAGCAGCATGGGGTGAAGTGAGAGATTTGCCCGAATAACAAGCAAAACGCTTCATGGAAAGTAACAGCATTTTAACTGGTAACCTCAACAGAAAAGAGCAGCTGTTGTCATTATCACTGTTGTGGCAGAACTCAGGATTGATTAAGGTGCCAGCCGTGGCTCTGTGGTGGTGCTCTCACCTCCAAGTCAGAAGGACGTGGGTTCAGGTCCCACTCCAGAGACTTGAGCACAAAAATTTAGGTTGACACTCCCAGTGCAGTACTGAGGGAGTGTTGCAGTGTCAGAGGTGCTGTCTTTCAGATGAGACGTTAAACCGAGGCCTCATATGTCCGGCCTCATATGTCCACTCAGGTGGACATAAAAGATCCCATGGCACTATTTCAAAGAAAAGCAGGGGAGTTCTGCCCGGTGTCCTGGCCAATATTTATCCTTCAACCAACATTACTAAAACAGAACCTTGCTGTGCGCAAATTGGCTGCTACGTTATATTACAAGTGACTACACTTCAAAAATACTTCATTGGCTGCAAAGTGCTTTGGAATGTCATGAGGTCGTGTAAGATGCTATATAAATGCAAGTCTTTCTTTTTTTTCCCCTTTTTACTGCATATGGGGAGAAGGCTGTCATCTAAGTACCTGACTACAGAGCAGAGCTACCTGAAGACTGCTTCAAGCTCACATTCCTGGCCACAGATAGACATGTGGTGTGGAGAAAATCTAAAGGGCAAAGGGGAGGGGAAAGAAATGACCACCTTTGTTTTTGTTAGCAAGGCGCCGAGCCCCCAGAATGTACCACCTCCTATTGAACTTCCTCCGATCCGTTCAAATTGGTCTTCAGACTCCACCTACATGGATGAGAGGAATCACATTAAAATAAACAGAATTTGCTGGTCAATTCACTATTTCTAATCCTCTCTCAAGTTTCCTTTTCCAGTGGTGGTTCACCTGGGCGCATCCCCTTGAGCGGGAAAGAAGCACAAGCAACATCTGATGGCCAACTTTAGCTTCCCCTTGATGGCCTGTTAGGTAAAAGCGCCAGCTTGGCTCACGTGGTACAACTCTCACTTGATTCAGGTCTTGGGTTCCAGCTCGCTCACTGACCTCGCACAAAATATCAGCCGACACCAGTGCCACATCAGGGAATGCTGCATTGTCAGAGGTGCCATCCTTCAGACAAGGTGCTCACAAAGTAGTTATAGATGAGGAGGGTCATTTGGCCCATCCATCCTGAAAGACCTTACACTCCACTCCACGCAGCCTCTACTTCCAGAGTTTTCACCACCACAATTCTAGACGGAAGTCCATGCCATCTGTTGATCACTCTTTGTGAAGAACTTCCTGACCTCAGTGCAAAATCTGCCTTTAACCCAAGTTCAGGTAGACAAATATCCCATGGCACCATTGAAGAACAGGGAGTTATCCCAGTGTCTAAGCAAACATTCCTCTATCAACCAATAGCACCAAAAACAGACACATCCCATTGCAGTTTGTGGGATCTTGCTGTGCACACAATGTTTCCTTACATAACAACAGTGGTTGCACTTCAAAGTAATTCTCTACAAATAACACACACACACACACTTTTAACTTGAGAAATCATTGGTCTGTTTCCTATTTAGGATTCGTATGTTGAAAGAATGAACCAGCTGATCTCGGTCGACACATCAGTTGAGTGCTACAACTAGCCTTGGTGTCCCCGGGCTGGCGGAGGGGGTGAAATTCAGAGTTCCAACTCGATTGCTATCCAGGCACCTCGCTGGAAAGCACATGCGCATCTGGGTGAGGGCAGGATCAGGTTCGTGTGTGATGCCCTCCTCAGTCAAACAGCCTGCTGACCCCCACTATCCAGGCTGGGGGTTGCCAACTCTGATTGGACGTATTCCTGGAGGGTTCAACACATGGCCTCCCACCTCCAATTGCCCCGCCCAGTCAAACAGCATTCCCTCTCTACAAACCCCCCCATCTCCAATATTTTTTTATAGCGAATAAACAAAAGTGTTCAAAGAAAATTACAGGAAACTTTGGTTTGTCCGGAAGTTGTATGTCCGGAAACCTCGATCTAACGGCAGAAATCAGCAGCCGTTTTGTTAGGTTTTTTTTCTTCTCCTAGCATTTTTTTAAACAGTCAGTCTCTGGAAAGCCTCTCTGAAGCTGTTGCTAAGCTACAGAGACACTTCCAAGGTACGGGCCGACTGTTTACAAGCTGTTGCTAACAATGACCACTTGGGCAAGGCACCAGGAGACTGCCAGCTCCTATAGGCATCACTCCCAAATAACAGTCAGTGCCTTGACAAGTGGAGGGGAGGAAATTAGGAGGAAGGTGAATACCAATCCTAAAAGATCGCAGCCAAGATTCGAGATCAATTACCTGTGTCAGCGCTGTTTTGAAAGCTAAAATGGAAAACACATGGTAACTAGGAGAAACTGAGACACAGTAAGTGTACAGCTGTCTCCCTTTACAACATTTATATGTGACAATTTAGTGGAGCGCGCCTTTACATTTCTTAAAAGAGGCAAGACCAGAAGTAGACATGTTGCATTTTGTCAGTCACTGATAGTGCCCAACTATCCTAGACAGATCCTACTTACCCGGACTATAGATACTCCTGACCCAATGTTCACCAGCAGGTAGGGGAAGATATCTGGGTACGTCGTCTGAAAGCGGAATTCAGGGTCTCCGTGCTTCACGTACACAAAGGCCTCATGCGGGATATTTCGCAGCACAAAGTTGCAACCTTTGATTAAGCAAGTCATTTCATCTTCCTTATCCACTCTGAAAAGAAATTGAAAGGAACATCTGGTCTCACTCATATAGAAAGCCAAGGCACAAAGCATCATGTCAACTAGGGCAACAGCAGCATTGACTGGGTTATACCAAAACAAATCCCGTTAAGCACAACCCTGCAACCTGTCCCATCACAAGAAGGGAACCAACTTAAAAAGAACCTCAAGAGTAAAATAGTGGACTGCCCCAAGTGCGTGAACAGCACTGCACTAACAAAACCAAAGCAACAATGTATTCTCCTGCAATACAACTTGACAAAATATATGCAACTCTCCATCCCACCACGCCACCTCCGGTCACATCCCACGAACTGCAACTCCCTCCCTGCCTCTAAAACCCTCACCAAACCCAATCTTTTGACCATTCCTGTCATCTCTAACTCTTCCACGACTGCTCATCCTCCAATTACTCCTGTGAAGTGCCTTGTGCCATTTACATTAAATGCACTATATAAAAACCAAGTTGTTACGTGTGTAAGGTATTTGTAAATAATATAAAACATATGTAATATCAAATTTATTTTAAAAAGCCAAAATGAAGACTATGCTACTGGAATATGGTGCTTATAGTTTCAGAATAAGGAAGAACTGTTGGCTCGAAGTGTGCGTCAAGGTCACTGACTCACTTAAAGGGAAACGCAGCCTTGATTACACACAGTTCATTTTTCCCAAAACACAGCAGTTTACAAATCGAGGGCCTTCCTGTATTTTCCATTTCTGACCAATTAGCATTCCTTGTGTCAACTGACTGGGAAAAGGGAGCATTTTATTTTATTATTGGAGAAGCGAGGGTTTTACTGAGAAACAGGACATGGTTTGGTGATATTGGATTGCTGGCATAGTGTGGATGGGGGCATAACATTACAAAGTTCATTGATAGATTAAACGAGTGGGCAAAACTGTGGCTAAATGCGGGTAAGTGTGAGGGCTAGCTATAAAGACAATGAGGTTTTGCTACAGCTATACAAAGCCCTGGCTGGACCACATCTGGAATATTATGTACAATTCTGGCCACCGCATCAGAGAAAGGATATATTGGCCTTGGAAGGAGTGCAGTGCAGATTCACCAGAATGTTACCAAGGCTCAAAGGGTTAACTAATAAGAAAAAGACTTGCATTTATATAGCACCTTTTACCACCTCAGGGCCTCCCAAAGTGCTTTACAATATTTTTTGAAGTGTAGTTACTGTTGTAATGCAGGGAACGTGGCAGTCAATTTGCGCACAGCATGCTCCCACAAACAACAATGTGATAACAACCAGATAATCTGTTTTAGTACGATAGCAAAATACTGCAGATGCTGGAAATCCGAAATAACAACAGATGCTTAATCTGTTTTAGTGATGTTGATTGTGGGATAAATATTGGCCAGGACACCGGGGAGAAATCCCCTGCTCTTCTTCGAAAAAGTGCCATGGGATCATTTACGTCCACCTGAGGGGGCAGACCGGGCCTCGGTTTAACGTCTCATCCGAAAGATGGCACCTCCAACAGTGCAGCACTCCCTCAGCACTGCACTGGGAGTGTCAGCCTAGATTTTTGTGCTCAAGTCCTTGGAGTGGGACTTGAACCCACAACCTGCTGACTCAAGAGGCAAAAGTACTACCAACTGAGCCACAGCTGACAATGAGGAGAGATTACATAAACTAGGCTTGTATTCCCTGGAATATAGAAGGTTAAGGGGTAATTTGATTGAGATTTTTAGGATTTTGAAAGGAATGGATAGGGTAGATAGAGAGAACCTTTTTCCACTGGTGAGGGAGTCTAAGACAAGGGGACATAACCTTAAAATCAGGGCCAGGTCATTCAGGAGACATGTTAGGGAACATCTCTTCACACAAAGGGTGGTAGAAGTGTGGAACTCTCGCCCACAAGCAGTAGATGCCAGTTCAATTAATAATTTTAAATCCGAGATCGATCGATTTCTTGCTAGCCAGGGGTATTGAGGGATATGGAGCCAAGGCAGGTAAATGGAGTTAGCCATGATCTCGTTGAATGGCGGAAGAGGCATGAGGGGCTGAACGGCCTACTCCTGTTGCCATGAACTGTAGTATTGTTATCTCTGCCATACACTCCTTTTCCAGAAGCATAATACTAAATACTGTAGTATAGGGAGGTCATAGGAACATAGGCTAGCAACACCGCGTTTTCCAGTCACCATTCGACGGGCATGGGGTCGAATAACTCCCAAGCGCTGCAGATCCAAGCAGTATACTTTCTGTACACCATCATGTGCGCTTTACAGCTATCTAGATCTTAGAAAAATGGTACATCTAGCACGCACTTCCTGTCCCACCACCTTTCAGATGTCACACATAGTCTAATGCAAACTTCTGCATCACATTTCAAGAAAAAAAAAAAGGCAGTCACTTGGAATGTACAGGCACTCCGGCAACACAACATACCAGAGCCAGAATGATAGCAGCTTCGTAACTGACCCGTGTATGTACTCACCTTGGGTTTAGGTAACAGCGATTAGACTTTGTGGGTTTAAAAGAGCACTTAATTTTATCAGAATCACACATGATGCATTTCACCCCATAACAGTATCATATAAAAAACTGAGATAACACAGCACACCGACCATTGTATACGGAATACTCTGTCTTCCTCCATAACATTGGCTGGTAATAAAGTTCAAAAAAAAAACTGACACCAATCACGTAATATACTCGCGGAACTCGAAGTCTTATTTTTATACGGGCAGGAGCATTGTAGCCTAGAACGCAAAATGTAGGCTATAAAACACGTCAGGTTCTACACATACGCTGATGACACCCAGCTCTACCTCACCAACACCTCTCTCGACCCCTCCACTGTCTCTAAATTGTCAGACTGCTTGTCCGGCATCCAGTACTAGATGAGCAGAAATTTCCTCCGTCTACATATTTGGAGACTGAAGCCATTGTCTTCGGTCCCCGCCACAAATTCCATTTCCTAACCACTATCCCTCTCCCTGGCATCTGTCTGAGGCTGAACCAGATTGTTCGCAACCTTGGTGTCATATCTGACCCCCGAGATGAGCTTCCGAACACACATCTGCTCAGACTGCCTATTTCCACCTCCGTAACATCACCCAATTCTGCCCCTGCCACAGCTCATCCATGCCTTGGTTACCTCCAGACTCGACTATTCCAACGCACTCCTGGCCGGCCTCCCATCTCCCGCCCTCCGTAAACTTGAGCTCATTCAAAACTCTGCTGCCCGTGTCCTAACTCGCACCAAGTCCCTTTCACTGACCTACACCTGCTCCCAATTGAGCAACGCCTTGACTTTAAAATCCCTCCCTGGCCCCTCCCTATCTCTAATCTCCTCCAGCCCTGCAACCCTCCAAAATACAGCTCCTAAAATTCTGACCTCTTGCGCACCCCCTATTTTAATTGCTCCACCATTGCCGGCTGTGCCATCAGCTGCCGAGGCCCTGAGCTCTGGAATTCCCTCCCTAAGCCTCTCCGCCTCTCTACCTCTCTTTCCTCCTTTAAGACGCTCCTTAAAACCTACCTCTTTGACTAAGCTTTTGGTCACCTTCCCTTATGTGGCTTGGTGTTAAATTTTGTTTGATAACACTCCTGTGAAGCGCCTTGGAATGCTTAATAACGTTAAAGGCACTATATAAATGCAAGTTGTTGCTAAGGTGAAGCCGGGCCCCTTAAGATCCGAGTCTAACTAATTCCTGGATGAGATCAAGAGTTGAATTGTTCTTCAGGTTGCGGATCAGTACCCAGGATCAATGGGCTGGCTCGGTTTCTATTTTTTTTTTTAAGTGCATTTGCTACGGTCAGTCGGACATTCCAGAGATATTCCGACTCCTGCGTCAATAAGGTACTTTCATCGGCGGGATGGAGTTTCTCTATATATTCCAAATGACTGCTTTTGTTGCTATATATACATATAAAATATAGATGTTTTTAAAGGGTGACCGGCAGGAAAAGGAGAAGCGATCTACCATTTGTATAATATCAGCAAGTGCCCGATAGCACTGCTCACGGTCAGTTAGAGGATGCACTGTTTTATAAGGAGGAACATTGTATCATGCAAAATGTAATGCATTATTCTTCTGCTAAAGTGTAGGTGTGTATCGCTTTAAGGCTGGGGCTCTTTGAGAAGGGTGACCTAATAGAGGTCTTTAAAATTATGAAGGGGTTTGATAGGGTAGACGTAGAGAAAATGTTTCCACTTGTGGGGGAGACCAGAACTCAAGATCATAAATACAAGATAGTTACCAATAAATCCAATAAGGAATTCAGGAGAAACTCCTTTACCCAGAGAGTGGTGAGAATGTGGAACTCGCTACCACAGGAGTAGTTGAGGCGATTAGCAGAAATGAAGTTAAGGGGAAGCTAGATAAGTACATGAGGGAGAAAAGAATAGAAGGATACGTTGATAGGGTGAGAAGAGGCAGGGTGGGAGGAAGCTCGTGTGGAGCATAAACACCGGCATGGACCTGTTGAGCCGAACAGCCTGTTTCTGTGCTGAACATTCTATGTAATGTGCAACATCTAATTGCAAACATCAATTATGAAGTTGCTGCCGTTATGTAAGCAATGAATGAGTTCTCAATGATGTCAATTAAGAGACTGTTGACATTCTGGCTCCAGTATTTTGTGTTCTTGAAGACTTCCTTTGTTTCTTTATACATTTCTTTGAAGCGTAACACGTAGGAAATGCACATTTGATGTACCAGTTTTATAATATACCCGTCAATCGCCTGTGGTGTTGCACATGGGGACTTAAGATCAAGTATAGACTTCAGGAGAAGCAGTTACAGGGCGGGGAAATTAGACCAAACATAATTCAGTTCCCCAAAGTCATACCTTCTAACTTTATTTATATATTTCCATTACAAATTCCCATGTCCGCATTTACAACAGTAAACTGCCTGTATGGACTTCTCGTGCTGCAATTACACCCAACCACCAGTGGGGATGCTACAACACAATTGGCTGGAGTGTAATTACAGCTGAACAAATTTACATGACAGTTTCCATTATAAATATGGACTTGGAATTTATAACAGAAAGAGTTGACAAGAAGTGCATGCAGATGCAAGATTTTTAAAGATATATAAAAATACAAGAGAAATCTGCTTCTATCACTAACTCCCTTGGGAGAGTGAAAAAAACTGAAAAGAAATTGGTAGAAAGTAATGTTTAATTAAACTCATATTGGCATTTTTAATTGCATATAAGCAGAACATGCCACTGACCCAGCAGTGTGCTGATTAAGGACAATTAACACAAGCCCACATCCAGTGAGCACAGTATTAATTTAAGTCTTTATTAACCTGTGATTTAGCTAAATATAAAACCAGAAATAGAAGAGGATTTCAGAAAAATTAAATCAGGTTGTTGTCTCACAGCAGAGGGCTGTATAAACATTTCCCTTTTGAATTCTAAATGATTATACAGAGGATAACTCAAACGCTAACCGAAGAATAAATTCTCTTGTAACACAGCTGAACCACATAATTCACAATTGACTTGACTCCAAGGTGAAGTACATCACCTGACTAAATAGAGGGCAATTACTGACAAGTGTTTTATTTGTATCCAAAGTTAAAAAAAATAATTTTAGTGGGAACAATCACAAGTACTAAACAGAAAAAAATGAACTTGTATTTACATAGCACCTTTCACAACCTCAGGGCGTCCCAAAGCACTGAAGCATTTTTTTTAATAAAGTGTAGTCACTGTTGTAATGTAGGGAAAATGGCAGCCAATTTGCACACAGCAAGGTCTCACAAACAGCAATGCGATAATGACCAGATCATCTATTTTTAGTGATGTTGGTTGAGGGATAAATATTGGCCAGGACACCAGGCAGATCTCCCCTTCTCTTCTTCGAAACAGTGCCATGGGATCTTTTACATCCACCCGAGAGGAGAGATGGGGTCTTGGTTCAACGTCTCATCCGAAAGACAACATCTTCCTCAGTACTGCACTAGGAATGTCAGCCTAGATTTTGTGCTCAAGTCTCTGGAGTGGGAGGCGAGAGTGCTACCAGCCAAGGCTGACATAAAGAAGAATAGACAATCCAATAAGACAATTGCGCATTCCTCCCTTGCAAGTGATTTTTTCTATAGTTCTGTTTTTATTCACAATATTCCTCTTAAACCATCATTCTCACCCTCAGTCCTTTGGTACACGTCGCTCCTGACAATAGGAATCTATTTCTCCATCGACCGCAACCAAACCCAGGAGTTAGCTAGCAGATTTTGGCAGGTACATGCAGCACTGATAGCAACCCTTGGAGCAAATCAAGTTTCCCACTTGTGCCCAGAACACAAGAGAGAAAGAAAGATTTGGTTGGGGACTGTGTGGTTCATCAGTGCACCTTGGTGCCAATGTCACTTGTTCTCACTAACTTTTAAGCTCTCACTTACTTTAGTCCCAGCTTCTTCTCGATCAGGCTCTTGAACTTGTGAGCACCGCCTCCCGTGGCTTTAATCACTTTGGTCTCCGTGTTCACCAGGTGGGCTTTGATGAAGTCCAGGCACGTTTCTATATAAGCGTTTTCAAATTTAACAAAATGAAGTCTGGCAGTGATCTCTTCCTGAACGGAGATCTCGTACAGTGGTTCATCATCGGGACCCTTAGAAAAACACAAACACAGCGTCAGGGTCTGAAACAAAGGCTGCGGAAAACCACATTTTCCAGAAGAAATAGAATACAACATGACCAATAAAAGTCTACAGCAGGAGCATGCATGGTTTTTGTCTCCAATGGACGCTCGGGTGCGTACTATAAGGTCTCATATAAAGTTTAAACTCAATATTCCATTAAATTACAAATATCTTAAGTTGCTGATATTAACAGAGCTTGATGTTCTGATTTAGGATGATTCCACCAATGAGGTACCGGTGCCAAGGCTAGCCCTTCCCAAACCTCTAGCAGCACAAAATTCAATTAAATCAATTAGCAAGGAGCAAAAGCACAAAGAGGACTGAGCTTCCTGGACTTGGTGGGCCAGACTGCCAGGGCTTGGGGGCTACCTACAGGCCAAAGCTTGAACACCCTTGTATTACAGGGCGTGTTTAAATGATCGCCTGACACAAAGCTCAAAATTTATGCAAAGTTCTAGTTATTTTATCAAAGTTTTCGGGATTTTTGATTGCCTGTTCTTCGTTAATTTACCATTACACTCATCATAATAGCAGCCTAGAATGAAAAATTAAAATGCAATGAAAAGTAATGGCAAAAGTTAATTCTGTTTACCAGCCAATAATCGTGAAACAGCTGACCTGCTTACTATCCGTGTGGGGAGCGACTGCTTTTGGAACCAGTTCTTTGTTATAGGAGAGACAAAGACAACATCACCAAAGACATTTTTACATTACTGTGGTGCCGCTGACTATCAACACGTGGGTCTTGCACAGTCGATGGAACTTCCTAGTGTAAACTGTCTGGCCCACCTTGTTCTTGTAAGCACCACTTTCGTCAGGTTTCACGTGTACACTGATGACACCCAGCTATACCTTGCCACCACTTCTCTCGACCCCTACACTGTCTCTGTGTTGTCAGACTGCTTGTCCCACATCCAGTCCTGGAAGAGCCGCTTTTTCCTCCAATTAAAAACTTGAAGACCGAAGCCATTGTCTTCGGCTCTCACCACAAACTCCATTCTCTAGCCACCAACTCCATCCCCCTCCCTGATCACTGCCTCGGGCTGAACCAGATTATTTGGAACCTCAGTGTCCTATTAAACTTTGAGCTGAGCTTCCGAACCCATTCCTTTTCCATCACCAAGACCGTCTATTTCCACCTCCGTTTTATCGCCCGTCTCCGCCCCTGCCTCAGCCCATCTGCTGCCGAAACCCTCATCCATGCTTTTGTTACCTCCAGACTCGACTATTCCAATGCTGGGCGACCTACCCTCATCCACCCTCCATAAAAACTCAAGCTCTCAAGACTCTGCAGCCTGTATCCTAATTCCCGTTCACCCATCACCCATGCTCGCTGACCTACGTTGGCTCCCAGTCCACCAACGCCTCCATTTTAAAATTCTCTTCCTTGTGTTCAAATCTCTCCATGGCCTCGCCACTCCCGATCGCTATAACCTTCTCCAGCCCTACAATCCTCTGGAAACTCTTGTGTTCCTCCAACATTGGCCTCTTGTCCAACCCCCACTTTCTTCACCCCACCAATGGCGGCTGTGCTTTCTGCCGTCTAGGCCCTACGCTCTAGAATTCCTTCCCTGAACCTCTCCGGCTCTCCACCTCTCTCTCCTCCTTTAAAAGGCTCCTTAAAACCTACCGCCCTGTCCTAATGTCTCCTTCTTTGGCTCGGTGTCATTTTTTGTCCAATTACACTCCTGTGAAGCATTTTACTACGTTAAAGGCGCTATATAAATGCAAGTTGTTGTTGTCTCTGCATTGGAACTACCTCCTCCATGAACTCAGTTAGCCTGCAGATCATCAGTGGCAGGCTTCAAATGTAAAAATAGGAAAGCAGCGCAGAGAAGTTGTTTTGGCATCACTCTCCCAGCCTGCACCTGGCCACAATATAAGTTGGTTTTCTGACATCTCTCACCCAAATTCAGCCATTACAGTAGGCTACCCCAAAACCACCGTCCACACTACTCTAGGAGATACGCAAAAGTAACTGAGGGATGGCCCACCCACTGGTTTCCCCTCCCTCCAAATATGACCACGGTCGGGACGGACCCATTTTGGAAATTATGAGCATAAATCCATATCTGACCTCTCTGTGGGACGCCACACAAGTGGAGTGGGGATGGAGCAGACACCCACTTGGCTGACTAAATGATGGAAGTGTTGGTAAGAGGAGCAGTATCCAGATGCATTTTTTTTGTGCTAAAGATGGTGTGGGACCTGGGAGCAAATAGAAGGGTACCTAGCTGAAAAGAAAGACTGCAAACAGATGTGCACCCTCCATCACAACTGCAGTATTGTTGGCTAGGTGCCGACCCTGGAGAATATGTCTGCCTGTCATACTTACTTTGCCATAATGATCGAAGGATCGCACTTTGGCTACCTTGTGCTGCACAGTTGAGTAGTAGGCCAGCTTTGTCAAGGAGCCACCTGTTAACAAAAGACATTCTGCTAGTTCTGTAAACATTATGTAGCACGACAGCTCAAACTGCAACAAAAGAGGAACAGCTCGAGAACGCACAGCAGTGCTAAACCAGTGTTGTCACCAGACTTAATTGGTTTGGTGCCAATACACAAGGCGTAAAGATACTTGTGCCAATATGCTTCAATGCTGTGTGCTGCTCTTAATTTACCAGCTCAACCTGCTCCTATCGTCACTTCCAGTGATGGGTCTGTAAGGCTCAAAATGCTCTCAACTACCAAGTTTGAAATAGCTAAATTTATACTTTTACTGTTGGATGCTCTACAGTTCACATGCCCACTGTTATGCGTCACTAAAATATTAATGACAACACCTTTATCTCTCCTGAACAGGTACACCTAGCTACATACTAACTCTTCATCCATTTTTATTTTGCTGCTAGTTCTCTAGCTGAAGCAGAGACTTGCAGCTGCCAAGTCCACTCTCCCTTTTGTATTGCACCTGTATAGTGTAATTCTCTGTTGGAGGAGCCCTAGAAAGAAGCCCACGAATTCTGCGCCTCCAAAGCCCACTCTCGGGAAAAGCTGGGTCCCAGACAATGGAAGCACAGCCAGAGTACAACAAGCCTCCTGCTGACGGCACACTATCAATCATGAAAATATCTGTTAACTGTTTCCTGCTGAAGAAATAGGAATGGCATAGGCTAAGCTCCAATGTTTTATATATTAGATGATTTCTTTTTGTTTGTTTTTCACTCTCTACTTATGATTCTCCCTCCCACCCAATATTTCTGCTACAAGGACAAATTGTTAATGACCTTGGGAGAATATCAGGGGTTAGCGGAGAACTGTTTGGAAGGAAGCCATCAGCATGAGGAGGGGTTGAATAAACAAATACAATTTAAAACGGCAAGTTCAGATATGCGCCGGTGAATGGAGCACGTACTAATCTTAGTTCTGCTCCTTCACACAAACATCCAGTGAACTCAGAACTAAACCTTCACTTCTGAAACACTTCAACAGTGATGTCGGTGGCGAAGTTTATATTTAGCTAGTACATTAAGTAAACCAAAGCTCTTTTATTCACTTCACTAGGAAATTACTGGAAGAACATATCACAATTTTTGTGATGGAAAGTTGTCAGCAACCAAAACTGATAAAACGCAGGATTTGAAGTGCGGAGATTCAGATGTTACCCTCCTCTCTTTTGGTCTTCCCACCCGTGTCCCAAACCACTCTCCCAGCTCTGAGGCCAGGCAGACAGACAACCTGATCTGCCAATGCCATTCAAGACTGGCGTTCCCAGCTTCTCTGCTCCCCTGCGTGGAAGTAGCTGGCCTCTGCACGGCACTTCCCCATCAGCACAAACAACATCGACAGCTCGGCCATGCGGATAAACACAAGCACAAATTTTAGGTATGTGGTGATTATTCCTTGTTTAGTAAAAGTATTGTGATTGGTTGTTTGTTAACTGCCTTGGGATATATGTTGTAATCTCATTGGTCGTTGATGTCACATGATGTGTGGTGGCCACCTTAAATTCAGTTCTTTTCCAGCTTTGGTTGGGACTGGATGTGGAAAGATGTGCTGCAGATTTTAAAGTTAATAAAGCCTAGCTTTGGAAGGCAAATCTATTCTTTATTAACTTTATGTTAGAATGGAGCGATATCTTCAACCAGAACGATTCAAGGCTGACCCCAATTCTGCTGGAGTGGATGATAAATGGAAACATTGGTATTGTACATTTTAAAACTTTTTGGGAGTGTTGGATCAAGAGTCTCTAAATAAGCTGAATATGCTGATCAACTACATTGCTCCGGATGTATATAAATATATTTTGGACTGTAAAACTTATGAAGTGGCTATTTCTACATTGGAAAAGATTTTTGTTAAACCAAAGAATGAGGTATTTGCACGTCACCTTCTATCTGCCCGTAGGCAGCAGGTGGGAGAATCTTTGGATACTTATTTACAAGCACTTCGGTGCCTTAGTGTTAACTGTAATTATAAGGCCGTGACGGCTGAAGAATATAAGGAAGAATCGGTACGGGATGCTTTTATTAATGGATTACTGTCTAGATCAATTCGTCAGTGGTTGTTAGAAAATAAGACTTTGGATCTTAAAAGTGCTTTTGAGCAAGCTTCTACATTGGATGTGGCTCAGAGAAGTTCGGATTCTTATGCTCTTTTTAATCGGCCTGCGACTATGGTTTCGGCAGTTTCGGATGAAAAGGAATTATGTGGACTTAATGGGAGTGGTTTTCTAGATTCTGAAACAGTTTCTACTTCGGCGGCTGTTGCCTCTAGGATTCAGAAGTGTTATTTTTGTGGGAATATCCGGCACCCTCGTCTGAAGTGTCCTGCTCGGGAGGCTGTGTGTAGTAAATGCGGCAAGCGAGGTCATTATGCACGTGTGTGCAAATCATCAGGTTCAATTACCTCCTCCTCTCCTGGTGTGGGAGGGCCCTCCTCTACCACCTCCTCCTCTGTGACTATTCAGCCTTTAGATAGGGCGTTTATTGCATCAATTTCTGCTGCATTTGGTCATGGCCTAAACAAAGCTATAGTTACGGCTCAAGTTAATGGGTTGGAAGTGAAGGCCCTTATAGATACAGGCAGTACTGAGTTTTATAAGTCTTCAGTTTGCGAAGGAGAAGCATTTGAAAATTTCGCCTGTTACGTATCAGGTGTGTATGGCTCAGACGACCCTTACTTCACAAATAGCTGGTTGTTGCTTTGTGAAAATTATTCTTCTAGGTAATACGTATACTGATATACGCCTATCTGTTTTGTCTAATCTCTGTGCGGATATTTTGATTGGACATGATGTGCTTCAGTTACACGAGTCTCTTAGTCTTTCATTTGGAGGGACTAAGCCACCTTTATCTATTTGTGGATTAACCTCTTTATCCATTTCTCCATTATCACTTTTTTCCAATTTGATGCCGGATTGTAAGCCAATTGCTACAAAGTCAAGAAGATATAGTAGTCAGGATAGAGAATTTATTAATTCTGAAGTTCAACGTCTCTTATTGGAAGGAATCATTGAACCTAGTTGTTCGCCTTGGCGAGCACAGGTAGTTGTCACGACTAACGAGAGACACAAGAAACGAATGGTGATAGACTATTCCCAAACTATTAATAGGTATACTCAATTAGATGCGTACCCTTTGCCTAAGATTGATGAGCTTATCAATAAAGTATCTCAGTATAAGGTTTTTAGCACTATTGACTTAGAGTGCTTATCAGATTCCTATTGTTAAGAAGGATCAACCATATACGGCCTTTGAGGCTGGTGGAAAGCTGTATCAGTTTTGCCGAATACCATTTGGTGTTACTAATGGTGTTGCTTGTTTTCAACGGGCAATGGATGCTTTTATAAGTGATAACTCCCTCTCTGACACCTTTTCATACTTAGATGACATCACAGTGTGTGGCAAATCAAGGGTGGAGCATGATTCTAATTTAAAAAGATTCCTTCAAGCTGCAGAAAAAGTTGGTTTAACTTTTAATAAAGAGAAATGTATCTTTTCGACTACTGAGGTAAATCTATTGGGGTATATTATCTCGGGAAACAAGATTAAACCAGATCCAGAACGTCTGCGACCATTGATTGATTTACCTTGTCCTACTAATTCTAAGGCTTTGCAACGAGTTGTTGGACTGTTTTCTTATTATTCTAATTGGATTGCAAATTTTTCACGGAAGATCCGGCCTCTTATTCGGGTTACGACATATCCTCTATCATGGGAGGCCAGGACATGTTTTGAGAATTTTAAAAAGGATATTTTAGGAGCAGTTGTGCATTCTATTGATGAGCAGGTTCCTTTTGTGATCGAGACGGATGCTTCTGATTTTGCAATTGGGGCTACTCTGAACCAAAATGGAAGATCTGTGGCCTTTTTCTCACGTACTTTGAACAATAGTGAAAAAAGACATTCTTCAATAGAGAAAGAGGCATACGCAATAGTAGAAGCATTGCGTAAATGGAGACATTTATCGGGGCGACATTTCACGTTGGTAACTGATCAAAAATCTGTGTCCTTTATGTTTGATGTTAAACATTTTGGAAAGATCAAAAATGATAAAATAATGAGATGGAGGATTGAGTTGGCATGTTACCATTTTGACATCGTTTATCGTCCGGGGAAGGATAATGTTGCTGCTGATGCACTGTCGAGGGCTTATTGTTCTGTGATTCACGGAGATACGCTTATTAATCTTCACAATGCCTTATGTCATCCTGGGGTTACGAGGATGATACACTTCGTACGCAGTAAGAATTTGCCCTTTTCAGTTGAAGATGTCAAGCGGATGACTTCATCATGTTCTATCTGCGCTCGGTGTAAACCGAATTTCTTTAAGCCTCAACGAGCTCATCTTATAAAGGCTACTTCTCCTTTTGAACGTTTGAGCGTCGATTTGAAGGGGCCTCTTCCTTCAACTACTCAAAACCGATATATTTTTACTGTTGTGGATGAGTTTTCAAGGTTCCCTTTTGCTTTTCCTTGTGCAGATGTATCCGCTGCTACAGTTATCAAATGTCTGACTCAACTTTTTGTCATCTTTGGGATGCCTGCGTATATCCATTCGGATCAGGGAAGTTCTTTTATGTCTTCCCAGTTGAAGGAATACCTTCAGAGTCGGGGAATTTCTACTAGTAGAACTACCCCGTATAATCCCCAGGGTAATGGACAGTGTGAACGATACAATGGGGTGATCTGGAAGGCAGTTATGTTGGCTTTGACATCCCGGAACCTTAAGAATACACAGTGGGAAATGGTACTGCCTGATGCCCTGCATTCCATTAGATCATTGCTTTCAACGGCTACTAATGTGACCCCCCATGAAAGGCTCTTTAACTATCCGCGGAGATCTACTACGGGATCTTCGGTACCTTCATGGCTTACTATGCAGGGACCTGTGCTGCTTCGACGCCATGTTAGATTGTCAAAATATGATCCTTTAGTGGAGGAGGTGGAGCTGTTGGAGGCAAATTCCCAATATGCTCATATTCGATTCCAAGATGGGAAAGAAAGTACCGTTTCAATTAAAGACTTGGCTCCTTGTGGTGGCCAGCCCTCTTCTGAGGATATTAACAATAGTCATGATTTAGATAATGTGGATGCTGTTACAGATACTACGAATGTCTCCAATCCGATTGCAGATAATTATACTTCTATTAGTCAGCCCTTGATGGATGTTTATGACCGTCCCAGTTTACCTTCTGATGGGATTTCTAATCCGGAAACCGTTGAAAATCAGGATATGGATAGCCTTCCTGCTGAAGATACTTCTGTGCCTTCTGGTGTGGGAGGGCAAGGAATTTCACCAAGGTTAAGAAGGTCGACACGAACAAGATATCCGGTCGACCGATTGAAAATGGACTTTTAAATTGATAGTAATGTTTTAAAATTGTTGAAATATTTTGTTTTAGTTGAGAGATACTTAATACTTATGTGCAATGTTATTATTTGTTGTTGTTCACTTAGTATTGTGTCATGTAAACAGTTTTACTCTTGTTGTGCATAGTTTTAGTTGTAAATTAATTATAAATTGTAAAGGTTATTTAGGTTGGAGTATATTTTAAAAGGAGGGGTGAATGTGGTGATTATTCCTTGTTTAGTAAAAGTATTGTGATTGGTTGTTTGTTAACTGCCTTGGGATATATGTTGTAATCTCATTGGTAGTTGATGTCACATGATGTGTGGTGGCCACCTTAAATTCAGTTCTTTTCCAGCTTTGGTTGGGACTGGATGTGGAAAGATGTGCTGCAAATTTTAAAGTTAATAAAGCCTAGCTTTGGAAGGCAAATCTATTCTTTATTTCAAGGTACAAATAGTAGAGACAATTTTTTTTTTTTTTTATACAAGAGGAAACTTTCTCCCCTCTCCTGAAGGTGCTGACTCTAGCTGGGGGACGGTACCTTGCCCAAATGCCCATTCTTCATGTGTGGGTCTAGGTGGTGAATGTCAGCAGGTTTTTCTGAACATCATAGCCAAGCTCGATCCTCACCCGCCATGCACACTTTTCAGCAGAAATCACTGAATGTGATCAGAGGCTGATTTCCCCCCCCCCCCCCCCCCCCTTCCTAGCCCAGACATACTGATGCCAACTGTCCTCCTCTCCCTGCGCCCTCATTCCTGCCCTGGCTCAGGTCACCTAACTCAGCAAAGACCGCAAATCAAAGCTGGGTCCTGACGATTCATCTACCGTACATAATATATTCAAGTGTGTGAATTAGGGCTAATTCTATACTCCACTCAGTCCCCAGGGTTACCTCAGTTATTGTCTTGAAAATCAAAGAATGTTACAGCACCGAAGGAGGCCATTCAGCCCATCTTACCTGTGCCAGTCTCTTGAAAGACCTGTCCGGTTAGTCCCATTTCCCTGCTCTATCCACAGAGCCCTGCAAATCTTTCCTTTTCAAGTACCGAATTCCCCTTTGAAAGTCATTGTTGAATCTGCTTCCACCACACTTTCAGGCAGAGCATTCCAGATCATAACTCACTGTGTAAAGAAAAATTCTCATCTCCCCTCTGGTTCATTTGCCAATTATCTTAAATCTGTGTCCTCTGGTTACTCTTGAGCACAAAACTCTAGGCAGACACTCCAATGCACTGACGGAGGTGCCGTCTTTCGGATGAGACGGTAAACCGAGGTCCTGTCTGCTCTCTCAGGTGGACATAAAAGATCGCACGGCACTATTTCAAAGAAGAGCAGGGGAGTTCTCCCCGGTGTCCTGGCCAATAATTATCCCTCAATCAACATCTAAAACAGATGATCTGGTCATTATCACAATGCTGTTTGTGGGAGCTTGCTGTGCGCAAATTGGTGGCTGCATTTCCTACATTACAACAGTGACTACACTTCAAAAGTACTTCATTGGCTGTAATACGCCCGGTGGTCATGAAATACGCTTTATAATTACAAGTCTTTCTTTTACCGACCCTCCCGCTGGTAGAAAGTTTCTCCGTATTTACTCTCATCAAACTCCTTGTAATTTAGAACACCTCTACTAAATCTTCCCTTCATCTTCTCAGAGAACACTGGAAGTCCCTCATCCCTGGTGTAATATAGTAAAGTAGTAACAAGAGTCAAAATTTCCATCTCCAAGCTCCGTTGGTAAAGATATCTCACAGTTGGCAGCTCAGGAAGGAACTGAAGCAGGGAGTGTCTCCCTGTCACTCACAGTTACACGTGAGCTGAATAATGACTCCCTTTAGCCAAATATTGGGCTGACAATCACAGCTAAACCCAATCCTGAAGTCAACAGACACACTTTCCGGGAGATGTCACTGGATAGCGAGAAAATCTGGCTGATTTTTCTTCCTACCAGTCTCGGGGGAAGGAGAACAAATATTTTTCCCCACCTTTGCCCCAGCTGAGATTAAATAATTCAGACTAAGGGGTTCAAACTTGGGACATGCCCGATCTGTATCTCTCAGTGCATGATGTGGTGCATTTACAGGCTGAACCATTGGAGGGCCCATTTATGTGTGGTTCCTTATGTTGGCATCTTAATAAACACTAAATATTTTTTTTAATCTACTGATCATAAAATATTAAAGCACAGAAGGAGGCCATTTGGCCCATCGTGCCTGTGCCGGCTCTTTGAGAGAGTTATCCAAATTAGTCCCACTCCCCCGCTCTTTCCCCAAAGTCCTGAAAATCACCCAAAAGTTACAGAAACAATGAGCACTTGGAAAGAAAAGACTTGCATTTCTACAGCACCTTTCACGACAACCGGTCGTCCCAAAGCGCTTTACAGCCAATGAAGTACTTTTGAAGTGTAGTCCCTGTTTTAATGTAGGAAACGCGGCAGCCAATTTCTGCACAGCAAGCTCCCACAAACAGCAATGTGATAATGACCAGATAATCTGTTTCAGCGATGTTGATTGAGGGATAAATATTGGCCAGGACACCGGGGATAACTCCCCTGCTCTTCTTCAAAATACTGCTATAGGCTCTTTTATGTCCACCTGAGAGGGCAGACGGGCCTCGGTTTAACGCCTCATCGAAAAGACGGCACCTCTGACAGTGCAGCACTGCACTGGAGTGTCAGCCTAGCTTTATGTGCTCAAGTCCCTGGAGTGGGACTTGAACCCACAACCTTCTGACTCAGAGGCGAGGGTGCTGCCCACTGAGCCACAGCTGATTAATGGAATAATAGAATGGCTGCATTGTATAAATATTGTAAGAAGTGGGTTACTGGCATCGTTTCATAGAGTCATAGTCATAATGGCACAGAAGGATGCAATTCGGACCATCGAGTCCATGCCGGCTCTCTATAGAGCAATCCAGTCAGTCCCATTCCCCCGCTCTATCCCTGTAGCCCTGCAAGTTTATTGCCCTCAAGTGCCTATCCAGTCTCCCCTTGAAAACACTGAGTGTCTCCGCTTCCACCACTTCCGTCGGCAGCGAGTTCCAGGTCCTCGCCACTCGCAGTGTAAAAATTATTTTCCTCACGTCCCCCCTGTATCTCTTGCCCAAAACCTTAAATCTGTGTCCCCTAGTTTTTGTACTGTCAACTAGTGGGAACAGCCTTTCCTCGTCTAGCCTATCCAAACCCGTCATAATCTTGTACACCTCTATCAAATCACCCCTCAACCTCCTTTGCTCGAATGAAAACAAATCCAGCTTCTCCAACCTGTCCTTGTAGCTAAGATCCCCCATTCCCGGAACCATTCTGGTAAATCTCCTCTGCACCCTCTCAAGGGCCTTCACATCCTTCCTAAAGTGTGGTGACCAGAACTGGACGCAATACTCCAGTTGTAGCCTAACCAGCGCTTTATAAAGGTTCAGCATAACTTCTCTACTTTTGTACTCAATACCTCTATTTATGAAACCCAAGATCCCATATGCTTTGTTAACCACTCTGTCAATATGTCCTGCCACCTTCAGGGACCTATGCACATTAACTCCCAGGTCCCGCTGTCCCTGCACACTCCTTTAAACTGTGCCATTAAGTGTATATTGCCTCTCCCTGTTCCTTCTCCCAAAATGCATCACCTCACACTTCTCTGTATTAAATCCCTTCTGCCACTTGTCTGTCCATTCTGCTAGCCTTTCTATGTCCTGTTGCAGTCGATTGATATCATCGCTGTTTGCCACACCCCCAAGTGTCATCACCAAATTTAGAAATCTACTTTGTATTCCAATATCCAGGTCATTTATATACATCAATAAAAGCAGTGGCCCCAGCACTGACCCTTGGGGAACCCCACTGTCTACCATCCTCCAGTCTGAAAAACAGCCATTTACCACAACTCACTGTTTTCTGTCCTTAAGCCAATCCCTTATCCAAGCTGCCACTGACCCACCTATTCCATGAGCCTCAATTTTGTTAACCAGCCTTCTATGTGGTACTTTGTCAAATGCCTTCCGAAAATCCATGTAGACAACATCCATTGCATTCCCTTCATCAATCCTCTCTGTTACTTCATCAAAAAATTCAATTAGATTAGTCAAACACAATCTTCCTTTTACAAACCCGCGTTGGCTCTCCTTAATGAGCTTAAACCTCTCCAAGTGCCCGTTAATTTTTTCCATGATTATTGTTTCTAAAACTTTACCCACCACTGATGTTAAACTGACAGGCCTGTAGTTACTAGGATTGTCCTTACACCCTTTCTTGAACAATAGTGTCACATTTGCCACTTTCCAATCCTCAGGCACCTCCCCCGTATCTAGGGAAGATTGGAAAATTATGGCAAGCCCTTCTGCTATCTCCTCCCCCAATTCCCTTTGCAACCTGGGATGCAAGGCATCTGGACCAGGCGACTTGTCCACTCTAAGAATACCCAGCCTTTCTAGTACATCCTGTATCAATTTTCACCCCTTCCATTGCTTCTACCTTTTCCACTTCTACCAATATTTTGTCAACATCCATCTCCTTAGTAAACACCGATACAAAGTACAAAAGCAAAATACTGCAGATGCTGAAATAAAAACAGAAAATGCTGGAGAAACTCAGCAGGTCAGGCAGCATCTGTGGAGAGAGAAACAGAGTTAACGTTTCAGGTCGATGACCCTTTGTCAGACTTGAGGTATATGGGAATTAATGGGGTCAGGGGTTCAAACTCTATTTGGGGCTCCTGAGGGTCTCTCATATTCTCTCTTTGCCAATCTTATTTTCATCTTCACTTCCCCTCTCAACTTATTGTATTTGGTCTGGTTCTCCCTTGAAGAATTCACCTGATATGCATCATACGCCCTCTTTTTTGGTTCATCATCTTCTCTATCTCCCTCGTCATCCAAGGAGCCCTTGCTTTGGTTCCCTTACCCTTCCCTCTTGTTGGAACGTACCTAGCCTGTACTTGGAACATCACTTCCTTAAAGATCACCTATTGTTCCATTACAGTTTTTCCTGTCAGTCTTTGGTTCCGTTTTACCGTGGCTAAATCCTTTCGCATCCCATTGAAGTTCGCCCTATTCCAGTTTAGTTCCACTCTCGATTGTTCCTTGCTCCTTTTCTAGTACCTTTTTCTATATGAAAAAGCAAAAAATGCTGGAAATATACAGTAGGTTAGTCAGCATCTGTGAAGAGAAACGACTGGTTGGGATGGTCCACATGTGCCGTTCATCACAACAGGTACACACCTGGGACCTCACAATCCATCTTTTCCCATTACAGGTGCTGACTGGCCTGCTGTGCATTTCTAGCACGTTTGGTTTTTATTTTGAGTTCCAGCCTTTGTGTCTTTTTTTCCTTTTTCTTTCTCTGTGCCTGCTTTGTTCGGTTGTTACCACTCTCCTCTCGGAGTCATCGGTTGTGGGTTGAAGTCCCCGCTTCAGTGCTTGATCACATAATCTAGGCTGATGTTGTGTTGCAGTCCCGAGGGAGTGCTGCATGGTCGGTAGTGAGACCCTTTGGACGAGATGTTACACCAGGCTGGCTGCTTATTCTGGTGTTGGGGATGATAGTTACAAGTTCTCATAGCAGTTTTTGAAGAAGGGCAGGGAGCACTTTCCATGTCCTGACCAGCATTACTCCCGCAACCAGAAACAGATTAACTAGCCATTCACCGTATTGCTATTTGGTGGGATCGCGCTGTGTGCAAATAGATTGTGGAGTTTGTCTAGCTAACAATCGCTACGCTTAAATATATTAAATTGCGTGTGAAATACTTTGAAACATTTGAGAGGTGTAATAAGATACTATGCAAATGCAACTCTTTTTCATGTGAAGTAAGATTTAAAAATGAGCGTAACAGGGCACGTTTAGTAGAACGCAATTGCGGCAGCAAAATGTGTAAAGATGAAATGTACTAATTATCCTATGTTTAATTGCAGAAATGACCATACCAGTTTAGAAAGATGAAACTTACAAAAAAGAGACACTGACATAACCCTTTTCTGGAAAAACAAAACTTAATAGTGGTCAAGAGAGAGAATGACTCGCTTCTCAGAAATCACATGACCTGATGACTCATTTCCAAGAAATCAGAGGGTGCACAGGCCCCTGCAGTGAAAAGTGAAACTTATGTTATAGGCTACCTTGTTTAAGTTAGACACACCTAGTTAGTGATTAATGTATAGACTTTTAAATCGATTGGACCTCTGGAGTAGGAGGTCTCGGAAAATGTGTATAACTGTGTGAACCTCAAGAGGTTCAGTGGAGTCGGAGCCTTGTGTTGGGACGCAAGAGCCATAGCTCCCCAGGCCTGAATAAACCGTTTTGACTTCAATTATTGGGTCTGTCTTTCTTACAACAAGCCAGTGTCGTCGACCTTGTATATCACTTGGTCCGCACTTTGGGGGCTTACATCACATGTTATCATGAGAATAAGCACAATGTGCTGTATTGCTAACTGAAGAATTAAAGAGATAGCAGTGATGTGGCACATTATGACTTGGACAGCGATTAAGTTTTGCATAGTTTGCGGTTTTTGTTCGTTTGGTAACTGGTCTTGCAGGGCTTCTAGAAGCAGGTTCTCCTGGTTGCTATAGATCAATGTTTATTGTGTGGGGTGTAGTGTGATAGCCAAGTGGTAGCACCCTTGCCTCGGAGTCAGAAGGTAGTAGACCGACACTCCAGCGCTGCACTGGCGAGGGTGTCATCTTTCGGATGAGATGTCTGCTCTCTCAGGTGGACATAAAAGATCCCATGGCACTATTTCGAAGAGGAGCAGGGGGAGTTATCCCCGGTGTCCTGGCCAATATTTATCCCTCAACCAACATGACAAAAACAGATTATCTGGTCATTATCACATTGCTGTTTGTGGGACCTTGCTGTGCGCAGATTGGCTGCCGTGTTTCCCACATTACAACAGTGACTCCACTTCAAATAGTACTTCATTGGCAGTAAAGCGCTTTGAGGCGTCCGGTGGTCGGGAAAGGCGCTATATAAATGCAAGTCGTTCTTTCTTTCTTAATTCTCAGGTCAAATTAATGTTGTTGCCAATGGATTTCCTCCATTTCCTTTTATCTATCTATAAGCAACTAGTTGTCTGCATCCACAGTCCAACCAAAATAATGAAAATATAAGGATTTGAAACTCTTACAAAAATTTCCCAGGATCCCAAAGATTTTTAAATTCTGAATATAGACAAAGTCTAAGTACTTTTTTTTTAAAGAAAACCTGAATCAAATTGCTCCATTCCTGGAAATTATAAACTTGAAAACTGTATGTCCTAGTATTGCCTACACTGTGAACACACAATTTTACTAATTGCTGTTATGCTCATTCCTCATTTTTCTATAACAGACAAGCCTTTTATTGGTTTCAAAGTCTGATTTTTTTTTTGCAGTGGGCAATTACACACATTAATCATTAACGATCTCCTAAGGGAAAACATTCAACCACTTATAATGCATTTTTCCCAGTCAATTAAAGTTTTTATAATTTATATTACCAAACATTACTCAAATCAATGTCAGATACAGAAGGGTGGGAAGCGATGGAAAGCAGAGAGCAATAAATCAGGCCACAGTACAATGAATTTTCTTATGAAGTTCACTGGCTATTCCCTTTTGCACAAAACACAAATCCCAACTTCCCAGATGACGCAGGTGGGCAAGGCAATGAGTAGCTTAGCCACAAACACACACGCACATTTGGTCTCTCACCCGTGCTGAGTGATCTAGTCTCAGCCAGGCTAGTAGTAGTGGCATTATATTTGGCTTCAACCATCCTGGATCGAAAGGGGAGAGAAAAAATAAACTGCTAGATATTTCCTCTCTAGAATGCTATTCAGTAATACCAGCCATTTAACAGCCTGGTCAACACTTTGCATCTAATTTCACGAGAGAGGAACTGACACCATATTCCAGCAGAGTCAGTGCCTTTGCAGGGGAAAGAAGGTAAATAAGAAAATTGGTAGAAAAAAAGTACATATTTTCCTTGAATTACTTAGTTTCAAAAAAATTCTAATTCCTATGTTCAGTAACTGAAATCAAGAAATAACAGTAAGTATGTGCAAACTGCCCCCTTCACAAATGGAGCCAAGAATAAACACATTAAGGTCTTAAAGCAACTTGGGACGTTCTATAATAACCTGCATTTATATAGCGCATTTAACATAGTAAAACGTCCCAAGGCACTTCAAAGGAGCAGTTATCAAACAAAATTTGACACCAAGCCACAAAGAGATATTAGGACAGATGGCCAAAAACTTGGTCATAAAGGTAAGTTTTAAGAAGTGTCTTAAAGGAGGAGAGATCTCTTAGGACCTGGACGGCTGATGTTACAACCGCCAATGGTGGAGCAAAGTAAATCTGGGAAGCGTGAGATTTGGAGGAGTGCAGAGATCTTCGAGGATTGTAGAGCTGGAGGAGCTTACTGAAATAGAGGAGTGAGGCAATGGAGGGATTTGAAAACAAGGATGAGAATTTTAAAATCAAGGCGTTGCTAGACCAGGAGCCAATGTAGGTCAGCAAGCACATGGGTGAACAGGACTTGGTGCGAGTTAGGATAGGGACAGCAGAGTTTTGGATGAGCTCAAGTATACTGATGGCGCAAGGTGGCAGGCCGTCCAGCAGAGAACTGGAATAGTCCAGTCTAGAGGTCGACGTTAAAAGTGCTGTATAAATGCAAGCTACTGTTAGACTGACCGATTAACCTTCTAAAATGACTAGCTCCCTGATAAATACCAATCACGTATTGAAGGATGGTCAGAATGCAATACATACTCCTCCACACTGACTGTGCACTTATTTCACTAGCTATAAACAACTGTGCAGGATTGTGTACTTTTCGATCCAGAGTGGGCTGTCGGAGCGATGCCTGATGGGAGTTGTAGTTTTGCTGTTCGTGCTTTTGAACGTCAAACAACCAGCGGCGTCCGCCTTGAGAACTACAACTCCCGGGGGGCGCTGCAGCATGCCGAGCATGCGCATTGCGCCCCGTCCACTTTTCCTTTTTCCCCTTCCTCTCCCTCCTCCCAATCCTCTCAGGCCAAACAGTTCCCTGGCCCTTATCACCCGCCCCTCACTCTCAGCACCGCCGCCTCGCATAGTTCTCTGCCTACCTATGTCGATAGCGAAGCTCTTGGCATTCTCCAGGTTGCGGAATATCTCGTCGGGCGGCAGGGTGATGCTTTTGTCCAGGCCGTCCCGCACCGAGCGGGACGTTCGAACGCCCCCGTCCGCCTTCGTGCAATCTACCGCCATCGCCGTTCCCACAGCACCGCACGTCAGACGCATCCGCACAGCGACGTCGGTGACGCCGCACGCAATGCCAGGCCATTACATCATCTGCTAAAGTTGCTCATGCAGAGGCTTTGCTGGAATTGTGACACATTCCCGCAGACCCCCTGTAAAATTGTACACACAACTAGGGGCCTCTGTAAATACTGACACACTCCTGCAGACCCCCTGTAAAATTATACACACAACTAGGGGCCTCTGTCAATACTGACACACTCCCGCAGACCCCCTGTAAAATTATACACACAACTAGGGGCCTCTGTAAATACTGACACACTTCCTCAGACCCCCTGTAAAATTATACACACAACTAGGGGCCTCTGTCAATACTGACACACTTCCTCAGACCCCCTGTAAAATTATACACACAGCTAGGGGCCTCTGTCAATACTGACACACTTCCTCAGACCCACTTTAAAATTGTACACACAACTAGGGGCCTCTGTCAATACTGACACACTCCCGCAGACCCCCTGTAAAATTATACACACAACTAAAGACCTCTGTCAATACTGACACACTCCCGCAGACCCCCTGTAAAACAACTAGGGATAGTAAATTTTTCTTATTCATTCATGGGATGTGGGCATCGCTGGCAAGGCAAGCATTTATGGGAGTGATTATTTTCACGGTGTTCTGGTCCCTCTGCGCATGCACCCATTTTGGGGCACCTGAAAACCCTCTGAGGAACCTGAAGCCATTGTGGTACCGTGCATGCGTACCCGACGAATAAGCTTCCTGCAATTTTCCATCTATTAGTCAGTCTTTTGTTCTCAGTTCTATTGAATATGATTGTGGGGGGGGGGGGCGGCGGGAGGTATTGTCCGCCAGAGATTCCACTCCTGATTAATATCCAGGAACGCCTGCTAAAAAGTGAGTGGCTGTCAGTTGAGAACAGGATCAGGCTTGGCTGTGATGCTACACTCACCTACCATCAGTTTAAGTAGACTGTCATTCACTCATTTCTCCCCACCTAGTCTCAGGGGTATTTAGGCCAATTGGAGCAACCCCCGTACTGCCCTTCGACAACATCAACCAAACAAATGGCGTCAAGTTCTGCATGTGCACTGACGACACCCAGTTCTACCTCTCCACCGCCTCGCTCAAACCCTCCACTGTTGTCAGACTGTTTGTCCAACATCCAGTCCTGGATGAGCTGTAATTTCCTCCAGTTAACCATCGGGAAAGATCAAAGCCAATGTCTTCAGTGGCCCCCATCCTCCCACCCCCAAGCTCTGTTCCCTCGCCACTGATTTAGTCACCCTCCCCAGCCACTGTTTCTGGCTGAATCAGATTCTTCGCAACCTTTGCGTCCTATTTGACCCCAAGCTGAGCTTCTGACCCCATACCCTGTAACATTGCACTTCTCTGCCACTGCCTCAGCTGCAGAAACCCTCAGCCATGCTTTTGTTACCTCCAGACTCGACTATTCAAATGCTCTCCTGGTCGTTCTCCCATCTTCCACATTCCATGAACTCGAACCCTTCAAAAACTCTGCTGCCCGTATCCTAACCTGCACTAAATCCCATTCACCCATCGCCCTGTGCTCGCTGACCTATGTTGGCTCCCGGTCCCCCAACACCCCCAATTTAAAATTCTCATTCTCATTTTCAAAACCCTTCTTGGCCTCTCCCCTCCCTATCTTCGTGATCTCCTCCAGAGCTACAGCCCTTTGAGAACTCTGTGTTCCTCCAACTCTGGCCTCTTACGCATCCCCCACTTCCTTCGCCCCACCATTGGCGGCCGTGCCTTCGGCTCTCTGGGCCTTACGCTCTGGAATTCCCTCCCTAAACTTCTCTGGCTCTCCACCTCTCCCTCTCTCTCCCTCCCTTTAAGACTCTCCTGTAAACCTATCTCTTTGGTCTTTCAGCTGACACGTTAAACCTAGGTCCAGTCTGCCCTCTCAGGTTGATATACAAAATCCCAAAGCATTCTTTGAAGAATGTTCTCCCGGTGTCCTGACCAACATTTATCCCTTAGCCATACAACAAATGATTTGGCCATTTATTTCATTGCTGTCTGTGAGACCTTGCAGTTTTCAAATTGTCATTCCGCATTTTCTAAATTACAACAGTGACTGCAATTCAACAGACTTCATTGACTGTAAAGCACTTTGGGACATTCTGATTTCATGAAAGGAACGATATAAATGAAAGTTCTTTCTTTCTTTGGTCAAGCTTTTAGTCGCCCCTCTTTAACATCTCTTTCTTTGGTTCAGTGTCAATGTTTGTCTGATTACGCTTCAGTGAAGCACCTTGGGACATTTTCCTATGTTAAAGATGTTATAAAAATGCAAGTTGTTGTTATTGTCCTACAGTGACTACACTTCAAAAAGTCCTTCATTGGCTGTAAAGCACTTTGGAATGTCCGGTGGTCATGAAAGGCGCTATATAAATGCAAGTCTTTTTATTGGTGAGAAGAGCTAACTCGGTACACATCCGATTCCTTTGAATTTTTCTGTTGTACAAAAACCAACATTTGCATGAGCTTCATTACATTCTGTTGTGATACCCGATTGGAGTACACTGTTATACTGTCACTTTTGCATTGTTCCAAAAGTAACTCCAGAAGGATATGGTGATGGGGTGAGAGGAAGAGGGGTGGGAGGAGGCTGGTGTGGAGCATAAACACCGGCATGGACCTGCTGGTCTGAATGGCCTGTTTCTGTGCTGTAAATACTAAGAACATAAGAAATAGGAGCAGGAGTAGGCCAATCGGCCCCTCGAGCCTGCTCCGCCATTCAATAAGATCATGGCTGATCTGATCCTAACCGCCAATCCACTATCACAGAACCATATCCTGAATCTAACAGAATTAGACACACGAAATAGGAGCAGGATCAGGCTACACGGCCCCTGGGCCCGCTCCGCTACCCACAGGGCCATGACCGATCTGAACCTAGACTCATGTCCAAATTCCTGCCCGCTCCCCGTAACCCTTAATTCCCTTTACTTCTAGGAAACTGTCTATTTCTGTTTTAAATTTATGTAATGATGTAGCTTCTACAGCTTTTTGGGGCAGCATATTCCATGGACCTATCACCCTCTGAGTGAAGTAGTTCCTCCTCATCTCAGTTTTGAAAGAGCAGCCCCTTATTCTAAGACTATGCCCCCTAGTTCTAGTTTCACCCATCATCGGGAACATCTTCCCCGCATCCACCCGATCCAACCCCTTCACAATCTTATATGTTTCAATAAGATCGCCTCTCATTCTTCTGAACTCCAATGAGTAGAGTCCCAATCTACTCAACCTCTCCTCATATGTCCATCCCCTCATCCCCGGGATTAACCGAGTGAACCTTCTTTGTACTGACTCGAGAGCAAGTATGTCCTTTCTTAAGTATGGACACCAAAACTGTACGCAGTATTCCAGGTGCGGTCTCACCAATACCTTGTACAACTGAAGCAATACCTCCCTATTTTTATATTCTATCCCCCTAGCAATGAAAGCCAACATTCCATTGGCCTTCTTAATCACTTGCTGCACCTGCATACTAACCTTTTGAGTTTCGTGCACCAGGACCCCCAGATCCCTTTGTACTACAGTACTTTCCAGTTTCTTGCCATTAAGATAATAACTTGCTCTATGATTTTTCCTGCCAAAGTGCATAACCTCACACTTTCCAGTATTGTATTCCATCTGCCAAATCTCTGCCCACTTACTTAGCCTGTCTATGTCCCCTTGCAGGTTTTTTATGTCCTCCTCACTCACTACTTTCCCTCCCATCTTAGTATCATCTGCAAACTTTGATATGTTACACTCGGTCCCCTCCTCCAAATCGTTAATATAGATTGTAAAGAGTTGGGGACCCAACACTGACCCCTGCGGAACACCACTAGTTACTGATTGCCAGTCTGAGAATGAACCATTTATCCCAACTCTCTGCCTTCTGTTAGATAGCCAATCCTCTATCCATGCCAGAATATTACCCCCAATCCTGTGATTTTTTATCTTAAGCAATAATCTTTTGTGTGGCACCTTGTCAAATGCCTTTTGGAAGTCTAAATACACTACGTCCACTGGTTCCCCTTTATCCACCCTATATGTTACTTCCTCAAAGAACTCCAGCAAATTTGTCAAACATGACTTCCCCTTCATAAAACCATGCTGACTTTGTCCTATTAAATTATGATTATCCAAATGTCCTGTTACTGTCTCCTTAATAATGGACTCCAAAATTTTACCTACCACAGATGTTAGGCTAACCGGTCTATAGTTTCCAGCCAGCCCTGTCTACTATGTCCTGATTGGACTCCAGAGCGCAACTCCAGAGCCAGAGTACCATAGGGAGGACATTTCACACCACTTGGACATGACACCACGTGAGGTATAACTCCAGTCCAATAGCAAACCAGGTTTAAAAAATGCTCAATGATATAAATTCAAGCAGTTTCTTGGAGGGCAGGGATGCTTCCCACATGCTCAGGAGGGTGCAGATTCACAGCCTGTGATATAAATAGGAGTTAATGGCTTATGAACAGCTCTCTGCACCAACTGATCTCATTATAAAAAGAGCCTAACATCGAAAAAATATCCCCAAACACTGCAATCTATTAATGATTAATAGGATTACGTTTCAGCCTCTTCATCTGTCAACATATTGTGTTAAATGTTTTTTTAAATCTTCTTTCAATTGTAAATGTTTGAAACACAAGAGTGGGAGAGCATTTTCACCTTCATTCTAAAGACTCTTCAGACTCTTGTTTAATTTTCTCCAGCAGATGTTTGCCAGATTAAACCCACAACAATGGCAAAGAGCTTGTGTTGAAGAATGAAGTTGATCCTGCTTTTGTCAGTCCTTTAGCACAAGAGGCTCGCAATGAGCTATTTGTCCCGGGCGATGGCCATAAACTCACTGCTGCCTCTTCACAAACTCCTTTCAACTCTTAGCCTGAACTCAATGTGATGTTAATGCGGCTCATTGGGGCTTTCTCGGCTATTCATTCCCCCCATCGACCTTTTATGTCTCAAATCAAACTCGAGTGACTTAAACAAGCTCCAGAAGAGTCCATCGAGGTTGTCTTTGGTCTTGAGTTCTTTCAAAGGCCTGTCGCGTGCCAAACCCCCTCTCAAGCCGCTCCCAAAACTGACTTCAGTTTACCACTTCGGGATATTTCTCGCAGTATCGAATCGATTTTTCAGAGATGCTCCCACATTTATTGTGCGGCCGGAGCTGGCGACTTGTCTCTCTCTGTGGGCACGGAATTGGCGCTGTGTGAACTCAATGAGACGGAGGCGTTTCTGCGATTTTCTTCGCTGTGAGGTGCCGTCCTGGCTGAAGGCCGCTGTCAGAGACGGGCTCCCATTTAATATGATAAACAGGAGGCCCCGGGGATTCGCTCCAGCTTAGCAAATCGCTCCTTAAAGAACACCTAAAAAGATTTCATGGGGTGTATAAAGATTCACTTGTAGTTCTTTAAAAAAAAATTGCTGACATATATATATTTGTCACGAACTCCTTAAAATAAAGCTATCGGATGCTTCTAGAATCGTAGAATGATACAGCACAGAAGCAGGCCATTCGGCCCGTCGTGTCTGTGCCGGCTCTTTGAAAGAGCGCTCCAATTAGTCCCACTCCCCTGCTCTTTCCCCATAGCCCTGCAAATGTTTCCCCTTCAGGTATTTATCCAATTCCCTTTTGAAAGTCACTATTGAATCTGCTTCCACCACCCTTTCAGGTGGAGAAACATCTCTGCAACATTTAGGCAAGAATTTATCTCTGTATTTTGAACAGGTGTTTGGTTATAATTTCCGTTACAATTTCACTCCATCTCAGAAACACGTGATGATGTATGTGAACCAATTCCTTTAAAAAGTCTATATTTGTACTGGAAAATTGTCTTAAAGATCATCTATTGTATTTAATTACAGAACCTTCAGGAAAATTACATTTTAAACAATTCTTCTGCATTACTGTGATCCCTTCAAGCATCTTAATGGAAGAAATAACATTAATAAACAAATCCTAGTTGGTTCACAATAAGTTGATCTGTAGTAGTTCATCCAGGAACCTCAATTCCTAACTTCCTCATTTTTTTCCTGTATTGTTTATGCCATTGTCTGAGACCCTGTCCCTTTAGGTCCCAAGGGGTGTGGTAGTGTAGTGGTTATGGTACTGGACTCTGAATCCAGAATGTATGAGTTCAGAATCTCTCCACGGCAGTTTGAGAATTTAGATTCATTACTATTAAAAAAATCTTCATTGTAGAAGTGACCATGAAGCTGTGGGATTGATTCACTCATGTCCTTTAGGGAAGGAAGCCAGCCGCCCATATCCATCTGGCCTATATGTGACTCAAGTCCCACATGAATCGGATTGACTCCTAACTGCAGGCAAGCTACTCATTTGTATCAAACCACTACAAAGATTGCAGTGGTTCAAGAAGAAGGCCCACCACTACCTTCTCAGGGCAACTAAGGATACGCAATAAATGCCCCCCTTGGTAGTGACTCCCACATCGCGAGATTGAGTAAAGCCCCAATTTCAGGCTTCTGGTTGGTTTCCGATCTCCTGGACTTCTCTGGGCATTTAGACTACGTTTCTGCTTTGAACTACACCGGGTTACACCTCTACGTTTCTGCAGTGGACTACACTGGATTACACTGTAAGACTTACCTGCTGTGTCTCTATCTCCGCTGCTAAAAGTTGTTTTTTTGTTTAAAAATAACTTTTAAACTGCGGCTGTGTCTCTGCTGAATTGGTTCTACTGGTTTTCCAGCTTTGTTGGCTTCTAGCTAGCAGCTGTTGTTTCACTGGCTGTCCGGTGACTCGTTCTACTTTGCTGTTTGCTGGCTAGTAGTTTTACTTTTTCTCCGCCACTTTGATCTACGGTGACCGACAACTTGCGTCAATTTCGCCATCATCTTTCTGCACCGCTACCGACTCTCATTCCTACGGCAACAACCTCCATCCTCAAACTCTCTACCCTTCAAATAGCTTCTGGACTTCACTCACCTCCTTTGGACAGCGGTTCATCGATGCTCTATACCGGCCCCATCCTGCTTACGTCGGCTTTGTCCCTCCATGGGACCTCTGACTTTGACCCTGGTCTCCCTATTATTGTCTCCAACCTATTTCCTGCTCCCAGGAAATATGTATTGCATTAATTATTACATAACTAGGCCTATGTAAACTGAGCTTTTCCCTGTGTCCATTCACGTGCGCACTTTGGCTGCTGCTCCGGACCCGAGTCGTTCATTTCTTTTTCCATTTTTTCTCTCCCTTTTCCTTTTCTCTCTATCCCTCCCTTACCGCTCTCTCCTGTCGTCATGCCTCCTTTCATCTCTCCTCTCTCGGATACCCTGCCCTCCCAAATCCCTACCCCAATCCTTCATTACTCTTCGACCTTCCTACTCTCCTGCTGCCGTCCCAGGCTTGACTCCCTCTTGGATAAGCCTACAGCTTCCCTCTGGGTCTCTCTTGGCATCCTATGAAGGGCCATCGCTGCCTCCTTACGAGCAGCAACCCCAACTGTCCCATCCTATTCTTTCGCCGACCTTCCCGCCCAGTGCGTCCACTGGGGGCTAATCTTGCCAATCTCCTTCCCGTCCAACTCATCCCTCCCAGCGCTGACCCTGTGGAGGCTGGCAGTGGGTCAGCCATCACCGATCCTCTCCGCATCTCCCTCCAGAACGTCCGTTCACTTGCGAACAAGGCCCATGAGCTTATCGTGGATGATTGCATCGACATGATGGCCCTGATGGAAACTTGGTTGAGGGGTGATGACACTTTACCTTTAAATGAAGCCTCCCCGCCTGGCTATACCTTCTACCACTTGCCACCCCATGGTGGCGGTGTGGCTCTCATCACCAAGTCACACCTTGGTCTGTCCCCCTACTCCTCCGGCACTTTCTCCTCCTCTGAGCATCTCACCTTAGTCCACCCCCTCACCTCTCATTAAAAATTCTCATTCTCTACCACCCACCCAAGTACCATAAAAATTTTATTACTGAGATATCTTCACTGCTTTCCTCCCTCAGCCTCTGCACCGAGCGACTTCTCATCCTCGGTGACTTCAACCTCCACCTCAATTCATCATGCTCTCTCTCCTTTGAGTTCACTAGCCTCCTATCCTCCCTTAATCTCTCCCTCCATGTAAATTCTCCAACCTATATTCACGGCCACCCCCTCAACCTCGCCATCTCTTGTGGCCCTGCTACTTCTATTGTGTCAATTGCAGATAAGGCCATCTCTGACCACTTTCTCGTATCGCTCTCCACCCACATCCCCCTCCCCCCCAACCCCGCCACATCCCAACCCTACTTCCTTCTGTGTCCGCCCCTGGAAAAAAACTCTCTCACAACTCTCTTACAACTACACTTACGAAAACCCAACTTTCCAGCCTTTGGCCCTTCCCTCATCACGACATTTCTGCAGCAACCGATCTGCTCAACCACACCCTTACCACCACCTTTGATGTCCTAGTCCCTATTAAAACAATTACCCTCTCTCACCCTGGCCATTGCCCCTGGTACGGCTCTCATCTTCACTCCCTTAAGTCCAAGGGATGCAGACTTGAATGGATTTGGCGGACAATTGGATAAGCCATTCACTGCCAGATGTGGCTGGGCCACATAAAGCATTATCGGGTCCTGCTCTCATGTGCCAAAATTGCTCATTATTCCAGAATCATCCTGGAATGCAAAGATAAACCCTGGTTTCTATTCTCCACTACTAACCGTCTTCTTAAACCCCTCTCCCCTGTCTCCTCCACCCTCACCTCTGACAAGTGTGAGGAGCTCATGGACTTCCTTGTCTCTAAGATTGAGACCATCTGTTCCCCTACTTCCCTCCCATCCCCTAGCCCACCGGGCCAAACTTCCTCTAAGGTTCCCACCCTGCCCTAGTCCTGAACTCACATCTTTCTCCAGTTTCTCTCTGATCTCCCCTCATGACCTCTCTGCACTCATCTTGTTCATGAGACCCACTTCCTGCTCTCATCTTGTTCATGAGACCCACTTCCTGCTCCCTCAACCCTATTCCCACCAAACTGCTGACCACCTAACTTCCTTTTCTGGCTCCCATGTTAGCTGACATTGTTAATGGTTCTCGCTCCTCAGGTACTGTCTCCCTCTCCTTCAAATTTGCCATCATCACCCCTCTCCTCAAAAAAACAGCCCTTGACCTGGTTGTCCTTGCAAACTACCGGCCCATCTCCAACCTCCCTTTTCTCTCCAAAGTCCTTGAACGTGTTGTTGCCTCCCAAATCCGTGCCCATCTTTCCTGCAACTCCATGTTTGAATCCCTCCAATCAGGTTTCCGCCCTTGCCACAGTACTAATGACATCCTTTGTGACTGTGACAAAGGTAAATTATCCCTCCTCATCCTTCTTGACTTGTCTGCAGCCTTTGACACAGCTGACCACTCCATTCTTCTCCAACACCTCTCCACCATCATCCAGTTGGGTCGGACTGCACTCGCCTGGTTCCATTCTTATCTATCTAATCATAGCCACAGAATCACTTGCAATGGCTTTTCTTCCCACTCCCACATCGTGACCTCTGGTGTCCCCCAAGGATCTATCCTTGGTCCCCTCCTATTTCTCATCTACATGTTGTCCGTTGGTGACGTCATCTGAAAACACGATGTCAGTTTCCACATGTACACTGATGACACCCAGCTCTACTTCACCGCCACTTCTCTCGACCGCTCCATGGTCTATAAATTGTCAGACTGTTTGTCCGACATCCAGTTCTGGATGAGCAAAAATTCTCTCTAATTAAATATTGGGAAGACCGAAGTCATTGTCTTCGGTCCCTGCCATGAACTCCGTTCCCTAGCCACTGACTCCATCCCTCTCCCTAACATCTGTCTGAGGCTGAACCACACTGTTCGCAAACTTGGTTTCAAAGTTAATCCTGAAATGAGCTACCGACCACCTATCCGTGGCATAACTAAGACTGCCTATTTCCACCTCTGTAACATTGCCTTTCTCCACCCTTGCCTCAGCTCAGCCACTGCTGAAACCCTCATCCATGCCTTTGTTACCTCTAGACTTGACTATTCCAAAGCACTCCTGGCTGGCCTCCCACATTCTACCCTACATAAACTTGAGGTCATCCAAAACTCAGATGCCTGTTTCTTAACTCACACCAAGTCCCATTCACCCATCACCCCTGTGCTCACTGACCTACATTGGCTCCCGGTTAAGCAATGCCTCGATTTCAAAATTCTCATCCTTGTTTTCAAATCCCTCCATGGCCTCGCCCCTCCCTATCTCTGTAATCTTCTCCAGCCCCACAAACCCCCGAGATATCTGCGCTCCTCTAATTCTGCCCTCTTGAGCATCCCAGATGATAATCGCTCAACCATTGGTGCCCATGCCTTCAGCTGCCTAGGCCCTAAGCTCTGGAATTCCCTCCCTAAACCTCTCCGCCTCGCTACCTCTCTTTCCTCCTTTAAGACGCTTCTTAAAACCTACCTCTTTGACCAAGCTTTTGGTCACCTGCCCTAATTTCTCCTTATGTGGTTCAGTGTCAAATTTTTGTCTTATAATACTCCAGTGAAGCACCTTGGGACATTTTACTACATTAAAGGTGCTATATAGATACAGGTTGTTGTTGTTATTTTACTTTAATAATTTCAGATTTTAATAATTTGCCTCTTCATTTTCAATTCCACTCCTAAATGTACAAAAACTTAAAACACTACATAGGACAGGACGGTGTCTAGCATCAGACAACGAAATACTCTCATTTGGAATTTATAATGAAACGCTGTTTACATTTATTTCAAACTCCTTTTTAAAACCTCAGTGAGTGAAAGTGGTCTGAAAGCTGGTTTTTTTTTGTCAGCTGGGTGTCTGACCTGTACAAAAAGAAACCCATTCTCAGGCTTAAAAATCTCCAACCCACATGACTGAGAAATGCACAGAAGCGGAGTTTCTGTTGGTCTGTTATGCTCTCTCCTTACAGGAATGCGCCCACTTACTAACACTCAGAGAATGTAGGGGCAGATTGGGAAGAGCCGAGTCCTGGAGACCCCCAAGTGCAGATAGGGGAACTGCTGCAACTTAACTGGACTGATGCACGCATTTCAAGAGAGTTGTGTGGGGACTTTTCTGCCTTGTGCAGGCTATTGCTGGGGAGGGTGTTCGCGATGGGAAACGGCTCAGGTCGGGGGGAGCTGGAGGCCGCTGTGAGATTCTGAGCAGAAAATTGTGATTGTGTCAGAACATGGAGATCATTAGCACGGTGCTGGCTTTGAGAGCAGAGCGTGAAATGGATTTAGGATTTACTAGAGAGCGAGAAATGAGCTTTGAATAGCACCCCCACTATGACATTGGCCGCCAGCCCCTTCACCGCCCTGTCACTCACACACACTGATCAGCAGCAATTTTTCAGATCATCTTTTGCTTATGAAGGAAATGACTCCACAGGTGTTACATTCTTGCACTTGGCACTTACGTGAGAGGAGCAGGAACATAGGAAAACGAGGAGGCCATTCAGCTCCTCGAGCCTGTTCCACTATTCAATTAGATCATGGCTGATCTGTATCTCGACTCCAGCTACCAGCCTTGGTTCTATATCCCTTAATACCCTTGCCTAACAAAAATCTATCAATCCTGTTTTGGAATTTTCAATTGTCCCCCAGCCTCAACAGCTGTTGGGGGCGAGAGTTCCAGATTTCCACCACCCTTTGTGTGAAGAAGTGTTTCCTGACATCACCCCTGAACAGCCTAGCTCTAATTCTAAGGCTATGCCCCCTTGTTCCGGACTCCCCGCCGCAGAGGAAATAGTTTCTCACTATGTACCCTATCAAATCCTTAAAGATTAGAAAGCACCATGTGAATCTCCTGATCTATCCTTATCGAGTAAGCAAACTGCAGCGACATTAGGTAAGAAAAAAGCAATGGACATTTCAGCCACTTTATACACCTCCTGTGTACCAGGAAATAAAGCATCTGGAGTATCTGGCAGTGATGCAAGTGATGCAAGTGTGCAGTGTATATATTTCCTGCTGAAATCGTCCTCAAATGCGAGGAGGGAGAGAAGGATGAAGAATTGAGGAAGGCAGAGCTTGCACGAAAAAAAGTACAAAAACCAGCCTCTGAATGCCAGTGATATTTCAATTGACACACCATAGCCAAGTCTTTCCTAATGTTATTATAAATATAAACCCAGCGAACTCCACACAACAAAGTCGATTCTTTACTGTCATTGTACCTACAGTTCTTCAGTGATCAAGATATTTCTCAATCTTTTTCTCACTCCACTCCCCACATTTGCCTGTATCTTTTACCTCCTCCAGCAGATGTTTCCACATCAGCCCACAACAATTGCAAGCAGCTCATGTTTAAGAATGAAGGCCAGCCGCTTTTTTTTTACCAGCCCAGAAAAGACAATGAGCTGTTTGTCCCGGGCGATGGCCATAAACTCACTGCTGCCTCTTCACAACTCCTTTCAACTCTTAGCCTGAACTCAATGTGATGTTAATGCGGCTCATTGGGGCTTTCTCGGCTATTCATTCCCCCCATCGACCTTTTATGTCTCAAATCAAACTCGAGTGACTTAAACAAGCTCCAGAAGAGTCCATCGAGGTTGTCTTTGGTCTTGAGTTCTTTCAAAGGCCTGTCGCGTGCCAAACCCCCTCTCAAGCCGCTCCCAAAACTGGCTTCAATTTACCACTTTGGGATATTTCTCGCAGTATCGAATCGATTTTTCAGAGATGCTCCCACATTTATTGTGCGGCCGGAGCTGGCGACTTGTCTCTCTCTGTGGGCACGGAATTGGCGCTGTGTGAACTCAATGAGACGGAGGCGTTTCTGCGATTTTCTTCGCTGTGAGGTGCCGTCCTGGCTGAAGGCCGCTGTCAGAGACGGGCTCCCATTTAATATGATAAACAGGAGGCCCCGGGGATTCGCTCCAGCTTAGCAAATCGCTCCTTTTTGATATTTTAAAAGAAATAAAAGGAGCCAAAAACTTCTTGGAAAGAGAAAGTGTTGAAAAGCGACGAAGAGAAAAGGCTCAACAAGGGAACTAGTCAGTGAAGTTATCAAACAGAAAAGGGGGCCTCGTCAGACTAAACATTCAACAAATTGAAACCTTCAATAATAAACAGTTCAACGAGTCCTGGAATAAAACTGACGGGTGGGGGTTACTCTGGTGAATACAATGAGGGAAGATGTTGTTTATAAACATTTCGTTAAACATAACGCATAGAACCTTCCCCCAATGTTGAGTTTACATAAGTTCACCTCGAACAAACTGAGCAAAGTAACAGTTCCTATTCTGCACTGCCGGAGTAGATAATGATGTATATCGACCAATTATTTTTCTCTCGTCTTTTAATACAGTTTATAACAAACTAATCGCTTGGTGTCAACCTTGCTCAGTGGTAGCATTCTTCGCTGCTACGTGAGGGATTGTGGGTTCAAGCTCCCACTGCATAAAATTATTGGCAGGGTAGATGCAGGGAGGATGCTTCCCCTGGCTGGAGAGTCTAGAACCAAGGGTCCTAGTCTCAAGATAAGGGGTTGTCCATTTAGGACTGAGATGAGGAGAAATGTCTTCACCGAGAGGGTTGTGAATCTTGGAATTCTCTACCCAGAGGGCTGTGGATGCTCAGTCGTTGAGTATATTCAAGACTGAGATCATAGATTTTTGGACTCTAAGGGAATCAAGGCATACGGGGGGATAGTGCAGGAAAGTGGAGTTGAGGTCAATGATCAGCCATGGTCTTATTGAATGGCGGAGCAGGCTCGAGGGGCCGTATGGCCTACTATTTCTGATGTTCCAGAGACTTGCGCATATAATCCAGGCTAACACTCTAGTGCAGCACTAGATGGTTCACATCTGAGGTGCCACCTTTCAGATGAGATGTTCAACCGAGGCCCCATCTGCCCCATCAGGTGGACGTAAACGATCCCATGGCACTATTTCGAAGAAGAGCAGGTGAGTTCTCCAATATTTATTGGATTTTGAGCAATATTTACCCCTCAACCAAAACCTAAAGACAGATTATTTAGTGATGATCAGGTTGCTGTTTGTGGGAGCTTGCTGTGCGCAAATTGGCTGCCGCGTTTCCTACATTACAACAGTGACTACACTTCAAAAAGTACTTCATTGGCTGTAAAGCGCTTTGGGACATCCGGAGGTTGTGAAAGGCGCTATAGAAATGCAAGATCTTTATTTACTGTGAGCAGCTGAAATATTCCCACTTCTGGACACTTTATGGTTTATTTGACCCTTGTCCAGGAACGGTTCTTTATGGATGATTTGTGAGGGTTCCTATGGCAACAAGTCCCACCAACAGATAATGTAGAAGAAGACCTGGGATAAATCATACGTTCTTTTATTTCAAATACACAATCACAACAATACAATATTCCTAATATAACCACAACCTGCTCTCACGGTATCTCAGGCACGGTGTGAATGTGTTATATACACACAGGATGACATCAAAGGGAGTGTAAAAATACCTGAGGAGATTCCCTTATGCTTAATGAACACCAATAGATGCAAGTTGCACAGAGTGGGGGCGAGTGGCCGATCCCACTGTTTATCTGTGGGTCAATGTACCGAGTGTGAAGCGATGATAAATGAAAGCGCTTGTGGAGAGAAAAAGAATCCCCGAGGACTCGCTGGGAGTGCTGCCATTTACTGGTGTGGGAAATGTAGAAATCGCTAATAACCGTAACATGGCGATTCAAAACGGGCCCTTCTCCCTCTCACAGACAGCTGGCGTCCCTCCATTCAGTTCATCCCCCCTCTCTCTGTCTCGGCACAAAAGAGTCTGGGCCTGTGAAAAGTGCAAGTGTCTAACCTAGCCCAGGTTTAAATGTTGTCACTGCCTCGAGAATCGCCGGGCTTTTCAAACCCATCCTTACTCCCAGCCCGAAATAATCAATGAAAAATAACCTCTCACGCAAAGCGCTCCCTCAACCACCGACTTGAGGTTCTTTCCATAATGATGATGATGTATTAATATATAATAAATAATCCCATTTAGTATCCCAGTGGGGTTCAATCTCGCCTCCAAGGAACAGGAATATTACGTTGTGTTATTGTTTGTTAGACACCTTAATTGCAGTTAGTGCCACTTTCAGAGCTCTGCACCATCTCAACATCACTCTTAGTCAAAGGAAAGATAGGAATAATCAGTCACAACGCGAATAACTTGGAATCCTGCCCTTACAATGTTTATATCTGGGACGGGCCTTCGAGTCTAATTACGTTCATTAACTTTGATTTAATTATGTTTGGGAGTCATTTCCTCCCACAGTCTGGAAAGACGGGTTGTGAGGGGACTTTGCAGGAATTGCCCTTGTGCAGGATGTTGCTGATTAATTCATTTAAGACTTAACAAGCATGTGCATCGTCCGTCTCACTTCTGAACGCGCAGCAAAGTAGGTTTAATAACACAGGTCTGTGTCACAATTACCAGCACTAGTCAATAAAAGTAGAAAAGTTGCTTTAAAGTGTGTCTACCCCCCAGAGAAAGCCTCAAAGGACGAGGAAAGGCTGGTTAAGAGAGCTGTGAGTGGAGCTTTTCTGTCTTGTGCAGGTTGTTGCTGGGGTGGGTGTTCGCGGCGGGAAGCGGCTCAGGTCGGGGGGAGCTGGAGGCCGCTGTGACTCTGAGCAGAAAATTGTGATTGTGTCAGAACATGGAGATCATTAGCACGGTGCTGGCTTTGAGAGCAGAGCGTGAAACGGATTTGGGATTTACCAGAGAGCGAGAAATGAGCTTTGAATAGCACCCCCACTATGACATTGGCCGCCAGCCCCTTCACCGCCCTGTCACCCTCACACACTGATCAGCAGCAATGTTTCGGTTCATTTTCCGCTGTGTGAGGGACATTACCGCACAAGATGCGAATCCCTGCTCTCCGACCCTTGGCACTACTTGGTGGTCTCAGGGAAAGATTAAAATATGACATTTCGAACAGACAAGTTGTAAAATATAGTTCAGAAACGCAACATTCTCAAAGTAAACGCACCCAGTCCTCTCCCAGAAAAAAAGAGTAAAAACTAAAGGATTCGATAAATTTAAGTTAGAGGATCTCACATATTTTATCTGATCTATTTTGTCATTATAGTCTCACACACTGAATATGCCACCCTTATATCTGTACTCCGATACGTGCCTCACATGCAGGGTGTAACTCTAAACTCCTCGCCTCCTTCCTCCTGCTGTCTTCAGGTGTTTAAAATCCAAGCTTGGCGTCACCTAATCTCTACCTCCTGGTTTACTGCATCTTTCCCACCCTTTTCAAACTTGGTGGACGGCACTTAGGGGCCTCGTCCCTCCACCTATGTGTCTTGATAGAAATGTCATACATGGTATCGCATTTCTCTACTCCATGGGTCACTGGACAACAACGATCTTGATTGTGCTCCTCTCCATAACCCAGCGACACCTGGGCCCAGGCCGGCACCCGCAAGGCCAGCCAGCTCAGCCAAAACCGAGGTCCTACCTGCTCGGTATGGCTGCATTCCTCCCCTCAGACATGTGGGACATTCCTGACCGAAGCTGTTGAATATGAAGAGCTGGTTTGAGTATTTGCTGTACCCGCAGGGTTAACTTTCACTTTATTAACTTTTCATTCCTGTTTATTGGGAACAATCTAAGGAGACATAATACGATAGCAAAATACTGCGGATGCTGGAAATCTGAAATAACAACAGAAAACGCTGGAAAAACTCAGCAGGCCAGGCAGCATCCGTGGAGAGAGAAACAGAGCTAACGTTTCAAGTTCTGAAGAAGGGTTTCGACCTGAAACGTTAACTCTGTTTCTCTCTCCACAGATGTTGCCTGGCCTGCTGAGTTTTTCCAGCGTTTTCTGTTGTTATTAAGGAGACATAATATTGTCTGTCCCCGTTGTGAGGGAAGAAAAAGTGTCTGGCAATGTTTTCCCTTCTTGCTTACAAATATAAACTACAATGAAGCACATCACAGTAAACACATTAATATCCTGCCATTCTCACACGAAAACTTTGACAAAAATAGTGTGGTTCCTGCTCCCTTAATGTTATATGAAGGCACTACCCCTTTAACAACCCACCATATTTAGTAATAACATATTTAATGAAATAATTGGCGAAAGAACTAGAGGGGAAATGAGGATAAATTTCTTCACACGGAGGGTTGTTCTGATCTGGGACGCACTGCCTGAAAGGGGTGGAACCAGATTCCATGGGAACTTTCAAAAGGCAATTGGACATGTACTTGAAGACAATTAATTTGCAGGGTTATGGGGTAAAGCTGGGGTTGGGGTTAAATTAGACAGCTCCTTCAAAGAGCCAGCACAGGCACGATGGGCCGAATGGCCTCCACTGTGCTGTAAAATTCTATGATTCTAACCCACCATATTTCTCAGGTGTAACACTTTTTCTGCCAACTCGAGTTTAAAAAATCATTCGATTATTTTTCCATTAACAATTAAAGTCTCCTATTAAAATGAACAAACATCTTTACATTTTAAATGTTTGTTATCATTGAGCACTCACCCCAATACAATTTTTTTTGTACAGTAAGTGAACGTGTTTTTTTGGGATTCTTTCTTTAGTTAAGTATTTGAAATCAGTCGTTCAATTCGAATTTTAAAATAACAGAAAACGCTGGAAACAGCCACAGGTTAAGCAGCACCTGTAGAGCGAGGGAGTTAGGAGCAATGTTTCAGATTTCCAGCATCTGCAGTGTTTCACTTTTCAGTTTTATTGCTCAGTTCGAACTACCAAGTTATGTTAGACTGGATATCCACTCTGCGGGTGCAGTAATGTATTGGTTCTGTTACTGGACAAGTAATCCAGAGAACGTGGGTTCACATGCCACCACGGCAGTCGAAGAATCTGAATTCACATTTTAAAAATCAAAATCCTGGAACTCCCTCCCTAACAGCACTGTGGGAGCACCTTCACCACACAGACTGCAGCGGTTCAAGAAGGCGGCTCACCACCACCTTCTCTAGGGCAATTAGGGAAGGGCAATAAATGCTGGCCTTGCCAGCAATGCCCACATCCCATGAACAAATTTAAAAAAATCTAGAGATAAAAAGCTGGTCTCAATAAAAGTGTTGGATTATTGAAGACCCTGATGAGAGGGGTATGGTTCGGTAGTGGTTATGTTACTGGACTAGAAATCGAGAGATCGTGAGTTCCAATCCTAATTTGAATTCACATCCACTCCGGTCAAGTAAGAGTCTAGGGACCTTCTGCTAGTGGCCAACTAATTTACTCTTGAAAGCATCGATTTGGTTTTTAGCAGGTGTTATTAGGCGAGAGATAAATGGCCTTTGGTTCTCAATTGGAGTCCAGAGAATCGTCAACATTTCACAGCGAGACCCTGTGAAATTCTTTTAAACCGGCATCGAGTCTCATTTGTCTGTTAAATGACTAACTGGACTCTCTTTAAAAGTGAGTGGGGGATAAATAAAACAGAACTCTATCTGGCCAGTAACCACATGAGAAAGTCATCAAGTTACCCTGTCCCTGTCCCAATGAATGCAACCCATTGCTGAAGCCCTCCACTCTGAATCGGTGGAGGTCCCAGGGAGGAGATGAGTAACTCGTGAGACCTGCCCTGACTTTTGAAATAGTATTTTGTCGATTTTAAAATTAAACACCAATAGAACCCTTTTTCTGGCCTCATATTTGGTAAGAATGGATACATTTTACGCCAGGATGCCCCACCCCGCAGTCCCAACAACCCCGCTCTGTGAGCACCGTTGTCTTACCTGCTGATTTGGCCTGTTTGCATGACACGGTCCAGAAGGCTTGGGAAGAGCTGTTGCCACACTGGTGGATAAATCCTAACTCACACAGGAAAAACTGTCAGTATCAGCAGTTTGAGATATGTACAAATTAATGCGGACAGGGATTTAAATCCGGCGTCCAGGCCAATATTTATATAAAATAAGAATGACTTGCATTTCTATGGCGCCTTTCACAACCTCAGGACGTCCCAAAGCGCTTTACAGCCAATAAAGTACTTTTGAAGTGGTCACTGTTGTAATGTGGGAAACGCGGCAGCCAATTTGCGCACAGCAAGCTCCCACAAACAGCAATGTGATAATGACCAGACAATCTGTTTTTGTGATTTTGGTTGCGCAATAAAGATTGGCCCAGGACACAGGGAGAACTCCCGTGCTCTTCTTCGAATAGTGCCGTGGGATCTTTTACGTCCACCTGAGAGGGCAGACGGCCCCCCCGACAGTGCTGCACTCCCTCAGTACTGCTTTGGAGTGTCAGCCTAGATTATCCCTTAAGCAACACCGCTAAAACATATTATTGTATCTCATTGCAGTTTGTGGGAGCTTGCTGTGCACAAATTGGCTGCCGGGTTTCCTATATTGCAACAGTGAATACACTTTAAAAAAGAGTACTTAATTGGCTGTAAAGCATTTTGGAATGTGAAGGGCGCTGTATAAATGCAAATCTTTCTTTCTTTCAAACCCCTGAAACTCCATGATATCCACCTTTGCGGCCACACTAATACAAATGTTTAGACACCCCTATTTTAGTTAATCGTGAAAAAATACATGAATTGATTGCATCTCCAGTGTTCTGACCTGATATCTCTCTTACTGTATCCAAGAAGCACACTGTCCTTCCCCTAAATGCTGATAAATAAGGTCACTCAGCTACACGAATGAAAATCAAATGAAACGTGCAACTTCCCGCCAGGATGGAGCTATCTTAAAAAGGAAATAGCTTGGTGAGAAATATTTGCCAAACCCATGTGTCATTCTTAGTGTTTGCAGATACACTGAGTGTTGGCGTGATTCACCGTTAAATGTATAACTGCCGAAGTATTTCTCTGTCACCTAACCAAGAAGCAAAAAAAACCTGACACAAAACAGCGGTTAAACTGTGAGCTAGAGTGTAATAGGAATGGGCTGTACTAACAGTTCTTTGACATACCCGAGTTACATGTACATCGAGTTGACAGCACAAAACAGGCCATTCGGCCCAACTGGTCCATGCCGGTGTTTATGCTCCACAACGGCCTCCTCCCACCCCACCACACCTCACCCTATCAAGATATCCTTCTATTCATTTCTCCCTCATGCGCTTATCTAGTTTCCCCTTAAATACATCTATATTATTTGTCTCAACTACTCCTTCTGGTAGCGTGTTCCACATTCTTTGGGTAAAGCAGTTTCTCCTGAATTCCCTATTGGATTTATTAGTGACTATCTTATATTTATGACTTCTAGTTTTGGACTCCCCACGAGTAGACATATTTTCTCTGCATCTACCCTATCGAACCATTTCATTATCTATAAGGCCTCTATCAGGTCACCCTTCAGTCCTTTTCTTTTCTAGAGAAAATAGCCCCAGCCTGTTCCTCTCAGTTCTGGTATCATTCTTGCGAATCTTTTTTGCACCTTCTCCAATGCCTCTATATCCTTTTTATAATATGGAGACCAGAACTGTGCACAGTACTCCAAGTGTGGTCTTAACAAGGTTTGATACAATTTAACATAACCTCTCTGCTTTTTAATTCTATCCCTCTAGAAATGAACCCCAGTGTGTGGTTAGCTTTTATGGCCTTATCATTGGAAATATGTTTGACAATGGTGCACATTTTGAACCAGTTCCACCTTTTTTTCATGGCAAACATACACTAATCTTTAAATTGACTTCTTGGTGTTCCTTCATAAATCCGAACAAAAAGGTAAGTGGTGTGCTGAGATTGCTGATCGTTTCATGTGTTTCCTTTACAGAGATTGGGTGCCTGTTTGGATATCAGGTGAGCACACTGTTGGCCTGGACTGTGATGTTCTCCCCCTCATCCCCCCCTCAATCCCCCCCCCCCCACATCTCATATTATGTAATAGCTTGGCATATATTATGAGGGGCCGCATGGGCAAGGTGCATGAGGTCCATGGCACTGTACCATGAGACCATTGCAAGAGACAGCACATTCAGAAGAGATGGGGAGAAATTGGGAATAAATGCAATTATGTTAAGCCAATGTATTTTAAAAATATATAATGGTAGAGGCTCCACCAGTGACCTTCTGGATAAAGGCACTACAGTAGTTGGTGTAATACTAAACTGTAGAGGCTGGAAGTTATCAGGTTCAATTGGTGGTGTCTACTGATCGATTGAGTTTACACCCTAGACAGCATTGAAATTAGTGTCAGCAATTCTTGGCTAGGCAGACAAACATTCAACCACAGTTCCTCATGTCTCAGTCCAACCTGCCATTCTCACCTTATCCCTCATGTCCCTTGTTCTCCTGCAAACATATCTCATTTTCTCTTGAAGTTATTTCCAGTATAAATTTACTGAAATTACTTCAGTGGCCTTCCTTAGTAATTCATTCCAAATGTCTAGTGCTGAGGAGTAAAGGGAAAAATCCATTTCCATCTTCAGTATATAAGAAATAAAAAGTTAAGGACAGGAAAAGCCCAAATGAGTCATGGAGCTGGTCCCTCAGGGGTCACTGTTTCAGAATAAGGGGTCGGCCATTTAAGACTGAGATGAGAAATGTCTTCACTCAGAGGGTGGTGAATCTTTGGAATTCTCTACCCCAGAGGGCTGTGGAGGCTCAGTCGTTGAGTATATTCAAGACAGAGATTGATAGATTTTTGAATATTAAGGTAATCAAGGGATATGGGGATAGTGCAGGAAAGTGGAGATGAGGATCAGCCATGATTTTACTGAATGGCGGAGCAGGCTCGAAGGGTCAAATGGCCGACTCCTGCTCCTATTTCTTATGTTCTCTGTGGCTTAGTTGGTAGCACACTCGCCTCTGAGTCAGAAGGTTGTGGGTTTAAGTCCCACTCCAGGGACTTGAGCACATAAAGCTAGGCTGACACTCCAGTGCAGTGCTGCACTGTTGGGGGTGTCGTCTTTCAGATGAGACATTAAACCGAGGCCCTGTCTGCCCTCTCAGGTGGGCGTTAATGATCCCATGGCACTATTTTGAAGAAGAGCAAGGGAGATATCCCCGGTGCCCTGGCCAATATTTATCCCTCAATCAACATCACTAAAACAGATGATCTGGTCATTATCACATTCCTGTTTGTGGGACCTTGCTGTGCGCAAATTGGCTGCCGCGTTTCCCACATTGCAACAGTGACTCCACTTCAAAAAGTACTTCCTTGGCTGTAAAGTGCTTTGACATGAAAGGTGCTATAGAAATGTGAGTTTTTTCTTTCTTGATTGTCCAGCTCACCAAGTCTAACATCCAACTGCAATTTCAACTCCTTTAAGAGCCTTGACTCCACTAACTTATCTGGGTCCTGAAATTCTAATCTTGAGAAACTAATTTGCCCAGACTTACCAAACTGATTTGAAACTCTGCCATAGTGGAGGCAGTTAACTCCTCCCTAAGATAGCGGAGAGAGGAATTTCAGAGACCAATGTGTTAAGCGACCATTAAACACAGCATTTCAGAACCCTGGGAGATTGTTCGGCAACTTCATCAGCCTTATCGATCAGTTTTACATTTATTTTTCAGTAATTTCTAAGATAGAACGCAAATGAGATAGATTTATTTCAGCAAGTAACGTTTTGGGATCCAGTATATGAGCAATTTGAGACATAACATGTGGTGAGTGTAGCGTGCTTGGGAGGAACAGGTGACTTTGGACCTTTGGAATCTCCAAACTCCACCATTGGGGGTTTCCCTCACCTCATGTCTGGGGGTACTGGAGACTAATTGATAGAGATTGATTGGTGATTAGTTAACAACTCCATTATCGTTATACCATAGAACGACCAAGATGGTAGACGGTGAACTAGATGGAGTTCGATCTTTTATCAACAAACAATTCCTCTGTTCGTAGTACCAAGTCCCTTTACACCCAACCTCCATTGCATCCAATGTGATGTCTCTCAGAATGAGCATGAGAATTTCAACATAGGAAAAATAGAAACTACAAGCGTGAAGGTGCGACGCCTCATCACTGAAATGAACTAATAACAAATGAAGTTACTTTTCGCTTTTATACACGATTTTCCTTAGAAGCGGGATTCAGTTCATTGTCCCCTGATCAATGGTGGATTCAACGGTGAAGGGTTCAGGATCACCTGCTTCACACACTTCTCCGTTATCCCTCTTCTGCCAAGACCCACTCCCAACATTTGCCTGTATCTTTTACCTCCTCCAGCAGATGTTTCCACATCAGCCCACAACAATTGCAAGCAGCTCATGTTTAAGAATGAAGGCCGGCCGCTTTTTTTTACCAGCCCAGAAAAGACAATGAGCTGATTGTCCCGGGCGATGGCCATAAACTCACTGCTGCCTCTTCACAACTCCTTTCAACTCTTAGCCTGAACTCAATGTGATGTTAATGCGGCTCATTGGGGCTTTCTCGGCTATTCATTCCCCCCATCGACCTTATATGTCTCAAATCAAACTCGAGTGACTTAAACAAGCTCCAGAAGAGTCCATCGAGGTTGTCTTTGGTCTTGAGTTCTTTCAAAGGCCTGTCGCGTGCCAAACCCCCTCTCAAGCCGCTCCCAAAACTGGCTTCAATTTACCACTTCGGGATATTTCTCGCAGTATCGAATCGATTTTTCAGAGATGCTCCCACATTTATTGTGCGGCCGGAGCTGGCGACTTGTCTCTCTCTGTGGGCACGGAATTGGCGCTGTGTGAACTCAATGAGACGGAGGCGTTTCTGCGATTTTCTTCGCTGTGAGGTGCCGTCCTGGCTGAAGGCCGCTGTCAGAGACTGGCTCCCATTTAATATGATAAACAGGAGGCCCCGGGGATTCGCTCCAGCTTAGCAAATCGCTCCTTTGATTCTTTTTTTTAAATAGCGCGCACACACAAAAAAAAAGTTCTTTGAAACTGGTTAGAAAGTAAAAGTGTTGATCAGACTGGATTCAAACTGAGAGAGAAACTGAGCCACAGATTGAAGCAAAGAACAAGTCGCTGAATTAGAAAACAGGAGGGAGAGAGGGCGAACCGCGACAGAGAGGGAAATGTAATGTTGGTCGGTGGGGAACAGACTTCGTTCAAACATTTATCGACGAATAGAGAGGGAAGGACGAATAAATATTTAACTGAGTAGAAATTGAGCAAAGGAAAATGCGGTATTTACAATAAGAATCTCTCTTTAACTTTACAACGGATTATTTGGATGTACAATTTCACCCAAGTTGCTGAGTGATCTCATTAAATAATCTTACAGCACAGGAGGCTATTCGGCCCATCGTGTCTGTGCCGGCTCTTTGAAAGAGCTCTCCAATTAGTCCCACTCCTCCCGCTCTTTCCCCATAGCCCTGCAAATGTTTCCTTTTCAAGTATTTATCCAATTCCCTTTTGAAAGTTACTATTGAATCTGCTTCCACCGCCCTTTCAGGCAGCGCGTTCCAGATCATAACAACTCGCTGCATTAAAAAAAATCTCCTCATCTCATCCTTGGGTCTTTTGCCAATTGACTTAAATCTGTGTCCTCTGGTTACCGACCCTCCGGCGAGTGGAATCAATCAATCAATCTATCTGTCTGTCTGTCTGTCTGTCTGTCTGTCTATCTATCTATCTATCTATCTATCTATCTATCTATCTATCTATCTCCTTCATAATTTTGAACACCTCTATTAAATATCCCTTTAACCTTCTCTGCTCTAATCAGAACACTGTGTTTATAATTTGGAAATAAACATATAAAAAATGGGGGAACTCTCTGGCACAGCTCTGCAAATGGTGGAGCTACAGCAATAAGCTATCTCTGGGGAAAAGAACCCGCACTGAATGGGAGCGGCGCATTCGCTGTTCAGCTTCTCACTCCAATAATGTTCCTACTACACCACAGCCTGCTCTCACGGTCTGTCCCTGTCGCAGGCACGGTGTGAATGTGTGATATACAAACACGATGACATCAAGGGGAACTTTGCACAAAAATACCTGAGGAGATTCCCTTATGCTTAATGAACTCCAATCGATGCAAGTTGCACAGAGTGGGGGCGAGTGACCAGACTGTTCATCTGTGGGTCAATGTACCGAGTGTGAAGCGATGATAAATGAAAGCGTTTGTGGAAAAAACCCCGAGGACTCGCTGGGAGTGCTGCCATTTACTGGTGTGGGAAATGTAGAAATCGCTAATAACCGTAACATGGAGATTCAAAACGGGCCCTTCTCCCTCTCACAGACAGCTGGCGTCCCTCCATTCAGTTCATCCCCCCTCTCTCTGTCTCTGCACAAAAGAGTCTGGGCCTGTGAAAAGTGCAAGTGATTAAAACCCCAGGTGTGGTATCCCAACCCCAAGAGATTCACTGCTGAAACAGACCATTGGGCATTATCACGTTGCTGTTTGTGGGATCTTGCTGTGCGCAGTCGGCTGCCGTTGTTTCCTACGTTACAACGGTGACTACACTTCAGAAATACTTCATTGGATGTAAAAGGCCATTTGGGACATCCTGAGGTTGTGAAAGGCGCTATAGAAATGCAGGTTCTGTCTTTTTAAGCCTGTGCAGAAATAAACACAAGTGGTCTCTTTACAGGAGGCACCTTCCCCGCAGTTAATAGCAGAGGAGGTTTTTGACTGCATTTTGTGTTGCTTGTTATACCGGAGGATCATTCGGGACAGGGAGCAGGCCATTCAGCCCTTGAACCTGTTCCGCCACTCAAGGGGGAAGTGCCTCTGTTGGTTTGAATGGAAATCTGCTTGCTACATATTAATTGACATCTCAACCTATCTCCATTCTCGCCTTTGTTAACAGTAACCGGCCCACTTGTTGATTTCATTTACTGGAATCCAGCGAGTGCAAGTATCATTCACGCTGGAATGAACTCCATTTATTACCAGGATTTCCCCAACGAAACACAACATTGCACCAGCTCTTTGGCTATGCAGCACACGCGTACAGCCATAAACGGTTCAATTGAGAATCACTAACGCACAACCGGCATCCTTAATATATTTTCAAAGAATATTTAGTATTTTAAAGTTGTGAAGGAGATCTTTTCTGTCTTGTGCAGGCTGTTGCTGGGGTGGGGGACTGTTCGCGGTAAGGTGGGGGGTGGGGGGTGAGAGCTGGAGGCCGCTGTGAGACTCTGAGCATAAAATTGTGATTGTGTCAGGACATGGAGATCATTAGCACGGTGCTGGCTTTGAGAGCAGAGCGTGAAACGGATTTGGGATTTACCAGAGAGCGAGAAATGAGCTTTGAATAGCACCCCCACTATGACATTGGCCGCCAGCCCCTTCACCGCCCTGTCACCCTCACACACTGATCAGCAGCAATTTTTCAGTTCATTTTCCGCTGTGTGAGGGACATTACCGCACAAGAGGCGGATCCCCGACCTCTCGCAATGCGTTTCGTTTTTGGGGTGCATAAGTTAAATTGTAAAACGTTACACACAAACATCTAAATATCGCCAATTAACGTTTTAGTAACTATATTAAAATTAGCACCAAATAATCCACAACAATCTTCCGAGTGAACAAAGGGATGAAGTTAAAAATGAAAGATAATAAATGTATGGGGCAAACACATTCCAATCCGGGCTTGGACCCAGACAGAATCCCACAAAAATTCCTAAAGTGACCAAATTCAATCAAAATTCAGTTTTGTTGCATTCGGGGTAAGAATTGATCAAGGGTCGGGGAAGACCTGTACACCTCCCACCTCCAGTCTCCAACCCCCTCTGGGGCCGCACCCCTCTCCCTAGATTATCACTGTGGTCATTCCTTCTCTGGGCTCTCCAAGTATTTGTCGTCCTTCCTGTACCCTCACCGTGTAGGACTCATCCCTCTCCAGTCCAACTCATTTCCCCCCAGGACCTCAATCTGTGGAACTCCAGAACTTCCCTCAACTCTCCGCTTCAAACCGTCTATAAAACTCAACCCTGGCGTCACCGAATCATTTCTTCCCCCCTGCTCTTTTCAAATTTGGCGCTATTATTTACAATAATAATTTCTCCTCTTGTTTCTCAATGAAATACAAGGCGTTTTTATTCACGTGGGCTCCGAGGTATCTCAGACTGGTGAAGACGGTTCCTGCTGTTTATCAGCAGATAGTTCGGAATATAAAAGCGATTGAAACTTCTTTAGAGAACATAAAGAAGCGATTCCCTGTCCACAGTCCTCTCCTTTCCAGTCAATGACAAATATATTTTAGAAGCAAACCCGCGTGTTGATCAAATGACCTGTCACTCAGAATGATTAGTAGTTTGGAACATTTGACCCGTAAAGATTGTGTTGGACGTGGGATGCAGTCAGCGCCCCCTCGGTGCCCAGGCCTGCTCCCCGGGCCGGATTTACGGCAATCACCTCTTTTGTGGGCTTAATCCTATTTTGTGAAAATTCCCTTTTGTTTCTCGACACTTGGGGGGGAAACAAAGAGCTCGGATAATCTGCGGGGAGCATTTGAAAATGTTCTTTCTCAACACTTGAGTGGGCCGTTTTGATTTTTAATCGGCTCAGAGTAGATCAATTCTTGTTACAATAATCATTTCTCCTTCTCACAGACAAACTCACATTTCCTAACTCTCTCATACATTCTCTAACTTTCACCCTCTCTAACTCTTTCTGCCTCTAACTCGAAGTCCTCTCTAATTTCCACACTGAGTCCCTACTCACCCTCTCTCTCTCACAATCTCACCCTCCAGTTCACACTAGCCTACTCCTTAATGGCCATTAACCACCTGCCACAGCAACCTGCATTTATATAGCGCCTTTAAATCGTAATACGTCCCAAGGCGTTTCACAGGAGCATAATCAGTCAAAAATGGACACTGAGCCAAAAAAGGAGATATTAGGACCAAAAGGTTGGTCAGCGAGGTAGGTTTTAAGGAGCTTCGTAAAGGAGGAAGGAGATGGAGTGGATTAGGGCGGGAATTCCAGAGCTGAGGGCCCAGTCAGCTGAAGGCACGGCCGCCAATGGTGGAGCGAAGGGAGTGCGAGATGGACAAGAGGCCAGAATTGTCAGAAGGCAGAGATTTTGGAGGCAATGTTCCCTCTAATTTCCCCCCCCCTGTGTGGCCCCTTTACATTTGCTGTTCAATATCTCTTCCAGCGGCAACAGCTGGTGAGCGGCTTGCGAGGGACCTTAGGGGGAACATTGGTTGTGGGGCTTGAGAAGGTTACAGAGATAGGGAGGGAGCGAGGCCATGGAAGGATTTGAACACGAGGACGAGAATTTTAAATTCGAGCCAGTGTAGATCAGCGGGCACAGGGGTGATGGGTGAACGGGACTTGGTGCGAGTTAGGATAGGGGCAGCAGAGCTTTGGGTGAGCTCAAGTTTAGGCGGGAGCAAGGTGGGAGGGCGGCCAGGAGAGCGCTAGAATAGTCGAGTCTGGAGGTTACAAAAGCGTAGATTCTTTTCCTAATTTTTAGAATCAGGCGGGCGTATTGTAACAAGTATTGCCTTTCCTGTGGCACCCACATCCGAAGAATCAATATTTTAAAATCTTTCGAAGGACAGGGCCCTGGCTCCAGATTTAAGCTAAAACTTTAGTGTAGGTGCAAAGAGGAAACTGCTTAGCTAAGATTGTGGTGTAACTCCATCCTCATTCTCTCTTGGGTACAAGCTCTCAAACACTTTCTCTCTAAGACTGCAGTTATACTGGCACTTTTGTGTTGATGTGAAGTGATTCCTGGGACTGGGGACAGGGTCACTGGCAAGGTTTTGGAAGCTAAGCAGAGCCAGGCCTGGTTAGTACCTGGAGGAATGACCATCAGGGCAAGACCAGGTGCAGAAGGTTCACGGAAGGAGCCCTGAGGAGGGGCGGTTGGTGAGAAGGTCACGGAAAGAGCCCCGGGAGGGGCGGCTGGTAAGCAGGCCCAGGCGTTGGGCTGAAGATTGTCGGACAGGAGGAATGGTGGAAATGGAATGGCGGCGCGCACAGACGCAGCAGCTTTGCTTCTCCCAGGACGGTGCTATTTACATTTAATGTTAATGTTATTTGTACTGGACTCATGGGAGCTTGCAAGATCACATTTCCTTGTACAATGACAATAAAGTTGAATTATTATTAAATTAACTTGGGGACCAAATCCCGATCAGACTTCTGAATGTACTCCAGCGAAGCAATCCCACCCCCAATACCCCTCATCTCTCCCCACCAATCCCCTCAATCCCCCAAACCCGCCCCTAACCTACCTCAACCCGCTTTGAGGAGATCATGTCACAAATCTTAAACTTGGCACCAGGTGGAGTATAATTCCAGTCTGATATAAATTGATCCATTTGATCTCCCAGGCACTTTATAAACATAGTATTTAGTCTTTTAAAGATATATTAAAGCGGGTTCTGCTATATTTGCTCTCTTAATATAAACACGTACATAGCTCTCTTCTAGAAAGCAGAGTAACAGTATAATTCTGTTGAAGATATTACAAGGACCCGGTGGGCGAGATATGGAGAAACTATTTCCCCTAGTGGGAGAATCAAGAACAAGGGGAAATAATCTTAAAATTAGAGCTGGGCCATTCAGGAGCAAAATAAAGAAGCACTTTTTCACACGAAGTGTGGCAGAAATTTGAAATTCTCTTTCCTTAAAGGCTGTGGATGCTGGAGGTCAATTGGAGCTTTCAAGACTGAGATTGGTAGATTTTTGTTGGGTAAGGGTATCAAGGGAAAAGGTAGCAAAAGTGGGTAAATGGAGTTGAGGTGCAGCCCGAGGGCCTGAATGGCCTTCTCCTGTTCCTTATGTTTCTATGTTCCTCTGTTCTTCCCAGCTTTGCTTCACATTTTACACCAATGGACTCAGAATGGTGATATAGTAGAACTGCAAGCTCAGATGTCAAACGCCTATTGGAGCCTTTTTAGTGAATAAAAGTACAAAGATAATTTCAATAATATGACTATAATTACGTTTGTGGTGTTCAGTTTATATTACACTTTATGGGGGCACTTTGTTTTTTTGATGAACACTGTGAATAGAGAGGAAATAGGAATCGCGGTTCATTGTTGACTAATGACTATTACGGTGTTAATGATTAACTGCACTAACCAACAATTTGTCTTTAGATATTGTATGAAGTACCCCAATTGCCCAACAGGGTGTCCATGATTAACACAATCAATATACTATATTGGCTCTCAATCCTGTTGTGTGTTTTATTGTTCGGTTCAGATCCTGCGCATAAAATGTAACAAAATGTCACCCTATTGAAAAGATGGAGTTCTCCAATCATTGCTCTATATGTGGAGGCCACAAACTGCAGAGAAAGAACTCCCGCGTCTGCCCCTCCGCCGGAAAAAACACAAGCACCAACAGTGATAGTCAGTGAATCTAAAGATGAGAAAACTGAGTAAAGAAATCTCAAAAATGTAAATCTGATGTATAAATGATGTTCCCTATATATTCACTATCGCATGCACATCTACTGTCAGATTTTATCATCTTTCTCTCAATAACTCATTCTTTGACATCCAGTGTCAGTCATTGTGACTATCTCAGAGTGGGTGTATATTACATTGCATCTTCTAGTCTGAGGCAAACCTGCTTACACTGCCAAAGTGACACTCAAATTCTATTACCCAGGAGAGAACCTTGTGCATGGGTGTTTGAATCCAGGTGTAGGACTCCTCTCCCATCAGTTATATTTTAAATCTTTACACAGTGCTGGGGCTGTGTCTGCACTTTCTAAATATGTAAAGACATATGTATCCTAACTCACACCAAGTCCCGTTCACCCATCACTACTGCACTCACTGACCTACATTGGCTTCCAATTCACCAACACCTGGACTTTAAAATTCTCATCATCATGTTCAAATCCCTCCATGACCTCGCCCCTCCCTATTTGTGTCACCACCTCCAGCCCTAAAACCCTCCAAGATCTCTGCGTTGCTCCAATACTGCCTCTTGCGCATCTCCCACTTCCTTTGTTCCACCATTGGCTTCAGCTGCCTGGGCCCTAAACCTCTCCACCTCTCTTTCCTCTTTTAAGATGTTCCTTAAAACCTACCTCTTTGACCAAGCTTTTTTAAAATTAGTTTATGGGATCAGGGCGTCGCTGGCAATGCTAGCATTTATTGCCCATCCCTAGTTGACCTTGAGAAGGTGGTGGTGAGCCGCCTTCTTGAACCGCTGCAGTCCGTGTGGTGGTACTCCCACAGTGCTGTTAGGTAGGGAGTTCCAGGATTTTGACCCAGCGACGATGAAGGATTGGCGATATACTTCTAAGTCAGGATGGTGTGTGACTTGGAGGGGAACTTGGAGGTGGTGGTGTTCCCATGCACCTGCTGCCCTTGTCCTTCTAGGTGGAAGAGGTTGCGGGTTTTGGAGGTGCTGCCGAAGAAGCCTTGGTGAGTTACAGCAGTGCATCTTGTAGATGGTACACACTGCAGCCATGGTATGCCGGTGGTGGAGGGAGTGAATGTTTAAGGTGGTGGATGGGGTGCCAATCTTGTCCTGGATAGTGTCAAGTTTCTTCAGTGTTGTTGGAGCTGCACTCATCCAGGCAAGTGGAGAGTATTCCATCACATTCCTTACTTGTGTCTTATAGATGGTGGAAAGGCTTTGGGAAGTCAGGAGGTGAGATACTCGCCACAGAATACCTAGCATCTGACCTGCTCTTGTTGCCACAGTATTTATGTAGCTGGTCCAGTTAAGTTTCTGGTTAATGGTGACCCCCAGGATGTTGATAGTGGGGGATTCTGCAATGGTAATGCCATTGAATGTCAAGGGGAGGTGGCTAGACTCTCGCTTGTTGGAGTTAGTCATTGCCTGGCACTTCTGTGGAGCGAATGTTACCTGCCACTTATCAGCCCAAGCCTGAACGTCATCCAGGTCTTGTTGCGTGCGGGCATGGACTGCTTCATTATCTGTGGAGTTGTGAATGGCGCTGAACACTGTGCAGTCATCAGTGAACATCCCCATTTCTGACCTTATGTTGGAGGGAAGGTCATTGATGAAGCAGCTGAAAATGGTTGGGCCTAGGACACTGCCCTGAGGAACTCCTGCAGCAATGTCCTGGGGCTGTGATGATTGACCTTCAATCACCACAACCATCTTCTTTTGTGCTAGGTATGACTCCAGCCAGTGGAGCATTTTCCCCGATTCCCATTGACTTCAGTTTTACTAGGACTCCTTGATGCCAGACTCATTCAAATGCTGCCTTGATATCAAGGGCAGTCACTCTCACCTCACCTCTGGAATTCAGCTCCTTTGTCCATGTTTGGACCAAGGCTGTAATGAGGTCGGGAGCCGAGTGGTCTTGGCGGAACCCAAACTGGGCATCAGTGAGCAGGTTATTGGTGAGTAAGTGCCACTTGATAGCACTGTCGATGACACCTTCTATCACTTTGCTGATGATTGAGAGTAGACTGATGGGGCGGTAATTGGCCAGGTTCGATTTGTCCGCTTTTTGTGGACAGGACATACCTGGGCAGTTTTCCACATTGTCGGATAGATGCCAGTGTTGTAGCTATACTGGAACAGCTTGGCTAGAGGCACGGCTAGTTCTGGAGCACAAGTCTTCAGCACGATAGCCGTGATGTTGTCAGGGCCCATAACCTTTGCTGTATCCAGTGCGCTCAGCCATTTCTTGATATCACGTGGAGTGAATCAAATTGGCTGAAGACTGGCTTCTGTGATGGTGGGGACCTCGGGAGTAGGCCGATATGGATCATCCACTCAGCACTTCTGGCTGAAGTTTGTTGCAAATGCTTCAGCCTTGTCTTTTGCACTCACGTGCGGGGCTCCACCATCATTGAGATGAGGATATTCATGGAGCCTTCTCCTCCCATTAGTTGTTTAATGGTCCACCATCATTCACGACTGGATGTGGCAGGACTGCAGAACTTTGATCTGATCCGTTGATTGTGGGATCGCTTAGCTCTGTCTATAGCATGCTGCTTCTGCTTTTTAGCATGCAGGTAGTCCTGTGTTGCAGCTTCCCCAGGTTGGCACCTCATTTTTAGGTATGCCTGGTGCTGCGCCTAGCATGCTTTTCTACACTTGTTGTTGAACCAGGTTTGGTCCCCTGGCTTGGTGGTAATGGTAGAGTGAGGGATATGCCAGGCCATGAGGTTACAGATTGTGGTGGAATACAATTCTGCTGCTGCTGATGGCCCACAGCGCCTCATGGATGCCCAGTTTTGAGCTGCTAGATCTGTTCTGAATCTATCCCATTTAGCACGGTGGTAGTGCCACACAACACGATGGAGGGTGTTCTCAGTGTGAAGATGGGACTTCACATGACTGTGTGGTGGTCACTGCTGCCAATGTTGTTATGGACAGATGCATCTGCGACAGGTAGATTGGTGAAGATGAGGTCAAGTAGGTTTTTTCCTCATGTTGGTTCACTCACCACCTGTCGCAGGCCCAGACTGGCAGTTATGTCCTTCAGGACTCGGCCAGCTCAGTCAGTAGTGGTGCTACCGAGCCACTCTTTGTGATGGACATTGAAGTCCCCCACCCAGAGTACATTATATGCCCTTGCTACTCTCAGTGCTTCTTCCAAGTGGTGTTCAACATGGAGGAGTACTGATTCATCAGCTGAGAGAGGGCGGTAGGTGGTAATCAGCAGGAGGTTTCCTTGCCCATGCTTGACCTGAAGCCATGAGACTTCATGGGAATGTTGAGGACTCCCAGGGCCACTCCTTCCTGACTGTATACCACTGTGCCGCCACCCCTGGTGAGTCTGTCCTGCCGGTGGGACAGGACATACCCAGGGATGGTGATGGAGGAGTTCAGGACATTGGCTGAAAGGTATGATTCTGTGAGTATGACTATGTCAGGCTGTTGCTTGACTAGTCTGTGGGACAGCTCTCCCAATTTTAGCACAAGTCCCCAGATGTTGGTGAGGAGGACTTTGCAGAGTCGACTGGGCTGGGTGTGCTGTTGCCGTGTCCGTAGCCGGTGCCGAGGTCGATGCCGGGTGGTCTGTCCGGTTTCATTCTTATTATTGTGTTTCGTAGCGATTTGTTACAACTGAGTGACTCGCTAGGCCATTTCAGAGGGCAGTTAAGAGTCAACCACATTGCTGTGGGTCTGGAGTCACATATAGGCCAGACCAGGTAAGGACGGCAGATTTCCTTCCCTAAAGGACATTAGTGAACCAGATGGGTTTTTACGACAATCCGATAGTTTCATGGCTCCCATTACTGATACTAGCTTTTTTATTACAGATTTATTTAATTAACTGAATTTAAATTCCCCAGCTGCCGTGGTGGGATTTGAACTCACGTCTCTGGATCATTAGTCCAGACCCCTGGATTACTAGCCCAGTGACATTACCCCTTCTTTGGCTTGGTGTCAATTCTAATCTGATTTCCGCTCCTGTGAAACCACTGGGATGTTTTACTATGTTAAAGGCGCTATATAAATGCAAGTTGTTGGTTAAATAAATTGCAGGTAGTTGTCAAAATTGTTTGCTCCCTGGTCACATTTTACAGGTGGTTTGACACCACAATGGGTTTACTCTACAGGTCTTTTCAAATGGAAGTGGTGTGAGACTATCTCCTCTGCGGAGTGACTCCACTTCACTCCATGGTCAGGTCGAGTCTTGCTACTAGATTTCGTCTCATTTAGCAGAAACTGTGTTGACCATTTTATACTTAGAATCATAGACCTAGAAATTCGTGTTCACCACAAAAGTTGCCAGTGTTACCAGCAACTGAAGTTAAGGGCCACTGAAAATGGCCGCAATGCTAAGGAGAATAAATTTGTCTGGGGGTGCAGGAGATTGGTGGTGCAGAGCTAACCTTCCGTGCAATGGCCTCCTTGTTGCGTTAGTGGAAACCTTCGAGGCGAAGTTCCTGTCCTGAAGTGGTGTTCGAGCTTCGCACAGCCTCTGGGAGCGCGGCTGTGGAGCTCGCAAGGAAATGTGGGCAATTAAAAGGGCTATGACTTAAAGGGGCAAAGCACTCAGACCTAATACAAATTAAAATGAAGCTTTAAGTCCTTATTGCCTTTCAAAAAAAAATGTAACAATGCACGACCTCCACCCCCAATCACTCACCTACCAACAATCTGCACCAATCACGAGGCACATCTCCCATTCCTAGCCTCACCTTGGAGGAGACAGTGCAGACCATTCTTGGCAGGGGCATGGCTGAGTCCTTGGCTAGCGGCGGGACGGAAAGGATAATGTGGTTATTCAGCTCTTAAAGCTGAATTCCCTTCCGAACCTCAAAAAATGGGAAAACTGCTTCAGCACTAACACACATGGCTCAGCAAGCCAGGGAAGGGGCACCCAGGGTCTCGCACGCAGCATTCCAGCTTTGTGCAGGGGGTCAACACTGCAAGACAGGCCCTCTACCCACAGGGGCCAGGAGGCCCTCCAGAAAGAAGGATGTGGGAGTACATCACTAAAGTCATCACTGCCAGCAGTGCTGCCTCCACCACATGGCTCCAGTGCCCAAATGAACTTCATGACCTCAGACCACTGGTCAAGGTCAGTGAATGCATCTTCAAAAGCCATCTCCTACCAACTGCACCACTAGCCTCACACACTGCGCAATGCACGACCTCCACCCCCAATCACTCACCTACCAACAATCTGCACCAATCACGAGGCACATCTCCCATTACTAGCCTCACCTTGGAGGAGACAGTGCAGGCCATTCTTGGCAGGGGCACGGCTGAGCCCTTGGCCAGCGGCGGGACGGAAAGGATAAAAGATGCTGGTATCCTCAAAAGTCATCCTCCTTCTGGCATGCACCTCTTGCTTTCCTGTCCTCCCATTACCGCAACTCCATCCTTGTGCCTTCCTCATTTCACACACCCAAGAAATGCAGCCTGCCCAGCCAGTGTTCGGCCAAGAAAAGGGAGAGGAGAGAGGGAAGAAGAAGAAAGAAGAAGAAGAAGTTACTTGATTTGACACGCCCAGCCACTAGCTCCTCAAGATTGACCAACAAGGCCATTTGCAGTGTCCCCCACTGAAAGTCAGCAGCCTTCCACCAGCCATGCTGCAGCCACTGGGGTAGTACTGCGTGACATCAGTAGGATAGGTTAAGGCACACACAAGACAGTCACTAAGAAAATGCATAAGGGTGATGAGTTGATTTCTTGATGTCATATTGGATGGATAGATGTATAAAGTTGGATTGGAAGGTTTGCTTTGTGGTGCCTTTTATTTCAGCATTGTGGCCAAGAGGACACTGTGATGGTCAGTGACAGATGGAATGTAAGGTGTGGGACAAATGTGGAAAGGGGAGTTGGGGTTGTGGTCACTGGTGCTGCAGGCGGATGATTCCATCCCTGATATCCCGGCCAAAAAGGGGCCATCTGGGTTGCATCTTTCCTTCTGCTTCCTCCTCTTCGGCTTCTTCCTCTCTGTGTCTTCCTCTTCCCCCTGTGAGCGGATGCTGTAAATCTGAAATGACAGCATAAAAGGCTGGAAATACTCAGCTGGTCAGGCAGCATCTTGACCTGAGGCATGAGCTCTGTTTCCCTCTCCATGGATGTTGCCTGACCTGCGGAGTATTTGCAGCATTTTCTGTCTTCTCAGAGGCCTTCCTTTACCATCCGAGACCTTGCAAGTGTCCAGCAGCACTCCCTACACACTTAAAAAACTTTTAACATCTATTGCAGCAAGCCACTACTTCAATAAAATCAAAAAACCCCAGTCCAAAAGTTTAAATCCAAACTTACCTGAAAGATGCGAGTGTCCCTTTAAGAGGTGCTGACATCACCACTATCAGCCTGCTTGCACACCAGGTTTACCTGGTGTGCTTAGGACCCAATTCAGCGCTAGGGTTGTAGTTCGGAGTGGTGATGTTAAGTCGGCATTGCACGCCGATTGACATCACCACACTGCTAATTACTAGCAGTGCCAAGGGAAGGAGGAAAATGGCGGTCGCCGCAGAACCCGCCACCAGCTGCTGAAAGAACACGGCCGCCATTTTTTTGCCATTTCATGGCGCTATGGAGTGGCGGTAAGTACATGAATTTCTAGCCCATAGAATCTTACATTACAGAAGGAGGCCATTCAGCCCATTGCGTCTGTGTTGGCTTTTTGAAAGAGCTCTCCAATTAATCCCACTTCCCTGCTCTTTCTCCGTAGCCCTAGAAATTTTTCCTTTTCAAGTATATTTCCAATTCCTTTTTCAAAATTTCTATTGAACTTTTGTAAACCACTTTAAAATACCCAGCTTCCATCCCAAGGTTTCACCTATAATTGATGAATTACTGCACAACGAATCCATTCACCTCTATATAATCTTACTATTTCACTGGACTGTAAATGCTGCGGACACAAAGCAGAAGGGAATCCTATGAAATATTAGACAGGTAATATTCTAAATTATTAAAATCAATACATATTAAATATTCTTCTAGTATATAGCCACAAGTATTGATGCATTTTAATCCACAGTAGCAAACCAAGTTTCAAAGTAGCCTTCCCACCCCACCACCCCATCCTCATACAACCACATTGCACCTAGCAGTGATGGACTGATCATATCAGTAGCTGTCTGACATTTGATTGCTCATATAGCAGTGGATTGGAATGAGGGAGGGGTGCTGGAGCTCTGTACACATGCACACTATGTTCCACTCACCATACTCTGACTGTTTTCTGATTTTTCTGATGGAGAGGGATGATGAGTTAGTCAGCTCCGAGTACTTGTTAAATTTTATTCTTTGAGTTTAAAAGTTAGCTGGACTGGCAGTAGGAGGTACAATTGCCCCTAGCAGCCCTAGAATAGGAAGGTAAGAGAAGACAGGGTTCCACATCTCATCATTATCCAGTGACTCCTGCTACAAATCAGGCTCGATGTGATGCAGTCCAATAATGTGCTAACACTTGTTGCCGAGTTGAAGATTGGTCACTTGTGAAACCATAACCCACCAAGGATCGGAGCCTTGAAAAGGAGGAGCTGATGCTGGACAGGGGGGAATAAGCAACACCAGCTGGAGCTACAGTGCAAGGGATGCACACAGCACTGGGGTGGGGCAGTGTCAAGGTGCAAGTGCATCTCCTACAGGAGGTTTCATACCCACAGCAACTTGCTGATTTCTCTGAATTTAGCAACATTTTACATAACATTTATAGCACAGAAAAAGGCCAGTCAGCACATCTGGTCTGTGCAGGTGTTTACCCTTCACACGAGCCTCCTCCCACCCTACTTCATCTCAGCCTATCACCTTCTATTTCTTTCTCCCTCATCTGTTTATCTGGCTTCCCCTTAAATTCACCTCAACCACTCCCCGTTGTAGTGAGTTCCACATTCCCACCAGTCTCTGGGTAAAGAAATTTCTCCTGAATTCCTTGTTGAATTTACTAGTGACTATCATATATTTATGGCCCCTAGTTTTGCTCTCCCCCCCCCCCCTTTTTAGAAACATCTTCTCTCGGTCTATTCTATCAAAGCACTTCATCATGTTAAAGACCTCTATCAGGTCACCCCTCAGCCTTCGCTCCTCTAGAGAAAAGAGCCCCAGTATGTTCGGTCTTTCCTGATAGTTAGCACTGGTTTAATAGAAAACGCTCACAGCGCATTGACTCCAGGTAGGTCATAGAACCAGGACATAACTTCCCGAGCCCGGCTCTGCAAACCGTGGAGAGCCCGGCTCTGATCAAAGACGAATAAAACTTTGGGACAAAAATCTGAACGATACAAACTTTATTGTGTTCCAATAGAGGAATAAAATTTCAAATCATTTTTTTTACAAAACATTTACAGAACATCTTAAATACACAAAGCTACCTCAGATCATAGAAAGAACGCTGAATGTATACTATGTACATCGCGGAGAATACAATAGTTACCAAGGCCGCCAAAGGGGTTCAGAGTCAGGGAAAAGGACACTGTTGGTGGGACATTTGCTCTGGGTAATGAGGGGTGGGCACCGCTGGTCTTTTGCTGGTTCTGGGCTCGGTATCTTGTCCGTTTTCTTTTCATTCGATGTGATTTCCGCCACTTGCCGCTGGCTGTTTCTGACCAAGGAGGGAGGGGTGGGTTTGGCGGCGCTGTTCAGGCGGGCGGCGGAGGCGGACAGCTCGCCCGGCAGCGGTGTCGCCGGCTTGATGAGCAGCGGGTGAGGCCGGGGCGACCGAGCAACTTCCACTCGGCAGCCGCTGTCCACGGTGCTGAAACGCGAGCCGGAGAAGACGGGGAAAGCGTTGACCAAGTGGTTCAGCACCCCCAGGCGCAGGTGCTCGTCGGTGCTTTTGCTTCGGAGCAGATACTGGCTGACCCCGTTCAAACAGCTTCTGAATCCAGCCTGGTATTCCGCCACCCCTTCCTGAGTCAGCATCAGAACTCCTGAAAACCCAAGTACAGTCAATGTGAGAAACCTGCTTGGATCCCTTCACCCGCCAGTTATTTCCTTCTTTTAACACCCTCTCATTGCCTCACTGATGAGATTTTTATTTAAATGTTATATCGGAGTTCTCTATTTTTCTAATAATTTTTAAAAACTCATTAACCCCCCCCCCTCTGTGCTTGGAGTACCTGTTCTTCCCCCTCTCGCTTTATACCCACCTCTTGGAGTTGCTTTCCTACATTTCAACAGTGGCTACACTTCAGAAAGTACTTCATTGGCTGTGAAGCGCTTTGGGACGTCCGGTGGTCGTGAAAGGCGCTATATAAATGCAAGTCTTTCTTTCTTATCTTTCAATTCCAACGAAGGGTATGCACCTCAAACCCGTTAACCTGCCTCTTCCCAGACGCCTTCTGTCTATTTTCAGAATTTTCTGTTTGGATTTCATGGAATGTACAGCACAGAAACAGGCCATTTGGCCCAACCGGTCTAGGCCGCTGTTGATCCACACAAGCCTCCTCCAACCCCTCTTCATATCAGCCTATTCCTTTCTCCCTCATGTACTTATCCAGCTTCCCCTTAAATGTATTTCATTATTTTAGATGCCCCAGCTGAATATAGTTTAGTAGTCATAGTTTCCCCACATGTCTTCCTGTAAGAGCTCCAACTCTCCCGTGTAGACAGGAGCCAACTACGGTGCAACCTTAACATTCTGCCTCTAACTGGCATTGACTGACCTCTACTCATGCCTGCACATCTGATAATTAGACACAGCTTGTGGAGGATGGGCTTAAAGGATAAACTCACGAGTCAAACGCTAAATCTAACTGAACGAGACTATAATAGACAGACTTCCCCCCGGCAAAGATCACAGCGCCTGAAAATTGCCAACTCCTTTATTATATAATAAAAAAAATACTTCTCCCCCAGCTACAAAATACTTTATTCCATTGCAGGGTAGTGGAAATCTGAATCTCTCTCTCTCCCACCCAACTAAAAGGCTGTGGGTGCTGGGTTTTTTGGTAGTTAAGGGGTGTGGAGCAAAGGCAGGAGAATGGAGCTGAGGTGCCGATCAGCCATGATCTGATTGCATGGGGGAGCAGGTTTGATGGGCTGAATGGCCTCCCCCTGTTCCTAAGTTTGCTATCAGGAACAACTGTAACTGTTATCAGGTAGCAGCACAAAGATTGTAGAAAATGGAGTGAAAATCCCTTTAGAAATAAACAGATCACGTGGGAGAAAATGAAACTTACAAAAGAAATTCCTTCCCCCCCGAAATGTTACATCTCCCCTCTATTGAATACGTTTTGGTCTATTGAAGCTGAGTGGGCCCACAATGCTCACCTTGTCGAGAACCTTGCAAATCCCTCAGATGTTTCACTGTTAACTCCAAGATATCGGCCTTTTCTAGTTTACGCTTCCTGATCTGTTAGGGAAAAGAATATATATATTATTTAGACAAAGTTATCTGAGAGGGGAGAGAATTGAGAAGTAAAGAGTTTTTACAAAGCACATTCCAGAACACCCATCCTGGCGGGACGGCTGCAAGAGAAAGGCGCTGGGTGGTGTCTATAGTTTAATGTCTCACATTATTGGAATAATGTTCCTCCAGCAGAGTTTTCAGTTGCTCCAGGCACTCGTTGATCCGAGCTCTTCTCTTTTTCTCCATCAAAGGCTTTGAAATCTGGAGGCAGAAAATAAACCCGTCTAGACCCTTTGTAATTTCCACAATTAAATCAATATTTTTAAAAGGTGAGGCCAGAAACTTCACACCCACCTTCCTGTAACTGCACGCTTGTGTGGTGAGTGGGGGCGGCAATCGTTCCACCGGCTTGTTGGTATTTTTCATTTCCCGGTCTGGTTTTGGGGAGTTTGTTTTTCTTTTGAAAGCCGGGGTGTACTTGCCCCGTGAGGACGGGTGTGTGTGGTGGAATGCTCTGGTACACCGATGCCGAGGGGCTCCGGGGTTTTTATAAAGCTTCGGCACTTTGCATCTGAATACAGCGACTTGCCGCCCGCAGAAGCAGTCACTTGCTCCGGTTGTAAGCGCCTATTGTAAAAGGGAAGACAAAGGTTCTTGTCTTATTATTCCTCGCCACTGAATTTGAAACGCCGTGCTGATCTTCCATAGTCAGTTGGTCAAGTCAGTGCTTAAATGCTACTTTTAGGGCAGTGAAAGGAACCCTTTTATTAATCTGCGTTCACCAAAACTAGAAAACAATATCCAATTATTAATACATTAAGAGACAGAGAGAAAGGTGATAGAGAAATGGAACGAGGCACATTCTGTAAAAGATAGAAATTGGATTGAATGAAACAGCATTTGTTGCTGTTATTAAGGATTATTTGATACTAATTTTAGTATAGTTACTAAAAAGATGTTTGTGTGCAATGTTTTATAATTTAACTTAAGCACCCAATAAACGAAATGCATTGCGAGAGGTCGGGGATTCGCATCTTGTGCGGTAATGTCCCTCACACAGCGGAAAATGAACCGAAACATTGCTGCTGATCAGTGTGTGAGGGTGACAGGGCGGTGAAGGGGCTGGCGGCCAATGTCATAGTGGGGGTGCTATTCAAAGCTCATTTCTCGCTCTCTGGTAAATCCCAAATCCGTTTCACGCTCTGCTCTCAAAGCCAGCACCGTGCTAATGATCTCCATGTTCTGACACAATCACAATTTTCTGCTCAGAGTCACAGCGGCCTCCAGCTCCCCCCGACCTGAGCCGCTTCCCGCCGTGAACAGCAACAGCCTGCACAAGACAGAAAAGCTCCACTCACAGCTCTCTTAACCAGCCTTTCCTCGTCATTTGGGGCTTTCTCTGGGAAGTAGACACACTTTAAAGCAACTTTCTACTTCTTTTATTGACTAGTGCTGGTAATTGTGACACAGACCTGTGTTATTAAACCTACTTTTAGAAGTGAGACGAATGATACAACTTGCCCTCTCAGTCTTACATTTAAATTGAATTAACAACAACTTGTATTTGCATAGCGCCTTTAACGTAGTAAAACGTCCCAAGGCGCTTCCCAGGAGCGTTATCAAACAAAATTAAACATCCAATTAAAGTCCAAATTACACAGAAATCTTTAGTAAGGATTGAGGATAGATAATTAAATTAATTCTAAAAACGTGTTCACTGTTATTACTATGTTGCCATCATCGGTGATATCATCTACAGGGATGAATCATTTTTGGAAAGCACTGATACCGAGTGCAGAGATTCACTGGACTGAAGTTGGCAGCAACTCTTGTGACTGATTCCTGAGCCCCAAACCCAGGAGTGCGCCGTTAACGCAAGTCTACGGGAGGAGACCCGGGAGCTGATACATTTTTAGGGAGTTTTAAAGTTTTCTCTGTTACAAGTTTCATCTTTCATTGTTTCTTCCAACAATGATTGACTGAAGCAGGGGAGTGGAGTGGGGGAGTGAGGAGTGGGGGGAGGGGAGGTTGGGGGGAATATAAACTAAAGCGTACAATCCTGAAGGGGGGTGCATGAACAGAGAGACCTGTGGGTATATGTGCACAAATCGTTGAAGGTGGCATGGCAGGTTGAGAAAGTAGTTAAAAACAATTATGGGATCATAAATAGAGGCATGGAGTACAAAAGCGTGGGAATTATGATGAACCTGTATAAAACACTGGTTCGGCCTCAACTGGAGTATTGTGTCCAATTCTGGGCACTACGCTTTAGGAAGAATGTGAAGGTCTTAGAGAGTGTGCAGAAAAGATTTACGAGAATGATTCCAGGGATGAGGGACTTCAGTTAAGTGGATAGACTGGAGAAGCTGGGGTTGTTCTCCTTAGAGCAGAGAAGATTGAGGGGAGATTTGATAGAGGTGTTCAAAATCATGAGGGGTCTGGACAGAGTAGATAGAGAGAAACTGTTCCCATTGGCAGAAGGGTCGAGAACCAGAGGACACAGATTTAAGGTGATTGGCAAAAGAACCAAAGGCGACATGAGGAAAACTTTTTTACGCAGCGAGTGGTTAGGATCTGGAATGCACGGCCTGAAAGGGTGGTGGAGGCAGATTCAATCGTGGCTTTCAAAAGGGAATTGGATAAGTACCTGAAGGATAAAAATTTTTGCAGGGCTACGGGGAAAGGGCGGGGAGTGGGACTAGCTGAGGTGCTCTTGCAGAGAGCCGGTACGGGCTCGACAGGCCGAATGGCCTCCTTCTGTGCTGTAACCATTCTATGGTTCTATGAACTGATGAGCTGCCATATTTAAACAGGGTTTCAAACAAGGAAAGAGAATTGGAGAGGCGAAGTGCTTTAGGAAGAGAGTTCCAAATGCCAAGGTACCACACTTGTGAGTATTATGCACAGTTCTGGTCTCCTTATTACAAAAAGGATATAGAGGCACTGGAGAAGGTGCAAAAAAGATTTGCATGGATGATACCAAAACTGAGAGGTTATAACTAGAAGGACGGGTGACCGAATAGCGGTCTTTAAGATTATGAAAGGGTTCGATAGGGTAGATGTAGAGAAGATGTTTCCACTGGTGGGGGAGATCAAAACTAGGGAGCCATAAATATAAGATAGTCACCAATAAATCCAAAAAGGAATTCAGGAGAACCCTCTTTACCCAGAGAGTGGTGAGAATGTGGAACTCGCTGCCACAGGAGTAGTGGAAGCAAATAGCATAGATGCATTTAAGGGGAAGCTAGATAAGTACATGAGGGAGAAAGATATGTTGAACGGGTAAGAGGAAGTAAGAGTGGGAGGAGGCTCGTGTGGATCATAAACACCAACATAGACCAATTGGGCCCAATTGCTATAAGTTCTATGTTAAGCTGGCTGAAGGCTCTGCCACCAATGGTGGGTGGGGGAGAGGGAGTCAGATTGCAAGGACCAAAGGGTGTTGGGGGGGGGGGGGGCTGGGGAATGAGCACGGAGGTTGCTGAGACAGACTGGGCAAGGCTGTGGAGGGACAACACAATAATGAGGAGTTTACGTTGGGGGATAGGGAGCCCATGTAGGTCACTGAAAATGAGGTTAATAGTGCAGGATAGAATGCAAGCGACTGCATTTTGGACAAGTTGGCAATTGTGGAGGATGGGAGGCCAGAAATGAGAAACAATCGGGTGTGAAAGTGTCAGAAGCAAAGATAAAGGTTTGGGCAGCAGAGGGGCTGGGGTGAGGTGGAGTCAGGCGCTGTTCCCTGGGCAGCAAGAGGCAGTCCTGGTGATGGATAGGAAGTGCGGTGTGATGCTAATTTGGGGCATTTAAACCGTCCGTTAATAAATGTTTGAACGAAGTCTGTTCCCCACCGACCAACATTACATTTCCCTCTCTGTCGCGGTTCGCCCTCTCTCCCTCCTGTTTTCTAATTCAGCGACTTGTTCTTTGCTTCAATCTGTGGCTCAGTTTCTCTCTCACTTTGAATCCAGTCTGATCAACACTTTTACTTTCTAACCAGTTTCAAAGAACTTTTTTTTTGTGTGTGCGCGCTATTTAAAAAAAAAGAATCAAAGGAGCGATTTGCTAAACTGGAGCGAATCCCCGGGGCCTCCTGTTTATCATATTAAATGGGAGCCAGTCTCTGACAGCGGCCTTCAGCCAGGACGGCACCTCACAGCGAAGAAAATCGCAGAAACGCCTCCGTCTCATTGAGTTCACACAGCGCCAATTCCGTGCCCACAGAGAGAGACAAGTCGCCAGCTCCGGCCGCACAATAAATGTGGGAGCATCTCTGAAAAATCGATTCGATACTGCGAGAAATATCCCGAAGTGGTAAATTGAAGCCAGTTTTGGGAGCGGCTTGAGAGGGGGTTTGGCACGCGACAGGCCTTTGAAAGAACTCAAGACCAAAGACAACCTCGATGGACTCTTCTGGAGCTTGTTTAAGTCACTCGAGTTTGATTTGAGACATAAAAGGTCGATGGGGGGAATGAATAGCCGAGAAAGCCCCAATGAGCCGCATTAACATCACATTGAGTTCAGGCTAAGAGTTGAAAGGAGTTTGTGAAGAGGCAGCAGTGAGTTTATGGCCATCGCCCGGGACAATCAGATCATTGTCTTTTCTGGGCTGGTAAAAAAAAAGCGGCCGGCCTTCATTCTTAAACATGAGCTGCTTGCAATTGTTGTGGGCTGATGTGGAAACATCTGCTGGAGGAGGTAAAAGATACAGGCAAATGTTGGGAGTGGGTCTTGGCAGAAGAGGGATAACGGAGAAGTGTGTGAAGCAGGTGATCCTGTTGAAACCTGCGTCCGCTCGGGGCAATAACACTCGTCAATTGCACAGTAGGACGGTAGACCACGCCTCACTCATCCCCCCTGCCCCTCTCCTGAAATCAGCAATGCCTCCTCAGTTACAACCCCATCAGCCCGCAGGTACCTCTTCCCAGGGCCCATTTCCCCCAACGCGGGTCCAGTCGGATTTCCAACATCCGCAGTATTTTGCTGTCGTTCCAGTTTGTCTTCGACCCATATCCAATGGCCACTCTGCCTTCGAGCCCAAATAGTTGAGGCACGACTTGACAAAGGCAAGGCTCAGGACCCCCTCGGTGTGCACTGAGGTGCTTCTGGAGTTTATAGAATCATACAACACAGAAGAAAACCATTCGGCCCATCGTGCCTGTGCTAGCTCTTTGGACGAACTATCCAATTAGCCCTGTTCTTGCCCCATAGCCCTGCAACTTTCTGCTGTTCAAGTATATATCCGTCCTTTTGAAAGTTACTGCTTCCACCGCCCTTTCAGGCTACGAGTAAACGTCCCCCTGTTTGTCTTTTCCAGGTGATGCTACCCATTTTGGCATTCGCTCGAAGGGTTTTTTGGAGCTGGATGGTAAGGAAATCCTAGCCCCCAGTGGCAGGTATACCTACCCGGGTCCCATTAATCATCCACAGTGCCCTGGAATAATGGGTTTCTGCGGGGTCACTGAATCAACAGTAGGTTGACCAAGTTGCGAATTGCCATCGCTGGGCGTGTGATCATGGTCTGCCCCGACCCCCACTAACTTCCCCTACAAGGCAGGCCAGGCACCCGTGGGACTCAACCGCAGCAAAGCCTAGAGAAAACGGAGCAGAAATGAACAATACCAGCACTAAAACAATGATCTGTCCCTGACATGTTATGGTGCTTTCAACTGGAGACACTTTCCAAAAAGTTGGCGGATTTATGACATCCTGGGGGTGTCTGGTGACTGTCTTAACCAACACGTGGAGTTCCAGAGGGGCAGAGGAACGCTTTGATCGAGTTAAGGTGACTCCACCTTCTGCTTCAAAGACTTACCATGGGCGGGCCGGTGACCAGGCGTGCGTTTTAATGATTGTTAATTGTGTTACAAAGGAGGACGTGAGCCAAGACCGCTTGGTGTGGTGATGGTTTCTGCCGCTATTCAGATGCAGCAGCGAATGAATGTGGGCTCGCTGCACCTTTAACCAGATCAGCCTGCGGGACTCGGACACACCCAGCCCCGCTGGAGAAAGCGGCAGGGGGGCTGCGGGCATCAATTGATTCGGAGAATGACTGGGAATTGTGCACAAGCCATTTGGGATTCACCTCCTCCGGCCCTAAACTTCGGTTAATTGCTCCTTTGACTCTTCATAGCAGGTTCGGGTTAGGACTCCCGTAGCACAATGTCAGGGACACAATGAACCAAAGTGACTGAACTCTAATCCTCTACATGGCTCATCCACTGAAGCAGAATGGGGAAAACTAAGGTTTAATTGCAGTCTTAACACTAACACACACCCAAACACTAACACACACCCAAACACTAACACACCCGAACACTAACACACACCCAAACATTAACACACACCCGAACACTAACACACACCCATACATTAACACACACGCGAACACTAACACACCCGAACACTAACACACCCGAACACTAACACACACAGACACTAACACACACCCGAACACTAACACACACCCAAACACTAACACACCCGAACACTAACACACCCGAACACTAACACACACCCAAACACTAACACACCCGAACACTAACACACCCGACCACTAACACACACCCAAACACTAACACACCCGAACACTAACACACACCCAAACACTAACACACACCCAAACACTAACACACCCGAACACTAACACACACCCAAACACTAACACACACCCAAACATTAACACACACAGACACTAACACACACCCAAACACTAACACACCCGAACACTAACACACCCGAACACTAACACACACCCAAACACTAACACACCCGAACACTAACACACCCGAACACTAACACACACCCAAACACTAACACACACCCAAACACTAACACACCCGAACACTAACACACCCGAACACTAACACACACCCAAACACTAACACACCCGAACACTAACACACCCGAACACTAACACACACCCAAACACTAACACACACCCAAACACTAACACACACCCGAACACTAACACACCCGAACACTAACACACACCCAAACACTAACACACCCGAACACGAACACACCCGAACACTAACACACACCCAAACACTAACACACCCGAACACTAACACACACCCGAACACTAACACACCCGAACACTAACACACACCCAAACACTAACACACCCGAACACTAACACACCCGAACACTAACACACACCCGAACACTAACACACCCGAACACTAACACACACCCGAACACTAACACACACCCAAACACTAACACACACCCAAACACTAACACACCCGAACACTAACACACCCGAACACTAACACACACCCAAACACTAACACACACCAAAACACTAACACACCCGAACACTAACACACACCCGAACACTAACACACCCGAACACTAACACACACCCAAACACTAACACACACCCAAACACTAACACACACCCAAACACTAACACACCCGAACACTAACACACACCCGAACACTAACACACCCGAACACTAACACACACCCAAACACTAACACACACCCAAACACTAACACACCCGAACACTAACACACCCGAACACTAACACACACCCAAACACTAACACACCCGAACACTAACACACACCCGAACACTAACACACCCGAACACTAACACACACCCAAACACTAACACACCCGAACACTAACACACCCGAACACTAACACACACCCGAACACTAACACACCCGAACACTAACACACCCGAACACTAACACACACCCAAACACTAACACACACCCAAACACTAACACACCCGAACACTAACACACACCCGAACACTAACACACTCGAACACTAACACACACCCAAACACTAACACACCCGAACACTAACACACCCGAACACTAACACACACCCGAACACTAACACACCCGAACACTAACACACCCGAACACTAACACACACCCAAACACTAACACACCCGAACACTAACACACCCGAACACTAACACACACCCAAACACTAACACACACCCAAACACTAACACACCCGAACACTAACACACACCCGAACACTAACACACCCGAACACTAACACACACAGACACTAACACACCCGAACACTAACACACCCAAACATTAACACACACAGACACTAACACACACCCGAACACTAACACACCCGAACACTAACACACACCCAAACACTAACACACACCCAAACATTAACACACACAGACACTAACACACACCCGAACACTAACACACACCTGAACACTAACACACCCGAACACTAACACACACCCAAACACTAACACACCCGAACACTAACACACACCCAAACACTAACACACACCCAAACACTAACACACCCGAACACTAAAACACACCCGAACACTAACACACACCCGAACACTAACACACCTGAACACTAACACACCCGAACACTAACACACCCGAACACACCCGAACACTAACACACCCGAACACTAACACACACCCAAACACTAACACACCCGAACACTAACACACACCCGAACGCTAACACACACCCAAACACTCACACACCCGAACACTAACACACCCGAACACTAACACACACCCAAACACTAACACACCCGAACACTAACACACCCGAACACTAACACACACCCAAACACTAACACACACCCAAACACTAACACACCCGAACACTAACACACCCGAACACTAACACACACCCAAACACTAACACACCCGAACACTAACACACCCGAACACTAACACACACCCAAACACTAACACACACCCAAACACTAACACACCCGAACACTAACACACACCCGAACACTAACACACCCGAACACTAACACACACCCAAACACTAACACACCCGAACACGAACACACCCGAACACTAACACACACCCAAACACTAACACACCCGAACACTAACACACACCCGAACACTAACACACCCGAACACTAACACACACCCAAACACTAACACACCCGAACACTAACACACCCGAACACTAACACACCCGAACACTAACACACACCCGAACACTAACACACCCGAACACTAACACACCCGAACACTAACACACACCCAAACACTAACACACACCCAAACACTAACACACACCCGAACACTAACACACCCGAACACTAACACACACCCAAACACTAACACACACCCAAACACTAACACACCCGAACACTAACACACACCCGAACACTAACACACCCGAACACTAACACACACCCAAACACTAACACACACCCAAACACTAACACACACCCAAACACTAACACACCCGAACACTAACACACACCCGAACACTAACACACCCGAACACTAACACACACCCAAACACTAACACACACCCAAACACTAACACACCCGAACACTAACACACCCAAACACTAACACACCCGAACACTAACACACACCCGAACACTAACACACCCGAACACTAACACACACCCAAACACTAACACACCCGAACACTAACACACCCGAACACTAACACACACCCGAACACTAACACACACCCAAACACTAACACACCCGAACATTAACACACCCGAACACTAACACACACCCGAACACTAACACACACCCGAACACTAACACACCCGAACACTAACACACACCCAAACACTAACACACCCGAACACTAACACACCCGAACACTAACACACACCCGAACGCTAACACACACCCAAACACTCACACACCCGAACACTAACACACACCCGAACACTAACACACCCGAACACTAACACACACAGACACTAACACACCCGAACACTAACACACCCAAACATTAACACACACAGACACTAACACACACCCGAACACTAACACACCCGAACACTAACACACACCCAAACACTAACACACACCCAAACATTAACACACACAGACACTAACACACACCCGAACACTAACACACACCCGAACACTAACACACCCGAACACTAACACACACCCAAACACTAACACACACCCAAACACTAACACACCCGAACACTAACACACACCCGAACACTAACACACACCCGAACACTAACACACCTGAACACTAACACACCCGAACACTAACACACCCGAACACACCCGAACACTAACACACCCGAACACTAACACACACCCAAACACTAACACACCCGAACACTAACACACACCCGAACGCTAACACACACCCAAACACTCACACACCCGAACACTAACACACCTGAACACTAACACACACCCGAACACTAACACACCCGAACACTAACACACACAAACACTAACACACCCGAACACTAACACACCCGAACACTAACACACACAGACACTAACACACCTGAACACTAACACACCCGAACACTAACACACACAGACACTAACACACACAGACACTAACACACACCCAAACACTAACACACACCCAAACACCAACACACCGACATTAACACCAGCACACACCCAAACACTAACACACATTAACACTAACACACACACATTAACACTAACACACACACATTAACACTAACACACACCTGAACACTAACACACACTAACCCACCCCTAGCCTATAATCAAAAGTCATTTGCAAAGTTGAGGATGATATGATTCAGGACTGAGTTTGTGAAGAGGATATAATAACATTTCCTCCCCTGCTCCTCCCTTGAAAGTGGGGACTCAATGTCACAGGTACTGGCTGCCTTCAGATATCCCCCAACCCTGCGAGTGTCGAGCTATTCGACCTCAGGGGACGTCACACCGCATCTAATTATGTCTTCACTGGGCACACACACACACTCACTAGCAGTTGCTCATTAGCGGTCAAGTGCAAGAATTCCATTCTCTTCCCCATTTTTCCCTCCTCCCTCCCTGAACAGTATAGGATGCTGAGTGAATATATGCGGGAGTATCTGGAGAGCTGCAATAGTACACTCATACACAGATCCACAACAATTACAGGTTAACAGAAGAAAACTATCATCCCCTTTGATTAGAAGCACAGATGCCTTTTGCCTCAATACATCACACAGTTTTTGCTCATCATTTTACCCGCTCCCAGTCCCTGGTCTCAACTATGTTGGTGGAAGTCAATCCAGACTCCTCACTCACCTTTAGCAACTGGTTTCAGAGCACCTTTGGCAGATGCCCATGGGTGGGTCAACTGCCTGGCCCTTGAACCAGGGGGTGAGGTTTATCTTGGTTATACCCAAGAGAAAGGACACCAAAAAAAAGTGTATTTCACCCTGGAAAATAAAGGCAATGAGCTAAGACCTAGAACGTGGGTGAGTGTCACCAAGCAAGGTGGAAAAGTGAGGGCAAGGAAACAAGGAACATAAGAACACAAGAAATAGGAGCAAGAGCAGGAGTAGACCACATGGCCCCTCGAGCCTGCTCCACCATTCAATAAGGTCATGGCTGATCTTTGACCTCAGCTCCCCTTTCCTGCCCTATCCCCATACCCCTTGATTCCTCTAGAGTCCAAAAATCTATCTATCTCAGCCTTGAATATATTCAACGACAGAGCATCCACAGCACTCTGGGGTAGAGAATTCCAAAGATTCACCACCCCCAGAGTGAAGAAATTCCTCCTCATCTCAGTGCTAAATGGCCGACCCCTTATCCTGATACTATGACCCCTAGTTCTAGACTCTCCAACAGGGGAAACAACCTCTCAGCATCTATCCTGTCAATCCCCCTCAGAATCTTCTAGGAAGAGGACTGAATTCAACCTTTAATGACAAACAACTTTTACTTAATCCAAAATTTTCCCCCTCTCCTTCCAACCCTCCTCCCATTGATTGTAAAACAGGCACTTAAGTGAAAATAACTACTGGCATCTTTCTCGGAGATTTCACAGCATGGGGAAGAAAGGGTTTATATCAACACCAAGCGAATCTGCGTTAGCAGACAATGCTCTTATTGTTTGCATTAAGACGGTTCAGTTCACCCACTCGAGTACCATAGGGACCAGGAGACCCGTTCTAATATCCAGTTAATCTGCAGTGACTTGGAGTGTTTCGTTACTCAATGGAGGGCTACAATATGAACTCTCGTTTAAAGCCAGTGTTTTCATTAAGATTTTTTTGTGTCCTTTTTGAACCCCTCCCTCTTCTAAGGTGCCAACTCTCCACTTGCCTGGATGGGTGCAGCTGTAACAACACTCTAGATGCTCGACACCATCCAGGACAAAGCAGTCCGCTAGATTGGCACCCCATCCACCACCTTAAACATCCACTCCCTCCACCACCGGCGTACCGTGGCTGCAGTGTGTACCATCCACAGGATGCACTGCAGCAACTTGCCAAGGCTTCTTCGGCAGCACCTCCCAAACCCGCAACCTCCAATACCTAGAAGAACAAGGGCAGCAGGCGCATGGGAACACCACCACCTCCAAGTTCCCCTCCAGGTTACACACTATCCCAACTTGGAAATATATCGGCCGTTGCTTTACTTTATCGTCGCTGGGTCAAAATCCTGGAACTCCCTCCCTAACTGCACTGTGGGGGAAGCACCTTCACCACACGGACTGCAGCGGTTCAAGAAGGCGGCTCACCACCACCTTCTCAAGGGCAATTAGGGATGGGCAATAAATGCTGGCCTTGCCAGCGATGCCCACATCCCATGAACAAAGTTTTAAAAACTTGTGCTGGTGCAAGATTCCATGGCATCAGTTGGCTCCTGGTACCTGGACAAAATGCCCATTCTTCAGGTGTGTGGATGATATTTAACAGTTCTGATGAAAGGTCAACGGCCTGAAACGTTAACTCTGTTTCTCTCTCCACAGATGCTGCCTGGCCTGCTGAGAATTCCCAGCTGTTTTTATGTCATATTCCAGCATCCGCAGTATTTTGCTTTTATAAGATACTTAACATCCCGGGTTTAATTCCCAGTCTGTTACAGCCCCGCAGGTGCCGTCAGACCCCTCTGGTGCCTCCTCTAAGTGGCCCACCGTGTTTTAGCCTGGACTTACTGTGTTTACCTTCGTCTCCGAGTCAGAAAGTTGTGGATTCATAGTCCCACTCCAGGGACTTGAGCACAAAAATCTAGGCTGACACTCCAGTGCAGCACCAAGGGAGTGCTGCACTGTCGGAGGTGCCGTCTTTCGGGTGCTCTCTCAGGTGGATGTAAAAGATCCCATGGCACTATTTGAAGAAGAGCAGGGGAGTTCTCCCCGGTGTCCTGCCCAATATTTATCCCTCAATCAACATCACTAAAACAGATTATCTGTTCATTATCACATTAATTTTTTTCTGGTGCTTGCTGTGCACAAATTGGCTGCCGTGTTTCCCACATTACAACAGTGACTACACTTCAAAAGCACTTCATTGGCTGTAAAGTGCTTTGGGACGTCCAGTGGTTGTGAAAGGCGCTATAGAAATGTAAGTCTTTCTTTCTTTCAGCAAGATATTCAACCAAGTGTGGCATTACAGCTGAGCCTGAACCAGTCTTCACCTGAACCAGCCTTCACCTAATCTCTACAAACATGCACTATCCGGCAGAGGTCACCGGATGGTGATCAGGAGCGGGAGCCCTGGGTTATGTTTCCCGCCTTAGCCCAGGCGCACTGAGGTTTAATGCGGTTTCCCATTTGCTACCCTAAATCAGCAAAAAGCAGGGATCGAAGCCAGAACCTTTGCTCAGTGTCAGATAAAGGCACCATCAATGTGGAGTTGAGCACCCCACATGTATACATGATATAAAAATGGTCCTAAAAGGGTAAGGAGTGGTGCGAAGTGAACAGGTGCTGTCTGGTGTATTATGTTGTGAACAGGCAGCATACATCTAATCGTCTTCTGCATATTTCATGCTTTTTCGTGCACAGCAGGTACTATGAAAGGTTTCTGAAGAGATTGTTCGACTTGTCAACACATCTCTGAACATTTACTAAAGTTTGCAACTTCAGAAATGTTAGGGCAATGGGGGGGTTGGGCTGGAAAGAAAATCACAACTCAGATTATCCAGATCATTCTGTGGGTCACTGCATCAAAACATTGCCGTTTCAGTGTCCCCTGCCCATTCCAGCGAATGTGGGGTCAAAACCTTTGATCCCAAGAGGTCAGCTTTCGTCAACCCTGGGTCAGGTCTTTTTCCTTTGTTCCCTGCACACCTCTCAATGAATAAACACAAATGAACAGGGATAAACATGCTGAGCAAGGGCTGCTGAACAGCTATCCCTATATGTAGTGAATGGCCATTCAGAACATCACACTGGGTTGATTCTATAGATAAATAATTGAGATCTGCGAAACCATACTTTATTTCCCATAACTTATTGGAACAAAGTATAATCAGTAATTGCAAGTGGGACATAAAACGTAAAAGCACCGCTCAGTGCATACCAGGAGATCCCAGGTTTGATCACTCGTTTGCCCCTAGTTAGTTGATCTAAGGTGGGACAGTAGTTAGGGCGCGAGGGAGGGAGCTCCCTCTCAATCGCTATCCAGTTGTGGTATCCATCTACGAATCAATGTCCACAATCTGCACTATCTTGCTGGAAAGAGACCGTGGACACTGAATGAGGATGGGATTGTGCTCATCTGTAATGCCCTACATGGTTGAATGGTCTACTGATACTGAAAAACAGGCTAACCTGTGAGGACTGACCACTTACAGCAATTTGCGGTGGTTTGTGGCTTTGGAATGTTAATAATCTGAACATTCTCTTGAACTATTGCCGAGGTTTTGTGGATATATAGATCCTGAAACTCCTCGGGATTGAGTCTTCGTGCTCGAGCCAGCTTTGCGCCCATCTGTGCCCTCCAGTGCTGACACTGTTGGAACTTGCACGAGGCCGGCAGCAGTATGGGACCACAACAGGCACACCTCCAGCACCCACCAGCCCCATACGGCCCATGCCCAAGAGGCCTGGTCATGTCTTTCTTAGCGCCCTAAGAGGGTCAATCAGTAAAACCCTTTTCTTTGTGGGATCCAGGCTGCATCCCTGCCCTGGACCCCACTGGTGGAGCCCAGGTTTGCCCATCTGGAGGCTGGTCATTGATGTATTGTATCTTCGCAAGGCTACGTATGCCTTGGCATTATTGCTGTATTTGGAATTACAGGACTCAAGACAGGAGTTGGCAGCAGAGCAGATGATCCATCATTTGCGTCTCAGCACCACAGTCGCACATCACTGAGCTGCTCCTCCAATTCTGGTCTCTTGCGCATCCCCAATTTTCTTCTCCCCACCATTGGCGGCCTTGCCTTCAGCTGTCTAGGCCCTAAGCTCTGGAATTCCCTCCCTCTCTCTCCTTTAAGTCGCTCCTTAAAACCGACCTCTTTGACCAAGCTTTTGGTCATTTGTCCTAATATCGCCTTATGTGGCTCAGTGTCAAATTTTGTCTGATAACGCTCCTGTGAAGCACCTTGGGACATTTTACTACGTTAAAATCACTATATAAATGCAAGTTGTTGTAACTCCATTCCTAGATCATTACTATTAAGAACATAAGAAATAGGAGCAGGAGTAGGCCATACGGCCCCTCGAGCCTGCTCCACCATTCAATAAGATCATGGCTGATCTTCTACCTCAACTCCACTTTCCCCGCCCGATCCCCATATCCCTTGATTCCCTTAGTGCCCAAACTCTATCGATCTCAGTCCTGAATATACTCAACGACTGAGCATCCACAGCCCTCTGGGGTAGAGAATTCCAAAGACTATTGAACGACCAGTCCCATTGCAAAAGTGACCGAGGCATTGGCAGATGGGCCACGGTTCGGAGGTTCTAGCTGGGGCCCGATGCTCATCGGATGCGATATCCAGACCACGTGGCTTGTGTTGACGTGTTCTCCGGCCGTTAGTTCTCTATTGTTTCACACTGGAGTCGAGAGGGTTGGCAGACTACTCTGAGCAGGATGGTGAGGATCTGGAGGCTGGTACACCTTTGACTAACTCAGCACAGGGGCTCCACAGACACGCCAGGCCCTCACTGAGCCAGTGGGGCAAGAACTCCTGCCTTAGGGACTCTCCATCCCCAGCTCTGTCCCCGACACCATTTACCTCGTAAGGGGCGGGCGGACGTTCTGCTGGAAACAGAAGTGACATGGTGCAATCCCAGAGGAATGTTGGCCCCGGAACATTATTCACTTTTAGCATTATCAAAACAAATTTTGAAAAGTGAAACAATAATTAGAACCTGAATTGATAATCTCGGTAAAAATGAATTAAAACTGCAGGAAACAGTATCGCCATGTATCATCTAACTTCCATATCAATAGTCATTTATTCACTTTACATCACATCAGTTGGGGAGACTTAAATGTGTAAAATGAGAATAGTGAACAGATGCAACTGAACCATCGCCAGTGAACCATCCAATTAAGAAATAAGTTATAACAACTCACCAAGCTTACTCCGCCAGCACATCCCATCTCTGCGACCTCAGCCTCCATGAGGGACAAGAGGAGCAACATCATGGGAACACCATCACCTCCAAGTTTCCCTGCAAATCACACACCATCCTGACATAGACATATATGGCTGTTTCGTCATCAAAATTCTAACAGTATTGTGGAAGCGCCTTCACCACACGGACTGCAGCGGTTCAAGAAGAAGGCCCACCACCACCTTCTCAAGGGCAACTAGGGATGGGCAATAAATGCCGGCCTTGCCAGCGACGCCCACATCCCGTGAATGAATTAATAAAGATGAATTTATTTCTTTATTCAGTTACTTCTCCATCTCAAACAACGTTAGTCCTAAATAATTTTCTTCCCTTTCTTCAAACTAAACAAAGACTTGTCTATGTAAAACTAAGACTTCTACACAGTGTATCAAACACAGCACATTTTAAAAATTGTTCATGGGTTAGATACAGAGAAAAGCACCCTCTACACTGTCGCATCAAACACTCCCAGGGCAGGTGCAGCACAGGTTAGATACAGAGTAAAGCTCCCTCTACACTGTCGCATCAAACACTCCCAATGCAGGTACAGCATGGGTTAGATACAGAGTAAAGCTCCCTCTGCACTGTCCCATCAAACACTACCAGGGCAGGTACAGCATGGGTTAGATACAGAGTAAAGCTCCCTCTACTCTGCTACAACAGTGAGTGAATCCTAATTGTAGAAGAGCATTCACTTTTGCACCAGTTAGACATTCCATTTCCCACACTAACCATCCAAGTAGTCCCAATGAATGAGATATGTTTAGTGCCACATTATGAATGGTTTTGTGTAGTGGAGCTGGATCCATGGCGGGGGGAGGGTGGAGACAAAGACTGCCCCAATCTCATTTCACTTAGGACCCTCACAGCCAACAGAAAGTGGCGACTCTCGTCTCATCAATCTCGGCTCGATTCAAACCCGCAAACGCAAGGACAGCGCCTGACCTGTTGCACCATCCCATCTCCCAGCCCCTCATAGGAATGTAGCGACCATTCTCTATAGGTTTTCTCAAGACATGTTGCATTCCTCACCCGAGAGAGTGTGGGGTCCGCACCAGCTCTCAGGACTCCGCCAATACCAGAGGAGCGTTACGGGAGCTTTGTTCCATCCCAAGGTCGTGAAAGGCGCTATATAAATGCAAGTTCCTTCTTTCACTTTGGAATATCCTCTGTCTAGTCGGGATTGGTGGAAGCTGAGAACCTTTGATGATCTGTAATCCAGTAACATTTATTCTGAAGACCACAGGAGCTTCAAAGTTGGTTAAAAGGACCTGGGCGGGAGAAGAGGAATAATCTAGCAATGCCCACAAAACGTAAATGTGTAGATACTTCTATCTCTAGCTGTCCCTGGAGAGTGCTATTAAAAGTGCTGGAAATTCCCAGTCATCCACAACCGTGAACATATACATGTTGTCAAAAAACCTAGTAGAGTCCAAACAATGAACAAACAGAATCGCATCGCTTTGTCCAGGTGCTTTTATTAAGGGAACAGGAATCGTCCAATTAGCAAAGAGCGAGCCCAGGATAAGCCCATCGCTCCGACCGGATGATGTGGCGTTGTCGCGGTGGAGGGGACTCTGCTGCCCTCTGCGGGAGTTGCCGACGGAGCCTGGCTCGATTTCGCCTGCTTTGTGCATTCCCGCCGGATGGTTTGGCCATGGCCAGGTCAGAGGAGGAGGATTTCCCTGTATCCTCCTCGGGTCCAGAGCCTCGTCGAGGTCTGAGGCCTCGTGCTCTGCAGGCAGCTTTTCACTCCTGTCCAAAACCTCACCCCCTGTCCACTCTGGGGCCTTGGCATCGCATGTCCCAAGAACGCAGTCCGTCGAACCACATCCGCATTTAGCACAGGTCTGCAAAGGATCGCGAATAAGATCATTTCCAATTCATATTTAGTGTCCAGCAAACTAGTCTCATCACTCTCGGACCTCACTAGATTTAAACAATAATAACAACTTGCATTTATATAGGGAAACATCCCAAGATGCTTCACAGGAGCGATTATCAGACAGAATCTGACACCGAGCCACATTAGGCGATATTAGGTCAGGTGACCAAAAGTTTGGTCAAAGGGGTGGTTTTAAGGAGCGTCTTAAAGGAGGAAAGAGAGGTAGAGAGGCGGAGAGATTTAGGGAGGAAATTCCAGAGCTTAGGGCCCAGGCAGCTGAAGGCGCAGCGGAGTGATTAACATCGGGGAGAAGTTGTCTTGCAAACGGTACCTCAGCCTTACAAAATAATAGAATTGCCTTTATTTCATTCCCAAACAAAACAAAATTGTCATCGTTGCCCCTCTTTGTCTTTGCGCAAGACTTCTCCTTTTGTGTGACACTGGCCCTATCACTCTCGTAGACTGTGGCTCTTTAAAAGTTACTTACTTGAATCTACAACACAGAAACGGGCCATACGGCCCAACTGGTCCATGTCGGAATTTATTCTCCACACCAGAGGTGAATTTTTGTTAGGTAAGGGTGTCAAGGGATATGGAGACAAGGCAGGAAAATGGAGTTGAGGTGCAGGTCAGCCCTGATGTAATTGAATGGAGGAGCAGGCTCGAGTGGCTGAATGGCCTACTGCTGTTCCTATCTTCCTCTGGCATATTATGTTGTGAACAGGCAGCATATAATTATTTGTAATATTATGAGCACTGGTATGACTGCTTTCTCACTCTTAAGTTTTCCCATATATTAGAATCATAGAATCCTACAGCACAGACGGAGGCCATTCGGCCCATCGTGCCTGTGCCGGCTCTTTGAAAGAGCTCTCCAATTAGTCCCACTTCCTGCTCTTTCCCCAGAGCCCTGCAAATATTTCCTTTTCAATTATTTATCCAATTCCCTCATGAATTGGAAATATAATAATAAACCAATTTAGATGTATAAAAATAAGCCAAAGGATGTTCCCGATGGCGGGGAGTCCAGAACCAGGGGTCACAGTCTAAGGATAAGGGGTAAGCTATTTAGGACTGAGATGAGGAGGAATTTCTTCACCCAGAGAGTGGTGAACCTGTGGAATTCTCTACCACAGAAGGCAGTTGAGGCCAATTCATTAAATATATTCAAGAAGGAGTTGGATATATTTCTTAAGGCTAAAGGGATCAAGGGATATGGGGAGAAAGCAGGGACAGGGTACTGAATTTGGATGATCAGCCATGATCTCATTAAATGGCGGAGCAGGCTCGAGGGGCCGAATGGCCTATTCCTGCTCCTAACTTCTATGTTTCTATAAATCCATATTGGTCCCCTTGCCTTTAATTTACCCTCTTGTTTAGTTTCTGTAAAACTTCCCACCTCCACAACCCCAACTTTCTGCACCTCATGGTATCTATTTCAAAATGGTGACATGCCCCTCCCTCGTAAATCCATCCCCACACTCTGATGATATTGGTACTGGTTTGGGTTAAAAAAAGCTTGGACAGTCTCTCCCCATCCCATGGTTCCAGTCCAGCCTCAAGCCACGATGGCCTCGGAGTGAGACAGCCAATTCACTTCCAAATTATGGATAATCTCTGGGTTGTCGGTTCACACCCGCGAGGAATCGAGATGAGTGCCGGTTTAAATTAGAACCCTTACAGGCAGCAAAGATGAGATGACAGTAATCACATCAGTCTGGGATGGACACAAACCCAGACACCACAGCAACAGTATTCTGGAAGCACGTTAGGCTCTTTATACAGAGCCCCACGGAGATAGCAGTTGCCAACTCTGGTTGGACGTATTCCTGGAGGTTTTATCACATGACCTCCTGTCTCCAACCGGTTAAACAGCCTTTTTTCCAATCCTTCTCCAGTATTTTTTATAACTAAATAAAAAAACAAAAATGAAAAACTTGCACAATTTTGTAAACGTGATTTTTCTCCCCGCGTTGCTCACAGCAGTGTCCTGGAGATGAATCTTTTAATTCTTGGAGGCGCCAAGGCAATTGTTGGCAACCCCACACGTACAGTGAAAACACGGGACTGATTCTTGTATTTCCCTTACTAAACCCGGCTGCCTTATCCCGAAGGCAGAATCGCAGCCCCTGTAGTCAACATGGAAGACTGAATCTCCTCTTCATCAGCTTCAAATCTGACGAAAGGTTAGCTCTGTTTCTCTCTTCACAGATGCTGCCTGACCTGCTGAGTTTCTCAGCATTTTCTGTTTTTATTTCAAATCTGAGAGAGTTTGGCTGACATGAAGCGACAATATCAGGGGTCTGCCACCAGAGGGCCTCACAGCAAAGTTCATACGGCCCCCACTGGTGGCAGACGACCGGTACTGCAGCCACTCCACTCCGCAATCCCACTCCACTCCACTCCGCAATCCCCCTCACTCCGCAATCCCACTCCACTCTTCTCCACTCCGCAATCCCGCTCCACTCTTCTCCACTCCGCAATCCCGCTCCACTCCACTCCGCAATCCCGCTCCACTCCGCAATCCCACTCCACTCCGCACCACTCCGCAATCCCGCTCCACTCCACTCCGCAATCCCACTCCGCAATCCCACTCCACTCCGCTCCGCAATCCCACTCCACTCCGCAATCCCGCTCCACTCCGCAATCCCGCCCCACTCCGCAAACCCGCCCCACTCCGCAAACCCGCCCCACTCCGCTCCGCAATCCCGCCCCACTCCGCAATCCCGCCCCACTCCACTCCGCAATCCTGCCCCACTCCACTCCGCAATCCCGCCCCACTCCACTCCGCAATTCCGCCCCACTCCACTCCGCAATCCCGCCCCACTCCACTCCGCAATCCCGCCCCACTCCACTCCGCAATCCCGCCCCACTCCACTCCGCAATCCCGCCCCACTCCACTCCGCAATCCCGCCCCACTCCACTCCGTAATCCCGCTCCACTCCGCAATCCCGCCCCACTCCGCAATCCCGCCCCACTCCGCAATCCCGCCCCACTCCACTCCACAATCCTGCCCCACTCCACTCCGCAATCCCACCCCGCTCCGCAATCCCGCTCCACTCCACTCTGCAATCCCACTCCACTCCGCAATCCCACTCCACTCTGCTCCGCAATCCTGCCCCACTCCACTCCGCAATCCCGCTCCACTCCGCAATCCCGCTCCACTCCGCAATCCCGCTCCACTCCACTCAGCAATCCCATTCCACTCCGCAATCCCACTCCACTCAGCAATCCCGCTCCGCTCCGCAATCCCACCCCGCTCCGCAATCCCGCTCCACTCCACTCCGCAATCCCACTCCACTATCCCACTCCACTCCGCAATCCCACTCCACTCCGCTCCGCAATCCTGCCCCACTCCACTCCGCAATCCCGCTCCACTCCGCAATCCCGCTCCACTCCACTCAGCAATTCCACTCCACTCCGCAATCCCACTCCACTCAGCAATCCCGCTCCGCTATCCCGCTCCACTCTGCAATCGCGCCCGCTCCGCAATCGCGCCCCGCTCCGCAATCCCGCTCCACTCCGCAATCCCGCTCCACTCCACTCCGCAATCCCGCTCCGCTCCGCAATCCCGCCCCACTCCGCTCCGCAATCCCGCTCCGCAATCCCGCTCCACTCTGCAATCCCACTCCACTCCGCAATCCCAGTCCACTCCGCAATCCCAGTCCACTCCACTCTACAATCCCACTCCACTCCGCAATCCCGCCCCACTCCACTCCGCAATCCTGCCCCACTCCTCTCCGCAATCCCGCCCCACTCCACTTCGCAATCCCGCCCCACTCCACTCCGCAATGCCGCCCCACTCCACTCCGCAATCCCGCCCCACTCCACAATCCCGCCCCACTCCACTCCGCAATCCCACTCCACTCCACTCCGCAATCCCACCCGCTCCGCAATCCACCCCGCTCCGCAATCCCACTCCACTCTTAAAAGGAGGATCGAGAGGTAGAGAGGCAGCGAGGTTTAGGGAGCGGATTTCAGATCTTAGCGACAACCAGCTGAAGGCACGGCCGCCAAATGCAGAGCGAAGGAAGTGGAGGGTGCACAAGAGGCCAGAATTGGAGGAGCGCAGAGATCTTGGAGGGTTACAGGGCTGGAGGAGGTTACAGAGATAGGGAGTGGCGAGGCCATGGAGACAGGACAACCAACTCGACTCCGCACGACACTCTCAGTCACCGTCACTCCCCAACAGCACAACGGATATCACACAGGCTTTCTCAGCATAAACAGAACTCTCTACTCTTTGCAACTCCTCACAAGCCAAATTTTTAAAAATTGCAAAGGGACAACAATTTGCCCGTCGGTTCCTGGGACTGATGGGAGGGTCCACTGATGGGCGGGTCCACTGATGGGAGGGGTCTCCAGTTTGTAAGCAGCAAACGCGTCTTTGTTCAGTAGAGTCCTTAACACAGAGCGACTGGTCAGCACCTCGTGAGAATCACAGCGGGAACACTCATTTACCCAGAGCCCCAAACACTACCCTCTGAACAGTGCTGGCTGTTACAAGGGTCAGTGACTCCAGGCATAGAGAGGAGCGGAGAGGTTTTGGGAGGGAAATTCAGAGCTTAGGGAAGCTGAAAGTATGGTCGCCAATGGTGGAACGATTAAAATCGGGGATGCGCAAGAAGCCAGAATTGGAGGAGCGCAGAGATCTCGGGGGGTTGAGGGGCTTGAGGAGGTTACAGAGATAGGGAGGGGAGAAAGGCCATGGAGGGATTTGATCACAAGGATGAGAATTTTAAAATCAAGGTGTTGCACAACCGGGATCCAATGTAGGTCAGCGAGCACAGGGGTGATGGGTGAACGGGACTTGGTGCGAGTTAGGATACGGGCAGCCGAGCTTTGGATAAGTTTAAGTTTATGGAGGCTGGGAGATGGGAGGCCGGTCAGGAGAGTGTTGGAATAGTCAAGTCTAGAGGTAACAAAGGCATGGATCAGCGTTTCAGCAGCAGGTGAGCTGAGGCAGGGTCGGAGTCGGACGATGTAACGGGGGTGGAAGTAATGGATGGAGCGGATATGTGGTCTGAAGCTCAGCTCAGGGGTCAAACACAACACCAGGGTTGCGAACGGTCTGGCTCAGCTTCAGACAGTTGCAAGTGGGAGGGATGGAGTCGGTGGCCACGGAGCGGAGTTTGTCCGCTTTGCAGACGCGCTGCGCAGGGGAATGTCTGAGCAGCACAGGGAGACAGAAGGAAACAGAGGGAGGGTGAGACGTACAAGGTTTCAAAGGAGAGACTTGGGGGATTAGCCCTTTGAGGAGCAGCTGATGACTTTGTCCCCGGACCTGCTTCACATATTTAAGTGCAGGGTGACGGGCCTCTGTGGCGGCGGTGGTGGGTTTGCTGCGATTCCTGCGCTCCGCCATCCTACTCTTCATCTCCGGAACTGTTTGCGCCACTTCCTTGTGAACTCGATCTCAGACGACCCAATCACTGTAGACCCAAAGGCAGATCGGCACTTAAGGAAAACTTTTGTGCTTTAAAAAAATATCTTTGCAGCCCTTCTCTTCTCCCCAAGGCGTATGTTCTGCGAGGGGGAGGGAAGAGGTCCTACGGGTGATGGGCACCATACCCTACCCCGCCCAAGTGGCTACTGCACCCCATGAGCCCAGACAACAACAACAGCTTGCATTTATATAGCGCCTTTAACCGAGTAAAAATGTCCCAAGGCGCTTGACAGGAGTGATTATCAAACAAAATTTGACACCGAGCCATATTAGGACCCGGTGACCAAAAGCTTGCTTCAAAGAGGTAAGTTTTAAGGAGGAGAGGTAGAAAGGTGGAGAGGTTTAGGGAGGGAATTCCAGAGCGTTGAGCAGGGTATTACGACCAGGCTCGGGGGGGGGTTGGTGTTGGATGGATTTCACAGCAGAACCAGATCCTGTTATCACCCGACATTCACACTCACATTCTAGCAGGGAGTGTCGGACAGCTAACAGGAGCGGGAGCAAGCTGCTATTTCCTGAATCCAGGGGGAATCCAGAACAAGGGGGCACAATCTTAAAATTAGAACCAGGCCATTTCGGAGGGAAATCAGGAAGAACTTTCTCACACAAATAGTGGAAATCTGGCACTCTCTCTTCCCCCCAAAAATGCTGGGGGACAATTGGAGCTTTCAAGACTGAGATCGATAGATTTTTGTCGGGTGAGGTTATTAAGGGATATGGAGCAAAGGCGGGTAAATGGAGTTGAGGTGCAGATCAGCCATGACCTAATTGAATGGGAGAGCAGGCTTGAGGGGCTGAATGGCCGCCTCCTGTTCCTACGAGAGCCAGGCTGCAGGCCTGCTCCGCACCCCCCTCCCCCCACCCTGGATTATTGCTATAAACTCGGGGCAATCCTATTGCTGGGTTCACACGCCGAGAGCCTCGGGTAGCAGGTGATCTTTCTCCCCCTCCCTGTTCCCAGTTCAATACATACAAACAACCTCCAACCAACCTAAAGTTGGGTTTCAGCGAGTCAAGCATGGAAACGGCCTAGCCTTCAAACAACAAAAAAAAACAAACCCACACCAGATCAGCAATGGAAATACGGCCTATGGTGGCTGGCAGGTCCTATTGGAATTAAAATACTGTCAGCCTGACTCATTCTTACAAAACTCTTCCAATATTGATTAAAACAACTTGCATTTATATAGCGCCTTTAATGTAGTAAAACGTCCCAATCCGCTTTACAGGGTGTTATCAGACAACAGTTGACACCGAGCCACATAAGGAGATATTAGGACCGATGACCAAAAGCTTAACTGATTGGACATCTACCTGGTCTTTGTAATTCCTGCAGAGAAAACCAAGAGTTGCCGATTGTCATCCCAGAATTTTGTCTTTTACTTTTTGCTGCTTTCAGTGGTGTGGCCTTGGTTCCCAGTGAACCAGTCCTGGGAACCTTCCCATCTTCAGGGAGTTGCCTTTGCTGTTGCTCGGGAATGATGTCCTTCAACAAAGCCACCTGTGTCTTTAGGCTCTTCCTGCCGTGGTCCGGAGCTATGGCCGGGCACTTTCCTTGGACTAGATGCGTCCGCATGCCTTGATGTTGGGGTCCAGCAGACATTAATAATCCTTGGAAATCACAACCGGATCTATGGAAAGGGTCTCCCTGGCTCCTGCTTGTTTTGTTCCAGTCTCCCGCGACTCTTGATGACCTGTTGCCTCGGCTCTGTATCTGCACAATCGCTCTTTCTCAGGCTGTGGGATTTGAAACCGTGACGTAGGATTTCCTCACCATCATACCAAATAAAACCTTCATCCCACTAGGTAACCAGAAGCACTCATCTTTAAACAAATGCAAGTCACAAGTTACTAAACACAGCTCATAAAAAACAATTGTCATGAAGGTCTGGAGTTCTACTTAACCAAGCACAGCCTTGATAAATTGGTGTCATCCATTTCAATGTAACTATATGAAGCTAATGCAAATTCCAGGCTACAAACAATATCTTTTTGTCATAAGGTCACACCCGTGTGGTCCAGAGAATCTTCTTCTTTCCTATGGTAGTAGCAAAGCAAATCAAATGTCAATATCTAAGTCAGATATCCAGGCCAAAGCTTCCGGTGTCACAGCGTGGATATCTTGTAGGCTGCCTGTGAATTTCCTCTGCGGGCAGTGCTCAATGATGTGCTCCAGGGTCTGATTAGGAGCTCCACAGTCACATGATGGGGATGCTTTAATCTTCCATCTATGGAGAAGGTGGCAGCATCTACCATGGCCCGTTCTGAGGCGGTTGATGGTTGTCCACTGTTTGCGAGAAAGGTTTGATCCTTCAGTTTGTACTGTGGGGTCCTCTATAAGGAATCCATTCTGTATGTCGCAGTTCTTCCAAGCATTCGTGGTCTATAGAATGGTAATATCCTTCACCCTCACACTGCATTTAAAGTAGTGTAAATATTATGACAAGATGCTAAATTCTGCATCATATATTTATTGATGTTTTTGTACTAGGTCCTCCTTTCTGAGTCTATTGAGTCCATTAAAAATAGATTATCTGATCATTATCATATTGCTGTTTGTGGGAGCTTGCTGTGCGCAAATTGGCTGCCGCGTTTCCTACATTACAACAGTGACTCCACTTCAAAAGTATTTCATTGGCTGTAAAGCGATTTGGGACGTCCTGAGGTTGTGAAAGGCTCCTCACAAATGCAAGATCGCTCTTTCATTTTAACTTGAACCAAAATATACTGTCAGCTAGTGTCAATTTTTCCATCCCGTCAATCAAGCAGAAAGAGGAGCTCCCGCTTCGCCTCATGTGGTGGAATTGCTGCTGTTTCATTTCCTCAGAGGTTCCTTCCCCAGCGCTCAGCTGGCACTCTGTGTAACTGAAGCATGCAGAGCAGCAAGTGCCACATTCAATCCCCGGTCTGTGCTGAGTTCACCGATTTCAGCCTGGCCGCAGTAATCTGGGCTTGGGACGGGAATAAAAACAGCCGGTGTCCCTGTCCCCGATCGCAGTCCAGCCGCCCTGCTTGGACTCCCGATCTACACTGATGAAGAGGGCAGGGGGGTATGCAGCCCCTGTGGAACTGCACCCTAGCAACAGGCAGCAACTTAGGAAGAGGGGGCAGGAATCTCCTTTGCAATAAGTTGTCGAGGTGGCAGGAATGGGCTGGGGCAAAAATAACAGAAAAAAACACAAACTCAATGAGATAAACCAGAGCATCCAAATCTTATAGAAGCTTACTGCACAGAAAGAGGCCATTTAGCCCATCGTGCCTGTGCCGGCTCTTTGAAAGAGCTTGCCAATTAGTCCCACTCCCTGCTCTTTCCTCATAGTCCTGCAAAATTTCCCCTTCAAATATTTATCCAATTCCCCTCTGAAAGTTACTATTGAATTTGCTTCCACCACCTTTTCAAGCAGTGCATTCTAGATCACAACTCTGTGTAAAATAAATTCACATCTCCCCTCTGGTTCTTTTGCCAATTATCTTGTATCTGTGTCCTCTGGTTACCTTATTTCTTAAGGCTAAAGGGATCAAGGGATATGGAGAGAAGACAGGAACAGGGTACTGAATCTGGATGATCAGCCATGATCTCATTGAATGGCGGAGCAGGCTCGAGGGGCCGAATGGCCTACTCCTGCTCCTATCTTCTATGTTTCTATGAACCTCCTGCCAGTAGAAACACGTTCTCCTTATTTACTCTTTGCAAAACCCCTCATAACTTTGAGCACCTCTATTAAATCTCCCCTTAACCTTCATAAAACACTCCCTCAGTATCTGAGAGTTTAGTGCTAGTTGTTCATTACAAAGAGAAATGCATTACAATAAACACATGAACATGCGCCACAGAATTAAATTGAATAAAAAACTCTTCGAGGATATAAATATTTTTAAAGTGAAATGATTAATTGCACAATATAAATCTGAATGCAATTCATTTGCTGGTTTTAATGCAACCAATAAAAAATACCCCAAAAGATACATTTACTATCTTCTCTACCTGTTTGAACAGTTGCGATGCCTGAGATTGGATCAGATCCTGCTGCTGGTTGCTGGAATAAGATGAAAATTGCTCCGCTTTGTGACCACTTGCGGTGGACCATTGCAGGAGGGGAGACTGAGTGGCAGCTGTCAGCGGAGCCCGGATCTCCAGGGAGCGGCGCCTGTCAATCAAACCCCGGATCCCCGGGCTCTCACGCGCTCCGGGACCACATTCTCACCCTTTCGCTGCAACTTGACAGCTCGCCTCCCGAGGGTCTACTCCAATCCAATTGGTCGTTCCTCGCAAGGGGCCCCGCCCATCCGAGGGCGACGTTGCATTTTGATTGGGCAGGCTGCTCCAGTGAGATGATTGGTGGGCGGTGCATGTTTCTGTTGCCAGTTTACCTGTGTTAAGTGTTGAGGGAATTCAGTGAAGAACACTGACTCTGTTATTGCATGCACGCTGAAGCATTGACATTTGCAGCTGCACGCACTCGAAACATTGCCATTTGCAATTATACACGCACACAACCTCCTTGCAGTCTTTTAGGATAGATTAACAAAATTATATTCAATTTGATATATTACATAGAATATACATGGTGTGGAGATGCTGGAGTTGGACTGGGGTGGACAAATGTAAGAAATCACACAACACCAGGTTATAGTCCAACAGCTTTATTTGAAATCACAAGCTTTCGGAGTGCTGCTCCTTCGTCAGGTGAAGTGGAGAAATGCATAAAGACACAGCTTATATAGTCAGAGAATAATGCCAGATGTTTACAGGTAATGTTTCCAACTGCCATTTATCACACCTCGGCAGAGAGATAATCACAGCAATTAAAGGTGTGAATGGTGTCCAAACAGGTCAGTCAGGAAAACATTACATCAAAGAACAATGAGGTGGGGTCACAAGGGGTCAAATATTGCAGATGCTGGGGTCTGTATGAAAAACAAAAAAACAGACAAAAAACATTTTTTTTGCTGGAAATCACAGCAGGTCTGGCCGCATCTGTGTAGAGAGAACAAGCCAACGATGACTCGAGTCTGGGTGACCCTACATCAGGTGGGGTTACATGTAGCGTGACATGAACCCAAGATCTCGGTTGAGGCCGTCCTCATGAGTGCGGAACTTGGCTATCAGTTTCTGCTCGACGATTTTGCGTTGTCGTGTGTCTCGAAGGCCGCCTTGGAGAATGCTTACCCGAAGATCGGAGGCTGAATGTCCTTGACTGCTGAAGTGTTCCCCGACTGGGAGGGAACACTCCTGCCTGGCGATTGTTGCGTGGTGTCCGTTCATCCGTTGTCGCAGTGTCTGCATGGTCTCGCCGATGTACCATGCTCCGGGGCATCCTTTCCTGCAACGTATGAGGTAGACAACGTTGGCTGAGTCACATGAGTATGTACCATGTACCTGGTGGGTGGTGTCCTCACGTGTGATAATGGTATCTGTGTTGATGATCTGGCATGTCTTGCAGAGGTTGCTGTGGCAGGGTTGTGTGGTGTCGTGGTCGCTGTTCTCCTGAAAGCTGGGTAATTTGCTGCGAACGATGGTCTGTTTGAGGTTAGGCGGCTGTTTGAAAGCAAGTAGTGGAGGCGTGGGGATGGCCTTAACGAGGTGTTCGTCGTCATCAATGACATGTTGAAGGCTGCGAAGAACATGGCATAGTTTCTCCGCTCCGGGGAAGTACTGGATGACGAAGGGTACTCTGTTGGTTGTGTCCCGTGTTTGTCTTCTGAGGAGGTCTATGCGATTTTTCGCTGTGGCCCGTCGGAACTGCTGTGATTTCCAGCAAAAAAAAAGGTTTTTGTGTTTTTTTGTTTTTCATACAGACCCCAGCATCTGCAATATTTGACCCCTTGTGACCCCACCTCATTGTTCTTTGATGTAATGTTTTCCTGACTGACCTGTTTGGACACCATTCACACCTTTAATTGCTGTGATTATCTCTCTGCCGAGGTGTGATAAATGGCAGTTAGAAAGATTACCTGTAATCATCTGGCATTATTCTCTGACTATATAAGCTGTGTCTTTATGCACTTCTCCACTTCACCTGACGAAGGAGCAGTGCTCCGAAAGCTTGTGATTTCAATTAAAGCTGTTGGACTATAACCTGGTGTTGTGTGACTTCATAGAATATACAGCACAGAAACAGGCCATTTGGCCCAACTAGTCTGTGCTAGTGTTTATACTCGACTGGACAATACTATGTCCCTAATAATACATTAAAAACGTGATTATAACGCAAGTCATATGTTAAATGTATCCATTACATGCCCAAAAAAGCTGTCGCGCTTTACTGATTGTGTGCTGCCTCTCCCTCTAACTTAACCTCAACTGTATGTATTTAACTTACTTATATATGTATAACCTACCTGTTGGGGCTGTTGCCCCTTTAACTTACCTTTTAGGGCCATTGCCCCTTTAAGACGCACCTTAGCGTGCTGACGTCACGTCACGTACAACGTAGCGTGCTGACGTCACGGCACGTACGACGTGACGTGCGTGAGGCGGCTGCCGGCCCGACTCGGCCTTCCAGAAAGGCTGCCGGCACAGCCCGGCCTAGCGTCTTCGGCCGCATCTACCAGCCGCCGGGAGCGACGCGATCTTCCGCTCCCGCGGCAAGCATCGGCTCAGCCTGGCCTCCAGCTCCCGCTCCCGACTTCGGCCTCCACGGCCAGAAACGCGACCACGCGCATCACGTGACGCCCCAAGCGCGGACAACGCTACCGAGCGTGATGAGGTCATCACGCTCCCCACAGGACTGCTACGTAGTCCTCGTGGAGTCCTTGCTGGGACACAGACCTACACCACGGTGCTCCTACAGCAGCACAGGCTCCGGGCAGTTGTATTGTCCCCATGCTTGAGTCTTGGAAATTGTTTGTCTGTGAGTATTCTAGAATGCTATAGATGATTAATGTGCACTGTATGTTGTAGAAAATGTTTAGTTGTAACTTTTCTCTGCCTAGCTGATTAACTAGTAGCTGTATTTTCATACACTATGTACAGGGCTAATTTAAAGAGAATGCCTCCCAGTTTACTAAATGTACTGTGTTGCTCAGGCGTACCTAAATCTGTGTATACATATCAGTTATGCGCCTGTATACTAATGTGTGCTTCCATTTCTGTGTTGTATTTCAGTTTTACAATTAGAATCGTTCAGTAAAGCGTTACAAGAAAAGTCAAGCCTTGTGATTTTATTGGAAGATATCGAGTTGTTCGCTATCTGTCTAGCTCTGCATAGAATCGTGTTGCGAGGGCAGAACAGTAAAAAGACAACAGCACAGCGGGCTCAAGCGCAGGAAGATACCACTCAGCTACCATGAGTCTACGCTCAGGAAAACAATATACCCTAGAGGACGTCGACCAGTCAAGCGAGAAGCATGAGCCTCTCCTAGCAAACGATGCCAAGTCACAGCCCTCTAAAGTATCCCCTAGGTCATCTCGGCGGTCCAGCAGACCGTCGTCATCGACAGCTTCTGCAGCCGCCAAAGCACGTGCCAAGGCAAAAGCTGCCCAGGCTCAATTGTCCTTCGCTGAAAAAGAAGCTGACCTTATGAAGCAGAGAGCCGACCTCGAAGCTAGTATGATGAAGCAGAAAGCTGACCTTATGAAGCAGAGAGCCGACCTCGACGCTAGTGTGATGAAGCAGAGAGCTGACCTCGACGCTAGTGTGATGAAGCAGACAGCACAGTCCTCTAAAGTATCCACTAGATCATCTCGGCAGTCCAGCAGACCGTCGCCATCGACAGCTTCTGCAGCCGCCAAAGCACGTGCCAAGGCAAAAGCTGCCCAGGCTCAATTGGCCCTTGCTGAAAAAGAAGCTAGGGTTATGAAGCAGAGAGCTGACCTCGCTGCCAGTCTCCACATTCTCCAAAGCCAGAGAGCTGCCGCTGCCGCTAAAGCTAAAGCCGCAGCTTATGAAGAAGGTGAGGAGAACGAAGGCGGGGAGCCCAGCCAGGAAACATATGTTCTGGGACAGCCCCTCAGTCCAGTGCAACGTACAAGTGAGTGTGTCCAACAACACTCCAAATTGTTCTCCAAGGAAACATCCAACTATCTCAACGCAGAACCAGCTACTCAACACAGTAGCAAACAGCCTGTTTTTGGAGACACTGAGCTTAAAGGAGAAGAAACAAGCAAGACTTACCTACAGAGACCTCCACAGCACTCGGCCAATCCAGCCAAGCAGTCCTCACCCGAGCCACAGGGTACACAGGACCTCGCTGGGTGCCTTATCCGCCGAGAGTTGTTGAGTTCGGGCCTTCTGGAGTTAGATGGCCGTCCTGAAAGTTGTTGGCCATGGAAAGAGTCCAACCCGAGACTACACAAGGTAGCATCGAACAGTGGACTGGTGATGGAAGCCTTCCCTGCAGAGGACCGTGCCAAGGATCTGAAGGATTTGCACCTTGGAGTGGATCCTCCCCCCCTTCAACGGAGCCTGGGGCTCTCCTGGAACCTGGAAACAGACAGCGTCACATTCCTGGTGTCCCGTGAAGAAAGGCCATTCACACGGAGAGACATCCTGTCCACAGTCAACAGTTTGTACGACCCTTTGGGGTTCGTAGCTCCCATAACAATGCAAGGAAAAGCATTAGTACGGGAACTCTCATCGGATCAGAGTGAGTGGGATGCTCCACTCCTCCCAGAAAAAGAAGCAAAATGGAACCTACAGTTGATCAGAGACAAGATTGACATCGATGTGGGCGCCGTCAAGTTCTTCACGGACAGCAAGATTGTACTTGGTTACATCCACAACTCCACAAGAAGGTTTTACGTGTATGTTTCCAACCGGGTGACTCGTATCAGACGATCCACTCACCCTGACCAGTGGTGCTATGTCTCCACAGACCTGAACCCTGCAGACCATGCTACCAGGTCTATACCAGCAGCACACCTACAGCAAAGCAGTTGGTTCTCAGGCCCCTCTTTCCTGTCTAATGTCAACACAGAGGAGACTCCTGAGTCCAATCCCTTCACCCTTGTGGAGCCTGAAGCTAATACTGAGATTCGGCCTGAAGTTACGACCCTGGTCACCAAAGCCTCAGAATCTCAGTTGGGCTCACAAAGCTTCGAGCGATTCTCAAGCTGGAGAACACTCTGCCGAACCACAGCCCGACTCATTCATGTAGCAGCATCCTTCAAGGGGAATTCGGACAACATAGAACGCAAAGGATGGAAATGTTCTAAAGAAGTATCCAGCACAAGTGAGCCTTCACAAGCCAAAGGTGTGATCATTCGCTCTGTCCAGCATGATGTCTTCAAGGAGGAATTCAAATGTCTTGAAGAGGGACAGACATTCCCCAAGCAAAGAGGAGAGTATTTGTCCACCCTACAGAGCCGTAGGAAATGGACAGAAGACAAGCCAAACGTCAAAGTGAGAGACGTTGTCTTGCTGAAAGACAGCCAAGCACGCAGAAATGAATGGCCAGTGGGCCTGGTTGTCAAAACTCTGCCGACCAGGGACAAGAGGGTCCGCAAGGTGGAGGTGAAGATTGTCAAGGAGGGGCCTATCAAAGTGTTTCTGAGGCCAGTCTCAGAGATCCTCCTTTCTGAAGTAACCTAGAGAACGGACTCTGAGTATGTTGTAGCCAAAGGACGTTTTCTTCAGGTTTATTTTGTATCTGTAGTGGTACAATGGAATTGTACCAAGCGGGGAGTGTGCTGCCTCTCCCTCTAACTTAACCTCAACTGTATGTATTTAACTTACTTATATATGTATAACCTACCTGTTGGGGCTGTTGCCCCTTTAACTTACCTTTTAGGGCCATTGCCCCTTTAAGACGCACCTTAGCGTGCTGACGTCACGTCACGTACAACGTAGCGTGCTGACGTCACGGCACGTACGACGTGACGTGCGTGAGGCGGCTGCCGGCCCGACTCGGCCTTCCAGAAAGGCTGCCGGCACAGCCCGGCCTAGCGTCTTCGGCCGCATCTACCAGCCGCCGGGAGCGACGCGATCTTCCGCTCCCGCGGCAAGCATCGGCTCAGCCTGGCCTCCAGCTCCCGCTCCCGACTTCGGCCTCCACGGCCAGAAACGCGACCACGCGCATCACGTGACGCCCCAAGCGCGGACAACGCTACCGAGCGTGATGAGGTCATCACGCTCCCCACAGGACTGCTACGTAGTCCTCGTGGAGTCCTTGCTGGGACACAGACCTACACCACGGTGCTCCTACAGCAGCACAGGCTCCGGGCAGTTGTATTGTCCCCATGCTTGAGTCTTGGAAATTGTTTGTCTGTGAGTATTCTAGAATGCTATAGATGATTAATGTGCACTGTATGTTGTAGAAAATGTTTAGTTGTAACTTTTCTCTGCCTAGCTGATTAACTAGTAGCTGTATTTTCATACACTATGTACAGGGCTAATTTAAAGAGAATGCCTCCCAGTTTACTAAATGTACTGTGTTGCTCAGGCGTACCTAAATCTGTGTATACATATCAGTTATGCGCCTGTATACTAATGTGTGCTTCCATTTCTGTGTTGTATTTCAGTTTTACAATTAGAATCGTTCAGTAAAGCGTTACAAGAAAAGTCAAGCCTTGTGATTTTATTGGAAGATATCGAGTTGTTCGCTATCTGTCTAGCTCTGCATAGAATCGCGTTGCGAGGGCAGAACAGATTGATTCCTGGGAAATTTGATCTTTTAATCCTTCACTGTCTCCGAGTATCACTCCAAAAATGATGTTCAAACTCCAGCTGAGTTTGCCACCTCTGATTTCACTGTTTGAACCCACATTTTACCCTAAAACTCAGTCAGCAATGCCAAAGGAGATCCATCCAGTTTCACAATTTGCATGTCTTGTGAATTGAATTGTTAAGGTTACACTGGAGGCCATACCTCTGCTTCAGTGTCTTCTGAGGAGGTCTATGCGATTTTTCGCTGTGGCCCGTCGGAACTGCTGTGATTTCCAGCAAAAAAAATGTTTTTTGTCTTTTTGTTTTTCATACAGACCCCAGCATCTGCAATATTTGACCCCTTGTGACCCCACCTCATTGTTCTTTGATGTAATGTTTTCCTGACTGACCTGTTTGGACACCATTCACACCTTTAATTGCTGTGGATGAACTGAAGGTGTTGATAAACACATGGGAGTATGATATTGTTGCTATCACGGAGACATGGTTGAGGGAGGGGCAAGACTGGCAGCTCAATATTCCGGGGTACAGAATCTTCAGGCGAGACAGAGGGGGAGGTGAAAGAGGAGGGGGTGTCGCAATATTAATTAAGGAGTCAATTACTGCAGTAAGGAGGGATGATATATTAGCAGGTTCCTCTAATGAGGCCATATGGGTGGAGCTTAAAAACAAAAAGGGGGCAAGCACTTTGCTGGGAGTGTACTATAGGCCTCCAAACAGTCAGGGGGAGATAGAGGAACAGATATGTAGGCAAATCTCAGAGAAATGTGCAAATAATAGGGTAATAATAATGGGGGATTTCAACTTCCCCAATATTAACTGGGATAGTCAAAGTGTGAAAGGCTCAGAGGGTGTAGAATTCTTAAAGTGCATCCAGGAGAGCTTTTTGAGCCAGCATGTAGAAAGTCCTACAAGAGAGGGGGCAGTACTGGACCTAATTCTAGGGAATGTGGCCGGCCAAGTGGAAAAAGTGCTAGTAGGTGAGCACTTTGGTGACAGTGACCATAATATGGTGAGATTTAAGGTGGTCATGGAAAAGGACAGGGATGGGCCGGAAATAAAGGTTCTAAATTGGGGGAAGGCCGATTTTAATAGGATAAGGCAGGATCTGGCCAAAATGGACTGGGATCAGCTACTTGTAGGAAAATCCGCATCGGAGCAATGCGAGGCTTTCAGAAGGGAGATTGAGATCATACAATGGCAACATGTTCCCGTAAAGGTCAAGGGTGGTTCCAAAAACCACAGGGAACCTTGGATGTCAGGGGATATATGAGAATGGATTAGGAAAAAAAGGAGGGCTTTTGGCAGATACAAAAGGCTAAAGACGGAGGAAGCCCGAGAGGAGTACAAAAAGTGCAGGGGGATACTTAAAAAAGAAATTAGGAGATCAAGGAGGGGCCATGAAATAACACTGGCGAGCAAAATAAAGGAAAATCCTAAGATGTTTTAGAAGTATATTAAGGGTAAGAGGATAGCTAGGGAAAAAATAGGGCCCATTAGGGACAAAAGTGGCAATCTGTGTGTGGAGCTGGAAGATGTAGGAGGGGTTCTAAATGAATTTTTTGCATCTGTTTTCACTATGGAGGAGGACGATGTAGACATAGAAATAGGGCGGGGGGGGACTGTGATATGTTCGAACATATTAACATCGAGAGGGAGGAGGTATTGGCAGTTTTAGCAGGCCTAAAAATGGATAAATCCCCAGGCCCGGATGAAATGTATCCCAGGCTGCTGTGTGAGGCAAAGGAAGAGATTGCGGGGGCTCAAACACATATATTCAGGACCTCTCTGGCCACAGGGGATGTGCCAGAGGACTGGAGAACCGCTAATGTAGTACCATTATTCAAGAAGGGAAGTAGGGAAAAACCGGGGAACTACAGGCCAGTGAGCCTAACATCAGTGGTAGGAAAATTATTGGAAAAAATTCTGAGGGACAAAATTAGTATCCACTTGGAGAGACAAGGATTAATCAGGGATAGTCAACATGGCTTTGTCAAGGGAAGATCATGTCTGACTAATTTGATTGAATTTTTTGAGGGGGTGACTAGGTGTGTGGATGAGGGTAACGCAGTGGATGTGGTATACATGGATTTCAGTAAGGCCTTCGATAAAGTCCCGCACAGGAGACTGGTCAAGAAGGTAAGAGCCCATGGAATCCAGGGTGCCTTGGCACATTGGATACAAAACTGGCTTAGTGGCAGAAGGCAGAGGGTGATGGTCGAAGGTTGTTTTTGTGACTGGAAGCCTGTGGCCAGTGGGGTGCCACAGGGATCGGTGCTGGGTCCCTTGCTGTTTGTGGTCTACATTAATGACTTGGATATGAATGTAAAAGGTATGATCAGTAAGTTCGCGGATGATACAAAAATTGGTAGGGTGGTAAATAGCGAGGAGGGTAGCCTCAGTCTGCAGGACGATATAGATGGGTTGGTCAGATGGGCGGAACAGTGACAAATGGAATTTAACCCGGAAAAGTGCGAGGTGATGCACTTTGGGGGGACTAACAAGGCAAGGGAATACACAATGAATGGTAAGACCCTAGGCAAGACGGAGGTGCAGAGGGATCTGGGTGTGCAAGTACACAGATCCCTGAAGGCGGCGGAACAGGTGGATAAGGTGGTAAAAAAGGCATATGGGATACTTGCCTTCATTAGCCGAGGCATAGAATATAAGAGCAAGGAGGTTATGATGGAGCTGTATAAAACACTGGTTAGGCCACAGCTGGAATACTGTGTGCAGTTCTGGTCGCCACACTACAGGAAGGATGTGATCGCTTTGGAGAGGGTGCAGAGGAGATTCACCAGGATGTTACCAGGGCTGGAGCACTTCAGCTATGAAGAAAGACTGGGCAGATTGGGTTTGTTTTCCTTGGAGCAGAGGAGGCTGAGGGGGGACATGATTGAGGTGTACAAAATTATGAGGGGCATAGATAGGATGGATACTGAGGAGCTTTTTCCCTTAGTAGAAGGGTCAATAACTAGGGGGCATAGATTCAAGGTAAAGGGCGGGAGGTTTAGAGGGGATTTGAGAAAGAACCTTTTCACCCAGAGGGTGGTTGGAGTCTGGAACTCACTGCCTGAAAGGGTTGTGGAGGCAGGAACCCTCACAACATTGAAGAAGCATTTGGATGAGCACTTGAAATGCCATAACATACAAGGCTACGGACCAAATGCTGGAATATGGGATTAGATTAGACAGGGCTTGATGGCTGGCACGGACACGATGGGCCGAAGGGCCTCTATCCGTGCTGTATAACTCTATGACTCTAGTAGATGAATGCACTCACTGCTCCCGTATCTGCACTGAGAGCGTTGCAATTGGCCTCAGCAGCCTCAGATCCAATAGGGGCAAAGGGCAATCGTCCTCAATTGCTTTAAGGCTCAGCATGCTGTTTGGCTGGCTAAATTCAGACCTGAACACATTTTCAGGTGTTGGCGCATTCTTCGAAAAAAGGAGGGAAGGAAAACGAAAAATACAGGAAAAGTGGCAAAAATGAGGATAAACACGAACGTGGCTTTTGAGTACATAAGAGTTAGGAGCAGGAGTAGACCATACAGCCCCTCGAACCGGCTCCACCATTCAAAAAATCATGGCCTCTGTAGTGTCCGTGTGTAGATAAAGACACTGAAGACAGGAGTTGGTTCATAGGTATTTACTAAGCAAGTCTGGGGGGGGGGTTTCTAAAGGATATACACAATACACAGGCTTATATAGCCCAAGTGGCAATTACCGGCATTACGCACACCTGGGGCTCTTAAAGGCACATACACTATAATTGCTCTTAAAGGCACATACTCCACAATTCCTCCCCTTCTAGCTAACTAGTACATCATAGTTTAAGTAATTATTAATTACATGTTATATGCAAAATAATATACATTGCTGTATTAATTAATTATAAGTTAGTCTCTCAGGAGGCTTCCTGACTCGGTCCGGATAACGCCTCGGGGGTGTAGTAGTTTCTGGTGGTGTAGTAGGTTCTTCTGGCAAGGCTGATTCGGCTTGAAGGCCAGTGTCGGGTTCATCGGGCTCCAGTATCACCGGATCGGAGGTAGATATGGGTCTCTCTACTTCATCGTTAGATGTATAGAGTGGTGGTGTAGGTTGTCCCTTTTCGGATGACTTGATGATTTGGTCAGCATGGCGCCTTATTATGCTGTCTCCGATGTCCACGGTATACATCAGTGGTCCCAATCGTGTGCAGATAGTTCCAGGCTGCCATTTCTCGGTACGGTAGCCCCGGGCCAAAACCGGTTGGCCTATCTGGAAGGCCCTAGTTGGCCTTTCATTCATGCCCTGAAACTGCCGGTTCTCCACGTCCCTTCGGATGTTGGGCTTGACCAAATCCAGCCGGCATCTTAGGTTTCTATTGTAGAACATCATGGCGGGAGTTTGGTTAGTAACCATATGCGTTGCATTCCTATATGCAAATAAGAAGTTATCCACCTTGTGCTGAAGTTTTATGTCTTCATTACCCATGGCCTTGATGGCCTTCTTGAAGGTCTGGACAAACCTTTCAGCCAATCCATTGGTGGCGGGATGGTATGGGGCGGACGTGTAGTGCTTTACCCCATTGTTTTTTTAAGAACTTTCTGAATTCTTCGGACACAAATTGCGGTCCATTATCAGAACATATCTGCTCCGGCAGCCCATTCCTGGCAAATATGGTCCTTAATACTGTGATGGTTTTTTCCGTGGTGGTGGAGGACATCTTTATTACCTCCGGCCACTTGGAGTGTGCATCAACTGCGATTAAGAACATTGAGTCCATAAATGGACCAGCAAAGTCGATGTGCACCCTTTGCCAGGGAGATGAGGGCCACTCCCATGGATGTAGAGGGGCCTGTGGCGGAGCATTTTGGACCTTCTGGCATCCTAGGCAGCTCTTGGTCATGTCTTCGATGTCTCCATCGATACCTGGCCACCATACAAACGCCCTAGCTAGGTTCTTCATTTTCACTGCCCCTCGTGAAGCTCCTTTAGCACTTTATCCTGGAGTTTGAGTGGAATCACCACTCTGGATCCACACATCAAGGTTCCTCGGCACACTGACAGCTGTTCTCTTCTTTGCGAGAATGCTGGCAACAGTGGTTCGCCATGTGCTGGCCATCCCTTCACTGTTAAATCGTAGACCCGTGAGAGAGTAGGGTCATTTCTTGTCTCCCTTTCAATGGCAGAATTTGTCACCGGTAGACATTCTACTATGGTAGAGTGGAATATCTCTACTGGGTCTACTGTAGGTGCCTCTTCTATCGTTGGCAACGGTAGGCGTGATAAACCGTCAGCATTCCCATGCTGTTTTGACCCTTTGTATTCAATGTTGTATTGGTGTGCCCCTAGAAAAAGGGACCACCTCTGTAGTCTTTGTGCCGTCATAATGGGGACACCTTTTTTAGGGTTGAATATGGAGATGAGGGGTTGATGGTCAGTCAGCAAGGTAAATTTTTGTCCGTGTAGGTAATGGTTGAATTTCTTCACTCCCCATACCAGGCTGAGTGCTTCCCTGTCTATCTGGGCATAGTTACGCTCAGCTGAGTTCAATGAGCGTGACGCAAAAGCTATCGGCCGTTCCGAGCCATCAGGGAATCTATGGGACAATACCGCTCCTATGCCGTAAGGGGATGCATCGCACGCCAGTCTGATTGGTAGTGATGGGTTGTAATGAGCCAAAATTTTCTCGGATGTGATTAAGTCTTTACATTTATGGAAGGCACGTTTACAGTCTTCGTTCCATTTCCAAATCACTCCTGTCTGTAGAAGATCATTAAGAGGGTGTAGAATAGTTGATAAGTTCAGTAAAAATTTATGATAGTAATTTATTAATCCCAGGAATGACCTTAATTGTGAAACATTTTCAGGTGCTGGGGCTTTTATAACTGCTTCAATTTTTTCAGGTGACTTATGCAACCCTTCCTTATTAATTATGTGGCCACAATATGATATCTGATTTTGGAAAAATTCGCACTTGGGGCGATTTGCTCGTAGGCCCCGTTCTTTCAGCCTAGTGAGCACCTGCTCCAAATTGGCAAGGTGCTCGTTGTCGTTTTCTCCTGTTATAAGGATGTCGTCTAGGTAGCATTGAGTCCCCGGAATCCCTTGCAGGACTTGCTCCATAGCTCTTTGCCAGATAGCTGGAGCTGATGCTATTCCAAAAACCAGTCGATTGTACTGGTACAGGCCTTTGTGTGTGTTTATTGTGAGATACTTTTTAGAGGTCTCCTCAACCTCCATCTGTCGATATGCCTGTGCCAAGTCAATTTTTGTGAAACGTTTCCCTCCGGATAGTGAGGCGAAAATATCTTCTATCCTCGGAAGAGGATACTGTACCATGTGAAGGACCGGGTTTACAGTCACCTTAAAGTCCCCACAGATGCGAATTTTTTCCTGTTCCTCAGGGTTATTTTTCAATGTTTTTTTCATGACTGGAATGATGGGTGTTGCCCATTCGCTCCAATCTATTTTGGATAATACGCCTGCCTTTTCCAAATTCTTCAGCTCTGCCTCGACTGCCGGACGTATTGCGTATGGCACCGGTCTTGCCTTAAAAATTTTTGGAATTGCTGTATCTTCCACTTTTATTGAGGCGGTGATGCCTTTCAAGGTTCCTAGTTTCTCTTGAAACACTTCTTTGGCGTTGGCCAAGATGTCTTTTAATCGTTCAGGTATGATGTCATCATTGTTTTTTTCCTTACTGGTCACCGTCAGTGCCTGAATGGAGTGCCAGTCTAAACGTATCTTCCTTATCCATTCACGTCCCAACAACGGTGGACCACCATCTTGTAGAATGTATAAATACAACTTTTGTATTTCTTTGCCGTTGTACACCACAGGCACCCTTATTTTTCCTTTGGGGTAGACTTTCTGCCCCGTATATGTTTTTAAGATAATGGATGTGTCTTTTAGAGGTATATGCGAAAATAGCCTCTCGTAATCTTGTCGATTTATTACGGTTAGAGCTGATCCTGTATCTAGCTCCATTTTAACTGGGGACCCTGCTATTGTGAGGGTAACCCAAATGGTTTGGTAATCCTCTTTGGCAAGTACATTATGTAATTTGAGACAACTTAGTCTCTTGTTCCCGGAGTCGCTATCGCTATTCTGGTCTTCGGAGCTATTGTCCGTCATCATTTGTACCTTCCTGTACTTTTCTTTATTGATTTTTTGTTTTCTGTCAGTGGATTTATTTTGTCCAGATTGGCATACCCGTGCAATGTGTCCAATCTTACCACATTGCCTGCATGCTTTGCCCTTGAACCAGCAGTCCCTCTGGTTATGGGTGGATCTGCCGCAGCGATAACATCTTCCGAACTCCTGTGTCATTTTATGGGTGCCGAAGTCCTGTGTCTCTTGTTGTATCTCTGCAGCTCCTTTTGCTGCTGCTTCGTATGATACAGCCATACTGAAAGCTTTGTCCAATGTTAAATCTTTTTCAGAAAGCAGTCTTTTTTGTGTTCCTTCACTTAAGAGACCGCAAACAAATTTGTCTCGAAGATAATCCGATAGTCCTGCTCTGAATTGGCAGTACTTTGATAGCTTTCTTAATTCGGTTAGGTAATCAGCGTTACTTTCATTCTTGTGTTGATTTCTCTTGAAGAACTTGAATCGTTCCGCTATCAGCAGCGGTGTTGGGTTTAAATGCTCCTGCAGGGTATCAACAATTTCTTTAAAAGTCTTGTCCTTTGGTTTGGCTGGAGTGATTAAATTTCGTAACAGCCCGTATGTCTTCGCGCCCATTAAGTTCAGAAGTACTGAAGCTTTTTTTTCATCTGTTATTCCATTTGCAGTGCAATAAACCTCTACTCTTTCCACGTATGTGGTCCAATCTTCTATTTCGCCATCAAAAGCCTCAATATTACCAGATTTAGGCATTTCAGAAAAGATATGGCGCTTCCCGCGCTTTTTTTTTCTCTCTGTAGCAAAGATATGGTGCTTCCCGCGCTTTCCCGCTGCTGCTACCGATAACAACGCTGTTTTACTGTGGTTTCCGTTTATTCACTGTTGGAGACTCGTTCCCGACGGAGGTCTAAACGCTGACCTGCTTGCCGCGCCGGCCGTCTCTCGAGTGCACCCTCCCAGTCCGTTATTGCTTGCCTCCGATTTCGCTGCCTGTCTCAGCTGTAGAGCCCGCCGCTGGAGCTCCAGCCTGACGCCCAGGAAGGATTAGCGCAGTACCTGTCACCAGCTTGGCCAGCTGGTGAAACCACAGTTTCTCTTACTTCCTTGAGTCTTCTTGACGCTGGAAGAATCGATGTCCTTGAGGTGCTGCCGAATTGCAGGTAAGTCCGTTTCCACTTCGTCGCCACTGTAGTGTCCGTGTGTAGATAAAGACACTGAAGACAGGAGTTGGTTTATAGGTATTTACTAAGCAAGTCTGTGGGGGGGGGGGGGGGGGGGGGTTTCTAAAGGATATACACAATACACAGGCTTATATAGCCCAAGTGGCAATTACCGGCATTACACACACCTGGGGCCCTTAAAGGCACATACACCATAATTGCTCTTAAAGGCACATACACCACAGCCTCAGCTCCAGATTCCCACACTATCTCCATCCCTTGATTCCCCTAGAGTCCAATATTGCTACTTTCAACTCTCACCTGGCCATCTGACGAAAACCAGGATGAAAGAGCGTGGAAATTAAACATGGGTCAAATATTTTGTTTCTTGAACTTCTCAGCTGCCAATCTCAGATATGAGTCTATCTCTGCCTTCCAGCTGTCAATCAGTCCTTCCCAGTAGGATAAGTGGAGGCGGTGTCAGAACTGGGCTTTGTTCCCTTCATGGTGCAGCACCGCCCTGTCTCTGTAACCTCCTCCAGGCCCCCAAACAATGTTCCCGGTAATTTTTTTTTCGTGCGCGGCCCCTTTAACTGGCTGCGTGGCACATTCAAATTTTCACATATGCACAGTTATTCCCATTGAAAAGCCAGTGAGCGGCCTGTGCGGGACCTCCAGACCGCTGTGCGGCCAGTAACATTGCCTACAACCCAATGAAAACTCTGCACTCCTCCAACCCTGGCCTCTTGTCCATCCCCCAAGTCCTTTGCCCCATGGCCTTCAGCCTTCTAGGCCCTAAGCTCTGGATTCCCCTCCTAAACCACTGTGCCTCTCTCCGCCTTCTTTACGATGTCGCTTAAAACCTGTTACCTTTTCTAATTTGTTCCATCTTTAGCTCGGTCAATTTTTGCCTGATTATGCTCCTGTGAAGCACCTTGGGCTGTTATACTAGTTAAAGGCACTATATATATGCAAGTTTTTGTTGGTGCTTTAGTTTCAGGTGGTTTTTATAGAGTGCACCTTGCAGTAACTGGCACCTCCAGCCGATTTGCAGAACCGTTGTGTTCTCAAACTCTGGTTCATCCAATTCCGGCATCTGAACTGCTAGGATTCTCGCCACATTGCACTGTTTGAGGCAGAAGACTGCAAGCATGTTGCTCTTTTATTTTAAAACTAATTATGTGGGATTGACAATTTAAAGAAAGGAAGAATTGCATTTATATAGTGTCTTTCACACCCTCATGGAAGTATGGCAATGCAAAATACTAAGAGTAAAGAGTAAAAATATTGCATGCTCTTCCCACAATAAGTGGTGAAAGCTGTTGGTCTTTGCTTCTCCAGACAAGTTTTGGTAAATGTTTTGGTGCAGCATGCTTGGAAGCAGCAGGTGTCTTTGGACCAATGGTTCCCAAAGCTCTCCACGATCAGTGGATAGAAATCTTTATTCATCCACAACAGCACTTAAGGGATTATTGGGTCAAGAGAGGGTTGGAAAGGTAGGGCTGGGTACTTGTCAGTGTACGTAAGATTATGGGTTCAAGTCCCACTCCAGGCACTTGAGCACAAACTCTAGCCCGACGTCCCAGTGCAGTACTGAGGGAGTGCTACAGTGTCAGAGGTGCCATCTTTCGGATGAGACGTTAAACCTAAGCCCCGTCTGCCCTCTCGGGTGGATGTAAAAGATCCCATGGCACTATGCAAAGAACAGGGCTATTCACTCCCAGTGTCTAACCAACATCACTAAAAACAGGTTATCTGGTCATTATCATATTGCTGTTTGTGGGATCTTGCTGTGTGCAAACTGGCTGCCGTGTTTCCCACATTACAACCGTGACTACACTTCAAAAGTACTTTCAAAGACGCTTGGGGACATCCGGAGGTGCTATATAAATGCAAGTCTTTCTTTCTCATGCAAGAGCAGGCCCATGGAGCTGGACAAGAGCGATGCAGTCACTCAAGTTGACCAGAGAGGACAAGGAGGGATAATGTACAATGTTTGAAAAGCAGAGTTTCTTCTCGCTCAACAGTTTAACAGCAGCGCCCATAAGGTGACCAATATGTGCCAAGACGCTGTACCATTTCTATAATCTTAAAGTTTCTAAAAACTGAAAACCAGTTATGTCAAAAACTGAACGGTATTGGATACACCAAACATTGTCAGTACTATTTACATTATATTCTAGTTACATCATCACCCCCAGGACATTGAACCTTGCTTCACTTGAATATTAAATTTGGCGCTGAGCCTGTGCAAAGTCAAGGGATGATTGGGCTAGGGTGTGCAGATGTAATTCAGTCCATGTTAAAGACACATTCTATCCTTATTTGTAGATGATAAATTCCTGTATCTACATTTATAATGGAAATGGCCTAGGAGAATGTATGCTGTAATTATAACCCCCTGCCAGCAGGGGGCACTACAGAACCTCATCTGTGGCTGTAATTAGTGACATTTTACAAGGTCCTTTTCCATTACAAATGTGGACTTTGGACCTTACAGTGGAGAAGTTGATAAACACGCAATGATGCAAGATGTTTTAACAATCTATTTCATATATAATTAGTGATTATGTGGATACTGATGCACTCAGTATGAGAGCTCATTAAGCCCAAACCAACTGGACTCCTCATACAGAACTGATCCATCATAAAGAGTGTGTGACACTATGGAGTTACTGCTTCTACAAGCTTTCTAAAGAAAATCTTTGGAGCCACCTAACTACCAATACCTGCTTTACCTAGTCTTCCCTGCTTCCTTTCAAACTTGGTGTTGTTCCTGCACCACTCGTGCACTGGGGCATCACAATTTTCAGTTTAAAAATTATATTGGAGACAAGAGGGATGGTCTGCAGAGAGGAATAAACCAGCAGCCCTACATTGCCAGGACAGAAGCACGTCCTTTTGTACCTTGTGTTGAGGATATTTGATTTAAAAATGATAAGTTAGTAAAAGTAGAACAGCTATTTTCTCAAGACTATAATCGGTTACTTGATCTTTTGATTTGGTGCTAGTTTTAATCTGGCAGGAGGCTGCTACCTGGTTGGTCTCCACATTCTGCAGAGACAGAATGAAAGCAACTTGAGCCAAAGCCATGTGTGACAAGAGGGGTGGGGGGGGGGGGGGGGGGAAAGAGGAACACAGAGAGCAAGACACAAAAAAGTCTATGTCACCTCCAGATTTAACTATTTCAATCCTCCCCAACCAGCCTCCCATCCTCCAAACTTCATCTGAAACCCTGCAGCCAGTCTCCTATGCTGCACCAAGTCCCATTTGCCGTCAGGCTGATTATTATTATTTTTTTTTTATTTTTTTTTTTTTAAAAACTCATTCTTCAGGATGTGGGCATCAGTGGTAAGGCAGGGATTTATTGCCCATCTCTAGTTGCCCATGAGAAGGTGGTAGTGGGCCTTCATGGACATAACCTCGACCTCCAATTTAAAATGGTCATCCTCGTCTTTAAAACCCTTCACCCCTCCTGCAGCCCTACAACCCCCATTCCTCTGACTCGAGAGTCGCGTCTACCCTTCTCTGTTGTTGCATCACTAGCAGACATACCTCAAGCCCCATAGCACGAAGATTCTCCTCCTAAACCCATACACCTACCTACCCTAGGCCAAGCTTGTGCTCAACCCCTCCCAATCTCTTTGGCTCGGCATCCATTAGTGTCTGGTTATGCCTCTGATGCAGCTCGAGAAGTTTCTCTACATTAAAAGGTGCTGCATCAACGCAAGTTGTGGAGTTCATAATCATACAGCATAGGAGGCCGCCATTGGGCTCTTTGGTAGAGCTAGCCAATTAATCTCAGTCCCTTGCTTTCCCCATATCCCTGTAATTTTTTTCTCCTTCAATTATTTATCCAATTCTCAAAAGTTACTATTGAATCTGCTTCCACCACAGATCATAATGTGCTACGTAAAAAAAGTTTCCTCATGTCACCTCTGGCTCTTAATTACATTAAATGTGTCCCCTGGTTAATGACCCTTATGCCACTGGAAAGTTTTTCCTTATTTAACAATTTAACACCTATTAAATCTCCTCTGCTCCAAAGAAAACAGCCTCAGCTTCTCTAGTCTCTCCTCATCCCTGGTACCAGTTACTGCATATTTTTTTTGCAGTATTTGTGACAAAGGTTTTGCAATGCTTTGGTTGGAAAGAGATGAAAAGCTTCACTTGTGCACATGTTAATTCAAACTACAAGTCTTCTGATTGTGAAACATTTTATTAAATCTTCCATATAGTAAAATACAATTGAACAGGCTTAGCTGCAATGCTAACCTGGACAATTACACTTTTATACAAAGCTTAAGTGGGGCACTAATAACCAAGAGGCACTTGTCTGGGTTTCAGTAACTGCTGGGCACTTAAGCCAGAGTGGTAGTAACTACGGCACTAGAGGCTAAACAGCAAGTTCCGACAAGAATCAAGGCTCAATAAAATTTAAACCTGCTGGCTGAAGGCATTAAGGCACCTCCTCAAGTTTAAAAGTCACGTCAACTGGTGTTTTCAAGTGAAATTCATTTTGAAAAATACTGTTTAAAAAAAGTTATTTTTTTTTGGCGGTCAATTATACCGAACAATACAACAGTGATGGTTAATTCAAGTTGCAGTCTTCGCAAAACCTCAACAAGCCCAACCGGACATACATCACCGGTCAGACATTGATTTTTATTTATTTAATTTTTTTTTTTTTTTGCATAAGACATTCCTCTGGTCAGACCTAGTAAGTCAATGCTGCTATTCAGGTTAGGGTGTAAGGGGGTGGGGAAGGCATGTGATCAGCTAGGATTCTCCCTATTCCAAAGAGGGCAGCGAAGAATCATCTCGCTTAACGATTGGGTGACAATTAGTAGGCTTCACCTGAATGCAGCAGCTATGCTGGTCTTTTCAAAATACCCATCACCAATGTGTTGCTCACAATTTGCCTTTAGTGCAATACAACAGTGCTAGACAATTTTAAACAGTCATCTGAGACTATCAACAGCAAAATGAATGACAAGTGCAAGTGGGCCAACATGACTGGTCCACTAGACAGAGCGACTAGCGTGCAGCACGAGTCTAGCCATGAATGTGAATGTGTTGACATTTCTAGCTCAATACCAAGAGGATTCTACAAATTTCCTGTTAAAACACCTTTGTGCAAAAGAAAATTTTCCACTAGGTTCATGAACCCAGGCTAAAGACTCAATTGCTGGCGATACAACAATTCAAGGCTTGCAACTGAACTGGTATGGAAAAAGGCGACGAGCAAAACCCTCAACTAGCAAAGTTACTACTAAAGCAACAGCACATTGTACAGAAACATCAAGGTTTCTCCCCCTTTGCTCAAAAAAGTGTCTTTTTTACAAAAAGGAGGCAACATCGCCTTGTCACTTATCAAGATTTGTACATGGTTCATGCAAGTCCAACTCAAGTTAGCAAAGCACAGATTTGAAGTAAAGGCCCATATAAATTTTAAAGCTATAACTTAAATTCTAGTCTAGGATAAGGCACAAGGCAAGAGTCAAAATTAGCTTTTTTTTTTTTTTTTTTTGGAGTGTTCATGAAAAGGGGTGATGAGGCAACTGGCACATGGTCAGACAAAGTTTTGTCCTCAAATTAAAAAAATCCATTATTGCCCAAATCTAGAAGTTTGCAACACTCCATTACAGTTCCTTCCAAGGGAGCAGTGTCAGTACTCTCACCATCAGCTCAGAGGACAGGATTTGAACTAGACTTGTCCACACCCATCACTGACCATTGTGCTGCGTGATGGTACAGGCTGGATGATGAAGGCCACAATTTCCTTTACGTTCAGCTCCAAGAAGCCTGGGGAAGTACAGGGGCAGGAACCAAACAAATTCCCAGAAGAACAAAGTCTCCTTGTTCACTCAGCACTGGCTCAAAAAGTACACCACCTGACCTCGGGTGAAAAGGAGAACTTTCACCGGAAAGGAGCTACTGTGGGGCATGATATAAACCAACAATGCTCACTACTAGATAGTGAAATGAAACTGGAGTAGAGCAATGCAGACTTCAAATTCAGGACCCATTCTCCTGCTTCAACTCAAATCCCTCAACGTGCAATGCGGCAATATTTATTTTGTACACAAAAGGGAACACACCCAAACTGGCAAACTAGAACCTCTGGTTCTTTTAAAACCCACAGATGCAAGGGGGCAATACAATTGTTCAGGTTGAGCTGTCTAACTTGAGCAGCCAGACTGTGAAGGAATCATTTTCACCCCTCCTGTCTAGACTATCCCCCTCAAGGTTTGGTATATGGGCAGCCCAGGTTGCCACATACACACAGCACTCATGATCCATTACTCAATCTTTGCCTAGTCCTTGTTGTCAGGACTAGCAATTGCAGCCTGCCAACATTTTAAATTTGTGTTCTAGCTTGATCTAAAACCACAGACTAGATGGGTTTTAACTGCTAAGAATTTAGAAAAATTTTGTTTAAAAAAAAATTAGGGATATGGGGGAAGTAGGGGGGGGGAAATGAGAAGAAAAAAAAAGGCACATCTGCTCAGCTTGACAAATACAGACAACCATCCCGATAATGTTTGATCATGATCAGGAGTTCAAGTGTGTGGCAACTTCCTCACTCAGGCCAACGGAGGAGACAAGGACAATTGAGGATCTACAGCATTAGGACTTAAATCTCCTGTGGAAAGTTTGGTCCCACCCAAGCCCAAAGCAATGGTGCCCATACCAATGGACAGCTTTCTGAAGTTGGTCAATAGTGTCATGTTGCCTGGTCCATGTATCACTCAAGTTTAGCGTGCGATGGATGAGGGTCAAATTGAAAGGGAGATCAATGCTTAACAATTTACAACTTTATCTGAACTCCTGATTATAACTCAAATCTCCCCCAATTTTTAATAATGTTTAAACCAATAGACAAACAAATGAACTCTTAAAAACAGTAGATAAGGTGGGTTGAAACTGGAAAATCCTCCTTTGCCTCCAATTTCCAACAGGCAAGAAAGAAGTTGGTCTTATGTGGTCTGCCAAACTGCAAAGGAAAAAAGACAGTTTAGCCATGAGAAGAATACATATCTTTATATTACTGGACTACTTCAGGTGATTGCAGGGCTGTTATGCTGAATCTCTTCCATATTGAAGGGCAGATTCGACAGTGGGAAACTGCTCACGCGTTACTGAAATGACCATAGCCTCAGGGTTACTGCAGATATACAAGCCTCAAGTAGTACAACACAAGCCCACAGTGGCATGTTACGCAGGACGAGTTTAGTCTTGTTGCGAGTCTCCAATCTCAGCTTTACTGCTACATTTTTCTTTAATTCTCAGGATGTGGGCATCACCAGCAAGGCCAGCATGTATTGCCAGTCCACAGTTGCCCCAATTTAATACAACTGAGTAGCTTGCTAGTCCACGTGAGAGGAGTTAAGAGTCAAGCACACATTGGTTGTGGGACTGGGAGTCACATAGGCCAGACCAGGTAAGGACAGCAGGTTTCCTTCCCTTAAAAGAACATTAGTTGGGTTTTTATGATAATCCGACAGCTTCATGGTCACTTCTGCTGATACAGGTAGACTATCCTTTATCCGAACTTCCGAAAACTGAAAACCTCAAGTTTTTTCGTTCAGCATAAGTCGTGCGCACGACACCGACCCCCGGCCGACCCCCCACCCCCACCCCCGACAAATTTCCCAGTCTTATAAAATACCTTCTGAAATCCGAAATTTTCCGAAAACCGAAACACGGCTGGTCCTGAGGTTTTCGGACAAAGGATAGTCTACTTGTACCAGCTTTTTACTTCAGATTAAAAAACTGAATTCAGTTTCTCAAATCGAGGAGCTGATGATCAGAGGCCGGCTCTTCACAAGGGGCAGACCAGACAGGGACCCAGAGACAGGCCAGACACAAGGAGGAAAGATTGAGAAATAAAACACATCAACTATAATTAACAAAAAACTTAGCACAACATGGATACTCACTAATGATGATGATTATGATGATCAGGATGACAGCTATTAATATTGCCCACATCTGAAAGAGAAAGAGTGGCTCAGTGTCTCAACACTAAAGTATCAATGCAAGAGTCGACACTGCTGTAGAAAAAGTGTCAAAAAAAGTCAAAAGTACAAATACGAAGTGAATTCGTCTTGGAGTGACTGATGCGCCTTTTTACACCAACACTATCACACAATGGAGAGGACTAGTCGATCTGTTTCCAGCAGTGTTGGTTGTGGGAAGAACGTGGCCAGAACACCATGTGAATATCTTGCTCGAGTAGTCCTTTCAAAAAGGTCAATCCAAACAGCAGACAGGACCTTGGGTTTACTTGTCCTCACTCGAAGGACAACACTTCCCAACAGTGTAGCAGTCAGCACAGAGCTCGAACATACAACCTTCCAACCCAGACACATGCTACATAAATGCAAGTCCTTACTTCTTACGAGAAACAATCAAAAATTGAAAGAGCTATTTTTAATGCTGTACTGGGAAGGGCTGTACAACCAGGCAGATGGTGGCTAAAGTTAACTGCAAACAGAAGAATCATGACTTTACCTTGCAGTTCTTCCACCAATATTTGCGTTTTAGTTTTGCGGCGCTGGTCTCGAACTGAGACGCTCCGGCTTGAAGTGCATCAGCTCGGTCATCCAACTCCGTAAGCTTCTGGTCTCGTTCAAGGACTCTGTCTACATTCACTCTCATGATATCCACGACCTAAAGGTGGCAAAGCACATAGGAGTGTAAAGAGAAATCTCTCCATTTATGAAAGGGAAGTGGCATTTGACAAATCAGTTAACATTTTTTGAGGTTGTAACTAGCAGAATAGATGAGGGGGAACCAGTGGATGTGGTGTATTTGGATTTTCAGAAGGCATTTCAATAAAGTGCCACACAAGAGGTTATTAAACAAAATTAGGGCACATGGGGTTGGGGGTAATATACTAGCATGGATTGAGAATTGGTTAGCAGACAGAACAGAAAACAGAGCATGAATAAACGTGTCATTTTCAGGTTGGCAGGCTGTAACTAGTGGGGTACTGCAGGGCCTCAGCTATTCACAATCTACATCAATGATTTGGACAAATGGACCAAATGTAATATCCAAGTTTGCTGATGATAAAGCCGGGTGGGAATGTAAGTTGTGAGGAGGATGCAAGGAGGCTTCAAGGGGATATAGACAGGTTAAGTGAGTGGGCAAGAACATGGCAAATGGAATATAAAAAGAGGAAAAATGTGAAGTTAGCCACTTTAGTAGGAAAAATGGAAAAGCAGAGTTTTTTTTTAAATGGCGAGATTGGGAAATGTTGGTGTTCAGAGGGACCTGGGTGTCCTTGTACACGAATCACTGAACGTTAACATGCAGGTACAGCAAGCAATTAGGAAAGCAAACGGTATGTTGGCCTTTATTACAAAAGGATTTGAGTATAAGAGTAAAGACGTCTTACTGCAATTATATTAGGGCCCTGGTGAGACCACACCTGGAGTATTGTGTAGTTTTGGTCTCCTTACCTAAGGAAGGATATACTTGCCATAGCGGGAGTGCAACGAAGGTTCACCAGACTGGTTCCTGGGATTTTGGGGGGGGGGGGGGGGATTGTCCTATGAGGACAGATTAAGTAGACTAGATCTATATTCACTAGAGTTTAGAAGAATGAGAGGCGATCTCACTGAAACATACAAAATTCTTACAGGGCTCGACAGGATAGATGCAGCAAGGATGTTTCCCCTAGCTGGGGAGTCTAGAACCAGGGGTCACAGTCTCAGAATAAGGAGTCGACCATTTAGGACTCGGATGAGGAGACATTTCTTCATTGAGGGTGGTGAATCTTTGGAATTCTCTACCCCAGAGGGCTGTGGAGGCTCAGTCATTGAGTATATTCAAGACAGAGATTGATAGATTTTTGGATATTAAGGGAATCAAGGATATGGGGATAGTGCAGATGAGGTAGAAGATTGGGACACAGACAGCACAGTATGAGCGCGAGCGGGAGAGGACAAGCACCAGCGAGAGTCAGCCAGCAAGGACAGGGGTGATGAAGTGCGACAGGATACAGACAGCACAGTATTAGATAGGTTAAGATTGGCCAGTAGAGCACTGGAGGTTTTAAGAGGGTTTCAGCAGATGGGATAAAACAGGGAGAGGAGGGGGGGGGGGGGAAGGAGAGGAAATGCTCCCCCAATTTTAAATTTGGGTGCATGATCGCTTTAACAGGCTGCGCAGCCCAAAGTGCATGTGTGAAATTTCACATTGGAAAAGCCAGTCCCAGACTGCGCTGGACCAGCAAATAGCTGCGCAGCTTAGAGGGAACGTTGGATGGAGGTGGGTAATGTTATGACAGGGAGAGATAGCCTGGCACTCACTTTGTTGAATGGCCTCTTGGCATAGCACCAGAGGCAAAACTGGAACCAAAATCTCCACATCCACTCATGCCCCTCTACAGAATACACAGTATTCAGAACAAGTACACACCATTCACCAGGTCTGATCCTTCAATTTTATCTTGGCCGACTGAGTTTCCCTACACAGCTGGGTACAGATATAGAAGTTGAGACGGTGAAGAATCATTCATCCTACAAATGGCAGGGATCACAGAACTATTGCCCGAGGGGCTCACTCGAGAACTGCCCCCAGTTTCCTTTTATTCACCCAATTCATAAATCACTGGTTAGGCCCCAGCTGGAGTATTGTGTCCAATTCTGGGCACCACACTTTAGGATGTCCAGGCCTTGGAGAGGGTGCAGGGGCGATTTACTGGAATGGTACCAGAGATGAGGGACTTCAGTTATGAGTTCTCCTTGGAATAGAGAAAGTTAAAGTTGACCTAATAGAGGTTTGCAAGACGAGAGGTTCTGATAAGAGTAGAGAGAAAAACCACTCCCTATGGTGAGTGAGTCAATAACCAGAGGTCAGATTTAAAAATCATTGGCAAAAGTTCGACAGGAGCCGAGGAGAAATGGTTTCACTCCAAGTTATTGGGATCTGGAACGCTCGACCTGAAAAAGGTGGAGGAAGCAGATTCCATAAATAATTTTAAAAGAGTTGGACAGGTACTGAGGATAAGGAACTTACAGGTTATGGACAAATGCGGGGGCGGGGGGGGGGGGGGGAAAAGAGAGAATGTGGGACTAAGCACGACTGCTCTTTCAAAGAGCCTGCACAGGCACGATGGGCCAAATGGCCTCTTTCTGTGCTGTAAGTTTGTACGATTCCATGAACCGAAGCCGATATGGCACTTCCATCATAAACTGCCAACATTACACTGGCCAGGGATCAAAAGAGATGGTTAGTAAAGGCAGGAGTTCTGGTTGCCAGGACCAGTGACTTCAGACTGCCCTGGTATACCAGACAAAAATCAGTCTTCAGTGGCCAGTACAATCTGTGAGTGACTAGACTATCGCAGGCCAGCAACACAAGTTCAGTGCAAGGGCACTAGCAATGGTTGTCCAATTCTCAGCAGTGTAGGAGGTGAATTAAACCATTCGTCTCACACCAGCTATTTCAGTAAAACACACAAACACAGTTTGTACTTGGGAGCACATCCCAATTTTCCCCATTTATAATTGGAAGGAGGCTTGTGGAACACCAACACCAGCATGGATCTGTTGGACTGAATGGCCCTGTCTGTGCTCCCTGTCTGTGCTGTAAATACTATGTAAAAAATGTGCACACAAGAGAGGAGGGATACCACTGAAAGGTTAATGGAAGCAGATTAGTAACTTCAAAAAAAAGTGAACTGGATATATACTTGAAGGGGGGAAAAGTTATGGGGAAAGAGCAGGGACAGCGGAACGAAGGAGACTGCAATAAAGCACCAACAGAGGCAGGATGGGCCAAACGGCCTCCTCCTGTGTGGTTTATGATTCTACTCAGGAAGAGTGCTTGGAGAAGCTATCCAACCCCAAACCAGCTTTTCCACAATCCTCCATTCTAAAGAAACTATAAACACCAGCTTAAATGGAACATTCTGCACCCAATCTCTTCCTTCACGTCAAAGGGATGTTGCCGGTTTGAAAGATGAGTCAGTAGATTGACATTTAACACTTCAGGCCTGCAGAAAAAAAAATCGACAAAAGCACAGCAGTTGCAGACAGCAGATGCTGGTTCTGATGAAAGGTTATTGACCTGAAACGTTAACTTGGTTTCTCTCTACAGATGCTGCCTGTCCTGCTGTGTGTTTTCAGCAGTTTCCAGTCTTGATTTTGTATTTCCAACATCCGTAGTATTTTGCCTTTGTAGAAGCCCCAGGGGTTTGCTGCCAGCAAAACAGGGAGCATCTGGAAGCTTCTACTCCTTTCCCCACTGTCCTATTGTCTCCAGGTCACCATTTACAAAAGGTGCCATGAATATTGTGGGGCAATGCTATCGAAAGATCTTGTTAAAGCGCCATCAACCGTGCAGAACCACATATAGTCACAAATAAGGTATGGGTGCTTACCATTGACGAAAGGTCAACGACCTAAAACATTAACTCTTTCTCTCCCCCCACAGATGCTGCCTGACCTGCTGAGTTTCTAGCATTTTCTATTTTTTTTTTTATTATCTAGTGTATATGGAAGTGCTATCTGCAACTTTCTATATTCCAGTCATAAAACACATTGAACTGAAACACAGGAACTTGGTTGAACTCTTGCTTCTTACCTCATCCACTTGGGCCTGGGTCTGCTGCAGTTTCCTGTTGCTGCCATAGGGTCCAACCGGTGGGGTGCTTGATGGGCCTGGGGCAGACCTGAAATGGAGAAGTGGAACAGGTTAGTCCTTTGAAACGTCACAGAAGAAGTTTAACTTAATATTTCAGCTTGGGGCAATGTGACTTGAAATGAGTGAATGTTGGTTTGAGGTTAAAGCAGACTGGAGATCAGCGAGGTCAGATTTGTCCACCCATCAAGTGTGCAACTTACTAACACATGATTTAAGCTGTTGTACAGGAACAGCTACCCAAAAAGAAACTAGTACTGGCACCATGAGTCAGAATGGATTGGGGGGGGGGGGGGGCAAAGAAAGGGGCTCGAGTATGAACATTTGCATAGGGATCACAAAAAAAATCACTGCACAAACAACAAAAACATTACACAAAATCAGGAGCTAAGTGTCCCACATCTTCCAGAACAAGCAACATAGCAATCCCGATTACAATTCCTGGTCGGTTCCAGGCCAGCAGTTTGTAGGTGCTCCAATTAGTTTCAACATGTTTGGCAAGAATGATTGGAGAGGCGAGCAGGATTCCCAGCTTCCAACTTGATATTCAGTGACTACTACTGTTCACAAGCGTCAGGGCGAGGCTCAACTATGATGCCCTACACGGCTGAATAGTCTGCACACTAGGTTAACAATAGCCACTTGGGAAATGTACTGGAGCTGCCAGAGCCTGTGGCACCCAATCTCAGGAACAAATCAGGAGAGGAAAATGGAGGGTTAATCCCCACACCCAACATGAAGTGGGCTGCACAGCCCCAGAGAGTCTGGAAACTTTCCACATTACCCAACTGTTCCAAAGAACATTCCTCAACTGGACTAAGGTGCAAAGTGCAAAGATACTCCCAAGACCAGAATCACTGCGAAAGGACAGTCATGCACACTGGGATTGAAAATTCCAGACTCAAGTCCAGTGTAGGGTTGCAATTTAGAGAGAGAGTGCAATTTAATCTCGTGTCACTGGAGGGAGCACCGATCTATGTAACTGAACAGGAGGTTTGTAGAAGCAACAACGCCCTGCATTACAATTAGAAACATCTCTGCACAGCGACAATTAGATCCAAGACTTTTCTTAAAACTTACCCTACATCCAAGATCACAGGAAGTCAACCTGCTGCTCAGATACAACACTAGCCTCGAGGATGAGCACAAAGCTGGCTTTTAGTAACTCTGGATTGCTCCCACCCTCCTCATGCCCTGGCTGGGAGCAGTGGGAGATCACAGACTGAGCGTGTAGGGCTGAATGGTACACAACTAATAATTGTGTGTTCTAATCCCTGGCACATTGCACCTATTTTGTGGAAGGAATGAGGAAAAAAAAAATGAAGCTTAAGCGACGATGATCCCTGGATGGCAAACAAGGACTCAGAACAGATTTATCTGAAAATGGCAGTTTCACCCAGATATGCTCAGCTTGGGAGGGAAAAAAAAAAAATATGTGCACAGCCAGCTCCCACAAACAGCAAGTGGCACTGACCGGATCATCTGTTTTAGGTGTTGGTGCAGGAATAAATATTGGCCAGGACCAATGTTCCCTCTAATTTTATATTGACTCGCACGCCCCCTTTAACAAGCTGCGTGGGCCATTCAAAATTCCGCATGTGTGGTTTTTCCTATTTAAAAGCCAGATCACCAGCTGTGTGAACGCTGCACGGCCACACAGCTTAAAAGGAACATTGGCCAGGATACCAGGAAAAATTCCCTTCGAAAAGTGCCATGGGCTCTTTTACGGGGCCTCGGTTTAATGTCTCATCTGAAAGACAGCACCTCTGACTACTAGTACTAGCACTGGATTTTGTGCTCGTCTTCTGAGCGAGACTTGAACCCACAACCTTCCGACTCAGAGGCGAGGGTGCTACCCAGAGTCACGGCTGAGATTATTCGTGTGGCATTCACTGAACAGAAACAAACAGTTATGCATCCCAACTCCAATGCATGAACCCTTATTTTAACAGATCCTCACGTGAGCACACAGCAAAATTAGATATTGCACAAGAGTGTGAATGTTTGGAAATTCATGGATCAGTACTGTTCTGAGCAAAGACTGAATTAACAGTAGACTGTATTGATCTTCAGGTTTAGTCTATTCATACTGCACTAATTTAGAATCTAGACTACTGTGCATTATACCTGTACACAGTTTTAGTAAGTGACTTCCCTTACTCTGAAATTTACAGTGAGATGGCCTTGGCCTAACAGTACTTTCATTGTGCTGGGTCCACAATACAAGTCAATGGTTTTTTTTTGTCGTGCTGTCATTTCTATCGTCATTGCTTTTACAAATGACGATAGAAATGACAGCACAACCAATGTGTGTTGGGTGTTTATCCCCCACGAGCAACAATCCTAATCACGTGCCCACCCTGTTCCCATCTCTCGTCCATCAACCACCGATCTCATTTCTCAATGTTGACATGGTCTCCGCTTCAATCACTAACTCCATGCATTCCAGACTCTCAACCTTTTGAAAAAGAACATTACTCCTGCTCAGTTTGAAATCTCTTACTTTTAATCTTGTATCTATGCTGCGTCATTCTAGATCACTCACTGGAACAGTTTGTTTCTATCTACTGTCTCATCCCTTCATAATTTTAAGTATTTCTGTTAAAGCACCCCTTCGGACTAATGAAAGCAGCCTCAATTTTTCCAAATGTTTTTGTATTTCCTCACAGGCAGCAGGCTAGCGAATCTGCACTGTACCCTCAACTGTCTCATATCCTTCCTACAATTGAGCCTAAACTGTGCACACTGCTCCAATCGTGGGCTTACCAAGGTTCTGTCATCATTACATCTCAATTTTTATATTCTATACCTCTTGCCATAAAATCCAGCATTCCATGAGGTTTTAAAAAAAGTGACCACAGCCATCGGAGGAGCTGCTTTTAAAAGTCTTATGAACTTGAACCCCAAATCCTTCAGCTCTTTCACATCACCCAAACTTTAAATAAAAAAAACACAACTGGACCAGCATAAAACTATTAAAGTCCCCGACAAGCAGTTTCTTGTAGAATATCACCACAGGCTTGGAGACACGGGAATACTTTTTAAAAAAATCAGCAGACTGCCGCAGTGATGCTAAGCCAGGGCCGTGCAGATTTCAGAGCTGCTTTTATCCCTCGTGCAAGAGCATCCAGATAAACAAGCCCAATCTAATCCCCAATACTTGTCCACACAGCAGTACCTCAAGAGCTAGTACGAGTATGTAAAATCACTCCAGCTGACTGGTGCACCAGTTATCTCTGGGCTTCACCTACACATTGAAGATTTCCCCATAGAAACTTGCAGCGGAGACTGGTCAAACCCACACTGTGCACTGAGAACTGTACCTTGGTCACCCCCTCTCAGATGGATGTTAAAGATCCCATGGCACTATTTCAAGCAAGAGCAAGGGCACTCTCCCTGGTGTCCTGGCCAATATACATCAGCCAACTTGACATTGTCTCATTGCTGTTTGTGGGACTTTGCTGTGCACAAATTGGCTGCCGTTTCTAGGCACAAAACATGGCACGCACCCAGTGATGTCACACCACAGAATGGGGCACACCCACCCAGTGATGTCATGACCAAGGACTGTGTGTTGGATCACACTGCCTGCTGTGCATCTTTAAAAGTCACAATTAGACTGGCAACAAGCACCTGGACTCAGACAGGCAGGGCTTGGTCACAGCCAGCAGTGATGTATGGAAGCCAGTGCCCAACAAATACAAAACCAAACAAGCAGCAGAAAAAGAGAAAAGGCAGATTTTACACTACACAGGGTCAGGCCAGAGGTAATCCTGAACAGCTCTTTTAGAAACGGTTCTGGTGCTGGTAAAGATAAAACTACAACACTAAAGCTGGCAGTGCAGAGGACCACACCAAAAAGCCCAAGTCTGCCACTTTGATACAGGAACCATATTTAGCAGCGTGACCACCAGGAATGGATCTCCAAACTAAAATAGTGCCTACATACAACACACTAATAACACACCACTAGTGCAAGGTCCAAGCTCATCAAAAAACTTGCTAAAAACAGCACATCCCTGTATCCACTTCCTGCTGCGATCAGATTTACTAATTGCATACGCCGTAGATTGGGGCCAGGGAAGAGAAAATGGCTGACTGCAGCATTCACTGGAAAAACAGCAAGAGGTTTCTAGCAGACAGACAATGTACAGAAAAGCTCATCAGTACCCCTTAAGAATTACAAATTGTTATAATCAACAACCCTTTGTTTAAGCAGCAATTGCCAATGAGGTCACTGGGAGAATGGTCATGAACAAGTTACTTATGCAACTAGTGAGGGAATGGAATCATTTGATACGGTTATAACCCAGAGACAATGAAGCTCCTTATCTGTTTGCAGATGTCGCTGAGGAGTCAGTCTCCCTCATCTCCTCTGCTCCCACCACCATCTGCGTGGCTTATTCAAGAGACGAGACTAAACTAATGTCAATTCTTTGCATCAGTTTGAGATTAGAAAAAAAAAAAGGTGCCCTGATGGGGAGACTCCCAAGTGCAGAGCCTGTGCAAGGTGAATTAAAACATTGGTGTTGTTATCCAACATGCAGATCACTAGTTAGGAACCTAACTACAGTCTATGTGGAGAAGGTGCTCCCACAGTGCTGTTAAGTGGGGAGCTCCAGGATTTTGACCCTGCGACCATGAAGTAACAGCCGATATATGTCCAAGTCAGGATGATCTGTGATTTGGAAGAGATGTTGGTAGCAAAACATCCAGTGATTTGTTGCATTCATCCTGCACATCTAACTTCAGGACACCTTTAATATCAAACTGATGCAGAGAATTTACATCTGTTTAGTTTTGTCTGGTTGCTTGAATCAACCATGCAGATGGTGGTAGAGAGAGGAGAGACACAGGCTCATCACACCACAGACCAGGAGTTTCACTACTCCCTTGGGCTATAATCATATCAAATGATTCAGCCCCCTTGCTGGCTGAGTAAGTGCCTGTGCAGAGCAATCTGTCTTTTCCCATCACATGCCATCCCAAATAACAATCAATGGGAGAAAACCAGGAACAGTGACAGCTATAAAGAATGACTGACTGGCATTTAGACAGCACCTTTCACAACCTCAGGACATCCCAAAGCATTTCATTACCAAACAAACAGTGACTGCACTTCAAAAGCAATTAATTGGATGTAAAGACCTCCAGATTCTAGCACAAAATCTCGATTCACTCAGTGCAGTACTGAGGGAGTGCTGCAGTGTCGGAGGTGCCGACTTTCAAATGAGATGTTAAACAGAGGCCCGGTCTGCCCGCTCAGGTGGATGTAAAAGATCCCATGGCACTATTTTGAAAAGCAGGGGAGATATCCCTGGTGTCCTGGCCAATACTTATCCCTCAAATCAACATCACAAAAAAAACCCAGATTATCTGGTCCTCATCACATTTCTGTGCACAAATTTGCTGCTGCATTTCCTACATTACAACAGTGACGACACTTCAAAAAGTACTTCAGTGGCTGTAAAGTGCTTTGGGCGTCCCAGGGTCATGAAAGGTGCTATATAAATGCAAGTACCTGTATTTCTCTATTAATGTACCAGGCAAGTGTAGGACCAAGGGCACTTTTATATCAAAATGCCAAACAGCAGATGCAAAGTAGCCTCACCATTGACTCAATAAATTGACCTAACCTCAGGAGGTCACATGGCTTGAACCCCCATTACTTAGCGTTCCAGCAGCAACAGCCATGCTGGCTTGATACCAACTTTCAGTCACTGCCAAAAGTGATGCAAGTGTCGCAACAATGTCTTCAGAGCAAGACAGACCAAACACCACACACACTATTTGGAATTGTGGCATCTTGGGTGCATTTAAAAAGTTCTGCAATCCACAAAAGAGGAATAGGTAAAGGACCTATGATTGTTAGTCCTATGTCAACACAAGTGCAGGACTGAAGTCTTTTGGACAGGAGGCACCTCAAACCAGAGTTTGGCACCCTAACTCGCACCAAGTCCAGTTTACCCATCACCCCTGCGCTCACTGACCTACATTGCCTCCCGATCCAGCAACGCCTCTTCAAATTCTCATCCTAGGTTTCAAATCCCTCTATGGCCTTGCCTCCTCCAGCGATCTCTGCACTCCTCTAATTCTGGCCTCTTGCGCATCCCGATTTTTAAAAAATCACTCCACCATTGACGACTGTGCCTTCAGCTGCCTCGACCCCAAGCACTGGAATTCCCTCCCTAATCCTCTCCACCTCTACTCCTCCTTTAAGATGCTCCTTAAAACCTACCTCTGACCAAATAACCAAGATTTTGGTCATCTGTCCGATTATCACCTATGTGGCTTGGTTGACAACGCGCCTGGGAAGCGCCTTGGGACATTTTACTATGTTAAAGGCACTATATAAATGCAAGTTGTTGTTGCTGGCATGAAAGCCCATTTGTGAAATCAGTGGGACTGTCCATGCCAAGTCCTGCTCCAAGGGCAGAAGGAGCAAATCGGCAGCGCTAGATTTCTTGATTTCCCTCACCAGCCTTCCAGTATTACAGTTCCCATTAAGTAGTCCAGCAGCAGAGATTGCAAACAAGCCTGGCTTGCTGGAGGAAAAAAAAACCTACAGCCAGTAGAATTTATCCAAACTACATCAAGTCTGCAGCAATGTTTTATTATCTTTTGACAATTAAGATTGGGATTCCTAGGAATTAGGAGCAGGGGAGTTGTCCCGACCAATATTTAGCCCTCAACCAACACCACAAAACAAGATTATCTGGTCGTTAGCTAATTGCGGTTTGTGGGAGCTTGCTGTGTGCAAATTGGCTGCCACGCTTCCTACAGTGACTACACTTCTAAAGTACTTCATTGGCTGTGAAGCGCTTTGGGACTTGGAGATTACAAAAGGCACTATATAAATCCAAACCTCTCTTTAGTTGAGCAATATAAACTATAGAATCATAGAATGGTTACAGCACAGGAGGCCATTCGGCCAGTCGAGCCTGTGCCGGCTCTCTAAGAGCACTTCAGCCAGTCCCACTTCCCCACCCTTTCCCTGTAGCCCTGCAAAAAAAAAAAAATTCCAACAGGTACTTATCCAATTTTCTTTTAAAAGCCACAATCGAGTCTGCCTCCACCACCCTTTCAGGCAGTGCTTTTCAGATCCTAACCACTCACTGCGTAAAAAGTTTTTCCTCATGTTGCCTTTGGTTCTTTTGCCAATCACCTTAAATCTCTGTCCTCTGGTTCTCGACATGTCTGCCAATGGTTCTCGACATGTCTGCCAATGGGAACAGTTTCTCTCCATCTACTATGTCTTGACCCCTCATGATTTTGAGCACCTCTATCAAATCTCCTCTCAACCTTCTCTGCTCCAAGGAGAACAACCCCAGCTTCTCCAGTCTATCCACATAACTGAAGTCTCTCATCCTTGGAATCATTCTCGTAAAATCTTTTCTGCACCCTCTAAGGCTTTCACATCCTTCCTAAAGTGCAGTACCCAGAATTGGACACAATAATCCAGTCGAGGCTGAACCAGTGTTTTATAAAGCTTCATATAAGCCAGAAGGTCCCAGGATTGAGCCCTGGTCTGTCTAGATTTGCAGATATCACCCAGGAGCAGGCAGCAGTAAAGGCTCAACAATTAACCTTAGCAGCCTTGCAATGGAAGAGGCGATAAATCCCAATCACCATCCTGTGACCCAGGTGGGTGCATGGACATGTTGGAATAAGGACATGTTGGGACAATGACAGGGTGGACCTCAGCTGCAATCTGACCCCATTCTTCCTTGTAGTCATACAGTCTTCAACACTCGTGTCAAGTATTAGACAAGACTTGTTACGTGGAGACATTGGAGGGAAACAGCACCCCATGGAACCATACCACAAAAGGAGTCCACACCTTGGGGGCAAAATAAATTTGGTGAGGAGGAAGAAAAAGTGCAACCTGCAAATGCACTGTAGCCCTAATAGTACGGTCTGTATTGAGACCAGGACACCAGTAGTACAAATAGCCAGGTGCACTTTGAAGCACCACGAAAGAGTGGAGACATAAACCGAACCACTAATTGAATTTACATCATTACAGCTAGCATTGTTTAGGGAACTCCCTCCACTGCTAAAAGCAAGTCTTGTATCTCCCAGTATCCAGTCAGGCCAAAAAAAGTCAGCTGCATGCTACCCTAACAAAAACATAAAGGCAAGTTCTGGTGAGTTTCAACAGAGTCAAGATTACAAAGAACAGTACATTCAAGACCAGCCGCATGAATGGTGCAGCAGACTAGTGATAATGCACTCTTACACAGAGCAATGATGGCCCAGCCCACGAAGAGCAAACCTACAGTACACGGACACCATGCAGAGCATCTTGTGTTGCTGTCCAGACGCTTTTAATTTTATCCATTACTGGAAACTTCACTTGTGCATGGCCCTCTTTCCTGCCAGGCTATGTTTAGGGCCCTACCTTCCTCCATCTCAGAGGCCAACTATATCACCTTGCCCATATCAGAAAACAAATAAAACAGCCTACACAGGCCTCAAACAGCTGTTAAGAGGCGCACAAAGACATTTGTCACCGAAACTTGCATTTATAGAAGTGCCTTTCATGTAGTTAAAATGACCCAAGGTGCTTCACAGGAGTGTTATCAGACAAAATTTAATACCGACACACATGAGATCTTAGGACAGGTGAACAAAAGATTGGACAAAGAGGTATGTTTTAAAGGAGCATCTTAGAGGAGAATTAGAGCAGTTTGGGGAGGCATTCTAGAGCTTAGGGCCCAGGCAGCTGAAGGCACAGCCACCAATGGTGGAGTGATTAAAATCGGGGATGTGCAAGAGGCCAGAATTGGAGGAGCACAGAGACCTCGGAGGGCTATAGGGCTGGAGGAGATTAGAGTTAGGGAGGGGCAAGGCTATGGAGGGATTTGAAAACAAGGCTGAGAATTTTTTTTAAATCAAGGCAGCTGAAGCATGCAATAACAAAAACTGCAGTAACAGAGACCAGCGTTCCATCATTCTCCCAAAACTTAGACTTAAAAGCATCTTTGGTCACTCTCTGCCAGGACAGCACCAAGAGCACATGGATTTGGAGGAAATTTAGCAAAGTCCCATGACAAGTGCTCATGTAGACAGGTTAGACGCAAGCCATGATTACCAACTGCCCCCCCACCCTACTGACATAGCTGCTAACACAAGGTCCCCACATAAACAATGGCCACTTGGGTAGTGGAGTGCAAATGGCACCTGTAGAACTATGCCCAAGTCACAAAACACCTTGAAGGAAAGGGAGCCTGTCAAGTCCACCAGCATCTGAAGAGAAACGACAGGTTAAAACATTTCAGTTAGAGAACCTCTTCAGTTTGGAGTTTGTCCTTTCAAACAGTAAATGTCTGGAAAGGGAACTTCATTCTCCAACAGTAGGGTGAAACAGTGATGAAAACATTAAGACTTGAAATGGTTGAATCAAGAGTGTCAGATAAGCAGTATATCACAAGATCAAGCTTGCACCCTCCGTAAACTTGCTCATCCGAAACTCTGCTGCCCGTACCCCAAGTCCCGCTCACCCCAGTACTTGCTGACCTACATTGGCTCCTGGTCCAGCATTGCCACGATTTTAAAATGCTCATCCTTGTTTTCAAATCCCTCCATGGCCTTGCACCTCCCTAACGCTGCAACCTCCTCCAGCCCTACAACCCTCGAGATCACCACGCACCTCCAATTCTGGCCTCTGGCACATCCCCGACTCCCTTTGTCCCACCATTGGCGGCTGTGCCTTCAACGGTCTCGGCCCCAATCTCTGGAAATCCCTCCCTAAACTTCTCCACCTCTCTCCTCCTTTAAGATGTGCCTTAAAACCTACCTCTTCGACCAAGGTTTTGGTCACCTGTCCTAATATTTCCTTATGAGGCTCCATGTCAAAGTTTGTTTGATAATTGCCCCTGTAAGCACCTTGGGACATTTTACTATGTTGTTAAAGGGTTATATAAATGCAATGTTATTTTATTAGTTTAAGTGGTCTGAGTAGTGGCACTAAATAAGCTACAACACTAGATTGCTTCCACAGCAAGTCATGCCCTCATAACAGATCAGGATGCTTCAACATAGCTGATGACAAAAATTATGCACACTATTTTAGTGTCACTTCTTAGTTTCCAGGAGATGGAGGGAATCAAGTTGCTTGTTTACCATCACTAAATAGTTTGGCAATATTTCAATCACCAGTAAATAATGGCAATTAAGTCAACACTCCCCTCCACTAAACACAATGACTCATTCCAAAATAGGCTGCAGCAAATCTTCAGTCACCAAGGCTAATGCTGATTAGGCACAAGTCCACACACATCCAATTCGACAAGGGCAGTTGAACGGCTGCTAGGAACCAGGTCAATAGCTAATCTTCTCCAACTTTGGCCCAAATAGGTGGAGGGCCAAGAGAACTAAGCATGGTGTGCAGAGGAGTTCAGTTGTGACCGACCCACAGGCAGGCATCCATTGTTATTTAAAGCAGAATTCAAATTCTTAAAAATGATAGGATTCCTGCACTTATCGTGTGGAGTGCCATTTGCTTCCCAAGTAGCGCAATTTGGCACAAGTTGCAAAGACAGCAAAAAAGCCAGTGGCCAACTAGTCACTTACATTACTTACCAATGACACACTTTGACAGATGGTTCAAGAGTTAGTAGCAGTGGACAATAGCAAGATGGTTCAAGAGTTAGCAGTGGACAATGGAAGTTAGTAACTGAGTTTGAGTTTATTAACACTTAAATATTCCATTAAAATACAAAAACACCAAAATCTAAGAAGGAACATAAATCACACTAATTTGAAAGCCAACAAGCCTAATTGGGAATCCCCAACCAAAACATCAACTCAAACTGACTAAAAACCACCCACACATTCATGTAGAAACTACTCTAATTTCATACAAGACCCATATAGCAGAGAAGATGGGGTACACATACCTCATTGTTGTGTTGTGTTTAAGCTCAAGCACCCTGAAGGAGGGAGCCCCAAGCCCCCATCCTTCCCAAAAGACATTTTCCACAAAGTACCCAACTATAGAAGAGGAAGCAGAGCCACAGTGATCGTCCTTCTGTGTTCAGACAAGTATAACCCAACAGGACGAATTTCATTCATTCCCAACTTTTGAAGGCAGCATCAAAGAGTCTTCTGGGAATGGCAAGCTTTAATTTTCCAAAATTACCAATTCATAATATCCATAATGCAAAAGCCACACATTATGACTCAAATGTTACAAGACAGACAGCAATTCCAAGAAGGAAACTAGAACCAAATCCTTTTAACCTTCGAAATTATATTTTTTTTAAACTCTCTTTTCCGAATTGATCATGAATTGCAAAACCGGATCCCTTCCTTCATCAGGTGAGACAAGTCAAAAAGAAACTTTTGTGCTAATCCCAATCCAACTTAAGCACTTGTTGGGAGTGATTTGCCCCTTCATTTAAAAGTCTTCCAGTTAGAAGTTTGCAACTTTTACTTCCTAAATGTTAAATTTCAATAGATGATTGAACCCCATCAACCCCCTGGTTTCCAGACGATGCAACTCAACACAGCAAGCCGCCACCCCTGCGGCCTTGCCTCCAACACAAACCTGCGACCTCGCCTCGAAACTCGACGGGGCGCCACCGCCTCTCGCCCGGCATCGGTCTCGAGCTGGGAGCCGGTGCAAGAAAATTGATTAAAGAAGCGTGAAAACGGGTTACTGGAAAGAGGGGACGACAAAGAAGAAAAAGTTGAGGTAACGTGAGGACAAACTTACATGTTTTCCAGCAAAAAAAAACCGTCGAGAGAAGCGCTAAGGGAGTAAACCCTGGAAGTTGGTTGTTGTCAGCTGGTTGGAGACGTCACCGCTGCCCAACCCCCCCGCTTTTAGTCCTGTCACCAGCAATAAACCCTCCCCCAACACAAACTTCCACCTCCCTCTCATCTATTTCACCCCAATGCACCAATGAGGGCAACATTTGGGTCAATTTTAATTGGATATTCCTAATTAAAAAGCATGCAAGGAATGTTTGATTCATGACATGGAAACATAGACGATAGGAGCAGGAGTAGGCCATTCGGATCATGGCTGATCATCCAAATTCAGTACCCTGTCCCTGCTTTCACAGAATCACAGAAACCCCACAGTGCAGATAGAGGCCATTTCGGCCCATCGAGCCTGCACCGACACATATCCCACCCTATCCCCGTAACCCCACGTATTTAATCCCCCTAACACTAAGGGTCAATTTATCATAGCCAATCAACCTAACCCGCACATCTTTGGACTGTGGGAGGAAACCGGAGCACCTGGAGGAAACCCACGCAAACACGGGGAGAATGTGCAAACTCCACACAGACAGTCACCTGAGGCCGGATTCAAACCCGGGTCCCTGGCGCTGTGAGGCAACAGTGCTAACCACTATGCCACCCTTGATCCCTTTAGCCTTAAGAAATATATCCAACTCCTTCTTGAATATATTTAATGAATTGGCCTCAACTGCCTTTCGTGGTAGAGAATGCCACAGATTCACCACTCTCTGGGAGAAGAAATTCCTCCTCATCTCAGTCCTAAATGGCTTACCCCTTATCCTTAGACTGTGGCCCCTGGTTCTGGACTCCCCCGCCATCGGGAACAGCCTTCCTGCATCTAGTCTGTCTAGTCCTGTTAGAATTTTATAAGTTTCAATGAGATCCCCTCTCATTCTTCTAAACGCCAGCGAATATAAGCCCAATCGACCCAACCTGAGAGAGTTCCTTACTGTGGATAATGATAGGCTAATAAGTGCTTAGATTTGGGCATGAGACCAAAGGAACAAAATATCTCTGCAGGTGTACCCACCTTCGCCCAGCTGCTAAAAGAGGACAAATGACCCTGCAACTAGGATTTACCCACCAATGAAGCAATTGGCACTAAGAACAGTCAGCCCATGCTTAGAGGGTAGCACTCTCACCACTGGGTCAGAAGGGGATGGGTTCAAGCCCCACTCCAGAGATTTGAGCACAAAATCAAGGGTGACACTCCCAGCGCAGTACTGAGGGAGCACTGCACTGTCGGAGATGCTGAGACGTTAAACCGAGGCCCTGTCTGCCCTCTCAGGTGGATGTAAAAGATCCCAGGGCACTATTTCGAAGAAGAGCAGGCGAGTTATCTCTGATGTCCTAGGAACATAGGAACAGGAGTAGGCCATTTAGCTCCTCGAGCCTGTTCCGCCATTCAATGAGATCTGGCCAATATTTATCCCTCACCCAACATCACTAAATCATATGATTTGGTCATTGTCACGCTGCTGTTTGTGGGACCTTGCTGTGTGCAAAGTGCAGTGTTTCCTACACTGCAACAGTGACTACACTTCAAAAGTAATTCTTTGGCTGTAAAGCACTTTGGGACGTCTTGAAGTCATGAAAGGCGCTATATAAATGCATTTTCTTTCTTTCCAAACCTCTCGGCCCACAAAATTGAAACAGGATAAACAGGCAATCGGAAATGGAGGGCTGGAGTCTCAGTTCTCACGATGGTTCTTGTAGCACTAGGGCTGCAAATTGGACAACCCTGACCTTGCAGGAACATAGGAACAGGAGTAGGCCATTTAGCCCCTCGAGCCTGTTCTGCCAGTCAATGAGATCATGGCTGATCTGTATCTTAACTCCATAAACCCGCCTTTGCCCCATATCCCTTAATACCTTTGGTTAACAAAAATCTATCAATCTCAGATTTAAAATTAACAATTGATCTAGCATCAATTGCCATTTGTGGAAGAGAGTTCCAAACTTCTACCACCCGTTGTGTGTAGAAGTGTTTCCTAATTTCACTCCTGAAAGGTTTGGCTCTAATTTTTAGACTATGCCCCCTAGTCCTAGACTCCCCAGCCAGCAGAAATAGTTTCTCTCTATCTACCCTAGCTGTTCCCCTTAATATCTTGAAAACTTCGATCAGATCACCTCTTAACCTTCTAAATTCTTGGGAATACAACCCTAATTTGTGTAATGTCGCCTCATCATTTAACGCTTGGAGTCCGGGTATCATTCTGGTAAACCTACGCTGCACTCCCTCCAAGGCCAATACATCCTTCCTAAGGTGTGGTGCCCAGAACTGCTCACCGTACTCCAGGTGTGGTCTAACCAGGGCTTTGTAGCACGGTGGCATAGTGGTTAGCACTGTTGCCTCACAGCGCCAGAGACCCGGGTTTGAATCCGGCCTCGGGTGACTGTCTGTGTGGAGTTTGCACATTCTCCCCATGTTTGCGTGGGTTTCCTCCGGGTGCTCCGGTTTCCTCCCACAGTCCAAAGATGTGCGGGTTAGGTTGATTGGCTATGATAAATTGACCCTTAGTGTTAGAGGGATTAAATACGTGGAGTTACGGGGATAGGGTGGGATATGTGATGGTATAGGTGTTACGGGGATCGGGTGGGATATGTGTCGGTGCAGGCTCGATGGGCCGAAATGGCCTCTATCTGCACTGTGGGGTTTCTGTGATTCTGTGATTCTACCCACTTGAATTCTAGTCCTCTAGATAAAAAGGCCAGCATTCCATGCAAAGAATTCTATGGTTTGGTATTGAGATACCAGACAATTTGTGAAGAAATTGTCACCAGGAAGCAGGTAAGTGATTGGTTGGTGAGTATTTGGTTGGTGAGTATTTCTCTTTTTTTTTAAACTTTAACTGGTTTATAGTTTCTGATGGGCCTTCAATAACCACAAAACTAGAAGTTATAGACTTAAACAAGTTGGCTTTTAATCACTAAGATCAGAGCTAACATCTCAACACGTCGACTGGTTCACAGGAATGAGTCATACAGATCCTGGGATCTTTATGTAAGAGAAGTCAGGGGCAGAGCCAAGAGCCAAGACCTGGAACCTCCCAGGTTAGTCGGGAAAGAGGAAGTGAAACTATACACAGTGGGGGAGGGTAATATACATGAGTGCAAAACGAATACAGGATCAAGACAAATAGATTTCATTACATTCACCCCTTCTATAGATTTAGTCCATCGGGGTGATGTTTCTTAAAAGTTGGTATAAGTGAGTCTGTCAGGAGGTTTTGCAGTTCTCAGTGATCGGCGCAAAGCCGGTTGGGGTGCCTCTAGGGGAGTGGATTCTGGTTCCTCCGCTGTCCGGGCCTCCGCAGTGTCTTCCAGGTTATCTGCAGTGTCCTCCAGGTTAAAGTTGGGTATTGATACCTCTGGGCGTCCTGTCTCTTTGTAGTGTAGGTCTTCATCGGGTAGTCTCCCATCGTTCTCTCCGCTCCCCGAGGGAGCGAGGTCTTTTATGGAAACAGTGTCCTCTCGCCCGTCAGAGTATTCGATATAGGCGTACTGAGGGTTTGCATGGAGGAGCTGTACCTTTTCCACAAGGGGGTCCGTTTTATGGCCTCTCACGTGCTTCCGCAATAGTACTGTCCCCGGAGACGTCAGCCACGCGGGTAGAGATATGCCCGAGGTGGATTTCCGGGGGAAAACGAACATCTTTTCGTGAGGGGTAGCGTTAGTGGCAGTACATAACAGAGACCTTATGGAGTGGATCACGTCTGGAGGACTTCCTGCCAGCGGGAGGTCGGAAGGCCTTTTGACTTTAAGGCTAACGTGACAGCCTTCCAAACAGTAGCATTCTCCCTTTCCACTTGCCCATTACCTCGGGGGTTGTAGCTAGTGGTTCTGCTAGTGGCTATCCCCTTCGAGAGCAAGAACTGTCGCAGCTCATCACTCATGAATGACGTCCCCCTATCGCTGTGTATGTAGTTCGGCATGCCAAACATGCAGAATAGATTACAGAGACACTGGATGACCGTGGCACTGGTCATGTCTGGGCAGGGAATGGCGAAGGGGAAGCAGGAATATTCATCAATGATATTGAGGAAGTATACGTTACGGTCGGCAGAGGGAAGGGGTCCCTTGAAGTCCAGACTTAGGCGCTCGAATGGCCGTGTGGCTTTGATAAGGTGTGCACGGTCAGGCCTGTAGAAATGAGGCTTGCATTCCGCACAGATGCGGCAGGCTCTGGTCATTGCCCTGACCTCCTCGATGGAGTGGGGCAGATTGCGGGACTTTATAAAATGGTATAGTCGGGTGACCCCTGGGTGACAGAGGTCATTGTGGAGACCCTGTAATTTGTCCGTATGAATGCTGGCACACATTCCCCGTGATAGGGCGTCTGGGGGTTCATTAAGGGCTCCCGGCCTGTACATAATATCATAGTCGAACGTGGATAGTTCGATCCTCCGCCTGAGTATTTTGTCATTCTTGATTTTCCCCCTTTGTTTGTTATTAAACATGAAAGCCACCGACCGCTGGTCGGTGAGCAGGGTGAAACGTTTGCCGGCTAGGTAGTGTCTCCAGTGCCGCACTGCCTCCACTATAGCCTGTGCCTCCTTCTCGACAGAAGAGTGCCTGATTTCAGGTCCCTGAAGGGTTCGGGAGAAGAAGGCCACAGGTCTCCCAGCCTGATTGAGGGTCGCAGCTAAGGCAAAGTCTGACGCATCGCTTTCGACTTGAAAGGGAATGCATTCGTCCACTGCACACACTGCAGCCCTTTCAATGTCCTGTTTAATACTGGTGAAAGCCTCCCGAGCTTCAGCTGATAGTGGGAAGGACGTCGATTTAATGAGGGGTCGGGCCTTATCAGAGTAATTGGGCACCCATTGGGCATAATACGAAAAAAATCCCAGGCACCTTTTTAAAGCTTTGAGATTGTGTGGCGGGGCAGTTCCTTTAGGGGGCGTAATCGGTCAGGGTCCGGTCCAATTACCCCATCTTCCACCACACAGCCGAGGATACAGAGACGGGTTGTGTTGAAGACACATTTGTCTTCGTTGTAGGTTAGATTCAGCTTTAGGGCAGTTTTTAAAAATCTCGCAAGATTTAGATCGTGGTCTTGCTGGTTGTGCCCGCAGATAGTGACATTGTCCAGATAGGGGTAGGTAGCTTGTAGTTTATTCTCGTCAACCATGTGGTCCATCTCACGTTGGAAGACCGAGACCCCATTTGTTACCCCGAAGGGCACTCTGAGAAAATGGTAGAGGCGCCCGTTCGCCTCGAAGGCGGTGTATGGGCGGTCCTCCGTTCTAATGGGGAGCTGGTGATACGCGGATTTGAGGTCGATAGTCGAGAAGACTCGGTATTGCGCAATCTGGTTGACCATTTCTGATATGCGGGGTAAAGGGTAGGCGTCCAGCTGGGTATAAATATTAACAGTCTGGCTGTAGTCAATTACCATCCGTTTCTTTTCGCTATTTTTAACTATGACTACTTGGGCACGCCACGGGCTGGTACTGCATTCAATAATGCCTTCCCGCGGGAGTCTGTCCACTTCCGCCTTGATAAAGTGTCTGTCTTCCAGACTGTACCGTCTACTTTTGGTCGCTATGGGCCTACAGTTCGGAGCGAGATTAGCGAATAAAGAGGGCGGGCTGATTTTTAAGGTTGATAGGCCACAGACTGTGAGTGGCGGCTGGGACCCGCCATATGCTAGCGTGACACTTTCGTGGTGGCACTGGAAGTCCAGGCCCAAGATTACATTAACACAGAGTTCTGGCATCACGAGGAGTTTAAAATCCTTGTAGTCCGTGCCTTTTACAGTCAGTGTTACCGCACAGTAGCCCAAAATGTCCGAAGTGTGGGGCTTAGCAGCCATAGCAATTCTGCTCCATGTAGGGGTTACCGTTGATAAGTGCCGCCGTACCAGGCTAGGGTGGATAAAACTCTTGGTACTCCCACAGTCAATTAAACATTTCGTTAAATTCCCGTTTACCTGTATGTCCATCATGGATTTTGTCAACGGGTGTGGCCTGGATTGATCCACTGTGATCGAGGCCACTGTTGGGCCCTGGGCGGCCGTTGAGTCGGGAAAAGATGGCGGATCCCAAGATGGCGGCCCGCACGGCACGCACAAGGCGGTGACGGAGTTGGAAATCGGATTCCCCCTGCAGACTTTGCTAAAATGCCCCTTTTTCTTACATTTGAAGCATGTAGCATCCTTCGCTGGGCATCGTTGTCTGGGGTGCTTGGCCTGGCCGCAGAAGTAGCATTTCGGGTCTCGAGACATTGCCGTAGGACTCCTGGGTGAACTTCTGTGTGGGGACTCCGGCGGCGTAGAGCTGGTCTGAGACCTGGATGGGGAAGATGGCTGATTCCAAGATGGCGGCCCCCTCGGCGCGCACGAGGCGGTGAGGGCCGCATGGCCGGAAGAATAAGAGTCAGAGTTTTTCTGGGCCACGTCCAGCAATCGCACAGTGGCCACTGCCTTTTTTAAGTCCAGGACCTCCTTCTCCAGCAGTCTCTGCCGGATATAATTCGATTTGAGGCCCGTGATGAAGGAATCGCGGACCAATTCGTCAGAGTACGCGTTGGCCGTCACGGCCTTGCAGTTACAGTCCCGGACCAGGTCCTTTAGGCCCTGTAAGAAATCATCCATTGATTCCTCTGGTCGCTGCCTGCGTGTAGCCAGCAGATGTCTGGCGTACACTTCGTTTACCGGCCTCTGGTATTGGGCCTTCAGGATAGTGATGGCCTCTGTGTAAGAGGTGGCGTCCCGGATGAACGAATAAATCCGATGACTTACGCGAGTAGTCAGTAGACTCAGTTTATCTACCTCGCTAGCGGATGAGGCCCCCGCGAAGAGTTCGAAGCATTTGAGCCAGTGTCCAAATTGATTTGATGCTTCAGCAGAATGTGGATCCAAGTCCAGACGCTCTGGTTTTAGGTGTCGATCCATCCTAGTATTCTTTAGTGATTAAAATTGATGGGCCTTCATTAACCACAAAACTAGAAGTTATAGACTTAAACAAGTTGGCTTTTAATCACTAAGATCAGAGCTAACATCTCAACACGCCGACTGGTTTACAGGAATGAGTCATACAGATCCTGGGATCTTTATGTAAGAGAAGTCAGGGGCGGAGCCAAGAGCCAAGACCTGGAACCTCCCAGGTTAGTCGGGAAAGAGGAAGTGAAACTATACACAGTGGGGGAGGGTAATATACATGAGTGCAAAACGAATACAGGATCAAGACAAACAGATTTCATTACAGTTTCTAAGGTCTCTCTGGTGTAGCAGGGACTGTTGGTAAACCAGTTAACTGTAGTATAATTAGTGGGATTGATTGATTTAATTTAAATTCAATTAATTAAAGGGTAAGTCATGGCAGGACAGCCGGGCCCCGTGATCTGCTCCTCCTGCGATATGTGGGAACTCAGGGACACTTCCTGTGTCCCTGACAACTACATGTGCAGGAAGTGCATCCAGCTGCAGCTACTGACAGACCGCATTGCGGCGCTGGAGCTGCGATTGGACACATACTGGAGCGTTCACGATGCTCAGGACAACGTGAATAGCACATTTACAGAGTTGGACACACCGCAGGTAGAGGTTGGACAGGAAGAAAGGGAACGGGTGACCAACAGGCAGAGTACTAGGCGCAGGCAGGTAGTGCAGGGGTCCCCTGTGGCCATCCCCCTCTCCAACAGATACACCACTTTGAGTACTGTTGGGGGGGATGCCTTATCAGAGGAAGGCAGCAGCAGCCAACTTCCTGGCACCAGGGGTGGCTCTGCTGCACAGAATGGGAGGAAAAAGAGGGGTAGAGCTATAGTAATAGGGGATTCAATTGTAAGGGGAATAGATAGGCATTTCTGCGGCCGCAAACGAGACTCCAGGATGGTGTGTTGCCTCCCTGGTGCAAGGGTCAAGGATGTCTCAGAGCGACTCCAGAACATCTTGGAAGGGGAGGGTGAACAGCCAGTTGTCGTGGTGCATATAGGCACCAACGATATAGGTAAAAAGCGGGATGAGGTCCGAAAAGCGGAGTATAGGGAGTTAGGAGATAAATTAAAAAACAGGACCTCAAAGGTAGTAATCTCAGGATTGCTACCAGTGCCACGTGCTAGTCAGAGTAGAAATAGAAGTATACTTCAGATGAATATGTGGCTAGAGGAATGGTGCCAGGGGGAGGGATTCAAGTTCCTGGGACATTGGAACCGGTTCTGGGGGAGGTGGGACCAGTTCAAACCGGATGGTTTGCACCTGGGCAGGGCTGGAACCAATGTCCTAGGGGGAGTGTTTGCTAGTGCTGTGGGGGAGGGTTTAAACTAAAATGGCAGGGGGTTGGGAACCTGAGCAGGGAGACAGAGGAAAGGGAAACAAGGATAAAAGCAAAAGATAGGAAGGAGAAAAACAAAAGTGGCAGTCAGAGAAATCAACGGTTTAAATCAAACATGGCCACAGTAAATAATAATTCTAATAGGTCTAAGAGCGTTAAAAAAACAAGCCTGAAGGCTTTGTGTCTTAATGTGAGGAGCATTTGTAATAAGGTGGATGAATTGGCTGCGCAAATAGAAGTAAACAAATACAATTTGGTTGGGATTACGGAAACGTGGCTCAAGGAAGGCCAGGACTGGGAACTCAACATCCAGGGGTATTCGATATTCAGGAAAGATAGGCAAAAAGGAAAGGGAGGTGGGGTAGCATTACTGGTTAAAGAAGGGATTAACACAATTGTAATGAAGGATATTAGCTCTGATGAGGTGGAATCTGTATGGGTAGAATTGAGAAATACTAAGGGGAAAAAAACGTTAGTGGGAGTGGTTTATAGACCTCCAAACAGTAAGGCGGAGGTTGGGGATGGCATTAAAAGAGAAATTAAAGAAGCGTGCAATAAGGGCACAGCAGTCATCATGGGTGACTTTAATCTACATATAGATTGGGCCAACCAAATGAGTAACAATACTGTGGAGGAGGAATTCCTGGAGTGTTTACGGGATGGTTTCCTGGACCAATATGTCGAGGAACCAACCAGAGATCAGGCCATCTTAGACTGGGTATTATGTAACGAGAAAGGATTAATTAGCAATCTTGTTGTAAGAGGCCCCTTGGGTCGGAGCGATCATAATATGATCGAATTCTTCATTAAGATGGAGAATGAAGCAGTTGACTCGGAGACTAGGGTCCTCAATTTAAATAAAGGAAACTATGATGGTCTGAGGAGCGAGTTGGGTAGGATTGATTGGGAAATGGCACTCAAAGGGTTGACGGTGGATAGGCAATGGCAAACATTCAAAGACCGAATGGATGAACTACAGAATTTGTTCATCCCAGTTTGGCATAAAAATAAAACAAAAAAGGTGACCCAACCATGGCTAACAAGGGAAATTAGGGATAGCATAAGGTCCAAGGAGAGGGCATATAAATTGGCCAGAAAAAGCAATAATCCTGAGGATTGGGAGCAGTTTAGGATTCAACAAAGGAGGACAAAGGGATTAATTAAGAAAGGGAAAATAGAATATGAGAGTAAGCTTGCAGAGAACATAAAAACTGACTGTAAAAGCTTTTATAGATATGTGAAGAGAAAAAGATTGGTGAAGTCAAGCGTAGGTCCCTTGCAGTCAGAATCGGGGGAATTTATAATGGGGAACAAAGAAATGGCAGACCAACTAAATACATATTTTGGTTCTTTCTTCACAAAGGAGGACACAAATAACCTCCCAGAGATGCCGGGGAACATAGGGTCTGATGAAAGGGTGGAACTGAAAGAAATCAGTATTTGTAGGGAAATGGTGTTAGGAAAATTGATGGGACTGAAGGCCGATAAATCCCCAGGGCCTGATAATCTACATCCCAGGGTACTTAAGGAAGTGGCCCTAGAAATAGTAGATGCATTGCTGGTCATCTTCCAGAACTCGATAGACTCTGGAACGGTACCCATGGATTGGCGGGTAGCTAATGTTACCCCACTATTCAAAAAAGGTGGTAGAGAAAAGGCGGGGAATTATAGACCAGTAAGCTTGACATCGGTAGTGGGGAAAATGCTAGAGTCCATTATAAAAGATGTAATAGCAGAGCACTTGGAAAGCAGTGACTGGATCAGACAAAGTCAACATGGATTTACAAAAGGTAAATCATGCTTGACTAATCTACTGGAATTTTTTGAGGATGTAACTGGTAAAATAGATACGGGAGAACCAGTGGATGTGGTGTATTTGGACTTTCAGAAGGCTTTCGATAAGGTCCCGCATAAGAGATAAGCGTGCAAAATTAAGGCACATGAGATTGGGGGCAAGGTATTGACTTGGATAGAGAACTGGTTGGCGGACAGAAAGCAAAGAGTTGGAATAAACGGGTCGTTTTCCGAGTGGCAGGCAGTGACTAGTGGGGTACCACAAGGATCGGTCCTAGGACCCCAGCTGTTCACAATATATATTAATGATCTGGACGAGGGAATTGGATGTAATATCTCCAAATTTGCAGACGACACAAAGCTGGGGGGGAGGGTATGCTGTGAGGAGGATGTCGTGAAACTCCAGCACGATTTGGACAGGTTGGGTGATTGGGCAGAAACATGGCAAATGCACTATAATGTGGATAAATGTGAGGTTATCCACTTTGGTGGCAAAAACAGGAAGGCAGATTATTATTTGAATGGTAATAGATTGGGAGAAGGGGAAGTGCAAAGAGACCTGGGTGTTCTTGTACACCAGTCGCTGAAGGTAAGCATGCAGGTGCAGCAGGCGGTTAAGAAGGCAAATGGTATGTTGGCCTTCGTAGCAAGAGGGTTCGAGTACAGGAACCAGGATGTCTTGCTGCAGTTGCACAGGGCCTTGGTGAGACCACACCTTGAGTATTGTGTGCCGTTTTGGTCGCCTTACCTGAGGAAGGACGTTCTTGCCATGGAAGGAGTGCAGCGAAGATTCACCAGGCTGATACCTGGGATGGCAGGAATGACGTATGAGGAGAGATTGTGTCGATTGGGCTTATACTCACTGGAGTTTAGAAGATTGAGAGGGGATCTCATCGAAACCTACAAAATTCTGTCAGGCCTGGACAGACTAGATACAGGAAGGATGTTTCTGATGGCCGGGGAGTCCAGAACCAGGGGTCATAGTCTAAGGATAAGGGGTAAGCCATTTAGGACTGAAATGAGGAGGAATTTCTTCACCCAGAGAGTGGTGAACCTGTGGAATTCTCTGCCACAGAGGGCGGTGGAGGCCAGTTCATTAAGTATATTCAAGAAAGAGTTGGATATATTTCTTAAGGCTAAAGGGATCAAGGGATATGGGGAGAAGGCAGGGACCGGGTACTGAATTTGGATGATCAGCCATGATCTCATTAAATGGCGGAGCAGGCTCGAGGGGCCGAATGGCCTACTCCTGCTCCTATCTTCTATGTTTCTATGTAAATTGCGCTTTTATAAATGTTTACAAAATTCAATCATATATAAATTAATAAAATTGGGAGATTGGTAAAGCAATGTAGACCCTAAGACAATAAACTATGTACAGTATGAAGCAACACCAATGATAAAAAAAAGGAGCTTGCGATCAAAAGCTAACACGACACACAACTCAATTGCTACATGGCAGTGCTCCTTTTAACACTATTATAGCAGAGTCTGAATTATTTCAGCCTTGGCTCTGTGGGCAGCACGCTCACCTCTGAATCAGAAGGTTATGGATTTAGGCCTCACTCCAGGACTTGAGCCCATAATCTAAAGCTGACACTCCAGTGCAGTACTGAGGGAGTGCTGCACTGTCAGAGTTGATGTCTTTCAGATGAGAAGTTAAACCGAGGCTCCATCTGTCTACTCAGATGGATCTCATACTATTCGAAGAAGAGCAAGGAAGTTCTCCCCGGTGTCCTGGCTAACATTTATCTCTCAACCAACATCACTGAAACAGATTATCTGGTCATTTATCTCATTGCTGTTTATGGGACCTTGCTGTACCCACATTGGCTGCTGCGTTTGCCTACACAATAGTGACTTCACTTCAATAATATTTCATTAGTTGTGAAGTGCTTTAAGACATCCTGAGGGTGTGAAAGGCACTATACAAAACAGAAGTTCTTTCTTATTTGTTTCTATAACCTAAAAATCAGATTGTTTCTTTGCTCTAAAGGTCAGAATGGGTTAATTAATTTAATTAGCAAGCAATATGACATCAAGCACTGGCCCAGAATCAACTCCCAGGTTGACTTTCCACCTGCCCTTGTGGGGAAGCACCTGACGTAATTAATCCCCGAATGGTGTGGCCAAGATAGGGAACTCAACGTGTGGACTATCACAGACACAAACCTATCTTCCTTTACTTTGTGGTTCAGCTCATGGACGCACCAATGTGCTTTAACACTGCGTCACCCCCAGAAACTTCAAGAATTTATTCATACCACAATAAATGAAAGTGTAATTTATAAGGTTACACATTAAGAATTATTCTCGAGAAAAGTCTGAACAAATACTCCAGCTTGACCTCCTTTGAGAAATAGAATTAGAGGGAGTTCTTTTAAAATGTATTTCCATCCTACTTAATTTCCCCTCTCCTTTGGACCCCAGCGTTCTGCACCTTACACACTCGCGAAGAATGTTTGATTCATGACCTGAGAGAGTTCCTTACTGTGGATAATGATGGCTAATAAGTGATTTAAAGGCCTATAGTTGTGTTTCTCTCAGTTTAAGTCATAATAATTATTTGGTTTTGGATTGTATACAGAGAGCTGCACAGAACATTTCATATGTGTTGCTCTCCATGACTTAATGGGGTAAAAGCACCTTCTCTTTGTGAAACGGAGCTACACAGATCAGGAAGGTCCCAGGTTCGATCCCCGGCCTGTGTTGAGTTAGCTGATCTCAGATGGGACGGCGGTAAGTATTGGCGGAGCTAGGTTTGGCCGACTGGGGGGTGGGGGATCTGAGAGTCAAACTCGGGATTTGGCCGGCTTGGTAGGAAGGGGACCGAGTTGGGAATGGGGAATGCTGATATAACTGGTCCGAAGGCCAAGCCGGGAAGCTCACAGACTCGCAGGCCGAACCTGGAGACCAAAGACGGTTGACAGAGGTTGAGGGTTGCCAACCCTCCAGGATTGTCCTGGAGCCTCCAGGGATTAAAGGTTAATCTCCAGGACACTGTTAGGTGCAACCAGCGGGAAAAATCATACGGGCATTGAAAATAATTGTTTGTGAATTTTTTAATTTTCTTTGAACATTTATTAGTTATAAAAGTATTGGAGACGGAATAAAAAGGCTGTTTGACTGACAGTCAAGCATCATCCAATCAGGTAATTAAGGGCCTGTTTGCTTTCCAATTGGACGAAGGAAGGCGGGGCGCCGTGAGGATGGACAAGTTGGGCGTCCAATGGCGGGAGCCTGGCGGGGACGGGGCGGTTGGAGGTCATGTGATGAAACCGCCAAGAATACGTCCAACCTCAGTTGGCAAGCCTGCAAAGGATCCTGGGAGCAAAATGGAAGCGGTTCTCCAAAGCCGTGATGGCCAACCTCAAAATGAGAGTCATGACGCCGCCCCCGCCAACTAACTCCGCCACTGGCAGTAAGGGTGCTTTTGTGCCTCAAGCTAGAGAATGGAAACAAATGAGCCAGAATTCCTGCTCCTGCTCCAGGGACACCTGCTCGTAAGTGGAGTCATCTGGATGTCAAGTGAAGACAGGACTGGGCTCAGCTTTGATGTCCCCACTATGATCAAACATTCCAGGCACAGATATTAACAATGGCCACATGATTAAGGTACCAGAGTCATGCCCCACAGCACGAGTTCGTCCCTTCAAGATCGGGGAGAAGAAAACTGCAGGGTATTAGTGAAAAAAATGCAATGTTGAAATAGCAATAATTGTACTGAGGAGTTATGTCAAGGTCAGTGCTGGGACATCATGAACTACCTCTTCAACTAAGTGGCAACAACTGAATGCGATACTGTACTGCAGGAATTCAAAATATTTGACTTGTGAGATCTATTTGAAATACAGAGACAAAGCACTACACTCCTCAAAGTGCTGTGTGGAGCCAAACCGCATACAGCATACACTTTACTTAAACTTTGCTCATACATTAACCACTTGGAAGGCAGTTCATTTTTGGAGACATACATTATGAGCGTAAAGAGTAGAAGTGCAGAGAGAGAGTGAGTTACCATGTAGAACCCTGATTGTGTATTGTATCTGTCTATATTCCTGTGTGTATGTGTGTATCACAGTCTAATGCTGTTTCTGAACAAGTTACCAAAGCTTCCTTTTAATTTTCAACCAGCACTGAAGAATACTTTCTGCATTATTGATATCAATTAATATGTTCATGTGGGAGGTGCAATTACTGGGAGGTAACTAATGTGGGAGATCACTAACTACTGTCAGTTACACCCTGATCACGAGGCACCCTGATCACGAGGCACCCTAATCACGAGGCACCCTGGTCACGAGGCACCCTGATCACGAGGCACCCTGGTCACGAGGCACCCTGATCACGAGGCACCCTAATCACGAGGCACCCTGGTCACGAGGCACCCTGGTCACGAGGCACCCTGATCACGAGGCACCCTGATCACGAGGCACCCTGATCACGAGGCACTGTGTTTTTATCCTCAGCCTTTCGGGAATAAAGCATGATGTGAAAACATTTTGTTTTAGCAACTGTTCCTAATCCCAAGTTTCATCAGGAATAAGAGGCTACTTGATATGTTTATTTTGAACAGGTTAATCACTCCAGTGAAATAGTACATGTAGGAACTTGGTGTGAACAGGTTAACCAGTGCACTAAAAATAGCACACGGTGGAGTTAACATTGCAAAAGCAACTATGGCTACTGATCTCTTAAAATAGAAAGAAAGAAGTAACATAGAATGATACAGCATCATAGAATGATACAGCATCATAGAATGATACAGCATCATAGAATGATACAGCATCATAGAATGATACAGCATCATAGAATGATACAGAATCATAGAATGATACAGCATCATAGAATGGTACAGAATCACAGAATGATACAGAATCACAGAATGATACAGAATCACAGAATGATACAGAATCACAGAATGATACAGCATCATAGAATGATACAGCATCATAGAATGATACAGCATCATAGAATGATACAGCATCATAGAATGGTACAGAATCACAGAATGATACAGAATCACAGAATGATACAGAATCACAGAATGATACAGAATCACAGAATGATACAGCATCATAGAATGATACAGAATCATAGAATGATACAGAATCATAGAATGATACAGAATCATAGAATGATACAGAATCATAGAATGGTACAGCATCATAGAATGGTACAGAATCACAGAATGATACAGAATCACAGAATGATACAGAATCATAGAATGATACAGAATCATAGAATGATACAGAATCATAGAATGATACAGAATCATAGAATGATACAGCATCATAGAATGGTACAGAATCACAGAATGATACAGAATCATAGAATGATACAGAATCATAGAATGATACAGAATCATAGAATGATACAGCATCATAGAATGGTACAGAATCACAGAATGATACAGAATCACAGAATGATACAGAATCATAGAATGATACAGAATCATAGAATGATACAGAATCATAGAATGATACAGAATCATAGAATGATACAGCATCATAGAATGGTACAGAATCACAGAATGATACAGAATCACAGAATGATACAGAATCACAGAATGATACAGAATCACAGAATGATACAGCATCATAGAATGATACAGAATCATAGAATGATACAGAATCATAGAATGATACAGCATCATAGAATGATACAGCATCATAGAATGATACAGAATCATAGAATGATACAGAATCATAGAATGATACAGCATCATAGAATGATACAGAATCATAGAATGATACAGCATCATAGAATGATACAGAATCATAGAATGATACAGCATCATAGAATGAGGCCATTCTGCCCATTGTGCCAGTGCCGGATTTACATAGTGTCTTTCGTGACCTCCGGATGCCCCAAGGCGCTTTACAGCCAATGAAGTACTTTTGAAGTGTAGTCACTGTTGTAATGTGGGAAACACGGCAACCAATTTGTGCACAGCAAGGTCCCACAAACAGCAATGTGATAATGATCAGATAATCTGTTTTAGTGATGCTGGGTGAGGGACAACATAGAAACATAGGGGGAGAAATTGGGTGAGTAGCGCCACCTGTTAGCGCCTAAAGAGGCAGTCAGTAGCTGTAGCGCCACTGGCTGCGTCTCCCGCGATATTCAGCAGGGGCGCTAATGGTGGCGTTAGGCATTTCCGCTGCGCCGCCACCGATGACGTCATCGGTGTGTGCAGTGCCCCATTCGTGCCCCGTTCGCGATATTTGGTAGTGAACGGCGCAGTTGCGCCGTTCGCTACCCGCGCCCGGTTCACGGGGCCTTACTGTGCCGGCAGCGGCGCAAGTTAAGGTGGAGGTGCGGGGCGGCCGCCTTTTTCGGCGGCCGCCTGCCAGCACCTCCATCCCCGGCCTCCTAACCACCCCCCCGCGGCATTGCCGGCTGTTTCCCGAGAGTCCGGCACTTCTCCTTGGTGCCGGGCTCATTTGCCGGCACTCGCGAGCGGGGATCGCGCTGTTGCAGGCACCTCCCCCTTAACAGTGGGAGGAAGGCCTGCAGTACCGCAGCATGCCGTGCCGCAGCGTGTGGCACTGCGGCATGTCGCGCTGCGATATTCAGTTTCAGCGCCCTAAGAGGGACGCGGAGCGCCTCGAGCCTCGCCCCGTGTCCCTCAAGGAGCAATGAAACTGAATATCTGATGATCGCTAAAGCCTCGAACGCTGCGCTAAATCCTGCGCTCAGGCGACTTTTGCGCCACTTTGGCGCCCCAACCCAATTTCTAGGCCATAGAAACATAGAAGATAGGAGCAGGAGTAGGCCATTCGGCCCTTCGAGCCTGCTCCGCCATTCAATGAGATCATGGCTGGTCATCCAAATTCAGTACCCTGTCGCTGCCTTCTCCCCATATCCCTTGATCCCTTTAGCCTTAAGAAATATATCCAACTCCTTCTTGAATATATTTAATGGACTGGCCTCCACCGCCCTCTGTGGCAGAGAATTCCACAGGTTCACCACTCTCTGGATGAAGAAATTCCTCCTCATTTCAGTCCTAAATGGCTTACCCCTTATCCTTAGACTATGACCCCTGGTTCTGGACTCCCCGGCCATCAGAAACATCCTTCCTGCATCTAGTCTGTCCAGGCCTGACAGAATTTTATAGGTTTCGATGAGATCCCCTCTCAATCTTCTAAACTCCAGTGAGTATAAGCCCAATCAACACAATCTCTCCTCATACGTCATTCCTGCCATCCCAGGTATCAGCCTGGTGAATCTTCGCTGCACTCCTTCCATGGCAAGAACATCCTTCCTCAGATAAGGTGACCAAAACTGCACACAATACTCAAGGTGCGGTCTCACCAAGGCCCTGTACAACTGCAGCAAGACATCCTTGTTCCTGTACTCAAACCCTCTCGCTACGAAGGCCAACATACCATTTGCCTTCTTAACCGCCTGCTGCACCTGCATGCTTACCTTCAGCGACTGGTGTACAAGAACACCCAGGTCTCTTTGCACTTCCCCTTCTCCCAATCTTGTCCCAGGACACTGGGGAGAACTCCCCTACTCTTCTTCGAAGTAGTGCCACGGGATCTTTTACGTCCACCTGAGAGAGCAGACTAGGCTTAACGTCTCATCCGAAAGACGGCACCTCTGACAGGGGCTAACACCAGTCAGTAAAGGCATATTCTGGTGTACTACTAAAGCCACACAGATGAGAAGGTCCCAGGAGAGCGCACGTGTGAGGACATCAGAACAAGATGATGCCCACTATGGTCAAATATCCGGACACCACCCTCGGTTTGAGACCCCTGACTAGAAAGGCCACCTGAAGCGAGTGAGGCCAGAGGAAGTGCAGCGCAGCATGGGGGTAGATCCTGACTCTGTGCTATAGTGTAAAACAGGCGATAGCGAGTCAGCAGCCCAGTATACCTCACACACACACTTTGAAGTCAATAGCAATGAAAATGAGGAGAGATGTAAAACGGGCTGCCGACTCGCTCTCACCCATCGCACAACGTCAAGATCTACCCACATGAGTCAGAAGCTGAGGGAATGTTTGTTGGACAAATACAAGAAAAATATTAGTGAAAAACTAATTGAAGGGGATAAAACTTTATAAAAGTGTAAGCAGGCTGCTGTAGTGCAGTAGCTCAAGACAGGCAGGGAAATAAAGACTGATGTTATTGTACCTTGTGAGTCTCTGGAGAATCGTCTCTTCCTGTGTTTACAGCAGCTATTTTTCCAAAATGGTTTTCATCATGTGTTTCCCTGACAGCAACATCCGTATCCATGGAAAGGGACACTAACCAGAGCTCGACTACATTCCCACGTATCTAAATCAAGACCAAAATTAAAAGAGAGTTAATGTAAACTAGGTGTCAGCCTTGGCTCAGTGGAAGCCTCTGAGTCAGAAGATTCCAGTCACACTCTGAACACATAATCTAGGCCGACACTGCCAGTGCAGTACTGAGGGAGCACTGCACTGTCGGAGGTGCCGTCTTTCGGATGAGACGTTAAGCTGAGACTCTCGTCTGCCCTTTCAGGTGGACGTAAACGATCCCACTGCACTATTCACAGAAGAGCAGGGAAATTCTCCCCGGTGTCCTGGCCAAATTTATTGCTCGGTCAAGTTCCAGTCTTGACAAACAAATGCGTTGTTTTTTTGCAAATATTACATTTACAATTTGATCAAAGATGCCATAGCTGACGTGTTAGTGTTTTTGTACTTCTGAGCTTCGTAGGTGCATACCTTGGTGTCGTTGGAGTAAGTTTAAATCCCTGACCTCTTTAATTCCCATAGGTCTCCAGTTGCTGCTACCAACAGATCAGGGTGTCTGATTTGGAAATTAGCCACCAATGAGGCAACAGCACTAAGAACAGCCCTTCCCACAAACAACAAACCCGGGAATAAGACATATAAGAGCAAATAGGACTGAGCAGCCGTGGGTTTTGAGTGCCAGGCCAACACTCCAGTGCGGTACTGAAGCCTGCCCCACACTCATGATGCCTGAAACACCAGGGCTAGATCCTTCCCAATCCCCCCACAGGTATGTAACATAAACAAAAACAAGCACTGCCTTGGCGCTGTCCAAACTAATGGCAGTTCGGTCCCTTAAAACTAAGGGAAGAAAAGAAACAGAGAGAAACAAGAATCCTGGCAGTGAGCGAAAGGAAGAGGAATCACTCCCAACACTGTGCTACCTTATGATGGTGGAAAGGTAAATCTTGCTCTTTTCTCAATTAGGCCATTCTCTTAATGTGCCTTCAACTGCAGAATTTAAGGACTAAAACTTGAAGATTCCAATTGGGTGAAAATCTAAACAATGCCTAGTTACCCATACTTAAGCTGTTATCCTGTAAAATATTTGTTAATTATACAATTGGCCAGGTTTTCCTGTAACTTGATGGTCGATGCCTGTGATTCACCCAGAGCAAGTTCCTGGTCTCAGACGTTCTGTTATGAGGAGGTATTGAGTGGGGGGGGTGGGGGCTGGAAATTTGGTTTTACATAGAATAACGTAGAATTTACAGCACAGAAACAGGCCATTTGGCTGAAATGGTCCATGTCAGTGTTTATGCTCCACACCAGCCTCTTCCCACCCTACTTCACTTCACTTCACCCTCCTCTACTCCCTCTTCACCCACGACTGTGTGGCTGTTAATGGTTCCAACACCATCATCAAGTTTGCGGATGACACCACGGTAGTAGGCCAGATCACCAACAACGATGAGTCAGCCTACAGGGAGGAGGTCCAGCATCTCGTGAAGTGGTGCGCCGATAACAACCTGGCCCTTAACACCAAGAAAACAAAAGAAATCATTGTGGACTTCAGGAAGTCCAAAGGCGGAAGTCACACCCCCATCCACATCAATGGGGCTGTGGTGGAAAGGGTGGACAGCTTTAAGTTCCTCGGAGTCCACATCACGGAAGACCTCTCCTGGTCCCTCAACACCTCCTCTCTGGTGAAGAAGGCCCAGCAGCGCCTATATTTCCTAAGGAGGCTGAAGAGATGTAATCTGTCACCCCTGATCCTCTCTAACTTTTACCGCTCCACTATAGAGAGCATCCTGACGAACTGTATCACAGTATGGTATGGCAGCTGTAGCTACTATGACCGGAAAGCCCTGCAGCGGGTAGTCAAAACTGCCCAACGCATTACCGGCACCCGGCTACCGACCATAGAGCACATATATCAGAAACGCTGTCTACGGAGGTCACGGTCCATCATCAAAGACCCTACCCACCCCAGCCACAGTCTGTTCACCCTCCTGCCATCTGGGAGACGCTACAGATGCATTCGCACCCGTACGACCAGATTTAGGAACAGCTTCTTTCCCAGGGCTGTCATCCTACTGAACTCCACAAATAAACTCTAAAGCCTGCACATCTGCCAATGCACTTTATTATGGTTATGTTTATGTTAATATACTACAAGCCAAATGTATGTTGAATGTTTAAATGTCTTAATCCAAATGTACACTCTCGGGAGCCGCAAGCCTACATTTCGTTGTACTGCACTTGTGCACTAACAATGACAATAAAAGTTGATTTGATTTGATTTTTTCACCTCACCCTATCAGCACTGGAGAACCAATAGCCCATAATATTCTTATGCACCTGCCAGTGGCTGTTCTTAGCGCACCATTGGATGATGCCTGGGAGTAGTTCTCAAACTCTTTTTCTTGTTTGGTGATGGAACAGGACACAGGAAGACTCAAGTGGGGAAGAAGAAAAAAATAGAAAATAGTTTACAAAAAAATGTATTAACTTCGACTATTTAAATTTAAAAATAGATATGCCAGATTTGTAACTGCTCCCTCCCAATGTCAGCTGTGTCCTGCATTCCAAAACCCTGTAACACAAGAGAGATCTTGGCAATTAGGGTGGAAGTCAAAATATGTTTGGAATTTGGCATTAACTGCTAAATGATCACGTACCATTGACTTTTTAAAATGAATTCTCTGGATGTGGGTGTTGCTGGCAAGGCTGTCAATTATTACCCATCCCTATTGATACAACTGAGTGCCTTGCTAGGGCACTTCAGAATCAACCACGTTGGTGTGAGGCTGGAGTCACATATAGGCCCAGATCGGGTAAGGACGGCAGGTTTCCTTCCCTAAAGGACATTAGTGAACCAGTTAGATTTTTACAACAATCCGGTCACTTTTACTGATACTTTCTATTTCCAGATTTTTCTTGAACCGAATTCAAATTCTCGAACTGGATTTGAACTCAGTTCACTAATCCAGGACTTTAACCACTACACTACCGTACCCCATTCTTTCTATAATCTCAATCACAGCTCAGTGTGTTGAGATTTTAAAAAGTGAAACTCAGCAAACTTAAAAAAAAGACAGTTTAATAGCTTTCATTGACAAGTTGTTGTCTTTATTTTCTGCTCTTTAAGAATGTAAGAAGTAGGTGCAGGAGTAGGCCATGACGTAATAAAGCTCACTACATACTTGGTTTGAGTATAAAGCAAGGCTTTAATCAACTTGTTTCAAAACATGGAGGTCTAGTTGTACTTCACTAGTTCCTGTCTTACAAAATGTCCCTGGCAAGCTGGGCCTACGCCCGAGTATTTATACTCCTTGGACGGCGCCACCAGCTGGCCGTCCAGTGTTATTTCATGAGTAGTTTCTTCACGATGATGAGATTTATAACAGGCCATATGGCCCTTTGAGCCTGCTCTGCCATTCAATAAGATCAACTCCACTTTCCCACCCAATCCCCATACCCCTTGATTCCCTTAGAGTCCAAAAGTGGAATCAAGGGATATGGGGGTCAGGCGGGAAATTGGAGTTGAAGTTGAAGATCAGCCATGATCTTCATGAGTGGCGGAGCAGGCTTTCGCACACCAATACCAGGCTCATCTACTGTCCCTAATGCCATTGTTTTGCCGTTTGGTAGGAGCTGTGATGGAGTTGCCTGTTTTCACTGCAGTGAACAAACTGCCAGTAACACTTCCAAGAGGAGAAAACGCCAAAACCTTTTCCTAATTCCAAAAGCAATTGAACAGCACAAAACCCTTTGCATTAGCAATATAATGATGTCCAACTCACCTCAAAGTTGTCATCCCCTCTGGTTGCAACAGGCTCGGGCAATGGTGCTCTGTAGAGTCCTTGATCATCTCATCCTATAGCCTCCAAACCCTTCCAAATCTGATAGTGGTCTTGTTCCGTTTTGAAGGTGTTAATCAGTTTTGAGGGAAGCTAATCCACTCCATACATCTAGCACTCTGTGAAAACAAAACTTCCTCTAATTTTTGATAAATAAGGAGAAACTGTTTCCAGTGGCAGAAGGGTCGATAACCAGAGGACACAGATTTAAGGTGATTGGCAAAAGAACCAGAGGCGACATGAGGAAAAAAATGTTTACATTGCAAGTTGTTGTGATCTGGAATGCACTGTCTAGAAGGGCGGTGGAAGCAGATTCAATAGTAACATTCAAAAGAGAATTGGATAAATACTTGAAGGGAAAAAAATTACAGTGCTATGGGGAAAGAGCAAGGGAGCGGGACTAATTGGAGAGCTCTTTCAAAGAGCCGGCACAGGCACGATGGGCCGAATGGCCTCGTTTTGTGCTGTATCATTCTATGATTCTACGGGGGTAATTTTAACCTATCTCACCGGGCGGGAAACCCACGGGATCGGTTGGATCTCTGGCTTTACACCCCCCCCAATATTGCTATCCATTGTGCGGGGTGTAAGAGCAGCATTGAACTCGATCCCGTCAGTTTCTCGATGGGCAGGTTAGGTTAACATTGCCCCCCTAGTCTTCCCTGAGGCGTGCACATTTATACTGAAGTCCTACAATCACAATGCAACTCAATTCATCTATATTGCCCATAGCTGCTTTGATGTTCACGTGTCGCTACACCTGAATGCTAGACCTGAACGCTAGTCTTCGTGGGCCAGCAAATGCAGTGGGTCCAGTGCCAATTGCATGTTTACTGACAGCGATGCCACTGAAGTGCAGGCACTGTGATCCCCACTTGGTGCATCGTGGCATCATCTTCCGCCGGAGCCATGCCGCCAGCACCCTTTTATAGACACACAATACATGACATGCATTGAAGTCCATTATTGTGTCACCTGCACACAGCATCATTGTGACGGAGATGATAAAGGGATTTGTCAAACGGCGATTCATAAAAACCAGTGTCCCTTTCACTGAATACTTTATTTTTTTGCTTCCTGATTTCACTCCTGAACGGCCTAGCCCTAATTTTAAGATTGTGTCCCCTTGTTCTGGGTCCCCCACCCCCACCCAGAGGAAATAAAAGCATATTCCTGCTCATCACTAGAGCAAGTCATTCAACACGATGCAACACACAAAATTGACGGGCAGGAAAAGACCAGCAACACCATGATGGCTGGAGCATCGTGACTAGACATTCCCCCCCCATCCCTCCACAGCCATGTAATCTCCTGGAAGAGGCAAAAAAAAAGAGGAAAAGCCCAGGACCAGTAAGGGAACAAATACTCTGTAAAATTCCTCTCCGACTCCCTCAGGTGATCGAAACCAGTCCAGGAGATCACACGGACCAAGTGTTACCTTCTATATGATGCGATCCCTGCCCCAGCCAAGAGCCGGTCCAGCTCCCTCTTGAAGGTGAACAGAGAGTCCGCACCCACCACACCAGCCAGCCAGCAACACGTTCCAGAGGCTCATTACTCTCTGGAAAAAAGATCCTCAACAGATCCTGACAATTTATACACTTGCGGTGTGTGGGGTGGTTTGCTGTCGGAGTAACACAATGTTAGCTAAAAAGTCCCAAAGGTATTGAAAATGCTGGTTCCTGGGTGGATCTATCTACAATGTACCTCAAGATACTTAGATGAGAAGGAAGTAACACAGCAGAGCAGTAACAAAGGGATATGTCGCATGACTCAAAGTGACATGTTGAGTTTCTAGCCCCTTACATTTTACATTTGGGCTTCCCTCCCTCCGTTCTGTCTCCCCCTCCTCCATCACCACTCGTACAACTGATCACTTAGGAGGCCAGATAGATAAGGCCCACTGCTTTCAATCCCCTTGATGAAGTGCATGATGATTTGGGTTGGGAAGGTTGGTCTCTCTTCGATGCTTGTTCACTCACTCTGTGGATGTCTCTCACTGCGTTGGTGAAACCAGTACAATGTGGCATGTTGTGGCAAGGCAGGTGTTTAGTGCCCATGATTCTTTATGGTGAGTTAGCAATTTCCAACAGGATGCTGAGGAGAAGAGGCAATGGGGAGGTCAAATGGTTCCTTATGTGCTCATAGCAGAAGGTTGATGTGCTGATGGTTGAGAATAGTCAATGGCTATGGAATGGTGTTAAGGGATTTACCCTCTAATATTCCATCCTCCCGCACATACATTTTTCCTCTTGTCCATGCTATCTACGGTCAAAATGGCAGATAGGCGACCAGCTCCCAGGGCTCGAACTATGTTGCTTTGAAACTAGCCATCACGATCGTGCAGGAGAGGGACCCAAGGGGGAATCTTCCTCCGATTTACCTCAGCTCCTCCCGACAGCTATGGTGCTGAGTCTGGGTAATCAGCAAGGTGCACCATCGCGCAATTTGGTGCTCCAATCTGTACCTCCTTTCTGGAACGTTACTGTCTCTCAGTCAGATGTCGCAGTAATTCTGTCTCCACGGTAGGGCAATTCTGGTTGCCGGTGCTCACAAGTTTGGCTTTAATGTTCCAAGTGTTGGCTTTTTGAAAAGTTCCAGCACAAACACATTATCAGTAGGGTATCCTCTCACTTTTCTGCTTTAAAATTTTTGATGTTCCCCCCTCATTTAAATACTTTTGTCCACCCTTTCATGCCGACTACCATTTTCTGGGTCACCTGCTCCTAGACTTCGGCCGGTTCTGCCTTTGAGGTTGCCGGGGGAATGTGGACAAGATGATGATTCAGCCTGCAATTGCGCACCTAAGAATGACAAAGTGCTAGAAATATCTGGAGAAAGGAGGCACACAAAGGTGCTGCTGCTAAGGTGGCGTCTCATCAGCAGTTACCCCTCTTCATAGCGAATGATGCAACCGTAGGGTGAGGCAGTCCCACAGCAATGCCTGAGGCCACGCCCAGACCAGTGGGATGTATATTCATTCCACTCTGCTGAGTTGCCTGCACTGCTGGGGGGGGGGGGGCAGGGAGGCAACAAATGGGGACCAGACATTTTCCCACAGAGGCGATGAGAGAGAGAGAACATGAGAATCAGACAATTCACCATGTCCCTTCAGTATCGGTCCAGCCAAGAGCAGCATTGGTGGTGCCAGGGGCGAAGTCTACCTCACTAACCACAGAAAAATGTATTACCATGGATGGACAAGAATGGGGAGAAAATTGGGAGATGGTTTCGAGGTGCAATGCACGGCCATACAGACCCAAGATACGAAATTAAGATGCCCAGTCTGCGCTGGGATAACTGATCTCAGCTGGAGAATCCGTAGATACTATAGTTGCGGGTGCTACAGTTGGCCTCAGTGCCACTGGGCTAGAGAGGTGAAAGAAATCTCGGCCAGGCTTCCAGCTCCTGATCACATTCCACTCACTCCTGTGGGAAAGGGCACGTGGGCTCACTTGTGATGCCCTACATTGTTCGACAGCCTGCTGACACTCATTGTCTAGGCCTACAGACAACGGATGTCCAATTGGTAGGGTTGCCAACCCACCAGAATTGGCCTGGAGTCTCCAGGAATTAAAAATGAATCTTCTGGACACTGCTGTGAGCAACCCAGGTTGAGAAATCATAGGGGGCATTAAAAAAATTGTGTGTTCTTTTCATTTTCCTTGAACACTTTTTGTTTTTTAATTCTAAAAATATTGGAGATGGGATAAAAGGCTGTTTGACTGGGTGGGGCGGTTGGAGTCCTGGGGTCATGTTATGAAACCTCCAGGTATCCGTCCAACCAGATTTGGCAACCCTGCACTCAGGCGAGGTTTCAGAGGGCACCATTAAACCATACGCCAGCTGGAGAAAAGAGACAAAGAGAAGGTGCGGACCAGGGAAGGGAAAGTCCAGGGAAGGGAAAGTCCAGGGAAGGCAAGGGAAGTGAAAGTCCAGGGGTGAGAAGGGATAGCCCAGTGATGGGCAGGGAAAGTCCAGGAAAGGGAAGGGAGAAAAGTTGAAGTCCAGGGAAAGGGAAGGTCCAAGGTAGGGAAGGTGAGGTCCAGGGGAAAGTGAGGTCCAGGGAAGGGGAGGTCCAGGGAAGGGAAGGTCCAGGGAAGGGAAGGTCCAGGGAAGGGAAGGTGAGGTCCAGGGAAGGGGAGGTCCAGGGAAGGGGAGGTCCAGGGAAGGGAAGGTCCAGGGAAGGGAAGGTGAGGTCCAGGGAAGGGGAGGTCCAGGGAAGGGAAGGTCCAGGGAAGGGAAGGTGAGGTCCAGGGAAGGGGAGGTCCAGGGAAGGGAAGGTCCAGGGAAGGGAAGGTCCAGGGAAGGGGAGGTCCAGGGAAGGGAAGGTCCAGGGAAGGGAAGGTGAGGTCCAGGGAAGGGGAGGTCCAGGGAAGGGGAGGTCCAGGGAAGGGAAGGTCCAGGGAAGGGAAGGTCCAGGGAAGGGAAGGTCCAGGGAAGGGAAGGTGAGATCCTGGGAAGGTGAGACCAGGTGAAGGTGAGACCAGGGAAGGTGAGACCAGGGAAGGTGAGGTCAAGGGAAAGTGAGGTCCAGGGAAGAGAAGGTGCGGTCCATGGAAGCTGAGCTCCAGGGTTGGGAAGGGAAAGGAAATCAGGGAAGTTCAAAAAGAAACACAGTAACACACCCTCCAGAAATGACCCAATAACCAATCCATTGGAGGGCACCATAGAGTCAAAAAGTTGCCCAGAGAAAGAGAAAGTTAGTGAGCTTCAAACAATATATATTAGAAATAAATTTAACAAACTAACATGAGGAGATTTTTCTTTGTTTTTTAATTTACAGCAGAAAGGATTATAAAGCATTCAAAAACATCTTACATTATTTTTAAGGGCAATTTAAAATGTTTGCATGACTCTGGCAGCTGGGCTAACCCTTGTAAAGCTTCTAAACGGCTGTGACCCAGCGACACTCTCACATGCAGACATACAAAAACAGGAAAAATAACAAAAAAAGGTAAAATTAAAAAGGTTAAAAAGAGAGAGTGAGAAGGGGGAGAAAGAGGAAAAAGAGAGAGGAAAGAAAAGAGAGCGAGAGAAAGAAAAAAAGGAGAACCTACACTAGTATCACATGCAAGTGTCAGCAACCCCAGGAGTGTCGTAGCTTACATCACTGGGCTGTTGCGAGTGTGCAACAAAGCTTTGCATTTTCTAGAATTTTCTTTTTTTAAAGTTTTTTTTGTGCAATGTTATGACCTGTTTTTCTAATCTCAGATGAACAGATGAAGTGGACATTCTCTCCATTACTGTCAGATTTGCTTTTTTTTCTCGTATATATTTTTTAAAATTTATTGTGTGTGTGTGTGTTTTGTGTGTGTGTGTATGTGCATCATTTTTTTCACGGTATTTAACACACGGTATTTAACATAAAAATGTCTTGTTAATCTTTCTTTTCAAAGAGTGATTTATGGTATAATGCTATATATATATATATTATATCCATACAGTAATCTGCTCAGCAAAGATTATAACTTAATGTCGTGTCTTTTCATTTAGCAATACAGCATTCACATTACTTGGCACCCATTGGCAAAGGAGATAAGTCTTGGTAGCCAAACAGAAAAGAAATATGTAAACGTAAACTTTTCAGTTATATCATTTTGCTGTTTGTTTTCTAATTCTAAGTACAGTAGTTTTTTTTTGCAATTAATCATGCTTTAGCAAAAATGCCCTTCTAAAGAACATTTAAAATAAGGAATTCTTACAGTGAAATCATTTTTTTTTTCATTTTACAGGTCGTTTGCTTCTAAGGTTTCCTTTTGTTTTTTTTTCATTACAGTCATGCACATATCTCCGTTGGTTTTTTTTCATCGTTTTAAGTATATATACAATATATACAAACAGTATATCCACATTGCTAGCTCATTCAGATAAAACTATACAAATTCCCATTCTGCCTTCACCAATCTCATAACCACGCACAGTAAAATAATTCATTGTTGGCATCCCCCTGTTTTTTCATTCAGTTTGCACTCATTTCCCTATCATGTTCTTCTATATATACAGAGTCCACCCAGGTTACTGACAGTAGCCAAGAATATGGACATTACTGGCCAGCAGAATACATCATACTAGTCCTTATTGGCTTGTATGATGTCAAGGCAATGAATGTGACCCCTCAAAAAAATCGTCCTATTTTTGAAAGGCTAAAAAAGCTTAAATGCTTTTTAAAACAAAAAAAAGAACAAAAAAAATAAATTAAATAATCAAAGCTTTAAATAAACTATTTATATATTATATATATATTAAAAAAAAGTTCAGACTAAATAAAAAGTTATAAAGTAAGGCAAAATAAAGTGCTGGACGTGACAGGACACTAGCTAGGTGACAGTGACTGTTGAGGAAGAAAGGTTTTGGGAGTTTTTTGGAAAAGACTAACGCCCAGCTTATGTGGAACTTTCCCTCCCGCCCACGCTACTCCAATTTCCTTCTTTTGCTCTGCACTGTGGCCAGGTAGAAAAAAGCTAGGGAGCGTCTACCTCAAACACATGGGGTGTGGGACCCTCGCCCTGCATGTTCTCCACACGCCATCTTGGTTTCGATCTACATCAAACCGACCAGAATCACCGGTCGGTCACAGGCTGAAATGCGCGTGTTTCATACATCATGAACTCAAAAGTCAAAAAAACAAGAGTTTATCATTTTTTTTTGATGTCACAATGTTTTTCACGGCATGATTCACATCTGCTGAAGAAACAAAATAAAAGATTGCAAGGGCCTTTTCCATGGTGCCCGCCAAGGGTTAACATACCCTGGATGGGGGGGTGAGGGGGAAGAAATAATTTTTCCATTCGTTCAATTTTTTATTCGGTCATTCATTTTCATTCCTCCCCCATCCCTTTTGTCCTCAGTTTAAGTGGGGAAGGATTGGAAACCTCCTGCATTCAACAGACCGCCAGTCAGCGATAATGCTTCAACAGCTTTGCCAATGTAGTATCAACAGCCTGTGTAAAGGCAAAGGAAAAATGCTCCCTCCTGGAACTATTGACGTGCTTTACACTTCCTAACTATCATTCCATGTTTTAAACAGCGCAGGTCATTCTGGGAGCATTATGTTAAGCTACCCTTCAGTGATTTAAAACAAAGCTAAAAAGAAAAAAAAACGTGCAGCTTTCAGTGTCGATCACATCCATTGAGAGTGAAGCAGTTTCCTACCTGACCACAGCATTGGGCCCTATGTAGATAATGAATTAATGAAGGGTTGGTTGGGTTTCTGTCTATATCTCAGTTTAAACCTAATCTGGATCATCTACCCATTTGCAACAGGAAAATAGATGGTCCAATAGAAGGCATTGTCTTTCTTCAACTTCCCCGAATGGTATAAGATCTGGAAAACGAGGCAGTGCCACCTTCAACATTGTTGGTCTAGTAAGGCCTTATATGTGTATGGGAAGGTAGGACTAGCTTGAATGTCCGTACTCTTCCCACAAGCACATTTGGGGAAATCAAAAAACCTCTCTGTCACTAGTCTTTGGTCTTCACAAAGACCAGGCCAATTACCAGCTGCTGGTGAAAGGATATGCCCCCCACCCTCATGGACGATTTTCAAACCGACATAATATTGCTAATTGGTCACCACGGAGGACCAGCAACTCTCTGAACTCGTGTCATCAGCCCGGTCGTGCTACTTGTGAACAAAAAGGTACGCATCCACCCGATGGAAATGGGGTGGCGGTGCCCCCGAAACTCGTGGGGAGGAACTTACTGCCCTGTTCCAGCAGTAGCGGTCACCATTTTCCTAGGGTCCGCAGAATAGGCGGCCAGGGCATGGCTAACGTAGGCATTTAAATTGGGATCCTACCAGGTCACTGGGGCCCCGATGCCATTTACAGACTTGACTGGGTGGAGCCCTGATCTCCGCCCACCCGCTATCAGCAGGCGGTCCAGTCCCCACAAGAGCCCAAAGGTGAGTACTTCTTTATTTTAATGGGGCTGGGAGAAGCAGGAGTGGTCCTCCGGACTCACACCTGGCAGCTATCTTTTGCCCTGCCAGTACACTTTACACCTAATCCCAGCCTATTACCATCTCGTCTAGCTTCTAATCTCTTTTACTTCTTTTGTTTCTTTTATTCTTTTGTCCGATCGCAGCCCTGCCTCCGATCTAGTTTCTTTTCTTTCCAGTTTTGAAGAAGGGTCCAACCCGAAACGTCAACTCAAATTTCTCTCCACGGATGTTGCCTGACCTGCTGAGTTTTTCCAGCATTTTCTGTTGTTACTCCACAAGAATAACCCGGGGCCACTTCCGAACCGGGTCTGCAACCCCCACTGAGATCGGACCCTCTATTTCTGAGCCCGAAGTCCGGTCGCGCCTTCCCGCTAACGCTATCAGGCTGCCGACTGGGCAGAGAAAATCTTGCCCCGCGTCTGAAAAATGAGCACTTGGATAAAGTAAAGAAAGAAAGGACTTGCATTTATATAGCGCCTTCCGCGACATCAGGACGTCCCAAGACGCTTCACAGCCAACGAAGCACTTTGTTGAAGTGTAGTCGCTGTTACAATGTAGGGAAACGCGGCAGCCAATTTGCGCACAGCAAGCTCCCACAAACAGCAATGTGATAATTTTGTCAGATAGTCTGTTTTTAGTGGTGTTGGTTGAGGGATAAATATTGGCCCAGGACCTGGAAAACACCTGGGGCTATGAACTGTAGCCAGTAATGGCCTTCAAGAGAGGAGGAGAAGGGAACAGAGAAGAATAATATTGGAGAAAAAGACAATGGTGGCAGGATGTGTTCACAGACACGCACGGGGCCTCTTGTGTTGGTTTTGGGCGTCTATCTCGAGATGACCTGATGCAGCATCTTAAAATCTCTCTCAGCTCCTGCAATATTCTAAGCTTTAATAACACATTTTTAAAACAACTCTACAATAATACTTTATACACATGCAGTCACTCCATTATTTAATTTTTCTTATATTATCTTGTTTAAATGACCCACACACTTCAACGTAGCACCTGAGGGGTTCTGAATACTCGGCTGGCTAAATACGGCGCATGCTGTATATTTTTATACAGTATGTATATACTGCAGGATACTCCACCGAACTCGATCGATGCATAAGGTTAGAAATTGATTGAGGTTAAGACGCGATAAATCCACTCATTGTATATTGCACATGATTCCTCGAACTGGGAGTGAACTGGACGTTGCAGGGAGTCGGGATGCAAGGAGGTAAGATACAGCGGTCTTTGGCTGTGTTTACACTCAGTCTGTCTCTGGGGCGTTCAGTCCTGGTGCTATTTTGGGATCTGCAACATTTACACAGACTGCTGACTTTATAACAACACCTAAATAAAGACTGTACTGGCGTGGTGTGGTACTGAGTCGCACAGGCCGCAAAAGGTCTGAGGTTTCTTCACTGGCCCGTGCTAACTGATCTGAGCCAGGGCAACGCGGGCAGGGAGGAAGACAGGGAAAGACCAGCTGGCTTTCCTGCTCCTGATTGTGATCTAGCGAGCCCTGCTGGAAGAGCGTGCGCATCGGCATTGGGTGCGGACTCGGCTGTGATCCTCCCCCCACGTTCAAACAGCCTGCCAACGCCCACTCTCTGGGCTCACACATGAAGAATGGATGGTGGTAGCAGAGGGTGTGTGAATGCCCGTGGTACCCTGGCAAGGACTCAGAGATTGTGGGGGGGCGAAAGCAGAGACTGCCATCCCATTAGCACTCACTCCAGTGCTTGGCTGTTCCTCATTGCGGTACAGACCGCTCTAGATGAGCTAAGAGGATGACTATACTGTAGAATTGGGCCCATGTTTGTACCAGTTACGTTAGTAAGCTCTCCCTACAGTGCAGACCCTATTAGACTGACTCTGGCTTAAAGTTGCCAGCGTATTCATCAAGCAGGCTCCAGCAGACTCGAATATTCCCAACACTTTGATTCAGCCCAGCGTCCTGTCTAATGGCTCAGGGACAGGAGTCTCCCAAATGGCGTGGCTCTGGGAGCCTGATTTCAGCGGTCGTTAAACCCTGCGGCACCTGATTTCCTTCGCGGTTTTCAACCGAGCGCCTGTTGAACAACTAAAACACTGATTGGTTTTGCATTATTGAGGATCAAAGGCGCGCGCGCGCGCACACACACTGCCAGAATCCCCAGCCTTCCCCTAATACACTGAAAAAATCATAGCCTCGTGCTACTCTGTACGTTTGGCCCCAAGAGGCTACCGTTGGTCCTTAAAGGGTTATTAGGACTGCAGTCCTTCTGATACGGAGGGTTCCATTCAGGAGATGAAGAGTAGAGAGAGAAGGGGAGGGAAGTGTACCAGGTTATCCAGAAATGGGCACTTGACCCAGTTATCTGAATGGAACCATTGTAACGCAGCCACTGGCCACTTTCATATTTTGGCAACTTGCACAACAACTGCACTGAACATCTTGAGGAAGGGCCTTTCTCCCCTTCTCCCTCCTCTCTCCTATCCCCCCTGAGTCTGGTCTATCCCAGTATATCGTTTCGGTACATTGTCCGATAGCCGGACTTGATAAAAGCAAGGAAGAGGGTAGAAGAGAAAAAACCTTAGGCCTTGTATTGGACCAGTTCCTATCACCACAGTGCGGCCTTGATCACACCCAACAAGCGGCACATGCAATACCTGTAACTCCCTGGCTTGGGCTATTTGTCCACATAAGCTGTGCATCACCTTTCCTTTCAGTCTAATACTCCCCTCAGTCCACTCACCTGCTTTTCTTCACTCTTTTTTTTGTTTGATTTCTCTACATACATTTGCTTATTCCTGACAATAAACCCCCTTTTTTTTGTGTTGCAAACCTTGACACAAGTTTACAGTACTACGCACCAGGCTGGTAAAGAGGTTATTTCATTCTACAAGTTAGTTTTCAAGTTCTTAAAACAATAAATTGCAAGTTCTATGGCGCCTTGTTTTGTTTTCTTTAAAAAAAGTTCCATAAAAGTGCCGATGTGGTCGAGAGAAAAAAAGTTTCTAGAGCCTTGTTGCGATGAGAGTGTTGCTAATCTTCCCAAATCTCTAGTGATCTTTTGTAAATGTCTCTGATATAAACGTAAAGAAAACAGTCAGGAAGCAATGTTACATTGCTATGGGGTGCTTCTGTAAATCTTCAGGTTCCTTGGCCTTTCTCAATTCTTTCACTCTGAAGGGAGGGAGAGAGAGGGAAAAAGAGAGTAAAATCAAGTTACAGACATTAGTGTCAACAAATATACCAAGGATGCAATAACAAGGAGTGACCGGTAACATCACTAGTTAAAGGGTAACCATACCTAGGATACAGCACAGAAGGAGGCCATTCGGCCCATCTTGCCTGTGCCAGCTCTATGAAAGAGCTACCCAATCAGTCCCACTCCCCTGAGACTGCAAGGCAGCAATCTCCTCAAAAAAAGGTTCAAATGACCTTGTAAACCAGACTGTAATCTGTGCACTGGGTGAGGCAGTGGGTTATGCTTTCACCTCTGGGACCCTGGCCTCAGATCCAGCCTAGACTGTTGAGATTAGTGGGTACGGTGGAGTTCGGGGTACAGTGGTGTAGTGGTTACGTTACTGAACTGGTAAACCAGAGAATGCGAGTTCAAATCCCACCATGGCAGCTTGAGAACTTGAATTCAGTTTTTTTTTTAAATCTGGAAGTAAAAGTAACCACAAAGATGTTGAATTGTTGTAAAAAACTCCAACTGGTTCACTAGGGAACTTTAGGGAAGGAAACTCTGGCCTATATGTGACTCCAGTTCCACACCAACGTGGTTAACTCTTAACTGCCCTAGCAAGTCACTCAGTTGTGTCAAACCGCTACCAGCGGTTCAAGAAAGCCCACCACCATCTTCTCAGGGCAACTAGGGGATGGGCAATAAATGCCAGGTTTGCCAGTGACGCCCACATCCCAGGAATGAATCCCCACTGCTTCCTAGAAGTGCATCTTGGACTATTCAGAGCCGATTCTGATCAGTTGCTATGCACCAAAAGCAGGCCTAATGTCTGTTTCTAGAAATCGGCTGTGCTGGGATCATCCCATAATGCCCCTCCTCGGTTAGAGTGAGAGACTGCAGCACCTCTTTCCTGATTGCTGCATGACAGCAGAGATCCTTGAAGCAGGCGGCACTCTGAGACTCACACTCCCCCCAAGACTGAAGATACTTTGAAATTCTCTCAGTTTTCCCTGCGTCTCCCTGCCCCTAGCTTTTGAAAACAATAGGATTCTGGTATCATCTTTGGGATTGCAAAATACAGTTGGGGGGGGGGGGGGGGGGGGAGAGGGTGTGACTGGGACATAAATCTCCCAAGGGAGGGCTCAGTAACAAAAATAAATGTTTGGCAACCATGAATTACACTCCAGAGCTTTCCTAGAAGTCATTCAGTCACCCATTTAGAATATTTATATTTTTTAAACGTTGTACTAATTTCTCCCCTCCCCTCCTGAAGGTTCCTGTGATTCTAGGGACCCAGTTGTTGTTTCCCCCACCCCGTGTGGCCATTCTTCGTGTGTGAGCCTAGACAGTAAGCGGCAGTCAGCTATTCGACTGTGGAAGCCATCACAGCCAAGCCCAATCCTGATCGAGTCCCGGGGTGCACGTCCTCACCCCGGGGCGGGGGTGCGGGGAAGTGCTGCTGAGGCCAAGTGTACCGTCCCAGCTGCTGCCCCGAGATCAGCTAACCTGCACCGGCCACAGGATCGATTCTGGGGCCTCCCCCAGTCCGTACAGCTCGGTCCTTCACTGGATAAAGGTGCTGAGGTGGGAAACGGGTGCTGCAGTGGGCTATAAGCTGGCCTTCCGCCTCCAGGATCTGGACTCAATCCAGGCCACAATGCTGGGATGAGCCTCCTCTGTCTGCCGTCTGTAAGGGTCCCACATGAGATGAGTTTGGGTAGACTCCTGGTTGGGTCACCAACCCTCAAGGATTGGCCTGGAGTCTCCAGGAAATAAAGATTAATCTCCAGGACATTGCTGCGAGCACAAACCCAGGGGGAAAAAAAATCAGAGGCATTAAAAAAACTGTGATTTTCTTCATAACATTTATTAATTATAAAAATATCGGAGATCGGGGGAACAGAGGCTGTTTGACTGGCAGTCAAGAGTCGTCCAATTGGGTAACGAAGAGTCTGTTCGCTTACTAAATGGAGTGGGAAGGCTCAGCGCCGCGAGGATTGACGAGTCGGGCGACCAATGGCGGGAGCGTTGGGGCGGTGCAATAGGAGGCAGGAGGTCATATGATGAACCCTCCAGGAATACGTCCAACCAGAATTGGCAAACTCTAGTTCCCAGTGGGTTTGGGCCTATGGTAAAAAAAACCTGCCCCCAAGTTGACAAAGTCACTCAGACTGGCCTGAGGAAGATAGGTGCTGAAAAAATGTCTCACTGATATAGCAGGGGGCACTCTCGTGTTGGGGCAGGGTAGAGGGAGCTTTACTCTGCATCTAACTGTGCGATAGCTGAATTGGGACTGCTTGCTGATGACACTGGATGTCTAAAGTGTCTCACTCCCAACACTAACCTCCATCCCCTTAATGAGCACAAAAGTTTAAAATAACAAAATCTGCGAAGCAACTGGTAGCATGAGGTAAGCCTTGATTTCAACACAGTGGTGAGCAACAAGAGTATTACACCAACTAGAACAGGCAATTTGCTGGCCTACTCTGAAAATAAGTCATTCAGTAAAACAAGGGCTGCTTGTATTTCTCCGCCAGCTACTCACTCAAATAATCAGCAAACGCTCTTTGCAACAATTATTAATGATTAGATTTGCAGGCTCCACATCTGCACCAGATGTTCTGTAATTATTCCAGATCTTGAATTCTGACAATTTTGATGGCACAAAATTAGTTTGAGATTTAAAAAAAATTAATCTGTGCATAAAGGGGCTGACTGGATTAATCGTGTACTTGCAACTGGTTCAGGGCCAATGCAGCTATCCCCTCGTCCAGTTTCCTCCCCTCCTCTCCTGAGACCACGCACTCCTTCCTGGCGGGGGGAGGGTCCCACGGGGCACTAGCAGCCCTTCAGTATCTTAATTGGCCGTTCTTCACAAAAACAGTGCGCATGGTCAGGCTATTCAACCACAGAGGGCACCACAGACAAGCCCAATCCTATTCACGCCTAATATTCACACACATGCACAAGAGTCAATGGAGTAGCTTTGTTGCCAGCGATATAAGTGTTAGCTGATTTCCCCCCAACCCCACCAGCCCTACAATCCTCCAAGAACTCCCTGGGGTAGAAATTCGCCTCGTGGGTTAGCAGCGCCAATTGAAGTCAATGGAATATCGGGCGGGGAGTATAATGGACGGCTGATCTGATACAGCCCATTTTGTGCTAACGCCCCCAGACGAATTCTTACTCCAATGTTCCTTCAATTCTGGCCTCTTGTGTATCCCCCAGTCCCTTCACCCCACCACTGGTGGCCGTTCTTTCCGCTGCCTAGGCCCTAAGCTTGAAATTTCCTCCTTAAACCTCTCCGCCTCTCCTCCTTTAAGACACTCCTTAAAACCTGCCTCTTTGACTAAACTTTTGGTCACCTTCTGTGGCTCGGTGTCAAATTTTGTTTGATAACGCTCCTGTGAAGCAAGGCTATTGCTGATTGGTCTTCACATTGTTCATTTAACCAGCAATCATTGGCTTTAACCAGTAACCAGAGAGATTTTGGGGGTGTAATTTGTCAAAGGCCAACTCCCGGGGGCTAACACACCAGGGTAAAATTGATCACCAGAATAATCAGATTGTCAGAAAATGGGCACGCTGACTTTTGTGCCTGATTTTCGCTCCCACTGGGTGAGTCTTTAGCCTACTGTGTCCATGGGCTTGTGCTTGCGATCTCCCGCCCAATATCAACGGTAAGCGGGAGGCCAGCAGGCTCCACACCGAGAGCGGGCGAGGGGGGGGGGTTGGTGCGGTGAATCGGAATGGGTTGAATCGCTGGCTAGTCTGATTTTGAATAGCACTGATGAGGCACCAGGTTCCCTGCCTGTCCTATTGGCCATATTGAACATAGGAACAGGAGTAGGCCATTCAGCCAATCAAGCCTGTTCTGCCAATCAATGAGATCATGGGTGATCTGTATCTTAACTCCATCCACCCACCTTGGCTCCATATCCCTTAAAAATAGTGCCATGGAATCTTTTACGTCCTCCTTAGAGGGCAGACAGGGCCTCAGTTTAACATCTCATCCGAAAGACGGCCCCTCCGACTGTGCAGCACTTCCTCAGTACTGCACTGGAGTGCCAGTCTAGATTATGTGCTCAAGTCTCTGGAGTGGGACCTGAACCCACGACCTTCTGACTCAGAGGCAAGAATGCTGCCCACTGAGCCACGGCTACAGGGTGGTGTATAAGGTCCAAGGGCAGGGAGAAAATCACTCCCAACAAAAGAGGAAATTCAGCACACTTCCAAATACAGTGAACAATATCATGGTACTGTATGTACCATTCATCCTGGCCAGAGCCCTGTAACTTCCTCTGCCTCAAATATTTATCTGCTCTTCAATTAAAAGATGCAACAGTCTCTGCCTCAACTACACTCTACCGCAAAGCATTGCTTCCTCCACCAACTTTCTGTGTTAAGGAATTTCTCCTCACTCTCTTAGTGACAATTTTAAATTGATGACCCCCTTGTCACCGACTCCCTAACCCTACATCCAAGCCAGGGTCTAGCTGAAAGATAATCTGTTCTAGCCCCAATCAATGATCCCAAATAGCTTCCAATTAGGGTGAGATGAAAAGGAATCTTTGGTCAATCATGTGATAACACCTTTACATTAACCTGTTCATTGCCAGTACTGGTCAAACAGATGCCAATAGGTTCTCCATGAATATTTTCTTAGCCATTATTTCCTGTGGGGGAGCGTTTCCGCGAGATTCTCTCTTTGGCAGAAGCCCCGGAGAGACGGTGCAGACGGCCGTTTCAGCCTGTTGGCGCCGTTTCTCCTGGCGTTCTGCCAGAGTTACAGTGTGAGAGCTGGACCAATCCCACGGAGATGTGAGAAACGTTCTTTTTTGATTGCTGTCGTATCGGTTGCATTTCATTGCCACATTACTTTTTAAATTCAGGGTGTTGAAATCAAGACTCCTCGCAACCGCTCCCACTCTCAAGGCTGCGGAACTCTTCAACTTCCTTAATCTTCCCCCTCCCTCCCTCCTGTAATCGACCTTGCCATTGCAGAATCCCGATTTCCCGATTCAGCCCACCTTTTCTCCTACTCCTTCCAAGCTTGGTGGGGTCCCTGCTCTGGGGGGCTTGGCCCTTCGCCCTGGTTCTCAATCCAATGAAAAGCTGGTCGGGCAAAGACAATCATTGCTAATGATAGATGGCAACTCAATCTAATTTTAGTTGTGCTGAAGGACCAGAGATGATGCAGACACAATTACAAGGCTGTAGTTTTCTATTTTTGTTTGTTTTTGAAGTGGGGGGAGGGGAATCGGCACCTCGGAGAGATTCGACGTATTTTGACAGTCATTACAATGATGTGTTTCTCTCTGAATTAAGACAAAGGCTTCCAAGGTGACGGCGTTCCGTCAAATTACCGTTACATTTTACAGCTCCCACCGTCATAACTTTCTGAAATTCAATTGTTAATGTTTTTTGTGTGCATTAAGTCTAATAATAGACAACATTTCATTCACATAGATATTATACATCAATTCAAAAACATTGCAGACACATACACACACGGACCGACAGATCTCCACAGAATCAAATCAAATAAAAATGAAGAAGTTTGAAAATTTTATTCTTATTCCCGTTCTCTCCTGGTTGAGTACGGTCATGGATGCTGCCGGTGCCGAGTGGCTATTCTTCATGTGGGAGTAGCAGCAGGCTATTCGACAGTGGGGGCCTCACAGCCACCCCCGAATCCTGTCCTCGCCCAATGTTTGCACACGCCCAGTTATCAGCATTGGCCGCTGGGGTGCAGGAACCACAGGCTGATTGCATCTCCGCAGGCTGTGGCAGTGAAGGCCTTGGAAGCGATCAGCTAACCCGAACCAGGGATCGAAGCTGGCCTTTATATGGGCAGCAACACATGAGGCAGAGGCATTTACACACCCAGCCACCAGGCAGCAAGTGTAAAAAGGTTTGCAATTTGATTGTTTCCATACAAGGAACTGATGACGAAGGGTCTTGGATACAGCTCTGCAGGAATGTGAGAACGTTGGATGTCTAGGTTGGGTACGATTGGATAGGCTGCCAACGTTCATTGTCCAGGCCTGTCCCGCGAAGGTTGGCAACTTGGGTAAGGTATCAAAGGGCTGCAAGTCACCAAGGAACTGTACCCCAGCACGATCGACGCCTTCAGGAATGGAGGGGTTTGTGCACGTGTCCCTGCCAATTTTTGTCCATGTGCAGAATTAACGCTGTGCATTCTCAGCCCAGTGCAGCAGAAGAGTCTGAAGCGTTTAAAAAGGAGGTGGACAGACTCCTCGTTCAGTAGGAGAGAGGAGGGGTGCAGGCGTGGCACTAAGGCAAACTTGGAGCTGAACTGCAGTAGAATGGCCCTTTCTCTGCTATGCTCTTAGGAGTTTAGATCTGAGATTAGGGCAAACTGCGCAGGTGACAGAAAAACCTATTTGTTTTGCCCATCACTTCAATAACCACATAAAAGCACACACTCCCCTACAAACAGTGTAGTCTTCAATATAAATGGCATGCAGCTCCCCTGTAGCACATATCATGGTCAGTATTACACCACATGTACTCAGGCTCTGTTTCTCGGTCTCAGAGCATTTCCATAGGCCTAGATGTGAAACAGTATCTTATCAAGCGCTTGCTTTCGACAGCAATTTGTTTTGTAGACCATAGGTTTTCAAACTGGGGTTCCCAGATCGGGGGGTCCACAAAGGGACCACACTGGGTCTCTGTTGTCAGTGGATCTCTATCTTTTTCTGTATTTATTCATTTACTAACACTTTTCTGTTGCTGTGTACAAATGCAACAAAATAACTTTCCTGCAACAATAACACTGTTCCCTTGGATGGTTGACACCATCCTGTGGAGGTGTGTCAATATTAGCAGGGGATCCCTGACAGTGTGTCATTATTAGCAAGGGATCCCTGGGCATGTGTCAATATTAGTAGGGGATCCCTGGCAGTGTTTCAATATTAGCAGGGGATCCCTGACAGTGTTTCATTATTAGCAGGGGATCCCTGGGCATGTGTCAATATTAGCAGGGGATCCCTGGCAGTGTTTCATTATTAGCAGGGGATCCCTGGCAGTGTGTCATTAGCAGGGGATCCCTGGCAGTGTGTCAATATTTGTAGAGGATCCCTGGGAGTGTGTCAGTATTAGCAGGGGATCCCTAGGAGTGTGTTAATATTAGCAGGGGATCCCCAGGAACGTGTCAATATTTGCAGGGGGTCCCTGGGAGTGTGCCAATATTTGGAGGGGGGCTCCATAAGTTAACGTTTGAAAACCACTGGTCTATACAGTCGAGGCTCACTCTCGGACTGAGTCAGTCCGCAATGCACACGTTACAACAACAAGATTCTAACAACAATACAACCAGAAATGTTTTGTTCTTTGCAGCATCAACCAAATAAGTACAAGCAGAGTGACAGAATGACAGTACAGTTTTTGAGATGGAAAGTTGTAATAGATTACCTCCCTCCGCGTATGTAAGGGTTCAGCTCTAAGACTCCAGCAAATGTGGTTTTCTTTCCTCCCAGTACGCTGTGGATAGCCATAGTAAAGTGTTTTAGAGGAATTGGATGTTTTTGTTTGATTTTTTTTGTGTCTGATGTCACATTGGGTACAGGTAAAGGCCACAGAACATTAACTGCGTGCTGGACAATTTGCTTTTCTGTTTTCCTCCCGAATTGCTGAATTTATTTATTCGTGCTACGTCTCACACTGGGTAGACACTGGACACAAAGAACGATTCAAGTTCCTCATATTGGCAATGCCTGTTTTTGCAAGTCAGCACTGGAACCAGAGCCGATCGGGATCAGTGCTACCAGGCGCTAAAAGTGAACTCAGAATAGTAGGATTTTCGGGGGTGAAGGATTCACGTCACAATTGAGCAAGCTCAGCTGGTCGGTGTAAACAAACTGCAGCGATTCTCTCTGATGAATCTGTGTGGGATGTTCATTTTCCAGTTTGTTCTGGGTATGGTAGACCCCTAATTATAACTTTTATGGCTGAAATTGTGCTAATATTAGCAATGTGTTTGAATGAATTTCCTCTGTCTCCTGTTTTAGCAAAGGCACTAACCCATTGGGTTAGCCCCCTCATTAAGATAGTGGCAGAGAGATTTCTAACGAGTGTGTTACCAATATCACATCAGGCTGGTGGCATTGATTTATATACATTTAAAAAAAAATACAGGTTCATTCTAAAATTTGAGGTTGTCCAAACTTATTTCATTTGGACCTTAGCAGCTGGGCAGAGAGAGGAGACTTTCATTACATCAGTCTGGAACGACTCAAACCCAGGTCCCACACAGTCCCATGAAATAATTCCCTGTTTTTAACATCACCTGAAAGCAGGCTGTTGTTCGATTTAACGGTCCTTTTCCCTGACTCTTTCTGCAGATTTCCTTTTGGAACAGTTTTCTTTGCAGGGCACTGGCGGGTGACATCTGTGAAGGAACGGGTCTCGACAGAGCAAGGGAATATACACTCGAACGGACAAGGTCGCTGAGGTTAATGAACTGTTAGCTGCCAATGGTTAGCTCAGCCCCTGCAGCCTCAGAAACCCCCTCCCAGCCAGTTGCCCTGCTGAATCCACCAGCACGTGCCAATTCAACTAAAATGTAGTTTTAAGATTGGAGACATAGGGGACAGCAAACGGTCGTTGAGTGAGGTTATCGCAACGGGCATTTAACCCATTTGTATCAAAGCTCCTCTCTCTGCCATTTAATGGAGGGGTCAGTGTGTTTATTCAAAATGAATTAACACCTACGTTCATTTAGCGGAGAAAGAAATTTGTTTCGAATGCATCAATCACAGCAATTTCCAGGTTACAGGCAAAGAAAAAAGATGTTAAAGGGATTGACGTAAGAAAACTACTAGGCACTTGGTCTAAGCGTTAAACAAAGCTTTAGTCAACTGTTTTACAACATGGAGGTCTAGTTGTGTCCTTCACTAGTTCCTGTTAAGAATGTCCTGCGCAAGCTGGGCCCGTGCCCGAGTATTTATACTCTCCCTGGGCAGCACCACCCGTAGGCCTCTCAGTATTATTTCATAAGTCTTTCTTTCATGAATGACTGATTCATGTCAGGGAGTTCTTTTTTTGTAAAGTACGCCCCAATACTAGGCTGTCGCTTGGGGGATAATTCCAAAGCTCGAGAGTAGAAACAATATATTCTAACCCACACATTGGGCCAAGCTTTCACTGAGCACTGACGGGGTGTGGGGGTTAGTCTTGTGCAAAAAAATATCAGCCCCGAAGGTTTATTTCACAAAGGGGATCTTCATAATCCCAGATGTGCTGATCTCCATGGTGTCACCCAGTCGCCCCCATTCCGCCCCCCCCCGGCTCCACCCCTCCCCCAGGGATTAGATTTTCACCTTCCTCTCTCTCTGGGGTCAGTTTCACCCAATCGCATCTTAAAGAGACTTACATCCTGCCCTGTCCATCTATACACTTGCAGGTTCCATCGGGGCGAGGGGGGCAGGGGGCGGAAACGGTCAGTGTTGTGACAAACTGCACCTCTTGGTGTTAACTACAGCTTTAACTGGGGCGAGCTGTAAAGATTTACTCCTTACACAGATACAGCTTGGAACAGAGCATCAGTCCAGTTTAGATACTCCAGTGTTGATATGGGGCTTGAAAACAGAGGTAAAGGGCGCTACCAACTCAGCCAATTTCAGGATGGTCAGCTTGGACCGGAATGCACTTGTTAGCCAGGAGTGAGCCCACAGTATACACAATGAATATCCTCCAAGGTTAAATCATTTCTTCCAGGTGTATTCAATAAACACCCTTCACGGTGTGGCTGGTTGGTGACAAATTGTAACTAAATGCATTGTTCTTGATCAACCATTTTTGTTCCCTCCCCCTCCCCCTCCTTATTCCTGCCAAACTTTCTTCTCTCTCTAGTACTGACTTATTGCTAGGGTATGGCTCCATGGGTGCTAATATGGCCGTTAATACTTAAACAATGAATTTCAGCAGGCTATTCAACAATGGAAGGCATCACAACCGAGTCCAATTCTATCCTCATCCTCATAAAGTCCATTTTCCCTCTTAATTTTGGCCTTGATGTGAGATGACAAGCCTGTCGAGTTAGATTCATCGTTACAGTAAGGGTCAAAGGGTGCAATGCACAAACAGTACAAAAAGCAGAGACATTACACATCAGCTGGCACCGGGCAAGATTTCGGAGGCAATGTGAGGGAAGGAGATCGCAAAGTGAGTGGAGATAGTCTGTAAGTACGTTGAGAGTAAAAAGGATCTCAAGAGGTGTGCACCAATGCTTTGAGATCTGGACCAAATAGTGCCAGCTACCATTTCTGTTGTTCAAATGGTAGTAAGACTCCACACAGCAAGGATAAGTTATGATCTGGATGGAAGCCTATCCCGTTGAGAGAATTCATCAACAACATACATTTATATAACACCTTTAACTTAACAAAACATCCCATTGTTCTTCATGGATGAGGTGAGGGGGGGGTATGGGGGGGTGAGGAATTCAGACACCAAGGAGGAATTGAGAAAAGAGTTAGGAGAGGTAATCAAAGGTGAGATCAAATTAGTCGTTTTTAAAGAGGCTTTTAGGTGGGGAGAGATGGAACAAGGCCTCTCCTCCATTGAGGAGGTTAAGTAACAGAATTTCTCTCATCTTTTGATATAACTTCACTCTGTCTTACCAAGAAAGAGTCAATCAGGGGAATCAATAGATCTATTTTTCTGGCCAATATGGAACAATGAGGTCTCCTCCTGGGCTATGTGATTACTTTGGTGATCAAGAAAAATGTTGGGGAATTGCCAACAAAAAAAGCCTGCTGAGCTAGAAGGATCCTAAATCATGTGGTAGCACATTGGGACTTTATGTTCTGGAGATCAGTGGTTCAACTTAGAGAGTTCTCTGTCTGTTGGAAGATAATTGAGATCATTACCTGGCTTGAGGTAGGTCCTTCATGGGGTATGGAAGATTCCAAGAAGTTCTGCCCCTTTGTTATCTTCTCGACCAAATGTTGAGCCATAAATACCACCTAGCTCTGCAAGCGCCAGCATCCCTTGCCAAGGCATGCATCACCATGAAACATTTTGCTTGTTTAATCGATCATCAGTTGTCCATTCAGAGCTGGACCAAAAATGTTGTGAATCTGTGGCTGGAACTATTAGTCCATCTGCACTGAGTTCTGACCAGTCACCAGTTTTGATGGTCAGATGCAGTGGAAGACTTCAATGAATTAAGATTCCCCATGGAATACTGACTCAATGGATAAACCATTTTTAGGTTCCCATAGAAGTTATTGCAGATTACTTAAGGGAGAGCGTTTAGGGGAACCAGGTTCATGAGGACCCGAACATCTGACACTGCGAAGGTGGTGATTACCATCAGATCGAAAACTGAAGAATACGAGAAAGCATTGGAATTCTCCCATGAAGCCCAATTCTTCTGGTTAGCCATCAACTGTTTTCAATGTCATAGCTCTCTTCAAGGAGGTGAATACTGCCAGTTAGAAATTCCAAAAGCAAACTAAAATTTCTCCTCAATCTTCAAGTATAAGGGGACATGGGAAGTTGGTTTACTGATGTCTCAGCTTACTGTCTTTCCTCATAGCTGGTCTAAACCTTCTGCTTGTAATATGGACTGAGCTTCTCCAAGCAAGGATTCAGGGATCTTTATACTGAGATGGGCAGTGTTTTTGGCATTTAATCGATTAAACAAGCTAGCTATGGGATCTGATACCCCTTGAAATGGTTTCCAGGACCGAGGTATCTGTGGTAACAGCAGTGCGTTGACTGCTCAACCTGATTGGGTTGCCTTTCACCAGTATTCCCAATACTGATATTAATAGGCTTAACTGGTTGACCACTGTACGGCAGACTGGCTCCTACTTGAGCTGGGGCCTTGCTGTGTGGTCCTGATGTTGCCTCCTAAACTTTGCTAAGGTATCATCTACGCTGTCTTCTCAATCTTCTTTTCCAAGAAACTGTGTCTGCCATTAGTGGCCATTAGTTAAGAAGTGGATGACAGGAATCTTAAGTGTTCCATGACATTTAGCTGAAATCGTATTCATTATAAATTGCCAGGGCGTTGAGGGGTACCAGTATTTTGCAGCTCTTCTGTTGACTCTTTTCTTGATGGACGGCAGCAGCTTGGGGGATGGGTTATTGTGGTGTTGCCAAATTTTCCTGAGATGTAATAACATTTTTTCTGGCCTCCCAGGCTATGCATTAAACACTGGCAGGCCTATGCTGGTTTGTACCCACAGTTTCAAAGAAGGCTTCATAATCTTAAATTGGGGATTGTGGATGCATTGGTAATAATTTTCCAAAACTCCCTGGACTCAGCAAAGGTCCCGGCAGACTGGAAAACTGCTAATGTAACACCCTTATTTAAAAAGGGCAGTAGACAGAAGGCTGGAAACTATAGACCGGTTAGCCTAACATCTGTGGTAGGTAAAATTTTGGAGTCCATTATTAAGGAGACAGTAACAGGACATTTGGACAATCATAATTTAATCGGACAAAGTCAGCATGGTTTTATGAAGGGGAAGTCATGTTTGACAAATTTGCTGGAGTTCTTTGAGGAAGTAACATATAGGGTGGATAAAGGGGAACCAGTGGACGTAGTGTATTTAGACTTCCAAAAGGCATTTGACAAGGTGCCACACAAAAGATTATTGCTTAAGATAAAAAATCACGGGATTGGGGGTAATATTCTGGCATGGATAGAGGATTGGCTATCTAACAGAAGGCAGAGAGTTGGGATAAATGGTTCATTCTCAGACTGGCAATCAGTAACTAGTGGTGTTCCGCAGGGCTCAGTGCTGGGTCCCCAACTCTTTACAATCTATATTAACGATTTGGAGGAGGGGACCGAGTGTAACATATCAAAGTTTGCAGATGATACTAAGATGGGAGGGAAAGTAGTGAGTGAGGAGGACATAAAAAACCTGCAAGGAGACATAGACAGGCTAAGTAGGTGGGCAGAGATTTGGCAGATGGAATACAATACTGGAAAGTGTGAGGTTATGCACTTTGGCAGGAAAAATCGTAGAGCAAGTTATTATTTTAATGGCAAGGAACTGGAAAGTACTGAAGTACAAAGGGATCTGGGGGTCCTGGTGCACGAAACTCAAAAGGTTAGTATGCAGGTGCAGCAAGTGATTAAGAAGGCCAATGGAATGTTGGCTTTCATTGCTAGGGGGATAGAATATAAAAATAGGGAGGTATTGCTTCAGTTGTACAAGGTATTGGTGAGACCGCACCTGGAATACTGCATACAGTTTTGGTGTCCATACTTAAGAAAGGACATACTTGCTCTCGAGTCAGTACAAAGAAGGTTCACTCGGTTAATCCCGGGGATGAGGGGATGGACATATGAGGAGAGGTTGAGTAGATTGGGACTCTACTCATTGGAGTTCAGAAGAATGAGAGGCGATCTTATTGAAACATATAAGATTGTGAAGGGGTTGGATCGGGTGGATGCGGGGAGGATGTTCCCGATGATGGGTGAAACTAGAACTAGGGGACATAGTCTTAGAATAAGGGGCTGCTCTTTCAAAACTGAGATGAGGAGGAACTACTTCACTCAGAGGGTGGTAGGTCCATGGAATATGCTGCCCCAAAAAGCTGTAGAAGCTACATCATTACATAAATTTAAAACAGAAATAGACAGTTTCCTAGAAGTAAAGGGAATTAAGGGTTACGGGGAGCGGGCAGGAATTTGGACATGAGTCTAGGTTCGGATCGGTCATGGCCCTGTGGGTAGCGGAGCGGGCCCAGGGGCCGTGTAGCCTGATCCTGCTCCTATTTCGTGTGTCTAATTCTGTTAGATTCAGGATATGGTTCTGTGATAGTGGATTGGCGGTTAGGATCAGATCAGCCATGATCTTATTGAATGGCGGAGCAGGCTCGAGGGGCTGATTGGCCTACTCCTGCTCCTATTTCTTATGTTCTTATGTTCTAAAATGAAAGCTCAGCCTTTCAGGAGTGAAATCAGGAAGCACTTTTTCACACAGTTGAAATGGAACTTCTCCCCTTAAAGGCCGTGGATGCTGAGGGATAACTGGAGCTTTCAAGACTGAGATCAATAGATTTTTTCAGGTAAGGGTATCAAGGAGCAAAGCTGGGTAAATGGAGTTGAGGTACAGATCAGCCATGATCTAACTGAATGGCGGAGCAAGCTTGAGGGGCTGCATGGCCTGTTCCTGTTCCCATAATGCTACCCTAGCTTTGTCAGAGTGGGCTACCCTAGAACAGGCTGGTTTCTTCCCTTTTCCATAGGTTGGTCTCATGAGTTGGGGTGCAATTAGGCTGTCCTCAAAGTGTTTAGTTTCCAAGATACACAAGATGCATCAGCAGCTGGGTTCTGTGAGCAGATCGAAACTCTTGGGTTTAATGCTGAAACATCATGAAGCAGTTTTCCTCATTAGTCCTGTCCCCACGTGTTGAGTTAGAAGTGCAGGCTTGCCTTCTGACCTCACACAACAGCGTGCATTGCATAGACAAAGTCTGTGTGGGGGAGGGGGAGAGAACGGAATTGAACTGAAGATGACGTAGCAAAGGGCTGGTCTTAGATACAACAAGGTAACATCACGCTTAAAGGGCTAGACAACCCTCACACTTTCGCAGTTGCGTGTCGTACCTTATCCGTGTCAGGTGGAGTATCATTAAGCAAAGAATGATATTTTTAATGCACTGGGAAAATTTGAAACTGATGAAGAATAATCTTATATTCCAACAAACCATAAAGTGTACTTACTGATTTAAAACTCAGCGGAGGGTGAAATTGGTCCTTGGCGAAAGCGCGAAATGAGGCAGCAGCCTGTTTTACACATGAGGAAAAAGAAAATCGGGCGCGGTGTAAAACCTTCTGCCGATTCACTATCGGCCATTTTGTGCTTCTCAACTCCCCTGCATCTCCTATAGCAGAATGCTGAGGTGAAAGGGCAAAGGTTATGGAAATACTCCTTTTATTAGTAGAGGGCAGAAGTTTAAGATCATCACCAAAAATCAAAGGGAGAGGTTAGGACAATATTCTTTTAAATTCAGAATACGCCTACCAGAAACAGTGATGGAAACTGGTATGTGAGTCACCCCGAGCTACAAATTCCAATGGATAGCTCCAGAGAATTGCATAGTATTTACAGCACAGAAACAGACCATTCGGTCCATCAGGTCTATGCCGGCAATTATGCTCCACACGAGCCTCCTCCCACTTTCCTTCATCTCACCCTATCAGCATATCCTTCTGTTGCTTTCTCCCTCATGTGCTTATCTAGCTTCCCCTTGAATGTATCTATGTAATTGTAGGTAAGGGCTTGCAGAATAGAACAGGAGGACCTAAATAAAAGTGGGGAAAAGAGATTTTTAAAGATGGGAGGGGTGAGCTTAGGTAGCATGAGCCAGATAAAAACTTCGACCTCATCCTGGGGACAGCACAAGAATGATTTGGTGCAAATGAAATGATTGATGAGACAGATGCATCATCTAACACTGACCTTGAGCAATTGATTAAGTTACAGTTTGTCACAAATTAAACCAGCTGAATAGACTTAACAAAAAAACTCTCGAGTGGCGTAGCCTTTAAGGCCCTGAAATCACTTCTTGTGACATTAGCACATTCAACACATCTATATGAAATTTATCTGTCCATTATTTTATCAGAGGTACTTAGTCATAGACATTTACGGCACAGAAGGAGGCCATTTGGTCCATCATCTCTGTGCTGGCTCTTCACTAGAGCAATCCAAAACCAATCCCACTGCCTACTCTCTCCCCACAGCTCTGTATCTTCCTCGGCTTCAAATACTTACCCAATTTTCCCTTAAAAGATGCAGTGGTCTCTGCCTCAACCACTCCCTGTGGCAAAGTATTCCATGCTCTGTGAAATTAATATATTTCACCTAACCTCTCCTCACTCTCTTAGTCACAACTTTGAATTGATGACCCCTCATTGCTGATTCCCCAACCAGAGGAAATAGTCTTTCCCTATTCACTCAAAACTCTTCATAATTTTAAAAACTTCCATTAAATCTCTTGGCCTTCTCTGCTTCAGTGGAATCAGTCCCAATATCTCAAGTCTCTCCTCATGACTATTGTTCGCCATCCCTGGCAGCACCCTGGTGAATCTATGCGGGACGCTCTCTATGGCTTTAATGTTCTTTCTATAATGGAGCCCCAAAACTGCACACAACACTCAGGGGCCTAATCAATGTCTGTACAAATGTAACATTACTTCTTTACTCTGGTACCCTATACCCCTATGTAATTTAAAGATAGTGAATGCCTGTATTAAAATAGTAGACAGATGAATTTCATCAGAATGCATTAAGTGCCTGGATGCTAATATCACACAATGTCATTCTACCCGTAATCACTGTTACACTCTGGCCTGAGAGAATAAAAAAGTAAGTGGCGGAAAGGTTGAGAGATTGAGAAGCCCGGAAGTCTTGTGTTCATACCTGTGAATCAATCAGATTGATGTCCACTTATACAAGAGCCTAGAAATCCCACTGTGAGATATTGGGGTACGGCACTTAACAGATTCATCTGACGTGACTTTATTTTTTAACCTCAAATGGGTTAACACCTCCATTAAAGCAGTGGACCAAGTCACTTCATACAAACATCTTAAATACTCGTACCTTAATATCACACAGTGGAATTTCTAGGCCAGGAACTCCAGTGTAAATTCCAAGCTGCATTCCAAGAGAGTCCCGTTCGCCCATCACCCTGTGCTCGCTGACCTACATTGGCTCCTGGTTAAGCAACGCCTCAATTTTAAAATTCTCATTCTTGTTTTCAAATCCCTCCATGGCCTCGCCCTTCCTATCGTTGTAATCTTCTCCAGCCCTACAACCCAACAAGATATCTGCGCTGATCCAATTCTGGCCTCTTGAGCATCCCTGATTTTAATCCCTCCACCATTGGCAGCTGTGCCTTCAGCTGCCAAGGCCCTAAGCCCTGGAGTTTCCTCCCTAAACCTCTCCGCTTCTCTATCTCTCTTTCCTCCTTTAAGACGCTCCTTAAAACCTACCACTTTGACCAAGCTTTTCGTCATCTGTCCTAATACAGTATCTCCTTATGGGGCTCGGTGTCAAATTTTGTTTGATAACACTCCTGTGAAGCGCCTTGGGACGTTTTACTACATTAAAGGTGCTATATAAATACAAGTTGTTGTTGTTATAAATTTGTGGACCTAATTCTTTGACCTGTGCTCCCTTCAAGTGCGACATCTGAGTGGGAAATCAGGGAATTTACCCCCTGTCTCTGATCCAGTTTGTGGCAATAAACTGTCTGAATGGAGGGGCAGGAGGAGGGTGCAGTAAGCGATTATGTAGCTTCTGTCCCCATCCCCTCCTGCACCATACCCCTCCGCAACCCACACAGCACCCTCCATTCTGAGGATGGCCAGTCTAGAAAGTGCCCAAGTATGGTCAACCTTTCTCTGATGAGCCACTGAAACTGCTTTTACACTGTCGTTCACTGAGCAGAAACCTTGTATCAGTAGACCTCCCAAACCTGCGACCTCTACCACCTAGAAGGACAAGGGCAGCAGACACATGGGAACACCACCACCTCCAAGTTCCCCTCCAAGTCACACAACATCCTGACTTGGAAATATATCGCCGTTTCTTCATCGTCGCTGTGTCAATATCCTGGAACTCCCTCCCTAACAGCACTGTGGGAGTACCTTCACCACACAGACTGCAGCGGTTCAAGAAGGGCCTTGCCAGCGACGCTCACATCCCGTGGATGAATAAAAAAATTCTGGCCCTCTGCATTGATGCTGCTAAACATGGTCCTCCCAGAGGCAGAATCAGACCCATGAGAAGCAGGGCCAAGGTTTAGCAGTTTCAATGAAGGCAGCCAGCACATGGACACTGATCTCCTGAATTAAACAAGGAGCAGCTCCGTAAGTGTGATGAGTGATGGAACAGATTTGGGTGACTCTCCATTTGATCGTCACCGGCTGCAAGTGCAAATCGGGCAACGAGTGGGGCTGCACGTTCTCCCAGAGCCGTTTGCTAGGACAAGAGAGGGGCTACAAGTCAAAGGAGTTTTTTTTTTAATGTGTTCCTGGGATGTGGGCGTCGCTGGCAAGGCCAGCATTTATTGCCCACCTTTAATTGCCCATGGCAAGGTGGTGGTGAGCTGCCTTCTTGAACTGCTGCAGTCCGTGTGGTAAGGTGCTCCCACAGTGCTGTTAGGGAGGGAGTTCTAGGATTTTGACCCAGCGACGATGAAGGATCAGCGATATAGTTCCAAGTCAGGATGGTGTGTGACTTGGAGGGGAACTTGCAGGTGATGGTGTTCCCATGCACCTGCTGCCCTTGTCGTTCTAGGTGGTAGAGGTCACGGCTATGTTGCTAATTGACTTGAAATAAGTGCAAAACCGCCCAAGAGGGGCCAGCAGGTTGAATGGCAAAACAGTTGGAGCTAGCAAGGGAAGTAAATAAGAATAAAATTGGATTTTGCGTCCATACAGGCCAATCCTTTCCTTAACTTTGGAATCTTCCAGTCTCTTTCTGTGCCAGCCACGTATCATGCCAGTCACAAAGATACCCAAGTGTAACATGCGGTCCCATTCAGAGGGATAATTCACCCTGAAGTTTCCTGGGTTTGGCTGTCAAATCAAGATCTTACTTCACTTGGACAATTCTTAGTCAATCCCAGAAGCCTGGAAATTGCTCTGTGATTATATTATTGCACCAACCGTTGATGCATTCATAGCAAATTCCTCTGTTTGCCATTTTGATAGCAGAGTTGACCCATTTAAGGTAAACAAGCTAATGCCTCTGTAAAAATAGTAAAGAGAGGAATTGGGTACAAATACCTTATCCATTCATAGCATGGTACAGAACTGTGGGTTATCCAGGATATAACATTGGGGTTTATTGGCACTCAGCCGGCTCCTGTCATTGTGTTTGTGGTCAGTGTTGGTAATTAACAATTTACTGACTTGTCGTTAGTGTTTTAATGTGCGCAACTTGTCAGAATTGAAAGGAGAAAGACAATTTTTTTCTCTCTTTACCTTTCAAGCCTGTGAATCACATGCATTAAAAACAATAGTGGGAAACCAGTAAATCACAAGTGGCGGCAAGATTGTGTGAGGCCAGCAGAACTATCTTTCCCCACAATTCAGCAGGGTAAGGCTGGTGGCAAGAGTCTATTACATAGTATTTACAGCACAGTAACAGGCCACTTGGCCCAACAGGTCCATGCCGGTGTTTATGCTCCACACAAGCCAAACGAGTCTACCTTCCAAGCCTGTTTGCGTATTTGGGCAACAGAACGTTCTGAGTTGGGGAAGATATTGGAGTGAGTTTTACGATTCGGTGTTTCCAATGCGCAGCTTCACGTGACGGGAGCGAAATCAGGCTTGAGGGGCCGGCCGTTAATGGATAGAAAGCCACCCGGGCCGGCGTACAGGGCAGGCCAACATTCCCAACGGGAGCTCCCACCCCACGAAGCTCCATGTCGGGTGCAATTTATCCTGTGGTGAGGTGACGTTACTACACTGGAAACGGTGCATTAACATTGCTCCTCACTGATGACCACAACTCACACGTGTGAAATAACAACAGAAAATGCTGGAAAAACTCAGCAGGCCAGGCAACATCCGTGGAGAGAGAAATAGAGTCAACGTTTCAGGTCAAAACCCTTTGTCAAGACTGCTTTTCCACGAGTGAGAGTAGAAGGATAGTGCACAGCTCTCTGCTGTTGTGTGGTGCTTTCTGCTCTAGAAGTGTTATTGAGCTAGGATTTAAAACTCTTCCATTCCCACACACTGGAGCGGGAAAGCCTCTTTTCTCACTGGCGCGAATCATCAGCTGCAGCATCTTGCAAAGCCCCATTGAACAGGATTATAGGACCTGCGTGTGATCCTGCACCCCTCGCGATCCATTAGCCTGCCCGAGATACTTGCCACTAATGATGACCTCAATAAAAGAATGAGTGTTTGTGTAATCTAGTTCGGAGGGGCACAAACGACAGACCTGGCTCCTGGTGCAAGTCTTCAATTAGTTTCAATTTCACACTTTTCGCCAAATTCACAAGCCTCAGACTTGTTCCTCAAAATCTACTCCCGTCGCTGAACCGATCGGCCTCTTGCGATAAAGCCAGATCCCAGGATGTTGTTGTGACATCAGCAGGCGTCTCATGCAAGCTTTGTCATCCTCACCAGTATTGAACCGGGTCCCCGCCCCCTGATCTAATTTGCCTGACCTGTCGCCTTTGTCAGCTCAAGGTTGGGCATCTCAGCACGTTAAGGCCTCAGGTGCCACATGACACGGGTCACAGCAATAGGAGGGGAAGAGTTGCAGTGTTCAGTGTGCATGACGACACTAAGTGCGTTCAGAAATAACCTGTTCAGAGTATCGCCACACATTGAACACAGGCAATTCCTCCCCAGTATCACCCAGTGCCTTATACAGTAACAATACTCCCCCCCCCCCCCATGTGCATTTGGTAAACATCATGACTGCAGGAACTTAAAAATATTAGTGACAGTGTAGAGATGCAACAAGACTAGAAATCCATAACAACAGGCCAGCTCAGACATGACATAACAGGATCATATCATTTCACATATCACACGCTAATTTGACCGCACGTTGATAGAAATCGGGTTGTCCCTTTAATATTTCTGAGCAGTATCATTTAACCGCAACTCATTTGTGACTGAGGACAGAGACCCAAACAAGCCAATTAATTCCTTGGAAATTGTGTACTTTGAGCAAACTTTCAGTCATTTGTTTAAAGCTGCAATATATTATATCAAGAAAGTGGCTCGTGCAGAAATCTACTGAGAAGAAATAAATGGTAATACAACAGGTAGTTTTTTTTATTGTGAGGGGCCAAGGCCCTCCAAGACACAACTAAGGGTAAAAGAAGTAGGAGAGAAGTTGGGGCAGATCAAGAATTAAACTAGTTAGATAAGCTTCCGTGGCATTGCTCATAGGTAGTCTGGGGTCAGGATGTTTAGTTGCTCAGGTGGAGCCGAGTTTAACCTGGCCTGTCTCTTTAAGGCCACTGCTCAGGTATGAAGTGATCTAAACAGACACCTCCTGAGGCAAATTGGAGCCAATAGCTGAGGCAAGTTTCTGTATATTGGCAGCTGCTTCTAAATCCTCAGCTCCTTCTGTTGCGGAGAGACCAGGGGGAATCAAACTTAAGTGATGTCAAGCTTGGGTTTCAATGGTCTGTAGTTTATAGGAGGATGGGGAGACTGAGAGTGTTTGGGGAGTTCCTGGGAAAGAATGAGTTAGAGTTGGAGATGGTGTGATAAGTCTGTGGGGGTGGGGGAGATCATTTTAACCGAACCCTGTTAGCAGGAAATGGGCGGCCAATCTGATCTCATCCCATCAGTTTCCCACTGAGCAGATTAGGTTAAAATTACCCCTTGATTTCACCAGAGTGAGGCTGTAGGTAAGAAGAGGTGTGTGCTGGACAGGATAGTTGGAGTTTCAGGAGGAACAAGAGAGGAATGTTTAGAGAGACAATAATCATAGTAGTATCAATACAGTAGAGAGAGAGAGACAAAGACTCTGGAGTGGTGAACTCTTATTCAGCCTGATTCAGAAAGGGAAAGTACCTGGGGAAGAGAAGGAATGTCCCTTTCTACACTGTTTGTTCAGGTGAGGGGGTGGGGGATTCGTCAGACTTCAGTAAGGGGGAGCGCTTCTGTTGTACTGACACTTGAAGACCGCAGTCAATTTGGATCAAGCTGAACAATCAAATCTTCAGGGGAATTGCTTACAGTTGCTAAGATGGAGCAGAGTCTTGACAAAGGGTTTTCACCCGAAACGTTGACTCTATTTTCTCTCCATGGATGTTGCCTGGCCTGCTGAGTTTTTCCAGCATTTTCTGTTGTTATTTTGGAGCAGAGTTTAACCTGGCCTGACCTTTAAAGGCCTCTGCTCAGGTACTTTATGTGGGTAAGAGGTCTAAGTGAGCACAGCAGAGATCAATTAGAGGCTTATTGTAGAGGGAAGTATCAGTAGGTTGGCAGCTCCTTCTAAATCCTTGGCTCATGCCCTTCAAGGCTTTGGTTATATTGCTCAGAAGTGTGTCCATTTTGTCTGATAACGCTCCTGTGAAGTGCCTCGGGAAGTTTTACTGTGTTAATGCTATAAATGCAAGTTGTTTTGTGCAATCTTCTAAGTGTAGTCACTAACTCTTTCTATACTGGGGAATGTCTATCAGCTGAATTGGTATACAGTAACCCAGTGTTGTACAGCAGTCAGAGCATATTGAATCTGCGTGGGAGAATGAGTGGAAGTGCCTGGGGTACGTTGGGTGCTCTCTGATATATTTATTTATTAATTCATGGGATGTGGGCGTCGCTGGCAAGGCCAGCATTTATTGCCCATCCCTAGTTGCCCTGGAGAAGGTGGTGGTGAGCCACCTTCTTGACCTGCTGCAGTCTGTGTGGTGAAGGTGCTCCCACAGTGCTGTTAGGGAGGGAATTCTAACGGCGATATATTTCCAAGTCAGGATGGTGTGTAACTTGGAAGATAACTTGGAGGTGGTGGGGTTCCCATGCGCCTGCTGCTCTTGTCCTTGCTCTTTGACCATGCACATGGCACCCACAAGGGCACTAATGTGGCCCAATCCCTGACGTGGCTCTTGTTTATCCTGGCACCAACTCCGCTACATGTAATTCAGGGAGGTTATGGGGCACTTTAGGGGGCGGATTATGGGCAGTTTTGGAACCACTGTGACAGGTGGACACCAATGGATTCATGAAATAAATGATTCAGTGTAGAAACATTTTGGGGTTTAGTTTCTTCTGTGTGCCATTTTTAGTTTGTTAAAGTCCTGGCCGCACTATTTGAACACGCATGTTCATTGAAAATAAGCAACTGTGTTAAAATGTGCTGGGTAGAATCTAAGGCAAACTCATTAACCAGTGCGTTAAAAACTGTGCAGAGGGTAAATGAAACCCCTCGATAGTCACTACTGCTGTGAATAGTAGTGAAAGTGCAACTGTCTTCCTGTGATCACTCATGTAATGGCTAGGCCTGTTGTAAGCAGAATAAGTGTAGCCACCCTTCTTGTGAACAATAGTGCAAATGGAGCATCTTGCACTGGATAGTAGTGTCAACAGCACCACCCTGCTATGAACAGCAGTGTAAGTAGGGTTACTCTATTTCTTGCACAATTAGTACCTGCAACAAATTATCCTCCAGCCCCAGTGTAAACAGGGGGGCCAGGGGTTATAGACAAGAACAAGGTCTCGGGTTCCATCCCTAGACTGTGCTAAGTTAGCTCTATCTCAGTCAAGTAGGAGTATGGGGTGCTATAAATGTTCTAAAGACTCCCTAGGTTAGGGGCGGGGGAAGCACATGCCAGGGTTACTGCACCTGAACACTATCTGTGACTCAGGCCGGAAAATGCACGAGTGTGGATTTTGGGTCGAGGGACACGACTGAGCTCGACTTTGCCGCCCTACGCAGTCAAATAGCTGGCCAATACTCATGGCCTAAAACTCACATGTGAAGACCAGCCACTGTCTTCGGGAGGGCTGAGGTGTCTGTCGAACTGTACCCCAGCAAGAGTTAGTGTCTGAACTTGATGAGGAGCGGTTGGGGTTGGGGTTGGGGGGGGGGGAGGTGCGGAAAGCATTCCTATTTTTGCAAATTGTCTGGGAAAAGATTGATAATTTTCTATAACATACTGCAGCTTTAAATACTACCAATCATTTTGATTTTAGCCTGTGACATCAGCCATTTGCATGCATGCAGTCATTCCAAACTGGGTAATCCATAGTTACTGATTGGCTCGGGCTGAAAAACCTCACGGGGAGCTAGCGTACTCGCAGGGGTGCCTCTGCGAGCTGGCTCATGGGATGCAACACCAAGCTCTCGGGAATTTCGGAAAAAGCAAGCCGTCACCGTGAAGAGATACTGTCTGCGTTAACTCGTTATTTCTCCGGCATGGGCTTTCGCCCGCTGGGAGGGCGGCTTATGGTCAGAATGCGTCGGAGGCACTTCCTGTTTCTGTTTTCGAATAAAGTGCGATTCCTGCTTCAGCGCTAAAATTACGAGGAGCGTTGGATTGGCGGCCAGCTCTCCTACATCACCTTTGAGCACTGATGTTCTCTGCAAATCAAATCATGAAACGTCGACAGCACCACGAGATGCCGGGTAGGAGTTTCTGGATTTAAAAGTTAAACATCATAAATAGTCAGGTTTATTTTTTATTAGAGGTATGAACCGGCAGAGTAAGTACCATTTTTATAAACGTTCCTTTACCACAGTCAGGATCTTCAATGGATTGTGACAACGAAGAAAGAAAAGGTCGTCTTTTAAAAAAAATATATTTTTCTCAGGTAATTAATAGCAAGAACTAAAGAAATTGAATTGCACTTGAGAAACGTGCCTCTCCCCCACTCCACACGGGCACTTCCATCAGCTAAAGGTGATGGTGAGGACAGGTGAGGGCTAGGATATGATGCCCCCACTATCAAATAGCCTGCTAACGTGCATGGTCACATATGAGGAATAGGCTCTTGAGTGAGGAACCGGGGAGGTGGCGGGGGCGACCAGACCTCAACAAGCGTTAGTGTCTGTCGGGAAAGAAGGAAAACATTTCCAATGGTCAATGAGCTTGGTGGGAGTGGAGTGGGGTAGGGGGGCGGCGTGGGGAAGTCAATGGGTGAGCGCTCTATCCTTTCACCCCTGAGATCAGGCCAGACTGTAAATGAGGATGTAAGTCTCCTCTGTCGGCTGATTGTAAAGGTTCTACGTGAAATAAGCTGGGACATTCTCAATCCACTTCCTAATGGACAGAGCCCTACTTTGGGGCTCACTGGCATGGAATTGGCATTCTCACTCTGAGGCCACCGGATGGTTGGTGTGGGAAATGGAATAATGTCGTACTGGTGCAATAGGGGGCACTTTAAGATTGAGAAAAAAGCCACAATGCTGGGGCAGAGAACATAAGAACGTAAGAATTAGGAGCAGGAATAGGCCATACGGCCCTTCAAGCATGCTCCGCCATTCAATAAGATCATGGCTGATCTTTGACCTCAACTCCTCTTTCCCGCCCAATCCCCATATCCTTTTACTTTGCATCTAGCCCATTCTATATACCCGATCTGGGAGTGCTTGATGCTGACATTGGGTCCCTGAAACGGAAAGTGTTCCATTCCCCAGGACACACATCCCATAAAATGTTTTACAAAAGCTTTGAAAACATATGCTGGCTTGCCTTTATTACTAAAAAAAAGGGAACGGAATATAAGGAAAGATCAGGCAGTGTAAGCGGTGTTTGCTGGGACTGTGAGAGGGACCTGAAGAATCTCTGTTGGACATCCTTGTGAAATAAAAGGCAGATCAGCTGCAACCGGTACACTGTTTATTTCATGAATGAACTACTCGATTCACAGGAGGCACTGTCCGAACCGCCCTCTTTCTGGGAAACCCTCATTAAAATGCTGCTGCATCAGAATGACATCATCTCCTCTGCCAATGTGCTGAGACTTAACATTGCGCTCCACCATTGGCATGACAACCAGGGCAGGGAGGCGGGGAGGGGTGGAACAGTGTTCTGAACTGAACCAAAGGTAGAGTACAATGTGGTAAGGGTCGCAGCCATAGATTGGCCCCAGACTTCAGATGGTTCTAGGTCAACTTATAGTCTGGTGTCCACGATTGGCTTGGTTCTCCAAATGCCAAATTTTGGATCAACAGGAACCCTGCATTGGACCTCAAACATTCAAAGATCAAATAGTCATACCCTTACGTATAGTAGAAATGTGCTGTGTGGCTTCAACGTACAGTATCATCCTCCAAAGCACCGAATACCATGTTGAATCCCCATCATGGTCCAGTCTGGGCTCCATTTATCCTTCGTGATAATGCCAGGAGTGTCAGAGACAATACCATTTGAGCCAGGAAGTGTACACTTCCACTCTGTTACTAGCACCATCTGGCTTTGCTTGGCTTTTCCATTTCTAAAAACCTTGGTGTCAAATCCCATGAGCCAACTGGGTTCCAAGTTAAAACATTTTTATCGGGTAACTCCTGGATGTGGTACATATCATCCAGTATCCCACAATTCATCGCAAGTGTCATTCTGGATCATGCACTAAAAACTGGCAAAATCGTTCTTCATATATATATTTTTATATATATATATATATATATATAAAATAAAAAAATGTATCTTTAAGAAGCAGATTTGTTAGTATCGTGTAGAGTGTTAGTTTATTTATAGGCAACAAACGTGAGAATTGGCAGGTTAGGCTGCAGCCTCATGCAAGCAGGCACCAAGCAGAGATAGAGAGAAGCTGGCCAGCAGAAGGCTACACTCACCCTTTTGTACAGTCTACGGTCCACCAGGGGGCTTTAGACAGCAAAACAATACCAAACAGCTATTAGCAAACCAAATGTACCATCAATTATCAGACCAAAGGCAGGTTTCAACACTTCAGATTTTGATGCAAGTTGACGTCCTTTCTGCCTCCCTCCCTCCCTCCTTTTTTTTGCCGTTCTCCTTCAAAGTCCTTCGCCTCCTCCAACTAGGGGAGTGGGTGAGTTGGGGGGACGAGCACTCCTCCATGGCTATCAACACCAATGTTGTCCTGTCTTGCGGACGGGTTTGGCAGAAAGTGCATGTCTGCGAGACAATGTGGACAGTCCTCCTTCCCCTCCCGTGGCACTGCGACCAGGGCCGATGATACTTTTCACACACACTGGTCAGTGGGTTAGAGTGAGCATGCTCAGAAACGGAATCATACTGGGGTAAGATAGCAGGTGAGCTGTCATCCTGTCACAAGGGTTTTCAAGGGCCAACCTTCCCCGACCGGCAAACAGAATTAGCCAGCGATTCGATTACACACAAGCACACTTCTGTTTGAACTCATGGAGCAATGGTCTGTCCTCTATCTCGCAAACCTCGACTTAAACACAGAAGGACAATTGAGGCCAATAATCAGACCCGAATATTTTTTAACCACCTCTTAGGCCTTCTAATGTTGAAGGCCGCACAGTGTCCTAAAGAGGTGAGACAGCATGGCAACCCAAGCAGCTTACAGTATGTAAGCACAGAGTGTTATGACCAGAGGAATAAGAAACAGCAAGAACACATTCACGGGAATTAAATGGAGAGACGAGTGAGTAATATAAAAGAGTTGGCTGCTAGAGGTTAGATGCCCCTTTAACATACACAGAAAAACAAGCAATGCAGCAACAAAAGAGTTAAAATGACCAACCTCACCCCTCCTATGGATCAGTAAGAATCACACCAAACCTCGTCTGGCATGCCTTATCTGCCTGTAGAACCCAAACAATGCTGGGCCCGGGGATTGTGCACAGGCACGATGGACTGAATGGTTGCCTTCGGTGCTGTATCACTATGATTTTCATGAAAAGCAAGCTGCCCAGGTTTAGCATCATCAGCTTATTGCTGTGACAAGCTGCCTGTCTGGCTGGGTCTGTGTGTTTGTGTGTGTGTGTGTGTGTGTGTGTGTTTGTTCCGGATATCTGGTGTAATCTTCACTGCTTGCGTTTGCCAGTTGGTTGTTTGGATTAAGGCCAAGGTTTTTCAACACCAACTGTCACTTTGTAACGTTGGAAAGAATGACCGAGTTAAGCAAATTTGTTGCTCCCTTAAGTCTCTCTACGAGCTCTGCTGAAATATTAACGGATCTTTCTCTTTCAGGAGCTGACTGACCCGCTGTGCATTACCAGGAGTTTCTGTTTCTGATTTTGACCATTTATGGTTTTTCTTTTCTACAGAGGAAAAATATTCTGCCCCAACAATTCAGTTCCTTGGACTGTACCGGGTGGCTAATAAGATACCGCCCGAGACAAATCTCTACCCCATTCAGCGTACTCCTGCTAATATTGCTTAGCAGTCATTTCCAACCTCATGTCTTCTTTCTCTCTACTGATAGAATCATATAGCACAGACGGAGGCCATTCGGCCCGTCGTGCCTGTGCCGGCTCTTTGAAAGAGCTCTCCAATTAGTCCCACTCCCTGCTCTTTCCCCATAGCCCTGCAAATTTTTCCTTTCCAATTCCATTTTGAAAGTTACGATTAAATCTGCGTCCACCGCCCTTTAATGCTGTGCATTTCAGATCATAACAACTCACAGCGTAAAAAAAAAAATTCTCCTCATCTCCCCCCCCACCCCTCTGGCTTTTTTGTCAATTATCTTAAATTTGTTCTTATCCCAATCTCTTTTCTTGTTTCCATTTCAGTCTCCCTCGCTTTTTCTGTGTCCTGTGAGACTTTTATTCCCCGTCTCTCTGATGTTACATTTATATTAAACAAACGCTTCTTACAGCCTTTGGTGCTATGGGATATGAATCGGGCAGAATCCAAAGCTGAGAAGCAGAAATAAAGCAACCGGTATGCAGCTGTTTTTGAAGTTGGGGGTCCTCCCAACTTTATTTACCTGGCTCCTGGGCTCTTGGCAAAAGTCCAAACAGGCCAGCAAGGGGAAAACTGACAACACCGGCCTACCCAGTGAGGCTGTGCTGATCAGGCTGCCATAGGTTGCCAACCCTCCAGCACTGTCCTGGAGACTCCAGGAATTGATGATTATTCTCGAAGGGAACTACCGCGAGCAAACCCGGGACAAAAATCATAGGGGGCATGTGGTTTTTAAACATTTTCTTTGAACACTTTTATTAGTTATTATAGTAATATAGGAGTTGGGAAAGAAAAGGTTGTTTGACAGTCGAGAATTATCTAATTGAGCTATGAAGAGTCTGTTCATTTACTGATTGGCCACGGGAAGAGGGCTGCCATGACGATGGGCATGTTGGGCGACCGATGGCGGGAGCGTGGGGGCGGGGCAGTGGAAGGTGAGAGGTCATGTAATTAAATCGCCAGGAATACATCCAAACAAAGTTGGAAACCCGAGTGGGGAGGGAGGGGTAGAGAGAGAGGGGCATAGGACATGGGTGAGTTCTGGGAATTCATATAAAAATTATAGGCCCCAGACGAGTCTTTCAACCTGAGATCAGTTAGGAAAACCCATCAGGGATACAGCTCAAATCAAATCCAAACCTGCCAACTGGTAGTTACCTTGCAGTGTCAAAGTTCATGACACCTGGGGGGTCTTCATTTTTTGGGCATGATTCCAAAAACCACAAATAAAAATCGGTAATGGGATTTAGTTGCCCGCCGGGTGGTGCACTCGTTAAAAGTGTTAGTGAAAACAGTCATTCACAAAAAAAAGCGTTAAGATGGCACACAAAAGAATTTCACACTAACGTGAACCAGTTCACCACAAGACAAAATGAATCTCCTTAAAAATTAATGTTTGGACACTTCTCGGCAGAGGAATTGCATCTTATGCTGAAACATACAGTTTACCAGCTGGAATCCTATGCGATCTTAACTTCTGCCCGTTTCTGGTGTGGTTTGTTACTTGTTCAAAAAAAAAAAGGGTTTAAAGGGAAACAAAACTCTCAGAATTCCAGTGCCATCCAGGTCAAAACACTGGAGGGGGCTTTATTGAAGAGGAGAGTGGGCACCTGCCAGCGATGCCAACCTAGGGGCACTGTGAAGCTGTGTTTCAGTTCTACGTTTATTAACGCGTCACCTTCTGTGTAATATTCCTTCATACTTGGTGTTCAGCACTCTCTCGTTGCCCCACTCACACTTTAAACAAAGGCTCATTAGGGTAAATTTTGCCAGGCCTGGTTGGGTCAGGTCCTCACATGCAGCCACCGCAGGATATCACGTGCGCACTGCCTGGGGTTTGCCGATATTTGCCAGTGGTGTGTGAAGCCCCTCCCACTGGCCGGGAGGCCTCGCAAAATGGACCCCATTGAATCTTCTAATTCTTGTGGGGTTTTTCCACAGAATGCCCCGATATTCTTTATTGTTCACATTTTAATCTCAATAGAACATCTGTTGTGGGGAAACACATGGAGCTGAGCTGAGCTATGTGCCCGTCTGGTACTGCACAGCCCATTCGCGGCTCAATGTCAATTCCCGCGCTGATCTGCTACACCTCAAATATAAAAAGAAAGCAGCATTTCTAAAGCGCCTTTAACGGCCTCAGGACGTCCCAAAGCGCTTTACAGCCAATCAAGTACTTTTGACGTGCAGTAACTGTTGTAATGTAGGAAATGCGGCAGCCAATTTGCACACAGCAAGGTCCTGAAAACAGCAATGTTATAATGTTATGGTCTGTTTTAATGATGTTGGTTGAGGGATAAATATTGGCCAGGATAATCCCCTCTGCTCTTCTTTGAATAGTGCCACAGGATCTACCTGAGGAGACAGATAGGCCTCAGTTTAATGTTTATCTGAAAAGCAGCTCCTCACACTGCAGCACTTCCTCAGTATTGCACTGGGAGTGTCAATCTGGATTTTCTGCACAAGTACCTGGAGTGAGACTTGAACCCATAACCTTCTGATTCTAAGGCGAGAGAGTGCTACCCACTGAGCCACGGCTGATGGCAGGCTAAAGGTAACAATTAATTCGTCATGAAGTGTGTGCCCTTCAAATTACACAGTGCAACTATTAGTACAGGGATGGGTATGCAGTTTGTTTGTCCACTATTTTAATGAAGGAGGCAACACATTCAAAATGAATGGCTTTGTTAAAATACTGGACAAAGGAATTTAATCCAAATGTGTTGATTAACTAATTTCACACAGCGTAATTTCAAGGCTCGTGTCTCAGAGCCCAGTGTGTGTGTGTATAAGCTTCACATCCAGCACACCAGAGCAGCCAATATTCAAGGGGAGCACTGACTACACTGGCGACAGAGGAGCTGGTAGTCTTTGATCCAGCAACATGGTTTGGGCAGAATGAATGAAACAATTGGGGGTGCCTGGCCTGTACAAATTAGTGTATGTGCCTCTGGTCTGATATGTGCAGAATACCTGTGCCAGTTTGACACGGTGTGGGACTATGTGTGCAGCCGGGTGAGAATATCCTATTTTGTGAGGAAGGATGTTCTCAGTGTTCACCTGCCTGAGGGTAGCCTGGCAGGACATGTCCATGGGTTTACCTCTGTTCCTGTGGGAAGTACCAGGCCTTCAATCTGTGTTGCCAAACAGGGCACAAATGAGATCAGGAACTCAGCAAAACACAAGCCCTAATACCTCTCTCCCCGCCCTCCCACTAGCCCCCCCGCCCCGCCCAAAGGCACTGATTCGTGTTGGGATATGGTTTCATGTGGCACCGTAGCCAAATGGCCACTTTTCATATGGCAGCCGAGACAACAAGTGTCGCCATGCTCATTGACTGTGGTTGGCATCACACCCTGGCCCGATCCTGCCCTCATCCGGCCATCCAAACGTGCACACTTTCCTGCAGGGGTCAGTGGGTTGTAAACAGGAGCAGGAACCCTGGCTGACTGCCTGTTCCGTAGCCCAGGGGCACAGAGCCCACTGTAGTGACATCGACCAGCAGCCCAGCTGGCACCAGCTCACTCAGCAGAAACTGGACAATTAGACCCCAGACCTTTTCGTCTGTACGGGCTCAGTATCACAACAGGACAGTGACTTTACCTGCTGTAAAACCTGGGTGAGCTGTAGCAAAACAGCAGAGATCTACATGAGGGGTTAAAGGGCGAAGCAATAAAATATCATAACAATGAGATTTTCTTTCAAGAAGGTTCCAGCTCTTCCCCTCTATTATTCTCTAATATCAATGGGTTGATCTTAAAATGATACTTATATTATTCTGGGTGGAAATAAAACCCAGGAAGCAAAATAAATTGAAACGGAAAGAAACTTTTTTAGCAAGTTGGCAGACTTTGCATGGCCTTTGACATCTCACCTGTGACGACAACGGCGCAAAAATCGCATAATCTTCCGTGCGGCTTGATCCTGTTTCTTGGTCAGCAGACTGCTCCTGAAACAAGACCGAGGGAAACAAAATACAGCTCTCTTCAGTCCTAAAAGTGCAGCACATCAGCGGGCAGTGAGGCGTTTGTTAGGGTGACTTTATATTAGAGTGCTGCCAATGACAGACATGGGGTTCACCCGCTGACTGGCAAACGTGGGGTTCACCCACTGACTGGCAAACGTGAGGTTCACCCGCTGACTGGCAAACGTGGGGTTCACCCATTGACACAAACGTGGGGTTCACCCATTGACTGGCAAACGTGGGGTTCACCCATTGACACAAACATGGGGTTCACCCATTGACTGGCAAATGTGGGGTTCACCCATTGACTGGCAAACGTGGGGTTCACCCATTGACTGGCAAACGTGGGGTTCACCCATTGACTGGCAAACGTGGGGTTCACCCATTGACACAAACGTGGGGTTCACCCATTGACTGGCAAACGTGGGGTTCATCCTTTCACACAAACGTGGGGTTCACCCATTGACTGGCAAACGTGGGGTTCATCCTTTCACACAAACGTGGGGTTCACCCATTGACACAAACGTGGGGTTCACCCATTGACTGGCAAACGTGGGGTTCATCCTTTCACACAAATGTGGGGTTCACCCATTGACACAAACGTGGGGTTCACCCATTGACACAAACGTGGGGTTCACCCATTGACACAAACGTGGGGTTCACCCGCTGACTGGCAAACGTGGGGTTCATCCTTTCACACAAATGTGGGGTTCACCCATTGACTGGCAAACGTGGGGTTCACCCATTGACACAAACGTGGGGTTCACCCGCTGACTGGCAAACGTGGGGTTCATCCTTTCACACAAACGTGGGGTTCACCCATTGACACAAACGTGGGGTTCACCCGCTGACTGGCAAACGTGGGGTTCATCCTTTCACACAAACGTGGGGTTCACCCATTGACACAAACGTGGGGTTCACCCATTGACACAAACGTGGGGTTCGCCCATTGACTGGCAAACGTGGGGTTCATCCTTTCACACAAACGTGGGGTTCACCCACTGACTGGCAAACGTGGGGTTCATCCTTTCACACAAACGTGGGGTTCACCCATTGACTGGCAAACGTGGGGTTCATCCTTTCACACAAACGTGGGGTTCACCCGCTGACTGGCAAACGTGGGGTTCATCCTTTCACACAAACGTGGTGTTCACCCATTGACTGGCAAACGTGGGGTTCGCCCATTGACGCAAACGTGGGGTTCACCCGTTGACTGGCAAACGTGGGGTTCACCCATTGACATAAACGTGGGGTTCACCCATTGACTGGCAAACATGGGGTTCACCCATTGACGCAAACGTGGGGTTCACCCATTGATGCAAACGTAGGGTTCACCCATTGACTGGCAAATGTGGGGTTCACCCATTGACTGGCAAATGTGGGGTTCACCCATTGACACAAATGTGGGGTTCACCCATTGACTGGCAAACGTGGGGTTCACCCATTGACACAAACGTGGGGTTCACCCATTGACACAAACGTGGGGTTCACCCATTGACACAAACGTGGGGTTCACCCATTGACACAAACGTGGGGTTCACCCATTGACTGGCAAACGTGGGGTTCATCCTTTGACACAAACGTGGGGTTCACCCGCTGACTGGCAAACGTGGGGTTCATCCTTTCACACAAACGTGGGGTTCACTCATTGACTGGCAAACGTGGGGTTCGCCCATTGACGCAAAAGTGGGGTTCACCCATTGACTGGCAAACGTGGGGTTCACCCATTGACGGGCAAATGTGGGGTTCACCCATTGACATAAATGTGGGGTTCACCCATTGACGGGCAAACGTGGGGTCACCCATTGATGCAAACGTGGGGTTCACCCATTGACATAAACGTGGGGTTCACCCATTGACTGGCAAACATGGGGTTCACCCATTGACGCAAACGTGGGGTTCACCCATTGATGCAAACGTAGGGTTCACCCATTGACTGGCAAATGTGGGGTTCACCCATTGACTGGCAAATGTGGGGTTCACCCATTGACACAAATGTGGGGTTCACCCATTGACTGGCAAACGTGGGGTTCACCCATTGACACAAACGTGGGGTTCACCCATTGACACAAACGTGGGGTTCACCCATTGACACAAACGTGGGGTTCACCCATTGACACAAACGTGGGGTTCACCCATTGACTGGCAAACGTGGGGTTCATCCTTTGACACAAACGTGGGGTTCACCCGCTGACTGGCAAACGTGGGGTTCATCCTTTCACACAAACGTGGGGTTCACTCATTGACTGGCAAACGTGGGGTTCGCCCATTGACGCAAAAGTGGGGTTCACCCATTGACTGGCAAACGTGGGGTTCACCCATTGACGGGCAAATGTGGGGTTCACCCATTGACATAAATGTGGGGTTCACCCATTGACGGGCAAACGTGGGGTCACCCATTGATGCAAACGTGGGGTTCACCCATTGACGCAAACGTGGGGTTCACCCATTGACTGGCAAACGTGGGGTTCACCCATTGACTGGCAAACGTGGGGTTCACCCATTGACACAAATGTGGGGTTCACCCATTGACTGGCAAACATGGGGTTCACCCATTGACATAAACGTGGGGTTCGCCCATTGACTGGCAAACGTGGGGTCCACCCATTGACGCAAACGTGGGGTTCACCCATTGACTGGCAAACGTGGGGTTCACCCATTGACAGAAACGTGGGGTTCACCCATTGACACAAACGTGGGGTTCAGCCATTGACTGGCAAACGTGGGGTTCACCCATTGACGCAAACGTGGGGTTCACCCATTGACTGGCAAACGTGGGGTTCATCCATTGACACAAACGTGGGGTTCATCCATTGACACAAACGTGGGGTTCACCCATTGACGCAAACGTGGGCTTCACCTGTCAACGGTTGTACTGAGAAAACAGTCCGAGCTCCAAGGAGCACCGTGGTCAGGAGTAACAAACCCTCCAACTGGGAGTAACACACTCTCGATTGGAAGTAACATACCCTCGATTGGGAGTAACACACCCTCGTTTAGGAGTAACACACTTTGCAAGCTGAGGCCTCAGACCAGATCCCTAGTGAAAAGCTGAGGCCTCAGTACTAGGCCCCAAAGAAACTGAGAGAAGAATTCTGCCCACGCGTGATGTTCTACCTGATTTTCTGTTGGACCATGGCGGCTGTCCTTCGCTTCTGCCTCATTTTTCCACACTCCTTGTAGCTGCGGTAATACTGCTGGATGAGGACAGCTGCCCGCCGACTCTGCTGGAACTTCTTCTGCTCGTAATAACTGCGGAACTTGCTCTGGATCAGGATGGCGGCCAGCGTCATCTTTTTGTAAAGTGCATACTGGAAGAGACACAAAGGACAAGATCCTCGTCAGAAAGGGAGATAGGGGCTGGGAGGGGCGGCGGGGGGGGGGGGGGGTGGTGGGTGGGGAACCTGGGAGAGAAAGAGGTGGGGCGGGGTGGGGAACGGTCCCCTGATTAAAATGCCCGGCGCTGCCTCAACCGACCCCACCACTACAACCTCAGTATTCCAGGACCCTCACCTCAAATAAGTAACTGGCTGCTAACAAGGCCATGCCAAATTAGTGATAACATAAGAACATAAGAATTAGGAACAGAAGTAGGCCATACGGCCCCTCGAGCCTACTCCACCATTCATAACCACTGGTTAGGCCTCAGCTGGGCATCGCACTTAAGGAAGGATGTCAAGGCCTTGGAGTTGGGTGCAGAAGAGATTTACTAGAATGGTACTAGAATAGGACGAGGGACTTCAGTTATGTGGAGAGACTAGAGAAGCTGGGATTGTTCTCCTTAGAGCAGAGAAGGTTAAGGAGAGATTTAATAGAGGTGTTCCAAATTCTGAGGGGTTTTGATAGAGTGTTTCCACTGGCAGGAAGGTCGGTGACCAGAGGACACAGATTTAGAATAATTAGCAAAAGAACCAGAGGGGAGATGAGGAGAATTTTTGTTTACACAGAAAGTTTTTGTGATCTGGAATACACTGCCTGAAAGGGCGGTGGAAGCAGATTCAATAGTAACTTTCAAAAGGGAATTGGATAAATACTTGAAAAGGAAACATTTGCAGGGCTATGGGGAAAGAACAGGGAGTGAGACTAATTGGAGAGCTCTTTCAAAGAGTCAGCACAGGCACGATGGGCCGAATGGCCTCCTTCTACGCTGTATCATTTTATGATGATGTGAGGGCAGGCACGTCATCGGGGCTTTCTTCTCACTCCATACCACACCCGTTTACAAAGCAACATATCCCCTTAAAATGAGAATGAAACACACATTGCCCATGGTGTCTGATGGCTTCAGTGAAGGGGAAGGATTTGCTGGGAATCCACACAGCAGATGGCTGGACTGACAGTGCTAACACACATGGTGCCGTCGTGCGGTGAGACCCAGCTCTGCTTCCACACTCCCTCCTGCTTCAGAGCTTTGGACCTCTGCTACCATTGCGGAAGAGTTGACAAGAGAGTTCTCCTGTTGCAGGGGAATGGGAAGGAAATTCAGACATACAGGCATCACTGCTCAACCTCAAACAACGTCAAAGGGGCCTCCCAGCCCCCGTGACCTTTACTATCAAGAAGGAAAAGAGAAGCAATGTCATGGGAACACCATCACCTCCTGACTTGGATATACTTTGACGTTCCTTCAGCGTCACCAGGTCACTATCCTGGAATTGTCTACCCAACGCCATCATGGGAGCACCATCACAAGGACCGCAGCATGTTCGAGAAGAAGGCCCTCTACCACCTTCTCAGGGCAACGGGAGACGTGCAATAAATGCCAGCCTTGCCAGCCACACCCAGATGCCGAGAACATATTAATTTTAAAGCAGCAAGTTCACAGCAGCTTTCGACAGTGCCCTGCAAGGGAGACTCCATCTCGCCCAGGCGCCCTCTCTCATTGTCAACAGGACATGTTTGGAAGCACAGGGCAAAAGGGGAGACAGGAAAGACACTTTCTGCTTATTTACTCTGTGGCAGCACAACTATTATGCTGATAGGGTGAGATGAAGTAGGGTGGGAGGAGGCTTGTGTGGCGCATAAACACCAGTATGGAACAGTTGGGCCGAATGGCCTGTTTCTATGCTGTAAATTCTATGTAATTCTATAACTTTGAACGCATCTATTAAATCTCCACTTAAATGGCTCTGCTCTAAGGAGAACAACCCCATCTTCTCCAGTCTCTTCACATAACTGAAGTCCCAAATACCATTCTGGTGAATTCTCCTCTGCACCCTCTAAAGGAAATGGAGAGGTGATCACACAAAATAAAATCACTTAATCTGATTTTAATTAGAATTCAAATAGAACATTTTGACTTGATTTGAAAGATTCTACTTGTCATATGGAGACAACACACAGCGACCCAAAACTCCAACGCCTTCAGAGATCTCTATATAGTGCTCACGACTCAAAAGCTCCATTAAAAAACAGTTACACCAAACTTGTGCCCAAATTCCACTTTATAATACTTGGTTGCTTAATAACCCACAAAGCAACAGTTAAATATCACAGCAGTGCAAAATGAATGAAATCGAAATTCCATTTGTGTAACTGCATTACCTTCAAGGCTATCCATGTAAGCTTGCAAAGTGAATACAATACAGCATTAGTACCAGAGAAATGAAAGACTCTTCCATCCAAGAGGGGAGCTTGCCTTAGTCAGTGCTGGGACACAACAACAACAACAACCAGCAGCGATACAGTGCCTTTAACATGGAACAACATCCCAAAGGTGTTTCACAGAGGCACAATCAGACAGAAATGGACGCTTTGCCAAAGAAGGAGTGATTAGTAAAGGGTGACCAAAAGGTCAGTCAAAGAGGCACAAACAGGCACCTGATCCGATATCGCCCATTTTACAGTATCAGCGAAAGTTAAAATGACCCGCTGTGGCTCAGTCCCACACCAGGTGCTGCAGTTACCAATGTCACCATCAGGTGGGCTGGTTCAGATGGTTCATGGTGGTTTTGGCATTTACACCAGGAATTTTTTGCCGGGCAGGTCTCCCGATTGGTGGAAGATCGGCAGAAACTCTGTCTACGGCCGCCAATCGGGAAAACCCCTGAGGAAATTCCTAGCTTTCGGACACCCGAAATCCTTGGGGACCAATATTCTGACATAAGTAAAGGTGGTAAGTATATCCTTGAGGCTCCTGACTGCCCCAAGAGGCTGGGAATCCTGGGGGATGGCAGTCTGCTTCAAGGAGGGGGGGATGAGAGGGAAACCCCCTCCCTCACAGAAATCATATCAGCAGCCCATTGCCCCCCCGCCCCGCTTTGTAAGGGAGCTATAAATAAAGTTGTACCCCCAACAAGTCTTTGAGAGTCCAGGCCCAACCCTGGTGGTCCCAACATACACCAATAAAGAGGCCAGTATGCCTCCTTTGTTTCGGCATTATGACCTCCGTAAGTCCACCAGGATTCCCAATGCAGCGAGCTCCCTGCCCCAGCTCTGTCCCTGCCCCAGCCCTGTCCCTGCCCCAGCCCTGTCCCTGACCCAGCCCTGTCCCTGACCCAGCCCTGCCTCCTTGCATCACCCGCCTTAGAAAAGGCACGCAAAAATGTATTGAAAATAATAGAAAAAAACTAAATAATTTCAAATAAAGTTTGTGAAGTTAAATCTCCTACGTTAAATGGGGAGTTACTGTTGTTGGAGATTGAGTTTAGCACTGGTATACTATCAATACTCATGTTTCATTGAGTGAAAAATACGAAAGAAGCTAAGGGGGGGGGGGGGGGGTCGCAATTTTAACTGACGGGATTGGGTGCAACGCTGGTTTTACTCCCCACCCCATTTTACTTTCCGTTCATGTCAATATTGGGCGGGGTATAAAACCAGCTTTCCACCCGATCCCATGGGATTCCCGCCAAGGGAGTTAGGTTAAAATCCCTCCACCCCCACCACCCCCCCCCCCCGCCGCATCTAAGGATCTAACCAAATGGTATCAGTTTAGGTGGAAAGTAGGCAGCAGAAGTTGATTTTTATTTTATTATTAGGAAATCTGTGTGAAGGACCGAGGCCATGTTGCGCAGGACACAGAGCACAGGCTGAACAGAGCAGCAGAGAATACAAGACCGATCAGGAAATAGGGATTAGGTGGCACTATGATTGGCTTTTGAAGCGTTTGAAAACCTGGAGATTGTAGGAAGAAGTAATGGCAGAGGGAGGAAGAACTACACTTCTGAGAAGCTGGGAAATATCAGCAGGACTGGGAGACGGTGCAGTGTGTTTTGATTTCAACACAGTGAGGACGCAGAGAGGGACGGGTGTGTAGGATGGTGTATCGAAGAAGGTAGAGAAGCAGTAACCAAAGTAGCCTCAATAAAATAGTGAGAGACAAGGAAGGTGACGACAAGGAGAGGGAGGTTGGAGACCAGAGGTGAGAGTTGGATCTGGGCTCTTCCCATGTACCAGTCAGCTGTGAAAACGGACTGGGTTTCAGACGAGGTATTGATGAACAGCAGCAGGAGATGCCAGTATCAGTCATTGGGAGCTAATCCATTCTAGTTCCCACTGGCTGCTCCTCTTGTGTTTCGCTTGTTGCCATCTGTTTGGATCATTTGTGTAACTACTGGAACAAGGCCAGGTTTAGTGCTTTTTTTTTACACTGTTTTTGTAAATTCTTTTCTCGTCAAACTGAGGGGTGTTAGTGTTTGGGGATGGAACACTTCCAGCATTAACCATCCACAGCTGAAGTATAGCTGGTTAGATACAGAGTAAAGCTCCCTCTACACTGTCCCATCAAACATTCCCAGGGCAGGTACAGCACGGGTTAGATACAGAGTAAAGCTCCCTCTACACTGTCCCATCAAACACTCCCAGGGCAGGTGGAGCAAGGGTTAGATACAGAGTAAAGCTCCCTCTACACTGTCCCATCAAACACTCCCGGGGCAGGTACAGCACGGGTTAGATACAGAGAAAAGCTCCCTCTACACTGTCCCATCAAACACTCCCAGGGCAGGTACAGCACAGGTTAGATACAGAGTAAAGCTCCCTCTACACTGTCCCATCAAACACTCCCAGGGCAGGTGGAGCAAGGGTTAGATACAGAGTAAAGCTCCCTCTACACTGTCCCCATCAAACACTCCCAGGGCAGGTACAGCACGGGTTAGATACAGAGTAAAGCTCCCTCTACACTGTCCCATCAAACACTCCCAGGGCAGGTGGAGCAAGGGTTAGATACAGAGTAAAGCTCCCTCTACACTGTCCCCATCAAACACTCCCAGGGCAGGTACAGCACAGGTTAGATACAGAATAAAGCTCCCTCTACACTATTCCATCAAACACTCCCAGGGTAGGTACAGCACAAATTAGCTAGAGTAAAGCTCCCTCTGCACGGCCCTGTCAGGTACTCCCAGTGCAGGTACAGCACAGGTTAGATACAGAGAAAAGCTCCCTCTGCACTGTCTCATCAAACACTCCCAGGGCAGGATCAGCCCGGGTTAGATACAGAGAAAAGCTCCCTCTGCACTGTCTCATCAAACACTCCCAGGGCAGGATCAGCCCGGGTTAGATACAGAGTAATTGCTTCCTCTACAGTCCCATTAAACACTCCCAGGATAGCCACAGCATGGGTTAGATGCAGAGTAAAAGCTCCCTCTGCTTTTGCCCCAACAATGTGCCTTAGCACCAATCTCAGAAGATCGCCCACCTACTGCACCAATATGATATTGTTCCATTTCTCGTATCATCCCGTGAGTGAAATTGCCAATTTTGTACCAATTGAGGACAGGGTTATACATGGGAACAGGATCGAGAGTGCCCGACTCATTTCACCTTATAGCCAGAGGGCTTCATCCTGTTAATGTGGATTCAAAGCCATGTTTGTGAAGGTGAGCGCAGTGTCCAATCCACTGCAGCATCCAACATTCACTGGCTAGGCTCATGTTTGAAGAACAGGCACTTGTACGAGGTACTGCAGGGCACATGAAATAATGGGCAGAACTTTTAACTTGGGCAGGGGGGCATAAAACGTGCGATATTAGATTAGCCATCTGTTCTACATACCGCCTGATTATGAAGTCCGTTTTACGCCCCTAGCTGAGTTGAAATGAGTCAATACTTTCAGGAGAAGAAATTGATGGGTCAGTGGAGGAGAGGAGAGGGGACGGAATAGCGGGGCAAAGGAAAGTTTTTTAGATCAAGAAAATGCTGGAAATTCCCAATTATTTTATTTTACAGAAACATCTACGTTCATGATGGAAGGTCATTGACCTGAAATGCTACCTCTGTTTCTCTCTCTCCACAGAGGCAGTTTCACCTGCTGAGTGTTTGCAGCATTTTCTGTTTTCTTATTTATGTTTCAGGATAACCAATAACTGACACCAAGGCAATGAAGGGTTTTGTTTAATCCCTTCCAATGGAATCGGGGCAGGGGTTTGTTCCTGGCAGAGCTGGTGTGACGCAGGCCCCATCCTCTGTGTGTGTGTGTGTGTGTGTGTGTGTGTGTGTGTGTATGCGCCGAGACTCTCTGACTGCACTGGGAGCAGGACGCATTGCTTGGTCACAGTCCAGAGCTATCGCTTGTTTGGAGCTGGGTTTAGTGACGTCCTCCTCAGTGCGGAGCAGGTGAACTCTCAGATACCCGAAGAGATGCAATTTGGCGTGTTCAGTGAGCTGTGACGGCAAAACTCCCGTCGCGGTGCAAGTAATTACTGAGGGCCAGATGGGTTAGCATGTCGGAGACTATTTGTGCGATGTAGAATAGTGCGTCAATAAGTGAGTGTCGATGTCACACCTTTTAGTCCCTCGCTAAGAAAAATTAAAATCCCTGTGTTGCAAATGCTTTTGTTTTCGGTTTTAGCAATGTTACTATGCTTAGTTCTCTTCTGAATTTTAACCTCTTGTTCCCGAAACGCCACACACGCCGTCCCACACACCCCTCTATCCTCACTGCATTGAAATTGAGACTCGTTGCACCATCTCCTACTCTCACTCCTCCTTTCCCAGGACCTCAAATTCTGTACGACTCCTTTCCCCTCCCTCACTCTTCCCTCCCTCGGACTCTGCAATCCCAAGCTTGAGGTCGCTCAGCCACTATTTCCTGCCCGGTTCATCTTGTCTTCTTTTTGTGTAGTCTGTGGGCTTTGGCCATTTCATGAAAGTTTTCTCAATATTAAAAAAAAACACACTGCTCACTTTTCTTTTTCATTAAAAAAAATGCAAATCGAAGTCCAGCCAATTTTCAAACTGAACCTTGATTCGCAACAAAAGGCTAATGTCCATAAGCCAAATGTCAGAACCATCAGCGTCATTGGGACCCAGAAACTGTGGAATCGCCCAGCACAACATTCAGCACATGTCAATCTGATTTCTTTTGCCAGATTTTTCCCCTCCTTTCCACCCCCCACCCCACAAGGTTTCTCCCCATTAACCTCCCCTCTCCTGAAGGCGTTAACTCCTTGCTGACGTGGGGTTCCACAAGCGCCACCGACCCTCCGCCAATCATGCCCGAGTGACCGTGTGTCACATTCGAGACCAGACAGCGATTGTCGGCAGGCTATTCCACCGTGAGGGGCACCACGGCCGAGCTCAATCCTGCCCTCAGGGGGTGGGGTTACTGGACAGTGATCGGGGGCAGGGATCCATGGCCGATACTGCCTCTCCTGCTAACTCAGGGGCATTGCGCCCCAGTATAGCACCCTCCTACCGCTAGGCTGGCTGAGATCAGCTAGCTCAGCTCAGACCGTGGGCTGACCGTGCTGCTCTGTGGGTGCTCCCTGCCCCAACGTGGGAAGCATCACATTTAATTTTTACCTGTTTGTATTTTCTGTAGCAGCGCTGAATGACAGCAGCAGCCATTTCCTGCTGTTCCCTGAAAGGACGTCCCTAAAAAATGGAAAACAAGATATTAACAACCGCCACCCTTCACACCTTCTTTTAGAATCATAGAATTATACAGCACAGAAAGACGCCATTCGGCCCATCGATGTCTGTGCCAGCTCTTTGGTAGAGCTGTCCAATTAGTCCCAACCCCCGCTCTTTCCCCATAGCCTTGTAATTTTTTCCCCTTCACATATTTATCCAATTCCCTTTTGAAAGTAACTGTTGAATTTGCTTCCACCGCCCTTTCAGGGCTGTAACTATTTGTAACACCAAAGTTCTGATTGGTCCCCTTGGAGGACAAGACCAGATTTCTGATTGGTCCTCTTGGAGGACAAGACACACCCAGCAGTTTGTCTGGAATGTGTAATTAGATCCTGCCTGAGTAATCAATATCTTTGCCATGTGTAATTTGATCCATTCATTGACAGCCAGCTCCAGAGCTCACATTGCTAACACTACTGCTTTCAGACAACAGATAGGGCTCACCCTCCTGGGTTAGAAGCACTCACGCTGCTGAGTTCAGATAGGAAGGGGTGAGGCCATGGAGGGATTTTAACATGAGGATGAGAATTTTAAAATCAAGGTATTGGTGGACAATGTTCCCCTAATTGTATTTTGGGTGCGCGGTCCTTTTAATGGGCTGCAGGTGTAAAGGGGGTGGGGGCGGAAGAACGTGATCCAGGCCTAACAGAGGGCAGGAAAACATGATCTATCTTCCCATCTGGATCACGTTCTTGCTCTTATCCCCCTCCCTCCTATAGACCTGGATCACGTTCTTACCCCCTCCCCACTGTTCTCACCGTGCTCCCCACGCCCAACAAGTTCCTGACCTTCTCTCCCCAAGTTCCTGACCTCCCCACCCTCCGTCACGAACGCCTAACCTTCTTCACTCTCTCCAAGCTCCTTCCCCCCCCTCGATCCCCTCTCTTCTACCCCTCCGGTCCACTCTCCTCTCACCTTCTAATCCCCTCTCTGATATTGCAGATCTGACTGGGATTCCAAACTCCTTTTGGGTTTCAGTTATGGCTGCGTAAGATAGTGAGGCTGGATAAACAGCACTGCCGAAGGGCCGCTTTGAATCGTTATTCTCTTGTGCTTTCGAGCCCTGGTTACAGAGCTACAATGTTTGGGGTAAACGCGTGGATGCCCACTATTCAGCCACGGATGGCAGTCAAAGTTTTCGCCTTCCAATATCATTTTCCTCTGCAAGTGTTCGGGCCCACCACCACCCCAGGCCCGGAACTCCTGCCTGCTCGTTGTGCCATCGGCAATTAGAACCAAATTCGAGCACTCCCCAAGGCTACCCCTTCGATTCCCTCTCCTCTCCCTCCCCTTCAATCCCTTCTCCTCCCTCCCCTTCGATTCCCTCTCCTCCCCCACCTTCCTTCAATCCCCTCTCTCCCCTCTTTGATCCTCTCTCCTCCCCCTTTGATCCCCTCTCCCCCACCCCCCAACATCCAATCCCATGACCTTTTTTTAAATTTGTTCCTGGGATATGGACGTCGCTGGCAAGGCTGGCATTTACTGCCCATTCCTAATTGCCCTGGAGAAGGTGGTGAGCTGCCTTCTTGAACCGCTGCAGTCCTTGTGGTGAAGGTACTCCCACAGTGTTGTTAGGGAGGGAGTTCCAGGATTTTGACCCAGCGACGATGAAGGAACGGCGATATATTTCCAAGTCAGGATGGTGTGTAACTTGGAGGGGAACTTGCAGGTGAAGGTGTTCCCATGCACCTGCTGCCCTTGTCCTTCTTGGTGGTGGAGGTCGCGGGTTTGGAAGGTGCTGCTGAAGAAGCCTTGGCGAGTTGCTGTAGTGCATCTTGTAGATGGTACACACTGCAGCCACGGTACGCCGGTGGTGGAGGGAGTGAATGTTTAAGGTGGTGGATGGGGTGCCAATCAAGCGGGGCTGCTTTGTCCTGGATGGTGTTGAGCTTCTTGAGTGTTGTTGGAGCTGCACTCATCCAGGCAAGTGGAGAGTATTCCATCACACTCCTAACTTCTGCCTTGTAGATGGTGGAAAGGCTTTGGGGAATCAGGAGGTGAGACACTCACCGCAGAATACCCAGCCTCTGACCTTCTCTGCACGGAGCTGAGGGAAGCGTGGCGGTGCAGATCAAGTGCGCATGCATGGTACCAAATGGGTGTGCATGTGCAGAACGAGTCAAAAATGCTTTGCAAATAATCACTCTGTCCTTTCAGGCAGTGCGTTCCAGATCACAACAACTCGCTGCATAAAAAAATGTTTCCTCCTGTCACCTCTGCTTCTTTTGCCAATCACCTTAAATCTGTGTCCTCTGGTTACTGACACCCGACTGATACATCCCAGAGGTTCTGATGCCAATTGTAGGCCCCGAATGCCGGAATGTCCTACTGCCCCCATACTCTGGCAATCTGACCCTTGAAACCCAGCCCTATTACTGTACACAGCAGTGCACAGCAAGGTCCCACAATCAGCAATGTGATAATGACCAGATAATCTGTTTTAGTGATGTTGGTTGAGGGATAAATATTGGCCCAGGACACTGGGGGAGAACTTCCCATAGTGCTGCAGGATCGTTTACATCCACCTGAGAGAGCAGACGAGGCCTCGGTTTAATGTCTCATCCGAAAGACGGCACCTCCGACAGTACAGCACTCCCTCAGTACTGCACTAGGGATGTCGGCCTGGATTATGGGGCTCAAGTCTCTGGAGTGGGACTTGAACCCACGACCTTCTGACTCTGAGGTGAGAGTGCTGCCCACTGAGCCACAGCCGACACAAGTTGACACACGGACACATGACAAGTTTGTACACGGCAACTCACATGGCGTAATTGCAATGCTGGTCCTACGCGAGGACAGCGCCTCTAACCTTGTATTTCCAGAAGGCGGTTTGCACCAACTTGGCAGCCTCGTACAGCTCTCTCTGCTCGTGGTCCGACAAGGTCAGCTGGGCAAATTCGTTCTCCATCTTCTCACTGGTCGACGCGCTTAGGAACTCAGACCAATCGGCTGCTGACGGGAGAGTGGGTTTCTCGAAACTAACCTCGCTGATTGGTGACGAGGCAGGGCTTTGGCTTGCGTTAGAGGGAGGAGTCAGGGGCTCGCTGTACAAAGACCTAGAACATAAAAGGGAGCAAAGGTGATGAGCAACATTGCGAGGTGCACGAGGTATCTATCTCCTTTGACAGGTTTTCATATCAAACGACAGCAGCACGATTTCAGCAAGGAGCCAGTTTATCAACAATAACTTGCATTTAAATAGCACCTTTAGCGTCGTAAAACGTCCCAAGGTGCTTCACAGGAGCGTAATCAGACACAATTTGTCACCGAGCCACACAAGGAGGTATTAGGACATATGACCAAAATCTTGGTGAAAGAGAAAGATTTTAGGGTGCTTCTTAAAGACGGCGAGGGAGATGGAGAGGCGGAGAGGTTTAGGGAGGGAATTCCAGAGCTTAGCGCCTAGACAGCTGAAGGCACGGCCGCCAATGGTGGGGCAAAGGAAGTCGTGGAATGCGCAAGAGGCCAGAATTGGAGGAACGCAGCGATCTCGGAGAGTTGTAGGGCTGGAGGAGGTGACAGAGATGGGGGCGAGGCCGTGGAGGGACTTGAACACAAGGAAGAGAACTTTAAATTTGAGGCATTGCCGGACCGGGAGCCAATGTAGGTCAGCGAGCTCAGGTGTGATGGGTGAACGGGATTTGGTGCAAGTTAGGATACGGACAGCAGAGTTTTCGATGAGCTTAGGTTTATGGAGGGTGGACGATGGGAGGCCGTCCAGGAGAGCGTTGGAATAGTCGAATCTGGAGGTAACAAAAGCATGGATGAGGATTTCAGCAGCAGATGGGCTGAGGTAGGGATGGAGACGGGCGATGTTACGGAGGTGGAAGTAGGCGGTGTTGGTGATGGAGAGGAGGTTACGTGTTAAATGTAGGACTTTTTAATATATATATACATAAACAAAGTGTGGGCCTTGATACTGGATAGTTAGCCGAGCTGGATCCTGCCTTCAACCAATGCTCACGCATGCAGAAGCCGCAGGGTAGGTAAGGATCAGGGTAGAAGCCCTGGCTGATTTTTCCCTTCCGTAACCCAGCGGCACTGAGGATAACTATATGCCCTTACCACTGTCCCTACAAGGAGCGCTGCGCTGTCCTACATTACAATAGTGAATAATGACTACACTTCAAAACTATTTCATTGGCTGTAAAGCGCATTGGGACATCCTGAGGGTGTGAAAGGCGCTATATAAATGCAAGTCTTTCTTTTCTTGAGTGTTTTCCTCAAGTGGCTGATGCAGGTCACATCTGCAGTGATGTCAAACCGTCGGTGCCCATTGTGAGCGGCGAGTACTGGAATGGTTGAAACCTCAACTTCAGACTGCTTAACAGTGCAGTTAGTCCCATCGTACCATGCATGTCAGAAATGGCACAAAACAACAAAAAGGAACCTTGTTCAACCTGGACCAATACCGATTGGGGAGTATCCAGAAGGTGCTGCCTGTGTCCACCATTACACATTTGAAGTGGATGAAGTGCCCACTACACTTAATACAGCAACAGCCCTGCAGCTAGAATCTGACTGGTGTTACATATTCTCTGAGCTTTCAACCTTCCTCTCTTGTTTCTCCTAACTTCCTGGGATGGCAGGAATGACGTATGAAGAGAGATTGGGTCGATTTGGCTTATATTCGCTAGAGTTTAGAAGAATGAGAGGGGATCTCATTGAAACTTATCAAATTCTAACAGGACTAGACAGACTAGATGCAGGAAGGATGTTCCCGATGGCGGGGGAGTCCAGAACCAGGGGTCACAGGATAAGGGGTAAGCCATTTAGGACTGAGATGAGGAAGAATTTCTTCACCCAGAGAGTGGTGAACCTGTGGAATTTTCTACCACAGAAGACAGTTGAGGCCAATTCATTAAATATATTCAAGAAGGAGTTAGATATTTTTCTTAAGGCTAAGGGGATCAAGGGATATGGGGAGAAAGCAGGGACAGGGTACTGAATTTGGATTAACAACAGAAAATGCTGGAAAAACTCAGCAGGTCAGGCAACATCCGTGGAGAGAAATTTGAGTTGGCGTTTCGGGTCGAAACCCTTCTTCAAAACTGGAAAGAAAAGAAAATAGATCGAAGGCAAAGCTGCGATCGAACAACAGAAGAAAAAGAGACAATAAAAGGTATTCGAAGCCAGACGAGATGGTAATCGGCCCGTGGAGACAAAAGGCAGCTTTGCCTTCGATCTATTTTATTTTCTTTCCAGTTTTGAAGAAGGGTTTCGACCCGAAACGTCAACTCAAATTTCTCTCCACGGATGTTGCCTGACCTGCTGAGTTTTTCCAGCATTTTCTGTTGTTATTTCGGATTTCCAGCATCTGCAGTATTTTGCTATCGTACTGAATTTGGATGATCAGCCATGATTGCATTGAAAGGCGGAGCAGGCTTGAAGGGCCGAATGGCCTACTCCTGCTCCTATCTTCTATGTTTCTATGTTTCCAAGTACACCATCTGACTTGCTCTTCCTTCTCCCCACATGCTCACATTGTTGAAATCAAGTCTCATCATCGTTCCTTCTCCAACTCTAAATGATTCTGTCCCAGGACCTCAAACCTGTGGATTTCCTCACCTCCCTCAGTTTCCTCTTCCTCCGACAATCTAAAACCTGAGCTTGGCAATCACCTAATTATTACCAGAAAATGCTGGAAATACTCAGCAGGTCAGACAGCATCGGTAGAGAGAGAAACAGAGTTAACGTTTCAGGTCGATGACCCTTCGTCAGATCGGTCATCGTTCTGACAAAGGGTCATCGACCTGAAATGTTAACTTTGTTTCTCTCTCTACCGATGCTGTCTGACCTGCTGAGTATTTCCAGCATTTTCTGTTTTTATTTCAGATTTCCAGCATCCACAGTATTTTGCTTTTGGCCTAATTATTACCTCTTGATTCATCTCCTCTATATTCAATTTTTATTGGTGCCCTGCAATATGGACTTTGGACTGTCGCCCAGGTATATTAACAATAATAATAGAAGGTTCCCTGAGTTACTGACCGAAGCTGAGATAAACTGGGTAAATGGTCCACATCTGCCAGGTAACTGGCCAACCAGCTTAAGGTGGTGTTCACACTGGGGATGTCTCCTCGCTCAGACATTGGAAATTCCATAGGGATGAAGGTTTCCCGCTTGATCCTGTCTGGCGTTGCTTCAATGATCTGTTCAGCCAAGGACATCATATTAGCCTGAAGAGGTAAAAGCAACATAAGTATATTTTCCTTTGTCCTCCCAACACCATTGTTCTAAAATGTTAATTTAGGGCTTTGGAGGGAAGACAGGGAGAGGGCAATGGAATTAGCAACTCAATTGTTGAAAAATTTTTCCTCAGAAAACTTAGCTATCAAAAATATTACTAGTCAATATTATATTTTGTGCTTTCCTGCATCATGTGGCTTAACATCTGCAATATAAAAATAGGCCACAAGCGAATGCAGTGATATATACGCCACAGAAGGGCATGTATTCCCCACACCTCCATTTTCTCCTGAGAGTGCTGACTCATGCTGGGGTACGATCCTACAGTTGCTAGCAGCCCTCCTTGGTTGAATGACCATGCCTCGCGCGTCAGCTGAGACAACAGGATATTCCACCATGGGGGGCAGCACATGCCAAGTCTGATCCTGCTATCCACGCACACGCACACCATCCTGCAGGTGTGGCTGGATAGGGATCAGGAGCTGGAGCATTGGCTGCTCTTATTTCCCTTCCTGGCCTCAGCTGCTGAGACCAGCAGCAGCACTCCAACAACCACTGGCCCAGCTGAAAGAAGCCGACTCGGTACAGACCAGTGACTGAAACAGGAGGCTCTCCTGGTTCTAGCCCACTCTGCCGACACTCGCTGTCTGGATTCACACATGAAGAATGGCTCCTTGGGTGAGGGCTACTGGCATCCACAGCTAGAGTCAGCATCCTCAGGAAAAAGAAACGGCCAAGAAAATCGAAGCATAAATTGGATAAACATTTCTTGTCCTTTGTAGTTGAAGGTTCCCATCATCACTACATCAGCAGGGTGCTTATACTACTTCTCATACCTGCAAATCATCCATATGTTGGAGGCACTCCTCATTCTCCTTGTACGATAACAGTTCTGCATCCACCATCTCCCTCTCTGATAACATTAGAACACTGATGTCTTGCTTCTGTTGTACCCTGTGAGCAATGGACCCTGTGCTGAGACCCGAGACCTTCCTTATCACTGCAGGCTGCCCCGTCGCAGTCTGTGCTGCCACGCTGACGTAAATCTCCTTCTGGCTCCACTTTGGACTGGTCTGGTTCCCGACATTCCTGCATCCGGTGGCTAGGGGCAAAGGGAATTCTGAGGTACGTTGGGAAGGTTCCCTGGGACTCTTTCTCTCCATTTCGGAATCGATTGCATTGGGGGGTGATTGCTTCGGGCTGGAGCTCAGTTTGGCGGCCATCTTCTGCTCCAGGTTTAGTGGTGGAGTCAACGATTTGTCTGGCCTGGAGTGGAAGTGTTCTGTGTTTAGCTTGTGTTTCTTGGAAGCTGGGAGGTCCCGCTGGCTGTCATTTCCATGGTACTGCAGGGATTCCGACCTCGGCCGTCTGAGATCTGATGGAAGAAAGAAAGGCTTGTGTTTATGTATCTCTTTACTGTATCTCATAGAGACATCTCAAAAGTGCTTCACATAGAATCATAGAATCATACAGCACAGATGGAGGCCATTCGGCCCATCGTGCCTGAGCCAGCTCTTTGAAAGAGCTCTCCAATCAGTCCCCGCTCTTTCCCCATAGACCAGGAAATATTTCCCCTTCATGTACTTAGCCAATTCTCTTTTGAAAGTTATTATTGAATCTGCTTCCGCCGCCCTTTAATGAAGTGCAATTCTGTTAATTAGTTTGAAAGCAGTGACTGTTGCTACGGACCTTGTGGGCTACACTTGCTTCCCATTCACTAGACTCATACATGAAGAAAGATCATCTGGGTGAGGGAATAGAGGGCAGTCAGAGCCTTCGATCCACATCCTAGCAACCAATCAGTCCCCGAATCTGATATGAATGGGAGAACAGCCACACCACGAAGAGAAAGGACATCAGTTATGTCCTTACTTACATAATCCACACTTGACAACTGGCACTTGGGACCCATGGGAACATAGGAACAGGAGCAAGCTATTCAGCCCCTCGAGCCTCTTCTGCCATTGATGAGATCATGGCTGATCCTAAACCAAGGCAGTTCTAGATGTGGCTTTCAAAGATGGCTGCCTTATAATCTTATGACCACCTAGTGGTTATGGTACCCAGAGGTCGTGAGTTCAAATCCCACCATTAGAGCACTTGGCCAGATTGGGACACTGATTGGTTGCTAGGATGTGGATTGAAGGCTCTGACTGCCCTCCATTCCCTCACCTTTCTTCATGTGTGAGCGTAGTGAGTGGTGGCAGGGTATTCACTGGGGGAGGTCAACTGACGTTCACACAATTGCTTCATTCAGCTTGCACACCACAGAGCAGGGACCAGCCCGGTTATCTTTCTGGTCTGTATCCGCAGGACCAGACTGGGCCGTGAGGAAGCTCATCACTGGGCAGGCAGAAACCGAGCAACAGACCATCTGCTCCCTCGGGTGCAGGAGGGTGCTAGCCCAGAAAGTGCAGCGAAAACAGAAGAGTTCACATCCTCATTAACAAAGGGCCTGGGTTTCAATCCAGCCCAGGCTGAGGGGGTGGACCGCTCTTCTCTCCTCTCTATGCTGGTTGTAAAGATTCTATATGAAATGAATTTGCAGTTCAGTCCAGCTCCTAGTGGACACTGGACAACAGGCATAGAACTGTACATAACTGGAGACTAATTAGCAATATTACTCAGAGAGGCTGCAGGATGGTTGATGTTGGGAACGGAAAATGCCACATTGGTAGGTAGAAAACACTCTTCAGAGACTGAGACACATTGTTGGGCATAATAGAGGGAGCTAGATACTCTGGGCTGGATTTTGTCAATGTGGGGCGGGACTCCCACCTTTTGGGTGGTAGTCCCGCCTCCATCGATTTGTGGCCAACCCACGCGATTTTCCCTTGATTGACCTTGTTGAGCCCGGGCTCATCAGGCCAATTAAGGGACACCCGGTTACAAGTGACATCAGGGATTGACATTTCATCTGTCAAGAGCTTTTGACAGATGAAATATCAGCGTTTGACAGTTCTGTGAAGCTGTCAAACACTGACAATCTGACTTCTAACTTGAGTCCTTCTCCACAGACTCATTTAGAAATCTCTCCAGAACAGAAAGCAGAAGGCTGCAACTTTTGACAGCTCGCGGCCATTCTGCTTTCTGTGGCGGTGAGATGAGGGACTCCCGAGACCTGAAGGAAGGAAGCCTGCATTAGTAAGTAACGGTAAGTAAAACTTATTTAAACGCTTAATTGGCAGTTAATTGGCACTAATCCCCTTCCCGCCTCGGGGAGGCGGCTCCCAGCACAGGTCGGGTACCCGCCTCCTGGGAAACGGGCATGAAGGTGGGTTGGGGGCAGGAAGGGTTTGTGCCACCCGATTCTGCAATTTTCCCCCCACTCCCGCCTCCACAGGGCTTGGAAATTCGAGCCCTCTGTGTCTAACCCGTGCTGTACTTGCCCTGGAAGTGTCTGATGGGACAGTGTAGAGGGAGCTTTAATCTGTGTCTAACCCATGCTGTACCTGCCCTGGGAGTGTTTGATGGGACAGTGTGGCGGAAGCTTTACTCTGTATCTAACTTGTGCTGTACCTGCCCTGGGAATGTTTGATGTGACAGTGTAGAGGGAGCTTTACTCTGTATCTAACCCATGCTGTACCTGCCGTGGGAGTGTTTGATGGGACAGTGTAGAGGGAGCTTTACTCTGTATTTAACCCATGCTGTACCTGCCCTGGAAGTGTTTGATGGGACAGTGTAGAGGGAGCTTTACTCTGTATCTAACCCGTGCTGTACCTGCCGTGGGAGTGTTTGATGGGACAGTGTAGAGGGAGCTTTACTCTGTATCTAACCCGTGCTGTACCTGCCCTGAGAGTGTTTGATGGGGACAGTGTAGAGGGAGCTTTACTCTGTATCTAACCTGTGCTGTACCTGCCCTGGGAGTGTTTGATGGGACAGTGTAGATGGAGATTTGCTTTTTAAGCTGATCTGTGTTGATCACACTTGGGAGTGTTTGATGCTGACACGCGGTTCTTAAAATAGAATTGTTCCATTCCTCAGCACGAACATCCAGACTTTGATTAGTACAAGCTTCACTGGGAAAAAAAAACACAGGACCACGAACACACAAAGCAGTGATTGCTAAATACATACAGAAATGATTAATGTGCACCTGTGGTAGGAGATGTGCTGACACTCTTCTGGGACTCCTGGCTGCTGATACTGCCGCTGTTCCACTGTCCGATCCAGCCGTCACTCCCTGACTTCGCAGTGGGAGAGCAAACCATCCCGGGAGTTTGGGAAAGGCCGGGGAGCTGTGATTCATCTTCCCTCTGTAGTTCTTCCAGGTACTCTGCCAGCTTCACGTGCCCCCTTGAGCGGGCGATTGTCAGGGGCAAACGGCCCAGTGAATCAGGGATGGAGAGAGCTCGGTGGTCCCACTTGTACAGAACAACTGCTGCTTCGGTATGCCCCAAAGCACAAGCCCACATCTGGTTAAAAGAAAGGACCAATTATTTCACTATTGCATGTCCTTCCTGGCAGAGTGAACAATTAAAAATAAAAATGAGAACTCGCTCTCAATTGCAGCAGCACGTTCTCCAATGTTGACGAGCTGATGCATTTCTTCTTGGAGTTCGTGAAAGCAAGTTCTTCCTTTCTTTAATCAGCTCCAACCCAACACATGGTGGAGACATTAGCTGCTTTTGCGTGGTGTGTGACTTTTATTGGTGCCTCCAGCTCCCTAAAACGCAGCCAGCTGCAAGACAAGTGTGAATGTGGCGGGTCTCGCTGAAGCCAGCAGCTGTGAAGATCCAATTCTAGCGTCTCCGGACAGTTTTACATTTGGCTCTTGGCCAGCGGGCTCCACATATCCTGCGCTTCCAGGAGCCGGTGCTACTGGTGTAGCTCCCGCACCGTGTAAAGGCAGTAACAACAACTTGCATTTATATAGCACCTTTAACGTAGTAAAACGTCCCAAGGCACTTCATAGGAGCATTATCAAACAAAATTTGACCCTGAGCCACATAAGGAGATATTAGGACAGGTGACCAAAAGCTTTGTCAGAGAGGTCGGTTTTAATGAAGGTGTTAAAGGAGGAGAGGGAGATAGAGGTTGAGGGAGGGAATTGCAGAGCTTAGTGCCTCGGTGGCTGGAGGCACGGCCACCAATGGTGGAGCGAAGGAAATCGGGATAATAATAATAATAATAATAATAATAATAATAATAATCAACTTTATTGTCATTGTTAGTGCACAAGTGCAGTACAACGAAATGTAGGCTTGCGGCTCCCGAGAGTGTACATTTAGATTAAGACATTTAAACATTCAACATACATTTGGCTTGTAGTATATTAACATAAACATAACCATAATAAAGTGCATTGGCAGATGTGCAGGCTTTAGAGTTTGTTTGTGGAGTTCAGTAGGATGACAGCCCTGGGAAAGAAGCTGTTCCTAAATCTGGTCGTACGGGTGCGAATGCATCTGTAGCGTCTCCCAGATGGCAGGAGGGCGAACAGACTCTGGCTGGGGTGGGTAGGGTCTTTGATGATGGTCCGTGACCTCTGTAAACAGCGTTTCTGGTATATGTGCTCTATGGTCGGTAGCCGGGTGCCGGTAATGCGTTGGGCAGTTTTGACTACCCGCTGCAGGGCTTTCCGGTCATAGTAGCTACAGCTGCCATACCATACTGTGATACAGTTCGTCAGGATGCTCTCTATTGTGCAGCGGTAAAAGTTAGAGAGGATCAGGGGTGACAGGTTACATCCCTTCAGCCTCCTTAGGAAATATAGGCGCTGCTGGGCCTTCTTCACCAGAGAGGAGGTATTGAGTGACCAGGAGAGGTCTTCCGTGATGTGGACTCCGAGGAACTTAAATTGGAGGAGTGCAGAGATCTCGGTGGGTTGTGTGGCAGGTGAAGGAGGTTCTAGAGATAGAGGGGGTCGAGGCCAAGGAGGGATTTGAACACGAAGATAACATTTTAAATTTGATGCTTGCTGGACCGGGAGCCAATGTAGGTCAGCAGCAATGTTCCCTGTAATTTTTTGGGGGGGCCCGGGAGGCCCCTTTAACAGGCTGCATGGCCCACGCATGCGCGGTTTTTCTATTTAAAAGCCGGCTGTATGGGAGCCCTGGAGCGCTGCGCCGCTGAGTTAAAGGGAACATTGGTCAGCAGCAGGGAGCCTGCAGAACGCTCCTCCGTGTACTTTCTAAACGGAGCTGACACTTTACTTACCAGGGGTGTGCAGGAGAAGTGATCAACGTTCAATGGATCCACCTCCAGCTCTAGATCAATACTATCTGCATGCTTTGCGCTGTGAAGAGACACAAACAAGCCGTTAACGGAGCAGTTTCCAGTCACGAGCCAGTGTACTGGTAATTTATTGGCAGGGTGGGTGTGAAAGATTCCTCTCTGGAATATTCTTCCAACACCTCTCACATGAGAAAAACCTGTCGTCTGATGGGCTACCCCTCTCTCAGCTCTGGCCTCCCATCTCTCTCTCTCTGTGTCACATCCTCCCCTTGCCTCTCTATTAAACACTACTATGGTCATTGCTCCTCTCAGCTTTCCTTTATTTCCCTATGCACTTTTCCTCCTTCTTCCAGCCTCATAATGGCCAAACTGATCCCCATCACTGGCTCTAGCTCATTCTTTCGCACAGATACAAAAGTATGGAACTCCTCACCCCCTTAGTCAGCCTTCCACCCACAAGCTTCAGGCGTTCAAACTCAAACTATGTATAACTTAGAGAGTATATTGTTAGCTTGGGCCCGGACTTTAAGCTGGCGTTGAGGTTTGGCCACCCGATATAGAAACCGCCCGGTTCTCATTCCCATTGAAACACCCTCGGTTTTGGTTTCTCAATAATTAAATAAATATAGGAATTAAGGCATCAGTGCCCACTCCGAACCTACTCTAAGCAACTTTTCCTACCAAAATATTTCTACTATAACTGCACACAGACACCTTAGTAGAGCAGCAATCAATGAGTGACGGCCTGAAGGTTTGATTCCCATTGTGCAAAATTCCTGATCTCAGTCACACAGCCAGTGCGGGAGGTCCCACAACCATACCCCAATAATGTACCTTGACCTCAGAAGACTTCCCCTTATTGCACCCTGAAGCCAAGCCCTCACTGGGAGAACCTGCCCATGAAGATAAAATAAAACAGAGCAACATAGTATTGATACAACACTTCTCACACGCCCGGTGTTAATCACTACTGCCCTTGTTTACTGCAGAAACACAAGTGTGCCCATCACCTCACAGAAGGGGATCACTTGTGCCTGGTCGCTGCTTACCGCCATTTGATGAGTGTCTGGATCAACGTGGCATAGCCCTGGGCAGCCGCCAGGTGCAGGAGGGTCATTCCTCGGAAGGTCTTGGAATGGATGAGATGTTTGGATTTGACCCAGCAGGCGCGACTCATCATCTTCTCACACACCAGCACCACGCGGTTCTCGAAGGAGCAGCTAGCCACCCTGGACGCACACTGCACAACGGGGCGAGGAACACACACGGAGATCAGTCCTCTCACATGCAACTGTGTGAGGCTCAAAGGGACAATAACAACAACAACGGTGGCATTTATACAGCGCCTTTAACTTTACGGCACAGAAACAGGCCACTCAGCCTGTTCGCAACCTTGGTGTCGTATTTGACCCCGAGATGAGCTTCCGACCGCATATCCGCTGCATCGCCAAAACCGCCTACTTCCACCTCCGGAACATCACCCAACTCCGCCACTGCCTCAGCTCATCTGCTGCTGAAACCCTCATCCATGCCTTTGTTACCTCCAGACTTGACTATTCCAACGTACTCTTGGTCAGCCTCCAGCCTTCCACCCTCCGTAAACTTGAGGTCATCCAAAACTCTGCTGCCCATGTCCTAACACGCACCAAATCCCGTTCACCCATCACCCCTGTGCTCACTGACCTACATTGGCTCCCGGTTAAGCAACACCTCAATTTTAAAATTCTCCTCCTTGTTTTCAAATCCCTCCATGGCCTCGCCCCTCTCTATCTCTGTAACCTCCTTCAGCACCTACAACCCTCCGAGATCTCTGCACACCTCCAATTTTGGCCTCTTGCACATCCCCGATTTTAATCGTTCCACCATTGGCGGCTGTGCCTTCAGCTACCAAGGCCCTAAACTCTGGAATTCCACCCTAAACCTTTCTATCTCTCTCCTCCTTTAAGACTCCTTAAAACCTACTTCTTTGACCAAGCTTTTGGTCATCTGTCCTAATATCTCCTTATGTGGCTTGGTGTCAAATTTTGTTAGATGTCACTCCTGTGAAGCACCTTGGGACATTTTACTATGTTAAAGGCACAATATAAATGCAAATTTTATATATTAGGACAGGTGACCAAAGGCTTGGTCAAAGATGTAGGTGTGTGGGAGCTGGATTAACATCAGTACAGATACAGTCAGCAACTCAGGGCGCCTTTGAGTCAGACGGTTGTGGGTTCAAGTCCCACTCCAGAGGCATAAGCACAAAATCTAGGTTGACACTTCAATGCAATACTGAGGGGGTGCTGCACTGTCGGAGGTGCCATCTTTTGGATGAGACATTAAACCGAGGCCCAGTCTGCCCTCCTGGGTGAATGTAAAAGATTTCATGGCGCTATTACGAAGAAGAGCAGGGGAGTTCTCATTGTTTCGTGGCCAATATTTATCCCTCAACTAACACCTAAAAACAGATTATGTGGTCATTATTTGAATCCTGTGTGTGGGAACTTGCTGTGCGCAAATTGGCTGCCGCGTTTCCTACATTAAAACAGCGACTACACTTCAAAAGTACTTCAGTGGCTATAATGCATTTTGGGACGTCCTGTGGTCGTTAAGGTGCTATATAAATGCAAGTTCTTTCTTTCTGCAAGTTTCAAATCATGCCCTTTTTCCTATGACACGTAGTATCTTACTTATTTTGTCAGGACCCCTCTTAGTCGCCTCCCCTCACTCTATCCTCATATGGCATGCAAATGAAAAGCTTGGGCAGCCGAGGCAGGAGATCGCCTGAACATGTGCCGTTAGTTTTGGCTCCCAAAGATCTTACGATTTGCCATACCTGTGCCTGGTTGTTGCCATCCCCTCCTCCTAATCCTCCTCCTAATCCTCCCCCTCCAGTCTGCTGGTGGTGCTGGTGAGATCCCATCTCCGACATCCGCCTTTCCATCTGCTCCAGGCGCTCCAAGATGGACATCCTGAACTGGTTGTCTAGAAAAACAAGAGAAAGCACAGGTCAGCACCTGCAATACCAGAACACGGTGGCTCAGTCAGACCAGCCCTGGAACAATCCAGGCCTCTGTATTATGACAAGTCTAGTAACAGAACCGCTAGACTTCCTTTGTGGGTATGGTAGCATAGTGGTTATGTTACTGGACTAGTAATCCAGAGACTTGGACTAATAATCTGGTAGACGTGAGTTCAAATCTCACCATTGCAGTTTGTGAATTTGAAATCAGTTAATTAAATAAATCTGGAATAAAAAACTAGTGGTGACCATGAAGTCATCAGATTGTCATAAAAACCCAACGGGTTCACTGATGTCCCTTTAGAGGAAGGAAACCTGCTGTCCTTACCTGGTTTGGGCCTATATGTGACTCCAGCCTCACAGCAATGTGGTTGACTCTTAACTTTTCTCTGAAATGGCCTAGCAAGCCCCTCAGTTGTCACCACCACCTTCTCAAGGGCAATTAGGAATGGGCAATAAATGCAGTCCTTGCCAGCAACACCCGCATTCAATGAATAAATTAAAAAAGTACCTGGGGTCAGATGACCCAGTTATAGGGTGACCATAGTTTCTAGACCAAATCCGGGGAGACACAGGGTGAGAGCACAGCAAAATAGCCAGGAGAGAAAATGTAAGTTGTGCAGCATAGCGAGGCAAATTTTTTTAGCAGCACATATACACTACAAATGCAAAACAAATGTGCATATAATTACCGCGGATGTGACGACACTGTTCAGTCCATTGACCTCAAACTATGATTATGTCTAACGGTATGATATGCATATGTTCCAACGAATATGGCTGTAGTCTATTCAGGGATGAGTTTCATGAACCAGGGACTCTTCCGGTTGTTTGCCCGGGACACAGTACCTCATCCAGGGACTGTCCTCGGACAGCTGGGATGTTTGGTCACCCTATCCAGTTAGGGTCCATCCGGTGGAAGAATGTGTCACAAATGGTTCCAGGTCACCCAGATTCCAAATGTTTCCCCACCGCCCCCCCCAACAAACATTTTTCTGCGTCAAAAGCTAAACACAACCTAAAATAAAACAATGACAATTGGTCTGTGACGCAGTTTTTCTTCTGAGTAATAAAAACAAGGGGGGTTTTCCTCTCCAATTTGTCTGGTGAATCACCCAAAAGTCCCCTCCCACTCTGTGCTGCCCCTGGATTTCCTGGGGCTTCCCTTTAAATCGCCACCATTTGCACTGCAGCAGCACTGGACACAGGGGTAAGGTTGCCAACTCTGGTTGGACGTAGTCCAGGAGGTTTGATCACATGACCTCCAGCCGCCCCGCCCCACACTCCTGCCATTGGTCGCCCGACATGCCCATCCTCGCGGTGCCTCGTCTTCCTTCGGCCAATCAGAAAACGAACAGACTCTCCGTTACCCGATTGGATGATTCTTGATTGTCAGTCAAACAGCATTTTTCCCCAAACTCTAATACTTTTATAACTAATAAACAAAAGCGTTTGAAGGAAATGAAACAAAAACACACCATTTTTTTTTAACGCCCCTATGATTTTCCTTGTGGATTGTTTGCAGCAGGGTCCAGGAGATTAACCTTTAATTCCTGGAGACTCCAGGACAATCCTGGAGGAGTTGGCGACTTTACTATCAGCTGCTGAGCGGAAAGCCCAGGCCTCACTGTCTGGGCTCATGACCGAACAGCAGAGGTCACTTTGAGAGGGCAGCCAGCGCCTGTGGAACTGAACCTCAACAAGGAGCCTTCAGGAGAGGCGGGGGAGAAACCGGGAGGGAGATAAAATACCGGGATAAAAACACAACAGCTATTCTCATAAAAGCAGCATTGTCAATGGCGACATGTTTTTAAAACCTTCTTTGAGGATCAAAATTCATACAAGAACAATGAATAATTCCCTCTCAGCCCCATTTCCCTCCCTCTGACTGTGTGACAGCATCGGATGGGACTCCACCCACTGACTACTGCTAAATACTGCAGTGTTGCTGTCTGCAGCACGTCCAGACTGCAGTGGACACTCTGGGGAGGGGGAAGCACGTAACAGCCCATCTTAAGAGTGGGATGCATCCATCAATTAACTCCCCTACGCACCTCCTGTCTGCTAACGTGGGCTGCAGTCTGCAACTGTGAAGTAGGGTTGTCAACCCTTCAGGATTGCCCTGGAGTCTCCAGGAATTAAATATTAATTTCCGGGACACTGCTTTGAGCAAAAACCCAGGGAGAAATAAAATCAGAGGGGCGTTAAAAAACATGTTTTTTTTTTCCATTTTCAGCTGAGAACTAACAAAAGGGCAATGCACTTAAAATCCAGAGCATGGGATGGGCTGGTCGGGACTAATAGACTTCTCTTGTTCCTTAAAATACTTAAGTCCAAGACTTAGAGAGGATTTAATAATCTGTTAATAGTCTAACAATCCATCACCTGTCTCTTGTGAAAGTAGTTAGTGGATCGAAGGGCAAATTCAGTGAGGCTGCCTGCCTTCCTACTTGCTAACAACACTGCCTCGCTAAATTTGTCTTTTAAACTTTCAGCCTGTTGTTCTTCCAACTGGTTCTTGCTATTCCTGTATAAAGGAATATACAGGCTGAAGGTGCCACTTATGGTGAAGAGTCCCATCATAGGAACAGGAGGAGGTCATACAGCCCCTCGAGCCTGTTCCACTATTCAATTAGATCAAGGCTGAACTGTATCTTAACTCCATCTACCCGCCTTGGTTCCGTAACCCTTAATACCCTTCGCCTAACAAAAATCTATCGATCTCAGTTTACAAAGTTTCAATTGAGCCCCAGCCTCAACAGCTTTTTGGGAGAGTTTTCCGGATTTCCACTACCCTTTGTGTGAAGAAGTGTTTCCTGACATCACCGCTGAACGGCCTAGCTCTAATTTTAAGGTTATGCACACATGTCCTGGGCTCCCCCCACCCGAGGAAATAGTTTCTCTCTCTACACTATCAAATCCTTCAATCATCTTGAACACACCTTAGATCACCCCTTAGTCTTCTATACTCAAAGATGTACAAGGCTAGTCTGTGCACCTGTCCTCATAATTGAACCCTTTTACCCCCTTTTAGCATCTACTCCAGGATGGTGGTGCCAGGTATGGCAAAGCCCCCCACCTTCTCTTGGCTAAGGGTGCCAGTATTGTGAAGAGCCCCATTTCCTCAGCCTGATGGTAGATGCCTATTGACCTGCTGTGCTTTCTCCAGCTCTTTCTGTTATTATTTAGTATACTATGCAGCTTGGATGGAACTCCCCGGAGAAAACAAATTGAATTTGGAAGTTTCTTGAACAGCCTTACACGAGCAAATTTTCCAAGTGTCCTTTATTATCCTTGTTATGGGGGACACCAAGCGACAGAACCATTCAACGGGTGAAAATAAGACGATAAGAACAATTTCTAGGAACAGTAAAAGGCCATGAGGCCCAACAAACCCATTTTCAGGCAGCAACCCCGTCTATCCACTTTTCACCAGATCCCTCAATCCTTTGTCTATCCTGAATCCTTTACATGGTCTGCATTAATGGCCTTCCTGACTAATTTATATAAAATAAACAAATACTCCCATTTATGTCGCCCTCTCAAAACACTTCACAGCTAATGAATTAGTTTTGAAGTGTAGTAATTGTTATACTACAGTGACCCATAGCACTCTCATCTCTGTGTCAGAAGATTGTGGGTTCCAGCGACTTGAGCCCATAATCCAGGCTGACACACCAGTGCAGTTCTGAGGGAGTGCTGCACTGTCCGAGGTGCCGTCTTTCAGATGAGATGTTAAACCGAGGCCCCGTCTGCCCTCTCAGGTGGATGTACAAGATCCCACGGCACTATTTCAAAGAAGCTCAGGGAAGTTCTTCCCGGTGTCCAGGGCCAATATTTATCCCTCAACCAATATCACTAAAACAGTTTATCTGATCAGCATCACAAGCTTGCTGTGTTCAAATTGGCTGTCGCATTTCCTACATTACAACAGTGACTACACTTCAAAAGTAATTGATTGGCTGTAAAGTGTTTTGGGACATCCTGAGGTCATGAAAGGCGCTATAGAAATGCAAGTCTTTCTTTCTTTTCTTCACGGTTGTAAGGAGTGAGCATTTGGCATCAGAGTGTCAAAGACACTGGAATCGCAGTTTCATTCGATGACTCTTGTGATCCCTGGGTCCAAGCACATTGACAATGGCAGAATTTGGGAAGTGAAATCGATGTACTTCATTGGTAAATGCACTGCCCAGTGTGATAGTGAGACCTGTTTATTAAGCTTCTTTCTGACAAAGCCACTCAATAAAGCATGAAGGAATTACAGAGTGGCTTCACCCCTTGGGTGTTGCTAGACAGTACTGTATGTGTCTTTGCAGTTGATGAGCCTGTGTTTCTGCATTAGAGGACCCTGATCCAGAGGCGAGAGTGCTACCAACAGCCAAGCTGACAGTGCCTTCATGGCGCAGTGCTTGACAAGCCTGATTTTGTTGGGGTTGGTGGAGGGTGGAAACCAAAAGAGTGGGTCACTTTAGTCAGCTCAAATGCCAAGCACAAGTGATACATGCTTTGACATGTTAGATTATTGTAAAGGAAAAGGTTGCGCCAAACTTTTTTTTAATTAACAAAGTTAGTACACACTTAAAAATAAAGGTGGTTGGAATAGCTGCACTTGCTCACAAAGAGAGATTTGCCCAAAGAGTCCTTGTGCGCACTGACTGAGAGATTTGACTGTTCTGCCAAGTCAGCATTCAATTGCATTGAGGAGCTTGCCTCTGGCATTACACACCACTTGGTGTCTAATGGAGCATAGGCCTCTGGTACATCAACTACAAGGGCAGAAACAGCACTGTCGAACCATTCAACAGTACCAAGCCCCCCCAGGGGATGCAGCCACTCCAATAACAAAACCTTCCTTCGTCCATTATTGAGTGGCTTTGTCTGAGAAAAGGTTAATAAACTGGACGGGTTCTGCCGTCAAAGCATCAGAAACCTCTCCGATACAGTGGCTGTGGGATATACAGTTTTTCCCACAGCAACTGAGCCATAATAAACAAGACATCAGTGGTCTATAATGTTACAGTGAGGGTTTACGGGGGATGTGGAAGCAATGTGCAGACCAAAGCTAGACTGATCCATTTTGCACTGACTGAAAGGGTGGTTGTAGCAGGTTCAGTAGTAACTTTCAAAAGGGAATTGGATATGTACTTGAAAAGGGCTATGGAGAAAGAGATGGACTGAATGGCCTCCTTCTGTGCTGTAAGATGCTATGATTTGATGATTTTGATTCCATGACAATATACAAGTACTCCAAGGGGGAAAAATTCGGTTGCTTTGCGCCTCACGTTGGTGCCTTAAGAGGGCGCTAACGGGGCACAAAGCAACTAGCGCCCAGGCACGGCGATGCTTGCGCCGTTCATGAAATTGACCAGACATTTTGCGGCGGTGCTAAACACTACCACCACGATCTCCTGCGCCTGCAGATCGTGACGTCAGTCGAGCGTGCAACGCCTCGGACCGGATATTGAGTGGCGCCCCTGCCTTTCTGCTTGCCGCTAGCAACGACAGGTTCAGGGGAATGTTTTGCAGTCGGGAAGGGACTGGGGGAGCGCTATTTAAAGGCGACCGCTTCTTGCCTTTTTTTGTTGGCGGCATTTTTGCTCCACGCATTCTGAGACTTCTAGAGACATTCAACGCTGTGTGAAGGAGTTTTGGGTTCTGAGCAGCACTTTGCGGGTTCATTTTGATTTGACCTTCCTTGCATCGATTTAGAAGAGACTGTGGGGGCTGCACTCTGAGCTCTGTCCTTGGGCCTCTCCATTGTTCTTTCCAGCAGATTTGATGTACAGGTCTCTCCAGGCCGAGATTCAAGGCTGCAATGAGCAGGGTGTGGATGGAGAGCAAGATCGACCCTCCCCTTTAAGAACTGGCCGGCGCCAGTGTGTCTGTGTTCCATTGCTGACTGACATACATGAGCTTTGCCAGCGCTCTGAGGTAGCGCCTCGCTCCTCGGCGTTAGCGCCTTAAGAGAGGTGTGCAGCATCTGATTTAGCACTCCAATCACCTCCAGGGGCAATAGAAGCCAAGTTTGCAGTCGGAGCCGAAAATTAGCGCCAGGCACTAAACTTCGCGCCCGGCCGATAATTGCGCCCCAAGCGGGGCGATACAGAATTTCTCCCCCCAAATTTTTTCAGAGGAATTATTTTTGACCTCCTCTTCTCTTTAGTGGCCTCATTCATTTTGGGATATGGTGCCATGGGTACTGACAGCCCTCTGGTACCTTGCCCAAATGGGCATCCGGCAATTATAGATCTGAATGGCAGCAGGTTCTTCGATGGTGGAAGCATTAGTCGAGCCCAATCCTGTCCTCACCCAACGTGCACACACACCTTCCAGCAGGGGTTAACTAGATATCGAGCCTGTCAGATTTTCCCCTCCCTAGTCTTGGGCTCCCCTGTTGCTGCCCTGGCTGTGATCAGCTAACTCAATACAGACCAGGAACTGGACCTTCCTGGCCAGCAACACTCCTTGTGGTGCACACAATAATATCTGGTACATTAACTAGAATGGTACCAGGGCTGAGGGACTTCATGTTATGTGGAGAGACACGAAAAGTTGGGAGTGTTCTCCTTAGAGCAGAGAAGGTTAAGGGAAATGTAATTGAGGTTGTAAGAGCCATGAAAGCTTAAGAAAATACTTTAAAATAGTGGTTAAATGGCATAATACAGTTAATTTACCTGACCGACTTATTGTACTAAGAAACCCCCTATTTTCTTGCTCCAGTAGTATAGTCCGAGACACCCCCTTCATTCTTGCCACAATGGTACAGTCCCTAAGCCACACATGGTGTGCAGCCATTTTACAGTTTAAACTGCACGTGGCTGAAGGAGGCAGAAGTTGTGAGGTTTGGAGCAATACAGTTTTTGACCGTGTTCGTTTATACGTGTTTGCTTTGTAATTCCGTTTGTTAAGTGTTATAGTAAACAGTTTAAAAGACAAAGCTACGTTTGGGAACGTTTTATTTCGACACGCGTCTACTCGTTGTTAAAAGCCCCACAGCTCAGTGGCCTGTTTGGAAACTAAGAAGCGCCACTACAGAGGTGTTCAAAATTAATAGGGGTTTTGATATTAGGGGTTAGGAGTAAATAAGGAGGAACTGTTTCCACTGGGACACAGATTTAAGATAATTGGCAAAAGAATCAGAGGAGAGATGAGGAAAATATTTTTATGCAGTGAGTTGCTACGACCTGAAATTCACTGCCAAAAAGGCTGGTGGATGCAGATTCAATAGTAACTTTCAAAAGAAAACTGGATAAATACTTGAATGGGGAAAATTTACTGCGGGGAAAGAGCAAGGGGGAGTGGGACTAATTGTATAGCTCTTTCAAAGAGCCAGTAGAGGCACGATGGGCCGAATGGCCTCTTTCTGTGCTTGTATGATTCTATGATAATATTGGGAGGTTCTGCTGCTAGTGTGGCGGAGTCTCACTAGTGGCAAGGGTAGGTCAGAGAATCAGCGGTAATGCAACAGGACTATCTCTGGCCGGCGCTCGAGTTTAGTGAGGACCAGCCTGGCAGTAGAGCATCATAAAATGACCTCCACTGTGTTTTAATATCAGAGATTCTCAACACATTCACCAGTGCTCATATCACCCTTAGCATTAACAGGAAACAATGACTTGAAATACACTCTAATCCCACTGTATCGCAGTATTACTGCCCTCAAGTAATAATGAGCACAAAGCCACATTGTGCAGTAATAGTCCTACGCTTGGCTTCAGTGCCCCGGGTTAGGATGGGGCACAGCCAACAGTGGTTCTGCTCCTGATACCTATCCAGCGACCCCGATAGAAAGTTTGTGCATGTGGATGTCGGCCTTTTCTTCACCACCCCTCCAACCCCGCCCCTAAATCAGATACCCTGCTGACACTCACGGTGTGGGCACACCCGTGAAGAATGGCTACTTGGGCAAAGCACTGTTTGCATTGTTGCCAACTCTGGTTGGACGTATTCCTGGAGGTTTTATCACATGACCTCCAGCCACTCAAACACCCATTATCCTCCCATCTCCGATAATTCTGTCACTAATAAATTAAATTGTTCTCCATACTAATTTTTTTAATGCCCGCCGCCCCCCCCCCAGGATTTTTGCTCGCAACAGCGTCCAGGGGAATAATCTTCAATTCCTGGAGACTCCAGGACAATCCTGGGGGGTTGGAAACCCTAACCGGAGGGCAGCCCGTGCCCATGGAACCCGGGTCACATCGCGAGCTGGTGCCCTCTCCGGAGAAAATAGGCAGGATAAAAGGAGCAGGGGAAGGACAAACGTGCATCAGAACATATCAGGCAAATAATCAATCTGCAACTGAGATATATTGAGGAGCGAAAGGAGGGGCTGTGCGACTTGGTTAATGTGGGCCGATTGTCTTGTGTGGAGCTGACAAGCTATTGTTCCGACTGTCTGCAGTGCAGTGTGCTGCAGTGCTGATGATTTCATGGTCCCCGCTCTGTTTACCAGAACTCACCATGTTCACTGCAGAGCATTTAACTAATCTGACATCACTATATTAACTCTTGCATTTGGATTCACATGTATCTATATATCTCTGCTCTACACTGTGAATGTACGGGTGTGAACATGAAAGGACGAGGAGTGAGTTACAGCCTGGAATTCAATCCAGGAGCTTTGAATAGTTTACATTAATGAACAGTGGATACCAAGGAGTGAATTACAGGCTGGAATCTAATCAAGATTTGATATATAGTAAACATCTTCATTAATGCATTAGAATCACTCCCGGCTATCTGTTCTTCTATAATATGAACCACCTGAAACTCTCAATTAGATACCAGCCTGTAACTCACTTCCGGATATCCGCTATTCTATATATAAACCACCCGAACCCCTCGATTAGATTCCAGCCTGTAACTCACTCTCGGGTATCTATTATTCTATATATAAACCACCCAAACACCTCCATTAGATTCCAGCCTGTAACGCACACCCTGATAGTTGCTATTCTCTGTATATTTCCCTTACTTCAAGTGATTTTTAAAAAATTAGCATTTTGTGTAAAGGAAACTCGGTTGCACTCTCCCGAGGTAATTGTGGGTCAGAGCTGTATCACATTGACAGTGAGACTGTGCAGTCTGAGCTTGTGAAGGAGCAGCATCAGTCGTTATGTTTTAACTTTTCTTAAACTAAAGATAATTTCCGTTTTTAAAATTTCTGGTGAATTTTTGATGCTGGTCAATGCAACAATTTATCAATGATCTGTATTCCCAAATGACCTTGAAAGGGCCCACTTCAAAGCTGCAATAAGTGTGACAATTAAATTTAATGTGCTTCAGATATACTTATCAAGTTGTTTCATCCTGACGTTTATACTGATTCCTGTAAAAGATGGTATTTGATAGGATCACACAAATGCTGGCACTGTGCTATATATTCTGTGCCCACGTCTCATATTTCAATTATATCTGGGAGCCTCACTGTTACTCCTGTGCCCCCTCTAGCTCCATTCCTTTCCCCTCCTCCCTTTCATTCGTTACACTGTGTGCATTCCCCACGCTCCATTCCATTTCTCATTCCTCTCGCCCTCTCTCTCTCCATTCCTTCCCCATCTCTCCATTCCTTCCCATGTGTGCCCCTCCCCTCTCTCTGCACTCTGACCTCTGCATGCCTCCCCCTCTTTCCACCACGTCATCCATGTTCATTTCTCTCCACTCCCGTGCCTTTCCACTCCCACCTATTCCTCCGCCCATGTTTCCCTACTCCTTACATTAATCCCATGCTCTCCATATTTTCTGTTTCTCGCACCTCTTTATTCCTCCTCTCGCTCTATCGGTCCCACATTGTGTCATGCTCTGTCACCAGGACTGCTCCCAGCTGGCCTGAGGAACATCAGTCTTGCTCCATGACTCTTCAACTCTATAGGCAACTAACTGTCCCTGACCAAGCCCTCAATATGCCTGTGTCTTCCGGCTGATGTGATAGTAACTATCAATCAACATTTCTTTGGTTTATTATAAGAATCATTTACAAGAAGGTTAAGGGACGATTTAATGGAGGAGTTCCAAAATTATATGGGGTTTTGATAAGAGTAAATAAGGAGAAACTGTTTCCACTGGCAGGAGGGTCGGTAACCAGAGGACACAGATTTACGATAATTGGCAAAAGAACCAGAGGGGAGATGAGGAGAATTTTTTTTCTACGCAGTGAGTTATTATGATCTGGAATGCACTGCCTGAAAGGGCGGTGGAAGCAGATTCAATAGTATCTTTTAAAAGGGAATTGGATAAATACTTGAAAGGGGTCAAATTTGCAGGGCTATGGGGAAAGAGCAGGGGAGTGGGACTGAATGGATAGCTGTACCAAAGAGCCAGCACAGGCACGATGGGCCGAGTAGCCTCCTTCTGTGCTGGAAGATTCTATGATTCTGCTCCGTGTCTGTGGCAGAAGCAGTACAATTAGCCTCCCAGGCTAGGAAAGGGGGCGGGTGGGGGGGGGGGGGGTGTGTTGGCGAGGAAACTAGCCAGGGTTTTTTGCTTCTGGTCACTTATACAGTGTCTGCTTTTGGAAACTGCATGTGTGAGGATGAAATGGAGCTCTACAGTCATGCTCTCTATTGCCAAATATCCTACGGACGTACACCGTAGGCTCACAGCTGAAGAGGAGCCACTTCTGTGAGGTTCTAAAGCAGTGCTGGCCACTATCCACATGTGGAGAAATGGGAATCCAGATGTGGCTAATTGCATTTCCGATCATTAAATAAAACTGAGTAATAGACACCGTTGTCATGTGATCGCAATACTCATATTCACACGGCGTAGGCATGTGAACATTAACCTTTCTGTGTGTTTGTTGGGAAAATGGTCAGACAAAAAGCAGAGTGAGTGACGTAAGAAAACTACTAGGCACTTGGTCTAAGCGTTAATCAACTGTTTTACAACATGGAGGTCTAGTTGTGTCCTTCATTAGTTCCTGTTAAGAATGTCCTGCGCAAGCTGGGCCTGTGCCCGAGTATTTATACTCTCCCTGGACAGCGCCACCCACAGGCCGCTCAGTATTATTTCATAAGTCCTTCTTTCATGAATGACTGATTCATGTCAGTGAGCAAGAGTTTTTTTTTTTACTGTTATGAGTGCCTGACTTCCTTGGTGGTAGATGTTTCATAATAAATAAAAATACACATGAAAGAAAGAATCTGCATTCAAATAGCGCCTTTCATGACCTCAGGGTGTCCCAAAATGCTTTACAGCCAATGAAGTACTTTTGAAGTGTAGTCTATTGTAATGTAGGTAATGTGGCAGCCAATTTGCACACAGCAAGCTCGCACAAACAGCAATGTGATAAATGTCCAGATAATCTGTTTTAGCGATGTTAGCCGAGGGATTGTGTGCTCAAGTCTCGGGAGTGGGGTTTAAATCCCAACCTCCTGGCTCAGAGGCAAGAGTGCTATCACTGAGCACAGGCTAATCAAGGGGTTCCGTGGTTTATTTACCTGTACTGTGCGAGTGTGTGTAAGGTGCTTCCCACTGCAATTAGCGCATGTGGCTAAACGGTGTCACCACAGCCACACCTGCGGCTGTCTATTGGACAACACTGGACAGAAGATGCCCGTGGAACCGAACCCCAGCAGGGATTGCATTTTCAAGCAGGAGAGGAGACGTGAGAGCTGGAGGGGGATGAAAGTCTGAGTATTACGACGTCTGTCTGAAGTACACTTCAAACAGTATATGAAAAATGAAGCGGTGAGAAAATAGAAAGTATTTGTGCATGCGCCAGGGAAAAGGTTACTGATTGCTGGAGTATAACAAGTAATTTTTAGTCTGTCAACATTCTAAACATCAAGGAGGAAGCCATACACAGCGAAAGCAAGAAAGTAGAGAAAAATAATCAAAACACATCCTGCTCTCTTGTTCCTCTTTGTTGCTTTCAGCTCTCTGTTGCTAGGTCTGTTGTTAAGCGAGGTGATGTCAGTGGGACTCTGTGATTTAACTTCTTTAAAACATTGCGGAGTCACTATTTTAAAAAAAATGCCTGCATCAGTCCCCAGGCCATCAGATTCCAATCTTGTTCTGGCAAATGTGTGGGATCCTAAAAGGAGAGGGTAGTGTACGGCAGATGTCGCAATTTTGAAAGAGTTAGATCGTAAAAGATTATTTGCCGAATCAGTAACAAGGGGGTACCAGAAGCCCAAAGGGGAGGATTGAAGGACCTTGTCACCTAAAAGGTTGTTGGAATATCGGCTATTTCTCCACAAGAAGCTACTGAAACCAAGTCAAGAATGATATTTAACAGAGAATTAGATAAATAGTCTGACGGAAAAAAATATGATAGAGGGAAGGAGCAGAGAAGTGGGATTAGAGTAGTTGGGTCAATAGCGGAAGTTAGCACTGGGCAGGTATGGAGGGCTGAACCATCTCCTGCACCAACGTTCCTACGATTCTATAAAGCAATTTTTGACTTTTTGTTGTCACAGACCCTTCAGCGGGAACCGGGCGTTGGGTCATCCCAAGGTCATGTAGTAGTGTTGCCAACTCTCCAGGATTGTCCTGGAATCTCCAGGAATTGATCTCCCGCACACTGTTGCGGTGCAAATCCAGGAGAAAAATCAGAGGGGCATTAAAAATAACTGAGTGTTTTATTCACTTACTTTGAACACTTTTGTTTATTTGTTGGAAATGGGGAAAAAAGGCTGTTTGACCGGGCATTGCGGTTGCAGGTCATGTGATGAAATCTCCAGGAACACGTCCAACCAGAGTTGGCGGCCCTAACACGCAGGCAAGAGATTGACTTCCTACAAGAAGCCATCAGTCATCACTTGGCTTGGCACCATCTGATAGGGAACTACGCCTTAGTGCAAAGCTGCAGCCCCTGGCAACTGGTCATATAGTGACACCTCTTAGTCCCGGACAGAATGGAGATGATTGGGTAATACCCCCATCAATCACACCTGGAGACCCCACTGCTGTAAGTGACTGGGATTGCTTTTACGCACAAAATTGTATAAGAACATAAGAAACAGGAGCAGGAGTAGCCAATCGGCCCCTCAAGCCTGCTCCGCCATTCAATAAGATCATGGCTGATCCAATCTTGGCCTCAACTCCACTTTCCCGCTCTCTCCCCAAACCCCTCGACTCCCTTGTAGTTCAAATGTCTGTCAATCTCCGCCTTGAATATATTCAATGACTCCGCCTCCACAGCTCTCCGGGGTAGAGAATTCCACAGGTTCACGACCCTCTGAGAGAAGAAATTCCTCCTCATCTCCGTCTTAAATGGGCGACCCCTTATTCTGAAACTATGCCCCCTAGTTCTAGATACCCCCACTAGGGGAAACATCCTCTCAGCATCCACCCTGTCAATCCCCCTCAGAATCATATGTTTCAATAAGATCACCTCTCATTCTTCTAAACTCCAATGAGTATAGGCCCAACCTGCTCAACCTTTCCTCATACGTCAACCCCTTCATCTCAGGAATCAACCTCGTGAACCTTCTCTGCACTGCCTCCAATGCAAGTATATCCTTCCTTAAATATGGAGACCAAAATGGTACGCAGTACTCCAGGTGCGGTCTCACCAGCGCCCTGTAAAGTTGCATCAAAATTTCCCTACTTTTATACTCCATACCCCTTGCAATAAAGGTCAAAATTCCATTAGCCTTCCTAATTACTTGCTGTACCTGCATGCTAACTTTTTGTGTTTCATGTACTAGGACCCCCAGATCCCTTTGTACCGCAGCATTTTGTTGTCTCACTCCATTTAAATAATAATTTGCTTTTTCATTCTTCCTTCCAAAGTGGATAACCTCACATTTTCCCACATTATACTCCATCTGCCAAATTTTTGCCCACTCACTTAACCTATCTATATCCCTTTGCACTCTTTGGGCTGGATTTTCCAAGCCCCGAGGAGGCGGGCATGGAGGCGGGACAGCTGGTAAAATCGGAGAAAATCAGATGGCAAACCCTCCCCCATCCCGCCTCTGTGCCCTTTTGCCAGGAGGCAGGAGGATGCAGCTTCGGGTCCCGTCTCCTAGAGGCGGGAAAGGCATTTAATCCTTTTAACTGCCTGTTAACAGGTAGTTAACAGGCAGAAAAAAGGATTAGTGCCATTTTACCTTCACAGGTGAAGGTTTCCCGACCTCGGAGAACCCCGCCAGGTTGGAGGAGATGTGGAGGAGGTCTGCGGAGGTCGGAGGCACCTGGAAGTAAGTTGTAGAGGTGAGTGATGGGTGCAAGTGTGGAGTGGTAAGTATGTACGGTGAGTGATAAGTTTAAAAAAGTGTTCACTTACCTTGTTTTCTTTCTATAGCCTTTAGCCGCGCTGGATGGGGAGAGCCGATATTCTCCTTGTCAATTTCACATAATGGCTGTTGGATCCTCCGATCCTACAGACATGTGAAATTTACAAAGTTGAAAGGTTTGATGAGTCCTCACCACAAAGTTTCATCAAACTAAAGAGAATGGCAGTGTTTGACAGCTTCACAGAGCTGTCAAACACTGTCATTTCTTCTTTCACGAAGTCTTGACAGATAGCACGTCTGACGCTGACGTGATCTGTCAGTGACTCCCTCCCTAATTGGCCTGCTGAGCCCGCAGGGCAGGCTTATCAAGCTCAATCAGGGGAAAATCCCTCTGATTGGTCAGGTGAGGATGGGGGCGGGACATTGACATGACAAGCAGCAGTCCCGCCTCCAACTCGCCTCCATTCACAAAATCCAGCCCTTTGTGTCCTCCTCACAACTTGCTAACCCACCTATCTTTGTATCATCAGCAAATTTGGCTACAGTACACTGGGTCCCTTCATCCAAATCATTAATATAGATTGTAAATAGTAGAGGCCCTAATCTTCCACTCACTGCATTTTGGTGGAGAAATCACTCTGCTTTTATCGGGAGACGTTGCTGCAGTTTCGGTCACCGGTTCTATTTGCTGTAGTTCATAGAGTCTCTTTTTAAATAGACTCTGTAGACTGTTTGCTGTAGTGCACTGTTTAAACAGACACTGTTTGCAGAGTAAATAGAGAGTTTGCTGTATAACAGACTGTGTGCTGTGAGTCCTGCCGTAAGTCCCATCCTGCCTCCAACTCATTGGCTAAGACACAGTGTAACCCATTGGCTGACACAGCCAGTCAATAGACACTCTGGGAAACTTTACTTTCAACTTTTAAATATTAGCAGAGCGGACAGTCTCTCTGCCAATGGTTTACACTTTAACCAGCAGCGGTAGGAGAGTGAACGGAGCCCTACAAGATTCTTGGCGTGATTCAGGTTCTGCCGAGCACACAACACTTGGAGCCATGGTGGTGGCCTGCCACACGGAGTGGACGTGATGACCCGGAGAGACTGCGGTGTGGTCTGACGCTCACGGTAACACCGAATGACACGGCATCATTCTCTTGGTTCATCAGAACTCATTCATCAGGGTAGAAATTTGTCTTGGGCGGAGGCGTTGATGGGTGTTATCACATTAGCCACCTTGTTATATGCCCAGCTTGATATGCAGCTCTATTACAGTCAATATAACTGAGTGTCGAGCGGGGGAGTATAACGGCCGCCCAATTCGATACCGCCTGCTTTGCCCTGCCACCCAAGGTGAATTTCTACCCGATGGTGTCTGGCTGCATTCTGTACGACAGCTACTTAATGTAACAGAAATAACAAGTGTCTAACTCTCTCTTGGCTCACTCAAGGTATTGTAAAGACAGACAGGATAAACAGAGTTGCTGCTTTGAAGGGGGGAATGGGCGTCTATCATTACAAACACAATCACATCAAATATTTACACCCTTTGTTGGCAGCGACTTGCCATTCCAATCACCAGATTAGTCACTGAGCAGCTGTATACAAAGGAAATTTTAAATAAATATATCACTATATATTGTTCCTTTCCAAAATAATGATGCTTTATATTATTCAGTGTATCATTCAAGGTATATTACTCACTGAATACAGCTCCTTTTCTAAATATGAATTGTGTTTTAGTGGATTTGATGCAACATTTTTCTCCAGTTACACAGGAACACAGGAGTAGCCCATTCAACAACAACAAGAACTTGCATTTATATAGCGCCTTTAATGTAGTAAAACATCCCAAGGTGCTTCACAGGAGTATTATAAGACAAAAATTTGACACCGAGCCACATAAGGAGAAATTAGGGCAGAGAGGTAGGTTTTAAGGAGCGTCTTAAAGGAGAAAAGAGAGGTAGAGAAGCAGAGAGGTTTAGGGAGGGCTTAGGGCCGAGACAGCTGAAGGCACGGCCACCGATGGTTGAGCGATTATAATCAGGGATGCTCAAGAGGGCAGAATTAGAGGAGCACAGATATCTCGGGGGGTTGTGGGGCTGGAGAAGATTACAGAGATAGGGAGGGGCGAGGCCATGGAGGGATTTGAAAACAAGGATGAGAATTTTGAAATCGAGGCGTTGCTAAACCGGGAGCCAATGTAGGTCAGCGAGCTCTGGGGTGATGGGCGAATGGGACTTGGTGTGAGTTAGGACACGGGCAGCCGAGTTTTGGATGACCTCAAGTTTACGTAGGGTAGAACATGGGAGGCCGGCCAGGAGTGCGTTGGAATAGTCAAGTCTAGAGGTAACAAAGGCATGGATCAGCGTTTCAGCAGCGGATGAGGTGAGGCGAGGGCGGAGACGGGCGATGTTACAGAGGTGGAAATAGGCGGTCTTAGTTATGCTGCAGATAGGTGGTCGGAAGCTCATTTCCGGGTCAAATATGACACCAAGGTTGCGAACAGTGTGGTTCAGCCTCAGACAGGTGTTAGGGAGAGGGATGGAGTCAGTGGCTATGGAACGGAGTTTGTGGCGGGAACCGAGGACAATGGCTTCGTTCTTCCCAATACTTAATTCGAGAAAATTCCTGCTCATCCAGTACTGGATGTCGGACAAGCAGTCTGACAATTTATAGACCGTGGAGGGGTCGCGAGAAGTGGTGGTGGGGTAGAGCTGGGTGTCGTCAGCGTACACGTGGAAACTGACGCTGTGTTTTCAGATGATGTCACCAAGGGGCAACATGTAGATGAGAAATAGGAGGGGGCCAAGGATAGATCCTTGGGGGACACCAGAGGTAACAATGCGGGAGTGGGAAGAGAAGCCACTGCAGGTGATTCTCTGGCTATGGTTAGATCTATAAGAATGGAACCAGGTGAGTGCTGTCCCAAAGGATGTCATTTGTGACTTTGATGAGAGCCGTTTCGGTACTGTGGTGGGGCAGAAACCTGATTGGAGGGATGATTTGCCATTCAATTAGATCATGGCTGATCTGCATTTTAACTTCATCTACTCGCCTTGGTCCATAACCCTTAATACCTTTGCCGAACAACAATTATACAAGGAATGCCTTCAGAAAAAATGCACTCTTCAAGGTTTTTCTATTCATTCTCGGGATCTGGGAGCCGCTAGCAAGGTTACAATTATCGCACATCCCCCAGTTGCCCCGAGAAGGTGGTGGTGGGCCTTCTCCTTGATCCGCTGCGATCCTTGTGGTGATGGCGCTCCTACGATAGTGTTAGGCAGGGAGTTCCAGGTATAACGACAGAACAGTGTCCAAGTCTGGATGGGTCGTGACTCGGAAGGGAAAGTGGAGGTGACAGTGCTCCCATGACCTTGCCGCTCTTGTCTTTCTCGATGGTAGAGGTTCGAGGCTGGGCGGTGTTGTCGAAGTCACCTTGGTGAGTTGCTGCAGGGCATCCTGTATCTCATACCTGCTGCAGCTGCAATGTGCCGGTGATGGAGGGGGGCTTAGACACCGAGTTGACTGGCAGGGGCACCGATTAACGAAACTGCACTGTCCTGCATGGTGTTGAGCTTCTTGAACTAGTGACCTTCTGCCCGGAAGACAAGAGAGCTACCAAACAGAGCTAAGCTGATACTTGACAAAGTGCGATAGCAAAATACTGCAGATGCTGGAAATCCGAAATAACAACAGAAAATGCTGGAAAAACTCAGCAGGTCAGGCAACATCCGTGGAGAGAAATTTGAGTTGACGTTTCGGGTCGAAACTCTTCTTCAACAAAGTGCGCTGTTTATAGAAAATTTAAAATGAGGACTTGCCTAACAGCACTTGGTCACAGGATCGACAAAAATTTGAGTGAGGTCCATCCTGCATATGAGCATCATCATTTTTCTTAAAGGGACAGGCACTACAAATCAGAATCAGCTGAACTGGGCAAAAGTTCTTATATCTTTCAAATAAATCGGAAGTGGATGAAGACATTCTCAAATGATGCCAAACAAGCAAAGGATGTCCAGCAAGACTACCTCATGTGTATTGCAGACAACAAATGTCTTCTGAGTTGTTCAATTACTTAATTGAAGCTTTGCTTGTTATAAAGAGAATCAACTAAGTTGATTCAGGCACTGTACAGTAGTTTTATTTTGGAAAAGGGTTAAAGTCCCAGGAGACACGAGTTCATTGCCCAAAGTGTGAAGTCGAAATTAATGATAAGTTGTCCGGGGAGGCCACTGAAGTGGACAGCATAAATATGTTCAAGAGATAACTGGATGCATTTCCCGAGAGTGAAGGGTTTGAGGGATATGGTGAGAAGGTGGTGGTGGTGGTGGGGGCGGGGGCAGAGGATAAGGGATCTTGATATGTATTTTAAAATGGGCAGGCTTGTCGAAACTAAACAGAATGACATAGAATTTACAGCACAGAAACAGGCCATTCGGTTCAACTGGTCTATGCTGGGGTTTATGCTCCACACAAGCCTCCTCCCACTTTATTTACAAAAGCAAAATACTGTGGATGCTGGAAATCTGAAATAAAAACAGAAAATGCTGGGAATACTCAGCAGGTCAGGCAGCATCTGTGGAGAGAGAAACAAAGTTAACGTTTCAGGTCGATGACCCGACGAAAGGATACTGAGGAGGACTGCAACAAATTACAGGAGAACATTAATAAACTTGCAGAATGGGCATATAATTGGCAAATGAAGTTCAACACAGATAAATGTAAGGTATTACATTTTGGTAGGATGAATAGGGAGGTCACCTATTAATTGGAGGGTGCGAGTCTAGGTGGGGTAGAGGAACAAAGGGATTTCGGAGTACAAATCACTAAAAGTTGCAAGACAGGTTAGCAAGGTCATAAAAAAGCAAACCAAGCACTAGGGTTTCTTTCTAGAGGGATAGAATTGAAAAGTAGGAAAGTTATGCTAAACCTGTATCGAACCTTGGTTATACCACACTGTATACAGTTCTGGTCGCCATATTATAAAAAGAATATAGAGGCACTGGAGAGGGTGCAGAGAAGATTTACAAGGATGATACCAGAAATGCGAGGGTATACATATCAGAAAAGGAATTCAGAAGAATCTTCTTTACGCAAAGAGTGGTGAGAATGTGGAACTCACTACCACAGGGAGTGGTTGAAGCGAATGGTATCGATGCATTTAAGGGGAGGCTAGACAAGCATGAGGGAAAAGGGAATAGAGGGTTATGCTGATAGATTTAAATGAGGAAAGACGGGAGGAGGCTCGAGTGGCGCATAAATGCCGGCATGGACTGGTTGGCCCGAATGGCCTGTTTCTGTGCCGTATATCCTATGTAATCCTATGACCTGAAACGTTAACTCTGTTTCTCTCTCCACAGATGCTGCCTGACCTGCTGAGTATTTCCAGCATTTTCTGTTTTTATCCCGCTCTATTTACTTCATCTCACCTTATCAGCATATCCTTCTATTCCTTTCTCCCTCATGCACTTATCCAGCTTCCCCTTAAATACAACTAGTCACCTCAACTACTCCCTGTGGTAGCGAGTTCCACATACTAACCACTCTCTGGGTAAAGACGTTTCTCCTGAATTCCTTATTGGTGACTATCTTACATTTATAACGCTGAGTTTTAGACTCCCCCGCAAGTGGAAACATTTTCTCTATGTTTATCCTATCAAACCCTTTCATAACGTTAAGACCTCGATCAGGTCGCCTCTGAACCTTTTCTTTTCTAGAGAAAAGAGCCTAATGGTCTTTTCCTGTTCCTAAAAATCATTATATTCAACAGTCTAATGTCGCGGCATTCTTGATCACTTGAGATTACAACAGGGACTGCACTTCAAAAGTGATTTATTAGTTATGAAGTGCTTTGGGACGTGGTGAGGATGTGAGGCACTATATAGATGTGAGCCTTTCTCTCATGTTATTCAGTTCTAATTGTCTATATACAAATACTTAATCCACTGCTTGTATTCCCTAAGTGCATAGGCTTAAACACTATATGCAATGTCCGAACCTCCCAAGTAACAATCACTCTAGAAAGGTTAACATCGGACAATCGCAGCCCCAAGAGACTTTCAGGAGCGAGCTGCGTACCTCAAGAACCATAAACGTGGCTAGAATGAGTGGCAAGGGACAGCAAAGCATCATTCATTCCCACTACTTTCCTCCTTCCCATCCTTTACTCCAAACCTTTCTCTCTTTTTTTTTCTCATTTTCTCAACCTTTCTTTTTCCTTTCACAACTCATGTAGCTATGGAGATGGAAAACTCCCAGCATCCACAGTGGCAGTGAAAGTCCTCTATTAAAATTGTAGGCCCCAGCTGAGACAGCCCCTGCTCTCTACTGATCTCACTGCCGTGAAAGAAAGACTTGCATTTCTATAGCGCCTTTCATGCCCTCAGGATGTCCCAAAGTGCTTTACAGTCAATTAAGTACTTTAAAGTGTAGTCACTGTTGTAATGTGGGAAACGCGACAGCCAATTTGCAGACAGCAAGGTCCCACAAAGAACAATATGATAATGACCACATAATCATTTTTTAGTGATATTGGCTGAGGGATAAATATTGGCCAGGACGCCGGGGAGAACTCTCCTGCTCTTCATCAAAATAGTGCCATGGGATCTTTTACATCCACATGAGAGGGCAGATGGGGCGCATGTACGCACACACACATGCACACACACACACAAACACAAGCACAGTACACGCACACACATGTTCGCGCACACACTTCCTAGCACGGGTTACTAGAGAGCAATCAGGAAGCGGACAATTTTATTTAATTCTTTACTTGGGGTCCAGAAGCAAACTGCTTTACCCCGACTGCACCTTCGGTGGAAATGTGTCAACTCAGCATAGACTAAGACTCAAACATCGGAGCTGGCTCAGTAACACACCAGACAGTCCATTCACCGGCTAAGCTGGAAAGTTGATTTCTTTTTAAAATAATTACTTTTGTAAGGAATCCGTCACTTTAAGATTCAGCATCAGCAAAGCTTTGCAAGTATACAACACGATGATGTCAATCACAAAGAGTCACATCATTGTCTCAATTTTAGATCCCAGCAAAAGTGTTGCAGTTATTCTCCCCTCCTCGCCAAAGAAGTGTACTAGACAATTTTTCATGTGCATATTGCCCCTTTAAGAAAAGATACATTATTGTCCACATAACAAAACCTGTCACTAATTTGTCAACTTTCATTGTGGCTGGCTTCTGAAATCCCTCTTTTCACCTGTTTAGTGCCTTCCAGGGAACCAAAATATCACCAGCTTTCAAGACAATGCCTTCATTTAAAGTGGCACTGTCCTGAAGATCATTTTGATGGGGGGGGGGGGGGGGGGGGGTAGCGGTGGTGGAGAGAGACAACAGTAGCAATTTATGCACTACACCATGTCATTAAAAAGGAGGAAGTTTAAAAAAAAAAGTTTGGCAAACACTTTTTACTAGTGAAATCGCATAAAGCTCTTGGTAAGATGAGTGGTGCTAAACACCAAGCTCGTACTCTGCTCACCCCACCTGCATGCTTCAATCTTCCAACTCTGGCCCTTTGTGCAACCAACAGTCAATTGCAACAGAGGTCAAAGGCACAAAGTGTACAGTCAATTGCAACAGCGGTCTATCTTCGCACGGCTGACCTCTGCACTTTACCCTCAGGTACCTGCCAATCATCTGTCAGCACTGCCTCAATAAAACTTTCAGCCCTGAAACAGCTTTTGGCTACAATGGACCATGCCTGGTAAAATACTTATTTGTCGTCCGCTTCTTTGACTCCAACTTGTATATTTGAATATCGATTGGTGTTCAAAGCCTTTGGGCTCCTGGTGGTTTAATATATAACTGATGAAGAAGGGAAGTAAAGTTAGAGTTAAAAAAATAAATCGCCACATTACATGACTGGATGCAAGTTGGCACCTATAATTCTCCAAATGGTCAGAAGAAGATGTCTCGTCTGCCCGCTTGGCCAAGGACAGCACAACTGTAGCAAGGGAGGGGAAAAAGGGAAGTACAAACAAAAGAATTAAAAATCATACATGAGGGACTGGATGGCGCAGTGGGTTAGACACCAGCCTTTCACCTGGAGGGAACAGGGCTCAACTCCAACCGAGGTCGATCGGACAAATGTCTCCTCTGTCTGCAGGGTATAAGGGTCAGACCTGAAGTGGTCAGGCTCTCCCAATTCACTTTGGCTTTGGCCCACAGCACAGAACTGTCCTTGAGTAGAAGGATCTGTACTTTGTATCTAACCCATACTGTACCTGCCCTGGGAGTGTTTGATGGGACAGTGTAGAGGGAGCTTTACTCTGTATCTAACCTGTGCTGTACCTGCCCTGGGAGTGTTTGATGGGACAGTGTAGAGGGAGCTTTACTCTGTATCTAACACGTGCTGTACCTGCCCTGGGAGTGTTTGATGGGACAGTGTAGAGGGAGCTTTACTCTGTATCTAACCCGTGCTGTACCTGCCCTGGGAGTGTTTGATGGGACAGTGTAGAGGGAGCTTTACTCTGTATCTAACCCGTGCTGTACCTGCCCTGGGAGTGTTTGATGGGACAGTGCAGAGGGAGCTTTACTCTGTATCTAACCCGTGCTGTACCTGCCCTGGGAGTGATTGATGGGACAGTGTAGAGGGAGCTTTACTCTGTATCTAACCCGTGCTGTACCTGCCCTGGGAGTGTTTGATGGGACAGTGTAGAGGGAGCTTTACTCTGTATCTAACCCGTGCTGTACCTGCCCTGGGAGTGATTGATGGGACAGTGTAGAGGGAGCTTTACTCTGTATCTAACCCGTGCTGTACCTGCCCTGGGAGTGTTTGATGGGACAGTGTAGAGGGAGCTTTACTCTGTATCTAACCCGTGCTGTACCTGCCCTGGGAGTGTTTGATGGGACAGTGCAGAGGGAGCTTTACTCTGTATCTAACCCGTGCTGTACCTGCCCTGGGAGTGATTGATGGGACAGTGTAGAGGGAGCTTTACTCTGTATCTAACCCGTGCTGTACCTGCCCTGGGAGTGTTTGATGGGACAGTGTAGAGGGAGCTTTACTCTGTATCTAACCCGTGCTGTACCTGCCCTGGGAGTGATTGATGGGACAGTGTAGAGGGAGCTTTACTCTGTATCTAACCCGTGCTGTACCTGCCCTGGGAGCTTTTGATGGGACAGTGTAGAGGGAGCTTTACCCTGTATCTAACCCGTGCTGTACCTGCCCTGGGAGTGTTTGATGGGACAGTGTAGAGGGAGCTTTACTCTGTATCTAACCCGTGCTGTACCTGCCCTGGGAGTGATTGATGGGACAGTGTAGAGGGAGCTTTACTCTGTATCTAACCCGTGCTGTACCTGCCCTGGGAGTGTTTGATGGGACAGTGTAGAGGGAGCTTTACTCTGTATCTAACCCGTGCTGTACCTGCCCTGGGAGCTTTTGATGGGACAGTGTAGAGGGAGCTTTACCCTGTATCTAACCCGTGCTGTACCTGCCCTGGGAGCTTTTGATGGGACAGTGTAGAGGGAGCTTTACTCTGTATCTAACCCGTGCTGTACCTGCCCTGGGAGCTTTTGATGGGACAGTGTAGAGGGAGCTTTACTCTGTATCTAACCCATGCTGTACCTGCCCTGGGAGCTTTTGATACTGATGGGAAGGGAAAAGTGTTCCACTGCCCAGCACTGATATTCTGCACTTTAAAGTGCACAAAATTCACACTAAAGTGTGACATATTCTACTTTTCTTGTACAGTAGTGTTTCCAGAGAGAACAAACCCAAACTGCTCTCTACAGCTAAGAAGGAACACAACTGAGAACACAGTTAGAAACTGGCCTGTAGGTATTTGTCCTTTCAAGTAGAAGCAAACTGGAAAACTAAAACAGTTCAACAATGCAAAGCAGACAAAACAAGAAAAGGATCCTGATCTTTATACTTAAACTTCATCAATTGTTCAAGGGAAATGAAGCAGCTGCCTCAGGAAACCTCTTTACCCAGAGAATGGTGAGAATGTGGACTTCGCTATCACACGGAGTAGTTGAGGTGAATAGCACAGAGGCATTTAAGGGGAAGCTAGATAAGTACATGAGGGAGAAAGGAATAGAAGGAATATGTTGATAGGGTGAGATGAAGTAGGGTGGGAGGAGGCTCATGTGGAGCATATACACCGGCACAGACCAGTTGGGCCGAATGGCCTGTTTCTGTGTAATTCTATGTTAAAGAAGCTGAGAGACATGGCTTTGCTGGTGTGTGTTTGTGTGTATGAGTGTGTCTGTGAATGTCTGTGTGTGTGTGTGAACAGTGTGTGCGAGTGTGTCTGTGAATGTCTGTGTGTGTGTGAACTGTGTGTGTCTGTGAATGTCTGTGTGTGTGTGAACTGTGTGTGTGTGTATATGTGTGTCTGTGAATATCTGTGTGTGTATGTGTGAACTGTGTGTGTGTGTGTGAGTATTTTACTAAAAACAAACTTCAATATTTACTGTTCTGGAGACTTTGTTCTTTGTAAATCGTTTCAAGTCTGTGTTCTAAGGAAGATACAATGGGTTTCCTTGTTGACCCGACGTCAGTGTTGTTAACGGTGAGATTACAGAGACACCGTGCAGAAGCCGTGCGTCATATTCCTCCCCACGTGCACGGGCCACTGTGGCATTTACGCAACGCAATTCAACGCCAGTTAACAGCTTTCATGGCAAAAGCAGGAAAGTAGTTTAACAAACTCCTCCCAACGAAGACTCTACCTCTTAAACAGGAAAACTCATCCCTGCACACTAAAATGTAGCTTATCATTTCACAAGAAAGACAAAAAGAAAGACTTGTATTTATACAGCGCCTTTCATGACCTCAGGATGTCCCAAAGCGCTTTACAACCAACAAAGTACTTTTGAAATGTAGTCACTGTTGTAATATAGGAAACGCAACAGCCAATTTGCGCACAGCAAGCTCCCACAAACAGCAATGTGATACTGACCAGCTAATCTGTTTCAGTGATGTAGGTTGAAGGATGAATATTGGCCAGGATGCCAGGGAGAAATCTGCTGCTCTTCTTCGGAATAGTGCCTTGGGATCATGTACATCCACCTGAGAGAGCAGATGGGGCCTGGGCTTAACTTCTCATCCAAAGGACGGCACCCCGGACAGTGCAGCACTCCCTCAGCACTGCATTGGAGTATAGGTTGAGATTTTGTACTCAAGTAATTAGACAGGATTCTCTCACCATACACTCTGAGCAACTTAAACAACTGGGTTCTGAAAACCGCCTGCACGTGAGAGACGCTTTCACAAAGTCAGTGTTTTAAAACTATACTTTTGGAACATTGACTCCAAGTTCCCACACTGTTCCCTCCAGGTCCCACAGTAAATATGTATTGTTCTGAATTCCCAACAAGCTTCGAGACTGTCAGGGGAATCTTCTAACAATTAACAGAACAATATTTTTTTAAATCTCTGCAAGAAAACGATTTTCAATTTAATATCCCTTTCCACACCTTCAGAAAGAGAATAATTTATGAGAGTGTTTAAAAGTACATTTTATGTTCGGCAGTAGTAATGTGGGGCACACAGGAACTCATTGCAGCGTCCTTCGAAATAAGATAAACAGAAACATAACTGACAAGGAGAAAATGAACTTCAGACAAAGAGCGTCAGGCAGAACACTCCATGCTGGAGTGTGATCTGTTCAATAAAAATAATCGCCCAGCAAAGGAGAAGTAATTCCCCAGTCGGTGCCTTACACTCACGCACACTGAAATACATTTTCCAGACAGTAACACACAAAACTCGTAGAAAGCTAGAAACACACACACATACAGCTCGGAGGAGTTCAATACCTTGCACTTCACTTGTCATCGGGAGCTCTCTGCTTAGCAATTTCACTCTCAGGACAAAAATACTTTCCCGTGCCTCTTTCTCCCCCTTTTTGTTTTTAAAGATAGTACAAGGGCAGCCACTGCGCCCTGTGGCCCCGCTCTGCGAACTCACACGTGCTGTAGGTAAACAGTTGCCCCACTTTGTGTGCTCCAGATCTGAAGCTCACCCTGCAAGCCCTGTCACTTTGGCTAATCGAATAGCAGGTTTGTGAACAAACCCTTTCCTTGACAATCCACCCCACTCCCTTTTCTCCTTTCCTTCCCTCCCTCCTTCCCTCTGAATCCCAATGAGGACTCAAGATTCCCAAAGAACAACAGCCAACTGCTTGACTGACTGCAGGGGCTGTCGGAACACGCCCCTGCATCACCCTCCCCCTGCAAGCGGCCATCTGACAGGTGGGGACTTCCATGGGGCCCCTTCACAGATCCCGCTCTCTTTTTCTTTTGTCCTTTCTCTCTCCTGTACCTGCAATGCCGCAGAATGATCATCCCTGCATTATGACAAATCAAGGCAGGCATCCGTACTCTTACTACATCACACTTACACACTGACTGAGAGAGAGAGAGAGAGAGACTAAAATAGGCACAAGGGTTTGATGAAACCGCAGGCTGGGAAAAGGGTGCGTGTCAAAATAAGAGCCCCTCCTCGCACTGCACCACTACAGAGCTCTCTTTACCAGCAGGGATCCGGTGCTAGCAATTGAGCCCTACTGAAGTGCATAATTACTGTTGAGAGAATACTGTGTCACAAAGGGAGTGTTCATCGTCGAATCCAACACACAAACAAGCAAGGCAGTGCCCTTACAACAACAACAACTTGCATTTATACAGCGCCTTTAACGTGGTAAAACGTCCCAAAGCGCTTGACAGGAGTGATTATCAAACAAAGTTTGACACCGAGTCACATAAGGAGATATTAGGACAGGGGCTTGGTCAAAGAGGTCGGTTTTAAGGAGCTTCTTAAAGAGAGAGGCGGAGAGGTTTAAGGAGGGATTTGCAGAGCTTAGGGCCTAGGCGGCTGAAGGCAGGGCCGCCAATGGTGGAGTGAAGAATGTGGGAATCATAGAATGATACAGCACAGAAGGAGGCCATTTGGCCCATTGTGCCTGTGCCGGCTCTTTGAAAGAGCTCTCCAATTAGTCCCACTCCCCTGCTCTTTCCCCATAGCCCTGCAAATTTTTTCCCTTCAAGTATTTATCCAATTCTATTTTGAAAGTTACTATTGAATCAGCTTACACCGCCCTTTCAGGCAGCGCATTCCCAATCATAACAACTCGCTGTGTAAAAAAAATGTTTCCTCAAGTCACCTCTGGTTCTTTGTCAATGACCTTAAATCTGTGTCCTCTAGTTACCAACCCTTCTGCCACTGGAAACAGTTTCTCTTTATTTATTCTATCAGAACCATTCATGATTTTGAAAACCCGTGCAAGAGGCCAGAATTGTAGGAACGCAGAGATGTCGGAGGGTTGTAGGGCTGGAGGAGGTTACAGAGTTAGGGAGGAGCGAGGCCATAGAGGATTTGAAAACAGATCTTTTCAAATAGGAAGGCACACTTCTGTCCTTAACTGATGAACTTGTCAGAACTTGAATGAGAATAAAATCCTTTTTACTTTCGACGTCTGTTATATTCGATTCCGTTAAGGGGAAACAACTTGAGCCACACAGAGCAAAAGGTCTACGCTCAATCCCCAGTCTACGCTGAGTAAGATGGCCTCAGCCAGGCAACAGTCGGGCTATCAGAATTGACCTCAGTGCCCCTGCATTTGGGAGGAGGAGGAGCTGACCAAGGTTCTCATTCCTGGTTACTATCCAGTGATCCATAGTGGAAGATACATATTGGTGGTTTCAGGCAAAGGCAGGATTGGGTTTAGCTGGTATGACCCTCATGGCCAAATAGCCTGCTGACACTCAGTATATGAGCAAACACACAAAGAATGGCCACTTGGATGGCAAGTGTCCGGGCAGTAGTACCAAAGCATGAATCAGTGCTTTCAGCAGAGGAGCGGAGAGGAGAAAGATCCTTTGACATTGGGTGAAGCATCCTCCGAGACGCTCTTTCCTGGGTTAGTAACAGAGCGAAGCAACACACCCAAGGAATGCAATGGGAACGCCATCATCGAACGATCTTATCTGCTGATTCTTTAAAACAAAATTTTAATTAAGTCCTAGCCTGCAAGAAAACAGCAGAGTGGATAGAGTGCACTGTCGAACAAGGAGAGAAAGCTGAGCAAACGTGTCTAGGAGTCATATCCAAGGGCCCACTGACCTCCGCCACGTCCTTCTGCCCCAGTCCAGTATTGAGCTACCTGGCACTCTCAGTTAACCAAGAAAAAGGAAAGTTAAATCAGGGCTAACTCCAAGTTTAGTGCAGGAGTGTTCAAATTTTTACCTTTGTGGGCTGCACTGGCGCTGTGGACCCTCAGGAGCCCCAAATAGAGTTTGAACCCCTGACCCCATTAATTCCCATATACCTCAAGTCTGACGAGGGGTCATCGACCTGAAACGTTAACTCTGTTTCTCTCTCCACTGATGCTGCCTGACCTGGAGTATTTCCAGCATTTTCTGTTTTTATCTCAAGTTGCTGATACTGACAGACCTTGGGGCCAAGATTTAAATTGGTGTCAATTTCTGTCTGATAATCGCCCCTGTGAAGCACCTTGGGACGTTTTACTACGTTAAAGGTGCTATATAAATGCAAGTGGTTGATTTATCTACCAATGAAGCAACCTTGTTAAGTACAATCCTTCCAAAACCTCCAGGTCATAAGAAATTCAAGCAGGAATAAGAAAGATAAGAACAAAATAGGTCAAAATTGCCTGGGCTTTGAGGGCCAGATTACATGGGCAGGTGAGCCACACAGCTTAGTGGAGAATTACAGTGTGACATGACAACTCCAAACTGCATTTATATAGTGCCTTTAATGCAATGAAACATCGCACAGTATTTGTTAAAGGAGAAGCGGGATACCGAGTGGTGAGATGGGAGAAGTGTTGGACGTATTCCTGGAAGTTTCATCACATGACCTCCCGCTCCAACCGCCCCACCTGGTCAAAGAGCCTTTTTTCCCATTTACAGTATTTTAACGACAAATAAACGAAAGTTTTGAAAGTAATTGAATAAAACATACAGGCCTAGAAATTCAGTCTAGCCACTTTTGGGGCGGTAAAGTCGGGCGGGCGGTAAAGTTAGCGCCCGCCGGAAAGTGGAGGCCACTTCGCCGAAATTCAGTAGCTTTGGCCAAGGAGTTTGGGCGAGCGCTGAAACTGGCGTTGCACTCCTATCTTTAGGCGCTAAGCCGGCGGTGCGGACTGATAACGCCGAGGCCGGGCGCAGCGCAGGTGCGGTCATGTTTTGATTGACAGCAGACACCCTGACGCCGGCCAGCTCTTAAAGGGGGAAGGGTCGACTTTGTCTGCTGCCACGCCCTGGATAGTGGAGCCCTGCAGCTAGGCCTGAACACTGCTGGTGGACCCAAATAGCGCCTGAAGCCATGCAGAAGGCCCGTGAACGAGCGCAGCGCTTCTCAGAGCATGCTTTGAGGGTGCTGCTTAGGGGGTTGGAAAAGAACAGAGATCTTGTGCCCGGACAGTGGCAAGAAGGCTCCCAGGAGGCAGTACAGGAGAGCCTGGAGGGAAATCGCCCTGAGGGTGTCAGCCAACAGCGATGTCCCCAGGACTGGTGACCAATGCCGCAAGAAGTACAACGACCTCACTCGGTTGGTCAGGGTGAGTACCCTTTCCAGTGTCCTCCTCATCCTTGCATGTGCACCTCACATTATGGGCAAAGGGACCTCAAAGGCCTAATGGCCAGCCCTCCTCCCGCAGCTATGGCACTGGCATGATCATCAATAGCACTTTCTGCACTTCACACACTGGCCAAGCTATTCGACCATGGGAGGCAGTGCACACAACAACAGGGCACCACACTGTACTTAGAGGCCATCCTTTCTCTTGCAGGCCAAGCTGGCGCAGAATCTGAGGAGCCGGACTGTCACCGGGGGAGGCCGTGCCCAGTTCCAGGAGCTCAGTGACCTGGAGGAGCGCGTGGCTCGACTCATGCGTGCCCGGGTGGTTGGCCCCGTTGCTATTGGAGATGCCGACCCTGTGCTGGGCCCCAATGGTAAGGACATGACCGTTTGCACCTCTCTCGTTCCCCTTGCGCTTCAGATCTACATCCTTTGCCACTGTCCAACCAATGCGCATAATGCCACCAATCATGCCTCCCTCGCTGACGCCCTGTCCTCACTCTAAAGCTACTCTTGTGCCTTCCTGCTTTCAGCTGGTGAGGAGGAGGTCCCTGAAGCTGAGAGTGCCAGTCCCTTGGAAGAGGAGGACGACGAGGACCAAGAGGAAGGCGGCACATCGGGGGAACCCTCATCCGCGCCAGGGGATGGCAATGGAGGGGACATGTCTTGCCTGGAGGAGAGCCAGGGGGAAGTGTTGCAGGGGGGTGTAGCTCCTGGGCCCAGTGGCGTCCAGGCACGCGGGAAGGGTCGGGCAGCACGGCTGCCTTCTCCCCAGAGGGGGGAAGTGTTGCAGGGGGGTGTAGTTGCCGGGCCCAGTGGCGTCCAGGCACGCGGGAAGGGTCGGGCAGCACGGCGGCCTTCTCCCCAGAGGGGGGAAGTGTTGCAGGGGAGGGCAGTTGCTGGGCCCAGTGGCGTCCAGGCACGCGGGAAGGGTCGGGCAGCTCGGCGGCCTTCTCCCCAGAGGGAGAGTCCGGCCTCCAGTCCGGAGACGGTCCTCGCCCAGGAGGTGCGCCTCCTTGATGAAATGTCCGCGGCCTCGGGGCGGCGCCACAACGAGTTCATGGGGGTTGTGGGACAGTTGCCTCAGGCCATTGAGTCCCTGGCTCATAGTGTGGCCGATTTCGGGGACTCACAGGCCAGGGGTGTTGACCAACTCGCGGCAGCACAGGACGCGAGTCGAGAGTTCATGAGTGGTGCCGTGCAGACACTGGCTGATCTGATGCGGGCACAGACCAGGGCAGTTCGGGCACTCACTTCTGCCACACTCGCTGTGTCACGGAAGCATCGCCAGGGCACCCGCCGCCCTGCTGCAGCACAGCGGTCTGGCCTTCACCAGATTGCTGCGCTTGCTGCAGTGCCAGCCCGGCCGAGTGCCAATGTCTCTGGCGACCAGCGAGCGCCTGGCATCAGCCAGCTTGCCCCCATTGATGCAGCCGCCACTGCCACTCCCCCAGCCAAGCTGCGACGAGCTGCTGGAGAGACTGATGCTGCCCAGCCACAGCTGCAGCAGTCAGCAGCTGGCCCCTCCAGGGCCGGACCTCGTCTAGGCCGACCCCCAAGGGCATCTGCCGTCACGCATTGTGCCCCTCAGGAGCCTTCCCCCAGCCTTGCAACACCCACAGGGCCCAGGTTGAGGCGGAGCAACAGGTCAGGCAGGGGCCGGAGAAGCCTGCACAAGGACTCGCCCTGTCGGCACGCCAAGTAGAGTGTGTTGCCAACTGTTTTTTTATATGGGGGTGTTTGTGTTCTGTATGGGGGGGGGCTTATTTTGCTAACGCCGAAGATGAAGGCAACTGTTTTTTTATATGGGGGTGTTTGTGTTCTGTATGGGGGGGTTTGTCTTGGTTAGGCCGAGGATGAAGGCCAATTGGATGGACAAGTTTTGTTATTCCTCCCCAGGTTGTGGGAGTGAGATATGTTTTTGACTGTTTTTTGGGGGTGTTGTCTGTTTTTCTGTTTCATGTGGGAAGGGCCCTGAGTTTGTTAAATAAAGCTTTTTATTTATTCAGCTTGTCCAGGTGTCATGTTTCAAGTGGTTGTTGCGTTAACCGGCTGAGGGCTTGCGGAGCGGCTGCATTCAGGTGCGTTCATTGCCACAAGCCATTCCCTGACAGGGGGCCTAGAAGTGTCGTTCAATAAGCCGCCGGCGGACGGCCCTTGGACCTTGTGGCTCCCTCCTGGGCTGGTACTCCTCCTCCTCCTCCTCCTCGTCCTCCTGAGGTGGTGGTCCAACGTGAGGTGGCAGTGCCTGAGTCCTGCGGATAGCCAGGTTGTGCAGCATGCAGCAAACGACGACGAACTGGGAGACTCTATCCGGCGAATACTGTAGAGATCCGCCGGATCGATCCAGGCAGCGGAACCGTTGCTTGAGGACACCAATCGTTTGCTCTATGATGTTCCTTGTGGCTTGATGGCTTTCGTTGTATGCCTCCTCCGCAGGGGTCCTGGGCGTGCGGAGCGGGGTCATGAGCCATGTACACAAAGGGTAGCCCTTGTCCCCAATAAGCCATCCCCTTGGTGGAGGCTGTGCCTCGAACATGTCAGCCACAGTAGTCTGGCGCAGGATAAATGCATCGTGGCTGCTTCCTGGAAAGCGGGCATTGACAGCTAGGATGCGCTGCCTGTGGTCACACACCAGCTGTACATTGAGGGAATGGTAGCCCTTCCGGTTGCGGTAATCCTCGGCATTGTCGATAGGTGCCCGCATAGCCACATGCATGCAGTCAATGGCGCCCTGCACCATGGGGAAGTCGGCGATCCTGGCAAATCCGACTGCACGCTGCTCCTGCCTCTCTAGGGTCATGGGGAAGGAGATGAATTGGTGTCTCCTTGCGAAAAGGGCATCGGTGACCTGCCGGATGCAGCGATGCACGGTGAACTGGGAAATGTTCGCTATGTCCCCAGCAGCGGCTTGGAATGAGCTGCTTGCATAAAAGTTCAGAGCCACCGTGACCTTCACTTCCACCGACAGAGACGTCCTGCACATCAGCTGTGGACGCAGATCTCTGTGAAGCAGCTGGCTGATCTCTGCAACCACCTCCCTTCTGAAGCGCAGCCTCTTAACACAATGCGCGGCAGTCATGGTGAGATAGGACACCTGCTGCCGGTATTCCCTGAGTGGGTAAGGCCTACGTTGCCGACGCCTAATGGCCCCTCTGCGTCTAGGCATGGCTGGCCCTCTCACACAGCGTCTGCGAGCCCTTCGCACATAATGCTGGAACTGAGGGTTGGAACCCCATGCAGCCCCCATAATAAACTTGCAAACACTGAAATCACAATGAGTGAAATTTCCAAGCTCTGGCCAGAAGCCAAAAATACCTCTCCTATGTTGTCCCAAATCAGGAAGGTCTGTTCCTTGGTCTCTGTCCAGAAATCCAAAGCACTAAAGTCATTGCAGCAAAATGGCTGGCCTTTATAGTTCAGTCTAAGTGCCCTTTAATTAGCGCTCCCCGAGGCCCGCAGGGCCTCTGCTGCGTTCCACTTCACAGTTCTTAACAGCGCCACGCCCACATTGGGCGGGCGCCACTGAATTTCTGGTTTGGGGCGCACAAACAGCGTTGCACGACGAAATGACGTCATAAGCTGCGCGCGCAGCTGAGCGGGCGCAAACACTTTGCGCCGGCGCTAAATGTCAACTGAAGTTGGGCGTAGGCGCAGATCGGCCTGCGCCCGGGCGCTAAGTGCCTAGCGCTGGAAATCTACCCCTCTTATGGCGCTAACGGCTGGCGGACGCAACTGAATTTCTAGGCCACAGTTTTCTTAATGCCCCTATGATTTTTCTCCTGGATTGCTCGCAGCAACGTCCCGGAGATCAATTCCTGAAGACTCCAGGACAATCCTGGAGGGTTGGCGACCCTAGTGTTTGAAGAGGTGACCAGAAGCATGGCCAAAGAGGTAGGTTTTAAGAACATAAGAAATAGGAGCAGCAGTAGGCCATTTGGCCCTTCGAGCCTGCTCCGCCATTCAATAAGATCATGGCTGATCTTCGACCTCATTTCCACTTTCCTGCACTATCCCCATATCCCTTGATTCCCTTAATATCCAAAAATCTATCGCTCTCTGTCTTGAATATACTCAACGACTGAGCCTGCACAGCCCTCTGGGGTAGAGAATTCCAAAGATTCACCACCCTCTGAGTGAAGGAATTTCTCCTCATCTCAGTCCTAAATGGCCGACCCCCTATTCTGAGACTGTGACCCCTGCTTCTAGACTCCCCAGCCAGGGGAAACATCCTCCCTGCATCTACCCTGTCAAGCCCTGTAAGAATTTTGTATGTTTCAATGAGATTACCTCATTCTTCTAAACTCTAGAGAATATAGGCCTAGTCTACTCAATCTCTCCTCATAGGACAATCCCCCCATCCCAAGAAGCAGTCTGGTGAACCTTCATTGCACTCCCTCGATGGCCAGTATATCCTTCCTTAGGTAAGGAGACCAAAACTGTACACAATACTCCAGGTGTGGTCTCACCAGGGCTCTATATAATTGCAGTAAGATTTGCAGAGGATTTTGAAGGTGGCAAGAGAGGTAACAAGGTGGAGTGGTTTCAGGGGAGCATTGCAGAGTGTGGGGCTGAGACAACTGAAGGCTCTTCAATTGAAGATTGAAAAGGGAATGCAAAGGAGACCAGAATATGAAGAGTGGAAGGCATTCATCGTCACTCCTCAATGCGCGGGCTTGTTGTACGGGAGTACGTTTCCTCACCCAAGGGCTTGTTCTTCAAGTGTGAGCAGAACCAGTGAGGGTCGTGGATTGCTTTCCCTCCTCATGAGGATGCTGACTTGTGCTGGACAACACCTTGGAAGGCATGGAAGGCATTAAAAGGGGCCTGATACTTCTTCTTCTTAGGCAGTCCCTCGGAACCGAGGATGACTTGCTTCCACATTAAAAATGAGTTCTCAGGCGACTGATGAGTCCAATGCGGAACCTACAGTCTCTGTCACAGGTGGGGCAGACGGTGGTTGAAGGGGCGGGTGGGTGGGGTGCTTGGGTTGACGTGCGCTCCTTGCGCTGCCTGTGCTTGGCTTCTGCTTGCTCCCGGCGAAGAGACTCGAGGTGTTCGGTGCCTTCCCGGATGCTTCTCCTCCACTTTGTGCGGTCTTGGGCCAGGGATTCCCAGGTATCGGTGGGGATGTTACACTTTTTCAAGGAGGTTTTGAGGGTGTCCTTGAAGCGTTTCCTCTGCCCACCTGGGGCTCTCTTGCCGTGCCGGAGCTCCGAGTAGAGCGCTAGTTTTGGGAGTCTCATATCGGGCATGCGGACAATGTGACCCGTCCATCGGAGCTGATCGAGCATGGTCAAAGCTTCGATGCTGGAGATGTTGGCCTGAGCAAGAACACTGACGTTGGTGCGCCTATCCTGCCAATGGATTTGCAGGATCTTGCGGAGGCAGCATTGGTGGTACCTCTCCAGTGCTTTGAGGTGCCTGCTGTACATGGTCCATGTCTCTGAGGCATACAGCAGGGCGGGTATCACTGCTGCTCTGTAGACCATGAGCTTAGTGCCGGGTTTGAGGTCCTGGTCTTCAAACACTCTCTTCCTCAGGCGACCGAAGGCTGCACTGGCACACTGAAGGCAGTGTTGGACTTCGTCGTTGACGTCTGCCCTTGTTGACAGTAGGCTCCCGAGGTATGGAAAGTGGTCCACGTTGTCCAAGGCCTTGTCGTAGATTTTGATAATGGGGGGCAATACTGTGTGGCGGGGGCAGGTTGGTAGAGGAGCTTTGTCTTACGGATGTTTAGTGTAAGGCCCATGCTCTCGTATGCTTCGGTGGAGGTGTTGACGATGGTTTGGAGTTCGACCTCCGAGTGAGCGCAGACGCAAGCGTCGTCTGCATACTGTAATTCGACGACAGAGGATGGGACGACCTTGGATCTGGACTGGAGGCGACGGAGGTTGAACAGTTTCCCATTTGTTCTGTAAATTAGCTCCACTCCAGCGGGGAGCTTACTGAGGGTGAGATGGAGCATTGCAGCAAGGAAGATCGAGAAGAGTGTTGGTGCGATGACACAGCCTTGCTTGACCCCGGTTCGTACGTGAATTGGGTCTGTGGTGGAACTGTTGGTCAGGATCACGGTTTGCATATCGTCGTGAAGCAGGCAGAGGATGGTGACAAACTTTTGAGGGCAGCCGAATTTGAAGAGGACACTCCATAATCCCTCACGGTTGACAATGTCGAAGGCCTTTATGAGATCAAAGAAGGCCATGTACCGCGGTTGGTGCTGTTCCTGGCATTTCTCTTGTAATTGACGTACGGTGAAGATCATGTCCATTGTGCTCCTTAGTGGGCGGAATCCGCATTGCGACTCTGGGAGGAGCTCTTCGGCCACTGGGAGAAGGCGATTGAGGAGGATTCTTGCGATTACTTTCCCTGTGGCAGACAGCAGGGAAACTCCTCTGTAATTACCGCAATCGGACTTGTCACCTTTCTCGAAGATGGTCACAATTACGGCATCTCTGAGATCCCCTGGCATGCTCTCCTCCTTCCAGATAAGAGGAATTTGTTCATGAATTCACGGCAGTAGTGCTTCTCCGCCATGCTTTAGTGCCATGGCGGGGATTCCATCTGCTCCTGAGGCCTTGTTGTTCTTCAGTTAGGATATGGCCTTTTCAACTCATGCCAGGCTGGGGTTGTGCTGAGATGGTGGCGGGTAGCATGCTGCGGGATGGAGTTGAGGACACTCGCGTCAAAGACAGAGTCGTGGTTAAGGAGATCTTCGAAGTGCTCCTTCCAGCGGGCACTGACTGCCTCTCTGTCCTTGATGAGTACCTCTCCGTTCTTGGCCCGCAGTGGGGTAGGGCCTTGGGTGCTTGGGCCATAGATGGTCTTGATACACTCACACATACATACACATGCTCACATACACATACAAACGTTCACACTCACATACACACACTCACACATACATTCACAAACACACACTAACATGCACAAACAAACACTTTTGTACACACACTCACATACACACACACACACACACACACACACACACACTCTTCCTAGAAGGAATCACTGAATAGCAATCAGAGACAGGCAAATTGTCGCACCTCAGCCGTTGCCCTGGCTGAAATCAGATAACTCAAAAACAACAATTTGCATTTAGTTTGCGTCTTTAACGTAGTAAAACGTCCCAAGGCACGTCTCAGGAGCGATTATCAAACAAAATTTGACACCGAGCCACTTAAGGAGACATTAGGAGAGGTGACCAAAAAGCTTGGTCAAAAAGGTAGGTTTCAAGGAGTACCTTAAAGGAGAAGAGAGAGATAGAGAGGCGAAGAGGATTGTAGGGCTGGAGAAGGTTACAGAGATAGGGAGGGGCAGGGCCATGGAGGGATTTGAACATGAGGGTGAGAATTTTTAAATCGAGGCGTTGCTTAACCAGGAACCAATATAGGTCAGTGAGCACAGGGTTGATGGGCGAACAGGACTTGGTGCAAGTTAGGATACGGACAGCAGAGTTTTGGATAAGCAGAAGTTTACGGAGGGTGGAAGGCGAGGAGAGCATTGGAATAACTCAGCCTTAGAAATCCTTTAACCTCAGCATTGTACCCAAAAGGCAGCCACCTGTTTAAATTTAATTTCAATGGAATGTGACACTGTGACCCGCCATGGTGCAGTGGTTCACACCCATGATCCTTAACACAGCAACCTCAGCCACGGCCAACTGGAGTTGCACAGAGAGTGGACAATTCTCAAACAAGGGAGGAAAATCAGACATCATTGTAATGATTTGGAGTTGCTCCTAATGCTTTCTATGCATAAAGAAAGACTTGCATTTATATAGCGCCTTTCATGACCTTTGGGACCAGGACGTCCCAAAGTGCTTTACAGCCAATGAAGTACTCTTGAAGTGCAGTCACTGTTGTGATGTAGGCAATGTGGCAGCCAATTTGCGCACAGCAAGCTGCCACAAACAGCAATGTGATCATTTGTTTTTTTAGTGATGTTGGTTGAGGGATAAATATTGGCCAGGACACCGGGGAGACCTCCTCTGCTCAGAAGAATCAAATAATGCCGTGGGATCTTTCATGCCCAACGTAAAGCCTTCCATTGCTAAGCACTCATCCCCTATGAACCGTGACCTTATGCACAAGGTAACCTTGGAGAGCAGGTCTTGGGGTGAAGAAGGAACTCTATTCCTGTTAAGGCATGCATCAGAAATAGTACGGAATATTACCCCACACTCCTGAGCTCTCCTGCCCATGGCAAACCCCACACTGACAGACAGTTTACTCTTATTAAGAAGTAAGATTAACAGCAATAGGAATAAAAGCAGCAGATTTGGATGATAATACTTCAGTTGATTTGCAGTATATGTTTCAAAACAATAAAAGTTCCAGAACTTTAGCCATTCTCTTCCATAACCGTGCAGCTACGATGAAATGTTTTCTATGACACTGAACTCTCATAGAATGCCCTGCAAAGTCTTCAGCCCGTAGAGCAGCAACAGAGAACATTCTAGACTGTCAGCCTGATGTATAACCCTCCCTTCCCTTTGAAATCAAGCTGGTACAAAAGAAAGATTAAAACAAAGACACCTTCACGATCAATCAAAGCTGTCGGTCCAAATAAAATTCAACATTGTATTAGTGAAAACAGCTCGGCTGCTCTGACAGGAGACTCCCCGATGGGACAATAATCACAAACAATTAGTCTGTTCGCCTCCATTCTTTGACACCTGTCTGACAGGAGGACCGAAATCGTGAAGCACCTATTGGTTGGGCAAAGGACGAATAACTCGGTTCCCAGAGATCAAAGGGTCACCGATGTAGTGTATGTACCTTGAAGAAGGAACTATATTCTGCAGCCCCTGTATACTGCAGTACCAGTAGTGACCACCCCTGTATATAAGCCTGTGCAGTAACTTTGTATAGTAGTTCCAGTTTTGTCTCCATTCAGTAAACACCTGTTATAACCAACTTCTGCAGTCCGTGTCTCAATTACACACGGACATTACATTGGCGACGAACAGATCCGAACTTACCTACAGTTCTGCACCACCTCACGGGGATCCATCCCTGAAGCGAAGTTATTAGAGGTTGAAGCCAGAAGGAAGAAATCCAAAAAGAAAAAAAAACAAACAGAAGAAACGGGCGTCGACCGTGGGCAACTGCCCTCTGATTCATCGAATTCGAAGATTTGCAGGAGAGGCTGTCGAGAGCTGGGCTTGGTTATCCAGTCTATGGTGTTCCAGCTAATCGGGCTGGTGGCAGGTAGTACACTGATCCTTCCTGGGCTGCGGCGGGCTAGAGCTCGATCGGGTGGCTTTTCAACGGGGCCGAGCAGCGTTGTCGGGAAGAGGAGAGAGAGAGAGAGGGTGGAGCACACAGGGCGCGGCCGGTGCTACGAAGCCGGGCAGCGTACAGACCCGAGAAGAGGGAGGGAAGTGTCCCATAGGGTCTGCTCTGACAACGGGAACAGTAATTAAAATAAAAGAAAAAGAAATTAGAAGCGCAGAAAGCCGCGAGGAGCTGCAGTTTGCCACGGGGACCGCGGAGAGCGGCGTTGGCAGCAGCGCGGGGGGAAGCGCGCGAAGACCATAGGGCGTCGCCATCAAGGCATAAAAACGCCAGCAACAGTGCTGGCAGCAGCGGAAAAGGCAGAACGCGCGGGAGGCGCCATCTTAATCCAGCGGGGAAGAAGGCAAAGCGCGGGAGGCGCCATTTTGTTCAATCGGGGAAGAAGGCAAAGCGCGGGAGGCGCCATCTTAGATCTCCAAGATGCCGAAGACTGGCAATATCACTGCCTTCGATAATGCAATAGAAGACTGGACCACGTATGTGGAAAGAGTCGAAGTATATTGCAAGGCAAATGAAGTAGCCGATGAGAAAAAGGCATCGGTACCACTAAACTTAATGGGCGCAAGAACGTACGGCCTATTGCGGAACCTGATCACTCCAGTCAAACCGATGGCGAAGAGTTTTAACGAAATTGTTGATATCCTACAGGAACACCTAAATCCTACACCGCCGCTGATAGCAGAAAGATTTAAATTCCACAAGAGAAATCAGCATAAAGATGAGAGCAATGCTGATTACCTTACGGAACTACGCAAGCTATCAAAGCACTGCCAGTTCGGAGCAGGACTGGCAGATACCCTATGGGACAAATTTGTCTGTGGACTCCTGAGTGAAGGAACCCGGAAGAGGTTACTCTCAGAGAAAGAGCTGACGCTAGATAAGGCTTTCAGCGTGGCAGTATCGTACGAAGCAGCAGCAAGGGGAGCTGCGGAAATACAGCAAAAGCCACAGGAATACGGTACCCATGAAATGACACGGGGATTTGAAAAATGTTATCGCTGCAGCAGAACAACCCATGACCAGAAGGACTGCTGGTCCAAGGACAAAACATGCAAGCAATGCGCAAAGATGGGACACATTGCACGAGTTTGCAGGTCCGGGAAGAAGACTAACGACAACAAAAAGACTACTAAGGAACAGTACAGGAAAGTACAAAAGATGACGGACAGTAGTTCCGAAGACCAGAAGAGCGATAGTGAATCCGGGAACAAGAGACTAAGCTGTCTCAAACTACACAACGTAATCGCAAAAGAGGATCACCGAACCATTTGGGTCACTCTCACGATAGCAGGGTCCCAAGTCAAAATGGAATTGGATACAGGATCAGCCCTGACCGTCATGAATCGACGAGACTACGAGCGGCTATTCTCACACATACCCTTGAAAGACACGTCCATTGTCTTAAAGACATATACGGGGCAGAAAGTATACCCCAGAGGGAAAATAAGGGTGCCTGTCGAATACAACGGCAAGGAAATACAGAAATTGTTTCTGTACATACTGCAAGATGGTGGACCACCGTTATTGGGACGTGAATGGATCAGAAAGATAAGTTTAGACTGGCACTCCATTCAGGCACTGACTGTGGCTGGTAAAAAGGATGACGACGTCACATCTGGACGATTGTCAAAAATCTTAGCTAACGCTAAAGAGGTATTTCAACAAGGACTGGGAACTCTTAAAGGCGTAACCGCCTCAATAAAAATAGAAGAGAATGCAATTCCCAAGTTTTTCAAGGCAAGACCGGTACCGTATGCAATTCGCCCAGCCGTCGAAGCAGAGCTGGAGAATCTGGAGAATGCAGGCGTGTTATCTAAGGTAGACTGGAGCGAGTGGGCGACACCCATCGTTCCTGTCATGAAGAAAACGTTAAACAATAAGTCTGAGGAGCCAAGGAAGGTTCGCATCTGTGGGGACTTCAAGGTGACTGTGAACCCAGTCCTTCACACAGTACAGTATCCTCTTCCGAGGATAGAAGATATTTTCGCCTCACTATCTGGAGGGAAACGTTTTACAAAAATTGACCTAGCGCAAGCATATTTGCAGATGGAGGTTGAAGAATCCTCTAGGAAATATCTCACGATAAACACTCACAAAGGTCTTTACCAGTATAATCGACTGGTATTCGGAGTAGCATCAGCTCCGGCTATATGGCAAAGAGTGATGGAACAAGTCCTGCAAGGGATTCCGGGGACTCAGTGTTACTTGGACGACATCCTAGTGACAGGTGAAAATGACAGTGAACACCTTGCCAACCTAGAGCAGGTGCTCACTAGACTAAGAGAACATGGGCTACGAGCCAATCGCCCCAAGTGCAAGTTTTTAAAGAAACAAATATCGTATTGTGGCCACGTGATTGATGAAGAGGGGTTACATAAGTCCCCTGACAAAATTGAAGCGGTAGTTAAGGCTCCAGCGCTTGAAAATGTGTCGCAACTGAGGTCATTCCTCGGATTGGTGAATTACTACCATAAGTTTTTGCCGAATTTGTCCACAATTCTGCACCCACTGAACGCCCTGCTACAAACTGGAGTAGCATGGAAATGGAGCGATGAATGTAAGCGGGCCTTTCAGAAGTGTAAAGGCCTGATCACTTCAAGAGAAGTATTGGCTCACTACAACCCATCACTACCGATAAGGCTGGCGTGTGATGCGTCTCCCTACGGCGTTGGAGCGGTACTGTCACATAAGTCCCTTGATGGTTCAGAGAGGCCGATAGCTTTTGCGTCATGCTCGTTAACTGCAGCCGAGCGTAACTACGCCCAGATTGACAGAGAGGCCCTCAGCCTGGTGTGGGGGGTGAAGAAGTTCAATCACTACCTGCACGGACAGAAATTTACTCTACTAACTGATCATCAACCTCTTGTCTCCATTTTCAACCCTAAGAAGGGCGTCCCGATAATGACAGCACAACGGCTACAGAGGTGATCCCTTTTCCTAGGGGCACACCAATATGACATCGAGTACAAAGGAACTAAACAGCATGGGAATGCTGATGGATTGTCGCGCCTACCGTTGCCGACGGTGGAAGAAGCACCAGCAGTGGATCCTGTGGAGATATTCCACTCGACCATAGTCGAATGTCTACCTGTGACGAATGCAAACATAGAAAAGGAAACACGAAATGACCCGACACTCTCCAGGGTCTATGATTTAACGGTGAAGGGATGGCCAGCACATGGCGAACCACTGTTGCCAGCATTCTCGCCGAGAAGAGAACAGCTGTCAGTGTGCCGAGGAACCTTGATGTGTGGATCCAGAGTAGTAATTCCACCCAAATTGAAGGATAGAGTGCTCAATGAGCTTCATGAGGATCATCTAGGAGGGGTAAAAATGAAGAACTTAGCCAGAGCGTTTGTGTGGTGGCCAGGAATCGATAGAGAAATCGAAGAGATGACCAAGAGCTGTACAGAATGCCAGAAGGTCCAAAACGCCCCACCACAAGCCCCTCTACATCCATGGGTGTGGCCCTCATCCCCATGGCAAAGGGTGCACATTGATTTTGCTGGTCCATTTATGGACTCGATGTTTTGAATTGCGGTGAATGCACATTCAAAGTGGCCAGAGGTAATAAAAATGTCCTCAACCACCACAGAAAAAACTATCACAGTCTTACGAACCATATTCGCCAGAAATGGGCTGCCTGAACAGATTTGCTCTGACAATGGACCACAGTTTGTGTCTGAAGAGTTCCGGAGGTTCTTAAAGAACAATGGTGTTAAGCATTACACATCCGCCCCATATCATCCAGTCACCAATGGATTGGCTGAGAGGTTCATTCAAACATTCAAGAAGGCTATCAAGGCAATGTGTAATGAAGACATACCCCTACAACACAAGGTGGATAACTTCTTGTTTGCCTACCGGAATGCGACACATGCGGTTACCAACCAAACTCCAGCCATGATGTTCTTCAATCGAAGACTACGATGCCGCTTGGATTTGGTTAAGCCAAACATCAGAAGAGATGTGGAGAACAGACAGTTTCAGAATATGAATGAAAGGCCAACCAGGAGTTTCAAGATAGGTCAACCAGTTTTGGCCCGGGACTACCGCACAGAGAAATGGCAGCCAGGAACGATCTGCACACGGCAAGGACCTCTAATGTATACCGTGGACATTGGAGAGAGCATTGTAAGATGCCATGCTGACCAGATTCTAGAGTCACTGGAAAACGTCAAATCTACACCACGATCCTATACACCTGGTGATGAAACCGAAGTACCAATTGCATCTACCTCAGAATCGGTGATATTGGAAGCAGATGAACCAAACAATGACGTTGATCCCGAATCAACTTTGCCAGAAGAACCTGATACCCCAAAGAGGCGTTATCCGGACAGAATCAGGAAGCCTCCTCAAAGACTGAATTTATAATTGGTTAACTTCAGCTAATGTATATAGCAACTGTAATTGTAAATATGTTATTTAATTATTAATCGAATGTTATGTACTGTTTAGCTAAAAGGGGAGGAATTGTAGTGTATGTACCTTGAAGAAGGAACTATATTCTGCAGCCCCTGTATACTGCAACTGCAGTACCAGTAGTGACCACCCCTGTATATAAGCCTGTGCAGTAACTTTGTATAGTAGTTCCAGTTTTGTCTCCATTCAGTAAACACCTGTTATAACCAACTTCTGCAGTCCGTGTCTCAATTACACACGGACATTACAACCGAGGCCGGACACCAGAATGGACCTGACTGCAAACCAGGCTCCAGAAATAATAGCTTCCTCTAAAGGAATCACAGGAACAGGTGGAGGCCACTCAGCCCCTCGAGCCTGTTCTGCCATTCAATTAGATTGTGGCTGATCTGCACCTCAACTCCATTTACCTGCCTTTGTTCCTTATCCTTTGATACCCTTACCTATCGTTCTCAGTCTTGAAAATTTCTATTGACACCAAGCATCTACAGCCTTTTGAGGGAGAGAGTTCCAAATCTCCACTACCCTTTGTGTTAAAAAAGTGTGACGTAAGAAAACTACTAGGCACTTGGTCTAAGTGTTAAACAAGGCTTTAATCAACTGTTTTACAACATGGAGGTCTAGTTGTGTCCTTCACTAGTTCCTGTTAAGAATGTCCTGCGCAAGCTGGGCCCGTGCCCGAGAATTTATACTCTCCCTGGACAGCGCCACCCGCAGGCTGCTCAGTATTATTTCATAAGTCAGTCTTTCATGAATGACTGATTCATGTCAAAGTGTTTCCTGATTTAACTCTTGAATGGCCTGGCTATAATTTTAAGGTCATGCCCCCTTGTTCTGGATTCCCCCAGTAGAGGAAATAGTTTCTCTGGATCTACCCTATCACCTCGATTTAGATCACCCCTCAATCTTCTAAACTCAAGGGAATACAAGCCAAGTTTATGCAATCTGTCCTCATAATTTAATCCTTTAAGCCCCGGTATCATTCTGGTGAATTTGCATTGTACTCCCTCTAAGGCCAATCTCCTTCCTGAGGTGCGGTGCCCAGAACTGAACGCAGTGTCCAGATGGGCTCTGACCAAGGCTCTGTACAACTGAAGCACAACTTCCTCCCCTTTGTATTCCAGCCCCCCTTGAGATAAAGGCCAACGTTCCATTAGCCTCGGATTGGTTTTTGTACCTGTTTGAACTGTGCAGAACTCATGTGAAACAATCGCAGGATATTGTCCCGGTTAACCTTGATTTTTAAATATAGAATATAGAGCTTCTTAAGATTGGGAATAGGAAGGATTTTGCTCAATTACAAGCACCGCGGCCCACTCATACAACTCTCAGCACCCCCAGGGATGTTGAGGGCATTAGTATGGGCATTGGGCAGGACCACCAGGGATACTGCAGGGCACCGGGAGACCTAAGGAAAGGAAAGGGAAGGAGTGAGCTGCCCTGATACTCTGTGGGCCAGGGGCTGTTCAATGGTGCGGTGCCTTCAATGGATCCAGTGATAGGACTCCTAGGCTGTGGAAATAGCTGATCCCTGATCATTTTGTCAACTATTTTTATATCACCTACTGCAAACAGACCTTTTCATGACTATACGTCACTGGATTTCACACCAGATTAAGTTGGTGGCATTTAGTACTGTTGTTTGGTAAACTGTATGGGCCCCAAATTGAACTTTTGCACTGGGCCCCCTGCAAGACAGCTGCCACACTTGCTGCAGGCACACACAGTCCAGAAGGTCTCAGCTTCAAGCCCTGGTCTGTGCTGAGTGAGATGACTGCAACCAGGGCAACATTTACATAGAATTTACATAGAAACAGGCCATTCAACCTAACTGGTCCATGCCAGTGTTTATGCTCCACATGAGCCTCTTCCCACCCTACTTCCTGTAACCCTATCACCTATCAGCATATCTTTCTATTCCTTTCTCCCTCGTGTTTATCTAGCTTCCCCTTAAATCCATCTGTGCTATTCGCCTCACCCACTGCTTGTGGTAGGGAGTTCCACATTCTCACCACTCTCTGGGTAAAGAAGTTTCTCCTGAATTCCTTATTGGATTTATTAGTGACTATCTTATATTTATGGCCCCTAGTTCTGGACTCACCCGCAAGTGGAAACATCTTCTCCATGTCTACTCCATCAAACCCTTTCACAATCTTAAAGAGCTCTATCAGGTCACCCCTCAGTCTTCTCTTTTCTAGAGCAAAGAGCCCCAGCCTATTCAATCTTTTCTGATAGATATAACCTCTCAGTTCTGGAACCATCCTTGTAAATCTTTCTTATACCTTCTCCAGTGCCTCTGTATCCTTTTTATAATGTGGAGATCAGAACTGTTCACAGTACTCTAAGTGTGGTTTAACCAAAGTTCTATACAAGTTTAACATAACATGACCTTACCGCCTCTAGACTAGGGAGAGGAAATTCCCGCTTCTGATTGCTATCTAGCGACCCCTGCTAGAAAGTAGGTGTGGATAAATGTTGGGCAAAGCGAAGACTGAGCTTGGTCATGATGCCTGGCATGATCAAATTGCCTGGCAACACTGTGTCTTGGCTCACAGGTGAAGAATGGCCTTTTTGGGTGTGGTAATGGTGGGCTGCTGGCACCCACGGACCGTTTTGAAGTGAGAGTGAGCACCTTCAGGGGAGGAGGGGACCTGAACCCCAGTGAGAGTCAGCACCTTCAGGAGAGGAGGGGACCTGAACCCCAGTGAGAGTCAGCACCTTCAGGAGAGGAGGGGACCTGAACCCCAGTGAGAGTCGGCACCTTCAGGAGAGGAGAGGAGCTGAACCCCAGTGAGAGTCAGCACCTTCAGGAGAGGAGGGGACCTGAACCCCAGTGAGAGTCAGCGCCTTCAGGAGAGGAGGGGACCTGAACCCCAGTGAGAGTCAGCACCTTCAGGAGAGGAGGGGAGCTGAACCCCAGTGAGAGTCAGCACCTTCAGGAGAGGAGGGGACCTGAACCCCAGTGAGAGTCAGCACCTTCAGGAGAAGAGGGGAGCTGAACCCCAGTGAGAGTCAGCACCTTCAGGAGAGGAGGGGAGCTGAACCCCAGTGAGAGTCAGCACCTTCAGGAGAGGAGGGGACCTGAGCCCCAGTGAGAGTCGGCACCTTCAGGAGAAGAAGGGACCTGAACCCCAGTGAGAGTCAGCACCTTCAGGAGAGGAGGGGAGCTGAACCCCAGTGAGAGTCAGCACCTTCAGGAGAGGAGGAGACCTGAACCCCAGTGAGAGTCGGCACCTTCAGGAGAGGAGGTGACCTGAACCCCAGTGAGAGTCAGCACCTTCAGGAGAGGAGGGGACCTGAACCCCAGTGAGAGTCAGCACCTTCAGGAGAGACGGGGACCTGAACCCCAGTGAGAGTCGGCACCTTCAGGAGAGGAGGGGACCTGAACCCCAGTGAGAGTCAGCACCTTCAGGAGAGGAGGGGACCTGAACCCCAGTGAGAGTCAGCACCTTCAGGAGAGGAGGGGGCCTGAACCCCAGTGAGAGTCAGCACCTTCAGGAGAAGAGGGGACCTGAACCCCAGTGAGAGTCGGCACCTTCAGGAGAGGAGGTGACCTGAACCCCAGTGAGAGTCAGCACCTTCAGGAGAGGAGGAGACCTGAACCCCAGTGAGAGTCAGCACCTTCAGGAGAGGAGGGGACCTGAACCCCAGTGAGAGTCAGCACCTTCAGGAGAGGAGGGGTCCTGAACCCCAGTGAGAGTCAGCACCTTCAGGAGAGGAGGGGTCCTGAACCCCAGTGAGAGTCAGCACCTTCAGGAGAGGAGGGGAGCTGAACCCCAGTGAGAGTCAGCACCTTCAGGAGAGGAGGGGACCTGAACCCCAGTGAGAGTCAGCACCTTCAGGAGAGGAGGGGACCTGAACCCCAGTGAGAGTCAGCACCTTCAGGAGAGGAGGGGACCTGAACCCCAGTGAGAGTCAGCACCTTCAGGAGAGGAGGGGTCCTGAACCCCAGTGAGAGTCAGCACCTTCAGGAGAGGAGGGGACCAGAACCCCAGTGAGAGTCAGCACCTTCAGGAGAGGAGGGGAGCTGAACCCCAGTGAGAGTCGGCACCTTCAGGAGTGGAGGGGACCAGAACCCCAGTGAGAGTCAGCACCTTCAGGAGAGGAGGGGACCTGAACCCCAGTGAGAGTCAGCACCTTCAGGAGAGGAGGAGAATTAAATGGAGAAAAATAGAACAGGATAAGGAAACAACCTTAAAAAGAGCCGCACCCTCAAAAAAATAGCTAAAATAAACAAAGGAAAGAGCAGAACAACAACAGAAAATGCTGGAAACACTCAGCAGGAAAGAGCGGCTTGATTTGTGTTACTGCTGTGATGCAAAAATCAATGGTGGTTCAATAGCAGAAAAGTGCCCATCTGCTCTGTGAGAGTCCAGGTGCTTCTATTTTAAAGTGGAAGGTGACATAGTGAAGCCTATCACTACAGCCGGAGCTGAATCGAGCCCAGGCACAGAGAGCTGGCCTCTAGACTGAGCTGCACTCTCATTTGTTCTGGGTGGCAATTGGTGCTGCAGTGAGATTTAGGGGGGTTTGGGACCACAGGTGTCGAGGTCCGGGGATGGGTAAATTCATATCGCTGGATCTACCCTAGGCACAAGGTCATCTATTGTGTCAGCGGTATTCACATTTACTGGAATACTCCTGGACTGCTGGTCGGGCTCTTTGTTTTCTACAGTCAAACAGTGGAGCGGGAAACACTCCGGGGAGAGAGAGCAGAGGCGGAGAGAGAGAGAAGAGACAGAGAGAGAAAGAGAAGAGACAGAGAGAGAGAGAGAGAGAGGTAAAAGAGGCAGACAGGGAGAAAGTGAAAAACAAAGGCAGAGAAAGCGAGCTGAACAGACAGTGAGGAGAGACACAAAAAAAGAGGAGGAAGTAAAGAACAGAGAGAGACAGAGTGAGGAAACACAGAGAAAGAAAAGGAGGGACTGGAGAACAAAGAGAGAGAGAGAGAGCATACACAGAGAGAAAGAGGAGGCGAGGGACCAGAGGGTAGAGAGTAGCTCAGTTCAGGGTCAAATTGAACGCCGAGGTTGCAAACAGTCTAGTTCAGCCTCAGACAGTGGCCAGGGAAGGGGATGGAGTCGGTGGCGAGGGAACAGAGTTGATGTCGGGGACCGAAGGCAATGGCTTTGGTCTTCCTACTGTTTAATTGGAGTAAGTTTCTGCTCATCCAGGACTGGATTTCAGACAAGCAACCTGACAACACAGAGGCAGTGGAGGGGTCAAGAGAGGTGGTGGTAAGGTAGAGCTGGGTGTTGTCAGCATACATGTGGAACCTGATGCTGTGTTTTCAGATGATGTCTCCGAGGGGCAGCATGGAGATGAGAAATAGGAGGGGGCCGAGGATGCATCCTTGGAGGACACCAGAGGTAACGGTGTGGGAGCGGGAAGAGAAGCCGAAAAACAAAATAATCAGTCCGATGCTCTGTGAGGTCTGGGTCCCACTGGCCGTGAGTAGGACGTGTCCTCTCATTGTTGGATGGTTGAAATGGAGGATAGTCTCAGAAGGCAGGAATATGTTCAAAACAAGTTAATGTAAGAAATCAAGCCTGCCAGGGTACTATCCTTACCATTCAGCACATTAATGCTAATCCTCCAACCGCCCCAACTGAAAAAGATCGTTCACTCCAAAGAAGAGCCGTGCAAATTGGAACCAGTCCAGTTTTCAGCCCTGTGGAGTTAAGCTCCATGTTTCGCTGTTTGTTTCTTCCCTTTCTTTACGAACTCATACCCAAGCTGCTTGTGTAGTGATGGCTCGCTCTCTCATTCATGGAAGAAAAGCATCAGTGTGTCCCTGCTGAGACACAGGGCTCTCCGCTAAATTTTAAAACTCTCATTCCTTGTTTTCAAATCCCTCCATGGCCTCTCCCCTCCCTATCTCTGTAATCTCCTCCAGCCCTACAACCCTCCGAGATCTCTGCGCTCCACCAATTCTGGCCTCTTCCGCATACCCGATTTGTATCGCTCCACCATTGGCGGCCGTGTCTTCAGCTGCCTGGGCCCTCAGCTCGGGAATTCCCTCCCGAAACCTCTCCGTGTCTCCACCTCTTTTTCCTCCTTTAAGACGCTCCTTAAAATCTACCTCTTTGACCAAACTTTTGGTCATTTGTGCTAATATCTCCTTATGTGGCTCGGTGTCAAATTTTGTTTGATAACATTCCTACAAACTGCCTTAAGACGTTTTACTAAAGGCGCAATATAAATGCAAGTTGTTGTTGTTGATAAGCCTGCTATAAGGGAGCTGTATGGCAGCCAAATGCTGTTAAATGTTAATACTTAGCAAGGACTGACAGGGCAGTCACTCCTTTGCTTACATTATACGGGGTAAATATGGAGTTTAGGAAGTTCCTGGCCTGGTGAGCTGAACCGCCAGGGACCTTTCAAAGTTCCCTTCCCGCCGGTTGTAGTAATAGCGCAGCTGGTTCTGAAGATGAAGCATTCTGGGATTGCATCCTCGAGGTCCACTTGGGCAGAATTCAAACTGACCGACTTTGGACTGAAGTTATACCACACAGTCAAAGCAAAGCCAAAAAGGCTTCGGGTTGATGCAAAATGTGCAATGTAACTGGCCTATACATGAAGTCAGAAGTCATCAGCACAGTCTGTCCCGCATTCAAACACTGAATGCTGCGGGTGTGGTGGGCATATAGCAGCTTAGACTGAGTTCATAAGGCATTCCCACTGAGCCATTCGTTACTAGATCTGACTGAAGGGTCAGCTTTTATCAAGTATGTACGGTACAGGTACAGGTACAGGAGCTGAAATTGATAGGTCTATTGGGTACACAGCACAAGATCTGGTGGTGTTACTGTGTATATGGGGCTGATACCATGCACCTGTTCAGAGACTGGAATTCATGGAGTACGCTGATTAACAACCTCCAGATTTGAGAAGGGAGAAAGAGAGAGAAAAAGAGAAAGAGGGAGAGAGGGTGAAAGATAGTGAGAGAAAATGAAAAAGAGAGAGGGAGAGAAAGAGAGGGCGGGAGAGAGAAGGAGAGAGGGAGGGAGAGAGAGAAACACAGAATTAGAACAAGCGCTCCTGGTAAGGCTTTGCTAGCCCCTCTAACTCAATATTGCCCAATACATCAGCAACTAGCCATATGTGGCTAATTGGGAAGCCAGATGTGGCTAATTGCATTTCTGATGAGTAAATAAAAAATGAGTAATAGACACCATCGTTGGTCAGGTGATCTCAATACACATTCGCACGGTGTATGTATGTGAACTTTAACTTTTCTGTGTGTTTGTTGGTAAAATAGTAAGACGAGAAGCAGAGTGAGCGAGTGTTTTGATCGTTGTGTATGTTTTACTTCAGAGGTTATTTGCTAAAATGGTGTGTAACATGTGTAAAAACACCAGACATCATCACCGTGGAAACACCAGCAACACGGTACGGAGAGGGGAGCGGTCACCATGATCAGCTCGAGGAATAGGAATAAACGCTCCAGGCCAACACAAGACAGCAACCCAACTCTGGATGGAGAGCGAGGGGGGTGGAGTGGAGGGAGAGCAGCCGTGGATCTGGATGGAGAGCGAGGGGGGGTCTCGATGGCGAGCGAGGGTGGGTCTGGATGGTGAGCGAGGGGGGTCTGGATGGAGAGCAGGGGTGAGTTTGGATGGAGAGCGGGAGTGGGTCTGGATGGTGAGCGAGGGGGGGTCTGGATGGAGAGCGAGGGTGAGTTTGGATGGAGAGCGAGGGAGGGTCTGGGTGGAGAGTGGGGGTGAGTTTAGATGGAGAGTGAGGGTGAGTTTAGATGGAGAGCAAGGGAGGGTCTGGATGGAGAGCGAGGGTGAGTTTGGATGGAGAGCGAGGGTGGGTCTGGATGGAGAGCGGGGGTGAGTTTAGATGGAGAGCGAGGGTGGGTCTGGATGGAGAGCGAGGGTGAGTTTAGATGGAGAGCGAGGGTGAGTTTAGATGGAGAGCGAGGGTGAGTTTAGATGGAGAGCGAGGGTGAGTTTAGATGGAGAGCGAGGGTGAGTTTGGATGGAGAGCGAGGGTGAGTTTAGATGGAGAGCGAGGGTGAGTTTAGATGAAGAGCGAGGGTGAGTTTGGATGGAGAGCGAGGGTGAGTTTAGATGGAGAGCGAGGGTGAGTTTAGATGGAGAGCGGGGGTGAGTTTAGATGGAGAGCGAGGGTGGGTTTAGATGGAGAGCGAGGGTGAGTTTAGATGGAGAGCGAGGGTGAGTTTGGATGGAGAGCGAGGGTGAGTTTAGATGGAGAGCGGGGGTGAGTTTAGATGGAGAGCGAGGGTGAGTTTGGATGGAGAGCGAGGGTGAGTTTGGATGGAGAGCGGGGGTGGGTTTAGATGGAGAGCGAGGGTGGGTCTGGATGGAGAGCGAGGGTGAGTTTAGATGGAGAGCGAGGGTGGGTCTGGATGGAGAGCGAGGGTGAGTTTAGATGGAGAGCGGGGGTGAGTTTAGATGGAGAGCGAGGGTGAGTTTGGATGGAGAGCGAGGGTGAGTTTGGATGGAGAGCGAGGGTGAGTTTGGATGGAGAGCGAGGGTGGGTCTGGATGGAGAGCGAGGGTGGGTTTGGATGGAGAGCGAGGGTGAGTTTGGATGTAGAGCGAGGGTGGGTCTGGATGGAGAGCGAGGGTGAGTTTAGATGGAGAGCGGGGGTGAGTTTAGATGGAGAGCGAGGGTGAGTTTAGATGGAGAGCGAGGGTGAGTTTAGATGGAGAGCGAGGGTAAGTTTGGATGGAGAGCGGGGGTGAGTTTGGATGGAGAGCGGGGGGGGTCTGGATGGTGAGCGAGGGGGGGTCTGGATGGTGAGCGAGGGTGGGTCTGGATGGAGAGCGAGGGTGGGTCTGGATGGTGAGCGAGGGTGGGTCTGGATGGAGAGCGAGGGGGGGTCTGGATGGAGAGCGAGGGTGAGTTTAGATGGAGAGCGAGGGTGGGTCTGGATGGAGAGCGAGGGTGGGTCTGGATGGAGAGCGAGGGTGGGTTTGGGTGGAGAGCGAGGGTGGGTTTGGGTGGAGAGCGAGGGTGAGTTTAGATGGAGAGCGAGGGTGGGTCTGGATGGAGTGCGAGGGTGGGTTTGGGTGGAGAGCGAGGGTGGGTTTGGGTGGAGAGCGAGGGTGGGTTTGGGTGGAGAGCGAGGGTGGGTTTGGGTGGAGAGCGAGGGTGGGTTTGGATGGAGAGCGAGGGTGGGTTTAGATGGAGAGCGAGGGTGGGTCGGGATGGAGAGCGAGGGTGGGTTTGGATGGAGAGCAAGGGTGGGTCTGGATGGAGAGCGAGGGTGGGTTTGGGTGGAGAGCGAGGGTGGGTTTAGATGGAGAGCGAGGGTGGGTTTGGATGGAGAGCGAGGGTGAGTTTGGATGGAGAGCGAGGGTGAGTTTAGTTGGAGAGCGAGGGTGAGTTTAGATGGAGAGCGAGGGTGAGTTTGGATGGAGAGCGGGGGGGTTTGGATGGAGAGCAGGGGGGTCTGGATGGTGAGCGAGGGGGGGGTCTGGATGGTGAGCGAGGGTGGGTCTGGATGGAGAGCGAGGGTGGGTCTGGATGGTGAGCGAGGGTGGGTCTGGATGGAGAGCGAGGGGGGGGTCTGGATGGAGAGCAGGGGTGAGTTTAGATGGAGAGCGAGGGTGAGTTTGGATGGAGAGCGGGGGGGGTCTGGATGGTGAGCGAGGGTGGGTCTGGATGGAGAGCGAGGGTGGGTCTGGATGGTGAGCGAGGGTGGGTCTGGATGGAGAGCGAGGGGGGGTCTGGAAGGAGAGCGAGGGTGAGTTTAGATGGAGAGCGAGGGTGAGTTTAGATGGAGAGCGAGGGTGGGTCTGGATGGAGAGCGAGGGTGGGTCTGGATGGAGAGCGGGGGGGGTCTGGATGGTGAGCGAGGGTGGGTCTGGATGGAGAGCGAGGGTGGGTCTGGATGGTGAGCGAGGGGTGGGTTTGGGTGGAGAGCGGGGGTGGGTCTGGATGGAGAGCGAGGGTGGGTTTGGGTGGAGAGCGAGGGTGGGTTTGGATGGAGAGCGAGGGTGGGTTTGGATGGAGAGCGAGGGTGGGTTTGGGTGGAGAGCGGGGGTGGGTTTGGGTGGAGAGCGGGGGTGGGTTTGGGTGGAGAGCGGGGGTGGGTTTAGATGGAGAGCGAGGGTGGGTTTAGATGGAGAGCGAGGGTGGGTTTGGGTGGAGAGCGGGGGTGGGTTTAGATGGAGAGCGAGGGTGGGTTTAGATGGAGAGCGAGGGTGGGTTTGGGTGGAGAGCGAGGGTGGGTTTGGGTGGAGAGCGGGGGTGGGTTTAGATGGAGAGCGAGGGGGGGGTCTGGATGGAGAGCGAGGGTGGGTTTGGATGGAGAGCGGGGGTGGGTCTGGATGGAGAGCGAGGGTGGGTCTGGATGGAGAGCGAGGGTGGGTCTGGATGGTGACCGCGGTGGTGTGGGTTTGTAGGGAGAGAAGAGGCAGGTCTGGATGGAGAGATGGGTCTGGATGGAGAGCGAAGATGCCGTCTTTTGGATTAGACATTAAACCGAGGCCCGTCTGCTCTCTCAGGTGGACGTAAAAGATCCCATGGCACTATTTCGAAGAAGAGCAGGGGCGCTCTCCCCAGTGTCCTATTTAGCCCTTAATCAACATCACTAAAACAGATTATTTGGTCATTATCACAATGCTGTTTGTGGGATCTTGCTGTGTGCAAATTGGCTGTTGCATTTCCTACATTACAACAGTGACTACACTTCAAAAGTACTTCATTGTCTGTAAAGCACTTTGGGATGTCGTGAGGTCGTGAAAGGCGCTATAGAAATTGAAGTCTATCTTCCTTTTAACGGATTCCTTCCTATGTTACAAGTTCCTCAGCAATGTTACCCCAAAGAGGTCAGTGAGTAAATGCACCAATCCATGTGGCACTGAGCCATACAGACCAGACAGTCCCAGGTTCAATCTCTGGTCTGTACTGAGTTAGTAGATCTCACCTGATGAGCAGTAGATGGTGCCTTAATTGATCTCAGGGCCCTTGGCGAGGGGAAGGGAAAAGTCAGCAATTGCTGCAGATGGCATTAAGGATGGACGTATTCCTGGAGGTTCCATCACCTGATCTCCTGTCTCCGTCAGCCCCTCCCCCACACTCCCGCCATTGGTCAACCGACACAGCGCCCCACCTTCCTGCTGCCAATCAGAAAGCGAATAGACTCTTCATTACCCGATTGGATGATTCTTGACTCTCAGTCAAACAGCCTTTTTTCCCCCAATCTCCAATATTTTTATAATAACTAATAAAGGAAAGTGTTCAAAGAAAATATAAAATACACACAATTTTTGTTTAATGCCCTTGTGATTATTCTCCAGCGTGTTGCTTGCAGCAGTGACCTGGAGATTAATCTTCAATTCCTGGAGACTCCAGGGCAATGCTGGAGGGTTGGCACCTCTAAATGGCCTGCATGTGGATCTTGGCAGGGACAGGATCGATTAGTGACAGTTTAAAGAACCCATGTCAGTGCTTTGCACTTCCTTAGCTAAAGGGTACTGAGACAATTCATAGATTCATAGAATCTTACAACACAGAAGGAGGCCATTCGGCCTGTCACACCTATGCCGGCTCTTTGAAAGAGTTATCCAATTTAGTCCCACACCCCAGCACTGTCCCCATAACCCGGCAAATTAATCGTCTTCAAGTACATGTACAATTACCTTTTATAAGTTCCTATGGAATCTGATTCCACCACCCTTTCAGGCAGTGTGTTCCAGATCTTACCAACCCTCCATGTGAAGACATTTCTCCTCATTTCCACCTCTAGTTCTTTTGCCGATTATTTTAAATCTATGAAATCTGGTTACCGACCCACTTGCCAGAGGAAATAGTTTCTCCCTCCTTGGTCTACCAAAACCCTTCATAATTTTGAATAACTCCAAATGTTCTCTGCTCTAAGGAGAACAATCCCACCTTCTCCAATCTCTCAACATAACTGAACTCCCTCATCCCTAGTATCATCCTGGTAAACCTCCTCTGGACCCTCTCCAGGGCTTTGACATCCTTCCTAAAGTGTTGTAGCGTCTCTACTGTTGCCCCAGCTGTTCCCAGCTAACTCCGCATGGACAAGGTCTCAGCTGTGATGCCCCTACACACTGGAACAGCTTGGCAACATTCATGGTCTAGATTCACGCACGAGGATAGGCTATTTTGTGGCTGTACACTAGCAAGTCAACGGCCTAGAAATTTGATAAGGCCCGAAAACGGGCGGTGGCACGGTGGGCGAGATTTGCTCGCGCCTGTTTAAAAAGCGCAGGCAGCACATTATTTTGGAGCTGCCTGCTGATTTGAATGATTGTAGTGCACAGCCCAGCGACGAACGCGTTGCTTCAGGCTGTGCGCTCAGCAGGAGGCCCAATGTCGCGTCGCTGGAGCGAGGCTGCATTCTCTTAAAGCAAGGCTGTCATTTTAGAAAGGAGTCTCGAGCCCTTATAGCTGAACTGCCTTCTGTATGTTAAAAAATGGTAAAAGTGCTTCAGAACGAACACAAATGGCTCAACAGGGCAGGGAAAGGGCACCCAAGGTCTCGCATGCAGCACTCAAGCTTTTTGCAGGGGGTCAACACTGCAAGAGAGGTCCTCTACCCACAGGGGACCAGGAGGCCCTCCAGAAAGAAAGATGTGGGACCAGATCGCCGAGGCCGTCACTACCAACAGTGTTGCCCCCAGGACCTGACTTCAATGCCCAAAGAAGTTTCATGACCTTAGACCAGTGGTCAAGTTCAGTGATTGCATCTTCAAAATCCGCCTCCTACCAACTGCACCACTAGCCTCACACACTGTTTAATGCACGACGCCCCCCACTCCATCACTCACCTACCAACAATCTGTACCAAACACAAGGCACACTTCAAATTCCTAGCTTCACCTCACCCCCTTGGAGGAGACTGCTGGCCATTCTTGGCAGGGGCATGGCTGAGCCCTTGCCCAGTGGCGGGGCTGAAAGAATACAAGATGCTGGTATCCTCATACGTTAACCTCCTTCTCACATCCCACTTCCCCCTCATCCCACAACATCTTCTGATGTACAAGATGCACATGGTGTAAGCATGCACCTCTTGCTTTCCTGCCCTCCCCTCACCACAACCTGCAGAATGCAGCCTGCCCAGCCAGTGGTTGACCAAGTAGAGGGAGAGGAGAGTGAAGAAGAAACACTGTCACTCGATATCACGCTCCCAGCCACCAGCTCCTCGAGGTCGTCCTGCAAGGCCATCTGCAGTGTCCCCCAGTGAAAGTCAGAAGCCTTCCACCAGCCATGCTGCAGCCACTGGGGAAGCACTGCGTGACATCACTAGGATAGGCAAAGGCACACTCAAGACAGTCACTAAGGGAATGCACAAGGGTGATTATTTGATTTTTTGAAGTAATTTTGGATGCATATATCGATAAAGTTGGATTGGAAAGTTTGCTTTGTGGTGGCTTTTATTTCAGCATTGTGGCAGGAGGACGCTGTGATGGTCAATAGCAGAGGGAAGGTAAGGTGTGGGACTAATGTTGAAAGGGGAATTGGAGTTGTGGTCGCTGGTACTGCATGCAGATAATTTGATCCCGGATATCCCCTTCCTTCCTTCTGCTTCTTCCTCTTCTGCTTCTTCCTCTTCCCTCTGCGAGCAGCTTGTCCCTTTTGCTGCCTCTGCTTCATCTCCATGTGATGTTGCAGCCCAAGGGGGACAGCAACAGAGCCCCCAGGAATGGGAGCAAGTGGTGTTCTCAGAGGCCTTCCTTTAACATCCAAAGCCTTGCAAGCATCCCTGCACACTTTAACAACTTATTAAATGTATTGCACCAAGCCACTACTCCAATAAAATATTAAAAAACCTCTCCAAAAGCTGAAATCGAAACTTACCTGAAAGATGCATGTGTCCCTTTAAGAAGCGCTGCCTGCGTCTCTGTACAACTGCTGCGCACTGTTCTTCCGTGCGTGGATAGGAGAGGGCATTATGGAGTGTGGCGACGTCCAAAATCGCAGTCTTGCACGCCAATTGACACCATGATGTGCACATTTATATTGGAGAGGCAAGTGCAGGCAGTGGCAGTGCTGCCGTCCTCTCCAAAATGGCGGCTGCCATGTCCCGCACCAGAAGCAAGCGGAAGCGAGACGGCCGCCATTTTTTCAAGAAAACCAGCCTTAACGGCCGGCGCTATAAGATCGAATTTCGTGGCCAACATCTTCAGGCGAGTAGGCCAGGAAATTGGAGCAATAAATCCCTGCCGTGCAATTTCTGTAGTCTGCGCTCTTTTATCTAACGTGACAAGCCCAAGAAAAAAATAGAATTGAACTGTTGCCAGCTAATCCACAAACTGTTGCCTTTGTTTACGCCAGCGAAACACTTCACTGTGTCTCGAGAGCACCAGGTAAAAGCACTGATCACAAAATGATTACAAACTACTGGAATATGGAGTGGTTCTTCAGCTGGTTACCGCTGGCAACGGGCCTAGTGGCAGGCCTTTTGGAGTGGTTTGACATCAAGATATTTATTAGCCATGTGGTGGGAAGAAGTTCGGCTCTGTATATGAGTGAGCATTAAATGTGGTCTAGGAATAGGACTGGTGGCACACGGTTTGTTTTCAATGTGCAGGATAACCTTCCTTTAAACTTTTATGTGGGACAACATAAAAATTCCTTAAGGAATACATTTATATTACATCTTTTTATGTCTTTCAAAATGTCTCAAAATGCGTCAATTGCAAAGAATTACATGGGGAGACTTTCGGTTTGGGTGCCGAACAGGCGTGATATCAGCAATGCGCCTGTGACACCAGCCAAGGCAACAGTTGGGAAGTCTGAACCACTTTTAGGTTTGGGCCTTACTAACGTTTTAGGAGCATAGATACAGGAGGCGGCCATTCAGCCCCTCGAGCCTGTTCCGCCATTCAATTAGTTCATGGCTGATCTGTATCTTAACTCCATCAACCCGCCTGTAATACCCTTGCCTAACAACTTAGAGGTGGTGGTGTTCCCATGCACCTGCTGCCCTTGCCCTTCTAGGTGGTGGAGGTTGCGGGTTTGGGAGGTGTTGCCGAAGAAGTCTTGATGAGTTGCTGCAGTGCATCCTGTAGATAGTACATTGCTGCCACGCTCCGGCAGTGATGGAGGGAGTGAATGTTTAAGGTGGTGGATGAGGTGCCGATCAAGCGGACTGCTTTTTCCTGGATGGAGTCGAGCTTTTTGAGTGTTGTTGGAGCTGCACCCATCCAGGCAAGCGAAGAGTATTCCATCACACTCCTTACTTGTACCTTGTAGATGGTGGAGAGGCTTTGGGGAGTCAGGAGGTGACTCACTCGCCGCAGAATACCCAGCCTTGCAGCCACAGTATTTATGTGGATGGTCCAGTTAAGTTTCTCGTCAATGGTGACCCCCAGGATGTTGATGGTGGGAGATTCGGCGATGGTAATGCCATTGAATGTCATGGGGAGGTGGTTGGGCACTCTCTTGTTGGAGATGGTCATTGCCTGGCACTTGTGTGGCACGAATGTTACTTGCCACTTATCAGCCCAAGCCTGGATGTTGTCCGGGTCTTGCTGCTTTTCATTTTGAAAGGTGCAGTCGGGTTCCTACAACAGGTGTAGGACCCCGATTTGCATATTTAAACAACCTCTTGCTAGCTTTGGGTGGGAGAGTTGGGCACCCATTTAAAGACCTGTTTGAAAGTTGATTCAGGCGGGCCAATGGGCACACAATATCCCCACCAGACATTCAACTGCCAGCCACCCGTTTATCAGGCGGGAAATGGGTAGTCTGTAGTTGAAAGGCACCCCACTGTTGTTATGTTGGCTGAGGCACAACCACAAATAATGAGTTGGACAGGGGGGTGGCATCAAGGGCAAGTGCAGGACTTGCAGTTGGGCAGAGTGGCCATATCCCATGCCAAACAATTTGGAGGTGAGCCGACCCTCCTCATAGTGGCCGGGTAAATGTGGTGGCCACTTTAAACACAATAAGAACTCACAAACAGCAAGAATGACTCGTTAATCTATTTTTGGTGGTGGTTGAGGGAGGAATGTTGGCCAGGACACCGAGAGAACTCCCTACTGTTCATTCAATAGTGCCCTGGGACCTAACATCCAACTGAACCACTGGACAGGACCTCGGTGTACATCTCAGCTGTGGCTCAGTTGGTAGCGCTCTCGCCTCAGTCAGAAGGTTGTGGGTTCAAGTCCCACTCTAGAGACTTGAGCGCAAAAATCTAGGCTTACACTTCAGTGCACTGCTGAAGGAATGCTGCACTGTCAGAGGTGCCGTCTTTCGGATGAGATGTTAAACTGAGGCCCCGTCTGCTCTCTCAGGTGGACGTAAAAGACACTATTTCGAAGAAGAGCAGTGGCGTTATCCCCGGTGTCCTGGCAAATATTAATCCCTCAATCAGCACAATAAAAACAGATTATCTGGTCATTATCACATTGCTGTTTGTGGGAGCTTGCTGTGTGTAAATTGGCTGCTGTATTTTCTATATTACAACAGTGACTACACTTCAAAAAGTACTTCATTGGCTGTAAGCCATTTTGGGACGTCTGGTGGTTGTGAAAGGCACTATATAAATGCAAGTCTTTCTTTTTTCTTTAAGGGTGGAGCTCCGACAATGCAGCACTCCCTCCATGCTCCCTATGAAAGTTTGCCAGGTCTGCTTTTAACTCCCATCCAGACTCCACTATTCCACTATTCCAACGCTCTCCTGGTCGACCTCCCACCCTCCACAGATTTCAGCTTATCCAAAACTCTGCTGCCCGTATCCTAACTCGCACCAAGTCCCGTTCAGCACTCCTGTGCTCGCTGACCTACACTGACTCCCGGTCCGGCAACACCTCAATTTTAAAATTCTCATCCGTGTGTTCAAATCCCTCCACAGCCTTGCCCCCCCTCCCTATCTCTGTAACCTCCTCCAGCCCTACAACCCACCGAGATCTCTGCGCTCCTCCATTTCTCGCCTCTTAAGCATCCCCCATATCCTTCACCCAACCATTAGCGGCCGTGCCTTCAGCTCTCTAGGCCCTAAGCTCTGGAATTCCCTCCCTGAGCCTCTCCACCTCTCTCTCCTCCTTTAAGACACTCCTTTTGGTCCCTTGTCCTAATATCAAATTTTGTTTGCTAATCGCTCCTGTGATGCACCTTGGGACGTTTTACTATGTTAAAGGCGCTGTATAAATGCAAGTTGTTATTATTATGATGTATGTACAAGCTTCACCTACAGAATGATAGGGATTGGGCCCTCAATTATCCACACTGAGCCTCGGGCATGCCCAAAGGGGGAAAGACGTCCTGGCACAAAAATCTGATGCGTCTCTATGGGTATGGAAAGAAATTGGAGATAGAGTAGCTCCAGAATAATGTTGTGCACCTACAGGTGATCGCAGATACAGTACAGAATCGCTTTAAAATGGAAATGACGGTGACGCATAGTAGGAGTGCCACAAACCCGATGCACGACTCGCACTGATGACTCACACTGATTCATATCCACTGTTGCTAATTTGACAGCTGTTTCTGGTTGACTTTTTTTCTGCTGTTAACACTCTTCAGGCCAACTTTCCAGACCGTAATCGTAGGGTCGATGTGCCCAAGTTTCTAGATGAGTACCACATTCCTTAAGGTGTCAGCCATGGCTCAGTGGTAGCACTCTTGCCACACGGTCAGAAGGTCATGGGTTCAAGCCCTCACTCCAGAGACTTGAGCACATTTCCCAGGCTGATTATTTTGTGATCTTGTGTTTTTTTTTGGTATCGTTCCAGCTGTTGCACTTTGGTTACACAACACCACCAGCAGAAGAACTGCCTGTGCAAGTTAAGGGGAGGCTGGATAAGTACCTGAGGGAAAAAGGGTTCGAAGGATATGCAGGTAGGGTTAGCTGAAGTAAGCTTTTCTCTAGAAAAGAGAAGGCTGAGTGGTGACCGAATAAAGGTCTTTAAGATTATCAAAGGGTAGACGTAGAGAAGATGTTTCCACTGGTGGAGGAGACCAAAACTAGGGGCCATAAATATAAGACAGTCACTAATAAATCCAATAGGGAATTCAGGAGAAACCAGGAGAGTGGTGAGAACGTGGAGCTCACTACCACATGGAGTGGTTGAGGCGAAGAGCATAGATGGATTTAAGGGGAAGCTAGATAAACATACGAGGGAGAAAAGAATAGAAGGATCTGTTAGATGAAGAGGGGTGGGAGGAGGCTCGCGTGGAACATACACACCGGCATGGACCGGCCTATTGGGCCGAATGGCCTGTTTCTGTGCTGTACATTCGATGTAATTCTATGAATTGGAGCAGAGGCCCCACACCAGCAGATGGACAGAAAACCATTTCAAAAATAAATGGCGATTTAAAAAAAAAAGATACGTGCAGATATACATCACAGAAATACTGACAACATTTTATAGTGTCCCAAAGGGTCTCAATTGGACAGAGCAATCTGTCTGGCCTGAGTTTGTGCCCGGCATGGACCTGTTGGGCCGAATGGCCTGTTTCTGAGCTGTACATTCTATGGAATGTTATGTAATTTATTGTGCACGAATTTGCTGCTGCGATTCCTACACTATAACAGTGACTACACTTCAAAACTACCTCATTGGCTGTAAGGCGCATTGGGACGTCCTAGGGATATGTGGAAAAGTGCTATATAAATGCAAGTTCTATCTTTCTTTACCCACCATCTCACCATATTCCTCAATCCAATCTACCCATATCCTCACTACATCTATCAATCCCTTCTTTCTATAGAAACACAGTTGCCTCTTGAACCCGTTTACACAGTCCGCTTCAATATCCTTACCTGATAACTTATTCCGCAAATCTGTTACCCTTAAAAAAAGTTCCCCTGACTCCCCTTCTTACTCCTAATTTCCTGATGTACAACCTGTGCCCCCTGGGATTTGAACCCTTCATCACCGTGAATAATTTGCATTTGTCAATCTTCATACAACGGCTGCTGTGAAATAGTTTTCAGATGAGGATGTTGCAGAAACTGCATAGAATTGTATTACATCGAATGTACAGCACAGAAACAGGCCATTCGGCCCAACAGGTCTATGCTGGTCTTTATGCTCCACACGAGCCTCCTCCCACCCCACCTCATCTCACCCCATCAACATAACCTTCTATTCCTTTCTCCCTCGTGTGTTTATCTAGCTTCCCCTTAAATCAATCTGTGCTATTCGCCTCAGCCACTCCATGTGGTAGCGAGTTCCACATTCTAACCACTCTCCTGTTTCCTCCTGAATTCCCTATTGGATTTATTAGCGACTATCTTATATTTATGGCCCCTAGTTTTGGTCTCCCCCACAAGTGGAAACATCTTCTCCACGTCTACCCTATCGAACCCTTTGATAATCATAAAGACTGCTATTGGGTTACCCCTCAGCCTTCTTTTTTCTAGAGAAAAGAGCCTGATCAGCCTTTCCTGATAGGTATAATCTCTCAGTTCTGGTATTAACCTTGTAAATCATTTTTTGTACCTTCTCCAGTGCCTCTATATCCTTTTTAGAATATGGAGACCAGACTGCACAAGATTCTATACAAGTTTAACATAACTTTTCTGCTTTTCAATTCTTTCCCTCTAGAAATGAACCCCAGTGCATTGTTTGCTATTTATGGCCTTATTAACCTGCGCCATTGCTTTTAGTGATTTGTGTATCTGTACCCCCAGATCCTGTGCAATGTTCTGAAAACAGCCCTTTAAAATTTCAATGCATGAGAACACTGTCTGATTGATAGTTTCTGCTCCCACAGTGTTGAAATCAAGACTCATTGCACCAGCTCTGAGTCTAAATCATTGTTTGTCAGGAACTTTAGTCTGTAAAACTCCTTACCACCCTCAGTCTTACCTTCCTCTGACAATCCACAGGTTTTCATCTAACCACGACTTGCTGATACGTGTGCCAACTGAATACAGATTAGTCAATAAACTCAATTTAAGCTTTGAACTTTCAACAAGCCCATGTGATGTGCTGTACCTCAAGCCCTGTTTAACAGAAGCTGGCAATGCAAATACACAACCATCTGACCAAACAAGGAGCTAATCTCATCGCCAGTGTTCAATTGCCTCAAGAACAGGTACCTTTCAAAGCTGAACAATGTGCTAGACAGTGATTGGAGCTACTTACCGTCCAGTGACAGCCAGTCGTGCTGGGACGTGGGAAGAGTTGGCAAGGCTCTGGCTTTGTACTCAAAGACGACAGAGTTGGAGATGATTTGACTATTGAAGGCCACCTGCAGTGTCACAAGGCCAGTGTCGTGGGCTGGATGGAAAGAAAAAGAAAAAGTGACAGTTAGTTGTTGCAGCTGCCTCACTGAATGGGCGGTGCTGCCACTTCTGTTTAGCAAGTTTGCCGACATTACTCGCTAACTTCAAAAAAAAAATCAAGGATTGGAATTCCAACCAATGCCTTGCTCCTAGGCCACAAAGCAGAGCGAAGGGGGTCCTACAATTCCCCACATGGTGACCTCCTGATTTCAATCATCCCACTGTGGGCAATTGCCAAATGGAAGCCAAAACTTCCACACAGGAAGGTAAAGAAAAAGAAATTGAAACCAAGGTGTCAGCCGTGGCTCAGTGGATAGCACTCTCGTCTCTGAATCAGGAGGTTCTGGGGTTTAATTCCCACTCTAGGCTGACACTCCAGTACAGTGCTGAGGGAGCGCTGCACTGTCAGAGGTGCCGTCTTTCAGATGAGACGTTAAACCGAGGTCCCGTCTGCCCTCTCAGGTGGATGTAAAAGATCCCATGGCACTATTTCGAAGAAGAATAGTTCTCCCAAATAGTCCTCCAGGGCAAATATTTATCCCTCAACCAACAACACTGAGACCGATTATCTGCTCGTTCATCACATTGTTGTACGTGGGACCTTGCTGTGTGCAAATTGGCTGCCCCGTTCCCTCCATTACAACAGTGACTCCACTTCAAAAAGTAATTCATTGGCTGTAAAGCACTTTGGGACATCCTGAGGATGTGAAAGGCACTATATAAATGCAAGTTCTTTCTTTCTTGAATAATGCAGGCTCTCTGGCTGGAGGAGGAACGGTGGCAGGACTGCCAACCTAACCAGGCTTTTAAGCAACACGTTTAGTTCACTGGTTCTTAATGTGGGTGCAAAGTGAGAGGACGTAGGCTGCGATTTCCCCAACACCAGAAAGCTCCAAATCCCAACCGGGCGTCAATGGGAGAGGCCGAGTGAAGGGAAAAAGCAGAAAACGTTGGCTGCACCCACCAGTGCCAGGCACAAGTATGGCACGAACAGATCTCTGGCACCAGCCCACCTGCTCATGGTGTGTGGCAGTTGGGCTCGGAGAAGGGAAGGATCTTGCAAAGAAAAGTAAGAATGAATAAAAGGTTGTCTCTTACCTGGGCAATAACATCTAAGGACACCGGGCTGAATAAGAGATGCAGGCACTGAAATCTGGTCAAACAGGCAACTGTAATTATTGCTGGCTTCCTGCCATGGTCCCGTGATCAGCACCTTCACTCCTCCCTGCAACGGCACAATAACGAGATCCCAGTGAGCGGCTCATCTTTCAGCACAAGCAAATACAACAGCTCTTTCCTCCCAATAGGACTTTAATGCCCTTGTTTTCTCCCCTCCTGTCCTGAAGGCACCAACTCTTATTGGGGAACATCTCCAGGGATGCCGGCGGCCCTCTGGTGCCTCGCCCAATTCGTCATCGACATCGGGCTATTCAACTGCAGGGGCATCGCGGACAAGCTCAATTCCAATTGTGTGTGGAGTGTTGTATTTGCGCGACTGCAGAAAGACATTTTAGTTTATTTGTTCATGGGATACGGGCATCACTGGCAAGGCCAGCATTTATTGCACATCCCTAATTGCCCTCGAAAAGGTGGTGGTGAGCTGCCTTCTTGAACCGCTGCAGTCCGTGTGGTGAAGATAACTCCCACAGTTGGAGCAGATTTTCCTGTTCCTGTGCCTGAGTGCAGTGCACAGAGGAAAATCAGGCGGGGAGGATCAAACACCAATAAGTATCACCCATATCCCAATAACAAATGTCATTACGAAATTAGCAAAAGAACCAGGAGGGAGGGAGATGAGGTTTTTTTTTACGCAGCGAGTTGTTCTGATCTGGAATGCACTGCCTGAAAGGGTGGTGGAAGAACATTCAATAGTAACTTTCAAAAGAGAATTGGATAAATACTTGAAGAGGAAAAATATGCAGGGTTATGGGGAAAGGACAGGGGAGTGGGACTGATTGGATAGATCTTTCAAAGAGCTGGCACAGGCACGATGGGCTGAATGGCCTCCTTGTGTGCTGTATGTTAGTTTTCAGTTCTGATGAAGGGTACACACCTACAGTTCTCTTCACAGAAGCTGACTGCCATGCTGTGCATTTTCACATTTTCTTTCAGGTCTCCAGCATTTGTGGATTTTATTTCTTCTCTAATATGATCTATATGGCTAGAGTTAAGAAATAATAGAGGTGTCCTTATACTACTAGGTGTATTCTATAGACCACCAAATAGTGGGAAAGATATGGAGGAGCAAATTTGCAGAGAAATTACAGAGAGGTGCAAGAACTATAGAGTAGTAATAATGGGGGACTTCAACTATCCTAATATAGACTGGGATCGTAATAGTGTTAAGGGCAGAGAAGGGGAAGAATTTCTGAAGTGTGTTCAGGAGAACTTTCTTGATCAGTATGTTTCCGGCCCGACGAAGGAGGAGACATTGCTGGATCTGGTTCTGGGGAATGAGGTAGGTCAAGTAGAGCAAGTGTCAGTAGGTGAACATTTAGGGAACAGTGATCATAGTATCATAAGGTTTAGATTAGCTATGGAAAAGGACAGGGAGCAATCTAGAGTAAAAATGTTTAACTGGGGGAAGGCCAATTTCAGTGGGATGAGAACGGATCCGGCCCGGGTAAACTGGAAGTAAAGATTGGCAGGCAAAACTGTAATGGAACAATGGGCTGCCTTTAAAGAGGAAATAGTTCAGGTACAGTTGAGGTACATTCCCACTAGGGGGAAAGGCAGGGCATTAAAGTCTGGACTCCCTGGATGATGAAAGAGATAGAGAATAGGGTGAAGCAGAAAAAGAGCGTGTATGACAGATGTCAGGTTGCAAATACCTCTGAGAATCTGGCTATACATAGAAAGGTCAGAGGAGAAGTGAAAAAGAAAGTAAGAGGGGCAAAGAGAGGGTATGAATAGAATGGCAGCCAACATAAAAGGTAATCCAAAAGTCTTCTATAGGCATATAAATAGTAAAAGGGTAGCAAGAGGAGGGGTGGGGCCAATTGGGGACCAAAAAGGAGACCTATGTGTGGAGGCAGAGGGTATAGCTGAGGTACTAAACGAGTACTTTGCATTTGTCTTCACCAAGGAAGAGGGTGCTGCCATAGACATAGTAAAGGAGGAGGTAGTGGAGAAAGTTGATAGGATAAAAATTGATAGAGGCGGTATTAAAAAGGCTGGCAGTACTTAAAGTAGATAAATTACCAGGAGCGGATGGGATGCATCCTCGGGTGCTGAAAGAATTGAGGGAGGAAATCGCAGAGATACTGGCCTTAATATTCCAATCCTCCTAAGATACGGGGGTGGTGCCAGAGGACTGGAGAATTGCAAATGTTACACCATTGTTCAAAAAAGGGTGTAAAGATAAACCCAGCAACTACAGGCCAGTCAGTTTGACCTCAGTAGTGGGGAAGCTTTTAGAAACAGTAATCAGGGACAAAATTAACAGTCACTTGGACAAGTGTGGATTAATTAAGGAAAGCCAGCATGGATTTGTTAAACTAACTTGAGTGAGTTCTTAGATGAGGTAACAGAGAGGGTTGATGAGGGTAATGCGGTTGACATAGTGTACATGGATTTCCAAAAGGCATTCGACAAAGTGCCACATAATAGTCTTGCCATCAAAGTTGCAGCCCATGGAATAAAAGGGACAGTGGCAGCATGAATACGGAATTGGCTAAGTGACAGGAAACAGAGAGCAGTGGTGAACGGTTGTTTTTCAGACTGGAGGAAGGTATACAGTGGTGTTCCCCAGGGGTCAGTTCTAGGACCACTGCTTTTCTTGATATATATTAATGACTTGGATGTAGGTGTACAGGGCACAATTTCAAAATTTGCAGATTACACAAAACTTGGAAGTATAGTGAACAGTGAGGAGGAGAGTGGTAGACTTCAGGAAGACAGACAGGTTGGTGAAATGGGCAGACAAGTGGCAGATGAAATTTAACGCAGAAAAGTGTAAAGTGATATATTTTGGTAGAATGAATGAGGAGAGGACATATAAACTAAATGGTACAATCCTGAAGGGGGTGCATGAACAGAGAGACCTGGGGGTAAGTGTGCACAAATCGTTGACGGTGGCAGGGCAGGTTGAGAAAGCAGTTAAAAAGGCTTACGGGATCCTGGGCTTCATAAATAGAGGTATAGAGTACAAAAACTAATGGAAATTATGATGAATCTGTATAAAACACTGGTTCGGCCTCAACTGGAGTACTGTGTCCAATTCTGGGCACCACACTTTAGCAAGGATGTGAAGGCCTTAGAGAGGGTGCAGAAAAGATTTACGAGAATGATTCCAGGAATGAGGGACTTCAGTTATGTTGACAGACCGGAGAAGCTGGGGTTGTTCTCCTTGGAGCAGAGAAGATTGAGAGGAGATTTGATAGAGGTGTTCAAAATCATGAGGGGTCTGGACAGAGTCGATAGAGGGAAACTATTCCCATTGGCGGAAGGGTCGAGAACCAGAGGACACAGATTTAAGGTGATTGGCAAAAGAACCAAAGGCGACGTAAGAAAAAACTTTCTTACGCAGCGAGTGGTTAAGATCTGGAATGCACTGCCTGAAAGGGTGGTGGAGGCAGATTCAATCACGGTTTTCAAAAGGGAGTTGGATAAGTATCTGAAGGAAAGAAATTTGCAGGGCTACGGGGAAAGGGCAGGGGAGTGGGACTAGCTGAAGTGCTCTTGCAGAGAGCCGGCATGGGCTCGATGGGCTGAATGGACTTCTTCTGTGCTGTAACCATTCTATGATTCTATGTTAGCGTCTTCTGGTCTAACCTGTCTCACAGTACCAAGAAGGCGGCCAGGAATTTACAACAGGTTTGATTGATTTCAAAAGTACATCAACATTACCTTATTTTATTTGAGATGTCGACAGTAGATTCATAAACAGTAACTATCACTCTTCTTTGCCTTTCTATGTTGTTCCAGCCAAGCTCAAAATATAGTTCAAGAACAATAGGGGAAAATTACTGTCTGCGCTATTTAACTGCTTGTAAATCATGAGGTTAGTTAGAGGGCAATTGTATCTGCTTGTAAATTTTAGGCTCTGGTTCAACAGCTGGCTTTCATTTCCCTTTCTTTAAGATTGCGTTGCTTCTGTAACAAAGTGTGACACCTGGAGTGAGATTGATGCTGGGAATTGTGGGCAAGGTGCTTGCTGGGAGCTGTAGCTGTCGTCTCATCTGCTTAGAATGCACCTTGGCATATTTTAAATGTAGAATCTGCATTTTTAAGTCTGATTGTTTTTTTTATCATCGTTTATGTCATTATTGTTTTACAAACTTGATTTCCTGCCCTAACTTTGTCAGCTGCTCAGAGTTCAAGATGACAACTAAAAGAATCCAAACACTTGCACTCGCATACACACGCGCGCACACACATTCCATTAGGGGTCACTCAATAGCACGCAGCAGTGTCGATTCTGCTGATCCCCAGTCCAAGGAGGTTCAATGCAGTGCCGCCCTGGCAGAGATCAACTGACTCAGTGAAAAGAGGGATTGAACCGGGGAGCATCCTGGGTCTGTGCGACTCAGTACCATAACGGGCAGTGCCACGTGGCACTTGTGGCGTCGCTTTAGGAATATGGGTGTCAGTGTTAATGGTGAGTGGTGCGGGGAGGGTGTGACTACGACTATACACAGGAGGTCTTCACAAAGCCCTGCACAGACTGGGACAGCTGAGTGTTGGTGCTTGTGGTGAGCAGCGTAATGACATTTTTCTGTGACGAGAACGTTTAACCCAGGCTCAGGTGGCCAGGCACAGTCCTCGATGGTCTGGAGTGCGGAGTGAGGTCCAGGAAGCCTCTCCGGATGGTGCGCTGGGACAAGTTAGGCGGTTTTGTTTTTTGCTTTCCTCTCCTCAAATGCTGCTCCAGAGCCCAGTAATTGGTGAGATAAGGTCAGGACTTGAACCTGGGGGGTCCCCCAGCTGCCGGATGGACATTTTGCCGCTGTACCGATCAAGCTGCTTCAGCACGTGGTCTGAACCAGTAAACTTTCTTCTTTTGGCAGTGCCGTTATCTGGTCAGGTTGCCGACCCCTCCAGGGTCCCCAGGAATGAAATATTAATCTCCAGGACGCTGCTACAAGCAAACCCAGGAGAAAAACCACAGGGATATTAAAATAAAATTGTGGGGTTTTTTTCATTTTATTTGAATGCTTTCACTTATTAGTTATAAATATATTGGAGACGGGATGAATAAAGTCTGGTGAACTGATAGTCAAGCAGCATTCAATCGGGTAATTAAGAGCCTGGTTGCTTTCCGATTGGCCGTCGGAAGGCGGGGCACTGCGAGGATAGACGTGTCGGGCGACCAGTGGCAGGAGCCTGGCTGGCGGGGCGGCTGGAGGTGGCCTGATAAACCTCCAGGAATGGGGACAATTAGAGTTGGGAACATTACTATCCGGGGATGGGAGGGCGCGGTGTTCACTACAGGGAGGGGTGGAAAAGGCAGCAAGTGTGCACTCCCAGATGCCTGACCTCTCACAATCCCTCGCACATGGGTGAATAGCACCATCAGTAGGATGTGAGCAGGCTCCTGATCCGTCCCAGAGTGAAGTGTGAAACAAGAGAGAAATGAATTTTTAAAAATACCTTAGCTCCCTCTAGTGGCATAGAGAACAAAAGCAAGGACGTTAAGCTGAACCTTTTTAAATCACGAGTTGGGTCCCAGCTGGTGTATTGTGTTCAATTCTGGGCACCACACTTTAGGAAGGAGGTCAAGGTCTTGGAGAGGGTGCAGAAGAGAGTTACCAGAATGGTACCAGGGATGAGAGACTTCAGTTATGTGTCGACACTGGAGAATCTCAGCTGGTTCTCCTTAGAGCAGAGAATGTTAAGAGGAGAATTGATAGAGGTGTTCATAAATCATGAAGGGTTTTGATAGAGTAAATAAGGAGAAACTATTTCCAGTGGCAGGAGGGTCGGAAACCAGAGGACACAGATTTAAGGTCATTAGCAAACGGGCCAGGGGGAGATGAGAAGAATTTTTTTAACGCAGCGAGTTGTTGTGATCTGGAATGCGCTGCCTGAAAGGGCGGTGGAAGCAGATTCAATAGTAACTTTCAAAAGGGAATTGGATAAATACTTGATGGGGAAAAATTTACAGGGCTATGGGGAACGAGCAGAGTGAGTGGGACTAATTGGATAGCTATTTCAAAGAGCTGGCATAGGAAGGTGGGACGAATGGCCTCCTTCTGTGTTGTAAGATTCTATGATTAGTGGCTCTGATCCGCACAGACCAGGACAGTCCCAGGGTCCCTCACTGGGTCTATACTGAGTTAGTTGATCTCAGCCAGAGGCATCAGATATGGGTGCTACGATGGTTACCTGCATCCCTGGGCTTGGAGATGGGCCAAAGTTCCTGACCACTGACCGCTAACCCCAGCTAGAAAGTGTGTGTGTGACTGCCAGCTTTGTGGGGGGGGGGGGGGGGCGCGGTGGCAGGATCGGGCCCGGCTGCGATTCCCCCAGAGCCGAACAGACTGCCACCGTTCACTGTCCGGGATCCTATAAAAGGTCCGGGCACCTGAGCCAGGTACAGGAGTGTGGCCGTGCCCGTGGCATTGCAACCAGCGAGCATCAGAGCCTCGAGGACAGAAGACAGCTGAAGGAAGGGGCAAAGAACCAGACTTGAGTGAAAGGTAGTTCGGCGGAAGCAAAGGGTTAAAAAACGAAGAGATCTTTGTGACTGGTGCACAAACAGCACGGCATCAGAGAAAGTATCGGAACAAGAGGAGGCTATTCAGCCCTTCGAGCCTGTTCCGCCATTCAATGAGATCATGCCTGATCTGTATATTCCATCCACTCACCCATGCTCCATATCTCTAAATAATCTTGTCTTGCAAAAATTTATCGATGTCAGATTTAAAATGATTAACTGACCATGTTTAGGAAGGACGTGAAGGCTTTGGAGAGGGTACAGAAGAGATTTACTAGAATGTTTCCAGGAATGAGGGACTTCAGTTACGTGGATAGACTGGAGAAGCTGGGGCTGTTCTCTTTAGAGCAGAGTAGGTTAGGAGGAGATTTGATAGAGGTGTTCAAAATCATGAGGGGTGTAGATAGAGAGAAACTGTTTCCAATGGCAGAAGGGTCGATAACCAGAGAGCACAGATTTAAGGTGATTGGCAAAAGAACCAGAGGCGACATGAGGAAAAACTTTGTTACGCAGCGAGTGGTTAGGATTTGGAATGCACAACCTGATAGGGCGATGGAAACAGATTAAATAGTAGCTTTCAAAAGGGAATTGGATAAATATTTGAAGGAGAAAAAAATTGCAGGGATATGGGGAAAGAGCGGGGGGAGCGGGACTAACTGGATTGCTCTTCGAAAGAGCCGGCGCAGGCTCGATGGGCCGAATGGCCTCCTTCTGTGAGGTACTATCTTATGAATCTAGGTTAGTGAGAATGGGATTAACTCCCAGCCGCGCCCCTTCCTTACCTCAGGGTAAGACCACTCCGGAGAGTAGTCCGTCACCATGAACAAGCGTCCGCTCTGCTGCAGCGACCCCAGCGCCCCCTGGGCCGACACCACCTCGGACACGTGCATGTAGGCCATGGAGCTGCCCCCGCTATCCCCGCCGCCCAGCTGCAGGCCCTGCTGCTGCTGCTGTTGCTGCTGCTGCTGCTGGGGGCTGCAGCAAGGGATGCAGATCTCGGCCTGGCTGAAGGTGGCCACCCTGGCTCTCTCGTCCTCCGACTGCTGCAGGCCGCCCCCGGCGCCCGTCTCGCTCGCCACCAGCTGGTGCCCGTACAGCGTGCTGGCGCCGCCCTCCACTGATATGAAGTCGTTGATCAGGTCGGAGAACTGGTTGCTGAAGGAGATGTCGAAGTGGTCCAGGTTGAGCTCCATGTTGGCCGAGGGCCCCAGGCTATGGTGGGCCACTGGATACAGGCCCGACACCATGTTGCCCTGCAGGATGGGCAGCCCATTGCCCCCGGCCTCCGCCTGGATGTAGTGCTCGGTGCTGCAGGCCGGCAGCTCGGCCGACTTCAGGAGACCCTCGCCCCCCTCTGACTGGGCCGCCGTTTCCATGGGGACCTCCGCCTCGGCCGCGATGGGCTGGAAGTTGGCCTGGAACTGCAGCAGCTGCAGGGAGGGGGTGGCCTCCATGCGGCCCTGCTGCACGGGACCGTTGCAGCTGGACGCGGCCTGCGTGGGTGACTCGGTCTTGACATTGGCCAGCCCCAAGGCACTGGCGAACTGGCCTCCCCCGTCACTCAGGCCGTTGCTGTGCACGCCAGGCTCTAGGTGATGGGTCTTGCTGGCCTCCTGCAGGAAGAAGCTGGGCGAGGGGTTCTGGTGAACGTGGGGGCTCTGGACGTTCTGGGCGTAACCCGAGGAGAAGTCCTTGCTGGAGTCGATGGCGCTGAAGTCCATTTGCTCCAGGGTGGTACTGGGGCTGAGGCCCCCGGAGGACAGCAAGGCCGAGCCTGGGGTCAAGGAGATGGAAGCTGGGGCGGAACTGGTTTGGAACCCTTCCTTGGACATCTGCTGCTCGAAAGAGTTGTCTTCGGTCTTGATCTCCTTCACCAAGGGCCCGCTGAAGCAGTAGCCGCCCTCGTTACCCGGCGACTGCCGCGGGTTGCTGTTGCTGCCGTCGTTTTTCAGGGCCCCTCCGCCGTACGTCTGGCCCTGCTTGGGGTTGTTGAGGAAGCAGTCAGGGTCAAAGTTCATGCTGGCTTCTGGGATCTTCTCACCGCTCTCCAGGGTGGAGGAGAGCACCAGGTCCTCCGCCACGCCAGCCGACATCATGGACAAGCCGTCGGGGTTGCCAGCGGCCGCCGAGGAGGCGAAGGCGAACTTGTGCCCGTCCGAGTTGACGGCCAGGACCAGCCCTTGGGCCCCCGCGTCCGAGGCGATGAGGTGCTGGCCGGGCCCTGTGCTGGGGGACATTGTGTACACCGCCTCGTTGGTGACCTCTGACATGAAGACGGTGGCGTTCTGGGACAGACTGCACATGACGGAGGCCACGGCCATGCTGGAGACTCCGGTGATGGCTGGGCTGTCAGCCATGTCCGTTTCGCTGTTGAGGCCGCTGCTGATGGAGACCGGGGAATTCTGGGTGGTGTCAGGCACCTCCACCTGGTTGGTAGAGGAGACCTCGGTGCTGTTCTGGTGCAGCAGGACGGGTTTGGCCAGCTTCCCGTTCCGCTTCTCGCGGCTCGAGGCCTTGCCGTGCCCGTGGTCATTCTTGCCCTCGGAGACGTCATTGTTCTGGACCTCTGGGTGGCTGCTGTAGGCGCCGGTTCGCGGCTCAACCTTTGGTGATATGATGCGGTGTTTGGCACTGTTGCACTTGTGGTGAACGCTGCTCCCGGCACCTAGAGAGGGGTGGGGGGGGTGGTGGGCAGGAACAGGCAAAACCAGTCAACCGGCAGCTCAATGTTTTTACTCTACTCACCCCCCTCCCCTCCCCAAGCATCATAGACCTAGTGCCAACAGGGCAAGCAATCTGTGCCACTTGGAGATGCACTAGAGCACCCTACCATGAGGTCTTAGCCGTGGCTTAGTGGGTAGCTCTCTCGCCTCTGAGTCAGAAGGTTGTGGGCTCAAGTCCCACTCCACTGACTTGAGTATATAATCCAGGCTGACACTTCAGTGCAGTACTGAGGGAGTGCTGCACTGTCGGAGATGCCGTCTTTTGATGAGACATTAAACCGAGGCTCTGTCTGCCCTCTCAGGTGGACATAAAAGATCCCACGGACACTATTTCGAAGATTAGGGGGAATTTTCCCCGGTGTCCTGGGTCAATATATATCCCTCAAACAATGCCACTAAAACAAGCATATTATCTGGTCATTATCACTGCCGTTGGTGGGAGCTTGCTGTGAACAAATTGGCTGCCACGTTTCCTACATTACAACAGTGTCTACACTTCAAAAGTACTTCATTGGCTGTAACACACGTTGGGATCCTGAGGTCGGGAAAGGCGCTATATAAATGCAAGTTCTTCCTTTCTTTAACTCTCCCTCCCTGAGGGGTGCACGCTCACCCCTGCCTGACGGCACGATTGTGACATGGAAATGCACTGTCATTTCTCGAACGCACACTCGGAAAAACTGGAATGTTGGTCGAGGCTGTGGGCCATGCTGGAGACAGGGGGTGGGGAGTGGTGGCCCACAGTCACTTCACTGCTCACACCACGGTTGATGGAGTCTAGGTGGTACTGTGCCCAAAACCAGCCGTTGGTATTGCGCCCCCCTCCACCACCCCATTGCCTGCTCCCGAGGGCGGCCCCGGGTGTGACTCTCGCCTCAGGTTCTCCTCTGACTATGCAAAGAGGGTCTGTCTCCAATTGCATCTCTTTTCAAGTATTTGCTCTTAGTTCTGAGCTGCTTCACCAGGCTGGTAACCCGTTTGAAATCGGCCACAAAAAAATGAAACAAATTCATTTAAACCCTTCAAAGATATAACGCAGGCTACAGGAAGAGGAAAAAGCCATCAGACTAACCTGTCCTCTTTTCAGATATCTAGCCTATCCGCCGACTCACCAAAACCCTCATCCCTTCCATCTCCAGCATTCAACTCCCTCGGGAGCCCTTCTATACACTGCCTCAACGCTCTTTCCCAGTTAACAGTTTTCCCCTCTCTAATGCTGCCCCGACCCAACTCATTATAAACCAGGGATCAAACATGGACCTTTCCTAGTCTGTACGGCTGGACTGCTGATTGTCATAACTAGCAGCGCCCTCGAGGAAGGTTCAACAGGGCCGAGAGCCCTGAGCTCGGCAATTCCCTCCCTAATCCTCTCCACCTCTCTCTCCTCCTTTAAGAGTCTCCTTAAAACCTACCTCTTTGATCAAGCTTTTGGTCACCTAATATCCCCTTATGTAACTCAGTGTCAAATTTTGTCTGATAACGCTCCTGTGAAGTACCTTGTGACGTATTACTACATTAAAGATGCTATATAAATGCAAGCTGTTGTAACACGTTTGAATCTTCAACCAATCAGCATTAGGTCTGGTTGTAAGTACGGCCTTTTAAGTGTATAATTATGTACTATTACATGTACTGTATGCTGAATAAATCTTTGACACCTGATATTCAATGTTTAAGATCCCTATTGATTTGAGGAGTAAATTATAAATTCGATGCCCTTCCACTGATGGTCAATGATGACTATGATGAGACTGTCAGTAGCTGTTGGCTTGAAAGGGTTCCTGGGTGTGGCAGTGGGAGAAAGCTGACTTTAACATACAGTATACGGGTTACTGCTCATCGACCCTGGGTTTCTGATCGACTCTATACAAAAACACGTAAAAATCCCATCCCTCCCCCTAATCCCACCTTCCACCAACCCCTCCCCTCCCACCAACCCCTCCCCCTCCCACCAACCCCTCCCCCCCACACCAACCCCTCCCCCCCACACCAACCCCTCCCCCCCACTGCAACCCCTCCCCCTCCCACCAACCCCTCCCCCTCCCACCACCACCAACTCCCCCCACCCCCACCAACTCCCCCCACCCCCGCCAACTCCCCCTCCCCTCCCCCACCAACTCCCCCTCCCCTCCCCCCCAACCCCTCCCCCTCCCACCAACCCCTCCCCCCCACACCAACCCCTCCCCCCCACATCAACCCCTCCCCCTCCCACCAACCCCTCCCCCTCCCACCCCCACCAACTCCCCCCACCCCCACCAGCTCCCCCTCCCCTCCCCCCAACCCCTCCCCTTCCATCAACTCCCCCCACACCAACCCCTCCCCCCCCCACCAACCCCTCCCCCCACCAACCCCTCCCCCTCCCACCACCCCACCACTTCCTCCACCATCCCCCTCCCATCACCCCCCTCCCACCAACACCACCAGACCCCCAACCCCCCTCCTCCAGGAGGAGGAAGGCATGATGCATGATGCAATGTAGAGTTCTACACACTCGGAGGGTCCCCACATTGAATGCTCAGCACTGCACTGTCGGGGACGCTGTCTTTTGGATGAGACGTCTGCCCTCTAGGTGCACATAAAAGATCCCAGGGCACTATTTTGATCAAGAGGAGTGGCGTTCTCCCTGGTGTCCAAGCCAATATTAATCCCAGATTGTACGGTACATTATCACATTGCTGTTTGTGGGATCTTACTGTGAGCAAATTGGTTGCCGGGTTTCCTACATTACAACAGAGACTACACTTCAGAAATACTTCATTGGCTGTAAAGCGCTCTGTGAGACCTTGAGGTTGTGAAAGGTGCTGTATAAGTTCCTTGTTTCTTCCTCTCTCTTTTGTTCTGTGCAATATTTGGGGGCACTACTCTCGGTCTTAGAACCCCCCTAGGATAGGGAGAGGAGCAGTCCAGGAAATGACTGATTGCTCTGCAGTGACCCCTGCTGGAAAGTGTGTGTGCATGCGTGCGTGCGTGCGTGGATGTCGTGGATTGGGTCAGATGATCCCCAGTTGCTGTGCCTGTAAATTCATAAACGCATTGATCATTCTACCAGAAAATGGCAAACCAGGGAAATAATATTGTTGCAATACGGCAACCTGAGGGAATTTCCCCCCACCCCCAACAGGTGAGGACGGGAGCGGGCTCGTCCGTGGCCGCCACCACAATCGAATAGTCCACCGACACTCACTGTCTAGGCTTGCACGGGGGCAGGGGGAGAGAGTGCTGACGGTATCTGTGAAGCTGTACCCCAGCCAGGAGTCAGCAGCTTCAGGGGGGTGTTGAGGAGACAGTGGGGGCGGCGGGGGGGGGGGGGGGGGGGGGGGGGGGGGGGTGGCGTTTGGCGTTGGTGGGAGTTTGACGTGAAAAAAAAACCCCAAAAGTATTTTTGAAAGCTTAAAACGCTAAGAGCCACGCGCTAATTGGAAGGGTTACTCCCGGTCAGTCCTACCCAGATTGCCAGTGCACAGGCAGTTGTGAGTGCGAGGCTGCGGCTTGGTCTGATGGCTGTCCAGGATCTGCTGAACGAGCTGCTCCACCGAGAAACCGGCGCTGGTGTTCCCATTACTGCAGGTCCACTTGATGCCGTGAACTGTTGGAAAAAGGCAGACACCATGAGAAACCGCCTCGCACCATTGGACTGGGGGGCGGGGGGGTGGTGGTGGTGTTGGGGGGTGGAAATGATGGGGGGGACCGGGGGAATACGGCTCGGAATGTGGTCCAGCCTGGATAAAGACTACTGTGAAAATCTGAAAGAAAAAATGAAGTAACGGGAGGGAGGGTGAGGCTGATCGACAGCAGTTGCCATGTTGATTCACCTGTTCAAAGAGGAGCTGCACAGATAGCTGGTTATCAAAGGGAGTGAAGGTCAGAAGGACAGCTAGAGGCTGAGATGACCAAGACCCTAGTTCAAGGTGACACCACTGGATTGCCATCTGTAGACTGTTAACAGGCCCATGTTGAATGATGTAGACTGTAATGTTAGATTTAGGTTCTGGAGTTTTGGCCCATTCCCCTCGGGGGCCAGGGGAGAACAATCCGGGAGTATCAGGGCTAATTTTCCAACATCATGCTCCCAACAGGGAGTCTCACCCATTGGGCGGGTGTACCGGAAACTCAGGCGCATACTCAGTATGATTTCCCGACTGTTGAAAACCACTGTTGTCAAGTCGTAGCCCACCACACCCCTGAATGAACATCATACACTCGCTAACTCGCACCAAGTCCCGTTCACCCATCACCCCTGTGCTCGCTGACCGACATTGGATCTCAGTACGGCAACGCCTCGATTTAAAGTTCTCATCCTCGTGTTCAAATCCCTCCATGGCCTTGCCCCTTCCTATCTCTGTAACCTCTTCCAGCCCGACAACCCTCCGCGATCTCTGCACTCCTCCAACTCCGGCCTCTTGCACATCCCAATTTTCATTGCTCCACCATTGGCATCCATGCCTTCAGCTATCTAGGCCCTAAGCTCTGGAATTTCCTCCCTAAACCTCTCCTCCTCTCTACCTCTCTCTCTCCTCTAAGACGCTCCTTAAAGCTTTTGGTCACCTGTCCTATTATCTCAATGTCAAATATTGTCTGATAACGCTCCTGTGAAGCGCCTTGGGATGTTTTACTACGTTAAAAGTGCTGTATGAATGCAAGTTGTTGTTGATTTACCTGATCAAAACCTCTCATAATTATGAACCCCTCTATCAGATATTCATTTAACCTCTTTGCTCGAATGAAAAGAATGCCCATTTCTTTAGTGTCTCCTCATAACTAAAGCCTCTCATCCCTGGTATCACCTCAGTGAACCCCTTACGGCACCCTCTGCCAGGCCAGGACATCCTTTCTTAAGTAAGGCGTCCAAAACTGGGCACAATGTTCTAACTGTGGTCTTACCAATGATTTGTCTAGGTTTAGCATTACCTTTTTGCCGTTGTGCTCTATACCCGTATTTATAAAACCTAGGATCTCACACGCTCATCTAAGTATATAAAATACTAAATAATACTAGCTCCTACGTCACAGCATACAGTGCTCTTTAAGATCAGGAATATTATATCCTGGAAAGTGTAGTGTATCTCACTTTGAGGCTACAACACCAACTGCAGATAAGTAAACACTGGGTTTATTCAGAGGTCAATTAAGAGCCTGTTGCTGTTCAGTAAACACTGGGGGTGTCAAGTCGATGTCAATGAAGAGACTGCAGATGTCCTGGCTCTCAGTATTTTGTGTTCCTGAAGAGTTTCTTTATGTTTTTCCTTGAAGTGTGACAAGAACGTTCAGCGGAACGCTTGAGAGTTATGACAGATGTACTGTTACAGTATATAGTATCGTAGACAAAGTAAATCAAATTCTCACATCAACTCAAACCAGAGAATATAGAGTTAAACTAGTGAGAGAGAGAGTTTACAAGCAGGTATCAGGAACAGCTGCTTCGCTCAGAGTGAGAAACGTTAGAATAAATTGGCAGGCGGGCTGGTGGCGGCTCAAAGTATGGCCGATGCTGTGACGGGAGAGTTGGGCTACTAGCCGGGGTGAACTTCGCTGTGATGAATGGCCTCTCCTTGTCCTTGACTGCTCCTAAAAAAGTCCCAGAGTTTTCCTTTCCTGGAAGTCTTACCTGTGGTTGTTCAGCTGCTCCAGGAGATCTAGTTCAAGTCCATCACAGTGCAGATTGTACCTGGTTCCTTACTCATTTTCCCCATGGGCCACGATCCTGAGGTGTTTTTGTTTTAGTGAAGTCTCTCATCCCCTCCTCACCCTTAACCCAACCCCGAATCCCAGAGGACCACTTGGGGCCCACTTCGCTCGGCTGCGTCTAAAGATTCGAAGGCATCAAGAGCAGCAGGTGTGTTGAAAACCGTAGGCCAAATGGCTCCTGGAGTATATGTTATGGGTACTGCTAGGCTACAGGAAAGACTTTTCCTGAAAGGACCTTTCTTGCTCAATACTTTGGGGAAATTTGGGGCATTCTCCCACTCTCACTCCATATCGTCGTCAGAAACCCTGAAGGAATGGCGTCAACAGCGGTTTTAAGCCACGTACACCCTTTCCCGGGGCATTCCACCCATCACCCGCTGAAGAATCCCTGCTGAAATTCCAGGCCTTTATGTTTCCATTGCTAGAGGAAAGGAAAGAACTTGTATTTACATAGTGTCTTTCACGACCTCAGAACGTCCCAAAGTGCTCTCCAGCCAATGAAGTACTTTTGAAGTGTAGGGAAACTACGTTACTGGCAGAACCCAACACCTTCATCAGTTCCACTTGAATAATATCAATATGGCCTCTCTGAAGCATTCTAAAAGAGGGAGATTAGATGGTGCAGTGGCCACTGAAGTCTGGGGCTTTTTGCTCACAGTCTCTATCTGCAGCCTATCAGGTTCCTACGAATTTGGGACACTCTCGATGTAGTTCCGAGTGAGCAAATTCCCTTAACACAAAAACCGACTTGAACTAGATTGGCCCTCTCATGCAGAGTTCAAAAGATGTCTGCTGTGGGAAGATGTCACATTCATGCAGCAGGGGTACAGGTCTGAGACTGGGGAATGTAGAGGGAGCTTTACTCTGTATCCAACCCATGCTGTACCTGCCCTGGGAGTGTTTGATGGGACAGTGTAGAGGGAGCTTTACTCTGTATCTAACCTGTGCTGTACCTGTCCTGGGAGTGTTATTTGGGACAGTGTAGAGGGAGCTTTACTCTGTATCTAACCCATGCTGTATCTGCCCTGGGAGTGTTTGATGGGACAGTGTAGAGGGAGCTTTACTCTGTATCTAACCCGTGCTGTACCTGCCCTGGGAGTGTTTGATGGGACAGTGTAGAGGGAGCTTTATTCTGTATCTAACCTATGCTGTACCTGCCCTGGGAGTGTTTGATGGGAGAGTGTAGAGGGAGCTTTACTCTGTATCTAACCTGTGCTGTACCTGACCTGGGAGTGTTTGATGGGACAGTGTAGAGGGAGCTTTACTCTGTATCTAACCCGTGCTGTACCTGCTCTGGGAGTGGTTGATGGGACAGTGTAGAGGGAGCTTTACTCTGTATCTAACCCGTGCTGTACCTGTCCTGGGAGTGTTATTTGGGACAGTGTAGAGGGAGCTTTACTCTGTATCTAACCCGTGCTGTATCTGCCCTGGGAGTGTTTGATGGGACAGTGTAGAGGGAGCTTTACTCTGTATCTAACCCGTGCTGTACCTGCCCTGGGAGTGTTTGATGGGACAGTGTAGAGGGAGCTTTATTCTGTATCTAACCCGTGCTGTACCTGCCCTGGGAGTGTTTGATGGGACAGTGTAGAGGGAGCTTTATTCTGTATCTAACCCGTGCTGTACCTGCCCTGGGAGTGTTTGATGGGACAGTGTAGAGGGAGCTTTATTCTGTATCTAACCCATCCTGTATCTGACCTGGGAGTGTTTGATGGGAGAGTGTAGAGGGACGTTTACTCTATATCTAACCCTTGCTGTACCTGCCCTGGGAGTGTTTGATGGGACATTGTAGAGGGTGTTTTACACTGTATCTAACCTGTGCTGTACTTGCCCTGGGAGTGTTTGATGGGACAGTGTAGAGGGAGCTTTACTCTGTATCTAACCCATGCTGTACCTGCCCTGGGAGTGTTTGATGGGACAGTTTAGAGCTTTACTCTGTATCTAACCCGTGCTGTACATGCCCTGGGAGTGTTTGATGGGATAGTGTTGAGGGAGCTTTACTCTGTATCTAACCCGTGCTGTACCTGCCCTGGGGTGCTACATATCACTTCAGAATCACGAAGGTAAAACTGTTTCTTTCATCCTCATCCATCAAGTATAATGGGACACAAACCTGTTCGTAGTCGAACTGCTTTGAGAAATCCCATCCTTAGCCATTCAATCTGATCAGGATTTCAGAGAAGCCTTGTTATATTCCATTGATCAGGGATTGGATTTGGGGATTTTATATTTGCCCAGCAACCACTCATCTGCTGATTGTTGTAAAGTAGCTGCAGCACCAATAGAGAGACACCAGAGGGCGATGCTCTCCTACTGAATCTCCTCGAGTGGGAGAGATTGACAGTAAGACCACGGCAGAAATAAAAACAGCAAATGTTGGAAATACTCAGCAGGTCAGGCAGCATCTGTGTTCAGATTTCCAGCATCCGCAGTATTTTGCTTTTGTACAGATAAATCTGACATAGCGCCAGAGGAAACGTGAAGAACCATGGCTCAAAATACCCCCAAAACAGGGAATCAACTGAACCTTCACTTTCCTGAAGTTCTCAATGGTGCTGCAGCCAAAACTGATCCTGTTTTGTCCCTAATGTAAACCACTGTAATGCACAAAAAGCAAAGTTCTGCCGCTCAGACACAGCAGAAAGAAAGATGCTCCATGGATGCCACAATCATTTTGTGAACACGTTGCTCAATCCCTTTCCCACATTTAAGAGTCTTGAAACCAAACACCTGACAATCCCACATGGGCAGGGTTTCAGCCTGCCTGATGTGGAGATCACACTCCCTCCCTGGGGTCACAACCACTCATTTCAATACGGACAGTTTTGGCACAGGTTGGCAGAAGTCGAGGCCCAGAGACTCGGGCGTTTAACCAGAACTGGGGAGCTCGACGCTCCTTTCCTGCTGGGATCAGCGTAACCATTAGGGCACTGGCTTCCGAGGATATCTGGAGGGGAGAGGGAAGAATACGAGTTCCCCATACAAGTCTACCTAACATCACCTGTACCCACCCTGGGAGTGTTTGATGGGACAGTGTAGAGGGAGCTTTACTCTGTATCTAACCCGTGCTGTACCTGACTGGGAGTGTTTGATGGGACAGTGTAGCGGAAGCTTTACTCTGTATCTAACCCGTGCTGCACCTGCCCTGGGAGTGTTTGATGGGACAGTGTAGAGGGAGCTTTACTCTGCATCTAACCCTTGCTGTACCTGCCCTGGGAGTGTTTGATGGGACAGTGTAGAGGGAGCTTTACTCTGTATCTAACCCATGCTGTGCCTGACTGGGAGTATTTGATGGGACAGTGTAGAGGGAGCTTTACTCTGTATCTAACCCGTGCTGCACCTGCCCTGGGAGTGTTTGATGGGATAGTGTAGAGGGAGCTTTACTCTGCATCTAACCCTTGCTGTACCTGCCCTGGGAGTGTTTGATGGGACAGTGTAGAGGGAGCTTTACTCTGTATCTAACCCATGCTGTAACTGCCCTGGGAGTGTTTGATGGGACAGTGTAGAGGGAGCTTTACTCTGTATCTAACCCATGCTGTAACTGCCCTGGGAGTGTTTGATGGGACAGTGTAGAGGGAGCTTTACTCTGTATCTAACCCGTGCTGTACCTGCCCTGGGAGTGTTTGATGGGACAGTGTAGAGGGAGCTTTACTCTGTATCTAACCCATGCTGTAACTGCCCTGGGAGTGTTTGATGGGACAGTGTAGAGGGAGCTTTACTCTGTATCTAACCCGTGCTGTACCTGCCCTGGGAGTGTTTGATGGGACAGTGTAGAGGGAGCTTTACTCTGTATCTAACCCGTGCTGTACCTGCCCTGGGAGTGTTTGATGGGACAGTGTAGAGGGAGCTTTACTCTGTATCTAACCCGTGCTGTACCTGCCCTGGTAGTGTTTGATGGGACAGTGTAGAGGGAGCTTTACTCTGTATCTAACCCGTGCTGTACCTGCCCTGGTAGTGTTTGATGGGACAGTGTAGAGGGAGCTTTACCCTGTATCTAACCCGTGCTGTACCTGCCCTGGGAGTGTTTGATGGGACAGTGTAGAGGGAGCTTTACTCTGTATCTAACCTGTGCTGTACCTGCCCTGGGAGTGTTTGATGGGACAGTGTAGAGGGAGCTTTACTCTGCATCTAACCCTTGCTGTACCTGCCCTGGGAGTGTTTGATGGGACAGTGTAGAGGGAGCTTTACTCTGTATCTAACCTGTGCTGTACCTGCCCTGGGAGTGTTTGATGGGACAGTGTAGAGGGAGCTTTACTCTGCATCTAACCCTTGCTGTACCTGCCCTGGGAGTGTTTGATGGGACAGTGTAGAGGGAGCTTTACTCTGTATCTAACCCGTGCTGTACCTGCCCTGGGAGTGTTTGATGGGACAGTGTAGAGGGAGCTTTACTCTGTATCTAACCCGTGCTGTACCTGCCCTGGGAGTGTTTGATGGGGCAGGTGGGAGGTAGATCTAACCTCATTTTAAACCCACTTGTATTCTGCACTAGTGCGTCCAGTTGTTAGCCACCAGCTTTAATAAATCTGGCAAGGTTGCCTTTGGGACTCAAAATAATTTCCGCACGTTCTACTGAGCACAATCGCCAACTCTGACAATGGGATCATGACATGGAAAAAGCATTCTACTTCCGGTAATGATATTTATATACATATCTTATAAAAACACACACACTGAGCTGAGTCCCACGGGCACCAATTATCCTCCTGAAACAAACCCGACCTTTGCTCAGTACAAGCAGGTGGGTACGGTAGCCTCATGGTGCTGGTACTGGACAAACTACCCAGTGGGCTTGAGTTCAAATCCCACAAGGAGCAAAGTTGAATTTAATGACTCTGGTCACTTGTGGACTGGCGCCAGTAAAATTAACCTACCTGGTGTACAGGTGCCTCTTGTCCCACTCTTATGTGTTGATACTTAATACCCTCTGAAGCTGTGTGAACAATTGCTGCTCAAGAAGTCCCACATTTCAAGAAAACAATAAATAAAGATAATACAAAACTGAATTCAACAGCACTCGACTCGAGGCCACTTTCTATGGGGGTTACACTGTGCGTTATATATTCAGGGGGCGATTTTCCCCTTAGGTGGCAAAGAGTCTCTGAGGTGGCCAAGATGGAGGCTTAACTGCAACGCCGGTTTAGCGCAAGGTGCCATTTTGGTAAAGGAGTTGGAGCCAGTGCCAGGAATGTCTGCCCGGAGGATCGTTAAGCAGCTGATTGCCATTTAATTTGGCTGCTCGCGCTCATTAAGGAGGCTGCACGGCATGTTGGTGGCTAGCACTTGAACTATCACCCTCTCCTAACAGTGACTAGCTGATTGGGAGTAAGCAAGTCATTGCAGAGGATTTCAAGCGCTACTTTAAGGTATATCACCTTTTACTGTTCACTTGCTGCTGGAGGTTTGAAGAGGACTTTTGAAAGTCGGGAGACTTTCTGGGACACTTTGTCAAGTCTTCGCCAACACTTTTTCTGGAAATTATCTGAGGACTTCACCAAAAAAGTGTCGGTGCTGTGCTACTCTACCTTATTGGAGACCTTATAGGAGTCACCAGGAGAAAGGGAGTGCTTGGCTATGGGCATCTTGTTAGGGGACCCCCTTGGTCTGCAGGAGGAATGGGAGGAGGACACGAGGCCAGGCAGAGCAGCACCAGCTGCTGCAGGAGAGAGGGAGAGGAGGGCGAGGCGGGCGTCCTTCCCCACTGCGGGTACAGGACATCCCTCCTCCTCTGGACCTCCTCCACCAGGACCTCCAGTGCCGTGTCTGAGAACCTGTGCGCCCTCTCCCTCGGTTCCCTGAGGTTGAACCATCCTGAAACGGGCCGCCGTGTGTCAGCCAAAGCACTCCACGCCTTCGGTGGAAGTGGGTGAGTGGAGCCCACATATACTGCTCCACGAAAATTGCATCAAATCAGCGCTTGAGTGCTAAACCGGCAGTTGTCTCTGTTTCAACACCTCCAGGCAAGTTCAAATCATGGTAATCAGCAACTAGGACCAAAATTGCGTGCTAAAACCAGACTGTCAAACAGGCGTGTCTTATTAACACAGCACCCATTTAGCGCCGGTTTTAACCCTTTCACCAAAATAACCTCCTAAATGTCTTGTGTCTGCACACACTTTTAACCTCCTAAATGTCTTGTGTCTGCACACACTTTCTCCAACATGGTGCTTACTTTCTATCACGTTATTTCTGTCAATGTTTTCCCAACAATTTAGTGAGTCCTCCACACTTGGTCTCCAAGGTAGGTGGCACTGTTGTCTATTCACCTTAAGTGTCAACCGTGGCTCAGCGCTCTCGCCTCCGAGTCAGAAGGTTTGTGGTTCAAAGCCCCACTCCAGAGACTTGAGCACAAAAATCTAGGTTGACAAAAATAAATGACCAGATTAACCTGTTTTAGTGATGTTGGTTGAGGGATAAATATTGACCAGGACGCCGGGGAGAACTCCCCTGGTTTTCTTCAAAATAGTGCCGTGGGATCTTTTACGTCCACCTGAGAGGGCAGATGGGGCCTTGGTTTAACGTCCTCATCCAAAAGACGGCACCTCCAGCACTGCAGCACTCCAATGGAGTGTCAGCCTAGATTTTGGTGCTCAAGTCTCTGGAGTGGGACTTGAACCCACAACTTCTAACATCAAAGGCGAGGGTGCTACTGACTGAGCCACGACTGACACATGCATCTGAGCCCTGGTCCCGGCTGGTTACGCTCTCATGCCTGCCAACCACCCAGCTGGGGCAAGTCTCTGATGAACTGCAGCCCCAGGTCGATGACCAGAAAGGCGGGCGACCGATGCCCTCCCTCTGCTCCTGAAAGTAATGACTCTCACTGGGCGCACCGTTCCATGCAAAGAATAGGACACCCTGGGGCGGTATCAGCGGGGGGAGTCTGCGCTACCCCCGTGGAACTATACCCAGCAAGAGTCAATGTATTCAGGAGAGATGAGAAATGAGTCAGCGTAGGAAACCTGGTGACAGAAAATAAGTCAAAGCCCTGCGCTGTAGGACATGGTTTCTCAAACAATCTCTCACTGCACACAGCCAGTTACAAAACCACTGAACAATGAGACAGAAAAATCCACACTAAATTTGGAGACAATTTCTTACATTAATTACATTTTACAAGAAGAATATTTTATTTTGAACATCTTGCTAATGGTTTACAATAAATTTACTGCTATTCTCACGTGCACATGCCACCCCCGGCAGGTTTTACCTGTTGGTGAACTCGTTTTTCTTCCGTCAGGGATTTTTCTTTGATTTTTTATTGAGTTAAGAGTAGAATCATCTCTGTTTGTAATTTTCCCAAAACCCTGCCCTCCTTATCAGCACGAACAACCCCAGGGCACGTACAGCACGGATTAAATGCAGAGTAAAGCTCCCTCTTAACACTGTCCCATCAAACACTCCCAGGGCAGGTACAGCAGCGGTTAGATACAGAGTAAAGCTCCCTTCCACAGTGTCCCATCAAACACTCCCAGGGCAGGTACAGCACGGGTTAGATACAGAGTAAAGCTCCCTCTACAGTGTCCCATCAAACACTCCCAGGGCAGGTACAGCACGGGTTAGATACAGAGTAAAGCTCCCTCCACAGTGTCCCATCAAATACTCCCAGGGCAGGTACAGCACGGGTCAGATACAGAGTAAAGCTCCCTCTACACTGTCCCATCAAACACTCCCAGGGCAGGTACCAGCATGGGTTAGATACAGAGTAAAGCTCCCTCCACAGTGTCCCATCAAATACTCCCAGGGCAGGTACAGCACGGGTTAGATACAGAGTAAAGCTCCCTCCACAGTGTCCCCATCAAACACTCCCAGGGCAGGTATTCTCTTCTGTCCCATCAAACACTCGCAGGGCAGGTACAGCATGGGTTAGATACAGAGTAAAGCTCCCTCTACACTGTCCCATCAAACACTCCCAAGGCAGGTACAGCACGAGTTAGATACAGAGTAAAGCTCCCTCCACACTGTCCCATCAAATACTCCCAGGGCAGGTACAGCATGGGTTAGGTGCAGAGTAAAGCTCCCTCTACACTGTCCCATCAAACACTCCCAGGGCAGGTACAGCATGGGTTAGATACAGAGTAAAGCTTCCTCTACACTGTCCCATCAAACACTCTCAGGGCAGGTACAGCATGGGTTAGATACAGAGTAAAGCTCCCTCTACACTGTCCCATCAAACACTCCCAGGGCAGGTGCAGCACGGGTTAGATACAGAGTAAAGCGCCCTCTACACTGTCCCATCAAACACTCCCAGGGCAGGTACACCACGGGTTAGATACAGAGTAAAGCTCCCTCTACACTGTCCCATCAAATATGTCCAAAGATGTGCGGTTAGATTGATTGGCTATGATAAATTGACCCTTAGTGTTCGGGGGATTAAATACGTGGGGATAGGGTGGGACATGTGTTGGTGTAGGGGTTACGGGGATCGGGTGGGATATGTGTCGGTGCAGGCTCGATGGGCCGAAATGGCCTCTATCTGCACTGTGGGGTTTCTGTGATTTCTGTGAAATACTCCCAGGGCAGGTACAGCATGGGTTAGATACAGAGTAAAGCTCCCTCTACACTATCCATTCAAACACTCCCAGGGCAGGTACAGCATGGGTTAGATACAGAGTAAAGCTCCCTCTACACTATCCATTCAAACACTCCCAGGGCAGGTACAGCACGGGGTAGATACAGAGTAAAGCTCCTTCTACACTGTCCCATCAAACACTCCCAGGGCAGGTACAGCATGGGTTAGATACAGAGTAAAGCTCCCTCTACACTGTCCCATCAAACACTCCCAGGGCAGGTACAGCACGGGTTAGGTACAGAGTAAAGCTCCCTCTACACTGTCCCATCAAACACTCCCAGGGCAGGTACAGCATGGGTTAGATACAGAGTAAAGCTCCCTCTACATTGTCCCATCAAATACTCCCAGGGCAGGTACAGCATGGGTTAGATACAGAGTAAAGCTCCCTCTACACTGTCCCATCAAACACTCGCAGGGCAGGTACAGCATGGGTTAGATACAGAGTAAAGCTCCCTCTACACTGTCCCATCAAACACTCCCAAGGCAGGTACAGCACGAGTTAGATACAGAGTAAAGCTCCCTCCACACTGTCCCATCAAATACTCCCAGGGCAGGTACAGCATGGGTTAGGTGCAGAGTAAAGCTCCCTCTACACTGTCCCATCAAACACTCCCAGGGCAGGTACAGCATGGGTTAGATACAGAGTAAAGCTTCCTCTACACTGTCCCATCAAACACTCTCAGGGCAGGTACAGCATGGGTTAGATACAGAGTAAAGCTCCCTCTACACTGTCCCATCAAACACTCCCAGGGCAGGTGCAGCACGGGTTAGATACAGAGTAAAGCTCCTTCTACACTGTCCCATCAAACACTCCCAGGGCAGACACAGCATGGGTTAGATACAGAGTAAAGCTCCCTCTACACTGTCCCATCAAATACTCCCAGGGCAGGTACACCACGGGTTAGATACAGAGTAAAGCGCCCTCTACACTGTCCCATCAAACACTCCCAGGGCAGGTACGCCACGGGTTAGATACAGAGTAAAGCTCCCTCTACACTGTCCCATCAAATACTCCCAGGGCAGGTACAGCATGGGTTAGATACAGAGTAAAGCTCCCTCTACACTATCCATTCAAACACTCCCAGGGCTGGTACAGCATGGGTTAGATACAGAGTAAAGCTCCCTCTACACTATCCATTCAAACACTCCCAGGGCAGGTACAGCACGGGGTAGATACAGAGTAAAGCTCCCTCTACATTGTCCCATCAAATACTCCCAGGGCAGGTACAGCATGGGTTAGATACAGAGTAAAGCTCCCTCTACACTATCCATTCAAACACTCCCAGGGCAGGTACAGCATGGGTTAGATACAGAGTAAAGCTCCCTCTACACTATCCATTCAAACACTCCCAGGGCAGGTACAGCATGGGTTAGATACAGGGTAAAGCTCCCTCTACATTGTCCCATCAAATACTCCCAGGGCAGGTACAGCATGGGTTAGATACAGAGTAAAGCTACCTCTACACTGTCCCATCAAACACTCGCAGGGCAGGTACAGCATGGGTTAGATACAGAGTAAAGCTCCCTCTACACTGTCCCATCAAACACTCCCAGGGCAGGTACAGCATGGGTTAGATACAGAGTAAAGCTTCCTCTACACTGTCCCATCAAATACTCCCAGGGCAGGTACAGCATGGGTCAGATACAGAGTAAAGCTCCCCCTACACTGTCCCATCAAACACTCCCAAGGCAGGTACAGCACGGGTTAGATACAGAGTAAAGCTTCCTCTACACTGTCCCATCAAACACTCCGAAGGCAGGTACAGCACGGGTTAGATACAGAGTAAATACACTGTCCCATCAAACACTCCCAGGGCAGGTACAGCACGGGTTAGATACAGAGTAAAGCTCCCTCTACACCATCCCATCAAATACTCCCAGGGCAAGTACAGCATGGGTTAGATACAGAGTAAAGCTCCTTCTACACTGTCCCATCAAATACTCCCAGGGCAGGTACAGCATGGGTTAGATACAGAGTAAAGCTTCCTCTACACTGTCCCATCAAACACTCCCAAGACAGGTACAGCATGGGTTAGATACAGAGTAAAGCTCCCTCCACACTGTCCCATCAAACACTCCCAGGGCAGGTACAGCACGGGTTAGATACAGTGTAAAGCTCCCTCTACACTGTCCCATCAAATACTCCCAGGGCAGGTACAGCATGGGTTAGATACAGAGTAAAGCTCCCTCTACACTGTCCCATCAAACACTCCCAAGCAGGTACAGCATGGGTTAGATACAGAGTAAAGCTTCCTCTACACTGTCCCATCAAACACTCCCAGGGCATGTACAGCACGGGTTAGATACAGAGTAAAGCTCCCTCTACACCGTCCCATCAAACAATCCCAGGGCAGGTACAGCATGGGTTAGATACAGCGTAAAGCTCCCTCTGCTTTTCCACAATAAAATGGCCCATCTCCAAGCCCAAGAGAACACCCTGGCTGCACCAGTGTGATATATTTTAATTTCCCACACCAGCTGTCCTGGCTAGTTGCCAAATTAGTGCTGAATTCGGACCATTTGTTGTTCAGGGTGATCGCTACAGCCAGCAGATAGAGGGGACCTTTCATCCATTCAGTCTGGGCTAGATTCGAACCCAGTTCCCTGTTCGACCCAGCGCTTACCCTCTGACCTCATGTCCTCTCCCTCACAAAGACCGCCTGCTTCATTCTCTGTAGCATCTCCCTGCTCCATTATTGCCTCAGCCTAGCTTGCCCTGGAACCTTTGCATGCCTCCAGTCTCATTTATTCCAATGAACTCCTGGCCTGCTTCCCATCCTCCACCTTCCACCAGCTTATACAGAACTGTGCTTCCCGTATCCTATCCCGCACCAAGTCCCGTTCGCCCATCACCCCTGTGCTCACTGGCCTACATTGGCTCCTGGTCCCCCAACACCTCAAATTTAATATTCTTATCCTTGTTTTCAAATCTCTCCATGGCCTCGCCCCTCCATATCTCTGTAACCTCCTCCAGCCCTACAAGCTCCCATCCCAAACTCACTGTTCCTCTGTCTCTGGCATCTATTGCATCCTCCGCTCCTAGAGTTACCAACTCTGCTTGGGCATATTCCTTGAGCTTTCATCGCATGACCTCTCACCTCCAACCATCCCAACCGCTCAAAAAGCCCTTTTCCCCCCATCTCCAATATTTTAATAACTGGTAAACAAAATTGTTCAAAGAAATTTGGGGGAAAAAAATCAATTTATTTTAACGCCCCTATGTGGCCGTGCCATCAGCCGCCGAGGCCCCACACTCTGCAATTTCTTTGCTAAACCCTTTGGCCTAGAAATTGACTATAGCCCCGTTTGGGGCGCCAGCCTCGCCAGGGCGCTAAAAGTAGCGCCCCGGAAGCAGTCACGGCCGCCCGCTGGAAATTCAGTTGGAGCGCCCCAAAGGGAAGCGCAGCGCTACTGGAGGTGCCCCACATCCCTCTTGGGGCGCTGCGACTGAATATCGCTGCGCAACGGTTAAGAAGGCAAATGGCATGTTGGCCTTCGTAGCGAGAGGGTTTGTGTACAGGAACAAGGATGTCTTGCTGCAGTTGTACAGGGCCTTGGTGAGGCCACATCTGGAGTATTGTGTGCAGTTTTGGTTGCCTTATCTGAGGAAGGATGTTCTTGCCATGGAAGGAGTGCAGCGAAGATTCACCAGGCTGATACCTGGGATGGCAGGAATGACATATGAGGAGAGATTGGGTCGATTGGGCTTGTACTCGCTGGAGTTTAGAAGAATGAGAGGGGATCTCATTGAAACTTATAAAATTCTAACAGGACTGGACAGACTAGATGCTGGAAGGATGTTCCCGATGGTCGGGGAGTCCAGAACCAGGGGTCACAGTCTAAGAATAAGGGGTAAGCCATTTAGGACAGAGATGAGGAGGAACTTCTTCACCCAGAGAGTGGTGAACCTGTGGAATTCTCTACCAAAGAAGGCAGTAGAGGCCAATTCATTAAATATATTCAAGAAGGAGTTGGATATATTTCTTAAGGCTAGGAGGATCAAGGGATATGGAGAGAAGGCAGGGACAGGGTACTGAATTGGGACGATCAGCCATGATCTCATTGAATGGCGGAGCAGGCTCGAGGGGCCAAAAGGCCTACTCCTGCTCCTATCTTCTATGTTTCTATGCGCTGCGGTACTGCAGGCCTTCCTCCCCTTCTTAAAGGGGAGGGGCCTTGTTCTGCGCGATCTGGGGCCCAGCTGGGCCCCCGAGGATCGCGAGTGCTGGCAAAAGAGCCCGGCATCGAGGAGAAGTGCCGGGCTCTTGAAACGCAGCCGGCACTCCGCGAGGGGGGTCAGGAGGCCGGGGACGGGAGCACAGAGAGGTGCTGGCAGGCGGCCAACAACAAAAATGGCCACCCCGCACCTCTCCTTTAATTAGCGCCTCTACCGCCGCAGGTAGGTCCCCCTGAACCGGTCGCACATAGCGTCCGGCGGTAAATCAGGGGGCGCTTCCTAATATCGCGGCCGGGGCGTTAGCGGGGCGCTGCACACACCGATGCCGTCATCGGTAGCGGCGCAGCGCTAACAACTAACACCACCATTAGCGTCCCACAGAATTTAGCGGGAGGCGTGGCCAGTGGCTTGTGACCCACTTAGCGCCCTCTTAAGGCGCTAACGGGTAGCGCAGCCACCTGAATTTCTAGGCCTTTGTCTCTCCACCTCCCTTTCCTCCTGTAAAACGCTCAAGGCCCACCAAGCTTTTGGTCACCCCCTCCTAATCTCTCCTTCGCTGGCAAGGTGTCCATTTTCCCTCACAGCTCCGTGAAGCGCCTTGGGCTGTTTATTTCCTACATTTAAGGTGCTGTGTCAATGCAAGTTGTTGTCATTATCCCTGGGGTGAAAGGTCAATGGGATCATAACTATCAGGAAAGACTGAACAGGCTCCAGAAAAGAGAAGGCTGAGGAGTGACCTGATAAGAGGTTTTTAAGATTATCAATAGGGTAAAAGAAAGACTTGCATAGCGCCTTTCAGGACCACCGGACGTCCCAAAGTGCTTTACAGCCAATGAAGTACTTTTGTTTTTGAAGTGTAGTCACTGTTGTAATGTAGGAAACGCAGCAGTCAATTTGTGCAAAACAAGCTCTCACAAACAACAATGTGATAATGACCAGATAATCTGTTTTAGTGATGTTGATTGAGGGATAAATATTGGCCAGGGCACCGGGGATAACTCCGCTACTCTTCTTCGAAGTAGTACCATAGGATCTTTTATGTCCACCTGAGAGAGCAGACGGGACCTCGGTTTAAAACCTCATCCGAAAGACGGCACCTCTGACAGTGCAACACTCCCTCAGCACTGCACTGGAGTGTCAGCCTAGATTTTTATGCTCAAGTCTCTCGAGTGGGACTTGAACCCACAACCTTCTGACTCGGAGGTGAGTGAGAGCTAACCACTGAGCCACGGCTGACACTCGTAGACGTACAGAAGATGTTTCCATTTGTGGGGGGAGGCCAAAACTAGGGAGCTATAAATACAAGACCGTCACTAATAAATCCAACAGGGACTTCAGGAGAAACTTCTTTACCCAGAGAGTGGTGAGACTGTGGAACTCACTACAACATGGGTTGTTGAGGTGAATAGCATAGATGCATTTAAGGGGAAGATAGGTAAACACATGAGGGAGCAAGGAATAGAAGGCTATGCTGAGAAGGTGGGAGGAGACTCACGCGGAGCACAAACGCCGGCATGGACCTGTTGGGCCGAATGGCCTGTTTTTGCGCTGTAAAACTCTGTGTAATTCTGTGTAAAGTCGAACTCATTGCCCCGGCCGTTCCCTGACTGAAATGCTGGTTCTGAGAAATAACAGCTTGTTGAAGGACCAGGGGGCAGCAGACACTTGTGAAACCGCACCCTATCGTGAGTCAGGGGAAGGCTGGGGAGGAGGGGGAGTGAAAGAGCAGCAAATTGGGGGCGGGGGGAATTAATAAAACAAGCAGGCAAAATAAAACTCAATTGCGCTGTGACAGTAAGAGAAGCAGGAGAAAGTGCCCCACCGAGATAGCACATTGTTTGTCATCCACTAATCTAGTTTACTCTAGCTGTTATGCAGTCTCCAACACGCTCCGGGCTTGGAGGAAGGTAGGGCAGGTAATTCATGGAGACGTATTGCCGGTGATACAGCTTTCAAATTCAAATAATGTGCTTAAAATGCGCGACTCTCTCTGAGATTAGTCCCCGCTGGCTAACCTATCTAATCAGAGCATATAAAATGTATCTCCTGTTCACTGATGAAAAATAGCTGTTGAAATAGAGCAAATATCAATCTTAAACCCTTTTACACAACTGCAGGGAGCCGCCAATTTAAAGGCGGCACCGTCTTTTGGATGAGACGTTAAACCGAGGCCCCGTCTACTCTCTCAGCTGGACATAAAAGATCCCATGGCACTATTTCAAAGACGAGCAGGAGAGTCCTGGCCAATATTTATCCCTCAAATCAACATAACAAGAACAGATTATCTGGTCATTATCACATTGCTGTTTGTGGGAGCTTGCTGTGCACAAATTGGCTGCCGTGTTTCTTACATTACAACAGTGACTACACTTCAAAAGTACTTCACTGGCTGTAAAGCGCTTTGGGATGTCCAGTGGTCATGAAAGGCGCTATATAAATGCGAGTCTTTCTTTTAGTAAAATGCCCCCAAGATGCTTCACAGGAGCGTTATCAAACAAAATTTGACACCACATAAGGAGATATTAGGACTGGTCAAAGAGGTAGGTTTTATGGAGCATCTTAAAGGAGGAGAGAGAGGTGGAAAGGTTTAGGGAGGGCCTGGGCAGCTGAAGGCACGGCCGTTAATGGTGGGGCGAGGAAATTCAGGGATGCACCAGTCTTGTGTAGCAGCATCCGAGTGCCAGTAACCAGAGCCAGGCACTGCTCACTCCATGCCCCCAGCTGTCAGTGCGTAGCACAAGGGCACACACCGGGAGAATGAGCAGATAGTAACTTGAATAGGAGGCGATTTACCTTCATAAAGATATACAGGTGACGGAGCAGATAAATATATGTGGTGTGAGACTGAGCTACACAGACTATCAAGATTGACTAAAGAAAACTACTAGGCACTTGGTTTAAGCGTTAAACAAAGCTTTAATCAACTGTTTTACAACATGGAGGTCTAGTTGTGTCCTTCACTAGTTCCTGTTAAGAATGTCCTGCGCAAGCTGGGCCCGTGCCCGAGTATTTATACTCTCCCTGGACAGCGCCACCCGTAGGCCGCTCAGTATTATTTCATAAGTCTTTCTTTCATGAATGACTGATTCATGTCATTGATCTCAAGTCTAATTCCCTGGTCTGTGCTGGTAACTGATCTCAGCTGAAGCTGCAATAGGATGGTGTGACAACTGATCTTGTTCAGTGGCTGAGAATTACTCCTGATCACCAACATCCTTCCGTAGACTGTGTACTATATATTCCCCCCATCCCCTGCTGCAGACTGTGTATTATATATTCCTTGAGCGGGCTGCGATTTTCCGATAGCCCACCCCTCTCTGAGGTCCCGCCAACAGTCTGGGATCTCAGAAAACGTTGTCCCAAATGTCAGCTGCCTCTTAAGACTGCATATGGCTCTGTTGTTAGCACTCTGGCCTCTGAGACAGAAGATCATGGGTTCAAGCCCCCTCTCCAAATAGCCCGTAATCCAGGCTGACACTCCAGTGCAGTACTGAGGGAGTGCTGCACTGTCGGAGCTGCCGTCTTTCAGATGAGATATTAAACCGAGGTCCCGTCTGCCCTCTCAGGTGGACGTGAAAGATCCCACGGCACTATTTCAAAGAAGAGCAGGGGAGTTATCCCCGGTATCCTGGTCAATATTTGTCCCTCTAACAACCTTGCTAAAACAGATTTTCTGGTCATTTATCTCAATGCTGTTTGTGGGAGCTTGCTGTGCGCAAAACTGGCTGCCGCGTTTCCTACATTACAACAGTGACTACATTTCAAAAAGTACTTAATCGGCTGTAAAGCATCCTGAGGTGGTGAAAGGTGCTATATAAATGCAAGTCTTTCTTCTGATGTAAAAGAAAGGTGGGACAGTGACTGTACTGCCACACACTGCGAGGATGGAGAGGGGGCAGAGAGAGACTGAATCTTACTTTTCCCCTTTATCTGAAATTAAAAAAAAATCTATTCTATTTGCCATTAAATTGCAAGTTTGTGAAGCTGGTTGAGTTGAATGAAGGTTATGCAGATGCCCTCTGTGCAGACAAACTGATTGCAATACATCGGTAGCAACTGTCTGGCTTCTGAGAAGGTTATAGAATTAAACTCAGTGAAGGGTGACAGATTGCAGGCACAGGCCTCTGGGTGTTGCATGCAAATTTATTTGAGTTCCTTGGCATATACAATATGCAAATTGTCTCATATTTAAAAAAAAAACTATATATATATATTTTTTAAATCCTTCCATGATGAGTCTGTAAGCTGTTTGCACTGAATCGCAAACACTGTGGAGCCACAGCCTGGGTATTGATTCGTAATGGACCCACGCACACACAGCCCTGCCACGCTCCAATAACCCAATGGGAGGAGACATTTCGGGGAATCTTCCCGCACCACGCTGCGATTTACCCTTCGAGTACATACAGCTCCCGCTAACAGCTCGCACTAAATTTAGTTGCTCAGGTCAAAGGAGCTGTATCACCGAGGGACACCCTTTTTGAAATTGCCCTGGATTTCCTTGTGTACAGATTGTACTGCAAGAATTTATTTATTAACGCACTCTCTCCCACTGTTCTCTTGAAGGTGCTGGGTAGATGCTTTTTTTTTGGAATGACAACCAGTTCTGGAACCACCGCCAAGTGATGAAAATCCCACTCTTTCTCCACCCTCCCACCAAGCCCACACTCCCTCTCGCCCCTGAAAGTTTAAAAGAAAACTCTCCTCATGTGACATTTGCCCCCTCCCCGTCCTCTCCTGGTACCTTGTGCCGAGGGACAATCCCGCGGGGATAGCTGCTCTCCGCTACCTCACTCTGGGGCTTATTCTTCGTATGTGAGCCTAGACAGTGGGTGGGGGGGCTTGAGGCCTATCTGACCATGGTATCAGCCCTACCTCAGTGGGTAGCGCTCTCGCCTCTGAGTCAGAAGGTTGTGGGTTCAAGTCCCACTCCAGAGATTTGAGCACATAATCCAGGCTGAGGGAGTGCTGCACTGTCAGAGGTGCCATCTTTCGGATGAGACGTTAAACCAAGGCTCCGTCTGCCCTCTCAGGTGGACATAAAAGATCCCACGGCACTATTTGAAGAAGAGCAGGGGAGTTATCCCTGGTGTCCTGGCCAATATTTATCCCTCAATCAACATAACAAAAACCTAGTGATTTATCCCATTGCTGTTTGTGGGGCCTTGCTGTGCGCAAATTGGCGGCCATGTTTCCTACCTTACAACAGTGACTACACTTCAAAAATACTTCATTGGTTGTAAAGCACTTTGGGGGGGGGGGTCCTGTCGTCGTGAAAGGCGCTATAGAAATGTAAGTCTTTCTTTTTTGAGGCCTATCTGACAGTGGGGGGGCTTGTGGCCTATCTGACAGTGGGGGGCTAGAGGCCTATCTGACAGTGGGGGGCCAGAGGCCTATCTGACAGTGGGGGGCCAGAGGCCTATCTGACAGTGGGGGGCCAGAGGCCTATCTGACAGTGGGGGGGGTCAGAGGCCTTTCTGGCCGTGGGGTGAATCACAGCCATGCCTCGGTGGGTAAAGCAATACCTGATGTAGGTCCAGGTCATGTGGTCCTGGTCCAATCGCTCGTCTGTGCTGAGTTAGCTGAGCCCAGCTGGCGTGCTACCTGGGGTACGGAGGGGGGTTAATACACAAGCCTGGGTTCCTGCTCGATGGTTTGTGTGCATGGATATCACAGGGGGTCAGGATTGAGCTCAACTGTGCCGCCTTCCAAGAGTCAAACAAGCTGGCCACCCTCACTTGGGTGAGGCACTGGAGGCTGAGCAACCGGTCAACACCTTCAGGAGAGGTGGAGGGAGGGATGGAGAGAAAAAGGAGAACAAGACCCATCAAAAAAACACAAGGAAGATCGATAAATAATAAATAGGGAGATATAACGACACATACGGAGCAATCAATGGAGAAAGAAAAATTCAAACACATTTTAGGTATTAATTTATGAATATAGAGACAGCCTGGGATTTTCTGCTCATTTTTTTCTATCAAATAAAGGAGCAATGAACTATAAATACGAGAGTTCATGAATAATAGATTATCTGCGACTTACTCAGGCCCTGCAGAGAATGTCGTGTTTAGTCATGTTTGGAGCCCTGGATTGGATTGCTGTACAGCGCTCCTGTTGAGATTGATTAAATGCTGTTGGTACAACTCAGGGTTCCTTCAGGATGTCAGTTGTGGCCAAGTGCAAACTGTGCCCCCTCCCACCCCCCAGTCTACCAGCCAACTCAGCTGGCAGCAAGCTGGCTACAAAACAGAAAACAGACAGTCGGGGTTAAAGGTAGTAAATGGTGGGAAGTGGTGTTCCACGCTGATCGGTGCTGGGACCACTGATGTTCACCATTTACATAAAAGATTTGTAATCTGGAATTGGAAGTACAATTTCAAAAATTTGCTGATGACACTAAATTGAGGGGTGTAGTTAGTACAGAGGAGGACTGCCACAAAATACAGGAAAGCATTGATAAACTTGCAGAATGGGCGTGTAATTGGCAGCTGAATTTCAATATAGGTAAGTGTGAGGTGGTACATTTTAGTAGGAAGAATCAGGAGGTCACATACTCCTTGGAAAATAAGTGTCTACATGGGGTAGAGGAACAGAGGGATCTGGGGATACTGTTACACAAATCACTAAAAGTAGCGACACAGGTTAATAAGGTCATTAAAAAAAGCAAACAAAGCACTGGGGTTCTTTTCTAGAGGGATAGAATTGAAAAGCAGAGAAGTTTGTTAAACTTGTACAGGCCTTGGTCCGACCACACTTGGAGTACTGTGAACAGTTCTGGCCTCCATATTATAAAAAGTATATAGAGGCACTGGAGAAGGAGCAAAAAAAGATTTACAAGGATTGTATTAGAACTGAGAGGTTATATATTTCAGGAAAGATGGAACAGGCTGGGGCTCCTTTCTGTAGAAATTCAGGAGAAACATCTTTACAACAACAACACGGCCGCCAATGGTGGGGCAAAGGAAATCGGGGCTGCGCAAGAGGCCAGAACTGGAGGAGCACGGAGATCTCGGAGGGTTGTAGGGCTGCAGGAGGTTGCAGAGGTAGGGAGGAGGCGAGGCCACGGAGGGATTTGAAAACAAGGATGAGAATTTTAAAATCGAGGCGTTGCTGGAATGGGAGCCAATGTAGGTCAGCCAGCACAGGGGTGCTGGGTGAACGGGACTTGGTGCAAATTAGGATATGGGCAGCAGAGCTTTAGACGAACTCAAGTTTACGGAGGGTGCAAGGTGGGAGGCCGGCCAGGAATAGACGAGTCTAGGGGTAACAAAGTCATGGATGAGGGTTTACCCAGAGTGGTTAAAATGTGGAACTTACTATCACAAGGGGTAGTTGAGGCAAATAGCATAGATGCATTTAAGGGGAAGCTAGATAAGTACAATAGGGAGAAAGGAACAGAAGGACATGTTGATAGGGGTCGATGAAGATGGGTGGAGCACAAGCACCAGCATGGACCTGTTGGGCCAAATGGCCTGTTTCTGTTGGTGTACATTCTATGTAATCTAGTGAGGCTGAAGATGGGAAAGACACTGCCTCAATGGCCTGGATAATCTTCACTGGGCATTGTGCCATACAGACCATAAAGGATCCCAGGTCCAATCCCCAGAGGTAATTGATGTTCAGCAGTTTGGGACTTCAATTAACTGCGGTGCCCCTGGGCTAGGAAGGAGGGAAAAAAAAGTTGTCTGGGGTTCCTGCTCCTGGTCATTATCCAGTGACCCTGCTGGAAAATGTGCGTGGGCGGGGGGGGGGGGGGAGGGGGGGCGCGGTGGAGGTGGCGTCAGAGGAGGTCAGAGGAGGTCAAGACCTCCGCCCCATTGTTTTGAAGTCAGCCAATTTTGTCCATCAGAACTCGGCCAAAATACACTGCCAATGATTTATTCACTTAACTTGTAAATTCCCGATCGCATTGCAGTTTTAAAAGAAAGACTTGCATTTATATAGCATCTTTCACGATCTCAGGATGTCCCAAAGCACTTTACAGTAGATGAAGTACTTTTTAAAATGTGGTCACTGTTGTAATGTAGGAAACGTGGCAGCCAAATTGAGCACAGCAAGATCCCACAAACAGCAATGCGATAATGACCAGATAATCTGCTTTAGTGAAGTTGGTTGAAGGATAAATATTGACCAAGATACCGGGGAGAACTCCCCTGCTCTTCTTCAAAGTAGCGCTGTGGGATCTTTTACATCCACCTGGGAGGGCAGACGGGGCCTCGATTTAATGTCTCATCCGAAAGATGGCACCGCCGACATTGCAGCACTCGCTCAGTACTGCACTGGGAGTGTCAGTCTGAATCATGGGCTCAAGTCTCTGGAGTGGGGCCAAACCCACGACCTCCTGACTCAGAGGCGAGAATGCTGCCCACTGAGCCACGACTGACACTGCATGCGCAGTAGTGGTCAGGTTTCCAAAGACGTTCCCAAAGCAGACGCCCAACTCTAAGGTTTTAAAAGCCTGTAGATTGTAGGAGATAGGGAAAACTGGGGGAGATGGGGAGCTCCATAGTTATGAGGTCCTGAGGAAGAACGGATTTGAGTCGGAGGATCCACAATTCTCAGGGATTTTGGTGCAAAATACTGGTACTTCTTTCCCTGCCTGTCCCTTAACACTCAACTGTGCTGAAACATAAACCTGCCCCCGTGTTGTAAGTAAAGCTTCCTTGTGCCTGGATGTAGAGAGAATTCACACCCAGGGGTGCAGTTTGCTAAGATTCTCCCTGTCTGAGATTTTTGGCTGTCCTGATTCACAAATATGTTGATGTTGAAGCAATGCCTGGGTTGCCAGAGTTTGGTGAGATTGGCCCGAATTGCCTGGCACCTGAATGGCACATGCCAGGTCCAGAATGTGCCACCTGCCAAAACTAATGGCAGCTCAGCACAATGCTCCCTCCTCCTTTCCTCATGCTGGGGTATGTCTCCATGGACACTGGCTGGCCCCTCCATTGCCTCAACCAAGCGATCAATCTTTCAGCTGTGAGCCTGGACAATATAGGAACAAACAGGAGTGGGCCATTCAGGCCCCTCGAGCCTGTTACCGCCCTTCAATCAGATCATGGGCTGATCTGTGTCAACTCCATCTACTTGGCTTGGTTCCGCAACCCTTAATACCCTTCGCCTAACAAAAACCTATCAATCTCAGGTGCGGGCCTGACTATTCTACCGTGGAAGGTATCGCTACCCAAGCCCGGGTCCCGTCATGAAATTACGTCCACCCGCTTGCAGGGAACCTTAAGCTGTGCACCTCTTCCTCGAAGGGACGTTGAAAAGATTCACGCTAACTGGTGAAGACAGGGTCCCTTTAACAAGCGCGCAGTGAAGGAACTGCCTGCTAGTCATGTATTAAACAGCCAAAGAATCTCAGTCTCTTGGCACTGAGACACCAATTGAAATCCCGCTCTCACACCATCTCTGCTTTCTCTCACAAGGAACGGGCCGCTCGACTTGAACTCCAATAATTGTGAAAGAGAAATAGAAAACATTTATAGTCCAGGCAATGATGGATGTGCCAGCAAAATCTGTATCAGCTGAGGCTGAAATCTCTGGTTGGCTGATTCGTCAGTTACGAAATTAACCTAAAAAAAAACTCTCATCAAATGGGTTTCATTGAATAATTTCTCTGCTGTCCCTTTCTGCGGGCTGACTCTGGGTAGATAACAGCTTTAAGTGAGGTACATCAGAGAGCAGAGCAAGCATCGATTCCACTTGACATCAGTGAGGGAAGGCAATTATTGGGCTGACAGTGGTCCTGGTTACTGTGTGGCTCAGTGACTGCAGCCCTGGTGTATAATGAAGCACTATCCTACTGACTTGCTTTGACCCCGCACATTCAGTAAAAGGGGCACGGGGTGATGGTACAGGAGTCATTAAGTGAGTGTGTTATCCAGCTCTCGCTGGCTAGTCAATATTTCAAGGGCAGTGAACAATAGGACCAGCTGCAGACAGGCTGTAGAATGGAAACTGGCTGGGTCGGTCTGGATTGAAGCCTCTCTCTGTAGGCCCCAATGGCTCACTCCATCTCTCTGCATTAAAATAAAGCTTATTTTCTCCCCTCTTGGTCTGAATGCGCTGACTGTGGCTGGGGTGAAGTTCCAGGGGCCGCTGCACCTCACCCAAGTGGCCAATCTTCCTGGGTGAACCTGGTCCAATTCTGGCCTCTTGTCCATCTCCCACTCCCTTCGCTCCACCATTGGCGGCCGTGCCTTCAGCTGCCTAGGGCCTAAGCTCTGGAATTCCCTCCCTAAACCTCTCCACCTCTCTTTCCTTCTTTAAGGCGCTGCTTAAAACCTACTCCTTTAACCAAGCGTTTGGTACCCTGTCCTAATGTCTCCTTCTTTGGCTCAGTGTCAATTTTCTGTCTGATTACGCAGCCGTGAAGCGCCTTGGGAGGTTTTACTACGTTAAAGGCCCTATATAAATGCAAGTTGTGATTGGATAGTGAGCAGCGACAGGCTATTCCACTGTCGAGGGCATCGCAGTCAAGCTTGACCACGCCCACATTTTAGCAGGGCTCACATGGATAAAAAGGAAACAGGATTTTGATGCGGCTACTAAAAACTAGGTCTTTCTTGTCATCAAAATTACTGGGCGTTCACCACCCTGCACCTCCCTCCCCAACCTCAAAAAACAGAAACTATACGGACAACTAACCCCCGGAAGCATACAAGTGCCCACCCACTGAAGCCACAGTGTCTGGTTCAAAGCTGTACTGTTGACCACCCCAGTGGGGGAATGCCTGAACGTCACTCAGCACCTCGAGAGGGGCATGGCCAAGACTGGCAATGCAGCGGAGCGGGTGAGAGGGGATGCATAACCATTGAGCGCTGGCATCCCTGAACCACAAGCTCTTGTGCGAGAGTTAGACGCCCGGAAGCTGTTCGACAGCGCCTCCCAAACCCTGCGACCTCCACCACCTAGAAGGACAGGGGCAGCAGGACTTGCAAGTTCCCCTCCAAGTCACACACACGATCCCGATATATATCGTTCGTTCCTTCATCGTCGCTGGGCCAAAATCCTGGAACTCCCTACCTAACCTAACAGCACTGTGGGAGCATCTTCACCACACGGACTGCAGCAGTTCAAGAAGGCGGCTCACCGCCACCTTCTCAAGGGCAATTAGGGATGGGCAATAAATGCCGGACTTACCAGTGACACCCACAACCCAAGAATGAATAATTTTTGAATAATTCCAGTCTGCCAAAATATGGTCCTAAACTACATACAATCCTGCAACTTGAAGAAAAGTCCTCAAATCCCATAAAACTAAAATACCTGTTCCACTATTGTCCTGTTTGAAAATCAACAGTAATGATCTATTATTTGGATCAAATCTGATCACGGCGCAGTGGGGGATCAAAAACAAATCAGGCTGGAGAGTGTTTACTAGCCTCACAAGATCCTGTCGCACTGACCAGCCTCACTCAGTAGTGCCATTGCACAAGAAGCACAATCCTCACCAACACATAGTTCAAACCAAGGCCCCGTGTAATGAAATCAGTCATGTGGCGAGTGAGCTGAGCTGCTCCGCGACTGAGAGAAATGGCAATATTATCCAGAGACCCACATACATCCAGTATAAGTGCATGTATATATTATTTCTTTTGTTTTCATTCTATTACATTTCTGACAAGTTGTTGACATTCTCTGCTCATCTCCATGGAGACAAGGTCGATAGTAAATGTCAGGTCCACTTTTTTTTTGCTGCTGCTGTTGTTTAAAGGGGCAGTGTTATCATGAGAAAGCTGTCTGCCAAACTATTTGTTTTTTTGACACTCTGCTCAGAGTATAAGTCCGCCAATGTCCGTCCCGGGGGTCTTCCTCTTTATGGTGCCCCTCGACCACATCACCTGCAAGCTTGAGCTCTCTGCCACTACCCTCACCTCACCTGGCTGCCAGTCACACAGCGAGCCCTGGGTCAGCCTCAGCACCCACTGCTCCTGCCAACTTGCGGATGAGACGTTAAGAACATAAGAATATAAGAAATAGGAGCAGGAGTAGACCATACAGCTCCTCGAGCCTGCTCCGCCATTCAATAAGATCATGGCTGATCATCGACCTCGACCTCCACATTCCCGCCCGATCGCCATATCCCTTGATTCCCCTAGAGTCCAAAAATCTATCTATCTCAGCCTTAAATATACTCAAAGACTCAGCAGTCACAGCCCTCTGGGGCAGAGAATTTCAAAGATTTACAACCCTCTGAGTGAAGAAAGTCTTCCTCATCTCAGTCTTAAATGGCCTACCCCTTATCCTGAGACTATGCCCCCTAGTTTTAGACACTCCAGCCAGGGGGAAACAACCTCTCAGCAACTACCCTGTCAATCCCCTTCAGAATCTTGTATGTTTCAATGAGATCACCTCTCATTCTTCTAAACTCCAGAGAGTATAGGCCCATTCTACACAATCTCTCATCATAGGACAGCCCTCTCATCCCAGGAATCAATCCAGTGAACCTTCGTTGCACTGCCTCCAAGGCAAGTATATCCTTCCTTAGATAAGGAGACCAAAACTGTGCACAGTACTCCAGGTGTGGTCTCACCAAGGCCCTGTACAATTGTAGCAAGACTTCCTTACTCTTATACTCCAACCCCCTTGCAATAAAGGCCAACATGCCATTTGCCTTCCTTACTGCTTGCTGTACCTGCATGTTAGCTTTCTGTGTTTCTTGCACAAGGACAACCAAATCTCTCAGAACACCAACATTTGAAAGTTTCTCACCATTTAAAAAATATTCTGTTTTTCTATTCTTCCTATCAAAGTGAATAACCTCACATTTCCCTACATTATACTCCATCTGCCACCTTACTGCCCACTCACTTAGTCTATCTATATCCCTTTGCAGACTCTGTGTTCTCCTCACAGCTTACTGTCCCACCTAGCTTTGTATTGTCAGCAAATTTGGATACATTACACTCGGTCCCTTCATCTAGGTCATTAATACAGATTGTAAAAAGCTGAGGACCCAGCACTGATCCTTGCGGCACCCCACTAGTTACAACCTGCCAACCTGAAAAAGACCCGTTTATCCCTACTCTCTGTTTTCTGTCCGTTAAACAATCCTCTATCCATGCTACTATATTACCCATGAGTCCTTATCTTGTGTAATAACCTTTATGTGGCACCCTATCGAATGCCTTTTGGAAATCCAAATATACTACATCCATCCACTGGTTCCCCTTTACCCACCCTGCTAGTTACATCTTCAAAAAACTCTAACCAAGTCTCCGTCTGCCCTCTCGGGTGCACGTAAAAGATCCCACAGCACTACTGCGAAGAGGAGCTGGGGAGCTCTCCCCAATGTCCTGGGCCAATATTTATCCCTCAACCAACATCACTAAGAGATGGAATATCTGGTCATTATTTCATTGCTGTTTGCGATTGTGGGAGCTTGCTGTGCGCAAATTAGCTGCCGTGTTTCCTACATTACAACAGTGGCTACACTTCCTCATTGGCTGTAGAGCGCTTTGGGACGTCTTGAGGAGGTGAATGGCACTGTATAAATGCAAGTTCTTTCTTTCTTTATCAATATTATTATAGAGAGTTCCTCTCTGAATCTTCTTCTCTTGTTCCTGCTAAATTCCCCCCAAAAAATCATCCTACACACTCTTCCTCGTGTTGAAATGATTCATCTCCAACCCTATCTCATTCTTTCCCAGCCATTCCGAGTGCTGGAACTCCTCAGCTCGCTCAGTCTGCCGCGTAGTCACATGATGCCGCTCGGTGTCATCCGGTCATTGCCCCCTCGAGTAGCCTCGCATTCTCTCCTATTCTCTTTAACCTTGGTGGTGTAAGTGCACTGTGGGCATTAGCCCTTCACCCTGCTTTGTCAATACCAAATATTGCTCGTTTGGTTGCGAGTGTCTCCATGTACGCAGGACTACCAGCTCACCCGATTTGGCAGGGGTCTTATGTGGTCATTCACAACCCTGACTGAGGATCCCGTGAACTTTACAAGTGTGGATGTGGGCGAGCATACCAGCAGACACAGTCCTTTATTAAAACTGTGCAGCCAACAGGGACAAAATGAAAGAACTCATATTTATACAGCGCCTTTCACAACCTCAGTCCCAAAGCGCTTTACAGCCAAGGAAGTACTTTTGAAGTGTAGTCATTGTTGTAATGTAGGAAACGCGGCAGCCAATTTGCACACAGCAAGCTCCCACAAACAGCAATGTGATAATGACAGGATTATCTGTTTTAGTGATGTTGATTGAGGGATAAATATTGGCCCAGGACGTCAGGGAGAACCCCCCGGCTCTTCTTCGAAATAGTGCCGTGGGATCCAACTGAGAGGGCAGAAGGGGCCTTGGTTTAACGTCTCATCCAAAAGATGGCACCTTCGACAGTGCAGCACTACCTCTGTACTGGCACTGGAGTATCAGCCTGGATTATGTGCTCAAGTCTCTGGAGTGGGGCTTGAACTCACGACTTTCTGACTCAAAGGCGAGAGCGCTGCCACTTTTAGTAGAGGACTTTCACTACTGCTGTGCACGCTGGGATAGCCCTCTCTCCACCGCTGTTCCTCACACTCCAACAGTAGGAAAGACTTGCAAATTCCACAAATTTTGAAGAGAATGAGAGAAACGACAGGTAAAGGGAGACGGAGAAAGGTGGGGGGGAATAAAACAAAAATCAGAGAAAAAAAAGTGCTCATTAATGTCTTAGGTGAATAACATGTGACTGAGAACCTCACCCCAACATTAACTGCTCTGTTTCTGCACATTGACTGCTCTGTGTCTGTGTTGTACACCTGAAAGGGCTGTTGTACTTGTCTTTATCTTGCTCTGTAATAATACTGAAATTCCAGCAGGTGGCAGACGTGCAGCACAGTTTGCTCCAAGCAAAGGGGCCAGATGGAGAAAGGATGCACAATGCACTGGTGAATAAGCCCAGACCCATTCCGAATTACATTTTCTGTCACCTCCCTCGTTGCTTTTACAAATCGCCTGTGTTAAAAGCAGCGAGTGGCTGTCTCAGGTCCCGTGCCCCTGGTGCACTCTTTCCATTCTCCTCTGGAATTTGTGTATTTATTTCTCCTCCCCCTCCCTTGGAATTGTCATCAAACCCGTTTCACAGAGGAATGCTTTCCATAGCAGTTCAGGGCAGTTGTGCGTTATTACAGGGCTGCAAATGGAGCGTGGCATCATAGAACATTAAGCTACTTGCTGTTTTGCTGCACTCTCTGTTTTGTGCCTGTTCCTTCCCTCGCGACATTTTCTCAAAGACTCCCGCTAGGAAACTAAAGCACTCATTCGGTACGGCCCAATGTTATTTTTTTTATTCAATTTTTCATTCCTCCTTTCTCCATCAGTTTTCTTCCTTCCTGTTGCGATTCTCACTGGAGTTCGATTCCATGGGCGCCAATTACCCTCCCGGTACATTGCCCATTACTTTTTTTTAATTCATTCGCAGGATGTGGGCGTCGCTGCCGAGGCCAACACAGCAAGGACCCACAAACAGTAAATGACCAGATAATCTGTTTGTTTTTTATTCGTGGTGTCTGTTGAGGGAGGAACTTGGGCCAAAATACTGGAACATCTCTCTGCTCTCCTTCAAAACAATGCTACAGGTTTTCTGATCTACTCCTCAACCACCAAACAGGCTTCGGTTTAACATCTCATCCAAAGGACGGCGCACTCCGACAGTGCAGCACTTCCTCAGTACTGGCACTGGAGTGTCAGCCTGGATTTTGTGCTCAGGTTTCTGCAATGGGACTTGAACCCATGACCTTCTGACTCAGAGGTGAGAGAGCTATGCACTGTCAGTGTTACCCCCCCCAATTAGGGTTGCCAACTCTGGTTGGACATATTCCTGGAGGTTTTATCACATGACCTCCTGCCTCCAATCACCCCCCCCCCCCCCACCAGGCTCTCGCCATTGGTCACCCGACATGTCCATCCTGGTGGGGCAACACCTTCCCAGCCAATCGGAAAGCCAACAGCCTTTTCATTACCCGATTGGATGATTTTTGACTGTTATGCAAACAGCATATTTTCCCATGTCCAATATTTTTATAGCTGGTAAACAGAAGTGTTCAAAGAAACTTTCTTAAAAAGCTCACTTTTTAACACCCCTATGATTTTTTTCTCCTGGGTGTTGTTCGCAGCAGTGCCCTGGAGATTAACCTTTAATTCCTGGAGACTCCAGGGCAATCCTGGAGGAGTTGGCAACCCTACTCCCCAATGTACAATGTCCCATACAGGATTCGGGGGGACACTCTGGGATGGTAGCAGTGAAGCTGACACTCACACATGGGTTTAAGCTGGCTGATCAGCTCCTCTTTCGACCATTTGGCCCACTCCTTTTTGTCGGTGTTGATGGAGCACAGTATCGGACCGCATGGCTTCCCACAATCCTCTATGGCTGGCACGTTCAGATAATGGACCAATACGATGTCAGGATTCTGTGGGAGACAAAAAAACCCCCAAAAATTTAGGCTTTGCGGCCTAGTCAAGCAGACAGGAATTTGATCCACTCGCGCATTAACCAAACACACTAAAAATAACAACTTCAACCCCAATCCCCCTTAGTCTATATCTGAGACAGTTCCAGGAAGCTCATACTGAGTTGCAGCACTAGCCTCGTAATTAATGGATTTGATCTAAAGTGCCAGAGGGAGAGATGAGGAGATTTTTTTTAACACAGCGAGTTGTTGCGAACTGGAACGCACTGCCTGAAAGGGTGGTGGAAGCTGATTCAATAGGAACATTCAAAAAGGGAATTGGGTATATACTTGCAAGGGAAAAATGTTGCAGGGCTATGGGGAAAGGGCAGGCGGGAGTGGGACTAATTGGAGAGCTCTTTCAAAGAGCCGACACAGGCACGATGGATGGGCTGAATGGCCTCCTTCTGTGCTGGAAGATTCTATCCACCAAAATAAACCACTAAAGTACTGGTGCTGCCATTGGTAATCCTGACTCCCCAGGGGTCAGTTACCACCAATTTGCTCATCCCTGCGTTTCATGAAAAGAGCCTCAGCGGCCTCAAACATTTTTGAACAATGTTTTTTTTTTGTTCATTCCTTAAATATGCACATCGTTGGCAAGGCCAGCATTTATTGCCCATTGTCCCTTGAGAAGGTGGTGGTGGGCCTTCCCCTTGAACCAGCGCTGTCCGTGTGGTGAAGGTGCTCCCACAGTGTCGTTAGGCAAGGAGGTCCTGGGTTTTGTCCCTGCGAAAATGACGGAACGGTGATATATGTCCAAGCCAGGATGGCACGTGACTTGGGAGGGGAACTTGGAGGTGGTGGTGTTCCCATGCACCTGCTGCCCTTGTCCTTCTCGGCGGTGGAGGTCACGGGGTTTGGGAGGTGCTGTCACGGTGCTGATCTTATTTCCACCTGTAATTTCAGTTCTGAAGCTGGGTGAATGGAGGGTTTTCTTTCTCGTGACCTTGAAGGACACAGTGCTGCACGCTCGGCTAACAAGAGAGTGTGGCTGATTCACAGTTTGCTTCCCGCTCTCTCCAACCAGCTGGTGAGCAGTAATATTAACGTGCAATGCTCTGTCTAGGTGCCCAGTGGCTGGCAGTGGAAGCAGAGAGACACAATAGGCTGGGCTGCAACTCACAAGTACAGTGGCTGTGATGCAGAGTCTTAACCTTGGTCAGACCACACGTGGAGTCCTGTGAATAGTTCTGGTCTCCATGTTATAAAAAGGATATAGAGGCACTGGAGAAGGTGCAATAAGGACTGACAAGGATGATACCAGAAATGAGAGGCTATACTTATCAGGAAAGGCTGAACAGACTAGGGCTCTTTTCTCTAGCAAAGAGAAAGCCGAGGGGCGACCTGATGGAGGTTTTTAAAATTATGAAAGGGTTTGCTAGGATAGACATAGAGAAAATGTTTCCACTTGTGGGGGAGTCCAAAATTAGAGGCCATAAATATAAGATAGTCACTAATAAATCCAATAAGGAATTCAGGAGAAACTTCTTTGCCCAGAGTGGTGAGAATGTGGAACCTGCTTCCACAAGGAGTAGTGGAGGCAAACAGCATAGGTGCATGCATTTGTTTACATAGAATTACATAGAATACACAGCACAGTAACAGGCCATTCGGCACAACTAGTCTGTGCTGGTGTTACGACTCCACACTAGTTTCCTCCCATTCCCTCTACCTCATCTCAGCCTTTCAGCAAATCTTTCTAACATGCAGCGCTTGTGTATAAGCCTCCCTTCTTCAATGTTCTGTTGAATATTTAACATCGGTGTGAGACAAAAGTACTGCCCAATGCCCGTCATATGGTATTGATCTCCTCTGGCTCAAGACACAGGTAATCAAAGCCAAGGATAGTCATCGGGCGGAGCAGGGTTATCAGATGGGCAATAATTGGAGTTAAGGGGAAGCTAGATAAGTATATGAGGGAAAAAGCAATAGAAGGATAGATTGGGTTAGATGAAGAGGGGTGGGAGGACACTTGTGTGGAGCATAAAGCCAGTTGGGCAGAATGGTCTGTTCTTGTGCTGGACATTCTATATAATTAACCCATCACAAACCCTTCGTCCTGCTACGTTGAAACATTAGCTCTATGAGGGGACGAGAAAGGCCGCATGTTCAATTCCTGCTCTGATTTCGGCCGGGCTGGCAATAGAGGAACTACAACTGATGGTCCCTGAAAGTATGGAAGGGGGGAACAACATCAGCCATGGGTTCCTGCTCCTGATGAATGGGCTGAGATGCCTTTTCTCATTCCAGGGTTCCTTTGTTCTTCCCAAAACTCTCCAGTGGCTCCTGATGGAAAGTGCCCATGTAGACTGGCTTAGCTGAGATGCCTCTCATGACTGAATATCCCACCAATGCTCATTACCCGGCTCACACACAATGAATAGTCATTTAAGGCAAGGTAACAGAGGCCTGTGGAACTGTAACCGAGCCAGAATCAGCGGCTTCATGAGAAGATTACAGGGTGATCTAATTGAATTGTTTTAAGACGATTAAAGGATTTGAATGGGTAGATAGAGAGAATCTATTTCCTCTGGTGGGGGTGGGGGGGGGGAGTTCAGAACAAGGGGGCATAACCTTAAAATTAGAGCTTGGCCATTCAGGGGTGATGTCAGGAAGCGCTTCTTCAAAGAAAGGGTCGTGGAAATCTGGAACTCTCTCCCCCAAAAAGCTGTTGAGGCTGGGGGGTCAATTGAAAATGTCAAAACTGAAATTGATAGCTTTTTGTTAGGCAAGGGTATTGAGGGTTGTGGAAACAAGGTGGGGAGATGGAGTTAAGATACAGATCAGCCATGATCTAATTGAATGGCGGAGCAGGTTTGAAGCGGCTGAATGGCCTCCTCCTGTTCCTAAAAAAATTACATAAGATGGGGATAAAATTAGCGTACAAGGGCTCGCGGACACTATCACAGTGGACCTGATCCTATCCTCACCTGACAACTGAACATACAGCCTTTCCAGCCAGAGGGACATTACTGCATAACAGTCAAGAGTGGAAATCCCAGCTGCTGTTCCCCCGCCATCTCCATAACCCACGGGCAACTGAAGCCAATTCCAGTTAACCCCACACAGAATGGGTCTTCCCGGCTCTAATGGCGCGGTTTCTATTTTAATGCTTCTGTGCTAGAAAGGTTGATTCTTTTCCATTCCTGTCTTGTGAGAAATCTCCAAGCAGCCCCTCACCGCACCGCCCCCGCCCCCGCCCCCGCCCCCCTTCGCAGTGCCAGGCACACAGTGTCTTGCACATCGCCCTACCAGCGAGCCCCAGCATGGAGAAAGTTTGACTCCGACAAGTTCATGCCTACACCACATGGACTGCAGCGATTCAAGAAGGTGGCTCACCACCGCCTTTTCATGGACAACTAGGGATGGGCAATAAATGCTGGCCTTGCCAGCGATGCCCACATCCCATAAGCGAATTAAAAAAAAGTTACACCAGAGGATGCTTTGCAGATAAATGTTCTGGCTCTACTCGTTCGATTGCAATCAACGTACAATCTGGTGGCAGCTGAGCTTGGGAGGAATGCAATTAACACCTCCCTCCAGCACATCAGAAAACTGAACAGCGTTATTTAAAAAACATAAAAGTTGTCTCTAATTGCAGGCATTTTCAGAGAGTCATCACACCAATGCTACCAAGAAGCAGTGTTTGCATAGTGGTACTTCCTGAAAAGCAGTTACCCAGAGACCAGCACTTTGTCACCATAATGACAAAGCGATGAATTGTCTTTGTGACTTGCTGTTCTCTCTCTCTCTCATTTTTTTCCACTGTTGCTAGTTGCCACGGAAACGGATTGCCTGGCTCGCAGGAGCATGCTTCGCGTGCGAGGCCAGCGGAGGTTCGGCAGGCTATTTGACCATGCAGGCATCACAGCCGAGCCCAATCCTGCCCTCGCCCCGTGTCCAGCATGTGCGCCTCCAGCTGTGGTCGGTCGAAGGCCGGATTACCCTGGCTGTTCTCCCCTTCCTGAGCCCAGGGATGCTGAGGCCAAGGTGGAACACGGCTGACAATTGCTGACTCCAGCTCAATCACCACAAGCCCAGGAACTGAACCTGGGACCTTCTGGGCCATTGTAGCTCAGCTATGGGGAGGAAGGGAAGACTAAGGGAGGTGAGGAGTTCCACTGTTCTGAGTCCTGATGAAAGGTCATCGACCTGAAACGTTAACTCTGTTTCTCTCTTTCCACAGATACTGCCTGACCTGCTGAGTGTTTTCCAGCATTTTCTGTTTTTATTCCACAGTTCTGAGGTTGTGGGAAAGAATGAATGCGAGGAGCAGAGGAGGCAATGAGTCTTCAGTTCAACACTGTGTGGATTCAGGGAGCGGGAAGAGTGCCTAGGATGGGGGATATGGAGCTTAGAAAGAACAAGAGAGGGGGAATCCAAAACCAGAGGCCATAAATATAAGATAGTCACTAATAAATCCAATAAGGAATTCAGGAGAATCTTCTTTGCTCAGAGAGTGGTTAGAATGTGGAACTTGCTACCACATGGAGTAGGTGAGGCAAATAGCATAGATGCATTTAAGGAGAAGCCAGATGAGGGAGAAAGGAATAGAAGGAGATGCTGATAGGGTGAGATGAAGAAGGGTGGGAGGAGGCTCGTGTGGAGCATAAACACAGGCATAAACCAGTTGGGCCGAATGGCCTGTTTCTGTGCTGTAGAAGCAACAACTATAGCAGTGCTGATAAAATACACAGAGAGAGAGAGGATCCCTCCCCTTTAGCCTTTAATTCCCCATTCTCTTCTTCTACAAAAATAAAGAACAAAGAACGACAAGTAAATAGAAAGTGGATGGAAAGCCAATTCTACGTGCAGAGGGAATTCACAGGGAATGATTTTCAACCCAGTCGATTCTGTTCACTTATCTGTCCTAAGGTTCTTGGATCACGCGGGCTGCATACAGAGCAGGCCCTGGAATGCAGAGTAAATACTCTGATGAAGGCAAACAGAGTCATAACAACAGTTTGACTCTTGTTTGCTGCTTCATCAACGCTAAGTGGCCAATAAATCACCTTGGCGCAGTGTTACATCTGGTCCATGGCTTTATCATTAATCTGATGTCTGTTCCTCATGAAAAATGAAAGAAAAAAGGCTGCATTAAAACAAAATTTATATATTATCCAGAAACTAGTAATCACTACTAATGATACTTCACTGCATATTTGCTTTAGGATCCAAGGGGCTCAATCGTTCAGATTTGTTTTTCTCCTTCTTTCCTCTACTGAGTCCGCGTGCTGTTCTCAGCCTCAACAACTCCGCAAAGCTTAAGCCCATCGCAAGGCTTGAATACGAATCCCATGCTTGGCTTGGCTCCACCAGCACTGCCAACACACCCCATAACAGGATATAGCGAGGAGCTTGTCTGAGAGATGCTCCTCTTGTTCAACTCTCTCTCCAGCACAGCCTTTCTTGTCTCCCTCTATTGTAACACTATCCCATGGTCAGGGCTTCCATTTTTCCTCTCTTGCTCCTCCCAAGTTCCAAATATTCTTACTCCTCGCTGCATCTCACCGGGTTTAAATCAAGCCTCATCGCACCCTCTCCTACTCTAACTCAATCTTTCCCAGGGTCTCAAGACCATGGAACTCCTCAACTCCCTCAGTCTCCTCCTCCTCCCAGTTAAAGGGTTTTAAAAACCCAAGCTTTGGTGTCATCTAATCACTACTTCCTGAATTACCTTGTCTCTTAGGGGTAAAAATTGGGTGCGCTACCTTTGCCAGGGCGCTAATTTTAGCGCCCCGAAAAAGCTAGCACCCCCACAGCCGATTTTCCCAGGTAGCACCCTCTCTCCACCCCATATCTCCTTAGGTTGATGACCTCTGCTGGGATGTGCTGATCCTTGCTGGGATGTGGTTGACCTTTGTTGGGATGTGCTGACCCTGGCTGGGATGTGGTACACAACTCAAGGGGTCAGTCTACATGTGCTAACCTAGACCGTGAGTGCCAGCAGGTCATTCAACCATGAAAGGAACCACAGTCAAGCCCAATCCTGACCTCATCCGGCAAACAGGCACTTGGCTGCGGGAGTCACTGGACTGTGGTCAGGGGCACGAGCCCTGACAGGTGTCAGCTGTGGTTCAGTGAGTACTCACTCATGCCTCTGAATCAGAAAGTTGTGGGTTCAAGTCCCACCCCAGACACTTGCGCACAAAATCTAGGCTGACACTCCCAGTGCAGTACTGAGAAAGTGCTGCACTGTCAGAGCTGCCGTTGTTCGTCTGTTGATGTAAAAGATCCCGCGGCACTATTTTGAAGAAGAGCAGGGGAGTTTGCCCCAGTGTCCTGGCCCAACATTTATCCCTCAACCAACATCACTGAGAACAGATTATCTGGTCATTATCTTATTACTGTTTGTGGGAGCTTGCTGTGCGCAAACTGGCTGCTGCGGTTCCTACATTACAACAGTGACTACACTTCAAAAATACTTCATTGGCTGTAAGGCTCATTAGGACGTCCTGAGGTTGCGAAAGGCGCTATATAAATGCAAGTCTTTCTTTTTGACTAGTTTATTCCCCCTCTCGCGCCCCCACCACCCCCATCCCAGTTTAGGAAGTCAATTGAGCTGATTTAAGGGTTCAGAGATGGGATCAGCAGGTAACATAATAGCAGAGATTACAGTTACATTTAATAACTGTTTATACATGCACACGGGGATGTGTAAAGTTGGCAGACGAGCCTGCTCTGTGTTGGGGCACAGCACAAGGAGGCATTGACATTCAATGCACGAGCTGGTCAGAACCATCACATTCCCAGTGCTGATGATCCGTTGCTAACTGAACCAGTCTCGACCCAGTGAGCCCCTGTTCATTTCCAACCTTTGCTTCCTTTCTTTTTATAGATAAAGCAATAACTTGCTAAAATACCCCCGCATTATGGGATCATTTCCATTTTATTCCAAAGGGGGGGCGGGGGGTTCTGGCTGCTCTTTCTCTCAGCTACAGCACCCAGCCTGCCTCCTGTGAGAGGGTTTCTCTATCACCTCGTACGTCGGATGTGTGAAGGGACTTGCACCATACACCATATTTGTTCCTGTCCCATTTTCTCCCCACCTTCTTTAAAAGGCGCTGATTCATGCTGGGCTATGGTTCTACTAGCTCTGTCCCTCCCGCACCCCTATACCAAGTTACGCTGACACTTGTACACTGCAAACATTCGACACAACCATTGCCCTTTTGCACACACTCATTCTGCTAAAGCTGCCTGCCACTCTTCTCTTGCAAATGGAAGTGGTTGACGGGTCACAGATGATCAAGCTTCCAGCCACAGCCCCTCCTCAGTTATAGGGGGTATTCTCAGTGGTCCGACAACGCCTCAGTTTTAAACTTCTCATCCTTGTTTTCAAATCTATGGCCTCGCTCCTCCCTATCTCTGTAACCTCCTCCAGCCCTACAACCCTCTGAGACCCCTGCGCTCCTCCAATGCTGGTCTCTTGCGCATCCCCGATTTTCATCACCCACCATTGGCAGCCGTGCCTTCAGCTGCCTGGGCCCTAAGCTCTGGAATTCCTTCCCTAACCCTCTCCGCTTCTCTAACTCTCTCTCCTCCTTTAAGATGCCCCTTAAAGCCTACCTCTTTGATCAAGCTTTTGGTCACATGTCCTAATATCTCCTTATGTAGATGGGCCATGGAACATTTCACTACGTTAAAGGTGCTATATAAATGCAAGTTGTTGTTAAGCAGTTGAGCTGGCAGCACAGAGGTGGCTGGCCTGGCCCAATATTCCAATGGGAGCCCCACCTCCTAACCGGAATAGGTTACAGGCACAGGAGAAGCTTGGCCTATAGTGCGCTTGGCTGAGGTATGCAAAATACCGCAAGTCAGCAGCTTTTAAAGGGCTGCAAGATATTATTAATGGGGAAATTGGAAAAGTAGAGTAATTGATCACAGCGGCACAGAAGGGACATTTGGGCAGCGTGACTCCCTTCGATGCTGAAGAATTGAAGCAAAGTGGTCTTATCAGGGCGACAGACCACCCTAGGACGTGTGTGTCATCCAGATTTAGCACAGTGAAAATTGTTGCATTGAGTGGGTCCATGCAGTCACGAGGAAGAGATTTGATAGTATCAGGAGATGGTAAGAGTGCTCCTCACTGATGCACATGTTTCTTGTGAATCCAATCATGCAGGACACTAGCTTAATTTGAGGAGTCCCACACCCTGAGAGAGGTAACTTTTCACCCATCGCCTTTTGCACACAATTTTCACTGTGCTAAATCTGGATGGCATACACGTCCTGTGGGTGGAGATAGCAGCAGACTGATACCAAGGGACCTCCTCGAGCGCTGGGGGCATTCTCAGTGTGGCCAACAAGCCATGAATACAGAGGTTAGCACCGATCTCCACAGAGCCAAATCCTTTCCGTCCCTCCTTCGACAAATCTGCCCACCATGTCCGGTCGCTTGCTAATGGCTGCTGGAGATTCATTTTATTTGACGGAAATCACGGGAATTAAGAAAGTTTACCTTTAAATTGCCAACCTCAGTCAGAGGGGCCACAAGATGGTTTGTGTGGGAAATGGAAAAATTGCCACACTGGTGCAATTGTAGATACTGGGTAGATAGTAGATACTGCCGTGTGAGTGCTTGATGCTGACACAGGATAACTGAAACAGAGAGAGTGTTTCATTCTACAGCACTAACATCCCTCACCTTAATGAGCACAAAAAAGAAAAAAAACAGTCCTTTAATCTTTAGTCGGCTAAACTTCAAAGCTGCAACACACCGAGCCATCTGGCAGAAGCACAATGTACAGCTGGGATATCAATAGCTGGTCAGGTACAAAAATTACTAACAAAATGTTCTAGTTAATTACATTTGAGCTCTGACAGTCCAGTTTAGATATATTCTCTCCAGTGCGTTCGTCAGTGTTCCTCTATCCTTTCCTCTTATTCCTCCAAAGCTCAAAATAGAAAGAAAAAACTTGCATTTATACAGCACCTTTCACAGCTTCATGACGTCCCAAGCACTTCACAACCAATGAAGTATTTCTGAAGTTTAGTCACTGTTGTAATTTCGGAAATGCAGCAGACAATTTGTGCGCAGCAAGGTCCCACAAACAGCAATGAACTAAATGACCAAATCATGTTTTAGGTATTGGTTGAGGAGTAAATATTGGCCAGGACAGCGGGGCGAACTCCCCTGATCTTCTTCGAAATAGTGCCGTAGGATCTTTTGCATCCACTTGAGAGGGCAGACGAGGCTTCGGTCTAATATCTCATCCAGTAGCACCTCCGATCATGCAGCACTCCCTCAGCACTGCACTGGAGTGTCAGGTCTCCCTATGGAAAGTGTGTGTTGGTGGATGCTTGGTGAGAACAGGTTTGGGACCTTGATGCCCCCTGACATGAATCAGTCATTCATGAAAGAAAGACTTATGAAATAATACTGAGCAGCCTATGGGTGGCGCTGCCCAGGGAGAGTATAAATACTCGGGCACAGGCCCAGCTTGCGCAGGACATTCTTAACAGGAACTAGTGAAGGACACAACTAGACCTCCATGTTGTAAAACAGTTGATTAAAGCTTTGTTTAACACTTAGACCAAGTGCCTAGTAGTTTTCTTACGTCACCCCCCTCCCCCAGTAAAATAGCTCACCAATGCCCACTGTCTTTTCTGGAATCACACATGAAGAATGGGCCCACAGAAACCGTACCCAAGCGAGAGTCAGCGGAAGGGGAGAAAACTGGGGGAAATAAAATTCAACTGTTGATTGTGCACGGGTTTTAATCAATGAAATTGGCGTGAAATTGATCAGCTGGTCAGTAGCAAAGAGATGGTACTGACATAAGGACAGGCAGCAGTGTCTCAAGGTAAGGGATCAATTTGGCTGATATATTTTTGGACCCACGTCACATAGGCACCGTGTACAATATTAAACTGGCAAATCTGCCTTTTTTTCCCTCTCTCTCTGCCCCTTCTCTGCTGCCATCAATTATTTTTAAGTCTTTCTCTCTCCTCTTTGGATGCCTTCCAGCTGAAAGCATGCATTAATCAGGAGCTGCCGTCCGGATGAATGGTGCCTCTGGGCTGGTGTGGAGCTGCTCTGATGTGCGTTTGCGAGGAGCATGCTGATCCTGCGGGACAGACACCTCTCAGAATGCGCCAACAACAAAAAAAAATCTCATTCCGGCCGGTGAATAATTGATGGAAAGCCTTCACCACCCCCCTCCTCCGCTAAAACTTTAAATATTTTTCTGTTCCTGCGGTCAGGGCATGGCGATATCCCATTGTCTTAAGGAGTGCCCTCAAATAACCCTGCCTGCTCAGAGTGCAATGCCAACCAATGACGTCTCACTCCAAACTGCACCGCAGTGCATGTGACGGGGTGACAAGGAATAAAAGGCTTTGCTGAAGGTTTTGTCAAAATGCCGTTGCCCCTTTAAGATTTATTTTAAATTACTGTTGCGCATGGGGTGTCAACACATAGGAACATAGGAGGAGGCCATTTGGCCCCTCGAGCCTCTCCCGCCATTCAATTAGATCCTGGCTGATCTGTACCTCAACTCCATTTACCCGCCTTAGTTTCATATCAAGTAGGATCAAGCGTGCTCTTCAGGTGAAGCAGAGTTAAAGCGGCGGGGGATAATTGGACCACAGCTCGCAGGCATTAATCAGTCTTCATATTTTCATTATAAATGTGGGCATAGGAAGCCGATTGTTAAAGCCAGAATTATAAATCACTGGTTAGGCCCCAGCTGGAGTATTGTGTTCAATTCTGGACACCACACTTTAGGAAAGATGTCAAGGCCTTGGAGAGGGTGCAGAGGAGATTTACCAGAATGGTGCCAGGGATGAGGGACTTTAGTCATGTGGAGAGACTGGAGAAACTGGGATTGTTCTACTTAAAGCAGAGAAGGTTAAAAGAAGATTTAATAGAGGTATTCCAAGTTATGGAGTTTTGATAGAGTCAATAGGGAGAAACTGTTTCCAGTGGCAGAAGGGTCAGTAACCAGAGGACACAGATTTAAGGTAATTGCAAAGAGGGGAGTTGAGAAGAACTTCTTTTACACAGCGAGTTGTTGTGATCTGGAATGCACAGCCTGAAAGGGTGGTGAAAGCAGACGCAAAATAGTAACTTTCAAAAGAGAATTGGATAAATACTTGAAATGGAGAAATGTGCAGGGATTTGGGGAAACAGCAGGGGAGGATTGGGAATAATTGGACAGCTCTTTCAAAGAGCCGGCAGAGGCAGGATGGGCTGAATGGTCTCCTGCTGTGGCAGGAGGGGAGTGGGAAGTTGGTGGAATGGCTCCCAGAGATATTGCCATTGCACTCCGTGTGGAGCTGGCGTTGCACCAGTGGGAAATCTAGACTAACATTCTTAAACTCAGGGGGGAAAAATCTAAGTGAAAAAAGCTTAACGGGGGAAATGATGGTGTCGGCATAACTTTATTTTCTGGGGGAGGGAGTCTGGGACATACTTCCCCCCACAAGGAAGTGTTTGAATTTTGTCTTATTTAGTCCATTATTCAGTAATTGAAATCTACGATGAGCCTTGCATTTATTAATCTAACAGCAGGGGCATTTGCAGAATGTTATTGAAAACGACTTTCTACTACCTATTTAGAAATTCATGATTTTATTTTCTATTTGAAACCTTCGTTCTCTTAGCAGCAACGGATAAGCTATTACTGGGAGATTTAAAAAGATGCGTGAAGGTTAAGCAGGGGATTTAACCCCCCCCCCCAAAATTGCGGATGGGGGACATTTGACACTTGCAAGGGCACTTTGCTGTCACCCACCGCCCGATCTACCCATGTATCGTGGTGTAGCCTACAACTGCCCCGAGGCCCTCTCGGGCCACAGAAAGCAAAAAAAAAATGTCCTGCAGCAGTCTTCAGCTCACAAGGGAAACATATTGCCTCAAGACAGGAGTTAATTGATCCCCTCCAGGATCAATTACCTCAGTCTGGCTAAGATTTGAAGCCCTTCAGAAGGCTTCAAACTGCAGTCACACCATCTCTCCGGAGCAGAGAGTTCCTCTGAGGACTTATAAGGACGGGATTCCTGGGACAGTCCCAGAGACATGCCCCTCGATCAGGGAGGCGGGCATAAGGAACTGGCTGTGACCCTCCTTACTATAGGACTGAAGAAATGGAGTGGAATCCTGGTCGAACCGGGTTCCGCATAATTTTCCAGCTCTTAATCCAGAGATCCACTGAAATTTCGAGTTCAACAATTTCAGATCATAAACTTGGCCCCCATTTCATTTTCTCTTGTAATTGTTCCACTCCTTTCCCCCCCCCCTTTCCTTTTGTTTCTCTCTCACACCTGGCAGCTATCTTTTGCCCTGCCAGTACACTTTACACCTAATCCCAGCCTATTACCATCTCGTCTAGCTTCTAATCTCTTTTACTTCTTTTGTTTCTTTTATTCTTTTGTCCGATCGCAGCCCTGCCTTCGATCTAGTTTCTTTTCTTCCCAGTTTTGAAGAAGGATCCAACCCGAAACGTCAACTCAAATTTCTCTCCACAGATGTTGCCTGACCTGCTGAGTTTTTCCAGCATTTTCTGTTGTTATTTTGGAATTTCAGGCCCTGTGTTTTCTGCTTATGTAGAATTACATAGAATATACAGCACAGAAACAGGTCCAGCTGGTCCATGCCATTGTTTATAAGAACATAAGAACAAAAGAAGCAAGAGCAGGCGTAGGACATACGGCCTTTTGAGCCTGCTCCTCCATTCAATAAGATCATGGCTGATCATCGACCTCAACTCCACTTTCCCGCCCGATCGCCATATCCCTTGATTCCCCTAGAGTCCAAAAAACTATCTGTCTCAGCCTTGAATATACTCAAAGACTCAGCATTCACAGCCCTCTGGGGCAGAGAATTCCAAAGATTTACAACCCTCTGAGTGAAGAAAGTCTTCCTCATCTCAGTCTTAAATGGCCTACCCCTTATCCTGAGACTATGCCCCCTAGTTTTAGACACTCCAGCCAGGGGGAAACAACCTCTCAGCAACTACCCTGTCAATCCCCTTCAGAATCTTGTATGTTTCAATGAGATCACCTCTCATTCTTCTAAACTCCAGAGAGTATAGGCCCATTCTACAGAATCTCTCATCCTAGGACAGCCCTCTTATCCCAAGAATCAATCTAGTGAACCTTTGTTGCAACGCCTCCAAAGCAAGTATATCCTTCCTTAGATAAGGAGACTAAAACTGTGCACAGTACTCCAGGTGTGGTCTCATCAAGGCCCTGTACAATTGTAGCAAGACTTCCTTACTCTTATACTCCAACCCCTTGCAATAAAGGCCAACATGCCATTTGCCTTCCTTATTGCTTGCTGTACCTGCATGCTAGCTTTTTGTGTTTCTTGCACGAGGACCCCCAAATCTCTGAACACCAACATTTGAAAGTTTCTCACCATTTAAAAAATATTCTGTTTTTCTATTCTTCCTACCAAAGTGAATAACCTCACATTTCCCTACATTATACTCCATCTGCCACCTTACTGCCCACTCACTAGTCTATCTATATCCCTTTGCAGACTCTTTGTGTTCTCCTCACAACTTACTGTCCCACCTAGCTTTGTATCGTCAGCAAATTTGGATACATTACACTAGGCCTCTTCATCTAGGTCATTAATACAGATTGTAAATAGCTGAGGCCCCAACACTGATCCTTGTGGCACCCCACTAGTTACAGCCTGCCAACCTGAAAAAGATCCGTTTATCCCTACTCTCTGTTTTCTGTCCATTAACCAATCCTCTATCCATGCTACAATATTACCCCCAACCCCATGAGCCCTAATCTTGAGTAATATTCTTTTATGTGGCATCTTATTGAATGCCTTTTCGAAATCCAAATATACTATATCCACCGGTTCCCCTTTACCTATCCTGCTAGTTACATCCTCAAGCAACTCTAATAAATTTGCCAAACACGATTTCCCTTTCATAAAACCATGTTGACTCTGCTGAATCATGTTATGATTTTCTAGGTGCTCTGATACCACTTCCTTACCATTGGATTCCAGCATTTTCCCGATGACTGATGTCAGGCTAACTGGCCTGTAGTTCCCTGTTTTTTCTCTCCCTCCTTTCTTGAATAGCGGTGTTACATTTGCGACCTTCCAATCCGCTGGGAATGATTCCAGAATCTAGGGAATTTTGGAAGATCAAAACCAATGCATCCACTATCTCTTCAGCCACCTCTTTTAGAACCCTAGGATGTAGGCCGTCAGGTCCAGGGGATTTGTTGGCTTTTAGACCCATTAGTTTCTCAAGTACTTTTTCTCTACTTATATTAATTACATTAAGTTCCTCACCCTCATTAGACTCTTGGTTCCTCACCATTTTTGGTATGCTTTTTGTGTCTTCTACTGTGAAGACAGATACAAAATATTTGTTTAACGTTTCTGCCATTTCCTTATTCCCCATAATAATTTCTCCTGTCTCAGCCTCAAAGGGACCAACGTTTACTTTTGCTACTCTTTTCCCTTATGCTCCACACTAGCCTCCTCCCACCCTTCTTTCTCTCATCCTATCTGCATTACCTTCTATTCCTTTCATGTGTTTATCTAGCTTCCCCTTAAATGCATCTCGTTATGTATTGGGCGTTCTCCTCCCACCTGCGGTGGCGCTGTCACAGCAGATAAATGGTTGGGGTTGTTCTCTTGGTTAAGCTTTAGCTCTCTTTGTTCGGTACTTTCCAGAACCTTTTTGAATAAAGCACTTCATGTTTGAATCTCTTGAGTTCTGAGTCCTAAATTGTGTCTAGGTAGAAAGGTACAGACACAACAAAGTGGCGACGAGGATTGGATGAATCTGCATTGTGGGAACTTTCTTGTTTTCGACTACAAAACACTCGGAACAGAGATTGCAGCATCACATTAACGTTACAGGTGCAGTGGGTAAACAGAAAATAAAATTTGAAACGTGAGATGGCTACTATATTAGGAAACATCGGTGATTTTGATGAAAATGTGGAGCAATGGAGTGCTTATACGGAACGTTTTGACTATTTTGTTTTGGCGAATGCGGTGGCAAACGAAAAGGTCGTGCCTACCTTTTTGAGTATAATGGGGGCAAAGACATTCAACTTACTTTGCAGCCTTGTACAGCCAGATAAGCCAGGAACTAAAACATATAAACAACTAGTGGAAATTCTTGGAGCACATTTTTCACCAAAACCACTGGTTATTGCTGAGAGATTTAGATTTCACAAACGGAATCAAGAGGAGGGGGAATCAGTGACGATGTTTATTGCTGCTTTAAAAAGGTTGTCAGAACACTGCGAGTTCAAGGAGGTGCTGAATGACACCATTAGAGACAGACTTGTGTGTGGTCTGCTAAGTGCAGCCACACAGAAGTGCCTTCTTACTGAGGACAACCTTACTCTTGAAAAGGCCATTGAAGTTAGTGTCTCCATGGAGATGGCGGAAAAGGAGGCTCACCAGTTGAGTTCAACAGGGAGAGTTCACAAGGTGTCGTCTGAGCCTAAAGGTGCGCGGAACGGCACATGTTACCATTGTGGGAAAACGGGCCATCACGCTAATGACTGCTGGTGTACGGAGCTGGAATGCCGAAATTGTGGGAAAAAAAGGTCACATTGAACGTGCCTGTAGAGGTAAAAAAAAGAACAGACAGAGCTGGGAAGCATGAAAGCAAAATGTCTGTATTTGGACAAGAGAAGAAAAAGAGTGTTCATTCAGTGCAGTATGATGGAACAAGCAAAACAGAGGGGAGCGACACCTCTGAGGAGGACGAGGTGCACATACTGACGGTTGCAGGTGGTCCAAATGGCTACTGGGTGTCGCCACTGGTGGAGGGACAATCAGTGCGGATGGAGGTGGACACAGGCGTGGCTGTGTCCCTTGTTTCAGACACTGTCTACAACAAAATGCTAAAGCATCTTACCCTTAAGCCAACAAACATTGTGCTAAAGACGTATACCGGCGAACCTGTGGCCATGAGAGGCACCATTGAGGTGACAGTTAAATTGAACGGACAGACTGTGAAACTGCCACTATATGTGGTAAAGGGAAATTACCCATCTCTACTGGGATGTGCGTGGCCTGCATAAGAACATAAGAAATAGGAGCAGGAGTAGGCCATACAGCCCCTCGGGCCTGCTCCGCCATTCAATAGGATCATGGCTGATCTGAATCTAGACTCACATCCACTTCCCTGCCCTCTCCCCGTAACCCCTAATTCCCTTATCTGCTAGGAAAATGTCTATCTCCATTTTAAATTTATTTAATGTTGCAGCTTCCACAGCTCTCTGGGGTAGCAAATTCCATAGATTTACTACCCTCTGAGTGAAGAAGTTTCTCCTCATCTCAGTTTTGAAAGGGCAGCCCCTTATTCTAAGATTATGCCCCCTAGTTCTAGTCTCACCCATCAGTGGAAACATCCTCACCACATCCACCCGATCAAGCCCCCTCACAATCTTATGTGTTTCGATAAGATCGCCTCTCATTCTTCTGAACTCCAATGAGTAGAGTCCCAACCTACTCAACCTTTCCTCATACGTCAACCCCCTCATCTCTGGAATCAACCGAGTGAACCTTCTCTGAACCGCCTCGAGAGCAAGTATATCTTTTCTTAAATATGGAAACCAAAACTGCACGCAGTATTCCAGGTGTGGCCTCACCAATACCCTGTATAACTGCAGCAAGACTTCCCTGTTTTTATACTCCATCCCCCTTGTAATAAAAGCCAAGATTCCATTGGCCTTCCTGATCACCTGCTGCACCTGCATACTAACTTTTTGTGTTTCATGCAGTCCGCATGATGTCAAAAGGGGAGTCAGGTCTGACTGCAGTTTTAAACAAACATGCAGAACGCTTCAATGGTGAACTTGGGAGCATGAAAAAGATCAGCATGAGACTGGACATTAAACCTGACAGCAAGCTGAAGTTTCACAAAGCCCGACCTGTACCCTATGCAATTAGGCCAAAAGTTGAGGCTAACTTGGAAGCCTTAGTCGAGAATGGAGTCCTGGAGCCTGTGAGCGTGAGCAAATGGGCCACACCCATTGTCCCTGTCCTGAAAAGGATGGATCTGTTCGAATCTGCGGGGATTTTAAAGTGACTATTAACCCGGTGCTGTCTGCGGAACAGTACCCTCTTCCCCTCATTGGTGATCTTTTTATGGGCCTGGCCGGAGGGCAAAAGTTCAGCAAAATAGACTTATGCCAGGCTTATCTACAAATGCATGTCGATGACAAATCAAAGGAGCTGCTGACAATTGTGACACACAAGGGTCTATACAGGTACTGCCGCCTTCCGTTTGGAATTACATCGGCCCCTGCTCTATTCCAAAGGGCAATGGATCAGATTTTGAGTGGACTGCCAGGAGTCCAGTGCTACCTGGACAACATCCTTGTCACTGGGACAAATGAGGAGGATCATCTTCTGAACTTGGATGCGACACTACAGCAACTGAAAGAGTACGGCGTAAAGACAAATGTGAATTCTTTCAGTCTTCAGTCGAGTACCTGGGGCATGTGATTGACGTTACTGGCCTGCATAAGGCGCCGTCAAAGTTCAAGGCGATTGTGGAGGCCCCAGCACCCCAGAATGTGAGCCAGTTACGTTCATTTCTGGGGCTACTTAACTACTATGGGAAGTTTATTCCAGACTTAGCAACATTGCTGAAGCCATTACATCAGCTGCTATGTCAAGGCAAAACATGGAAATGGACTGAACTGTGCAACGAAGCTTTCGCCCAAGCAAAGGAAGCATTGCTGAAGCCGGAGGTCCTGACACACTTCGACCCAAAGCTACCCGTGCAGCTAGCATGTGATGCATCACCATATGGTGTGGGAGCAGTCATATCCCACATCATGCCTTCTGGGGAAGAGAAACCTATCGCCTTCGCATCACGCACCTTGAACAAGGCCGAGAGTAACTATGCGCAGATTGAGCGCGAGGCCTTGGGAATCGTTTTTGGAATTCGAAAATTTCATCAGTACCTGTTTGGGAGAAGGTTCACACTCCTGACAGACCACCGTCCATTGACTTCAATCTTCGGGCCCCACACCGGAATTCCGTCTCTTGCTGCAAGCAGGATGCAAAGGTGGGCTTTACTGTTGTCAGGACACACATACGACATCAAATATCGCAAATCAGACTTGCACGGCAATGCAGACGGTCTCTCGAGGCTGCCCTTGCCTGTTACTCCCCCAGAGCCTCGTCAGATAGACATCTTCTACTTTAGACAAGTGAAGGGAGCACCTGTCACTGCAGTTCAGGTGCGAAGGTACACCCGCAACGGTCCAGTCCTGTCTGAGGTAATGGACAATGTCATTCGAGGGAGAGCTATAGGAGATTCTCCTAGTTTGAAACCTTACGTTTCAAAAAGAAATGAGCTCTCCGTCCAGGCAGGTTGTCTTCTTTGGGGACGCCATGTCATCATTCCGCCACCTCCGAGGGAACCTATACTGCAACAACTTCATACAGGCCACAGTGGGATGGTTCGGATGAAGGAAATGGCAAGAAGCTACTTCTGGTGGCCAGGTCGCGATGGAAATATTGAGGAGAAAGCCAAAACATGTTCCCAATGTCAAAGGGTCCGGAATGTTCCACAGCTGGCAACCCTACACCCCTGGGATAGGCCTGAAGAAGTGTGGCAGCGAGTACATGTGGACTTCGCCGGTCCTTTCGAAGAGAAGATGTTTATGGTGGTTGTGGACGCTCGTAGCAAGTGGCCGGAGGTCGCTGTGATGAGGTCTACCACGGCAGAGAAAACAATTGAGAAACTGGGTGAGATGTTCAGCCATTATGGCTCACCGGAACAACTCGTAAGTGACAACGGTCCACAATTTGTATCACAGGAGTTTGCAACCTTCCTGCATGTGAATGGTGTCCAACACATCAGGTCTGCGCCCTATCATCCCTCTACTAACGGCCTGGCAGAAAGGTTCGTGCAAACTTTGAAGCACGCCTTAAAGGCATCGCAAGGTCAGGGCTCAATCCACCAACGTCTGAACAGCTTCCTGTTGTCCTACAGGAACGAGCCGCATGCCACAACCAAAACTTCCCCCGCTTCGCTCATGATGAAGAGGCAGTTGCGGACAAGTTTTGACTTACTCAAACCTCCAAGGGCAGAGCAGGTTGTCCATCGTCAACAACAAGCTCAAGTTGAAAGGAGAGAGAAAAGAGCCAAGGAGAGACGGTTTCATCCTGGAGAGCACGTCCTAGCTCGAAACTACAACACTGGACCGAAATGGGTTCCTGCTACGGTGATCGTGCAGACGGGCCCTGTGTCTTACACGGTTGAGACTGCTGAGGATGTCGTCTGGAGAAGACACACAGATCAACTGTTGCTAGGAGCAGAGACAGCCACAGAGGCTCCAACGGCTGGTTGGCCTGAACTGTTTCCAGATGATACCACAAACCAGCATCCTTTGCCACAGTGCTCTTCTCCAACACAGGAAGTCAAAGAGACTGTTCCACCTGTGCAAACTCCTGACTTTCGACTGACACAGGCACCTCCTCTATCTAGGCCTGTGTCAATGCCTACTGCTGTGGAAGCCAGCGATGACCGCCAGTATCTGTCGAGAGCGGCGGCCTCCAAGACGCTTGGATCTGTAGGCTTAGTGACTTACCCACAAGACTGGGGCAGAATAAACCCCAGGGTAAAGTCAGGGTTTGAGGCAGTCTACCTCTACCCTTGGTTAGTTGAGTGCATTGAAAGTAACTTACCTGTTGAGGAATAATGTGGACCTTTCATTTAAGAGGGGAGGAATATGTTATGTATTGGGTGTTCTCCTCCCACCTGCGGTGGCGCTGTCACAGCAGATAAATGGTTGGGGTTGTTCTCTTGGTTAAGCTTTAGCTCTCTTTGTTCGGTACTTTCCAGAACCTTCTTTTTGAATAAAGCACTTCATGTTTGACTCTCTGAGTTCTGAGTCCTAAATTGTGTCTAGGTAGAAAGGTACAGACATAACACATCTATGCTATTTGCCTCAACTACTCCCTGTGGTAGCAAGTTCCACATTCCAACCATTACAATGTTTGGGTTTTCGACAGGCCTACCAAACTATCACTGCCCCAAAAGATATATCAACAGTCACTCTCCCCCATCCTCTCACCCACACACTGCTAACAAAGTAACTTCACCCCACCTCACCGGGAGAACTCCCCCGCTCTTCATCAAAATAGTGGCCGTGGGATTTTGACATCCACCTGAGAGGGCAGATGGGGCCTCACTTTAACATCTCATCTGAAAGACGGCACCTCCGACAGTGTAGCGCTCCCTCAGTGCTGCACTGAAATGACAGTCTAGATTTTTTGTGTTCAAGTCTCTGGAGCGGGACTTGAAGCCACAATCTTCTGACTCAGAGGCAAGAGCGCTATCAATTGAGCCACAGATGACACTGGATAGTTGGCATGCAAGGATGATAATCTCAGGTGTGAGTCTCCCGTTAAATGCAGGACTGTTGGGAGGGCTACGTGTTTTGCACAAAGTGACTTTCACACTGTATGAGTGAGCGAGTTGCCTGCTCACTTTGTCCTGGCCTCATTTATCAGTGCCCATTCACAGCTCCTCTCTTTGTGATCCAAACGAATGCTTTCTCAGGAATGTTAACTACCAATACAATACAGGAATCATTATAAAGGCCCATAAATTACTTTTAATGATCAGACCTTGAGCTAAATTAGCTTTTTTGTTGAACTATGCCAGTACAATTAAAAAGAAATTCAACGCCTGACCAAATAGGCTTTGTTACAGCAGCCAGTGGATGTCATGGGTCAGGGGGCACAAGGTCTCTCTCAAATCCCAGAACACAGTCTCTCTCAAATCCCACAACACAGTCAAATTCAAATTCAAATTCAAATTCAAATGCTTTATTGGCATGAAAGTTTACAGGGAACCATATTGCCAAAGCTTACATAACAAAAAGTACAGGTTTCCAACATTCTGTAGGTGTCAAACGTTTTTGACCCTCGTTGGGTACAGACAGTATTAATTTAAACAGTCGTTGACCCTCGTTGGGTGCATTCAGTATTAATTTAAAACAGTCGTTGGGTACATTCGGTATTGATTTAAACATTTTTAGCGTATATATGCTATGGGTGTGCTCGTTAGTCACTCACTGTTCCTCAGGTTGTGACATGTTGTTACATATTGGGCACCAAGATATGGTCTGTCTCCCTCCCCCAGGACTATTTTGACAGGTCATCCAATTCTTTGAAATCTGGGGTTGTAAGGCTGAGCTTGTCAAAATATATGTTTCTTGTCTCGTTGAATTTTTCGCATTTTAGGAGGAAGTGCACCTCTGTCTCAGCCTCGCCGGCCAGACAGTGATCACATATTCTATTTTCTTTAGGTTGCCAGGATTTCTTGTATCTTCCTTTTTCAATTGCCAGTTGGTGGTCGCTTAGTCTGTATCTGGTGAGGGTCTGTCTCTGTTTTGTGTCTCTGATGGTCGAGAGATAGTCTGCCAGTTTATATTCTCTTTTTAGGGCCCGGTAGCATTCTAATCTGCTTTGGCTTTTGGTTATTGTGTTCCAATGTTCCAGGTAGGTTTCTTTGCATTGTTTAATGATTTGGTTCACTCGGATTGGTGTTTGGGGAGCAGTGTTGGTCTGGGACTGGTCAGGGTCCAGCTGGGTAGGAGAACTTAGTTTCAGTAACAACTGACTCAGGGGACTCGTTTCTGGGTTCAGCTCTTGGGTCTGGAGGGCTTTAAAATGAAGGGTGTCTGGGGAACTAGATTTGAGGTGATTTAGAAAGTTTAGTGCTCGTTTTTGGATGTTTATTATCAGTGGGTATCTGCCTAGTTCGGCTCTACATGCATTTGTTGGTGTTTTCCTTTGGGTGCGAAGAATGCTTCGGCAAAATTCTGCATGTAGGGCTTCTATTGTGTGTTTTTCCCATTTAGTGTAGCTATGGTGATTGAGTGGGCCCAATACTTCACTACCATACAGCGCAATGGGCAGGATTATACTATCAAATATTTTGAGCCAGATTTTGATTGGAATTTGGATGTTGTAGAATTTTCTTTTTATTGCATATAGGGCTCTTCGGGCTTTTTCTTTTAGTGCATTCACTGCTATGTTGAAGCTCCCTGATGCTGTAATGGTTAGACCAAGGTAAGTGTAGCTCATAGTGTGTCCTATGATGGTATCACTGAGAGTAAACTGGTATTTGTTTTCCTGACATCTGGGCCTTTTTTGAAAAATCATGATGTTGGTTTTCTTTAGATTTACTGTCAGGGCCCAATTTTGGCAGTATTTGTCGAGTAGGTCTAAATGTTGCTGTAATCCCTGTTCTGTGGGAGACAGCAGAACCAGGTCGTCCGCATAGAACAGGGACCTCACTTCCCCATCCAGGAGACAGAGACCCGGTGACTCGCTTTGCTCCAGCTTGTCTGCTAACTCATTTATGTATATGTTGAACAGGGTCGGACTCAAGTTGCAACCCTGCCAGACGCCTCTTCTCTGGGTGAAGAAACTGGTGCGTTTGTCTCCAATTTTGACACCGCATTTATTTTTCAGATACATCGATTTAATAAGGTCATAGACTTTGCCCCCTATTCCACACTGAAGAAGTTTGTAATAGAGCCCTTCGTGCCAAATAGAGTCAAAAGCTTTCTTGAAGTCAATGAAACAAGCGAATATTTTCCCATTTTTTGTTTGGTGTGTATGTTTTTCAATGAGAGTGTGAAGGGTATAGATATGGTCGGTGGTGCAGTGTTTTGGAAGAAAGCCTATTTGATTTTTTCTAAGGATATTATGTTTATTAAGAAAATCCAGTAATCTGCTATTTAGAATACTGCAGAATAACTTCCCTAGACAACTGTTGACACAGATGCCACGGTAGTTGTTTGGGTCTGATTTGTTTCCACTTTTATATATGGGAGAGATGAGTCCTTGGCACCAGATATCTGGAAAACAGCCCGAACGTAATATGATGTTGAATAACTTGAGTACAGCACCCTGCATCTCCATAGTGCTGAACTTGAGCATTTCATTTTTGATGTTGTCTAGACCACAGGCTTTCTTTAGGTGGAGAGATTTTGTTTTTGTGGCCAGTTCTTTCCAAGTGATTGGGGAGTCCAGAGGGTTTTGGTTGTCTTTAATTGTTACTTCTAATGTGTGGAGTTTTTCTGTGACATGATGTTGACTTGAGTTTGATTCGTTTACTGGGATGTCTTTGTAGAGGTTTTCAAAATGTGTTCTCCAGATGTCACCATCTTGGATTGGTAATGCTTGTAATTGAGTTGTACTCAGGTTATTCCACATATCCCAGAATTGATTTTGATTAATGGAGTTTTCAATTTCTTCAAGTCTTTTGTGGGTATAGTTTTGTGTTTTGTTCCTAATGGTGTGTTTATATCTTTTGAGGGTCTCATTGTATCTAATACGCAGGTCTGGGTTGTTTGGTTGGCGATGCTTTTGGTTTGATATTTTTCTCAGGTCTTTTCTGGCATTTTTGCATTCGTGATCAAACCATTTCTCATTTTTTTGTCTTTTGTAACGTTTCCTCTTCTGTTTCACAAGGTCGGCTTTTACAGCTGCCTCATGGAAGATCCTATTTATATCGTCTATGGCCATGTTTACACCATCTCTGGTGATCTCATATAGATTTTCTTTAAATTTTGATATTTTACTTGTGAGATCAGGTGAATTTAGTGCTGTGATGAATTTATCTCCACTGTCTGGGGCCCATCTGTATGTCTGGTTTAGTTTATGGAGCTTACTGGGCTCCTTTTTTGTGTCTGTAGTTCAGGCAGAAAGTTTAAGGTACACATTTATTTGGTTATGGTCTGAGAGGGGGGATTGCTGCCTGACAGTGAATGCGTTGATATCGCAGGGGTCCATGTCAGTGATTGTATAATCCACCACACTAGACCCAAGAGTTGAGGAATAGGTGAGTCTCCCTAAGGAGTCCCCTCTGAACCTACCGTTAACTATGTACAGGCCTAAGGCTCGGCAGAGTTGCACTACCTCCCTGCCGCTTTTATTTGTATCACAGTCAAGGTTGTTCCGATTTGTGATGGCTGGTGTGACATATAAAGGGGTCTGGCCAAACACATGGTTGTTGCCCTGTGGGTCTCTCTCAAATCTCACAACACAGTCTCTCTCATATCTCACAACACAGTCTCTCTCAAATCCCACAACACAGTTTCTCTCAAATCTCACAACACAGTCTCTCTCATATCCCACAACACAGTTTCTCTCAAATCTCACAACACAGTCTCTCTCAAATCCCACAACACAGTCTCTCTCATATCTCACAACACAGTCTCTCTCAAATCTCACAACACAGTCTCTCTCAAATCTCACAACACAGTTTCTCTCAAATCTCACAACACAGTCTCTCTCAAATCTCACAACACAGTCTCTCTCATATCTCACAACACAGTCTCTCTCATATCTCACAACACAGTCTCTCTCAAATCTCACAACACAGTTTCTCTCAAATCTCACAACACAGTCTCTCTCAAATCTCACAACACAGTCTCTCTCATATCCCACAACACAGTCTCTCTCAAATCTCACAACACAGTCTCTCTCAAATCCCACAACACAGTTTCTCTCAAATCTCACAACACAGTCTCTCTCAAATCCCACAACACAGTTTCTCTCAAATCTCACAACACAGTCTCTCTCATATCTCACAACACAGTCTCTCTCATATCTCACAACACAGTCTCTCTCAAATCTCACACACAGTCTCTCAAATCTCACAACACAGTCTCTCTCATGTCCCACAACAGGGTCTCTCTCAAATCTCACAACACAGTTTCTCTCAAATCCCACAACACAGTCTCTCTCATATCTCACAACACAGTCTCTCTCAAATCCCACAACACAGTTTCTCTCAAATCTCACAACACAGTCTCTCTCATATCTCACAACACAGTCTCTCTCAAATCCCACAACACAGTCTCTCTCATATCCCACAACACAGTCTCTCTCATATCTCACAACACAGTCTCTCTCAAATCTCACAACACAGTCGCTCTCATATCTCACAACACAGTCTCTCTCATATCCCACAACACAGTCTCTCTCAAATCTCACACACAGTCTCTCAAATCTCACAACACAGTCTCTCTCATGTCCCACAACAGGGTCTCTCTCATATCTCACAACACAGTCTCTCTCAAATCCCACAACACAGTTTCTCTCAAATCCCACAACACAGTTTCTCTCAAATCCCACAACACAGTCTCTCTCAAATCTCACAACACAGTCTCTCTCATATCTCACAACACAGTCTCTCTCATATCTCACAACACAGTCTCTCTCATATCCCACAACACAGTCTCTCTCAAATCCCACAACACAGTCTCTCTCATATCTCACAACACAGTCTCTCTCAAATCCCACAACACAGTTTCTCTCAAATCTCACAACACAGTCTCTCTCATATCTCACAACACAGTCTCTCTCAAATCCCACAACACAGTCTCTCTCATATCTCACAACACAGTCTCTCTCAAATCCCACAACACAGTTTCTCTCAAATCTCACAACACAGTCTCTCTCATATCTCACAACACAGTCTCTCTCAAATCCCACAACACAGTCTCTCTCAAATCCCACAACACAGTCTCTCTCAAATCCCACAACACAGTCTCTCTCAAATCCCACAACACAGTCTCTCTCAAATCCCACAACACAGTCTCTCTCAAATCCCACAACACAGTCTCTCTCATATCCCACAACACAGTCTCTCTCATATCTCACAACACAGTCTCTCTCAAATCCCACAACACAGTTTCTCTCAAATCCCACAACACAGTTTCTCTCAAATCCCACAACACAGTCTCTCTCAAATCTCACAACACAGTCTCTCTCATATCTCACAACACAGTCTCTCTCATATCTCACAACACAGTCTCTCTCATATCCCACAACACAGTCTCTCTCAAATCCCACAACACAGTCTCTCTCAAATCCCACAACACAGTCTCTCTCAAATCCCACAACACAGTCTCTCTCAAATCCCACAACACAGTCTCTCTCAAATCCCACAACACAGTCTCTCTCATGTCCCACAACACAGTCTCTCTCATATCCCACAACACAGTCTCTCTCAAATCCCACAACACAGTCTCTCTCATATCTCACAACACAGTCTCTCTCATATCCCACAACACAGTCTCTCTCAAATCTCACAACACAGTCGCTCTCATATCTCACAACACAGTCTCTCTCATATCCCACAACACAGTCTCTCTCAAATCTCACACACAGTCTCTCAAATCTCACAACACAGTCTCTCTCATGTCCCACAACAGGGTCTCATATCTCACAACACAGTCTCTCTCAAATCCCACAACACAGTTTCTCTCAAATCCCACAACACAGTTTCTCTCAAATCCCACAACACAGTCTCTCTCAAATCTCACAACACAGTCTCTCTCATATCTCACAACACAGTCTCTCTCATATCTCACAACACAGTCTCTCTCATATCCCACAACACAGTCTCTCTCAAATCCCACAACACAGTCTCTCTCAAATCCCACAACACAGTCTCTCTCAAATCCCACAACACAGTCTCTCTCATGTCCCACAACACAGTCTCTCTCATATCCCACAACACAGTCTCTCTCAAATCCCACAACACAGTCTCTCTCATATCTCACAACACAGTCTCTCTCATATCCCACAACACAGTTTCTCTCAAATCTCACAACACAGTCGCTCTCATATCCCACAACACAGTCTCTCTCATATCTCACAACACAGTCTCTCTCATATCCCACAACACAGTCTCTCTCAAATCTCACAACACAGTCGCTCTCATATCTCACAACACAGTCTCTCTCATATCCCACAACACAGTCTCTCTCAAATCTCACACACAGTCTCTCAAATCTCACAACACAGTCTCTCTCATGTCCCACAACAGGGTCTCTCTCATATCTCACAACACAGTCTCTCTCAAATCCCACAACACAGTTTCTCTCAAATCCCACAACACAGTTTCTCTCAAATCCCACAACACAGTCTCTCTCAAATCTCACAACACAGTCTCTCTCATATCTCACAACACAGTCTCTCTCATATCTCACAACACAGTCTCTCTCATATCCCACAACACAGTCTCTCTCAAATCCCACAACACAGTCTCTCTCATATCTCACAACACAGTCTCTCTCAAATCCCACAACACAGTTTCTCTCAAATCTCACAACACAGTCTCTCTCATATCTCACAACACAGTCTCTCTCAAATCCCACAACACAGTCTCTCTCATATCTCACAACACAGTCTCTCTCAAATCCCACAACACAGTTTCTCTCAAATCTCACAACACAGTCTCTCTCATATCTCACAACACAGTCTCTCTCAAATCCCACAACACAGTCTCTCTCAAATCCCACAACACAGTCTCTCTCAAATCCCACAACACAGTCTCTCTCAAATCCCACAACACAGTCTCTCTCAAATCCCACAACACAGTCTCTCTCAAATCCCACAACACAGTCTCTCTCATATCCCACAACACAGTCTCTCTCATATCTCACAACACAGTCTCTCTCAAATCCCACAACACAGTTTCTCTCAAATCCCACAACACAGTTTCTCTCAAATCCCACAACACAGTCTCTCTCAAATCTCACAACACAGTCTCTCTCATATCTCACAACACAGTCTCTCTCATATCTCACAACACAGTCTCTCTCATATCCCACAACACAGTCTCTCTCAAATCCCACAACACAGTCTCTCTCAAATCCCACAACACAGTCTCTCTCAAATCCCACAACACAGTCTCTCTCAAATCCCACAACACAGTCTCTCTCAAATCCCACAACACAGTCTCTCTCATGTCCCACAACACAGTCTCTCTCATATATCCCACAACACAGTCTCTCTCAAATCCCACAACACAGTCTCTCTCATATCTCACAACACAGTCTCTCTCATATCCCACAACACAGTTTCTCTCAAATCTCACAACACAGTCGCTCTCATATCCCACAACACAGTCTCTCTCATATCTCACAACACAGTCTCTCTCATATCCCACAACACAGTCTCTCTCAAATCTCACAACACAGTCGCTCTCATATCTCACAACACAGTCTCTCTCATATCCCACAACACAGTCTCTCTCAAATCTCACACACAGTCTCTCAAATCTCACAACACAGTCTCTCTCATGTCCCACAACAGGGTCTCTCTCATATCTCACAACACAGTCTCTCTCAAATCCCACAACACAGTTTCTCTCAAATCCCACAACACAGTTTCTCTCAAATCCCACAACACAGTCTCTCTCAAATCTCACAACACAGTCTCTCTCATATCTCACAACACAGTCTCTCTCATATCTCACAACACAGTCTCTCTCATATCCCACAACACAGTCTCTCTCAAATCCCACAACACAGTCTCTCTCAAATCCCACAACACAGTTTCTCTCAAATCTCACAACACAGTCTCTCTCATATCTCACAACACAGTCTCTCTCAAATCCCACAACACAGTCTCTCTCATATCTCACAACACAGTCTCTCTCAAATCCCACAACACAGTTTCTCTCAAATCTCACAACACAGTCTCTCTCATATCTCACAACACAGTCTCTCTCAAATCCCACAACACAGTCTCTCTCAAATCCCACAACACAGTCTCTCTCAAATCCCACAACACAGTCTCTCTCAAATCCCACAACACAGTCTCTCTCAAATCCCACAACACAGTCTCTCTCAAATCCCACAACACAGTCTCTCTCAAATCCCACAACACAGTCTCTCTCATGTCCCACAACACAGTCTCTCTCATATCCCACAACACAGTCTCTCTCAAATCCCACAACACAGTCTCTCTCATATCTCACAACACAGTCTCTCTCATATCCCACAACACAGTTTCTCTCAAATCTCACAACACAGTCTCTCTCATATCCCACAACACAGTTTCTCTCAAATCTCACAACACAGTCTCTCTCAAATCTCACAACACAGTCTCTCTCATATCTCACAACACAGTCTCTCTCATATCTCACAACACAGTCTCTCTCAAATCTCACAACACAGTTTCTCTCAAATCTCACAACACAGTCTCTCTCAAATCTCACAACACAGTCTCTCTCATATCCCACAACACAGTCTCTCTCAAATCTCACAACACAGTCTCTCTCAAATCCCACAACACAGTTTCTCTCAAATCTCACAACACAGTCTCTCTCAAATCCCACAACACAGTTTCTCTCAAATCTCACAACACAGTCTCTCTCATATCTCACAACACAGTCTCTCTCATATCTCACAACACAGTCTCTCTCAAATCTCACACACAGTCTCTCAAATCTCACAACACAGTCTCTCTCATGTCCCACAACAGGGTCTCTCTCAAATCTCACAACACAGTTTCTCTCAAATCCCACAACACAGTCTCTCTCATATCTCACAACACAGTCTCTCTCAAATCCCACAACACAGTTTCTCTCAAATCTCACAACACAGTCTCTCTCATATCTCACAACACAGTCTCTCTCAAATCCCACAACACAGTCTCTCTCATATCCCACAACACAGTCTCTCTCATATCTCACAACACAGTCTCTCTCAAATCTCACAACACAGTCGCTCTCATATCTCACAACACAGTCTCTCTCATATCCCACAACACAGTCTCTCTCAAATCTCACACACAGTCTCTCAAATCTCACAACACAGTCTCTCTCATGTCCCACAACAGGGTCTCTCTCATATCTCACAACACAGTCTCTCTCAAATCCCACAACACAGTTTCTCTCAAATCCCACAACACAGTTTCTCTCAAATCCCACAACACAGTCTCTCTCAAATCTCACAACACAGTCTCTCTCATATCTCACAACACAGTCTCTCTCATATCTCACAACACAGTCTCTCTCATATCCCACAACACAGTCTCTCTCAAATCCCACAACACAGTCTCTCTCATATCTCACAACACAGTCTCTCTCAAATCCCACAACACAGTTTCTCTCAAATCTCACAACACAGTCTCTCTCATATCTCACAACACAGTCTCTCTCAAATCCCACAACACAGTCTCTCTCATATCTCACAACACAGTCTCTCTCAAATCCCACAACACAGTTTCTCTCAAATCTCACAACACAGTCTCTCTCATATCTCACAACACAGTCTCTCTCAAATCCCACAACACAGTCTCTCTCAAATCCCACAACACAGTCTCTCTCAAATCCCACAACACAGTCTCTCTCAAATCCCACAACACAGTCTCTCTCAAATCCCACAACACAGTCTCTCTCAAATCCCACAACACAGTCTCTCTCATATCCCACAACACAGTCTCTCTCATATCTCACAACACAGTCTCTCTCAAATCCCACAACACAGTTTCTCTCAAATCCCACAACACAGTTTCTCTCAAATCCCACAACACAGTCTCTCTCAAATCTCACAACACAGTCTCTCTCATATCTCACAACACAGTCTCTCTCATATCTCACAACACAGTCTCTCTCATATCCCACAACACAGTCTCTCTCAAATCCCACAACACAGTCTCTCTCAAATCCCACAACACAGTCTCTCTCAAATCCCACAACACAGTCTCTCTCAAATCCCACAACACAGTCTCTCTCAAATCCCACAACACAGTCTCTCTCATGTCCCACAACACAGTCTCTCTCATATCCCACAACACAGTCTCTCTCAAATCCCACAACACAGTCTCTCTCATATCTCACAACACAGTCTCTCTCATATCCCACAACACAGTCTCTCTCAAATCTCACAACACAGTCGCTCTCATATCTCACAACACAGTCTCTCTCATATCCCACAACACAGTCTCTCTCAAATCTCACACACAGTCTCTCAAATCTCACAACACAGTCTCTCTCATGTCCCACAACAGGGTCTCATATCTCACAACACAGTCTCTCTCAAATCCCACAACACAGTTTCTCTCAAATCCCACAACACAGTTTCTCTCAAATCCCACAACACAGTCTCTCTCAAATCTCACAACACAGTCTCTCTCATATCTCACAACACAGTCTCTCTCATATCTCACAACACAGTCTCTCTCATATCCCACAACACAGTCTCTCTCAAATCCCACAACACAGTCTCTCTCAAATCCCACAACACAGTCTCTCTCAAATCCCACAACACAGTCTCTCTCATGTCCCACAACACAGTCTCTCTCATATCCCACAACACAGTCTCTCTCAAATCCCACAACACAGTCTCTCTCATATCTCACAACACAGTCTCTCTCATATCCCACAACACAGTTTCTCTCAAATCTCACAACACAGTCGCTCTCATATCCCACAACACAGTCTCTCTCATATCTCACAACACAGTCTCTCTCATATCCCACAACACAGTCTCTCTCAAATCTCACAACACAGTCGCTCTCATATCTCACAACACAGTCTCTCTCATATCCCACAACACAGTCTCTCTCAAATCTCACACACAGTCTCTCAAATCTCACAACACAGTCTCTCTCATGTCCCACAACAGGGTCTCTCTCATATCTCACAACACAGTCTCTCTCAAATCCCACAACACAGTTTCTCTCAAATCCCACAACACAGTTTCTCTCAAATCCCACAACACAGTCTCTCTCAAATCTCACAACACAGTCTCTCTCATATCTCACAACACAGTCTCTCTCATATCTCACAACACAGTCTCTCTCATATCCCACAACACAGTCTCTCTCAAATCCCACAACACAGTCTCTCTCATATCTCACAACACAGTCTCTCTCAAATCCCACAACACAGTTTCTCTCAAATCTCACAACACAGTCTCTCTCATATCTCACAACACAGTCTCTCTCAAATCCCACAACACAGTCTCTCTCATATCTCACAACACAGTCTCTCTCAAATCCCACAACACAGTTTCTCTCAAATCTCACAACACAGTCTCTCTCATATCTCACAACACAGTCTCTCTCAAATCCCACAACACAGTCTCTCTCAAATCCCACAACACAGTCTCTCTCAAATCCCACAACACAGTCTCTCTCAAATCCCACAACACAGTCTCTCTCAAATCCCACAACACAGTCTCTCTCAAATCCCACAACACAGTCTCTCTCATATCCCACAACACAGTCTCTCTCATATCTCACAACACAGTCTCTCTCAAATCCCACAACACAGTTTCTCTCAAATCCCACAACACAGTTTCTCTCAAATCCCACAACACAGTCTCTCTCAAATCTCACAACACAGTCTCTCTCATATCTCACAACACAGTCTCTCTCATATCTCACAACACAGTCTCTCTCATATCCCACAACACAGTCTCTCTCAAATCCCACAACACAGTCTCTCTCAAATCCCACAACACAGTCTCTCTCAAATCCCACAACACAGTCTCTCTCAAATCCCACAACACAGTCTCTCTCAAATCCCACAACACAGTCTCTCTCATGTCCCACAACACAGTCTCTCTCATATATCCCACAACACAGTCTCTCTCAAATCCCACAACACAGTCTCTCTCATATCTCACAACACAGTCTCTCTCATATCCCACAACACAGTTTCTCTCAAATCTCACAACACAGTCGCTCTCATATCCCACAACACAGTCTCTCTCATATCTCACAACACAGTCTCTCTCATATCCCACAACACAGTCTCTCTCAAATCTCACAACACAGTCGCTCTCATATCTCACAACACAGTCTCTCTCATATCCCACAACACAGTCTCTCTCAAATCTCACACACAGTCTCTCAAATCTCACAACACAGTCTCTCTCATGTCCCACAACAGGGTCTCTCTCATATCTCACAACACAGTCTCTCTCAAATCCCACAACACAGTTTCTCTCAAATCCCACAACACAGTTTCTCTCAAATCCCACAACACAGTCTCTCTCAAATCTCACAACACAGTCTCTCTCATATCTCACAACACAGTCTCTCTCATATCTCACAACACAGTCTCTCTCATATCCCACAACACAGTCTCTCTCAAATCCCACAACACAGTCTCTCTCAAATCCCACAACACAGTCTCTCTCAAATCCCACAACACAGTCTCTCTCAAATCCCACAACACAGTCTCTCTCAAATCCCACAACACAGTCTCTCTCATGTCCCACAACACAGTCTCTCTCATATCCCACAACACAGTCTCTCTCAAATCCCACAACACAGTCTCTCTCATATCTCACAACACAGTTTCTCTCAAATCTCACAACACAGTCTCTCTCAAATCCCACAACACAGTCTCTCTCATATCTCACAACACAGTCTCTCTCATATCCCACAACACAGTCTCTCTCAAATCTCACAACACAGTCGCTCTCATATCTCACAACACAGTCTCTCTCATATCCCACAACACAGTCTCTCTCAAATCTCACACACAGTCTCTCAAATCTCACAACACAGTCTCTCTCATGTCCCACAACAGGGTCTCATATCTCACAACACAGTCTCTCTCAAATCCCACAACACAGTTTCTCTCAAATCCCACAACACAGTTTCTCTCAAATCCCACAACACAGTCTCTCTCAAATCTCACAACACAGTCTCTCTCATATCTCACAACACAGTCTCTCTCATATCTCACAACACAGTCTCTCTCATATCCCACAACACAGTCTCTCTCAAATCCCACAACACAGTCTCTCTCAAATCCCACAACACAGTCTCTCTCAAATCCCACAACACAGTCTCTCTCATGTCCCACAACACAGTCTCTCTCATATCCCACAACACAGTCTCTCTCAAATCCCACAACACAGTCTCTCTCATATCTCACAACACAGTCTCTCTCATATCCCACAACACAGTTTCTCTCAAATCTCACAACACAGTCGCTCTCATATCCCACAACACAGTCTCTCTCATATCTCACAACACAGTCTCTCTCATATCCCACAACACAGTCTCTCTCAAATCTCACAACACAGTCGCTCTCATATCTCACAACACAGTCTCTCTCATATCCCACAACACAGTCTCTCTCAAATCTCACACACAGTCTCTCAAATCTCACAACACAGTCTCTCTCATGTCCCACAACAGGGTCTCTCTCATATCTCACAACACAGTCTCTCTCAAATCCCACAACACAGTTTCTCTCAAATCCCACAACACAGTTTCTCTCAAATCCCACAACACAGTCTCTCTCAAATCTCACAACACAGTCTCTCTCATATCTCACAACACAGTCTCTCTCATATCTCACAACACAGTCTCTCTCAAATCCCACAACACAGTCTCTCTCATATCCCACAACACAGTCTCTCTCAAATCCCACAACACAGTCTCTCTCATATCCCACAACACAGTCTCTCTCAAATCCCACAACACAGTCTCTCTCATATCCCACAACACAGTCTCTCTCAAATCCCACAACACAGTCTCTCTCATATCTCACAACACAGTCGCTCTCATATCTCACAACACAGTCGCTCTCATATCCCACAACACAGTCTCTCTCATATCTCACAACACAGTCTCTCTCATGTCCCACAACACAGTCTCTCTCAAATCCCACAACAGGGTCTCTCTCAAATCCCACAACACAGTCTCTCTCAAATCCCACAACACAGTCTCTCTCATGTCCCACAACACAGTCTCTCTCATATCCCACAACACAGTCTCTCTCAAATCCCACAACACAGTCTCTCTCATATCTCACAACACAGTCTCTCTCATATCCCACAACACAGTTTCTCTCAAATCTCACAACACAGTCGCTGTCATATCCCACAACACAGTCTCTCTCATATCTCACAACACAGTCTCTCTCATATCCCACAACACAGTCTCTCTCAAATCTCACAACACAGTCGCTCTCATATCTCACAACACAGTCTCTCTCATATCCCACAACACAGTCTCTCTCAAATCTCACACACAGTCTCTCAAATCTCACAACACAGTCTCTCTCATGTCCCACAACAGGGTCTCTCTCATATCTCACAACACAGTCTCTCTCAAATCCCACAACACAGTTTCTCTCAAATCCCACAACACAGTTTCTCTCAAATCCCACAACACAGTCTCTCTCAAATCTCACAACACAGTCTCTCTCATATCTCACAACACAGTCTCTCTCATATCTCACAACACAGTCTCTCTCATATCCCACAACACAGTCTCTCTCAAATCCCACAACACAGTCTCTCTCAAATCCCACAACACAGTTTCTCTCAAATCTCACAACACAGTCTCTCTCATATCTCACAACACAGTCTCTCTCAAATCCCACAACACAGTCTCTCTCATATCTCACAACACAGTCTCTCTCAAATCCCACAACACAGTTTCTCTCAAATCTCACAACACAGTCTCTCTCATATCTCACAACACAGTCTCTCTCAAATCCCACAACACAGTCTCTCTCAAATCCCACAACACAGTCTCTCTCAAATCCCACAACACAGTCTCTCTCAAATCCCACAACACAGTCTCTCTCAAATCCCACAACACAGTCTCTCTCATATCCCACAACACAGTCTCTCTCAAATCCGACAACACAGTCTCTCTCAAATCCCACAACACAGTCTCTCTCAAATCCCACAACACAGTCTCTCTCAAATCCCACAACACAGTCTCTCTCATGTCCCACAACACAGTCTCTCTCATATCCCACAACACAGTCTCTCTCAAATCCCACAACACAGTCTCTCTCATATCTCACAACACAGTCTCTCTCATATCCCACAACACAGTTTCTCTCAAATCTCACAACACAGTCTCTCTCATATCCCACAACACAGTTTCTCTCAAATCCCACAACACAGTCTCTCTCATATCCCACAACACAGTCTCTCTCAAATCCCACAACACAGTCTCTCTCAAATCCCACAACACAGTTTCTCTCAAATCCCACAACACAGTCTCTCTCAAATCCCACAACACAGTCTCTCTCATATCCCACAACACAGTCTCTCTCAAATCCCACAACACAGTCTCTCTCAAATCCCACAACACAGTCTCTCTCATATCCCACAACACAGTCTCTCTCAAATCCCACAACACAGTCTCTCTCATGTCCCACAACACAGTCTCTCTCATATCCCACAACACAGTCTCTCTCATATCCCACAACACAGTCTCTCTCAAATCCCACAACACAGTCTCTCTCATATCTCACAACACAGTCTCTCTCATATCCCACAACACAGTCTCTCTCAAATCCCACAACACAGTCTCTCTCAAATCCCACAACAGGGTCTCTCTCAAATCCCACAACACAGTTTCTCTCAAATCCCACAACACAGTCTCTCTCATGTCCCACAACAGGGTCTCTCTCAAATCTCACAACACAGTCTCTCTCATATCTCACAACACAGTCTCTCTCATATCTCACAACACAGTCTCTCTCAAATCCCACAACACAGTCTCTCTCATATCCCACAACACAGTCTCTCTCAAATCCCACAACACAGTCTCTCTCATATCCCACAACACAGTCTCTCTCAAATCCCACAACACAGTCTCTCTCATATCCCACAACACAGTCTCTCTCAAATCCCACAACACAGTCTCTCTCATATCTCACAACACAGTCGCTCTCATATCTCACAACACAGTCGCTCTCATATCCCACAACACAGTCTCTCTCATATCTCACAACACAGTCTCTCTCATGTCCCACAACACAGTCTCTCTCAAATCCCACAACAGGGTCTCTCTCAAATCCCACAACACAGTCTCTCTCAAATCCCACAACACAGTCTCTCTCAAATCCCACAACACAGTCTCTCTCATATCCCACAACACAGTCTCTCTCAAATCCCACAACACAGTCTCTCTCATATCTCACAACACAGTCGCTCTCATATCCCACAACACAGTCTCTCTCATATCTCACAACACAGTCTCTCTCATGTCCCACAACACAGTCTCTCTCAAATCCCACAACAGGGTCTCTCTCAAATCCCACAACACAGTCTCTCTCAAATCCCACAACAAGGTCTCTCTCAAATCCCACAACAAGGTCTCTCTCATATCTCACAACAGGGTCTCTCTCAAATCCCACAACACAGTCTCTCTCATATTCCACCACAAGGTCTCTCTCTCATCTAAAAAGGGTTTTTCTCTCTTTCTCCTAGTTTTAACTGCTAGTCGTGATGTTACAGTGCAGTTTTACTGAAAGCATGTGCCCTATATCATTTTGATTTCACTATGATTATTATTTACCATCACTGTGCTTTTACTGTGTTTATTACTACTGGGCAGTAATTACTATAATTAATAACTAGCGTAATAATTATTATAATCATTCCTGTAGGCCAGGGAACCAATCAGTGCTGGGTTCTGTTTGTCTCCAGGTTTTATTTCAAGTGGGTTAGACACTGGCCTTTAACCTCTGGGATAGAACATAAGAAATAGGAGCAGGAGTAGGGGTTAAATCCACTCCAGACTGATGGGATGAGTCTCCTTTGTCTGCTGCCAGTAGGGTCCAACAATAAATAAGAAAGACCTTTCATGTCTATAGCGCCTTTCGCGAACTCAGACGTTCCAAAGTGCTTCACAGCCAATGAGGTACTTTTGAAGTGTAGTCACTGCTGTAAGGTAGGAAAAGCGGCAGCCAAATTGCACACAGCAAGCTCCCACAAACAGCAATGAGATAAATGACCAGATAATCTGGTTTTTTAGTGATGTTGGTTGAGGGATAAATTTTGGCCAGGACACCAGGGAGAACTCCCCTGTTCTTCGTCCAGTAATGCTTTTGCTTTCACCCCAGAGGGCAGACGGGGCCTCGGTTTAACGTCTCATCTGAAAGACAGCACCTCCGACAGTGCAGCACTCCCTCAGTACTACACGGGTGTGTCAGCCTGGATTATGGGCTCAAGTCTCTGGAGTGGGGTTTGAACCACACAACCTTCAGACACAGAGGTGAGAGTGCTAGCCACTGTGCCACAGCAGACACCCTGGAATAAAGTAGCATTTGTGTTTTATTTTGACACACGTGGGCTGCAAGAAATAAACTGTGAAATGACATCTGAATTGAATTGTGGATGTGCAGACTGTAAATCAAATTACGCTTCAAGTGCCAGACCTTAGATTGGTGTGTAATTGTGATCAGGAAAATAAATGAACAATATGTGATGCTTTTTAAATCATTAATCTCAAAGTTGCTGTGGGCTGCCCGTGGTGATGAACACTCTCCCATTTGTTGGGTAAGTGAAAAGAATATCAGTGACTCCTGAGTTACTGCTTAATTTTGGAGGGGGATTGCAATTGATTTTGAAATTATTTTATTTATTGCCCTCTTTCTGACTCACCTGGAATAAACCCGAGCCACAATGTCCCAGGTTCATAAGAACAGAAGTACTAGGAGCGGGAGTAGGCCATAAGGCCCCTCGAGCCTGCTCCACCATTCAATAAGATCACGGCTGCTCTTCCACCTCAGCTCCTCTTTCCTGTCCTATCCCCATATCCCTTGATTCCTCTAGAGTCCAAAAATCTATCTATCTCATCCTTGAATATATTCAACGATTGAACATCCACAGCACTTTGGGGCAGAGAATTCCAAAGATTCACAACCCTCTGAGTGAAGAAATTCCTCCTCATCTCAGTCTTAAAAGGCCGGCCCCTTATCCTGAAACTATGACCCCTAGTTCTAGACTCTCCAGCCAGGGGAAACAATCTCTCAACATTTATCCTGTCAATCCTGCTCAGAATCTTACATGTTTCAATGAGATCACCACTCATTCTTCTAAACTCCAGAGAGTATAGGCCCATTCTACTCAATCTCTGCTCATAGGACAACCCTCTCATCCCAGGAATCAATCTAGTGAACCTTCATTGCACCACCTCTAAGGCAAGTATATCCTTCCTTAGATAAGGAGACCAAAACTGTGCACAGTACTCCAGGTGTGGTCTTACCAACGCCCTGTAAAATTGTAGTAAGACTTGCTTACTCTTGCACTCCAACCCCCTTGCAATAAAGGCCAATAAGCCATTTGCCTTCCTCATTGCTTGCTGATTCCTGGTCTGTGCTGGTTCCTGCTCCCAGGCCCAGTAGGGTTGCCAACTCTGGTTGGATGTATTCTTGGAGGTTTCATCACACGATCTCCCGTCTCCAACCATCCCGCCCTTCACACTCCCGCTATTGGTTGCCCAACATGACCAACCTCGAGGCGCCCCGCCTTCCCACGGCCAATTGGAAAGCGAATAGATTCTTCATTCCTCGATTGGATGATTCTTGGCTGTCACTCAAACAACCTTTTTTCTCATCTCAGATATTTTTATTACTAATAACCAAAGTGTTCAAAGAATTTTTTTCTAAAAGCACCTTTTTTTTTAATGTCCCTATGACTTTTCTCCTGGGTTTTTCTCGCAGTTGTGTCCTGGAGATTAGCCTTTAATTCCTGGAGACTCTAGGGCAATCCTAGAGGGTTGACAACCCTAATGCCCAGTCCCCCTCCAGTGAGTCAGAAGCTCCACCCTCAGGCCCCCTCCCATTCCTTGTCTACTCGCTGCCCCTCGGTGACACTCTCAGTGAATGAGGAGCCAGTGTCCACACACCACCCGGTGCTGTGACTCCTCCAACACCCTTGCCTCAACTTCTTCTTCTTCTTAGGCATCCCCTTGAAACCGAGGATGACTTGCTTCCACATTAAAAATGAGTTCTCAGGTGACTGATGAGTCCAATGCTTAGTGGGCGGAATCCGCATTGCGACTCTGGGAGGAGCTCTTCGGCCACTGGGAGAAGGCGATTAAGGAGGATTCTTACGATGACTTTTCCTGTGGCAGACAGCAGGGAAACTCCTCTGTAATTACCGCAATCGGACTTGTCACCTTTCTTGAAGATGGTCACAATTATGGCGTCTTTGAGATGCCCTGGCATGCTCTCCTCCTTCCAGATAAGAGAAATGAGTTCATGAATTCGCGCCAGTAGTGCTTCTCTGCCATGCTTTAGTGCCTCGGCGGGGATTCCATCTGCTCCTGAGGCCTTGTTGTTCTTCAGTTGTCGGATGGCCTTTTCAACTTCATGCCGGGCTGGGGTTGTGCTGAGATGGTGGCGGGTAGCATGCTGCAGGATGGAGTTGAGGACACTCGCGTCGAAGACAGAGTCGCGGTTAAGGAGATCTTCGAAGTGCTCAACTGCTGCTCTGCTGCCCAGCTCCCTGCCTCACATCAAGTCGTGCAGGAGTCATAACCTCCTCCAGCTTAATCCACAACAAGATGGCAGCATGTTTCTGAATTCATCCCCTCCCCAGACTTACTCAGACTAAATCCAACAGTGCGCCAATTCAGTCAGCTCTTGAGCTGATCTTTGAGATATCGCTCACCTCCTCTGCTGCCTCAGTTCAAACTTTTGAGTTGTCTATCGCTCACTTTACTGGCTTTCCGAGCCCCACCTACCCCACCCCTACACAAACTCCAACTCATCCAGGGATAATCGGTGAGGATTTATGATCCCAATCACTATCTGGTGGAAAGCACGTGTGTGAACGTCGAGTGAGGGCAGGATCGGGCAAGGTCGTGATGCCTTCTGCCAACGTCAAATGTCCGGGTTCAAAGCTGGTAAAGCTGGCATTTATTGTCCATCCCTGGTTTGGTGTTTTCCAACTGGCTTGCTTGCTAGGCATTATGAAGAAAGAAAGATTCCCATTTCTATAACGCCTTTCATGACCTCAGGATGTCCCAAAGCGTTTTACAGCCAATGAAGTACTTAGGTGAGGGCTGCTGGCCCCGGTGGAGTCATATCCCGGCACCGGTCAGGAGAGGAAGGGAGAAAGGGGGAAAAACTCAAAAAAGAATACATTTTGCACATTTCTCCCAGCAATCGGCAGAGGCAGTACCCCAGAATACCTGCAGAGGGCAACGTGGGAAGCTTGCTGATCGGACAACAGAGATTCCTATTAATCGAGCGTTCCAGACTAACAAAACCGACTGCCCGACAGAGCCAGTTATTGAATTGAAATGTGACTCAGTCAATGCTGGTCAGGTCAGAGCGAAATGCTTATGAAATCTGGCTTAGTGTTATATGCCGGTGAATGGCGATCTGTGCTCAGAGTTCGACAGTGTCACACAGATTATATCATTATTACTGACAGGTTGAGGCCGCCTCTTTGAACTGCTTTAGAAACATTTTGACCAATTCGGCCGGTTAACCGACCAAATGGACCCACACTGATGGCTACCTGTTACCGGCTGTTTGTAAAGCCTCAAGTCTACACTTAACCTGTTGCTTTTGATACCTCTGTGGGCCCTGATGAGAAAAACTCCCTGTTGCTATGAGGTGCCCGCACTTAGTCTCCCAGGATGTCTGAATGCGCATTTTGTACATTTTTTTTGCGTTGTGGGTAATGCTGGTAAAGCTGGCATTTATTGTCCATCCCTAGTTTGGTGTTTTCCAACTGGCTTGCTTGCTAGGCATTAAGAAGAAAGAAAGATTCCCATTTCTATAACGCCTTTCATGACCTCAGGATGTCCCAAAGCGTTTTACAGCCAATGAAGTACTTTTTGAAGTGTAGTCACTGTTGAAATGCGGCAACCAATCTTCGCACAGCAAGGTCCCACAAACAGCAACGTGATAATGACCTGATAATCTTTTTTTTGGTGATGTTGGTTGAGGGATAAATATTGGCCAGCACACCAGGGAGAACTCCCCGGCTCTTCTTCGAAATAGTGCCATGGGATCATTTACGCCCACCTGAGAGAGCAGACGGGCCATCGGTTTAATGTTTCAACTGAAAGACGGCACCTCCGACATTGCAGCACCCCCTCAGTACTGCACTGAAGTGTCAGCCTAGATTGTGAGCTCAAGTATAGGGAGTACAATTTTGAAGTTTGCAGATGATACAAAACTTGGCAACATAGTAACTAGTGAGCAGGATAATAGCAGACTTCCGGAGGACATAGACAGACTGGTGAAATTGTCAGACACATGGCAGATTCAATTTAATGTGGGTAAGTGTGAAGTGATGCACTTTGGGAGATACAATATGGAGAGGCAGTATAAGCTAAATGGTACAAAAGCAAAATACTGCGGATGCTGGAAATCTGAAATAAAAACAGAAAATGCTGGAAATACTCACAATCTAAATGGTACTTATTCTGAGGAGGGGTGCAAGAGCAGAGAGACCTGGGTCACACATTTTTGAAGGTGAGGAGGAGGCCGCGGTGACGAAGAGGACGGAGCGGCTGAGGGACATCGTGCTCCCAGTGCCACTGGATGCCAAAGAATTGACTTTCTGAACATGGCGCTGTAAGAATAGCTGACATGTCCCTACAGCAAGTTGATAAGGCAATTAGGAAAATGTATGGGATAACTGGCTTTGTAAATACATTGAATACAAAAACAAGGAAGTCACGCTAAACATTTGCAAATCACTGGTTAGGTCTCAGCTGGAGTATTGTGTACAATTCTGGGCACCACACTTTATGTCAAAGCCCTGGAGAGGGTACAGAGGAGGCTTACCAGGATGATACCTGGGATGAGGGAGTTCAGTTATGTGGAGAGATTGGAGAAACTGGGATTGTTCTCCCTAGAGCAGAGAAGATTAAGGGGGGACCTAATAGGAATTCAAAATCAGGAGGGGTTTTAAGAGAGCAAGGAGGGAGAAACTATTTCCTCTGGCAAGTGGGTCGATAACCAGAGGTCACAGAGTTAAAATAATTGGCAAAAGAACTAGAGGGGAAATGAGAAGTAATTATTTCACACAGAGGGTTGTTATGATCTGGAAAGCTCTACCTGAAAGGGTGGTGGAATCAGATTCCATACGAACTTTCAAAAGGCCATTGGACATGTATTTGAAGAGGACTAATTTGCAGGGTTATGGAGAGAAAGCTGGGGTGAGGAACAAAATTGGACAGCTCTTTCAATTCAATTCAATTCAATTCAATTTTATTTGCCATATGTACCAGTACAATGGAATGCTTACTCCCCGTAGGGACACGTCAGCTATTCTTACAGCGCTGTGTTCAGAAAGTCAATTCTTTGGCATCCAGTGGCAGTGGGAGCACGATGTCCCTCAGCCGCTCCGTCCTCCTCGTCACCGCGGCCTCCTCCTCACTGTTGCCGGCTCGGCTCCACGTGTGGTGGCCTGCTTCTCCCGCTCACCCTCTGGCCACCATTCCCGGCTCCCCTCCTCCCAGTCGGACTGCGAGTCGTCGTGGCTGCTGCTGCTGCTCGATGCGCTGCGCTGCCTCCGCCCGACTCGCCGAACACATCCTCCGGTCGCCGCGGCCTCCACCTCACTGTCGCCGGCTCCACGGTCCGACGGCCCGGGCCTGCTTCTCCCGCTTCCGGTCCGGCCTCTGGCCGCCATGCTCGGCTCCCCTCCTCCCAGTTGGAATGCTTCCCCGCTGAGGAGCAGCCGGCCGACGTGCTCTAGCGGGTCGACGTGGCTGCTGCTGCGTCCCGATGCGCTGCGCTGCCTCCGCCCGACTCACTGAACACCTCGCTCCGGTTGCAGGAGCGAGCGGCGAGAGCGGGCCGCCTGAAGCAGGGAGAGCGCGCTAGTGCCGGACCGTCTCGGTCACCGCCATCTTGTCAAAGAGCCGGCACAGGCGCGCGGGCTGAATGGCCCCTTTCTGTGCTGTATGATTCTGTGATTCTAAGCGTCTGGAGTGGGGTGTTAACATTCTGACTCAGAGACGAGAGTGCTACGCATTGAACCAAGGCTGAAAGCAACAGACTTATTCTCTGAAACATATCAACACCATAATACTCAATACAAGAGTTAGAAATCCAGTGACTAATTGAACTATCGCTATTTGAATCAGCATTTTCTCATCTTGGTAACACAAGCATCCCTTTCTGCTGCTGTCTATCTTATTTAAACTCTTTCAGGATGATGGTGATTGGGGCCAAGACAGCCTCATCATCAGTGCTTTAATACTGCACTGTGCTACAATCACCATTTTGCCCACACTAATGAGACACTACATCTTTCCAGGGTGAGACAGTTCAATTCCACAAACATAGCTCTCCAAGAATTCAAACAAAGTTACAAATGACAGATCCAAATCCTTGGCGTCAGCGGGCCAAAGGTCAAGGTTTACACCATCAAATTCTGAGTCTCTGGATAGAAATAGAACCCTGGGATATAAATTTGCAGGGCTATGGGGAAAGGGCAGGGGAAGTGGGACGAATTGGAGAGCTCTTTCGCAGAGCCGGCACAGGCACGAGAGGCCAAGTGGCCTCCTTCAGTGCTCTATAAATGGTGTCCTATTACATGCTCAAAATGTCTCAACTGGCTTCACACACTGAATTACTTTTGAAGTGCAGTCACTGTTGTTATATAGGCAAGCGTGGCAGTCGTTTTATGCCAGCAACACCTCAACAATGAGAGTGAATCATAGAATCATAGAAATTTACAGCACGGAAGGAAGCCATTTGGCCCATTGTGTCCATGCCAGACGAAAAAGAACTCTCCAGCCTAATCCCACTTTCCAGCTCTTGGTCCATAGCCCTGTAGGCTACGGCACTTCAAGTGCATATCCAAGTACTTCTTAAATGCGGTGAGGGTTTCTGCCTCTACCAGCCTTTCAGTCTCTCCAAGAATTCAAACAAAGTTACAAATGACAAATCAAACTTCTTGGCATCAGTGGGCAAAAGATCAAGGTTTGAACCATCGAGTTCCAGACCCCCCAGAACCCACTGGGTGAAAAAAGTTCTCCTCAACTCCCCTCTAATCCTTCGACCAATTACTTTAAATCTATGCCCCCTGGTTATTGACATCTCTGCTAAGGGAAATAGGTCCTTCTTATCCACTCTATCTAGGCCCCTCATACTTTTACACACCTCAATCAAGTCTCCACTCAGCCTGCAAAGAAAACAACCGCAGCCTATCAAATCTTTGCTCATAGCTAAAATTCTCCAGGCCTGGAAACATCCTCGTACCCTCTCTAGTGCAAAATGGCCAGTTAATCCACCTTTGGTGCTGTCGGTGGAGGGAAGAATGTTGGTCGGGACACTGGGAGAACTCCCTGCGCTTTGTCAAATCACAAATGCCGAAACATCTTTTAAAAACACCTACGTTAACTATCGAGGGAAAGATTGCGGAGTCCAGCAACAAACGCACAGTTCACCAATGTGGAATGGCTAACCAAAGCTCCCCTCGGTGAACAAACCGAACATTGAACACCTCCGTCCTCACAAGGCTCACTGAGCGAATGCACTACAAGGTGTGGCACTGAGTCATTCTGACAGGGGATACTGCCTCACACTGACCGGGGGTACTGAGTCACATTGACCGGGGGTACTGAGTCACACTGACCGGGAGTACTGAGTCACACAGACCAGGGGTACTGAGTCACACTGACCGGGGGTACTGAGTCACACTGACCGGGGGTACTGAGTCACTCTGACCGGGAGCACTGAGTCACACAGACCAGGAGTACTGAGTCACACTGACCGGGAGTACTGAGTCACACTGACCGGGGGTACTGAGTCACACTGACCAGGGGGTACTGAGTCACACTGACCGGGGGTACTGAGTCACACTGACCAGGGGGTACTGAGTCACACTGACCGGGGGTACTGAGTCACACTGACCGGGAGTACTGAGTCACACTGACCGGGGGTACTGAGTCACACTGACCAGGGGGTACTGAGTCACACTGACCGGGGGTACTGAGTCACACTGACCAGGGGGTACTGAGTCACACTGACCGGGGGTACTGAGTCACACTGACCGGGGGTACTGAGTCACACTGACCGGGGGTACTGAGTCACACTGACCAGGGGTACTGAGTCACTCTGACCAGCGGTACTGAATCACACTGACCGGGGGTACTGAGCCACACTGACCGGGGGTACTGAGTCACACTGACCAGGGGTACTGAGTCACTCTGACCGGGGGTACTGAGTCACACTGACATGGGGTACTGAGTCACTCTGACCAGCGGTACTGAATCACACTGACCGGGGGTACTGAGCCACACTGACCAGGGGTACTGAGTCACACTGACCGGGAGTACTGAGTCACACTGACCGGGGGTACTGAGTCACTCTGACCGGGGGTACTGAGTCACACTGACCGGGGGTACTGAGTCACACTGACCTGGGGTACTGAGTCACACTGACCGGGAGTACTGAGTCACACTGACCTGGGGTTCTGAGTCACACTGACCGGGGGGTACTGAGTCACATTGACTGGGTGTACTGAGTCACACTGATAGGCGGTACTGAGTCACACTGACCAGGTGTACTGAGTCACTGACCAGGGGTACTGAGTCACACTGACCGGGGGTACTGAGTCACACTGACCGGGGGGTACTGAGTCACACTGACAGGGGGTACTGAGTCACACTGACCAGGTGTACTGAGTCACTGACCAGGGGTGCTGAGTCACACTGACCGGGGGTACTGAGTCACACTGACCGGGGGGTACTGAGTCACACTGACAGGGGGTACTGAGTCACACTGACCGGGGGGGTACTTAGTCACACCAACTGGGAGTACTGAGTCACACTGACCGGGGGTACTGAGCCACACTGACCGGGGGTACTGAGTCACTGACCAGGGGTACTGAGTCACACTGACCAGGGGTACTGAGTCACACTGACCGGTGGGTACTGAGTCACACTGACTGGGGGCAATGAGTCACACTGACCAGTGGTACTGAGCCACACCGACTGGGGGTACTGAGCCACACTGACCAGGGGTACGGAGTCACACTGACCAGCGGTAGTGAGTCACACTGACCAGGGGAACTGAGTCACACTGACCAGGGGTACTGAGTCACAATGACCGGGGGTACTGAGTCACACTGGCCGGGAGGTACTGAGTCACACTGACCAGGGGCAATGAGTCACACTGACCGGATATACTGAGCCACATTGACTGGGGGTACTGAGCCACACTGACCGGGAGTACTGAGTCACACAGACCAGGGGTAATGAGTCACACTGACCGGGGGTACTGAGTCACACTGACCGGGGGTACTGAGTCACTCTGACCGGGAGCACTGAGTCACACAGACCAGGGGTACTGAGTCACACTGACCGGGAGTACTGAGTCACACTGACCGGGGGTACTGAGTCACACTGACCGGGGGTACTGAGTCACACTGACCGGGGGTACTGAGTCACACTGACCGGGGGTACTGAGTCACTCTGACCGGGGGTACTGAGTCACTCTGACCGGTGGGTACTGAGTCACACTGACTGGGGGCAATGAGTCACACTGACCAGTGGTACTGAGCCACACCGACTGGGGGTACTGAGCCACATTGACTGGGTGTACTGAGTCACACTGACAGGGGGTACTGAGTCACACTGACCAGGTGTACTGAGTCACTGACCAGGGGTACTGAGTCACACTGACCGGGGGTACTGAGTCACACTGACCGGGGGGTACTGAGTCACACTGACAGGGGGTACTGAGTCACACTGACCAGGTGTACTGAGTCACACTGACCAGGGGTACTGAGTCACACTGACCGGGGGTACTGAGTCACACTGACCGGGGGGTACTGAGTCACACTGACAGGGGGTACTGAGTCACACTGACCGGGGGGGTACTTAGTCACACCAACTGGGAGTACTGAGTCACACTGACCGGGGGTACTGAGCCACACTGACCGGGGGTACTGAGTCACTGACCAGGGGTACTGAGTCACACTGACCAGGGGTACTGAGTCACACTGACCGGTGGGTACTGAGTCACACTGACTGGGGGCAATGAGTCACACTGACCAGTGGTACTGAGCCACACCGACTGGGGGTACTGAGCCACACTGACCAGGGGTACAGAGTCACACTGACCAGGGGAACTGAGTCACACTGACCAGGGGTACTGAGTCACAATGACCGGGGGTACTGAGTCACACTGGCCGGGAGGTACTGAGTCACACTGACCAGCGGTACTGAATCACACTGACCGGGGGTACTGAGCCACACTGACTGGGGGTACTGAGTCACAATGCTAGGGGGTACTAAGACACACTGACCAGGGGGCAATGAGTCACACCGACCTGGGAAACTGAGCCACACTGACGAGGGGTGCTGAGTTACACTGACCACGGGCACCGAGTCACACTGACCGGGGGTTACTGAGTCGCACTAACTGGGGGTACTGAGCCACACTGACCGGGGGGTACCGAGTCACACTGGCCAGGAGTTACTGAGTCACACTGACCAGCGGTACTGAGTCACACTGGCCGGGGGGTACTGAGTCACACTGACCAGGGGCAATGAGTCACACTGACCGGGGGGGTACTGAGTCACACTGACCGGATATACTGAGCCACATTGACTGGGGGTACTGAGCCACACTGATGAGGGGTACGGAGTCATCCTGACCAGGGGTACGGAGTCATCCTGACCAGGGAAACTGAGTCACACTGACCGGGGGTACTGAGTCACAGTGACCGGGGGTACTGAGCCAAACTGACTGGGGGTAATAAGTCACACTGACCAGGGGTACTGAGTCACACTGACAGGGGGTACTGAGTCACACTGACCGGGGGTACTGAGTCACACTGACCAGTGTTACTGAGTCACACTGACCGGTGTTACTGAGTCACACTGACTGGGGGTACTGAGTCACACTGACCGGGGGTACTGAGTCACACTGACCAGTGTTACTGAGTCACACTGACTGGGGGTAATGAGTCACACTGACTGGGGGTACTGAGTCACACTGACTGGGGGTAATGAGTCACACTAACAGGGGGTACTGAGTCACTGTGCTGCCTTCCTTTCGGAATTTATGTTCGTTTTCCAGTGAATTCAGGGGTTTGAGTAATTTGGGTCGATTTCCATTGTGTGCCGCCACCTAGTGGATATTTGGTACCTAACAAGTGCAGTAAAGCGCAGTAAAGTAAACTACTGTATATCACAGACCTGCAGCCACACATGGTCTGGGAAGTTATATTCTTGTCACGCTCCAGCCTTGGACACTATTTGTCTGTAAGCACTTGAGAATGTTATAGATGATTAGTGTACACTATATTTTGCAGAAAATGTTTAGTTTGTAACTTTTCTCTGTAAGCAAACTTACACAGCTAGCCGTGAAGTGCTCGCTCTCGGTCTAGCTGGTTAACTTGTAGCTGTATTTTGATGCACTATGTACAGGGCTAATTTAAAGAGAATGCCTTTCAGTTTGCTAAATGTACATTCACAGTAAGCTGTGTTTCCACGTGTTTTGGTAAGTTACATGCCAAATGTACTGTGTTGCTCAGGCGTACCTAAATTTGTGTATGCATATCAGTTATGTTCTTGTATACTAATGTGTGCTTCCATTTCCGTATTGTATTTCAGTTTCACAATAAGAATCTTTCAGTAAAGTTTACAAGAAAAGTCAAGCCTTGTGATTTTTATGGGAAGATATCAAGTTGTTAGCTACCTGTCTAGCTTTGCATAGGAACGCGCTGCAAGGGCAGAATAGTGAAAAGACAACAGCACAGCGGGCTCAAGCATAAGAAGATAGCACTCAGCTACCATGAGTCTACACTCAGGAAGACAATATACCATAGAGGACATCGACCAGCCAACCAAGAAGCATGAGCCTCTTCGAGCAAATGATGCCAAGTCACAGTCCTCTAAAGCATCCTCTAGATCATCTCGGCGGTCCAGCAGACCGTCATCATCAACAGCTTCTGCAGCCGCCAAAGCACATGCCAAGGCAAAAGCTGCCCAGGCTCAATTGTCCTTCGCTGAAAAAGAAGCTAGTGTGATGAAGCAGAGAGCTGACCTCGACGCTAGTGTGATGAAGCAGAGAGCTGACCTCGACGCCAGTCTCCACACTCTCCAAAGCCACAGAGCTGCCGCTATCGCTGAAGCTTATGAAGAAGGTGAGGAGACCGAAGGCGGGGAGCACAGCCATGAACCATATGTTCCAGAACAGCCCCTCAGTCCAGTGCAACGTACAAGTATGTCCAACAACACTCCAAATCGTTCTTCAAGGAAACATCCAGGTATCTCGACGCAGAACCAGCTACTCACCACAGTAACAAACAGCCTGTTTTCGGAGACACTGAGCTTAAAAGAGAAGAAACAAGTAAGACTTACCTGCAGAGACCTCCACAGCACTCGGCCAATCCAGCCAAGCAGTCCTCACCCGAGCCACAAGGTGCACAAGACCTCGCTAGGTACCTCATCCGCCGAGAATTGTTAAGTTCAGGTCTTCTAGAATTTGATGACCGTCCTGAAAATTATTGGTCATGGAAAGTGTCCTTCCTGAGTACCACCAAGGACTTGAATCTGTCAGCCAGAGAAGAACTAGATTTGATGACAAAGTGGCTCGGAGCTGAGTCGTCAGAACAGGCGAAGAGAATTCGCTCAGCGCACGTCCGCAATCCCACAGCAGGCCTCAACCTGGTTTGGCAACGTCTCAAAGACTGTTATGGGACACCAGAAGTCATTGAACACGCACTGCTTAAGAAGATTGAGGACTTTCCGAAACTAACCAACAAAGATAATGTCGAGCTTCGAGAACTGGGTGACATTCTCCTCGAACTGGAGTGTGCTAAGGGAGAAGGTTACCTGACAGGCCTCTCGTATTTGGATACAGCTCGTGGGGTAAACCCAATAGTGGAAAAGCTCCCCTACAACCTTCAAGAGAAATGGATAGATAAGGGATCCAAGTACAAGGAGGACTACGGAGTGGCATTTCCCCCCTTCTCTCTCTTCTCCAGGTTCGTCCAACAACAGGCAAAGGTGAGGAATGATCCAAGTTTCACTTTCTCCACCTCCAGCAGTTACGCTCCTTCGAGAACAGAGAAACCCACAAAGTACAGCAACAAAGCCTCTGTGAGCGTGCACAAAACAGATGTTCCAGCCGAACCCTCAATCAACCAATCCAGCTCTGTTGGGAATAAAGTGGATAACCCAGATCGCCAGTGTCCAATACACAAGAAGCCCCACCCACTCAAAAAGTGTCGAAGCTTTAGAGGCAAGCCTATTGATGAGCGCAAATCATACCTGAAAGAGAATCGCATCTGCTTCAGGTGTTGTGGGTCGACTCTGCACATGGCAAAAGACTGCAAGGCGACAATCAAGTGCTTCGAGTGCAACAGTGAAAAACACATCGCAGCCCTGCATCCAGGTCCTCCTCCTTCGACCACCGAGAGTGCTGCGGTTGACAAAGAGGATAGCGGGAAGCAAAGCGAAAGCGCATCTTCTTCAGTCACCTCCAAGTGTACAGAGGTTTGTGGAAATGCAAGCAGCCCACGCTCATGCTCCAAAATCTGCTTGGTTAAAGCATATCCTGCAGGGAGAAAGGAGAAGGCAATCAAGATGTATGCAGTGCTTGATGAGCAAAGTAACAAGTCTCTAGCGAAGACAGAATTCTTCAATCTCTTTGAAGTCAAGGCCATCGCAGCTCCATACACGTTAAAAACCTGTTCAGGGACAACAGAGACTATGCGTAAGAGAGTTGGCAACTTCATGATCGAGTCCATGGATGGGAAACTACAGCTTCCCCTCCCCACCTTAATTGAGTGTGACATGATGCCAGATGATAGGATGGAAATTCCCTCCCCAGAGGTCGCACGCCATCAGCCCCACCTACAGCCAGTTGCCAACAAGATTCCAGCTGTGGACCCGGACGCTCCAATCCTCCTGCTCTTGGGAAGAGACATCTTAAGGGTGCACAAGGTGCGTGAGCAAATCAACGGGCCCCACAATGCTCCTTATGCGCAGCGGCTTGACCTGGGATGGGTCCTCGTGGGTGGAGTTTGCCCGGGAACAGTCCACAAACCAGTGGATGTCAACGTCTATAAAACAAACGTGTTGCACAACGGTCGTACACCCTTTCTCAGACCATGCCCAAACAGGATCCAGGTAAAGGAAGACTACGATGGCATGACGCAGCATCATAGGTCAACCTCCTCTGCCTGTGAGGAAGAGGCAGGCCTCACTGTGAGCACAGACAGCCTAGGATGCTCAGTGTTTGAAAGGTCCAAGGATGATGACAAGCCAGCACTATCCATGGACGACAAAGCTTTCCTAAACATCAATGCCCTGAGGAGGTTTTTCTCAATCCGTGGTCCAGCCAAACTTCTCCGCTCCGACAGAGGGACTAACTTCGTGGGCGCCTGTAAGGAGTTGGACATCCACACGGACAATGCAGCGGTAAGAAACTACCTCCAAAAGAAAGGATGCACGTGGGTGTTTAACCCCCCGCATTCATCCCACATGAGCGGTTCATGGGACAGGCTCATCGGTGTTGCCAGGCATATTCTGGATGCTATGCTGCTTCGGACGGGACCTACTCGTCTCACACACATGTCTTGAGCACTCTCATGGCTGAAGTCATGGCGATCATGAATGCAAGACCCCTGGTGCCGGTGTCCACCGACCCAGACATGCCTGCAGTCCTCACCCCAGCGATGCTCCTGACTCAAAAGATGAGTGCTATTTCAGCCCCCTCTGGAAACTTCGACATGGCTGAGCTGCATGGGAAGCAGTGGAAGCAAGTCCAGTGTCTTGCAGACACTTTTTGGAAGAGATAGAGAGGAGAGTATTTGTCCACCCTACAGAGCCGTAGGAAATGGACAGAAGACAAGCCAAATGTCAAAATGGGAGATGTTGTCTTGCTGAAAGACAGCCAATCACACAGAAATGAATGGCCAGTGGGATTGGTTGTCAAAACTCTGCCGAGCAGGGACAAGAGGGTCTGCAAGGTGGAGGTGAAGATTGTCAAGGAGGGGACTGTCAAAGTGTTTCTGAGGCCAGTCTCAGAGATCGTAGTCCTCCTTTCTGAAGAAACCTAGAGAAAGGATTCTGAATATGTTTGCAGCCAAAGGACGTTTTCTTTAGGTTTTATTTTGTATCTGTAGTGGTACAATGGAATTGTACCAAGCGGGGAGTGTGCTGCCTTCCTTTAGGAATTTATGTTAGTTTTCCAGTTAATTCAGGGGTTTGAGTAATTTGGGTCGATTTCCATTGTGTGCCGTCACCGAGTGGATATTTGGTACCTAGCAAGTGCAGTAAAGCGCAGTAAAGTGCAGTAAAGCACAGTAAAGTGCAGTAAAGTAAACTACTGTATATCAAAGACCTGCAGCCACACATGGTCTGGGAAGTTATATTCTTGTCACGCTCCAGCCTTGGACACTATTTGTCTGTAAGTACTTGAGAATGTTATAGATGATTAGTGTACACTATATTTTGCAGAAAATGTTTAGTTTGTAACTTTTCTCTGTAAGCAAACTTACACAGCTAGCCGTGAAGTGCTCGCTCTCTGTCTAGCTGGTTAACTTGTAGCTGTATTTTGATGCACTATGTACAGGGCTAATTTAAAGAGAATGCCTTTCAGTTTGCTAAATGTATATTCACAGTAAGCTGTGTTTCCACGTGTTTTGGTAAGTTACATGCCAAATGTACTGTGTTGCTCAGGCGTACCTAAATTTGTGTATGCATATCAGTTATGTGCTTGTATACTAATGTGTGCTTCCATTTCTGTATTGTATTTCAGTTTCACAATAAGAATCTTTCAGTAAAGTTTACAAGAAAAGTCAAGCCTTGTGATTTTTATGGGAAGATATCAAGTTGTTAGCTACCTGTCTAGCTTTGCATAGGAACGCGCTGCAAGGGCAGAATAGTCACACTGACTGGGGGAACTGAGTCACACTGGCCGGGGGCACTGAGTCACACTAACCGGGGGTTACACAGTGACACTGACCGGGAGGTACTGAGTCAAACTGACTGGGGGGGGTACCGAGTCACACTGACTGGGGGTACTGAATCACACTGACAGGGGGTACTGAGTCACACTGGCCACGTGTACTGAGTCACACTGACCGGGGGGTACTGAGTCACACTGGCCGGGGGGTACTGAGTCACATTGGCCGGGAGTACTGAGTCACACTGACCAGGTGTACTGAGGCACACAGACCGGGGGGTACTGAGTCACACTGACCGGGGGTACTGAGTCACAATGACCAGAGAATACAGAGTAACACTGACCAAGGGTACTGAGTCAAACTGACCAGTGGTACAGAGCCGCACTGACCGGGGGTACTCAGTCACACTGACTAGTGGTACTGAGCCACACTGACGGGAGGTACTGAATCACATTGACCAGCGGTACTGAGTCACTCTGGCCGGGGGGTACTGAGTCACACTGACCAGGTGTACTGAGTCACACTGACCGGGGTACTGAGTCACACTGACCGGATATACTGAGCCACACCAACTAGGGGTACGGAGTCAAACTGACATGCGGAACTGAGTCACACTGACCGGGGGAACTGAGTCACAATGACCAGGGGGTATAGAGTCAAACTGACCAGGGGTACGGAGCCACACAGACCAGGGGCACTGAGTCACACTGACAGGGGGTACTGAGTCACACAGACCAGGGGTACTGAGTCATACTGACTGGGGGCACTGAGTCACATTGGCTGGGTGGTACTGAGTCACACTGGCCGGGGGCTACTGAGCCACACTGACCAGGGGTACTGAGTTACACTGACCGGGGGGTACTGAGTCACACTGACCGGGGGGTACTGAGTCACACTGACCTGGGGTACTGAGTCACACTGACCAGGTGTACTGAGGCACACAGACCGGGGGGTACTGAGTCACACTGACCGGGGGTACTGAGTCAAACTGACCAGGGGTACGGAGTCACACTGACCAGGGCAACTGAGTCACACTGACCAGGGGTACTGAGTCACAATGACCAGAGAATACAGAGTCACACTGACCAAGGGTACTGAGCCAAAATGACCAGTGGTACAGAGCCACACTGACCGGGGGTGCTCAGTCACACTGACTAGTGGTACTGAGCCACACTGACGGGAGGTACTGAATCACATTGACCAGCGGTACTGAGTCACTCTGGCCGGGGGGTACTGAGTCATACTGACCAGGGGTACTGAGTCACACTGACCAGGTGTACTGAGTCACACTGACCGGGGTACTGAGTCACACTGACCGGATATACTGAGCCACACTAACTAGGGGTACGGAGTCAAACTGACATGGGGAACTGAGTCACACTGACCGGGGGAACTGAGTCACAATGACCAGGGGGTATAGAGTCAAACTGACCAGTGGTACGGAGCCACACAGACCAGGGGCACTGAGTCACACTGACAGGGGGTACTGAGTCACACAGACCAGGGGTACTGAGTCATACTGACTGGGGGCACTGAGTCACATTGGCTGGGTGGTACTGAGTCACACTGGCCGGGGGCTACTGAGCCACACTGACCAGGGGTACTGAGTTACACTGACCGGGGGGTACTGAGTCACACTGACCGGGGGGTACTGAGTCACACTGACCTGGGGTACTGAGTCACACTGACCAGGTGTACTGAGGCACACAGACCGGGGGGTACTGAGTCACACTGACCGGGGGTACTGAGTCAAACTGACCAGGGGTACGGAGTCACACTGATCAGGGGTACTGAGTCACAATGACCAGAGAATACAGAGTCACACTGACCAAGGGTACTGAGCCAAACTGACCAGTGGTACAGAGCCACACTGACCGGGGGTGCTCAGTCACACTGACTAGTGGTACTGAGCCACACTGACGGGAGGTACTGAATCACATTGACCAGCGGTACTGAGTCACTCTGGCCGGGGGGTACTGAGTCATACTGACCAGGGGTACTGAGTCACACTGACCAGGTGTACTGAGTCACACTGACCGGGGTACTGAGTCACACTGACCGGATATACTGAGCCACACTAACTAGGGGTACGGAGTCAAACTGACATGGGGAACTGAGTCACACTGACCGGGGGAACTGAGTCACAATGACCAGGGGGTATAGAGTCAAGCTGACCAGGGGTACGGAGCCACACAGGCCAGGGGCACTGAGTCACACTGACAGGGGGTACTGAGTCACACAGACCAGGGGTACTGAGTCATACTGACTGGGGGCACTGAGTCACATTGGCTGGGTGGTACTGAGTCACACTGGCCGGGGGCTACTGAGCCACACTGACCAGGGGTACTGAGTTACACTGACCGGGGGGTACTGAGTCACACTGACCGGGGGGGTACTGAGTCACACTGACCGGGAGGTACTGAGTCACACTGACCGGGGGGTACTGAGTCACACTGACCGGGGGGGTACTGAGTCACACCGACTGGGAGTACTGAGTCACACTGACCGGGGGTACTGAGTCACACTGACCGGTGGATACTGAGTCACACTGACCGGGGGCAATGAGTCACACTGACCAGTGGTACTGAGCCACACTGACTGGGGGTACTGAGCCACACTGACCAGGGGTATCGAGTCACACTGACCAGCGGTAGTGAGTCACACTGACCAGGGGCACTGAGTCACACTGACAAGGGTACTGAGTCACACTGACCAGGGGAACTGAGTCACACTGACCGGGGGTACTGAGTCACACTGGCCGGGAGGTAATGAGTCACACTGACCAGCGGTACTGACTCACACTGACCAGGGGTACTGAGCCACACTGACCGGGGGTACTGAGTCACAATGCCAGGGGGTACTAAGTCACACTGACCAGTGGGCAATGAGTCACACCGACCTGGGAAACTGAGCCACACCGACTAGGGGTGCTGAGTTACACTGACCACGGGCACTGAGTCACACTGACGGGGGGTTACTGAGTCGCACGAACTGGGGGTACTGAGCCACACTGACCGGGGGCTACCGAGTCACACTGGCCAGGAGGAACTGAGTCACACTGACCAGCGGTACTGAGTCACACTGGCCAGGGGGTACTGAGTCATACTGACCAGGGGCAATGAGTCACACTAACCGGGGGGTACTGAGTCACACTGACCGGATATACTGAGCCACACTGACCAGGGGTACAGAGTCATCCTGGCCAGGGGTACGGAGTCATCCTGACCAGGGAAACTGAGTCACACTGACCGGGGGTACTGAGTCACGGTGACCGGGGGTACTGAGCCACACTGACTGGGGGTAATAAGTCACACTGACCAGGGGTACTGAGACACACTGACAGGGGGTACTGAGTCACACTGACTGAGGGTACTGAGTCACACTGACCAGTGTTACTGAGTCACACTGACTGGGGGTAATGAGTAACACTGACAGGGGGTACTGAGTCACACTGACCAGGGGCACTGAGTCACACTGACCAAGGGTACTGAGTCAAACTGACCAGTGGTACTGAGCTACACTGACGGGGGGGTTCTCAGTCACACTGACTACTGGTACTGAGCCACACTGACCGGGGTGTACTGAGTCACACTGATCAGGGGTACTGAGTCACACTGACCGGGGGGTACTGAGTCACACTGACAGGGGGTACTGCATCACACTGACAGGGGGTACTGAGTCACACTGACCGTGGGTACTGAGTCAAACTGGCCAGGGAGTACTGAGTCACACTGACCAGGGGTACTAAGTCACAATGACCGGGGGGTACTGAGTCACACTGACAGTGGGTACTGAGTCACACTGACTGGGGGTAATGAGTCACAGTGACCACGGGTACTGAGTCACGCTGACAGGGGGTAATGAGTCACAGTGACCAGGGGTACTGAGTCACACTGACAGGGGATACTGAGACACACAGACAGGGGGTACTGAGTCACACTGACCGGGGTAAACTGAGTCACACTGACCGGGGGTACTGAGTCACACTGACCAGGGGTACGGAGTCAAACTGACCAGGGGAACTGAGTCACACTGACCGGGGGTACTGAGTCACAATGACCAGGGGGTACAGAGTCAAACTGACCAGGGGTACGGAGCCACACAGACCAGGGGCACTGAGTCACTATGACAGGGGGTACTGAGTCACACTGACCAGGGGTACTGAGTCACACTGACCGGGGGGTACTGAGTCACACTGACCGGGGGTACTGAGTCACACTGACCGGGGGGGGTACGGAGTCACACTGACTGGGGGGTAATGAGTCACACTGACCGGGGGGGTACTGAGTCACACCGACTGGGAGTACTGAGTCACACTGACCGGGGGTACTGAGTCACACCGACTGGGGGTACTGAGCTACACTGACCAGGGGTACGGAGTCACACTGACCAGGGGTACGTAGTCATACTGACCAGTGGTAGTGAGTCGCACTGAGTCACACTGACAAGGGTACTGAGTCACACTGACCAGGGGAGCTAAGTCACACTGACCGGGGGTACTAAGTCATAATGACCGGGGGTACTGAGTCACACTGGCTGGGAGGTACTGAGTCACACTGACCAGCGGTACTGAGTCACACTGACCGGGGGTACTGAGCCACACTGACCAGGGGTACTGAGTCACAATGCCAGGGGGTACTAAGTCACACTGACCAGGGGGCAATGAGTCACACCGACCTGGGATACTGAGCCACACTGACTAGGGGTACTGAGTTCCACTGACCACGGGCACTGAGTCACACTGACCGGGGGTTACTGAGTCGCACAAACTGGGGGTACTGAGCCACACTGACCGGGGGGTACCGAGTCACACTGGCCAGGAGGTACTGAGTCACACTGACCGGCGGTACTGAGTCATGCTGGCCAGGGGGTACTGAGTCACACTGACCAGGGGCAATGAGTCACACTGAGCGGGGGGTACTGAGTCACACTGACCGGATATACTGAGCCACATTGACTGGGGGTACTGATCCACACTGACCAGGGGTACGGAGTCATCCTGACCAGGGGTACGGAGTCATCCTGACCAGGGAAACTGAGTCACACTGACCGGGGGTACTGAGTCACAGTGACCGGGGGTACTGAGCCAAGCTGACCGGGGGTACTGAGTCACACTGACCAGGGGTACTGAGTCACACTGACAGGGGGTACTGAGTCACACTGACAGGGGGTACTGAGTCAAACTGACCGGGGGTACTGAGTCAAACTGACCGGGGGTACTGAGTCACACTGACCGGGGGGTACAGCGTCACAGTGACCAAGGGTACTGATTCAAACTGACCGGGGTGTACTGAGTCACACTGACCGGGGGTACTGAGTCACACTGACCATTGGTACTGAGCTACACTGACCGGGGGCAGAGAGTCACACTGACCGGGAGGTACTGAGTCAAACTGACTGGGGGGGTACCGAGTCACACTGACTGGGGGTACTGAATCACACTGGCCGGGAGGTACTGAGTCACACTGACCGGGGTATACTGAGTCACACTGACCGGGGGCACAGTCACACTGACCGGGAGGTACTGAGCCACACTGACCAGGGGTACTGAGTCAAACTGACCAGGGAGTACTGAGTCACACTGACCAGGGGTACTGAGTGACACTGACCGGATATACTGAGCCACACTGACTGCAGGTACTTAGCCACACTGACCAGGGGTACGGAGTCACACTGACCAGGGGAACTGAGTCACACTGACCGGGGGTACTGAGTCACAATGACCAGAGGGTACCGAGTCACACTGACCAAGGGTACTCAGTCAAACTGACCAGTGGTACTGAGCCACGCTGATGGGAGGTACTGAGTCACACTGACAGGGGGTGCTGAGTCACACAGACAGGGGGTACTGAGTCACACTGACCGGGGTATACTGAGTCACACTGACCAGCGGTACTCAGTCACTCTGGCCGGAGGGTACTGAGTGATACTGGCCGGGGGTACTGAGTCACACTGACCAGGTGTACTGAGTCACACTGACCGGGGGGTACTGAGTCACACTAACCGGGGGTACTGAGTCACAATGACCAGGGGGTACAGAGTCAAACTGACCAGGGGTACGGAGCCACACAGACCAGGGGCACTGAGTCACACTGACAGGGGGTACTGAGTCACACAGACCAGGGGTACTGAGTCATACTGACCGGGGGCACTGAGTCACAATGACTGTGGGTACTGAGTCATACTGACCCGAGGGGTACTGAGTCACACTGGCTGGGTGGTACTGAGTCACACTGGCAGGGGGGTACTGAGCCACAATCACCAGGGGTACTGAGTTACGCTGACCGCGGGCACTGAGTCACACTGACCAGGGGTACTGAGCCACCCTGACCGGGGGCTACAGAGTCACACTGACCAGGGGTACTGAGTCCCACTGATCGGGGGTACTGAGTCATACTGACCGGGGGGTACTGAGTCACACTGACCAGGGGTACTGAGTCACACTGACCAGGGGCTGCGAGTCACACTGACCAGGGGCTACTGAGTCACACTGACCAGCGGTTGCGAGTCACACTGGCCAGGGGGTACTGAGTCACACTGACCAGGGGCAATGAGTCACACTGACCGGGGGGTACTGAGTCACACTGACCGGATATACTGAGCCACACAGACTGGGGGTACTGAGCCACACTGACCAGGGGTATGGAGTCATCCTGACCAGGGAAACTGAGTCACACTGACCGGGGGTACTGAGCCAAACTGACTGGGGGTAATGAGTCACACTGACCAGGGGTACTGAGTCACACTGACAGAGGGTACTGAGTCACACTGACAGGGGGTACTGAGTCACACTGACCGGGGGTACTGAGTCACACTGACCGGGGGATACTGAGTCACTCTGACCGGATATACTGAGCCACACTGACGGGGTACTGAGCCACACTGACCAGGGGTATGGAGTCACAATGACCAGAGGGTACTGAGTCACACTGACCTGTGGTACTGAGTCACACTGACTGGGGGTACTGAGTCACACTGACTGGGGCTACTGAGTCACACTGGCCGGGAGGTACTGAGTCACACTGACCGGGGTATACTGAGTCACACTGACCGGGGGCACAGAGTTACACTGACCGGGAGGTACTGAGTCAAACTGACTGGGGGGTACCGAGTCACACTGACCGGGGGGTACTGAGTCACACTGACCAGCGGTTGCGAGTCACACTGGCCAGGGGGTACTGAGTCACACTGACCAGGGGCAATGAGTCACACTGACCGGGGGGTGCTGAGTCACACTGACCGGATATACTGAGCCACACAGACTGGGGTACTGAGTCACACTGACCAGGGGTACTGAGCCAAACTGAATGGGGGTAATGAGTCACAATGACCAGGGGTACTGAGTCACAATGACCAGGGGTACTGAGTCACACTGACAGGGGGTACTGAGTCACACTGACAGGGGGTACTGAGTCACACTGACAGGGGGTACTGAGTCACACTGACTGGGTGTTACTGAGTCACACTGACTGGGGGTACTGAGTCACACTGACTGGGGCTACTGAGTCACACTGACTGGGGGGTACTGAGTCACACTGACCGGATATACTGAGCCACACTGACTGGGGGTACTGAGTCACACTGACCGGGGTATACTGAGTCACACTGACCAGGGGTACTGAGTCACACTGACCAGCGGTGCTGAGTCACTCTGGCCGGCGGTTACTGAGTCATACTGGCCGGGGGTACTGAGTCACACTGACCAGGTGTTGTGAGTCACACTGACCTGGGGGTACTGAGTCACACTGACTGGATACACTGAGCCACACTAACCAGGGGTACGGAGTCAAACTGACCAGGGGAACTGAGTCACACTGACCAGGGGTACTGAGTCACAATGACCAGGGGGTACAGAGTCAAACTGACCAGGGGTACGGAGCCACACAGACCAGGGGCACTGAGTCACACAGACAGGGGGTACTGAGTCACACAGACCAGGGGGACTGAGTCATACTGACCGGGGGCACTGAGTCACAAGGACTGGGGGTACTGAGTCACACCGACCCGAGAGGTACTGAGTCACACTGGCCGGGTGGTACTGAGTCACGCTGGCCGGGAGGTACTGAGCCATACTGACCAGGGGTACTGAGTCACACTGACCCCGGGCACTGAGTCACACTGACCGGGGGCTACTGAGTCCCACTGATCGGGGGTACTGAGTCACACTGTCTGGGGGGTACTGAGTCACACTGACCAGGGGTACTGAGTCCCACTGATCGGGGGTACTGAGTCACACTGTCTGGGGGGTACTGAGTCACACTGACCAGGGGTACTGAGTCACACTGACCAGGGGCACTGAGTCACACTGACCTGGGATACTGAGCCACACTGACCAGGGGTACTGAGTTACACTGACCAGGGGTACTGAGTTACACTGACCGGGGGGTTACTGAGTCACACTGACCGGATATACTGAGCCACACTGACCAGGTGTATGGAGTCATACTGACCAGGGAAACGGAGTCACACTGACCAGGGGTACTGAGTCACATTGACAGGGGGTACTGATTCACACTGACTGGGGGTAATGAGTCACAGTGACCAGTGATACTGAGTCACAGTGACCAGGGGTACTGAGTCACATTGACAGGGGTTACTGAGTCACATTGACTGGGGGTAATGAGTCACAGTGACCAGGGGTACTGAGCCACACTGACCAGGTGTACAGAGTCATCCTGACCAGGGAAACTGAGTCACACTGACCCGGGGTACTGAGTCACAATGACCAGGGGGTACAGAGTCAAACTGAACAGGGGTACGGAGCCACACAGACCAGGGGCACTGAGTCACACTGACCGGGGGATACTGAGTCACAATGACCGAGGTTACTGAGTCACACTGACCGGGGGCAGAGAGTCACACTGACCGGGAGGTACTGAGTCAAACTGACTGGGGGGGTACCGATTCACACTGACTGGTGGTCCTGAGTCACACTGACAAGGGGTACCGAGTCACACTGACTGGGGGTACTGAGTCACACTGACCAGGGGAACTGAGTCACACTGACCGGGGGTACTGCGTCACAATGACCAGAGGGTACCGAATCACACTGACCAAGGATACTGAGTTAAACTGACCAGTGGTACTGAGCCACACTGACCGGGGGTACTGAGTGACACTGACCGGGGGTACTGAGTCACAATGACCAGGGGGTACAGAGTCAAACTGACCAGGGGTACGGAGCCACACAGACCAGGGGCACTGAGTCACACAGACCAGGTGTACTGAGTCATACTGACCGGGGGCACTGAGTCACAATGACTGGGGGTACTGAGTCACACTGACCCGAGGGGTACTGAGTCACACTGGCCGGGTGGTACTGAGTCACACTGGCCGGTGGTACTGAGTCACACTGACCAGGGGTATTGAGTCACACTGACAGGGGGTAATGAGTCACAGTGACCAGGGGTACTGAGTCACACTGACCAGGGGCAATGAGTCACACTGACCGGGGGGTACTGAGTCACACTGACCAGATATACTGAGCCACACAGACTGGGGGTACTGAGCCACACTGACCAGGGGTACGGAGTCATCCTGACCAGGGAAACTGAGTCACACTGACCGGGGGTACTGAGTCACAGTGACCGGGGGTACTGAGCCAAACTGACTGGGGGTAATGAGTCACACTGACCAGGGTTACTGAGTCACACTGACCGGGGGTACTGAGTCACACTGACTGGGAGTACTGAGTCACACTGACTGGGGGTACTGAGTCACACTGACCAATGTTACTGAGTCACACTGACTCGGGGTACTGAGTCACACTGACCGAGGGGTACTGAGTCACACTGACCGGGGGATACTGAGTCACACTGACCAGGGGTATAAGAACATAAGAAATAGGAGCAGGAGTAGGCCAATCGGCCCCTCGAGCCTGCTCCGCCATTCAATAAGATCATGGCTGATCTGATCCTAACCGCCAATCTACTATCACAGAACCATCTCCTGAATCTAACAGAATTAGACACACGAAATAGCAGCAGGATCAGGCTACACGGCCCCTGGGCCCGCTCCGCTACCCACAGGGCCATGGCCGATCCGAACCTAGACTGATGTCCAAATTCCTGCCCCCTCCCCGTAACCCTTAATTCCCTTTACTTCTAGGAAACTGTCTATTTCTGTTTTAAATTTATGTAATGATGTAGCTTCTACAGCTTTTTGGGGCAGCATATTCCATGGACCTACCACCCTCTGAGTGAAGTAGTTCCTCCTCATCTCAGTTTTGAAAGAGCAGCCCCTTATTCTAAGACTATGCCCCCTAGTTCTAGTTTCACCCATCATCGGGAACATCCTCCCCGCATCCACCCGATCCAACCCCTTCACAATCTTATATGTTTCAATAAGATCGCCTCTCATTCTTCTGAACTCCAATGAGTAGAGTCCCAATCTACTCAACCTCTCCTCATATGTCCATCCCCTCATCCCCGGGATTAACCGAGTGAACCTTCTTTGTACTGACTCGAGAGCAAGTATGTCTTTTCTTAAGTATGGACACCAAAACTGTATGCAGTATTCCAGGTGCGGTCTCACCAATACCTTGTACAACTGAAGCAATACCTCCCTATTTTTATATTCTATCCCCCTAGCAATGAAAGCCAACATTCCATTGGCCTTCTTAATCACTTGCTGCACCTGCATACTAACCTTTTGAGTTTCGTGCACCAGGACCCCCGGATCCCTTTGTACTTCAGTACTTTCCAGTTTCTTGTCATTAAGATAATAACTTGCTCTACGATTTTTCCTGCCAAAGTGCATAACCTCACACTTTCCAGTATTGTATTCCATCTGCCAAATCTCTGCCCACTTACTTAGCCTGTCTATGTCCCCTTGCAGGTTTTTTATGTCCTCCTCACTCACTACTTTCCCTCCCATCTTAGTATCATCTGCAAACTTTGATATGTTACACTCGGTCCCCTCCTCCAAATCGTTAATATAGATTGTAAAGAGTTGGGGACCCAGCACTGACCCCTGCGGAACACCACTAGTTACTGATTGCCAGTCTGAGAACGAACCATTTATCCCAACTCTCTGCCTTCTGTTAGATAGCCAATCCTCTATCCATGCCAGAATATTACACCCAATCCCATGATTTTTTATCTTAAGCAATAATCTTTTGTGTGGCACCTTGTCAAATGCCTTTTGGAAGTCTAAATACACTACGTCCACTGGTTCCCCTTTATCCACCCTATATGTTGCTTCCTCAAAGAACTCCAGCAAATTTGTCAAACATGACTTCCCCTTCATAAAACCATGCTGACTTTGTCCTATTAAATTATGATTATCCAAATGTCCTGTTACTGTCTCCTTAATAATGGACTCCAAAATTCTACCTACCACAGATGTTAGGCTAACCGGTCTATAGTTTCCAGCCTTCTGTCTACTGCCCTTTTTAAATAAGGGTGTTACATTAGCAGTTTTCCAGTCTGCCGGGACCTTTGCTGAGTCCAGGGAGTTTTGGAAAATTATTACCAATGCATCCACAATCCCTACCGCCACTTCCTTCAAGACCCTAGGATGTAAGCCATCAGGTCCAGGTGATTTATCCGCCTTGAGTCCCATTATTTTACCGAGTACCACTTCCTTAGTGGTTTTGATCGTGTTTAGCTCCTCCCCCCCTGTAGCCCCCTGTTTGTCCAGTGTTGGGATATTCTTAGTGTCCTCTACTGTAAAGACTGATACAAAACACAGACCAGGGGCACTGAGTCACACTGACCAGGTGTACTGAGTCACACTGACCGGGGGGTACGGAGCCACACTGACTGGGGGTACTGAGCCACACTGACCAGGGCTACTGAGTCACACTGACGAGGGACAATGACTCACACTGACCTGGGATACTGAGCCACACTGACCAGGGGTACTGAGTTACACTGACCAGGGGTACTGTGTCACACTGACTGGGGGTAATGAGTCACAGTGACCAGGGGTACTGAGTCACACTGACAGGGGGTACTGAGCCACACTGACCAGGGGTACAGAGTCATCCTGACCAGGGAAACTGAGTCACACTGACCGGGGGTACTGAGTCACACTGACCGGGGGTACTGAGTCACACTGACCGGGGGTACTGAGTCACACTGACCGGGGGTACTGAGTCACACTGACCGGGGGAACTGAGTCACACTGACCGGGGGTAGAGAGTGACACTGACCGGGGGGTACAGAGTCACACTGACCAGGGGTACAGAGCCACACTGACCAGGGGTACTGAGTCACCCTGACAGTGGGTACTGAGTCACACTGAGCAGGGGTACTGAGTCATTCTGACCAGGTGCAGTGAGTCACACTGACCAGTGGTACTGAGCCACACTGACGGAGGGGTACTGAGTCACACTGACCGGGGGCACAGAGTCACACTGACCGGGGGTAGTGAGTCAAACTGACTGGGGGGGTACCGAGTCACACTGACAGGGGGTACTGAGTCACACTGACTGGGGGTACTGAGTCACACTGACAGGGGGCACTGAGTCACACTGACCGGAGGGTACTGAGTCACACTGACCGGCGGCTACTGAGTCACACTGACCAGGCGTACTGAGTTACACTGACCAGGGGTACTGAGTCACACTGACCAGGGGGTACTGAGTCACACTGACCAGGGAGGTACTGAGTCACACTGACCGGGAGTACTGAGTCACACTGACCAGGGTTACTGAGTCACACTGACTGGGGTTACTGAGTCACACTGACAGGGGTAGTGAGTCACACTGACTGGGGGAACTGAGTCACACTGACCGGGGGCACTGAGTCACACTGACCAGGGGGTACAGAGTCACACTGACCAAGGGTACTGAGTCAAACTGATCAGGGGTACGGAGCCACACTGACCAGGGGTACTGAGTCACACTGACCAGTGGTACTGAACCACACTGACGGGGGTACTCAGTCACACTGACTACTGGTACTGAGCCACCCTGATCGGGGGTACTGAGTCACACTGACCAGGGTGTACTGAGTCACACTGCCTGGGGGTACTGAGCCACACTGACCAGGGGTACTGAGTTACACTGACCGCTGGCACTGAGTCACACTGACCGGGGGTTACTGAGCCACACTGACCGGGGGTACTGAGCCACACTGAGCAGGGGTACTGAGTCATTCTGACCAGGTGCAGTGAGTCACACTGACCAGTGGTACTGAGCCACACTGACGGAGGGGTACTGAGTCACACTGACCGGGGGCACAGAGTCACACTGACCGGGGGTAGTGAGTCAAACTGACTGGGGGGGTACCGAGTCACACTGACAGGGGGTACTGAGTCACACTGACTGGGGGTACTGAGTCACACTGACAGGGGGCACTGAGTCACACTGACCGGAGTGTACTGAGTCACACTGACCGGCGGCTACTGAGTCACACTGACCAGGCGTACTGAGTTACACTGACCAGGGGTACTGAGTCACACTGACCAGGGGGTACTGAGTCACACTGACCAGGGAGGTACTGAGTCACACTGACCGGGAGTACTGAGTCACACTGACCAGGGTTACTGAGTCACACTGACTGGGGTTACTGAGTCACACTGACAGGGGTAGTGAGTCACACTGACTGGGGGAACTGAGTCACACTGACCGGGGGCACTGAGTCACACTGACCAGGGGGTACAGAGTCACACTGACCAAGGGTACTGAGTCAAACTGATCAGGGGTACGGAGCCACACTGACCAGGGGTACTGAGTCACACTGACCAGTGGTACTGAACCACACTGACGGGGGTACTCAGTCACACTGACTACTGGTACTGAGCCACCCTGATCGGGGGTACTGAGTCACACTGACCAGGGTGTACTGAGTCACACTGCCTGGGGGTACTGAGCCACACTGACCAGGGGTACTGAGTTACACTGACCGCTGGCACTGAGTCACACTGACCGGGGGTTACTGAGCCACACTGACCAGGGGTACTGAGTTACACTGACCGCTGGCACTGAGTCACACTGACCGGGGGTTACTGAGCCACACTGACCGGGGGTACTGAGCCACACTGACCGGGGGGTACCAAGTCACACGGGCCTGCAGGAACTGACCAGCGGTACTGAGTCACACTGGCCGGGGGGTACTGAGTCACACTGATCGGGGGTACTGAATCAGACTGACCGGGAGTACTGAGTCAGACTGACCGGGAGTACTGAGTCACACTGACCGGGGGGTACTGAGTCACACTGACCAGGGGTTCTGAGTTACACTGACCAGGGGTACTGAGTCACACTGACTGGGGGGTATTGAGTCATACTGACCAGGGGTACTGAGTCATACTGACCAGGGGTACTGAGTCACACTGACAGGGAGTAATGAGTCACAGTGACCAGGGGTACTGAGTCACACTGACAGGGGGTAATGAGTCACAGTGACCAGGGGTACTGAGTCACACTGACAGGGTGTACTGAGTCACACTGACCGGGGTATACTGAGTCACACTGACCGGGGGTACTGAGTCACACTGACTGGGGGTAATGAGTCACACTGACAGAGGGTACTGAGTCACACTGACTGGGGAACTGAGTCACACTGACCGCGGGTAGAGAGTCACACTATATAACAATTAAGAAGGACTCCGGAGTGGAGAGTTTAGTTGACGGCCATTTTATTTACAATGTGCTTCTTCACTCAATGCACTACATTTCCCATAGTGCATTGCAAATCACCACTATGGTAACCCATGTGGGACAATTCTAATACACATTCAAAATACACAACATATTTCCTCCCCCTTAAAATAGAATGTCCACAGAACAGAATAACTGAAAATGACTATAACTTTGGAAGAGAGGGTAGACTGCCTCTCCATTCCGCTAACCCTGGGGATTATTCTGCCCCATGCACACAGGTTAGCACTAACTGTAACTAAGGTGCTCTGGAGGCTGCCTTTCTCTTTGGGGGTAACGCCTAGTCTCAGGAGCAGGCTCTGGCTGGCTCTCCCGTGACCCTGCAGGCGTGGCTTCCTCCCTCGATGGCACAAGAGTGGATGGTGCCACCGTCTCAGGGTCGGACGACCAGTCCCTGCTGGAGCCCCCAGCAGGTCCTTGTTATGTTCATTAATAAATAGACATTCTTATTATGAACACAGCTAGCTTTTGCTAGTTACTTTATGGAGCACATGTGGACTTGTACAGCATCTTATAGAGGCTTCCATCTTGACTGCTGCCTTGTGGGTAGCCTAGCCTCATGGGTAATGTAGTCTTAATATAATATATAGCTGGGTAGTGTAGCCTTATATATACAGCTCTACGGCTCCACCTAGTGTCCACTATAGAATGACATGCTATTGATCACTACATCCCCCTTTCTTTGAGGTTTAACAAAATCAATATCAATCAACTTTCAAGAAAACAATAAAGATGATATCAGTAACACTTTTGTTCGTGCTCTATAAACATAAACATTTTCAAAACAGTCAACACATTTTCAAAGCTTTACATTGTACTCAAAGATAAAGTCTATCAGGCTCTTTTACTTCACGTGTGGATCTTCTCAACACGGGTAAGTCTGATGTGTCTTCATGAGATTGTTCTGGCGGTGAATGACAAGATGCAGTTGCAGCATTGTCATCAATCTGGTCTTGAATAGTCTCTTGTGTTTTTAGGAGGGAACGGCGGTTCCTCCTGAGAATCTGTCCTTCCTCAGTTCTAACAGTGTATGACCTTGGTCCTACTTCCTCAAGAACTGTAGCTTTCCGGTTCCATGCATCTGGATCCTCAATCCTGACAACATCATCCTTTGTCAATGGTTTTACAGTTTTGGATGACTTGTCATAGTATGATTTCTGTTTCAGCTTTAACAAATCAAATCAAAATCAAATCAAATCAACTTTTATTGTCATTGTTAGTGCACAAGTGTAGTACAACGAAATGTAGGCTTGCGGCTCCCGAGAGTGTACATTTAGATTAAGACATTTAAACATTCAACATACATTTGGCTTGTAGTATATTAACATAAACATAACCATAACCATAATAAAGTGCATTGGCAGATGTGCAGGCTTTAGAGTTTATTTGTGGAGTTCAGTAGGATGACAGCCCTGGGAAAGAAGCTGTTCCTAAATCTGGTCGTACGGGTGCGAATGCATCTGTAGCGTTTCCCAGATGGCAGGAGGGCGAACAGACTGTGGCTGGGGTAGGTAGGGTCTTTGATGATGGACCGTGACCTCCGTAGACAGTGTTTCTGGTATATGTGCTCTATGGTCGGTAGCCGGGTGCCGGTAATGCGTTGGGCAGTTTTGACTACCCGCTGCAGTTGAAGTCTCTGTCTCAGTTCCTCACTTTGCTGTTCTTTTGCACAGCAGGGTAGCGTGGTGCGCAACTTGCGACCCATTAGTAGTTCAGCAGGTGAAGAACCACAGTCTAAAGGTGAGGCTCGGTAGCTCAGCAGGGCGAGATAAGGATCAGACTTGCTTTCTGTCGCTTTCTTCAGTAGCTGCTTGAGAACTTGAACACCTTTCTCTGCCTTACCATTTGACTGAGCATACAAAGGACTGGATGTGATGTGCTGAAAGTCATAATGTGCTGCAAACTGTTGCCACTCCTTACAGTTGAAGCACGGACCACTGTCACTAACGGCAATCCTGGGAATTCCATGTCTGGCGAAGATGGATTTCACATGCATTATGACACTGCTTGCTGTGGTGCTTGAGAGCAGCGCCATCTCAGGATAGTTAGAATAGTAGTCAATCACTATTAGATAGTCTTTACCATTTAAATGAAAAAGGTCCATACCAACCTTTTGCCATGCTGCTGTTGGTATGTCAGCTACTATCATTGGTTCCTTTACTTGTTTGTTTTGGTGTTTCTGACATGTCTCACATTTGCCTATCATGTTCTCAATGTCCTTATTTATGCCAGGCCAATAAACAGTGTCTCTTGCTCTCCTTTTGCATTTTTCAATTCCGAGGTGTCCCTCATGAATCCTTTTGAGCATGTCTTGACGTAGAGCCTGTGGAATGACTATTCTGTTTTAGTAATAGTCCACTTGCGACACTCAATTCTGACCTTATGTGAAAATATTTTGGACAGGAACCTTTTGGCCAACCATGATGAATGTTCTCTAATACTGTTTGTAATACTGTATCTTTTACTGTTTCTTCTGCTATTTGCTTTGATTTTGTGTCTGACATGGGCAGCGTAGCAGTGACCATACTCACATGAACATCCACGTCTTCTTCAGTAGAGCTCACATGACTCATTGTGGGTGCTCGGGATAGTGCATCTGCTAACACTATGTATTTGCCTGGTGTGTAGATCAGTTCAAAGTCATATCTTTGCAGCTTCATCATGAGTCGTTGAATCCTTGGAGACATCTCATTCAGGTTTTTTTTTATGATGGCAACCAGAGGGCTGTGGTCTGTCTCAACTGTGAAGGTGGGAAGTCCATATATGTAGCCATGAAACTTTTCTAGTCCAACTACCAAGCCTAGACATTCCTTTTCAATCTGGGCGTATTGACACTCAGTATCAGTCATAGACCTGGAGGCATAGGCAACAGGCTTCCAGTCTGCCAATTGTAGTCGATTTTTTCTGTGAGTTTCAAATGCTCTGGTGTCTTCAAATTCTCCATGTCGCTTTTCACAATTTTCAGCAGATCTTCACCACCCTGGTACCATGTTATGTTCATTAATAAATAGACATTCTTATTATGAACACAGCTAGCTTTTGCTAGTTACTTTATTGAGCACATGTGGACTTGTACAGCATCTTGTAGAGGCTTCCATCTTGACTGCTGCCTTGTGGGTAGCCTAGCCTCATGGGTAATGTAGTCTTAATATAATATATAGCTGGGTAGTGTAGTCTTATACATACAGCTATATACAGCTCTACGGCTCCACCTAGTGTCCACTATAGAATGACATGCTATTGATCACTACAGTCCTTGATCCTCTGTTTCTTGGGTTACCTGTGGCGACTGTCTTGGCAGTAACTGGTCTACATGCCGTCTCCATGTTCGGTCGTCTCCGGTATGAAACGGGGCCCGTCTTTTGAATGACCGTAGCCAGGACCCACCGCTCCGGGGTGGTGTAGTTACGTGCGAGGACTTTGCCCCCCACCCCAAAGTGTCGTTCTTTGGACCTCTGAGCTCGTCTGCTGACTTGATCCTGCTGATTGGCGTGCACCACTGCTTCTGTGGACGTTGGCCTCAGCAGGTCAAGGCGTGTCCGTTGCTGCCTTCCCATGAGTAGGTAAGCAAGAGATGCTCCAGTCGCAGCATGAGGCGTGTTTCGGTATTTCAGCAAGAAAGCATTCAGGCGCTGCTTTAAAGGAGCATCACTTCTTGCCGCTTTCAACGCGCGTTTCAGCATTCTGACAAATCTCTCCGCCAATCCACTCGTGGATGGATGATAAGGCGCGGAGAACGTGTGCTGGATTCCATTGCTCTTGAGGAACTCCTCCATCTCCTGGGATGTGAACTGTGTTCCATTGTTGGTTACGATCTGCTCTGGCAGACCAAATCGCCCGAACATCTCTCTCAGAGTCTCAATGGTTTTCTCCGTAGTGGTAGTGGACATCACTGCAACCTCCGGCCATTTGGAATGGGAGTCCACCACGACCAGGAACATCGCTCCTTCCACTGGTCCCGCGAAGTCCAGATGGATCTGTTGCCACGGTGTCGCCGGCCATTCCCATGGATGCAGTGGCGCTGCTCTTGGCGTATCCCTGGTTGTCTCACATGATGGGCATGATTTCGCTTCAACTTCAATTTCATGATCCAGACCGGGCCACCAGAAGTAGCTTCGTGCCAGCTCCTTCATCCGGACAATACCACAATGTCCTGAGTGCAGCTCGCTGAGGACATGTTTCCGCAGCTTTGGTGGTATGATCACTCGCATGCCCCAAAGGAGGCATCCTGACATGACAGACAACTCCTTCCCTCTTGACAGGTAAGGTAGGAGCTCAGGTGGTGCGTCTGACACCCGTGATCCGTCTCCTCGCATCACTCGATCCAGCACCTTGGATAGCGTAGGGTCCACTCTGGTCTCTTTCTTGACCTGCCGGGCCGTGACAGGGGCATTGCTCACCATGTCAAAGTAGAAAATCTTCTGCTCACAGCCTTCAGAGGGCACAGGCAGCAGAAGTCTTGAGAATCCGTCCGCATTGCCATGTGCTGCTGACCTCCGGTATTTGATGTTGTAATTGTGAGCACTTAACATCAGCGCCCAGCGTTGCATCCTGCACGCTGCCAGGGAGGGTATTCCTGTGTGTGGACCAAAGATCGATATCAGAGGACGATGATCCGTCAGCAAGGTGAATTTCTTTCCGAACAAGTAGTGATGGAACTTTTTGATTCCAAAGATGATGCCCAAAGCCTCTTTTTTGATCTGCGGGTATTTCACCTCTGCCTTGCTCAGGGACCTTGACGCGAATGCAATCGGCTTCTCTTCGCCTGAGGGAAAGATGTGGGACACGACCGCGCCGACGCCATAAGGCGACGCGTCACAGGCCAGCTTCTTCTTCTTATCGTGTCCACGGACAGTCTATACATAGCCCAGCCAGAACTGGACACATTTTTGCGCCTTGTTGTTGGATTCGGCAAGATCTGCAACAGTGCAGGGTTCCTCTAACGATGGGCATTGCAGGAGATGTTGCATAGTCTGTGCCTCAGTTCCACATTCACAAGTTGTCGGGCTGGTTGAATATCCCCATTTGCTTAGTGACACCTTTGAGCAACCTACACCGGTCCTAAGTCTGTTAAGGCACTTCCAGATTGCCCAGTTGCAATTAGCTCCTGGGGGAAGGCTTTCATCAGGTAAAATTTCCATTGCTGGGGGTTGTTCAAGACTGGCGAGCCGGTCTTTCCACAAGGCGATGCGGGCTTCAGATGAGGTTGATTGTAATGGAACAACACTGTTCATGAAGCTCTTCCTTGACTTTAGGCGGCTGGGTGTAGGTGTATGACAATGCAGAGGGTGCCTCTCATCTGATGTTTGACGGAGTCGCTCTTTCTTGCTGGCTACCGTTCTTCTTATATCAGGGGGAGCGATACCCGCCAGGATATATAGGCTGTTGGTGTTTGTTGGTTTTAAGCAACCTGTGATAAATCGGCAGCTTGCATTCAGAACGGCATCCATCTTCTTGGCATGAGTAGACCTTTCCCATGCAGGGCAGGCGTATTCGGCAGTGGAATAGCAAAGAGCAAGTGCACTGGTTCGCAATGTTTTCGGGCTTGCTCCCCATCTTGTGTTAGTGAGCTTATTCAGGATGTTGTTTCGTGTGCTCACTTTTGCCTTTGTCTTCTCGATGTGGTTCTTGAAGGTGAGGCATCGGTCAAGGGTGACTCCTAAGTAGATAGGGTGCTCGCAATACGTCAGTGTTGCTCCACACCAGGTTACTTTTAACTGGCGTTTGGCTTCATGGTTTCTGAGGTGGAATGCACAAACTTGCGTCTTTGATGGGTTTGCACGACGGTGGTTTTCTTCATAGTAGGATTTTAGTCCCTCCAAGGCCTCAGAAAGCGTTTTCTCCACGGTGTTAAAATCAGTGCTTTGGGCAGTGACACATGTCATCAGCATATATGAAACGGCGTGTAACACCGTCTATAGGTTGGTCATTTGTGTAGATGTTGTACAGCAGCGGTGCAAGCACGCTTCCCTGAGGAAGGCCATTCTTCTGAATATGCCACCTGCTGCGCTTCCCACCTAGTTCAACATCGAACCGGCGATTTGGAAGCATGCTTTCTAACAGCTCAGTTAAGTGAATGTCTTTTGTCATCTCTAGAATCTTGCAGAGGAGACGTCTATGGTTCACTGTATCGTATGCTGCTGACAGGTCTACAAAAACAGCACCTGTTACCATCCATTGCTCAAAACCATCTTCGATGTGTCGTGTGAGGTTGAGCAGTTGGCTTGTTGTTGATTTGCCGGGGCGGAAACCTGCTTGCTCTGGAATGATCTCCTCATCTACAGTTGGTGCTATCCTATTGAGTATCAGGCGTTCAAACAGCTTATAGGTGTGGCAAAGCAGTCAAACTGGCCAAAAACTCTTAGGATCTGAGGGATCTTTTCCAGGCTTTAATAGTGCTATTACATGTGCCTTCTGCCAGATATTAGGTAGCTTGTGTGTTGCCAGACAGTGGTTGAACAATTGTAGGAGCAACTTCTTTGCTTGCTGTCCAAAATGCTTTATCTGCTCCGTTGCTATGTTGTCAAGACCAATTGCTTTCCCGTGTTTTAGATTAGATGTACCAGTTTCCAGCTCTTCCATGGTGAATGGTCGAGTGAAGCCAGGATCATCGCTGTACTTCTTCCTATCTAGTTGTGCTCTTGGTTGTTTCTTGTTGATTTTTCCATTTAGGAGCAACTGGTGTGCAACTTGGTTAGCAGACACATTTGGATGTTGGGCAGCTTTCTTGGGATCACCTCCAAGTTTGCGTATGAGAGACAATGCCTTCTTGCTGTTTTTTGTAAGATCTGTTGTCTCTATCAAGGTGTTCCAGGTGTTTTGACGTTCTTGAGAGATACTTAACATCACCCTCTCACCGGTAGATATTGTTTCCTCTGAGAAGGGGTCAGATTCAAACATTGAGACATACTCCCAGTAGAGTTCAGCATTCTCCTTGGTGAGACCAGGGATGTAGTGTACTCTGCAACCTCGGGGGATCTTCCTTCTAGCTGTTTTTTGGACAGCTTTTGCAAAGAGGTTGTAGTGCTCAGGTAGTGGTTTAATGCGTTTAGCCTTGCGGTCAAGTGCTCGTGTAAAACCGTTCCAATCGGCCGTCTTGAAGTTGAAGCGCCTTTTGAATGGTACGACGGTTGGTAACACTGCTGCATTTACCTGGATACCAATTTTTGTTGTGTCTGTGGTATTGGGTCTGTGACAAGCTTCTTGCAGAGGCCAGCGATGTCATTGCTGGCAATGGCAATGGCAAGATCTGGATTATATCTACGCTTCCAGCGGGCACTGTGGAAGGAGGATGGCAATTTAGGATCGTGGGTGAGACTAAGCTGGTTAGCGTCCATCCATTCTTCGACTGTTTCTCCATCGTTGTTAGTCTCCTTATACCCCCATTGGGTACTGTGGCTATTAAAGTCTCCAATGATGATCTGTGGTTTATTGTGCAGGTTGGGTACAGGGTTAGAGAAGCTGAAATCTGTGCCAGGTGGCTTGTACATTGAGGTCACTACTACTTTGCTCAGCTCTACGGTTAGAATTTCGATGTTGTCCTCCTCTGTTTTAGAAGTGGCTTCTACAACTGAACCAGCTCTAACAAATACAGCACTGCCATATTGTCGATGAGGTCTTTCAATAGCCAGGACCATTCCTGGTATTTTTGGGCGGTTGTTCTCGCTTCCTCTATGTGTCTCCTGCAGGCAGAGGACATCACACTCCAACTCATTGCATAATGTAGCGAGGATGTTTTGTTTAGCTATAGAGAACCCTTCAACATTAGCAGATATAACAGTCAATGCCGGTCTTGAAAAAGACCCGTGGATCTGACATCGACGACTACTTCCGTCTTCAGGCATGATGTTGGTACTTGATCAAACTAGCGGTACAAAATCGATGTATACACGACTTGCTGTGCGTGGTGGTGGTAGAATTGGTTGAAACAGGGCCACGACGTGAACGCTTCTACCTTGACCTTCTACAGGCTAGCTGAATCTGCAACGACGGGTCAAAGTGCGTCAACACTCTGGGGTCAGTCAAAGCTGCTTTGGCTTTCTTCAATGCAGCTTCGCACTCCTTCATCCACGCCCAGGCCTTGCCCTGACACAGCAACTCATGTAATGGCTTCAACAGTGATGCCAGCTGTGGAATAAACTTTCCGTAATAGTTATGGAGACCTAAGAATGACCGCAGCTGGCCGACATTTGTAGGTACAGGAGCGTCGGCAATGGCTTTCACTTTCGACGGTGCTGTGTGTAGGCCATCCGCGTCAATGACATGGCCTAGGTACTTCACTGATGGCTTGAAAAATTCACATTTGTCCTTGCGAACGCGTAAGCCATATTCTTCAAGTCTTCCCAGTGTCTTCGTCAGGTTCTGCAGATGCTCGTTGTCGTCCTTTCCTGTGACAAGGATATCGTCGAGATAACATTGTACCCCTGGAATGCCGCTTAAGATCTGGTCCATAGCCCGCTGAAACAATGCTGGTGCTGACGTTATACCAAAGGGTAGGCGGCAGTACCTGTAGAGGCCCTTGTGGGTGGTGATGGTGAGGTACTTCTGTGAGTCCTCTTCTACATGCATCTGCAAGTAGGCTTGGCATAGATCAATCTTGCTAAACTTCTGACTGCCTGCTAGACCCGCGAAAAGATCTTCAATGATGGGGAGGAGGTACTGTTTAGCTGAGAGCACAGGATTCACTGTTACTTTGAAATCTCCACATAAGCGAACCGTGCCGTCACTCTTCATCACTGGTACCACGGGCGTGGCCCACTCACTGTGCGAAACCGGCACCAGGACCCCTATCTTGACTAGACGCTCCAGGTCAGCCTCCACCTTTGGTCTGAGGGCGTAGGGAACGTTCCTGGCCTTCAGGAATCGTGGCTGGCTGTCAAGCTTCTCCTTGAGTTTGACCGTAATCCCCTTCATACTCCCCAATTCTCCGTCAAAGACAGCCGCATGCTTTGTCAACACTGCCGCTAGCCCCGCCTCTTCGACTGCAACCGCATTCACTTTTTTCCAATCCAGATGAATTTTCTCCAACCATGGCCTGCCCATCAGGAATGGATAGTCACCCTTGACCACGTAAACTGGCAGCATCACGGTTTGTCCATTGGGACTGTTTCCCCAGTGTAGGTCTTTAAGATGAGCTTGGCCGGCGTCAGTGATAGGTGGTTCAGTTTTTCTTTGAATAGCTTCTCTGAAATCAAGGAGACAGCGGCCCCCGTATCCAGCTCCATTTTGACCGGTATTCCCTCAAGTAGTGGAGTGACTCCATAGCCTGATGAGCCTCCATTCACCGTTAACACATGGAGATTCAGCTCCCCATCAGAGTCTGTGTCACTGTCTTCCTGTTCTTGTTTCACCATGTGTAGGTTTTTCTTTTTAGAACGCCAGTTGGATGTGTTTCCTTGTTTGTTTTTGTGTGTCTCTGTGTAGGATTGTTTGCTTTGCCCTTTACACACACGTTCAATGTGTCCTTTCTTTTCACATTTCCGACAGGTCAGGTCTTTACACCAGCAATCAGATGGCTGATGACCTGACCGTCCACATCTGTAACACTCTCTGGCGCCCCTTGCATGCTTATCCGGTGTAGCTGCTACCCTGTGCACTCTTGTTGCAGCCCCCAACAGCTGTGCATCTTTAGCTGCTAACTCCAGACACAGCGAGCTCCACTGCTGATTTAAGCGTCAGTTTTTCAGTCGTGAGCAAGCGCTTCTGTGTTGCTTCACATCTTAATCCACACACAAACCTATCACGGACAGTGTCATTTAGAGTTTCACCAAACTCACAATGCTCAGTTAGCTTCTTTAGCACTGCAACATATTCGGCTATGGACTCACCCTCCCCTTGGTTTCGTTTATGAAACCTGAACCTCTCGGCAATCAGCAGCAGCTTGGGTGCGAAATGTGTTTCCAAAACTTCCACAATCTGATCATATGTCTTAGCGCTGGGCTTATCCGGGTGCATCAAACTCCGTAACAAGCCAAATGTTTTTGCTCCGATCACACTGAGGAACGTCGCCACTTTCACGTCATCTTTAATGCCATTTGCAGTCATGAAAAATCCGAAACGCTCTGTATAAGCACTCCATTGCTTCGTCATTTCATCAAATGGTCCAAACGCTCCGGTTAGCATAGCCATTTTGCTATTTTTTTTTCTTTACAGTCCTTTTCCTCCACTTCGTTTCACTGTATCGTTACTCTCCCCCTTCTTATTTGTGTAACACACGAACCGCCACCTTTACGGGGCGATTGCATCAGCACTAAACTGCGGGCGCGCCATTAAGAAAAGACAGGAACTTCTTACTTTAAACATCACCGATTCCAGTGCAAAGTGATGCGCAAGTCCGCCATCCTCGTCGCCAGTTTTGTTGTGTCTCAAGGGGTTTTATAGCCTTACCTATATAACAATTAAGAAGGACTCCGGGGTGGAGAGTTTAGTTAATGGCCATTTTATTTACAATGTGCTTCTTCACTCAATGCACTACATTTCCCATAGTACATTGCAAATCACCACTACGGTATCCCATGTGGGACAATTCTAATACACATTCAAAATACACAACAGAGTCAAACTGACTGGGGGGGTACCGAGTCACACTGACCAGGTGTACTGAGTCACACTGACTGGGGGCACTGAGTCACACTGACCGGGGGGTACTTACTGAGTCACATTGACTGGGGTATACTGAGTCACACTGACCGGGGGTACTGAGTCACACTGACCAGCGGTACTGAGTCACTCTGGCCAGGGGGTACTGAGTCATACTGGCCAGGGGGTACTGAGTCACACTGACCAGGGGTACTGAGTCACACTGACCAGGGGTACTGAGTTACACTGACCAGGGGTACTGAGTCACACTGACTGGGGGGTACTGAGTCACACTGACCAAGGGTACTGAGTCAAACTGACCAGGGGTACGGAGCCACACTGAGCAGGTGTACTGAGTCACACTGACCGGGGGATACTGAGTCACACTGGCCGGGGGGTACTGAGTCACACTGACCAGCGGTACTGAGTCACACTGGCCGGGGGGTACTGCGTCACACACGCCGGGGGTACTGAGTCACACTGGCCGGGGGGTACTGAGTCACACTGACCAGCGGTACTGAGTCACACTGACCAGCGGTACTGAGTCACACTGACCAGTGGTACTGTGTCACACTGACCAGGTGTACTGAGTCACACTGACCGGGGGGTACTGAGTCGCACTGACCGGGGGGTACTGAGTCACACTGACCGGGAGTACTGAGTCACACTGACCAGGGTTACTGAGTCACACTGACCGGGGGTAATGAGTCACACTGACCGGGGGAACTGAGTCACACTGACCGGGGCAACTGAGTCACACTGGCCGGGGGAACTGAGTCACACTGGCCGGGGGGTACAGAGTCACACTGACCAAGGGTACTGAATCAAACTGCCCAGGGGTACTGAGTCACACTGACCAGGGGTACGGAGCCACACTGACCAGGGGTAATGAGTCACACTGACCAGTGGTACTGAGCCACACTGACGGGGGGTACTCAGTCACACTGAGTACTGGTACTGAGTCACACTGACCAGGGATACGGAATCACACTGACCGGGGAGTACTGAGTCACACTGACCGGGGGCACGGAGTCATACTGACTGGGTGTAGTGAGTCAAACTGACTGGGGGGGTACCGAGTCACACTGACTGGGGTTACTGAGCCACACTGAACGGCTTATACTGAGTCACACTGACCGGGGGTACTGAGTCACACTGACCGGGGGTACTGAGTCACACTGACCAGGTGTACTGAGACACACTGACCAGGGGGTACTTACTGAGTCACACTGACCGGGGTACTGAGTCACACTGACCGGCGGGTACTGAGTCACACTGACCAGGGGTACTGAGTTACACTGACCAGGGGTACTGAGTCACACTGACAGGGGGTACTGAGTCACACTGACAGGGGGTACGGAGTCACACTGACCGGGGGTACTGAGTCCCACTGACCAGGTGTACTGAGTCACACTGACCAGTGGTACTGAGACACACTGATCAGGTGTACTGAGTCACACTGACCGGGGGATACTGAGTCACACTCGCTGGGGGTACTGAGTCACACTGACCAGGTGTACTGAGTCACACTGACCGGGGGGGTACTGAGTCACACTGACCGGAGGGTACGGAGTAACACTGACCAGGGGTACTGAGTTACACTGACCAGGGGTACTGAGTCACACTGACCGGGGGGTACTGAGTCACTCTGACCAAGGGTACTCAGTCAAACTGACCAGGGGTACGGAGCCACACTGACCAGGCGTACTGAGTCACACTGACTAGTGGTACTGAGCCACACTGACGGGGGGTACTCAGTCACACTGACTACTGCTACTGAGCCACACTGACCGAGGGGTACTGAGTCACACTGACTGGGGGTACTGAGTCACACTGACCAGGTGTACTGAGTCACAGTGACCGGGGGGTACTGAGTCACACTGGCCGGGGGTACTGAGTCACACTGACCAGGTGTACTGAGTCACACTGACCGGGGGATACTGAGTCACACTCGCCGGGGGTACTGAGTCACACTGACAGGGGGTACTGAGTCACACTGACCAGGGGTACTGAGTCACACTGACCGGGAGGTACCGAGTCACACTGGCTGGGGGTACTGAGTCACACTGACCGGGGGTACGGAGTCACACTGACCGGGGGTACTGAGTCACACTGACCAGGTGTACTGAGTCACACTGACCGTGGGGGTACTGAGTCACACTGACCGGGGGTACGGAGTCACACTGACCAGGGGTACTGAGTCACACTGACCAGGTGTACTGAGTCACACTGATTGGGGGGTACTGAGTCACACTGGCCGGGGGGTACTGAGTCACACTTGCCGGGGGTACTGAGTCACACTGACCAGGTGTACTGAGTCACACTGACCGGGGGATACTGAGTCACACTCGCCGAGGGTACTGAGTCACACTGACGAGGTGTACTGAGTCACACTGACCGGCGGGTACTGAGTCACACTGACCAGGGGTACTGAGTTACACTGACCAGGGGTACTGAGTCACACTGACCGGGAGGTACTGACTCACACTGGCCCGGGGTACTGAGTCACACTGACAGGGGGAACTGAGTCACACTGACCAGGGGTACTGAGTCACACTGACCGGGAGGTACCGAGTCACACTGGCCGGGGGTGCTGAGTCACACTGACCGGGGGTACGGAGTCACACTGACCAGGGGTACTGAGTCACACTGACCGGGGGTACTGAGTCACACTGACCAGGTGTACTGAGTCACACTGACCGGGGGTACTGAGTCACACTGACCAGGTGTACTGAGTCACACTGACCAGGGGGGTACTGAGTCACACTGACCGGAGGGTACGGAGTAACACTGACCAGGGGTACTGAGTTACACTGACCAGGGGTACTGAGTCACACTGACCGGGAGGTACTGACTCACACTGGCCCGGGGTACTGAGTCACACTGACAGGGGGTACTGAGTCACACTGACCAGGGGTACTGAGTCACACTGACCGGGAGGTACCGAGTCACACTGGCCGGGGGTTCTGAGTCACACTGACCGGGGGGAACGGAGTCACACTGACCGGGGGTACTGAGTCACACTGACCAGGGGGTACTGAGTCACACTTGCCGGGGGTACTGAGTCACACTGACCAGGTGTACTGAGTCACACTGACCGGGGGATACTGAGTCCCACTCGCCGGGGGTACTGAGTCACACTGACGAGGTGTACTGAGTCACACTGACCGGCGGGTACTGAGTCACACTGGCCCGGGGTACTGAGTCACACTGACAGGGGGTACTGAGTCACACTGACCAGGGGTACTGAGTCACACTGACCGGGAGGTACCGAGTCACACTGGCTGGGGGTACTGAGTCACACTGACAGGGGGTACTGAGTCACACTGACAGGGGGTACTGAGTCACACTGACCGGGGGTACGGAGTCACACTGACCCGGGGTACTGAGTCACACTGACCGGGGGTACTGAGTCACACTGGCCGGGGGGTAATGAGTCACACTGACCGGGGGTACTGAGTCACACTGACCAGGTGTACTGAGTCACACTGACCGTGGGGGTACTGAGTCACACTGACCGGAGGGTACTGAGTAACACTGACCAGGGGTACTGAGTTACACTGACCAGGGGTACTGAGTCACACTGACCAGGTGTACTGAGTCACACTGACTGGGGGGTACTGAGTCACACTGGCCGGGGGGTACAGAGTCACACTTGCCGGGGGTACTGAGTCACACTGACCAGGTGTACTGAGTCACACTGACCAGGGGATACTGAGTCACACTCGCCGGGGGTACTGAGTCACACTGACGAGGTGTACTGAGTCACACTGACCGGCGGGTACTGAGTTACACTGACCAGGGGTACTGAGTCACACTGACCGGGAGGTACTGAGTGACACTGACAGGGGGTACTGAGTCACACTGACCAGGGGTACTGAGTCACACTGACATGGGGTACTGAGTCACACTGACCAGGGGTACTGAGTCACACTGACCGGGAGGTACCGAGTCACACTGACCGGGGGTACTGAGTCACACTGACCGGGGGTACGGAGTCACACTGACCGGGGGTACTGAGTCACACTGACCGGGGGTACTGAGTCACACTGACCAGGTGTACTGAGTCACACTGACCGGGGGTACTGAGTCACACTGACCAGGTGTACTGAGTCACACTGACCGGGGGGGTACTGAGTCACACTGACCGGAGGGTACGGAGTAACACTGACCAGGGGTACTGAGTTACACTGACCAGGGGTACTGAGTCACACTGACCGGTGGGTACTGAGTCACTCTGACCAAGGGTACTCAGTCAAACTGACCAGGGGTACGGAGCCACACTGACCAGGCATACTGAGTCACACTGACTAGTGGTACTGAGCCACACTGACGGGGGGTACTCAGTCACACTGACTACTGCTACTGAGCCACACTGACGGGGGGTACTCAGTCACACTGACTACTGCTACTGAGCCACACTGACGGAGGGGTACTGAGTCACACTGACCGGGGGTACTGAGTCACACTGACCAGGTGTACTGAGTCACACTGACCGGGGGGTACAAAGTCACACTGGCCAGAGGGTAATGAGTCACACTGACCAGTGGTACTGAGTCACACTGGCTGGGGGGTACTGAGTCACACTTGCCGGTGGTACTGAGTCACACTGATCAGGTGTACTGAGTCACACTGACCGGGGGTACTGAGTCACACTGATCAGGTGTACTGAGCCACACTGACCAGGCGTACTGAGTCACACTGACTAGTGGTACTGAGCCACACTGACGGGGGGAACTCAGTCACACTGACTACTGCTACTGAGCCACACTGACCGAGGGGTACTGAGTCACACTGACCGGTGTTACTGAGTCACACTGACCAGGTGTACTGAGTCACACTGACCGGGGGGTACTGAGTCACACTGGCCGGGGGGTAATGAGTCACACTGACCAGCGGTACTGAGTCACACTGGCCGGGGGGTACTGAGTCACACTTGCCGGGGGTACTGAGTCACACTGACCAGGTGTACTGAGTCACACTGACCGGGGGTACTGAGTCACACTGATGAGGTGTACTGAGTCACACTGACCGGGGGATACTGAGTCACACTCGCCGGGGGTACTGAGTCACACTGATGAGGTGTACTGAGTCACACTGACCGGCGGGTACTGAGTCACACTGACCAGGGGTACTGAGTCACACTGACCGGGAGGTACTGAGTCACACTGGCCGGGGGTACTGAGTCACACTGACAGGGGGTACTGAGTCACACTGACAGCGGATACTGAGTCACACTGACCGGGGGTACGGAGTCACACTGACCGGGGGTACGGAGTCACACTGACCGGGGGTACTGAGTCACACTGACCGGGGGTACTGAGTCACACTGACCGGGGGTACTGAGTCACACTGATCAGGTGTACTGAGTCACACTGACTGGGGGTACTGAGTCACACTGACCAGGTGTACTGAGTCACACTGACCGGGGTGTTACTGAGTCACACTGACCGGAGGGTACGGAGTAACACTGACCAGGGGTACTGAGTCACACTGACCAGGGCTACTGAGTCACACTGACCGGAGGGTACTGAGTCACTCTGACCAAGGGTACTTCGTCAAACTCACCAGGCGTACTGAGTCACACTGACCAGTGGTACTGAGCCACACTGACTGGGGGTACTCAGTCACACTGAGTACTGCTACTGAGCCACACTGACCGAGGGGTACTGAGGCATAGATACATAGATACATAGAAGATAGGAGCAGGAGTAGGCCATTCGGCCCTTCGAGCCTGCTCCGCCATTCAATGAGATCATGGCTGATCATCCAAATTCAGTACCCGGTCACTGCCTTCTCCCCATATCCCTTGATCCCTTTAGCCTTAAGAAATATATCCAACTCTTTCTTGAATATACTTAATGAACTGGCCTCCACCGTCCTCTGTGGCAGAGAATTCCACAGGTTCACTACTCTCTGGGTGTAGAAATTCCTCCTCATTTCAGTCCTAAATGGCTTACCCCTTATCCTTAGACTATGACCCCTGGTTCTGGACTCCCCGGCCATCAGAACCATCCTTCCTGCATCTAGTCTGTCCAGGCCTGACAGAATTTTATAGGATTCGATGAGATCCCCTCTCAATCTTCTAAACTCCAGTGAGTATAAGCCCAATCGACACAATCTCTCCTCATACGTCATTCCTGCCATCCCAGGTATCAGCCTGGTGAATCTTCGCTGCACTCCTTCCATGGCAAGAACGTCCTTCCTCAGGTAAGGCGACCAAAACTGCACACAATACTCAAGTCACACTGACCGGGGGTACTGAGTCACACTGGCCGGGGGGTAATGAGTCACGCTGACCAGCGGTACTGAGTCACACTGGCCGGGGGGTACTGAGTCACACTGGCCGGGGGGTAATGAGTCACACTGACCAGCAGTACTGAGTCACACTGGCCGCGGGGTACTGAGTCACACTGGCCGCGGGGTACTGAGTCACACTTGCCGGGGGTACTGAGTCACACTGACCAGGTGTACTGAGTCACACTGATCGGGAGTACTGAGTCACACTGACTGGGGGTAATGAGTTGCACTGACCGGGGGAACTGAGTCACACTGACCGGAGGAACTGAGTCACACTGGCTGGGGGCACTGAGTCACACTGACCGGGGGGTACAGAGTCACACTGACCAAGGGTACTGAGTCAAACTGACCAGGGGTATGGAGCCACACTGACCAGGTGTACTGAGTCACACTGACCGGGTGGTACTGAGTCACACTGGCAGTGGGGTACTGAGTCACACAAACCAGCGGTACTGAGTCACACTGACCGGGGGGGTGCTGAATCACACTCGCCGGGGGTACTGAGTCACACTGACTGGGGGTAATGAGTCACACTGACCAGGGGTACTGAGTCACACTGACCAGGGGTACTGAGTCACACTGACCAGGGGTACTGAGTCACACTGACTGGGGGTAATGAGTCACACTGACAGGGGGTAATGAGTTACACTGACCGGGGGAACTGAGTCACACTGACCGGAGGAACTGAGACACACTGGCTGGGGGCACTGAGTCACACTGACCGGGGGGTACAGAGTCACACTGACCAAGGGTACTGAGTCAAACTGACCAGGGGTATGGAGCCACACTGACCAGGTGTACTGAGTCACACTGACCGGGTGGTACTGAGTCACACTGGCCAGGGGGTACTGAGTCACACAAACCAGCGGTACTGAGTCACACTGACCGGGGGGGTACTGAATCACACTCGCCGGGGGTACTGAGTCACACTGACTGGGGGTAATGAGTCACACTGACCAGGGGTACTGAGTCACACTGACCAGGGGTACTGAGTCACACTGACCAGGGGTACTGAGTCACACTGACCAGGGGTACTGAGTCACACTGACTGGGGGTAATGAGTCACACTGACAGGGGGTAATGAGTCACACTGACAGGGGGTACTGAGTCACACTGGCCGGGGGTACTGAGTCACACTGACGGCGGCTACTGAGTCACACAGACCAGGGGTGCTGAGTCACACTGAACGGGTTACTGAGTCACACTGACCGGGGGATACTGTGCCACGCTGGCCGGGAGGTACAAAGTCACACTGGCCGGGTGTACTGAGTCACACTGACAGTGGGTACTGAGTCACACTGACTGGGTGTACTGATTCACACTGACCGGGGGGTACTGAGTCACACTGGCCGGGGGGTACTGAGTCACACTGACCAGCGGTACTGAGTCACACTGACGGGGGGTACTGAGTCACACTGACCAGGTGTACTGAGTCACACTGACCGGGCGTACTGAGTCACACTGACCAGGGGTACTGAGTTACACTGACCAGGGGTACTGAGTCACACTGACTGAGGGGTACTGAGTCACTCTGACCAAGGGTACTCAGTCAAACTTACCAGGGGTATGGAGCCACACTGACCAGGCATACTGAGTCACACTGACCAGTGGTACTGAGCCACACTGACGGGGGGTACTCAGTCACACGGTCTACTGCTACTGAGCCACACTGACCAGGGGTACTGAGTCACACTGACCGAGGGGTACTGACTCACACTGACCGAGGGGTACTGAGTCACACTGACCGGGGGTACTGAGTCACACTGACCAGGTGTACTGAGTCACACTGACCGGGGGGTACTGAGTCACACTGACCAGGTGTACTGAGTCAAACTGACCAAGGGTACTGAGTCAAACTGACCAGGGGTACGGAGCCACACTGACCAGGCGTACTGAGTCACACTGACTAGTGGTACTGAGCCACACTGACGGGGGGTACTCAGTCACACTGACTACTGCTACTGAGCCACACTGACCGAGGGGTACTGAGTCACACTGACTGGGGGTACTGAGTCACACTGACCAGGTGTACTGAGTCACAGTGACCGGGGGGTACTGAGTCACACTGGCCGGGGGTACTGAGTCACACTGACCAGGTGTACTGAGTCACACTGACCGGGGGATACTGAGTCACACTCGCCGGGGGTACTGAGTCACACTGACAGGGGGTACTGAGTCACACTGACCAGGGGTACTGAGTCACACTGACCGGGAGGTACCGAGTCACACTGGCTGGGGGTACTGAGTCACACTGACCGGGGGTACAGAGTCACACTGACCGGGGGTACTGAGTCACACTGACCAGGTGAACTGAGTCACACTGACCGTGGGGGTACTGAGTCACACTGACCGGGGGTACGGAGTCACACTGACCAGGGGTACTGAGTCACACTGACCAGGTGTACTGAGTCACACTGATTGGGGGGTACTGAGTCACACTGGCCGGGGGGTACTGAGTCACACTTGCCGGGGGTACTGAGTCACACTGACCAGGTGTACTGAGTCACACTGACCGGGGGATACTGAGTCACACTCGCCGAGGGTACTGAGTCACACTGACGAGGTGTACTGAGTCACACTGACCGGCGGGTACTGAGTCACACTGACCAGGGGTACTGAGTTACACTGACCAGGGGTACTGAGTCACACTGACCGGGAGGTACTGACTCACACTGGCCCGGGGTACTGAGTCACACTGACAGGGGGTACTGAGTCACACTGACCAGGGGTACTGAGTCACACTGACCGGGAGGTACCGAGTCACACTGGCCGGGGGTGCTGAGTCACACTGACCGGGGGTACGGAGTCACACTGACCAGGGGTACTGAGTCACACTGACCGGGGGTACTGAGTCACACTGACCAGGTGTACTGAGTCACACTGACCGGGGGTACTGAGTCACACTGACCAGGTGTACTGAGTCACACTGACCAGGGGGGTACTGAGTCACACTGACCGGAGGGTACGGAGTAACACTGACCAGGGGTACTGAGTTACACTGACCAGGGGTACTGAGTCACACTGACCGGGAGGTACTGACTCACACTGGCCCGGGGTACTGAGTCACACTGACAGGGGGTACTGAGTCACACTGACCAGGGGTACTGAGTCACACTGACCGGGAGGTACCGAGTCACACTGGCCGGGGGTTCTGAGTCACACTGACCGGGGGGAACGGAGTCACACTGACCGGGGGTACTGAGTCACACTGACCAGGGGGTACTGAGTCACACTGGCCGGGGGGGTACTGAGTCACACTTGCCGGGGGTACTGAGTCACACTGACCAGGTGTACTGAGTCACACTGACCGGGGGATACTGAGTCCCACTCGCCGGGGGTACTGAGTCACACTGACGAGGTGTACTGAGTCACACTGACCGGCGGGTACTGAGTCACACTGGCCCGGGGTACTGAGTCACACTGACAGGGGGTACTGAGTCACACTGACCAGGGGTACTGAGTCACACTGACCGGGAGGTACCGAGTCACACTGGCTGGGGGTACTGAGTCACACTGACAGGGGGTACTGAGTCACACTGACAGGGGGTACTGAGTCACACTGACCGGGGGTACGGAGTCACACTGACCCGGGGTACTGAGTCACACTGACCGGGGGTACTGAGTCACACTGGCCGGGGGGTAATGAGTCACACTGACCGGGGGTACTGAGTCACACTGACCAGGTGTACTGAGTCACACTGACCGTGGGGGTACTGAGTCACACTGACCGGAGGGTACTGAGTAACACTGACCAGGGGTACTGAGTTACACTGACCAGGGGTACTGAGTCACACTGACCAGGTGTACTGAGTCACACTGACTGGGGGGTACTGAGTCACACTGGCCGGGGGGTACTGAGTCACACTTGCCGGGGGTACTGAGTCACACTGACCAGGTGTACTGAGTCACACTGACCAGGGGATACTGAGTCACACTCGCCGGGGGTACTGAGTCACACTGACGAGGTGTACTGAGTCACACTGACCGGCGGGTACTGAGTTACACTGACCAGGGGTACTGAGTCACACTGACCGGGAGGTACTGAGTGACACTGACAGGGGGTACTGAGTCACACTGACCAGGGGTACTGAGTCACACTGACATGGGGTACTGAGTCACACTGACCAGGGGTACTGAGTCACGCTGACCGGGAGGTACCGAGTCACACTGACCGGGGGTACTGAGTCACACTGACCGGGGGTACGGAGTCACACTGACCGGGGGTACTGAGTCACACTGACCGGGGGTACTGAGTCACACTGACCAGGTGTACTGAGTCACACTGACCGGGGGTACTGAGTCACACTGACCAGGTGTACTGAGTCACACTGACCGGGGGGGTACTGAGTCACACTGACCGGAGGGTACGGAGTAACACTGACCAGGGGTACTGAGTTACACTGACCAGGGGTACTGAGTCACACTGACCGGTGGGTACTGAGTCACTCTGACCAAGGGTACTCAGTCAAACTGACCAGGGGTACGGAGCCACACTGACCAGGCATACTGAGTCACACTGACTAGTGGTACTGAGCCACACTGACGGGGGGTACTCAGTCACACTGACTACTGCTACTGAGCCACACTGACGGGGGGTACTCAGTCACACTGACTACTGCTACTGAGCCACACTGACGGAGGGGTACTGAGTCACACTGACCGGGGGTACTGAGTCACACTGACCAGGTGTACTGAGTCACACTGACCGGGGGGTACAAAGTCACACTGGCCAGAGGGTAATGAGTCACACTGACCAGTGGTACTGAGTCACACTGGCTGGGGGGTACTGAGTCACACTTGCCGGTGGTACTGAGTCACACTGATCAGGTGTACTGAGTCACACTGACCGGGGGTACTGAGTCACACTGATCAGGTGTACTGAGCCACACTGACCAGGCGTACTGAGTCACACTGACTAGTGGTACTGAGCCACACTGACGGGGGGAACTCAGTCACACTGACTACTGCTACTGAGCCACACTGACCGAGGGGTACTGAGTCACACTGACCGGTGTTACTGAGTCACACTGACCAGGTGTACTGAGTCACACTGACCGGGGGGTACTGAGTCACACTGGCCGGGGGGTAATGAGTCACACTGACCAGCGGTACTGAGTCACACTGGCCGGGGGGTACTGAGTCACACTTGCCGGGGGTACTGAGTCACACTGACCAGGTGTACTGAGTCACACTGACCGGGGGTACTGAGTCACACTGATGAGGTGTACTGAGTCACACTGACCGGGGGATACTGAGTCACACTCGCCGGGGGTACTGAGTCACACTGATGAGGTGTACTGAGTCACACTGACCGGCGGGTACTGAGTCACACTGACCAGGGGTACTGAGTCACACTGACCGGGAGGTACTGAGTCACACTGGCCGGGGGTACTGAGTCACACTGACAGGGGGTACTGAGTCACACTGACAGCGGATACTGAGTCACACTGACCGGGGGTACGGAGTCACACTGACCGGGGGTACGGAGTCACACTGACCGGGGGTACTGAGTCACACTGACCGGGGGTACTGAGTCACACTGACCGGGGGTACTGAGTCACACTGATCAGGTGTACTGAGTCACACTGACTGGGGGTACTGAGTCACACTGACCAGGTGTACTGAGTCACACTGACCGGGGTGTTACTGAGTCACACTGACCGGAGGGTACGGAGTAACACTGACCAGGGGTACTGAGTCACACTGACCAGGGCTACTGAGTCACACTGACCGGAGGGTACTGAGTCACTCTGACCAAGGGTACTTCGTCAAACTCACCAGGCGTACTGAGTCACACTGACCAGTGGTACTGAGCCACACTGACTGGGGGTACTCAGTCACACTGAGTACTGCTACTGAGCCACACTGACCGAGGGGTACTGAGGCATAGATACATAGATACATAGAAGATAGGAGCAGGAGTAGGCCATTCGGCCCTTCGAGCCTGCTCCGCCATTCAATGAGATCATGGCTGATCATCCAAATTCAGTACCCGGTCACTGCCTTCTCCCCATATCCCTTGATCCCTTTAGCCTTAAGAAATATATCCAACTCTTTCTTGAATATACTTAATGAACTGGCCTCCACCGTCCTCTGTGGCAGAGAATTCCACAGGTTCACTACTCTCTGGGTGTAGAAATTCCTCCTCATTTCAGTCCTAAATGGCTTACCCCTTATCCTTAGACTATGACCCCTGGTTCTGGACTCCCCGGCCATCAGAACCATCCTTCCTGCATCTAGTCTGTCCAGGCCTGACAGAATTTTATAGGATTCGATGAGATCCCCTCTCAATCTTCTAAACTCCAGTGAGTATAAGCCCAATCGACACAATCTCTCCTCATACGTCATTCCTGCCATCCCAGGTATCAGCCTGGTGAATCTTCGCTGCACTCCTTCCATGGCAAGAACGTCCTTCCTCAGGTAAGGCGACCAAAACTGCACACAATACTCAAGTCACACTGACCGGGGGTACTGAGTCACACTGGCCGGGGGGTAATGAGTCACGCTGACCAGCGGTACTGAGTCACACTGGCCGGGGGGTACTGAGTCACACTGGCCGGGGGGTAATGAGTCACACTGACCAGCAGTACTGAGTCACACTGGCCGCGGGGTACTGAGTCACACTGGCCGCGGGGTACTGAGTCACACTTGCCGGGGGTACTGAGTCACACTGACCAGGTGTACTGAGTCACACTGATCGGGAGTACTGAGTCACACTGACTGGGGGTAATGAGTTGCACTGACCGGGGGAACTGAGTCACACTGACCGGAGGAACTGAGTCACACTGGCTGGGGGCACTGAGTCACACTGACCGGGGGGTACAGAGTCACACTGACCAAGGGTACTGAGTCAAACTGACCAGGGGTATGGAGCCACACTGACCAGGTGTACTGAGTCACACTGACCGGGTGGTACTGAGTCACACTGGCAGTGGGGTACTGAGTCACACAAACCAGCGGTACTGAGTCACACTGACCGGGGGGGTGCTGAATCACACTCGCCGGGGGTACTGAGTCACACTGACTGGGGGTAATGAGTCACACTGACCAGGGGTACTGAGTCACACTGACCAGGGGTACTGAGTCACACTGACCAGGGGTACTGAGTCACACTGACTGGGGGTAATGAGTCACACTGACAGGGGGTAATGAGTTACACTGACCGGGGGAACTGAGTCACACTGACCGGAGGAACTGAGACACACTGGCTGGGGGCACTGAGTCACACTGACCGGGGGGTACAGAGTCACACTGACCAAGGGTACTGAGTCAAACTGACCAGGGGTATGGAGCCACACTGACCAGGTGTACTGAGTCACACTGACCGGGTGGTACTGAGTCACACTGGCCAGGGGGTACTGAGTCACACAAACCAGCGGTACTGAGTCACACTGACCGGGGGGGTACTGAATCACACTCGCCGGGGGTACTGAGTCACACTGACTGGGGGTAATGAGTCACACTGACCAGGGGTACTGAGTCACACTGACCAGGGGTACTGAGTCACACTGACCAGGGGTACTGAGTCACACTGACCAGGGGTACTGAGTCACACTGACCAGGGGTACTGAGTCACACTGACTGGGGGTAATGAGTCACACTGACAGGGGGTAATGAGTCACACTGACAGGGGGTACTGAGTCACACTGGCCGGGGGTACTGAGTCACACTGACGGCGGCTACTGAGTCACACAGACCAGGGGTGCTGAGTCACACTGAACGGGTTACTGAGTCACACTGACCGGGGGATACTGTGCCACGCTGGCCGGGAGGTACAAAGTCACACTGGCCGGGTGTACTGAGTCACACTGACAGTGGGTACTGAGTCACACTGACTGGGTGTACTGATTCACACTGACCGGGGGGTACTGAGTCACACTGGCCGGGGGGTACTGAGTCACACTGACCAGCGGTACTGAGTCACACTGACGGGGGGTACTGAGTCACACTGACCAGGTGTACTGAGTCACACTGACCGGGCGTACTGAGTCACACTGACCAGGGGTACTGAGTTACACTGACCAGGGGTACTGAGTCACACTGAGGGGTACTGAGTCACTCTGACCAAGGGTACTCAGTCAAACTTACCAGGGGTATGGAGCCACACTGACCAGGCATACTGAGTCACACTGACCAGTGGTACTGAGCCACACTGACGGGGGGTACTCAGTCACACGGTCTACTGCTACTGAGCCACACTGACCAGGGGTACTGAGTCACACTGACCGAGGGGTACTGACTCACACTGACCGAGGGGTACTGAGTCACACTGACCGGGGGTACTGAGTCACACTGACCAGGTGTACTGAGTCACACTGACCGGGGGGTACTGAGTCACACTGACCAGGTGTACTGAGTCAAACTGACCAAGGGTACTGAGTCAAACTGACCAGGGGTACGGAGCCACACTGACCAGGTGTACTGAGTCACACTGACCGGGGGGGTACTGAGTCACACTGGCCGGGGGGTACTGAGTCACACAGACCAGCGGTACTGAGTCACACTGGCCGGGTGGTACTGAGTCACACACGCCGGGGGTACTGTGTCACACTGACCAGGTGTACTGAGTCACACAGACCGGGGGTTACTGAGTCACACTGACCAGGGGGGTACTGAGTCACACTGACCAGGGGTACTGAGTTACACTGACCAGGGGTACTGAGTCACACTGACCGGGGGCTACTGAGTCACACTGACCGGGAGTACTGAGTCACACTGACCAGGGTTACTGAGTCACACTGACCAGGGGTACTGAGTCACACTGACCGGGGGGTACTGAGTCACACTGACCAGGGGTACTGAGTTACACTGACCAGGGTAACTGAGTCACACTGACTGGGGGGTACTGAGTCACTCTGACCAAGGGTACTCAGTCAAACTGACCAGGGGTACGGAGCCACACTGACCAGGCGTACTGAGTCACACTGACTAGTGGTACTGAGCCACACTGACGGGGGGTACTCAGTCACACTGACTACTGCTACTGAGCCACACTGACCGAGGGGTACTGAGTCACACTGACCGGGGGTACTGAGTCACACTGACCAGGTGTACTGAGTCACACTGACCGGGGGGTACTGAGTCACACTGACCAGGTGTACTGAGTCAAACTGACCAAGGGTACTGAGTCAAACTGACCAGGGGTACGGAGCCACACTGACCAGGTGTACTGAGTCACACTGACCGGGGGGGTACTGAGTCACACTGGCCGGGGGGTACTGAGTCACACAGACCAGCGGTACTGAGTCACACTGGCCGGGTGGTACTGAGTCACACACGCCGGGGGTACTGTGTCACACTGACCAGGTGTACTGAGTCACACAGACCGGGGGTTACTGAGTCACACTGACCAGGGGGGTACTGAGTCACACTGACCAGGGGTACTGAGTCACACTGACTGGGGGCTACTGAGTCACACTGACCGGGAGTACTGAGTCACACTGACCAGGGTTACTGAGTCACACTGACCAGGGGTACTGAGTCACACTGACCGGGGGTACTGAGTCACACTGATCAGGTGTACTGAGCCACACTGACCAGGCGTACTGAGTCACACTGACTAGTGGTACTGAGCCACACTGACGGGGGGAACTCAGTCACACTGACTACTGCTACTGAGCCACACTGACCGAGGGGTACTGAGTCACACTGGCCGGTGTTACTGAGTCACACTGACCAGGTGTACTGAGTCACACTGACCAGGGGGTACTGAGTCACACTGGCCGGGGGGTAATGAGTCACACTGACCAGCGGTACTGAGTCACACTGGCCGGGGGGTACTGAGTCACACTTGCCGGGGGTACTGAGTCACACTGACCAGGTGTACTGAGTCACACTGACCGGGGGTACTGAGTCACACTGATGAGGTGTACTGAGTCACACTGACCGGGGGATACTGAGTCACACTCGCCGGGGGTACTGAGTCACACTGATGAGGTGTACTGAGTCACACTGACCGGCGGGTACTGAGTCACACTGACCAGGGGTACTGAGTTACACTGACCGGGGGTACTGAGTCACACTGACCGGGAGGTACTGAGTCACACTGACAGGGGGTACTGAGTCACACTGACAGGGGGTACTGAGTCACAATGACCGGGGGTACTGAGTCACACTGACCGGGTGTACTGAGTCACACTGACCGGGGGTACTGAGTCACACTGACCGGGGGTACTGAGTCACACTGACCGGGGGTACTGAGTCACACTGATCAGGTGTACTGAGTCACACTGACCGGGGGTACTGAGTCACACTGACCAGGTGTACTGAGTCACACTGACCGGGGGGGTACTGAGTCACACTGACCGGAGGGTACGGAGTAACACTGACCAGGGGTACTGAGTCACACTGACCAGGGCTACTGAGTCACACTGACCGGAGGGGACTGAGTCACTCTGACCAAGGGTACTTAGTCAAACTCACCAGGGGTACGGAGCCACACTGACCAGGCGTACTGAGTCACACTGACCAGTGGTACTGAGCCACACTGACCGAGGGGTACTGAGTCATAGATACATCGATACATAGAAGATAGGAGCAGGAGTAGGCCATTCGGCCCTTCGAGCCTGCTCCGCCATTCAATGAGATCATGGCTGATCATCCAAATTCAGTACCCGGTCACTGCCTTCTCCCCATATCCCTTGATCCCTTTAGCCTTAAGAAATATATCCAACTCTTTCTTGAATATACTTAATGAACTGGCCTCCACCGCCCTCTGTGGCAGAGAATTCCACAGGTTCACTACTCTCTGGGTGTAGAAATTCCTCCTCATTTCAGTCCTAAATGGCTTACCCCTTATCCTTAGACTATGACCCCTGGTTCTGGACTCCCCGGCCATCAGAACCATCCTTCCTGCATCTAGTCTGTCCAGGCCTGACAGAATTTTATAGGATTCGATGAGATCCCCTCTCAATCTTCTAAACTCCAGTGAGTATAAGCCCAATCGACACAATCTCTCCTCATACGTCATTCCTGCCATCCCAGGTATCAGCCTGGTGAATCTTCGCTGCACTCCTTCCATGGCAAGAACGTCCTTCCTCAGGTAAGGCGACCAAAACTGCACACAATACTCAAGTCACACTGACCGGGGGTACTGAGTCACACTGACCGGGGATGCTGAGCCACACTGACCGGGGGGTACCGAATCACACTGGCCGGGAGGTACTGAGTCACACTGACCAGCGGTACTGAGTCACACTGACCGGGGTATGCTGAGTCACACTGACCGGGGGTACTGAGTCACACTGACCAGGTGTACTGACTCACACTGACCGAGGGGTACTGAGTCACACTGACCGGGGGTATTGAGTCACACTGGCCGGGGGTACTGAGTCACACTGACCGGGGGAACTGAGTCACACTGACCGGGGGAACTGAGTCACGCTGGCCGGGGGCACTGAGTCACACTGACCGGGGGGTACAGAGTCACACTGACCAAGGGTACTGAGTCAAACTGACCAGGGGTACGGAGCCACACTGAGCAGGTGTACTGAGTCACACTGACCGGGGGATACTGAGTCACACTGACCAGCGGTACTGAGTCACACTGGCCGGGGGGTACTGCGTCACACACGCCGGGGGTACTGAGTCACACTGGCCGGGGGGTACTGAGTCACACTGACCAGCGGTACTGAGTCACACTGACCAGTGGTACTGTGTCACACTGACCAGGTGTACTGAGTCACACTGACCAGGGGGTACTTACTGAGTCACACTCGCTGGGGGTACTGAGTCACACTGACCGGGGTACTGAGTCACACTGACCGGCGGGTACTGAGTCACACTGACCAGGGGTACTGAGTCACACTGGCCGGGGGTACTGAGTCACACTGGCCGGGGGTACTGAGTCACACTGGCCGGGGGTACTGAGTCACACTGACAGGGGGTACTGAGTCACACTGACAGGGGGTACTGAGTCACACTGACCGGGGGTACGGAGTCACACTGACCGGGGGTACTGAGTCACACTGACTGGGGGTACTGAGTCACACTGACCAGGTGTACTGAGTCACACTGACCGGGGGTACTGAGTCACAGTGATCAGGTGTACTGAGTCACACTGACCAGGGGATACTGAGTCACACTCACTGGGGGTACTGAGTCACACTGACCAGGTGTACTGAGTCACACTAACCGGGGGGGGTACTGAGTCACACTGACCGGGGGGTACTAAGTCACTCTGACCAAGGGTACTCAGTCAAACTGACCAGGGGTACGGAGCCACACTGACCAGGCGTACTGAGTCACACTGACTAGTGGTACTGAGCCACACTGACGGGGGATACTCAGTCACACTGACTACTGCTACTGAGCCACACGGACCGAGGGATACTGAGTCACACTGACCGGGGGTACTGAGTCACACTGACCAGGTGTACTGAATCACACTGACCGGGGGTACTGAGTCACACTGATCAGGTGTACTGAGTCACCCTGACCGGGGGATACTGAGTCACACTCGCCGGGGGTACTGAGTCACACTGATGAGGTGTACTGAGTTACACTGACCGGCGGGTACTGAGTCACACTGACCAGGGGTACTGAGTCACACTGACCGGGAGGTACTGAGTCACACTCGCCGGGGGTACTGAGTCACACTGACCGGGGGTACTGAGTCACACTGACCGGGGGTACTGAGTCACACTGACCGGGGGTACTGAGTCACAATGACCAGGTGTACTGAGTTACACTGACCGGGGGTACTGAGTCAAACTGACCAGGTGTACTGAGTCACACTGACCGGGGGTACTGAGTCACGCTGACAGGGGGTAATGAGTCACAGTGACCTGGGGTACTGAGTCACACTGACTGGGGGTAATGAGTCACTCTGACCGGGGGATACTGAGTCACACTGACCAGCGGTACTGAGTCACACTGGCCGGGGGGTACTGCGTCACACACGCCGGGGGTACTGAGTCACACTGGCCGGGGGGTACTGAGTCACACTGACCAGCGGTACTGAGTCACACTGACTAGTGGTACTGTGTCACACTGACCAAGTGTACTGAGTCACACTGACTAGGGGGTACTTACTGAGTCACACTGACCGGGGTATACTGAGTCACACTCGCTGTGGGTACTGGGTCACACTGACCAGGTGTACTGAGTCACACTGACCGGGGGTACTGAGTCACACTGACCGGGGGTACTGAGTCACACTGATCAGGTGTACTGAGTCACACTGACCAGGGGATACTGAGTCACACTCACTGCGGGTACTGAGTCACACTGACCAGGTGTACTGAGTCACACTAACCAGGCGTACTGAGTCACACTGACTAGTGGTACTGAGCCACACTGACGGGGGATACTCAGTCACACTGACTACTGCTACTAAGCCACACGGACCGAGGGGTACTGAGTCACACTGACCGGGGGTACTGAGTCACACTGACCAGGTGTACTGAGTCACACTGACCGGGGGGTACTGAGTCACACTGGCCGGGAGGTAATGAGTCACACTGACCAGCGGTACTGAGTCACACTGGCCGGGGGGTACTAAGTCACACTTGCTGGGGGTACTGAGTCACACTGACCAGGTGTACTGAATCACACTGACCGGGGGATACTGAGTCACACTCGCCGGGGGTACTGAGTCACACTCGCCGGGGGTACTGAGTCACAATGACGAGGTGTACTGAGTTACACTGACCGGCGGGTACTGAGTCACACTGACCAGGGGTACTGAGTCACACTGACCGGGGGTACGGAGTCACACTGACCGGGGGTACTGAGTCACACTGACAGGGGGTACTGAGTCACACTGACAGGGGGTACTGAGTCACACTGACCGGGGGTACGGAGTCACAATGACCAGGTGTACTGAGTCACACTGACTGGGGGATACTGAGTCACACTCGCTGGGGGTACTGAGTCACACTGACCGGGGGTACTGCGTCACACTGACCGGGGGTACTGAGTCACACTGACCAGGGGTACTGAGTCACACTGACCGGGGGTACTGAGTCACACTGACCAGGTGTACTGAGTCACAATGACCAGGTGTACTGAGTCACAATGACCAGCTGTACTGAGTCACACTGACCAGGTGTACTGAGTCACACTGACTGGGGGTACTGAGTCATGCTGACAGGGGGTAATGAGTCACAGTGACCTGGGGTACTGAGTCACGCTGACAGAGGGTAATGAGTCACAGTGACCTGGGGTACTGAGTCACACTGACTGGGGGTAATGAGTCACTCTGACCAAGGGTACTGAGTCAAACTGACCAGGGGTACGCAGCCACACTCACCAGGCGTACTGAGTCACATTGACCAGTGGTACTGAGCCACACCGACGGGGGGTACTCAGTCACACTGACTACTGCTACTGAGCCACACTGACCGAGGGTACTGAGTCACACTGACTAGGTGTACTGACTCACACTGACCGAGTGGTACTGAGTCACACTGACCGGGGGTACTGAGTCACACTGACCAGGTGTACTGAGTCACACTGACCGGGGGGTACTGAGTCACACTCGCCGGGAGTACTGAGTCACACTGACCAGGGGTACTGAGTCACACTGACCGGGGGTAATGAGTCACAATGACCGGGGGAACTGAGTCACACTGACCGGGGGAACTGAGTCACACTGGCCGGGGGCACTGAGTCACACGAACCGGGGGGGTACTGAGTCACACTGACCAAGGGTACTGAGTCAAACTGACCAGGGGTACGGAGCCACACTGACCAGGGGTACGGAGTCACACTGACCAGTGTTAGTGAGCCACACTGACCAGGGATACGGAATCACACTGACCGGGGGGTACTGAGTCACACTGACCGAGGGTACGGAGTCACACTGACTGGGGCTACTGAGTCACACTGGCCGGGAGGTACTGAGTCACAATGGCCGGGGGTACTCGGTCACACTGACCAGGGGTACTGAGTCACACTGACCGGGGGTACTGAGTCACACTGACCGGGGGGTACTGAGTCACACTGACAGGGGGTACTGAGTCACACTGACCGGGGATACTGAGCCACACTGACCGGGGGCTACTGAGTCACACTGACCAGCGGTACTGAGTCACACTGGCCGGGGGGTACTGCGTCACACACGCCGGGGGTACTGAGTCACACTGGCCGGGGGGTACTGAGTCACACTGACCAGCGGTACTGAGTCACACTGACCAGTGGTACTGTGTCACACTGACCAGGTGTACTGAGTCACACTGGCCGGGGGGTACTGAGTCGCACTGACCGGGGGGGTACTGAGTCACACTGACCGGGAGTACTGCGTCACACTGACCAGGGTTACTGAGTCACACTGACTGGGGGTAATGAGTCACACTGACCGGGGGAACTGAGTCACACTGACCGGGGGAACTGAGTCACACTGGCCGGGGGCACTGATTCACACTGACCGGGGGGTACAGAGTCACACTGACCAAGGGTACTGAATCAAACTGACCAGGGGTACTGAGTCACACTGACCAGGGATACGGAATCACACTGACCAGGGGTACTGAGTCACACTGACCAGTGGCACGGAGTCATACTGACCGGGTGTAGTGAGTCAAACTGACTGGTGGGGTACCGAGTCACACTGACTGGGGGTACTGAGCCACACTGAATGGCTTATACTGAGTCACACTGACCGGGGGTACTGAGTCACACTGACTGGGGTTCTGAGCCACACTGACCAGGGGTACGGAGTCATCCTGACCAGGGAAACTGAGTCACACTGACCGGGGGTACTGAGTCACACTGACCAGGTGTACTGAGTCACACTGACCAGGGGGTACTTACTGAGTCACACTGACCGGGGTATACTGAGTCACACTCGCTGGGGGTACTGAGTCACACTGACCGGGGTACTGAGTCACACTGACTGGGGGTAATGAGTCACACTGAACGGGGGGGTACTGAGTCACAGTGACCAGGGCTACTGAGTCACACTGACCAGGGCTACTGAGTCACACTGACCAGGGGTACTGAGTCACACTGACCAGGGGTACTGAGTCACACTGACCAGGGCTACTGAGTCACACTGACCAGGGGTACTGAGTCACACTGACAGGGGGAACTGAGTCACACTGACCGGGGGTAGAGAGACACACTGACCGGGAAATACTGAGTCACACTGGCCGGGAGGTACTGAGTCACACTGGCCGGGAGGTACTGAGTCACACTGGCTGGGGGTACTGAGTCACACTGACGGGGGGTACTGAGTCACACTGACCAGGGGTACTGAGTCACACTAAACGGGTTGCTGAGTCACACTGACCGGGGGCTACTGTGTCATGCTGGCCGGGAGGTACAGAGTCACACTGGCCGGGTGTACTGAGTCACACTGACAGAGGGTACTGAGTCACAATGACCGGGTGTACTGAGTCAAACTGACCAAGGGTACTGAGTCAAACTGACCAGGGGTACGGAGCCACACTGACCAGGTGTACTGAGTCACACTGACCGGGGGTACTGAGTCACACTGACCGGGGGTACTGAGTCACACTGACCGGGGGTACTGAGTCACACTGATCAGGTGTACTGAGTCACACTGACCGGGGGTACTGAGTCACACTGACCAGGTGTACTGAGTCACACTGACCGGGGGGGTACTGAGTCACACTGACCGGAGGGTACGGAGTAACACTGACCAGGGGTACTGAGTCACACTGACCAGGGCTACTGAGTCACACTGACAGGGGGTACTGAGTCACAATGACCGGGGGTACGGAGTCACACTGACCGGGGGTACGGAGTCACACTGACCGGGGGTACTGAGTCACACTGACCGGGGGTACTGAGTCACACTGACCGGGGGTACTGAGTCACACTGATCAGGTGTACTGAGTCACACTGACCGGGGGTACTGAGTCACACTGACCAGGTGTACTGAGTCACACTGACCGGGGGGGTACTGAGTCACACTGACCGGAGGGTACGGAGTAACACTGACCAGGGGTACTGAGTCACACTGACCAGGGCTACTGAGTCACACTGACCGGAGGGGACTGAGTCACTCTGACCAAGGGTACTTAGTCAAACTCACCAGGGGTACGGAGCCACACTGACCAGGCGTACTGAGTCACACTGACCAGTGGTACTGAGCCACACTGACCGAGGGGTACTGAGTCATAGATACATCGATACATAGAAGATAGGAGCAGGAGTAGGCCATTCGGCCCTTCGAGCCTGCTCCGCCATTCAATGAGATCATGGCTGATCATCCAAATTCAGTACCCGGTCACTGCCTTCTCCCCATATCCCTTGATCCCTTTAGCCTTAAGAAATATATCCAACTCTTTCTTGAATATACTTAATGAACTGGCCTCCACCGCCCTCTGTGGCAGAGAATTCCACAGGTTCACTACTCTCTGGGTGTAGAAATTCCTCCTCATTTCAGTCCTAAATGGCTTACCCCTTATCCTTAGACTATGACCCCTGGTTCTGGACTCCCCGGCCATCAGAACCATCCTTCCTGCATCTAGTCTGTCCAGGCCTGACAGAATTTTATAGGATTCGATGAGATCCCCTCTCAATCTTCTAAACTCCAGTGAGTATAAGCCCAATCGACACAATCTCTCCTCATACGTCATTCCTGCCATCCCAGGTATCAGCCTGGTGAATCTTCGCTGCACTCCTTCCATGGCAAGAACGTCCTTCCTCAGGTAAGGCGACCAAAACTGCACACAATACTCAAGTCACACTGACCGGGGGTACTGAGTCACACTGACCGGGGATGCTGAGCCACACTGACCGGGGGGTACCGAATCACACTGGCCGGGAGGTACTGAGTCACACTGACCAGCGGTACTGAGTCACACTGACCGGGGTATGCTGAGTCACACTGACCGGGGGTACTGAGTCACACTGACCAGGTGTACTGACTCACACTGACCGAGGGGTACTGAGTCACACTGACCGGGGGTATTGAGTCACACTGGCCGGGGGTACTGAGTCACACTGACCGGGGGAACTGAGTCACACTGACCGGGGGAACTGAGTCACGCTGGCCGGGGGCACTGAGTCACACTGACCGGGGGGTACAGAGTCACACTGACCAAGGGTACTGAGTCAAACTGACCAGGGGTACGGAGCCACACTGAGCAGGTGTACTGAGTCACACTGACCGGGGGATACTGAGTCACACTGACCAGCGGTACTGAGTCACACTGGCCGGGGGGTACTGCGTCACACACGCCGGGGGTACTGAGTCACACTGGCCGGGGGGTACTGAGTCACACTGACCAGCGGTACTGAGTCACACTGACCAGTGGTACTGTGTCACACTGACCAGGTGTACTGAGTCACACTGACCAGGGGGTACTTACTGAGTCACACTCGCTGGGGGTACTGAGTCACACTGACCGGGGTACTGAGTCACACTGACCGGCGGGTACTGAGTCACACTGACCAGGGGTACTGAGTCACACTGGCCGGGGGTACTGAGTCACACTGGCCGGGGGTACTGAGTCACACTGGCCGGGGGTACTGAGTCACACTGACAGGGGGTACTGAGTCACACTGACAGGGGGTACTGAGTCACACTGACCGGGGGTACGGAGTCACACTGACCGGGGGTACTGAGTCACACTGACTGGGGGTACTGAGTCACACTGACCAGGTGTACTGAGTCACACTGACCGGGGGTACTGAGTCACAGTGATCAGGTGTACTGAGTCACACTGACCAGGGGATACTGAGTCACACTCACTGGGGGTACTGAGTCACACTGACCAGGTGTACTGAGTCACACTAACCGGGGGGGGTACTGAGTCACACTGACCGGGGGGTACTAAGTCACTCTGACCAAGGGTACTCAGTCAAACTGACCAGGGGTACGGAGCCACACTGACCAGGCGTACTGAGTCACACTGACTAGTGGTACTGAGCCACACTGACGGGGGATACTCAGTCACACTGACTACTGCTACTGAGCCACACGGACCGAGGGATACTGAGTCACACTGACCGGGGGTACTGAGTCACACTGACCAGGTGTACTGAATCACACTGACCGGGGGTACTGAGTCACACTGATCAGGTGTACTGAGTCACCCTGACCGGGGGATACTGAGTCACACTCGCCGGGGGTACTGAGTCACACTGATGAGGTGTACTGAGTTACACTGACCGGCGGGTACTGAGTCACACTGACCAGGGGTACTGAGTCACACTGACCGGGAGGTACTGAGTCACACTCGCCGGGGGTACTGAGTCACACTGACCGGGGGTACTGAGTCACACTGACCGGGGGTACTGAGTCACACTGACCGGGGGTACTGAGTCACAATGACCAGGTGTACTGAGTTACACTGACCGGGGGTACTGAGTCAAACTGACCAGGTGTACTGAGTCACACTGACCGGGGGTACTGAGTCACGGTGACAGGGGGTAATGAGTCACAGTGACCTGGGGTACTGAGTCACACTGACTGGGGGTAATGAGTCACTCTGACCGGGGGATACTGAGTCACACTGACCAGCGGTACTGAGTCACACTGGCCGGGGGGTACTGCGTCACACACGCCGGGGGTACTGAGTCACACTGGCCGGGGGGTACTGAGTCACACTGACCAGCGGTACTGAGTCACACTGACCAGTGGTACTGTGTCACACTGACCAAGTGTACTGAGTCACACTGACTAGGGGGTACTTACTGAGTCACACTGACCGGGGTATACTGAGTCACACTCGCTGTGGGTACTGGGTCACACTGACCAGGTGTACTGAGTCACACTGACCGGGGGTACTGAGTCACACTGACCGGGGGTACTGAGTCACACTGATCAGGTGTACTGAGTCACACTGACCAGGGGATACTGAGTCACACTCACTGCGGGTACTGAGTCACACTGACCAGGTGTACTGAGTCACACTAACCAGGCGTACTGAGTCACACTGACTAGTGGTACTGAGCCACACTGACGGGGGATACTCAGTCACACTGACTACTGCTACTAAGCCACACGGACCGAGGGGTACTGAGTCACACTGACCGGGGGTACTGAGTCACACTGACCAGGTGTACTGAGTCACACTGACCGGGGGGTACTGAGTCACACTGGCCGGGAGGTAATGAGTCACACTGACCAGCGGTACTGAGTCACACTGGCCGGGGGGTACTAAGTCACACTTGCTGGGGGTACTGAGTCACACTGACCAGGTGTACTGAATCACACTGACCGGGGGATACTGAGTCACACTCGCCGGGGGTACTGAGTCACACTCGCCGGGGGTACTGAGTCACAATGACGAGGTGTACTGAGTTACACTGACCGGCGGGTACTGAGTCACACTGACCAGGGGTACTGAGTCACACTGACCGGGGGTACGGAGTCACACTGACCGGGGGTACTGAGTCACACTGACAGGGGGTACTGAGTCACACTGACAGGGGGTACTGAGTCACACTGACCGGGGGTACGGAGTCACAATGACCAGGTGTACTGAGTCACACTGACTGGGGGATACTGAGTCACACTCGCTGGGGGTACTGAGTCACACTGACCGGGGGTACTGCGTCACACTGACCGGGGGTACTGAGTCACACTGACCAGGGGTACTGAGTCACACTGACCGGGGGTACTGAGTCACACTGACCAGGTGTACTGAGTCACAATGACCAGGTGTACTGAGTCACAATGACCAGCTGTACTGAGTCACACTGACCAGGTGTACTGAGTCACACTGACTGGGGGTACTGAGTCATGCTGACAGGGGGTAATGAGTCACAGTGACCTGGGGTACTGAGTCACGCTGACAGAGGGTAATGAGTCACAGTGACCTGGGGTACTGAGTCACACTGACTGGGGGTAATGAGTCACTCTGACCAAGGGTACTGAGTCAAACTGACCAGGGGTACGCAGCCACACTCACCAGGCGTACTGAGTCACATTGACCAGTGGTACTGAGCCACACCGACGGGGGGTACTCAGTCACACTGACTACTGCTACTGAGCCACACTGACCGAGGGTACTGAGTCACACTGACTAGGTGTACTGACTCACACTGACCGAGTGGTACTGAGTCACACTGACCGGGGGTACTGAGTCACACTGACCAGGTGTACTGAGTCACACTGACCGGGGGGTACTGAGTCACACTCGCCGGGAGTACTGAGTCACACTGACCAGGGGTACTGAGTCACACTGACCGGGGGTAATGAGTCACAATGACCGGGGGAACTGAGTCACACTGACCGGGGGAACTGAGTCACACTGGCCGGGGGCACTGAGTCACACGAACCGGGGGGGTACTGAGTCACACTGACCAAGGGTACTGAGTCAAACTGACCAGGGGTACGGAGCCACACTGACCAGGGGTACGGAGTCACACTGACCAGTGTTAGTGAGCCACACTGACCAGGGATACGGAATCACACTGACCGGGGGGTACTGAGTCACACTGACCGAGGGTACGGAGTCACACTGACTGGGGCTACTGAGTCACACTGGCCGGGAGGTACTGAGTCACAATGGCCGGGGGTACTCGGTCACACTGACCAGGGGTACTGAGTCACACTGACCGGGGGTACTGAGTCACACTGACCGGGGGGTACTGAGTCACACTGACAGGGGGTACTGAGTCACACTGACCGGGGATACTGAGCCACACTGACCGGGGGGTACCGAGTCACACTGGCCGGGAGGTACTGAGTCACACTGACCAGCGGTACTGAGTCACACTGTCCGGGGTATGCTGAGTCACACTGACCGGGGGTACTGAGTCACACTGACTGGGGGTAATCAGTCACACTGACAGCGGGTACTGAGTCACACTGGCCGGGGTTTACTGAGTCACACTGACCGGGGGATACTGAGTCACACTGACCGGGGGTACTGAGTCACACTGACCGGGGGGTACTGAGTCACACTGACAGGGGGTACTGAGTCACACTGACCGGGGATACTGAGCCACACTGACCGGGGGGTACCGAGTCACACTGGCCGGGAGGTACTGAGTCACACTGACCAGCGGTACTGAGTCACACTGTCCGGGGTATGCTGAGTCACACTGACCGGGGGTACTGAGTCACACTGACTGGGGGTAATCAGTCACACTGACAGCGGGTACTGAGTCACACTGGCCGGGGTTTACTGAGTCACACTGACCGGGGGATACTGAGTCACACTGACAGTGGGTACTGAGTTAGACTGGCCGGGGGCACTGAGTCACACGAACCGGGGGGTACTGAGTCACACTGACCAAGGGTCAGTGTAACTCATTACCCCCAGTCAGTGTGACTCAGTAACCCTGGTCAGTGTGACTCAGTACTCCCGGTCAGTGTGACTCAGTAGCCCCCAGTCAGTGTAACTCAGTACACCTGGTCAGTGTGACTCAGTACCCCCGGCAAGTGTGACTCAGTGCCGAATGTCAGTGTGACTCAGTACCCCCGGCCAGTGTGACTCAAAGTGTGAGGTTATGCACTTTGGCAGGAAAAATCGTAGAGCAAGTTATTATCTTAATGGCAAGAAACTGGAAAGCACTGAAGTACAAAGGGATCTGGGGGTCCTGGTGCACGAAACTCAAAAGGTTAGTATGCAGGTGCAGCAAGTGATTAAGAAGGCCAGTGGAATGTTGGCTTTCATTGCTAGGGGGATAGAATATAAAAATAGGGAAGTATTGCTTCAGTTGTACAAGGTATTGGTGAGGCCGCACCTGGAATACTGCGTACAGTTTTGGTGTCCATACTTAAGAAAGGACATACTTGCTCTCGAGTCAGTACAAAGAAGGTTCACTCGGTTAATCCCGGGGATGAGGGGATGGACATATGAGGAGAGGTTGAGTAGATTGGGACTCTACTCATTGGAGTTCAGAAGAATGAGAGGCGATCTTATTGAAACATATAAGATTGTGAAGGGATCGGATCGGGTGGATGCGGGGAGGATGTTCCCGATGATGGGTGAAACTAGAACTAGGGGGCATAGTCTTAGAATAAGGGGCTGCTCTTTCAAAACTGAGATGAGGAGGAACTACTTCACTCAGAGGGTGGTAGGTCCATGGAATATGCTGCCCCAAAAAGCTGTAGAAGCTACATCATTACATAAATTTAAAACAGAAATAGACAGTTTCCTAGAAGTAAAGGGAATTAAGGGTTACGGGGAGCGGGCAGGAATTTGGACATGAGTCTAGGTTCGGATCGGTCATGGCCCTGTGGGTAGCGGGGCGGGCCCAGGGGCCGTGTAGCCTGATCCTGCTCCTATTTCGTGTGTCTAATTCTGTTAGATTCAGGAGATGGTACTGAGTCACTCTGGCCAGGGGGTACTGAGTCATACTGGCCAGGGGTACTGAGTCACACTGACCAGGTGTACTGAGTCACACTGACCAGGGGTACTGAGTTACACTGACCAGGTGTACTGAGTCACACTGACTGGGGGGTACTGAGTCACACTGACCAAGGGTACTGAGTCAAACTGAACAGGGGTACGGAGCCACACTGAGCAGGTGTACTGAGTCACACTGACCGGGGGATACTGAGTCACACTGGCCGGGGGCTACTGAGTCACACTGACCAGCGGTACTGAGTCACACTGGCCGGGGGGTACTGCGTCACACACGCCGGGGGTACTGAGTCACACTGGCCGGGGGGTACTGAGTCACACTGACCAGCGGTACTGAGTCACACTGACCAGTGGTACTGTGTCACACTGACCAGGTGTACTGAGTCACACTGGCCGGGGGGTACTGAGTCGCACTGACCGGGGGGGTACTGAGTCACACTGACCGGGAGTACTGCGTCACACTGACCAGGGTTACTGAGTCACACTGACTGGGGGTAATGAGTCACACTGACCGGGGGAACTGAGTCACACTGACCGGGGGAACTGAGTCACACTGGCCGGGGGCACTGAGTCACACTGACCGGGGGGTACAGAGTCACACTGACCAAGGGTACTGAATCAAACTGACCAGGGGTACTGAGTCACACTGACCAGGGATACGGAATCACACTGACCAGGGGTACTGAGTCACACTGACCAGTGGCACGGAGTCATACTGACCGGGTGTAGTGAGTCAAACTGACTGGTGGGGTACCGAGTCACACTGACTGGGGGTACTGAGCCACACTGAATGGCTTATACTGAGTCACACTGACCGGGGGTACTGAGTCACACTGACTGGGGTTCTGAGCCACACTGACCAGGGGTACGGAGTCATCCTGACCAGGGAAACTGAGTCACACTGACCGGGGGTACTGAGTCACACTGACCAGGTGTACTGAGTCACACTGACCAGGGGGTACTTACTGAGTCACACTGACCGGGGTATACTGAGTCACACTCGCTGGGGGTACTGAGTCACACTGACCGGGGTACTGAGTCACACTGACTGGGGGTAATGAGTCACACTGAACGGGGGGGTACTGAGTCACAGTGACCAGGGCTACTGAGTCACACTGACCAGGGCTACTGAGTCACACTGACCAGGGGTACTGAGTCACACTGACCAGGGGTACTGAGTCACACTGACCAGGGCTACTGAGTCACACTGACCAGGGGTACTGAGTCACACTGACAGGGGGAACTGAGTCACACTGACCGGGGGTAGAGAGACACACTGACCGGGAAATACTGAGTCACACTGGCCGGGAGGTACTGAGTCACACTGGCCGGGAGGTACTGAGTCACACTGGCTGGGGGTACTGAGTCACACTGACGGGGGGTACTGAGTCACACTGACCAGGGGTACTGAGTCACACTAAACGGGTTGCTGAGTCACACTGACCGGGGGCTACTGTGTCATGCTGGCCGGGAGGTACAGAGTCACACTGGCCGGGTGTACTGAGTCACACTGACAGAGGGTACTGAGTCACAATGACCGGGTGTACTGAGTCAAACTGACCAAGGGTACTGAGTCAAACTGACCAGGGGTACGGAGCCACACTGACCAGGTGTACTGAGTCACACTGACCGGGGGATACTGAGTCACACTGGCCAGCGGTACTGAGTCACACTGACGGGGGGTACTGAGTCACACTGACCAGGTGTACTGAGGCACACTGACCGGGGGTACTGAGTCACACTGACCAGGGCTACTGAGTTACACTGACCAGTCTTACTGAATCACACTGACTGGCGGGTACTGAGTCACTCTGACCAAGGGTACTGAGTCAAACTTACCAGGGGTGCGGAGCCACACTGACTAGGCGTACTGAGTCAAACTGACCAGTGGTACTGAGCCACACTGACGGGGGGTACTCAGTCACACGGTCTACTGCTACTGAGCCACACTGACCGGGGGTACTGAGTCACACTGACCGAGGGGTACTGAGTCACACTGGCCGGGGGCTACTGAGTCACACTGGCCGGGGGCTACTGAGTCAAACTGACCAGGGGTACGGAGCCACACTGACCAGGTGTACTGAGTCACACTGACCAGGGGGTACTGAGTCACACTGGCCGGGGGCTACTGAGTCACACTGACCAGCGGTACTGAGTCACACTGGCCGGGTGGTACTGAGTCACACACGCCGGGGGTACTGTGTCACACTTACCAGGTGTACTGAGTCACACTGACCAGGGGGTACTGAGTCACACTGACCGGGAGGGTACTGAGTCACACTGACCAGGGGTACTGAGCTCCACTGACCAGGGGTACTGAGTCACACTGACCGGGGGGTACTGAGTCACACTGACCGGGTGTACTGAGTCACACTGACCAGGGCTACTGAGTCACACTGACCAGGGGTACTGAGTCACACTGACCGGGGGGTACTGAGTCACACTACCAGGGGTACTGAGTTACACTGACCAGGGGTACTGAGTCACACTGACTGGGGGGTACTGAGTCACTCTGACCAAGGGTACTGAGCCACACTGACCAGGCGTACTGAGTCACACTGACCAGTGGTACTGAGCCACACTGACGGGGGGTACTCAGTCACACGGACTACTGCTACTGAGTCACACTGACCAGGTGTACTGTGTCATACTGACTGGGGGTACTGAGTCATACTGACCGGGGGAACTGAGTCACACTGACCGGGGGTAGAGAGTCTCACTGACCGAGGGGTACTGAGTCACACTGACCAGGGTTACTGAGTCACACTGACTGGGGGTACTGAGTCACACTGACCGGGGGAACTGAGTCACACTGACCGGGGGCACTGAGTCACACTGAACGGGGGGGACTGAGTCACACTGACCGGGGGAACTGTGTCACACTGACCGGGGGAACTGTGTCACACTGACCGGGGGCACTGAGTCACACTGATCGGGGGGGACAGAGTCACACTGACCGGGGTTACTGAGTCACACTGACCAGCGGTACTGAGTCACACTGGCCGGGGGCTACTGAGTCACACTCTCCGGGGGTACTGAGTCACACTGACCAGGTGTACTGAGTCACACTGACCAGGGGTACTGAGTCATACTGACCATGGGTAGTTAGTCACACTGACCAGTGGTACTGAGCCACACTGACCGGGGGTACTGACTCACACTGACCGGGGACTACTGAGTCACACTGACCGGGGGCACAGACTCACACTGACGGGGGTAGTGAGTCAAACTGACTGGGGGGGTACCGAGTCACACTGACCGGGGGTACTGAGTCACACTGACCAGGTGTACTGAGTCACACTGAACGGGGTATACTGAGTCACACTGACCGGGGCTACTGAGTCACACTGACTGGGGGTACTGAGCCACACTGACAGGGGGTACTGAGTCACACTGACCGGGGTATACGGAGTCACACTGACCGGGGGTACTGAGTCACACTGACCAGCGGTACTGAGTCACACTGGCCGGGGGGTACTGAGTCACACTGGCCGCGGAGACTGAGTCACACTGACCAGATGTACGGAGTCACACTAACCGGGGGGTACTGAGTCACACTGACCAGGGGTACTGAGTCACACTGACAGCGGGTACTGAGTCACACTGGCCGGGAGGTACTGAGTCACACTGACCAGGGGTACTGAGTCACACTGACAGGAGGTACTGAGTCACACTGACCGGGGGAACTGAGTCACACTGACCAGGGGTACTGAGTCACACTGACTGGGGGTAATGAGTCACGTTGACAGGGTGTACTGAGTCACACTGGCCGGGTGGTACTGAGTCACACTGGCCAGGGTTACTGAACCAAACTGACCGGGGATACTGAGCCACACTGACCGGGGGGTACCGAGTCACACTGGCCGGGAGGTGCTGAGTCACACTGACAGGGGGTACTGAGTCACACTGACCAGGGGAACTGAGTCACACTGACCAGGGGTACTGAGTCACACTGACCGGGGGTACTGAGTCACACTGACCGGGGGCTACTGAGTCACACTGACCAGGGGTACTGAGTCACACTGACAGGGGGTGCTGAGTCACACTGACCAGGGGAACTGAGTCACACTGACCAGGGGTACTGAGTCACACTGACTGGGGGTAATGAGTCACATTGACAGGGGGTACTGAGTCACACTGCCCGGGGGAACTGAGTCACACTGACCCGGGGTAAAGAGTCACACTGACCGGGGGGCTACTGAGTCAAACTGACCAGGGTTACTGAGTCACACTGACTGGGGGTAATGAGTCACACTGACAGGGGGTAATGAGTCACACTGACAGGGGATACTGAGTCACACTGACCGGGGGAACTGAGTCACTCTGACTGGGGGCACTGAGTCACACTGACCGGGGGGGACAGAGTCACACTGACCGGGGGTACTGAGTCACACTGACCAGCGGTACTGAGTCACACTGGCCGGGGGGTACTGAGTCACACTCGCCGGGTATATGAGTCACACTGACCAGGTGTACTGAGTCGCACTGACCAGGGGTACTGAGTCATACTGACCAGGGGTAGTGAGTCACACTGGTCAGTGGTACTGAGCCACACTGACCGGGGTGTACTGAGTCACACTGACCGGGGGTACTGAGTCACACTGACCGGGGGCTACTGAGTCACACTGACCTGGGGCACCGAGTCACACTGACAGGGTTAGTGAGTCAAACTGACTGGGGGTGTACTGAGTCACACTGACAGGGGGTACTGAGTCATACTGAACGGGGTATACTGAGTCAGAGTTCCTGGATGAGATTAAAGATGAGATTAAAGATCTAGATATTATCTTTTTACAGGAAACCTGGTGTAGAGGAGAAGGGCACACTGGCTGTCCCATTGGGTACACAGAGCTGGTGGTCCCCTCCAGTAAATTGCCAGGAGTAACCCAGGGCAGAGAATCTGGAGGCATACTGATTTGGATTAAAGCAGAGCTTTGGAATTACATTAAATTTATAAAAAAGGGCAAAAACCACTTATGGCTCAAAATTAAGGGGGGCATCATCTCTAGCATGAAAGATGTTTTCATTTGCACACTCTATATCCCCCCGACAGAATCCCCGTACTTCAAAGAGGACACCTTCTCCAACATAGAGAGGGAGATTATCCAATTCCAGGCCCAGGGAAATGTGTTGATATGTGGGGACCTCAACTCGAGAACGGGCGAAGAACCAGACTTCACCAATAATCATGGGAATAATTACATATTTGGGAATAACCACTTTGATCTCCCCTCCCATCCACACAGGCATAACTGCGACAAACAGACAAATGCTAACGGAAAACAGCTCCTGCAGCTCTGTCGAAGCCTGGGTCTGTACATTGTCAATGGTAGGATATTGGGAGACTTCTTAGGAAGATCCACATATTGCTCACCTCTTGGCTTCAGCACCGTCGACTATATGATTATGGATCTAGACCCATCCTCTTTCAGAACATTCACAGTCAAACCACAAACAACACTGTCAGATCACAGTCAAATTACTGCATATCTCGAAAGAACAGAAACAACCAACACAGAAACACAACCCAGTAAACTGTACAACATTAAAAAATCTTACAGATGGGCCAAAAACAGCACGGAAAAATACCAGAAAGCAATTAGCAATCAAACAACTCAAGCTCTCTTGGACACCTTTCTGGAAAATACATACACACACAATAAAGAAGGCGTAAACAGGGCAGTGAATAACCTAAATAATATTTTTGATAATTTGGCATCAATGTCAAACTTGAAAATTCGCAAGAACAAACCCAAAACAAAAAACTACGGAAAATAGTTTGACTCCGATTGCCAGAACATGAGGAAAAAACTCAGAAAAATATCAAACCAAAAACACAGACAACCAGAAAACGAGGAATTACGCCTTACTTATTGTCAGGCACTAACACAATACAAAAACACACTCAGAACCAAGAAAGAGCAGTATATTAAGAATACACTCATCTCCATTGAGGAATCCATTGATTCCAATTGTTTCTGGCACAACTGGAATACATTACACAAAAAACAACACGACGAATTGGCCATTCAAAACGGAGACACATGGGAAAACCATTTTGAAAAATTATACCAGAAAAACACACTAAGCCCAGAGCAATACCAAATATGCGAAAAACTGGCAAAGCTAGAATTTGCCATAAAAGATAACCAAAACCCGATAGACCCCATAATATCTGAAAAAGAGCTAATTGAAAAACTCAAGGACCTGTGACCAGGAAAAGCTTGCGGTGCAGACGGCATCCTAAGCGAGATGATTAAACACACGGACGATAAAATGAAATTGGCTATACTGAAACTCTTCAACTTGGTTCTGAGTGTCGGTTACTTCCCTGACATCTGGAACAAAGGACTCATAACGCCCATATACAAAAGTGGGGACACAGTTGACCCAAATAACTATCGAGGCATCTGTGTAAACAGTAACCCGGGGAAGGTTTTCTGTAGTATCATAAACAAAAGACTTATAAACTTCCTTGAGGAGCACAATGTCTTGAGTAAAAGCCAAATTGGATTCCTACCAAACTATAGAACATCAGATCATATCTTCACCCTACAGACCCTAATTGACAAACATGTTCATCAAAACAAAAGCAAAATTTTTGCCTGCTTTATAGATTTCCAGAAGGCTTTCGATTCCATCTGGCACGATGGTCTATTCTTGAAACTTATTGAAAGTGGTGTAGGGGGAAAAACATATGATATAATTCAATCAATGTATACAAACAATAAATGTGCAGTTAAAATTGGAGACAAACAAACAAAATACTTCCCACAGGGGCGTGGTGTGACGCAGGGCTCGCCCATCTCACTGACACTCTTTAATATTTACATAAATGAGTTGGCAAAACTACTTGAACAATCTACAGCACCCGGCCTCACCCTATATGAATCCAAGGTTAAATTCCTCCTCTATGCAGATGACCTGGTTCTGCTGTCACCAACTAAGGAGGGTCTACAGCAGAACCTGGATCTGCTGGAATCATTCTGTCAGACCTGGGCCTTGACAATAAACCCCCAAAAAACCAAAGTCCTTGTGTTCCAGCAAAGATCCAGACATCAGGGACCCAGAATAAATTTCACACTAGGAACAACTAAAATTGAACAAACCACTAACTACACATACTTGGGCTTAAAAATCAGCTCTACGGGAAATTTTCATCTGGCTGTGAATGAACTGAAAGAGAAAGCTAGAAGGGCTTTCTATGCCATTAAAAGATCAATCCAAATAGAAATCCCAATTAGCATTTGGCTCAAAATTTTTAAATCAGTAATTGAACCAATTGCACTCTATGGCAGTGAGGTGTGGGGACCGCTAACACAACAAGAATTTGCAAAATGGGACAAACACCCAATTGAGATCCTACATGCAGAATTCTGTAAAAGTATCCTCCGGACTCAAAGGAAAACCGTAAACAATGCATGCAGGGCAGAACTAGGCCAATATCCATTAATAATTACTATCCAAAAAAGAGCCACCAAATTTTGGAAACACCTAAAAATGAGCAACCCCCACTGCTATCATTACGAAGCCTTGAAATGCCAAGAGAGGACCATAAAGAAGAATACCCTCAGTCAACTAGTCCTGGGACTCAGTGAAGCAACCACTAACACTACTAACAATAACCAGCCCCAGGACAGTGACATCGTAGCACAGAGAATTCAACCCAACACAATTGTCACTAAGCAAAAGGAAAAATACCCGTCATATTGGGCAGAAACAACAAAAACCCAAAACAAACTCAATTGCTACTTGGCCCTAAACAGACAATACAACATGGCTGAATACCTGACCATGGTAAAGGATAGCAAACTGAGAAAAACCTTGACAAGGTACAGACTTAGTGAACATAGCCTGGCGATCGAAGAAGGCACACACAGACAGACCCGGCTGCCAAGAGAGGACAGGATATGCTCTCACTGCAGTCAGGGAGTGGTGGAGACAGAGATGCACGTCCTCACAGCTTGTGGAAAATATCAGGGCATCAGGGAGAATTTCTACCAAAAATTCACACAAATATGCCCTGAATTCAGAAATTTGAATGACGACCAAAAACTCCCATACCTACTAGGGGAACAGAGAAACTGTGTAACCTGAGTCACACTGACCGGGGGCACAGAGTCACACTGACGGGGGTAGTGAGTCAAACTGACTGGGGGGGTACCGAGTCACACTGACTGGGTGTACTGAGTCATACTGACCGGGGGAACTGAGTTACGCCGACCGGGGGTAGAGAGACTCACTGACCGAGGGGTACTGAGTCACACTGACCAGGTGTACTGAGTCACACTTACCAGGGGTAATGAGTCATACTGACCATGGGTAGTGAGTCACACTGACCAGTGGTACTGAGCCACACTGACCGGGGGTACTGAGTCACACTGACCGGGGGTACTGAGTCACACTGACCGGGGGTACTGAGTCACACTGACCGGGGGCTACTGAGTCACACTGACCGGGGGCACAGAGTCACACTGACGGGGGTAGTGAGTCAAACTGACTGGGGGGGGTACCGAATCACACTGACAGGGGGTACTGAGTCACACTGAACGGGGTATACTGAGTCACACTGACCGGGGGTACTGAGTCACACTGACCGGGGGCTACTGAGTCACACTGACCGGGGGCACAGAGTCACACTGACGGGGGTAGTGAGTCAAACTGACTGGGGGGGGTACCGAATCACACTGACAGGGGGAACTGAGTCACACTGAACGGGGTATACTGAGTCACACTGACCGGGGGCACAGAGTCACACTGACGGGGGTAGTGAGTCAAACTGACTGGGGGGGTACCGAGTCACACTGACTGGGGGTACTGAGTCATACTGACCGGGGGAACTGAGTCACACTGAATGTGGGGGACAGAGTCACACTGACGGGGGGTACTGAGTCAAACTGACCAGAGGTACGGAGCCAAACTGACCAGGTGCACTGAGTCTCACTGACCAGTGGTACTGAGGCACACTGACGGGGGGTACTGAGTCACACTGGCCGGGGGTACTAAGTCACATTGACCAGCGGTACTGAGCCACACTGATGGGGGGTACTGAGTCTCACTGACCGGGGGTACTGAGTCACACTGACAGGGGGTACTGAGCCACACTGACGGGGGTAGTGAGTCAAACTGACCAGGGGTAGTGAGTCACACTGATCAGTGGTACTGAGCCACACTGACCGGGGGCTACTGAGTCACACTGACCGGGGGCACAGAGTCACACTGACGGGGGTAGTGAGTCAAACTGACTGGGGGGGTACCGAGTCACACTGACTGGGGGTACTGAGTCATACTGACCGGGGGAACTGAGTTACACTGACCGGGGGTAGAGAGTCTCACTGACCGAGGGGTACTGAGTCACACTGACCAGGGTTACTGAGTCACACTGACTGGGGGTACTGAGTCACACTGACCGGGGGAACTGAGTCACACTGACCGGGGGAACTGAGTCACACTGACCGGGGGCACTGAGTCACACTGATCGGGGGGGACAGAGTCACACTGACGGGGGTTACTGAGTCACACTGACCAGTGGTACTGAGTCACACTGGCCGGGGGGTACTGAGTCACACTCGCCGGGGGTACTGAGTCACACTGACCAGGTGTACTGAGTCACACTGACCAGGGGTACTGAGTCATACTGACCATGGGTAGTGAGTCACACTGACCAGTGGTACTGAGCCACACTGACCGGGGGTACTGAGTCACACTGACCGGGGGTAGTGAGTCAAACTGACTGGGGGTAATGAGTCATGTTGACAGGGTGTACTGAGTCACACTGGCCGGGTGGTACTGAGTCACACTGGCCGGGTGGTACTGAGTCACACTGGCCAGGGTTACTGAACTACACTGACTGGGGATACTGAGCCACACTGACCGAGGGGTACCGAGTCACACTGGCCGGGAGGTACTGAGTCACACTGACCAGGGGTACTGGGTCACACTGGCCGGGAGGTGCTGAGTCACACTGACAGGGGGTACTGAGTCACACTGACCAGGGGAACTGAGTCACACTGACCAGGGGTACTGAGTCACACTGACCGGGGGTACTGAGTCACACTGACCGGGGGGTACTGAGTCACACTGACCAGGGGAACTGAGTCACACTGACCGGGGTTACTGAGTCATACTGACCAGGGGTACTGAGTCACACTGACTGGGGGTAATGAGTCACATTGACATGGGGTACTGAGTCACACTGCCCAGGGGAACTGAGTCACACTGACCCGGGGTAGAGAGTCACACTGACTGGGGGGCTACCGAGTCAAACTGACCAGGGTTACTGAGTCACACTGACTGGGGGTAATGAGTCACACTGACAGGGGGTAATGAGTCACACTGACAGGGGGTACTGTCACACTGACCGGGGGAACTAAGTCACTCTGACCGGGGGCACTGAGTCACACTGACCGGGGGGGACAGAGTCACACTGACCGGGGGTACTGAATCACACTGACCAGCGGTACTGAGTCACACTGGCTGGGGGGTAGTGAGTCACACTCGCTGGGGGTACTGAGTCACACTGACCGGGGGCTTCTGAGTCACACTGACCTGGGGCACCGAGTCACACTGACCGGGGTGTACTGAGTCACACTGACCGGGGGTACTGAGTCACACTGACCGGGGGCTTCTGAGTCACACTGACCGGGGGCTTCTGAGTCACACTGACCTGGGGCACCGAGTCACACTGACGGGGTTAGTGAGTCAAACTGACTGGAGGTGTACTGAGTCACACTGACAGGGGGTACTGAGTCACACTGAACAGGGTATACTGAGTCACACTGACCGGGGGCACAGAGTCACACTGACGGGGGTAGTGAGTCAAACTTACTGGGGTGGTACCGAGTCACACTGACTGGGGGTACTGAGTCATACTGACCGGGGGAACTGAGTTACACTGACCGGGGGTAGAGAGTCTCACTGACCGAGGGGTACTGAGTCACACTGACCAGGTGTACTGAGTCACACTTACCAGGGGTAATGAGTCATACTGACCATGGGTAGTGAGTCACACTGACCAGTGGTACTGAGCCACACTGTCCGGGGGTACTGAGTCACACTGACCGGGGGCTACTGAGTCACACTGACCGAGGGCACAGAGTCACACTGACGGGGGTAGTGAGTCAAACTGACTGGGGGGGGTACCGAGTCACACTGACAGGGGGTACTGAGTCACACTGAACGGGGTATACTGAGTCACACTGACCGGGGGTACTGAGTCACACTGAACGGGGTATACTGAGTCACACTGACCAGGGGCACAGAGTCACACTGACGGGGGTAGTGAGTCAAACTGACTGGGGGGGTACCGAGTCACACTGACTGGGGTTACTGAGTCATACTGACCGGGGGAACTGAGTCACACTGAATGGGGGGGAAAGAGTCACACTGACGGGGGGTAATGAGTCAAACTGACCAGAGGTACGGAGCCACACTGACCAGGCGCACTGAGTCTCACTGACCAGTGGTACTGAGGCACACTGACGGGGGGTACTGAGTCACACTGGCCGGGGGTACTAAGTCTCACTGACCAGCGGCACTGAGCCACACTGATGGAGGGTACTGAGTCTCACTGACCGGGGGTACTGAGTCACACTGACAGGGGGTACTGAGCCACACTGACCGGGGTTACTGAGTCACACTGACTGGGGGTAATGAGTCACACTGACAGTGGGTACTGTGTCTCACTGACCAGGTGTACTGAGTCATACTGACCGGGGTATACTGAGTCACACTGACCGGGGGTACTGAGTCACACTGACCAGGTGTACTGAGTCACACTGACCAGGTGTACTGAGTCATACTGACCGGGGTATACTGAGTCACACTGACCAGCGGTACTGAGTCACACTGACCAGGTGTACTGAGTCACACGGACCGGGGGAACTGAGTCACACTGACCAGGGGTACTGAGTCACACTGAGCGGGGGGTTCTGAGTCACACTGAGCAGGTGTAATGAGTCACACTGACTGGGGGGTACTGAGTCACACTGACAGTGGGGTACTGAGTCACACTGACGAGGGGTACGGAGTCACACTGACCAGTGGTGCTGAGCCACACTGACCGGGGGTACTGAGTCACACTGACCAGAGGGTACCGAGTCACACTGACCAAGGGTGCTGAGTCAAACTGACCAGGGGTAGGGAGCCACTTTGTTCAGGGGTACTGAGCCACACTGACAGGGGGTACTGAGTCACATTGACCAGGGATAGTGAGTCACACTGACCGGGGGTTACTGAGTCACACTGACAGTGGGGTACTGAGTCACACTGACCAGGGGTACTGAGTCACACTGACCGGGAGTACTGAGTCACACTTACCGGGGGTACTGAGTCACACTGACCGGGAGTACTGAGTCACACTGACGAGGGGTACGGAGTCACACTGACCAGGGGTACTGAGTCACACTGACCGGGAGTACTGAATCACACTTACCGGGGGTACTGAGTCACACTGACCGGGAGTACTGAGTCACACTGACGAGGGGTACGGAGTCACACTGACCAGGGGAACTGAGTCACACTGATCGGGGGTACTGAGTCACATTGACCAGTGGTACTGAGCCACACTGTCCGGGGGTACTGAGTCACACTGACCAGCAGTACTGAGTCACACTGGCCGGGGGTACTGAGTCGCACTGACCGGTGTTACTGAGCCACACTGACCAGGGGTACTGAGTCACACTGACCAGGGGTACTGAGCCACACTGACCAGGGGTACGGAGTCACATTGACCAGGGGTACTGAGTCACACTGACAGGGGGTACTGAGTCGCACTGACCAGGGGTACGGAGTCACACTGACCAGGGGTACTGAGTCACACTGACCAAGGGTACTGAGTCAAACTGACCAGGGGTAGGGAGCCACACTGATGAGGCGTACTGAGCAACACTGACAGGGGGTACTGAGTCATATTGACCAGGGATACTGAGTCACACTGACCGGGGGGAACTGAGTCACACTGACAGGGGGGTACTGAGTCACACTGACGAGGGGTACGGAGTCACACTGACCAGGGGTACTGAGTCACACTGACCGGGGGAACTGAGTCAAACTGACCATGGGTAGGGAGCCACACTGACAGGGGGTTACTGAGTCACACTGAGCAGGTGTAATGAGTCACACTGACCGGGGGGTGCTGAGTCACACTGACCGGGGGAACTGAGTCAAACTGACCGGGGGTACTGAGTCACACTGACCAGAGGGTACTGAGTCACACTGACCAGCGGTATTGAGTCACACTGACCAGGGGGTACTGAGTCACACTTACCAGGGGAACTGAGTTACACTGACCGGGGGTACTGAGTCGCACTGACCAGAGGGTACCGAGTCACACTGACCAAGGGTACTGAGTCAAACTGACCAGGGGTAGGGAGCCACATTGATCAGGGGTACTGAGTCACACTGACCAGCGGTATTGAGTCACACTGACCAGGGTGTACTGAGTCACACTTACCAGGGGAACTGAGTTACACTGACCGGGGGTACTGAGTCGCACTGACCAGAGGGTACCGAGTCACACTGACCAAGGGTACTGAGTCAAACTGACCAGGGGTAGGGAGCCACATTGATCAGGGGTACTGAGCCACACTGACAGGGGGTACTGAGTCACATTGACCAGGGGTTCTGAGTCATACTGACCATGGGTAGGGAGCCACACTGATCAGGGGTACTGAGCCACACTGACAGGGGGTACTGAGTCACATTGACCAGGGGTACTGAGTCATACTGACCAGGGGTACTGAGTCACACTGACCAGTGGTACTGAGCCACACTGACCGGGGGTACTGAGTCACACTGACCAGCGGTACTGAGTCACACTGACCGGGGGGTACTGAGTCACACTGACTGGGGGTACTCAGTCTTACTAACCAGGGGTACGGAGTCAAACTGATCAGGGGAACTGAGTCACACTGACCGGGGGTACAGAGTCACACTGACCAGGGGTACTGAGTCACACTGACAGGGGGTACTGAGTCACACTGACCAGGGGTACTGAGTCACACTGACCGGTGGGTAATGAGTCACACTGGCCGGGGGGTACTGAGTTACACTGACTGTGGGGTACTGAGTTACACTGACCGGAGTATACTGAGTCACACTGACCAAGGAGCAATGAGTCACACTGACCTGGGATACTAAGCCATACTGACCAGGGTTACTGAGTCACACTGACCGGGGGTACTGAGTCACACTGACCAGGGGTACTGAGTCACACTGACCGGGGGGTACTGAGTTACACTGACCAGGGGTATACTGAGTCACAGTGACCAAGGAGCAATGAGTCACACTGACCTGGGATACTGAGCCATACTGACCAGGGTTACTGAGTCACACTGGCCGGGGGTACTGAGTCACACTGACCAGGGGTCCTGAGTCACACTGATCGGTGGGTACTGAGTTACACTGACCAGGGGTATACTGAGTCACAGTGACCGAGGAGCAATGAGTCACACTGACCTGGGATACTAAGCCATACTGACCAGGGTTACTGAGTCACACTGGCCGGGGGTACTGAGTCACACTGACCAGGGGTGCTGAGTCACACTGACCGGGGAATACTGAGTCACACAGACCGAGGAGCAATGAGTCACACTGACCTGGGATACTGAGCCATGCTGACCACGGGTACTGAGTCACACTAGCCGGGGGTACTGAGTAACATTGACCAGGGGTACTGAATCACACTGGCCGGGGTACTGAGTCACACTGACCAGGGGTACTGAGTCACACTGACAGGGGCTACTGAGTCACACTGACCGGGGGTACTGAGTCACACTGACCAGCGGTACTGAGTCACACTGGCCGGGGGTTCTGAGTCACACTGACCAGGGCTACTGAGTCATACTGACCAGGGGCATTGAGTCACACTGACTAGGGGTACTGAGTCACATTGACCGGGGGGTACTGAGTCACACTGACCAGGGCTACGGAGTCACACTGACCAGGGGTACTGAGTCACACTGACCGGGTGCTACTGAGTCACACTGACCAGGGGTACTGAGTCACACTGACCGGGGGGTACTGAGTCACACTGGCCGGGTGGTGCTGAGTCACACTGGCCGGGGGTACTGAACCACACTGAACGGGGATACTTAGCCACACTGACCGGGAGGTACCGAGTCACACTGGCCGGGAGGTGCTGAATCACACTGACCAGGGGTACTGAGTCACACTGACCAGGGGAGCTGAGTCACACTGACAAGGGGTACCGAGTCACACTGACCGGGGGTACTTAGTCACACTGACCGGGGGTTACTGAGTCACACTGACCAGGGGTACTGAGTCACACTGACCAGGGGAGCTGAGTCACACTGACCAGGGGTACTGAGTCACACTGACCGGGGCTACTGAGTCACACTGACCGTGGGGTTCTGAGTCACACTGACAGGGGGTACTGAGTCACACTGAGCAGGTGTACGGAGTCACACTAACCTGGGGGTACTCAGTCACACTGACCAGGGGTACCGAGTCACACAAACCAGGGCTACTGAGTCATACTGACCAGGAGCATAGAGTCAGACTGACTAGGGGTACTGACTCACACTGACCGGGGGGTACTGAGTCACACTGACCAGGGGTACTGAGTCACACTGGCCGGGGGTACTGAACCACACTGAACGGGGATACTTAGCCACACTGACCGGGAGGTACCGAGTCACACTGGCCGGGAGGTGCTGAATCACACTGACCAGGGGTACTGAGTCACACTGACCAGGGGAGCTGAGTCACACTGACAAGGGGTACCGAGTCACACTGACCGGGGGTACTTAGTCACACTGACCGGGGGTTACTGAGTCACACTGACCAGGGGTACTGAGTCACACTGACCAGGGGAGCTGAGTCACACTGACCAGGGGTACTGAGTCACACTGACCGGGGCTACTGAGTCACACTGACCGTGGGGTTCTGAGTCACACTGACAGGGGGTACTGAGTCACACTGAGCAGGTGTACGGAGTCACACTAACCTGGGGGTACTCAGTCACACTGACCAGGGGTACCGAGTCACACAAACCAGGGCTACTGAGTCATACTGACCAGGAGCATAGAGTCAGACTGACTAGGGGTACTGACTCACACTGACCGGGGGGTACTGAGTCACACTGACCAGGGGTACTGAGTCACACTGGCCGGGGGTACTGAACCACACTGAACGGGGATACTTAGCCACACTGACCGGGAGGTACCGAGTCACACTGGCCGGGAGGTGCTGAATCACACTGACCAGGGGTACTGAGTCACACTGACCAGGGGAGCTGAGTCACACTGACAAGGGGTACCGAGTCACACTGACCGGGGGTACTTAGTCACACTGACCGGGGGTTACTGAGTCACACTGACCAGGGGTACTGAGTCACACTGACCAGGGGAGCTGAGTCACACTGACCAGGGGTACTGAGTCACACTGACCGGGGCTACTGAGTCACACTGACCGTGGGGTTCTGAGTCACACTGACAGGGGGTACTGAGTCACACTGAGCAGGTGTACGGAGTCACACTAACCTGGGGGTACTCAGTCACACTGACCAGGGGTACCGAGTCACACAAACCAGGGCTACTGAGTCATACTGACCAGGAGCATAGAGTCAGACTGACTAGGGGTACTGAGTCACACTGACCGGGGGGTACTGAGTCACACTGACCAGGGGTACTGAGTCACACTGACAGGGGGTACTGAGTCGCACTGACCAGGGGTACGGTGTCACACTGACTGGGGGTACTGAGCCACACTGGCCGGGGGGCACTGAGTCACACTCGCCGGGGATACTGAGTCAAACTTACCAGGTGTACTGAGTCACACTGACAGGGGGGTACTGAGTCACACTGACCAGGTGTAATGAGTCACACTGACTGGGGGTAATGAGTCACACTTACCAGGTGTACTGAGTCACACTGACCGGGAGTACTGAGTCACACTGACGAGGGGTACGGAGTCACACTGACCAAGGGAACTGAGTCACACTGATCGGGGGTACTGAGTCACATTGACCAGTGGTACTGAGCCACACTGACCGGGGGTACTGAGTCACACTGACCAGCGGTAGTGAGTCACACTGGCCGGGGGGCTACTGAGTCACACTGGCCGGGGGTACTGAGTCACACTGACCAGGGGTACTGAGTCACACTGACCACGGGTCCTGAGTCACACTGACCGGGGGGTACCGAGTCACACTGGTCGGGAGGTACTGAGTCACACTGAATAGCGGTATTGAGTCACACTGGCCGGGGGGCACTGAGTCACACTCGCCGGGGGTAGTGAGTCACACTGACCAGGTGTACTGAGTCACACTGACAGGGGGGTACTGAGTCACACTGAGCAGGTGTAATGAGTCACACTGACTGGGGGGTACTGAGGCACACTGACAGTGGGGTACTGAGTCACACTGACCAGAGGGTACCGAGTCACACTGACCAATGGTACTGAGTCAAACTGACCAGGGGTAGGGGGCCACACTGATCAGGGGTACTGAGCCACACTGACAGGGGATACTGAGTCACATTGACCAGGGGTACTGAGTCACACTGACCGGGGGGGTACTGAGTCACACTGGCCGGGGGTACTGAGTCACACTGACCAGCGGTATTGAGTCACACTGGCCGGGGGGCACTGAGTCACACTCGTCGGGGATACTGAGTCACACTGACCAGGTGTACTGAGTCACACTGACAGGGGGTTACTGAGTCACACTGGGCAGGTGTAATGAGTCACACTGACCGGGGGGTACTGAGTCACACTGACAGTGGGGTACTGAGTCACACTGACCAGGTGTAATGAGTCACACTGACTGGGGGTAATGAGTCACACTTACCAGGGGTACTGAGTCACACTGACCGGGAGTACTGAGTCACACTGATGAAGGGTACGGAGTCACACTGACCAGGGGAACTGAGTCACACTGATCGGGGGTACTGAGTCACATTGACCAGCGGTAGTGAGTCACACTGGCCGGGGGTACTGAGTCACACTGACCGGGGGTACTGAGCCACACTGACCAGGGGTACTGAGTCACACTGACCAGGGGTACTGAGCCACACTGACCAGCGGTACGGAGTCACACTGACCAGGGGTACTGAGTGATGCGCTATCAATTACTCAAAAGACTGAGGTTAAGCGAGTAACTAACAGACTTTTATTAACAAGAGAATGAAGCTGTGCCTCGAGTGGTCGACCAGTCCAGAATACAGAGGGACTGTGGAGCAGTCACCTTTATACCTGGACTCGTGGGAGGAGTCAGCTGAGGCATGTACAGACATGTACACAGTGGAATACAAACACGCACACAGGCAGTGTTGAGTCTGTGTGTCACAGTTATGCTTATGATCAATCACTGGACACAGACAACAAGAATAACTTTTAACAGGTCTTTACTATTCGGAGGTCAGGGCTGAACTGCCCAGCAAATCCCTACACAACACTTATATGCCGGTGTGGTCACCACCGGTATTACAGTATACAGCAACCAAGAGAAAGTAGTGCATCTCTTAAGGTAGTTCTCTTAAGGTGGAACAGGTTACATACACCAGAATCCTCCCTTTTTAGCTTAACAGTTATATCCCCATTTAACATAACATAATATAACATATATATATATACAACTTCATGCAAAACAGTTCAAAGATTCAGTCTCTGAGGAGGCCTCCTGATTCGAGTTGGATAACGCCTTTCAGGGGTCTCTGATTCTCGTTGCTGGGGTGACTCATCTAGTTGGTCTCTTATGGATTGGACATCATCATCAGGTACATTCACTTCTGAGGTAGATGCTTCAGGTTCACTAACTTCTTCCACGGTTGTCTCTGCCGTAACCATGGGTTCGACCCTTGTTCTCGATTCTACCAGTTGGTCGGCATGGCGCCGTATTACATTTTCACCAATATCTACTGTGTACATCAGGGGTCCTTGTCTGGCCCTAATTGTTCCAGATTGCCATTTCTCGTTTTTATAGTCCCTGGCTAACACTGGTTGTCCTATTTCGAAACTCCAAGTGGTCTTGTTATTTATATGCTGGAACTGTCTGTTTTCAACTTCCCTCCGCACATTTGGTTTTAACAAGTCCAACCTGGACCGCAACCTCCTGTTATAGAACATCATGGCAGGACTTTGGTTTGTCACTGCATGAGTGGCGTTTCAATATGCCAGTAGTAATTTGTCCACCTTGTGTTGTAGTGGAATCTGATCTTCGCTCATGGCCTTTACTGCTTTTTTGAACGTTTGTACAAATCTCTCGGCCAACCCGTTTGTAGCCGGATGATATGGGGCAGAGGTATAATGTTTCACCCCATTCTTCTTCATGAATTTCTGGAATTCTTCTGACACGAACTGCGGTCCGTTGTCTGAACATATTTGTTCTGGCAATCCATTTCTTGCAAATATCGTTCTTAGCACCGTGATCGTCTTTTCCGAGGTAGTGGTAGTCATCTTAATCACTCCTGGCCATTTAGAATGTGCGTCCACCGCAATTAAAAACATGGAGTCCATGAATGGACCAGCAAAGTCAATATGTACACGTTGCCATGGGGTTGAAGGCCATTCCCATGGATGCAGCGGTGCAATCGGAGGTGCATTTTGCACTTTTTGGCACCCTGAACAGCTTTTCGTCAGATCCTCTATCTGTTGGTCGATACCCGGCCACCACACATAAGCCCGAGCAAGGCTTTTCATCTTGACTCCCTCCAGATGAGTCCTTTAGAACTCTCTCTCTTAACTTAGGAGGAATAATCACCCTTGTTCCATACATCAATGTTCCTTGACAGACGGACAGCTGTTCTCGTCTTGCTGAGAATGCCGGTAACAGTGGATCACCATGTGCTGGCCATCCCTTCACTGTCACTTCGTAGACCCGGGACAGTGTCGGGTCGTTCCTGGTTTCTCTTTCAATACTTGCATTGGTGACTGGTAAACATTCGATGATGGTCGAGTGAAATAACTCAACAGGGTCAACCGTCGGTGCCTCCTCCTCTGTAGGTAGTGGCAGGTGCGACAGCCCATCAGCATTACCATGCTGCTTTGTACCTTTGAATTCAATCTGATATTGATGTGCCCCTAGGAAAAGGGACCATCTCTGGAGTCTCTGTGCTGTCATCACCGAAACACCCTTCTTAGGGTTAAAAATGGATACCAACGGCTGGTGGCCTGTCAGAAGCGTGAACTTTTGGCCCTGCAGGTAATGATTAAACTTCTTTACTCCCCACACAAGGCTGAGAGCCTCCCTATCTATCTGAGCATAGTTGCGCTCAGCGGAGGTCAATGATCTGGATGCGAACGCAACTGGCCTCTCCAGGCCATTTGGCAACTTGTGTGAGAGTACTGCCCCAATACCATATGGAGAAGCATCACAAGCCAAACGAATAGGCAGCGTTGGGTTGAAGTGAGCCAACACTTCCTCTGAGGTGATCAATGCCTTGCTTTTGCGAAAGGCCCTCTTACAGTCCTCGCTCCACTTCCATGGTACTCCCTTCTGCAAAAGAGCATTCAGCGGGTGCAGCACCGTGGATAAATTTGGCAGAAACTTATGGTAATAGTTAATCAACCCTAGGAACGACCTCAACTGGGATACATTATCCGGAGCGGGAGCCTTCACAACAGCTTCGATCTTGTCAGGAGACTTATGAAGCCCCTCCTGGTCAATGACATGACCACAGTACGAGATCCTCTTCTGAAAGAACTCACATTTCTGGCGACTAACTCGAAGTCCATATTCTTTCAATCTGGTGAGCACCAGTTCCAAATTTGCAAGGTGTTCCTCGTCATCATCTCCTGTAATCAGAATATCGTCCAGGTAACATTGTGTGCCTGGAATTCCCTGTAATACCTGCTCCATGGCCCTCTGCCAAATTGCTGGAGCCGATGCCACTCCAAAAACCAGTCTATTATACCGGTACAAGCCTCTATGCGTGTTGATCGTGAGATACTGGCGTGACTCTTCCTCAACTTCCATCTGTAAGTACGCCTGCGCCAGGTCTATCTTGGTGAAGTGTTTCCCGCCAGACAACGAAGCAAAGATATCCTCAATCCGCGGAAGCGGATACTGCACCGTGTGAAGCACCGGATTAACAGTGATCTTGAAATCTCCACAGATGCGAACCTTCCCCGGTTCCCCCGGCTTGTTGCTCGATGAACGCTTCATGACGGGAACAATGGGCGTGGCCCACTCACTCCAGTCTACCTTAGACAGTACTCCTGAACGTTCTAGCCCTTCCAGCTCAGCTTCCACAGCAGGTCGTATCGCATAAGGTACCGGTCTGGCTTTGAAAAATTTTGGGTTTGCATGTTCTTCAACCTTGATGTTTGCCGTAATTCCTCTCAGTGTTCCCAGTCCCTGTTGAAACACCTCTTTAGCATCGTCTAATATTCTGGACAATCGTTTAGGTTTGACATCTTATTTACCGGAATCCACCGTTAGTGCTTTTAAGGAATGCCAGTCCATATTTATTTTCCTAATCCACTCCCGTCCCAGTAGTGGTGGACCTCCCTCAGGTAGCACATATAAGTCCATTCCTCGGCTTTCTTTGCCCTTGTGGACCACCTTTACCTCTATCTTCCCGATGGGGTATACTCTTTGCCCCGTGTATGTTTTCAATACAATCTCCGTATCCCGTAGGGGAATATGTGTGAATAACCTTTTGTAATCTTGCTTATTCATGACCGTCAATGCCGATCCAGTGTCCAATTCCATCTTCACTTGGACTCCTGCTATCTGAAGTGTGACCCAAATTGTTTGGAGGTCTGCTTCCTTACCAACATTGTGTACTCTTAGACTACCCAGTTCATTACTGCTGGAGTCTGAATCTGACTTCTGTTCGTTCGAACTGTTCTCTGTCACCTTGTGTACCTTTCTGTACTTTTCCTGCGGTGACTTTTTGTTGCTGGTCTTCTTTCCTGACCGGCATACTTTAGCTATGTGACCAAGCCTGCCACATTTTCTGGATTCCTGATTTTTGAACCAGCACTGGTTCTGATCGTGCGTTGTCTTTCCACAACGATAACATTTTACTGTACCCAAGACCATTTGATTGGTGCTGAGTTCCGGTGACCGTAGCTGCATTTCCGCCGTGCCTCTCGCTGCGGCTTCTTGCGATGCTGCAATAGTGACAGCTTTATCAAGCGTAAGATCATTCTCTTCAAGCAGTCGCTTTTGTGTTCCTTCTTTTAACAATCCACACACAAATTTATCTCTCAGCGCATCTGCTAGTCCTGTTCCAAACTGACAGTACTTCGATAGCTTACGCAGTTCAATTAAAAATTCAGCGTTGCTTTCGTCTTTCAGCTGCATTCTTCTGTAAAATTTAAATCGTTCCGCTATCATCAGCGGCGTGGGGTTTAAATGATTTTTCAGGACAGTAACAATATTCGCGAAAGTCTGATCCGCCGGTTTATTTGGTGATAGAAGGTGCTTCAATAGCCCGTATGTCTTCGCACCCATTGAGCTTAATAAGGTCAGTGCTTTCTCATCATCTGGTACCTTATTTGCTTTACAATAAACTTCCATGCGTTCTACATACGTGGTCCAACCTTCGATATCGCTATCAAAGGTATTAATGTTCCCATGTTTAGGCATCCTTGCAAGTTTTTAAATTTTTCTTTTTCACAAAATGGCGGCTTCCCGCGCTTGTCTTCTTCCCCCGCCTACTAAAATGGCGGCTTCCCGCGCTTGGCGGTCTTTCCCGCGCTCGTCTTCTTCCCCCGCCGACAACAATGGCGGATTCCTGCGTTTGCCTTCTTCCCCCGCTGGCTGCAATGGCGATTGCCGTGCTGCTGCCGTTCTCGCCTCCCCAGCGGTTCTCAATTCCCCGACGCTGCTTTGCCTCGCAGCCCCGCTTGCAGCCCGGTCCTTTACACCGGCTGCGTTTGAGTTCTCCGCGGCTCTCGTGCCTTAAGCTGCCCCAGTCGCTGCGCCTCTCGGCCTCGATTGCAGCCCGGCCCTTTTTACCGGCCGTGGTCGAGTTCTCCGCCCTTATTCCTCCGTTTTCCCTCCCCTACTCCACAGCCAACGCGGCCGACTTTCTGCTCGTGTCGCTGATCGGCTTACCCACCACCGTGGTAGAAGGGATGATCACTGCCTGTCGTTGATGGAGGGCTTCGTGGTCAGAATTTTTCTTTTTAACCCGGGTTCTCGATGCCTCCCGTGCGATGGTGCTCAGCAGGATGATGAGGGCGGATGCCTCTTCTCGACGCCCGTTCTGAGGACGAAGCTGCCTTGGATGTAAAACTGCCGCAGGGTAAGATCGGACTCGTCGCCACTGTTGAGTCTGTGTGTCCCAGTTATGCTTATGATCAATCACTGGACACAGACAACAAGAGTAACTTTTAACAGGTCTTTACTATTCGGAGGTCAGGGCTGAACTGCCCAGCAAATCCCTACACAACACTTATATACTGGTGTGGTCACCACCGGTATTACAGTATACAGCAACCAAGAGAAAGTAGTACATCTCTTAAGGTAGTTCTCTTAAGGTGGAACAGGTTACATACACCACAGGCAGGTATAACAGTGGTTTACCACATTCACCCCTTGTTTAAAAATGAGTCCGGCGGGGTGAAGTGTATTAAAAGTTTGTGTATTGGAGTCTCTCCGGAGGTCTTGTCTGCCGCTGTGATCGACGTGGCGACGGCAGGGGTAGTGAAGCTTCCGGCGTCGAGTCCTGCGTAGGCTGGGGCACTGGTGTGTAGTCCTCGTGGGTGTCGAGCGGGTCGCGGGGCCCAGGCGTGCCGTCTGCTGGGGTTGGATATTGGATCGTGGGGGGGGGTGGTAGTGGGTAGTGGGTTACTGGGGCCCCCGAGGGTGCGAGGTCTCGTATGGAGACTGTGTCCTCCCGCCCGTCCGGGTACGCAATGTAAGCATACTGGCGGTTGGCGTGGAGGAGGTCGACCCTCTCGACCAGGGGGTCCATTTTATGGGTCCTCACGTGTCTTCTCAGTAGGACCGGCCCTGGGGATGTCAGCCATGGCGGTAGCGATGTCCCCGATGTGGACTTCTTTGAGAAGACAAACATTTTCTCATGAGGGGTGGCGTTAGTGGCAGTGCAGAGCAGTGACCGAATAGAGTGGAGCGCATCGGGGAGCACATCCTGCCAGCGGGAGGTCGGAAGGCCCCTAGACTTTAAGGCTAGCAGGGCGGCCTTCCAAACTGTTGCATTCTCTCTTTCCACCTGTCCGTTCCCCCGGGGGTTGTAACTGGTGGTCCTGCTTGTGGCAATACCCCTAGCGAGCAGGTACTGGCGGAGTTCGTCGCTCATAAACGATGAGCCCCAGTCACTATGGATATAGCTGGGGAAACCGAACAGGGTGAAGAGGTCGTTCAGACATTTAATGACCGTGGCACTGGTCATGTCCGGGCAGGGGATGGCGAACGGGAAACGGGAGTACTCATCAATAATGTTGAGGAAGTGCACATTGCGGTCGGAGGAGGGGATAGGCCCTTTAAAATCAACGCTCAGGCGCTCGAAGGGGCGAGTGGCTTTTATCAGGTGAGCCCTGTCTGGTCGATAAAAGTGCGGTTTGCACTCAGCGCAGACTTGGCAGTTCCTGGTCATGGTCCTGACCTCCTCAATGGAGTAAGGCAGGTTGCGGGCCTTGATGAAGTGGAAGAACCTGGTGACCCCCGGGTGGCAGAGGTCATTGTGGAGGGCCCACAGTCTATCGATCTCGCGCTGGCGCAGGTGCCACGCGATAGAGCATCCGGGGGTTCATTGAGCTTCCCGGGCCGGTACAAGATCTCGTAATTGTAGGTGGAAAGTTCGATTCTCCACCTCAAGATCTTGTCGTTTTTGATTTTGCCCCTCTGCTTGTTGTTAAACATAAAAGCAACTGAACGCTGGTCAGTGAGCAGGGTAAATCATTTTCCGGCCAGGTAGTGCCTCCAATGACGCACAGCCTCCACAATAGCCTGGGCCTCCTTCTCAACAGCGGAGTGTCTGGTCTCCGGGCCCTGGAGGGTTCGTGAAAAGAAGGCCATGGGTCTCCCCGCCTGATTAAGGGTAGCGGCAAGGGCAAAGTCAGACGCGTTGCTTTCCACCTGGAAGGGGATGGATTCGTCCACTGCGTGCATGGTGGCTTTGGCAATGTCTTCCTTGATACGGTGGAAGGCTAAGCGGGCCTCTGCCGTCAAGGAAAAGAGGTGGACTTGATCAGCGGACGGGCCTTGTCCGCATAGTAGGGGACCCACTGGGCGTAATAGGAGAAAAACCCTAGGCACCTCTTCAGGGCCTTGAGGCAGTGGGGCAGTGGGAGTTCCATAAGGGGACACATCCGGTCGGGGTCGGGACCGATGACTCCGTGTTCCACAACACAGCCAAGGATGGCGAGGCGGCTTGTGCGGAATATGCACTTCTCCTTGTTATACATCAGGTTCAGGAGTTGGGCAGTGCAGAGGAATTTTTCGAGGTTTGTGTCATGGTCCTGCAAGTCATGGCCGCAGATGGTCACATTGTCCAGATATGGGAAAGTGGCCTGCAACGCATTTTGATCGACCATCCGGTCCATCTCCCTTTGGAAGACGGAGACCCCGTTGGTGACGCCAAAGGGAACCCTAAGGAAGTGATAGAGGCGGCCGTTTGCCTCAAAGGCAGTATACTGGCGGTCCTCAGGGCGGATAGGGAGCTGGTGGTACGCTGATTTCAGGTCAATGGTCGAGAAGACGCGGTACTGCGCGATCTGGTTGACCATATCAGCTATGCGGGGGAGTGGGTAAGCGTCCAGCAGGGTGTAGCGATTTATTGTCTGGCTGTAGTCGATGACCAGGCGCTGCTTCTCGCCGGTCTTAACGACCACAACCTGGGCTCGCCAGGGGCTGGTGCTGCCCTCAATAATCCCCTCCTTCAGGAGCCGCTCCATTTCGGTTTTAATGAAAACCCTGTCCCCGGCACTGTATCGCCTGCTCTTTGTGGTGATGGGCTTACAGTCGGGGGTGAGGTTAGCAAACAGTAGGGGGGGGGGTGACTCTGAGTGTGGAGAGGTTGCACCTGGTGCGCGGCGGGCAATTTGGAAGCTGCTGGCTGCGGACTGTGAGTGGGGGGAGGGGTCCACCGTACGCCATCGTAACACTTTTAAGGTGGCACTGAAAATCTAACCCCAGTAGAACGGCAGCGCAGAGGTGGGGCAGGACCAGAAGTTTAAAATTATCGTACACAGTCCCGTCTACTAAGAGTGTCACCACGCAGTAGCCGCCAATGTCCGCCGACTGGGACTCGGAGGCCATAGAAATCCGCTGGTGCGCAGGCAGGACTGGGAGAGAGCAACGCCGCACCGTGTCGGGGTGGATGAAGCTCTCCGTGCTCCCAGAGTCAAAAAGGCAGGTTGTTTCGTGACCATTTACCTTAATGTCCATTGTGGACCGGGCCAGTTGGTGCGGTCTCGCTTGGTCCAGCGTAACGGAGGCCAGCGTAGAGGTCGGTGTGTCGCTGCGGGTATCAGATGAGGCGGTGTTGGGGGCCTGCTGCGTCCCGGCTGGCGTCCAAGATGGCGGCGTCCATGATCCCCATGTGGCTGGAGGCGTCCAAAATGGCTGCTGTTCCGGTGGTTCGCACATGGCTGGGGAGGCCCAAGATGGCGACCCGCACGGCCCACACGCGGCGCTGCTGGGGTTCAGGGTGGCTTTGGCCCTGCAGACGCTGGCGTAGTGTCCCTTCTTCCCGCAGCCCGAGCAGATCGCATTTTTCGCCGGGCAGCGCGCTCTGGGGTGTTTGGCCTGGCCACAGAAGTAGCATTTCTGGCCTTGGGACACTGCTGCGGTAGTTGGGCCGTTGCTGGGATGTGGCTGGGGTGGCACGGCGCTATAAGACGGTCCTACCGTGTCCCAGGCTGTCATTCCCCACGGCGTCCACGGTGCAGAGGAGTAGGCATCCATGCCCCAGTAGGCGAGTTCAGAGGGCTTGTTGAGGTCGAGGTCACTCTGCTCCAACAGTCGCTGTCGGGTGTAATTGGACCTGTGGCCCGCTACAAAAGCGTCCCGGATAAGTTCCTCTGTGTACACAGCGGCCTTTACATCCTTACAACCACAGGCCCGGCCAAGCACAGACAGTGCCTGAAGGTATTCCTCGGTCGATTCCACAGGTTGTTGTTTACGACTCCCCAGGAGGTGCCTGGCGTACACCTCATTCACTGGGCGCGTGTACTGGTCCTTGAGGAGCTTGAGAGCAGGCGTGTACGAGGTCGCGTCCTGGATGACCGAGTACGCTCGGTGGTTCACTTTGGAGGTCAGGACATCCAGTTTGTCCTCATCCGATTTGGCCGTTGCAGTGGAGGCGATCAGGAATCTTTCAAAGCACCTAAGCCAGTGAACAAACTTGGTGGATGCGTCCGCCACCCGATGGTCTAAGTCCAGGCATGCTGGTGTGAGGATCTTCTCCATTATAAAAAAATTGATGCGCTATCAATTACTCAAAAGACTGAGGTTAAGCGAGTAACTAACAGGCTTTTATTAACAAGAGAATGAAGGTGTGCCTCGAGTGGTCGACCAGTCCAGAATACAGAGGGACTGTGGAGCAGTCACCTTTATACCTGGACTCGTGGGAGGAGTCAGCCGAGGCATGTACAGACATGTACACAGTGGAATACAAACACCCACACAGGCAGGTATAACAGTGGTTTACCACACTGAGTCACACTGACAGGGGGTACTGAGTCGCACTGACCAGGGGTACGGAGTCACACTGACCGGGGGGTACTGAGTCACACTGACCGGGGGGTTCTGAGTCACACTGACAGGGGGTACTGAGTCACACTGACCGGGGTATACTGAGTCACACTGACCAGGGGTACTGAGTCACACTGACTGGGGGTACTGAGCCACACTGACTGGGGGTACTGAGCCACACTGACCAGGGGTACGGAGTCACACTGACCAGGGGTACTGAGCCACACTGACCAGGGGGACGGAGTCACACTGACCAGGGGTACTGAGTCACACTGACAGGGGCTACTGAGTCACATTGACCGGGGGTACTGAGTCACACTGACCAGCGGTACTGAGTCACACTGGCCGGGGGGTACTGAGTCACACTGGCCGGGGGTACTGAGTCACACTGACCAGGTGTACGGAGTCACACTAACCGGGGGGTACTGAGTCACACAGACCAGGGGTACGGAGTCACACTGACCAGGGGTACTGAGTCACACTGACCGGGGGCTACTGCGTCACACTGACCAGGGGTACTGAGTCACACTGACCGGGGAGGGTACTGAGTCACACTGACAGGGGGTACTGAGTCACACTGACCGGGGGAACTGAGTCACACTGGCCGGGGGGGGGGGGTACTGAGTCACACTGGCCGGGGGGTGCTGAGTCACACTGGCAGGGGGTACTGAACCACACTGACCGGGGATACTGAGCCACACTGACCGGGGGGTACCGAGTCACACAGGCCGGGAAGTACTGAGTCACACTGACCAGGGGTACTGAGTCACACTGACCGGGGGGGGGTACTGAGTCACACTGACAGGGGGTACTGAGTCACACTGGCCGGGGGGGGGGGGGTGCTGAGTCACACTGGCAGGGGGTACTGAACCACACTGACCGGGGATACTGAGCCACACTGACCGGGGGGTACCGAGTCACACAGGCCGGGAAGTACTGAGTCACACTGACAGGGGGTACTGAGTCACACTGACCAGGGGAGCTGAGTCACACTGACCGGGGGTACTGAGTCACACTGACCGGGGGGTACTGAGTCACACTGACCAGGGGTACTGAGTCACACTGACAGGGCGTACTGAGTCACACTGACCAGGGGAACTGAGTCACACTGACCAGCTGCACTGAGGCACACTGACCAGGGGTACTGAGTCATACTGACCGAGGGTACTGAGTCGCACTGACTGGGGGTAATGAGTCACGCTGACAGTGGGTACTGAGTCACACTGACCAGGGGAACTGAGTCACACTGACCAGGGGTACTGAGTCACACTGACAGCGGCTACTGAGTCACACTGACCGGGGGTACTGAGTCACACTGACCAGCGGTACTGAGTCACACTGGCCGGGAGGGTACTGAGTCACACTGGCCGGGGGTACTGAGTCACACTGACTAGGGGTACTAAGTCACATTGACCGGGGGGTACTGAGTTACACTGACCAGGGGTACGGAGTCACACTGACCAGGGGTACTGAGTCACACTGACCGGGGGCTACTGAGTCACACTGACAAGGGGTACTGAGTCACACTGACAGGGGCTACTGAGTCACACTGACCAGGTGTACGGAGTCACACTAACCGGGGGGTACTGAGTCACACAGACCAGGGGTACGGAGTCACACTGACCAGGGGTACTGAGTCACACTGACCGGGGGCTACTGAGTCACACTGACCAGGGGTACTGAGTCACACTGACCGGGGGGGGGTACTGAGTCACACTGACAGGGGGTACTGAGTCACACTGACCAGGGCTACTGAGTCATACTGACCAGGGGCATTGAGTCACACTGACTAGGGGTACGAAGTCACATTGACCGGGGGGTACTGAGTTACACTGACCAGGGGTACGGAGTCACACTGACCAGGGGTACTGAGTCACACTGACCGGGGGCTACTGAGTCACACTGACCAGGGGTACTGAGTCACACTGACAGGGGCTACTGAGTCACATTGACCGGGGGTACTGAGTCACACTGACCAGCGGTACTGAGTCACACTGGCCAGGGGTACTGAGTCACACTGACCAGGTGTACGGAGTCACACTAACCGGGGGGTACTGAGTCACACAGACCAGGGGTACGGAGTCACACTGACCAGGGGTACTGAGTCACACTGACCGGGGGCTACTGAGTCACACTGACCAGGGGTACTGAGTCACACTGACCGGGGGGGGGGTACTGAGTCACACTGACAGGGGGTACTGAGTCACACTGACCGGGGGAACTGAGTCACACTGACCGGGGAGGGCGGGGGGGTACTGAGTCACACTGGCCGGGGGTACTGAGTCACACTGGCCGGGGGGTGCTGAGTCACACTGACCGGGGGGTAGCGAGTCACACAGGCCGGGAAGTACTGAGTCACACTGACCAGGGGTACTGAGTCACACTGACAGGGGGTTCTGAGTCACACTGACCAGGGGAGCTGAGTCACACTGACCAGGGGTACCGAGTCACACTGACCGGGGGTACTGAGTCACACTGACCGGGGGGTACTGAGTCACACTGACCAGGGGTACTGAGTCACACTGACAGGGCGTACTGAGTCACACTGACCAGGGGAACTGAGTCACACTGACCAGGTGCACTGAGGCACACTGACTAGGGGTACTGAGTCATACTGACCGAGGGTACTGAGTTGCACTGACTGGGGGTAATGAGTCACGCTGACAGTGGGTACTGAGTCACACTGACCAGGGGAACTGAGTCACACTGACCAGGGGTACTGAGTCACACTGACAGGGGCTACTGAGTCACACTGACCGGGGGTACTGAGTCACACTGACCAGCGGCACTGAGTCACACTGGCCGGGAGGGTACTGAGTCACACTGGCCGGGGGTACTGAGTCACACTGACCAGGGCTACTGAGTCATACTGACCAGGGGCATTGAGTCACACTGACTAGGGGTACTGAGTCACATTGACCGGGGGGTACTGAGTTACACTGACCAGGGGTACGGAGTCACACTGACCAGGGGTACTGAGTCACACTGACCGGGGGCTACTGAGTCACACTGACCAGGGGTACTGAGTCACACTGACCGGGGGGTACTGAGTCACACTGACCAGGGGTACTGAGTCACACTGACCGGGGGGTACTGAGTCACACTGGCCGGGTGGTGCTGAGTCACACTGGCCGGGGGTACTGAACCACACTGACCGGGGATACTGAGCCACACTGACCGGGAGGTACCGAGTCACACTGGCCGGGAGGTACTGAGTCACACTGACAGAGGTACTGAGTCACACTTGTTAAGTATGTGTATTGTATTGAACAATTAACACAAAGACTTAAACGTATAACTCAAACAGGTCTTTACTGGTTGGAGGTAGGGACTATACGTAGGTCTTTACTTCATGCCCACAGGCGGGAACTGAGGGGAGATCAGTACCCACAGTACTATTTATACCCCTATGGCCAGGAGTGGTACTGCGTATCACTACGCCCTACAAGTAGTGCGGTCCTGTCCATAGGTTCAAAGTAGCACATATATTACATACACAACATTCCTCCCTTCCTAGCTTTACAGTCATCTCCCCATATAACATAACGTAATAACATATATACATATGTAACTTCATGTCAAAACAGATCACAGATTCAGTCTCTGCGGAAAACAGTTCACAGGTTCAATCTCTGTGGTGTAGTCGGTTCACGTTGCTGGAGTGACTCATTCAATAGTCCTTCCATGGATTTAACAGTTTGAACTTCCGAACTGAATTGGCTCCGTTCGGAGGGACCACGTGTGTGATCTGGTCGAGGTAATAATGGTTCAGATGGGTCATCTTCTGTTTCGACTTTTCCTTTTCTGCTTCTTGGAGACTCTCTGGGCTCCACTGTCAGCTGCCAGCTGCATGCGCAGTTCCTCCTTCTCTTCCTCCTTTTTCCGTAGTAGAGCCACCTTCTCCCGATGTTCCGTAGACTTTCGGTGCTCCTCCATGATTTCTGTATGGTGGGAGTCGAAGTTACAAGTTGGGCAGGACAGGACATAGTAATATTCGGTGTCGTCCTGATCTAGGCCAGCGAGAGGGTCTTCTATTTCCTCCATACCCAGCTGGGCGTTAGCCAGCTTTTGTTCCAAGTCCAGACATCTTTCCTGAAGAGACTTCTTCATGCGTACCTCTTCATCCAGCTTTTTCTGGGCTTTCAGCAAGTCGTTTACTAATGACCTCATTTGAGATTTTACTACTTCAACTTCTTTTGGAGATTGATTGATCGGACTATTCAATCCCTCTACCGGAGCAGCTGTTTCAGCGGTCTGTTGTTCTACGTTGACGTGAGTCAGCGTACTTTTGGCATCCAAGGGCTGCTCTGTTGCAGTCATCTCAGTCTGTGTTGCCACCTCAGCTCTTCCAATAACCTTTGAGAGCTCCGAACCCCTTTCGTTTGAATATTGAAGTTCGTGTTCAAGTTTTTCCCATTTCAGAGTCCTGTCCTTCAGCATATGCAGGAGTTGGCTGACCATTAACTCCTCTGACATCAGACGTTTTGTGTGCTCCTGCTCCATTTTCTCCATCAGCTGCTTCTGTTGTCTTTCCAGATTCTCCAACTCTATATCAAAGAACTCTTTCGTTGCATTCAACTCTTGCTCAAAACGGCGAAGCATTTGTTCTAATTGCTGTTGTCGTTTGAAATGGAGTTGAGTTCGAGCCCGGTGTCCCTCAGAAATGGGCACATCAGTAGACTTGCCAGACTCAGAATCCACAGTTAAACTATGTTGTTGTTGCTCAGTGGAATTCTGTGCTGAAACTTTGTCTTTTGCACCTGAGTTGGGCTTACCATCATCCGTTCCAGAGTCTGGGCCGACTATCTTCACCGAGTTCTCACTCGTTATTGTTTGTAGGAAATGCCAGTCCATATTCATTTTCCTAATCCACTCCCGTCCTAGTAGTGGAGAACCTCCTTCAGATATCACATATAAGTCCATTATTTGACTATCTTCGCCCTTGTGGACCACTGCAACCTCTATTTTCCCGATGGGGTACACTCTTTGCCCCGTGTATGTTTTCAATATAATCCCAGTATCCTGTAGGGGAATATGTTGGAATAACTTTCCGTAATCTTTCTTATTTATGACCGTCAATGCCGATCCAGTGTCCAATTCCAGTTTTACTTGGACTCCTTCTATCTGAAGAGTGACCCAAATTGTCTGGAGGTCTGCACCCTTACCAGCGTTGAGTACTCTTAAGCTAGCCAGTTCATTACAGCTTAAGCTAGCCAGTTCATTACTGCTAGCGTCTGAATCGGACTCCTGTTCGGTCACCTTGTGTACCTTTGCGTATTTTCCTTGCGGTGACTTCTTGTTGCTGGTCTTCTTCCCTGACCTGCATACTCTAGCTATATGTCCAAGCCTACCACAAGTTCTACATTCTTGGTTTTTAAACCAACACTGGTTCTGATCATGCGTTGTCTTTCCACAACGATAACATTTGCCAGAACTCACACCCAATTTGTGTGCACTGAGCTCCGGTGACCGTAGCTGCATTACTGCCGTGCCTCTCGCTGCGGCTTCGTGTGCTGCTGCCATAGTGACCGCCTTCTCAAGCGTCAGCTCATTCTCCTCGAGCAGTCGCTTTTGTGTATCCTGTTTAAATAAACCACACACAAATTTGTCTCGTAGTGCATCTGTCAGTCCCGTTCCAAACTGGCAATATTTCGCTAATTTACGCAATTCCAGCAAATATTCAGCATTGCTTTCATGCTGTAGCTGCCTTCTGTCATAAAATTTAAATCGTTCCGCTAGCATCAGCGGCGTGGGGTTTAGATGATCTTTCAGGACAGTAACAATCTCATCGAACGTCTTATCCGCCGGTTCATCTGGTGATAACAGGTGTTTCAATTGCCCGTATGTCTTCGCACCCATTAAATTTAATAATGTTAGAGCTTTATCTTGGTCACGAATTTTATTGGCCTTACAATAATTTTTTACTCTTTCAACATATATGGCCCAATCTTCGAGGTCACTATCAAAGGTGCTAATATTCCCGTGTTTAGGCATTGTAGATTTGCAATTTCTCAGATTTTATTTTGTTTACTTGTTATCAAAGATGGCGGCTTCCCGCTCTTGCCGTCGTCCTCCGCCCACAAAATGGCGGTTTTCCCGCGCTTGGCGGTCTTCACCCGTCCCCCGACGCCGTCTCCCTTCAGCCCCCGAGTGCGGCCCTTATCTTCGCCGCGATCGCCCGAGTGCGGCCCTTATCAGCGGATGCGATCGCTGGATCGCAAAGTGGCTCCCGACCGAAGCGGCTCTTGCTCGCTCCCTCCCGGGCTCTGGCTTACCCGCTCGCGCGTTTCACCGCGGCTCTTATCAGGGATTGCGATCGCCCTTATCTTCTCCAACTTCCCCAGCCCTGTCTTTGCAGCCAACGCTGCACGGCTTACCCCACCACCTAGGTTGAACAAGGAAACTGCAGAAAGACTTCTGTCAGTCGCTGGAAGCTGTCAGGATGGCTGCTGCACTCCAGTGCTCAGTCGCTGATGGAGGCTTCAGAGTCCTAAAGCCTGTCGCTTCTAGTGGGGTGGTGATGTTTGAAACCTCTCTTCAACTGCCGCAGGGTAAGAACCTGACTCGTCGCCAGTGTTAAGTATGTGTATTGTATTGAACAATTAACACAAAGACTTAAACGTATAACTCAAACAGGTCTTTACTGGTTGGAGGTAGGGACTATACGTAGGTCTTTACTTCATGCCCACAGGCGGGAACTGAGGGGAGATCAGTACCCACAGTACTATTTATACCCCTATGGCCAGGAGTGGTACTGCGTATCACTACGCCCTACAAGTAGTGCAGTCCTGTCCATAGGTTCAAAGTAGCACACATATTACATACACAACAACACTGACCAGGGGAGCTGAGTCACACTGACCAGGGGTACCGAGTCACACTGACCGGGGGTACTGAGTCACACTGACCGGAGCGTACTGAGTCACACTGACAGGGGGTACTGAGTCACACTGACCGGGGTATACTGAGTCACAGTGACCGGGGGTACTGAGTCACACTGACTGGGGGTACTGAGCCACACTGACTGGGGGCACTGAGCCACACTGACCAGGGGTACTGAGCCACACTGACCAGTGGTACGGAGTCACACTGGCCGGGGGTACTGAGTCACACTGACCAGGTGTACGGAGTCACACTAACCTGGGGGTACTGAGTCATACTGACCAGGGGTACCGAGTCACACTGACCAGGGGTACCGAGTCACACTGACCGGGGGTACTCAGTCACACAAACCAGGGCTACTGAGTCATACTGACCAGGAGCATAGAGTCACACTGACTAGGGGTACCGAGTCACACTGACCGGGGGTACTGAGTCACACTGACCGGGGGTTACTGAGTCACACTGACCAGGGGTACTGAGTCACACTGACCAGGGGAGCTGAGTCACACTGACCAGGGGTACCGGGTCACACTGTCCGGGGGTACTGAGTCACACTGACCGGGGCGTTCTGAGTTACACTGACTGGGGGTACTGAGCCACACTGACTGGGGGCACTGAGCCACACTGAACAGGGGTACTGAGCCACACTGACCAGGGGTACAGAGTCACACTGGCCGGGGGTACTGAGTCACACTGACCAGGTGTACGGAGTCACACTAACCTGGGGGTACTGAGTCATACTGACCAGGGGTACCGAGTCACACTGACCAGGGGTACCGAGTCACACTGACCGGGGGTACTGAGTCACACAAACCAGGGCTACTGAGTCATACTGACCAGGAGCATAGAGTCACACTGACTAGGGGTACTGAGTCACACTGACCAGGGGATACTGAGTCACACTGACCAGGGGTACTGAGTCACACTGACAGGGGGTACTGAGTCGCACTGACCAGGGGTACGGAGTCACACTGACTGGGGGTACTGAGCCACACTGGCCGGGGGGCACTGAGTCACACTCGCCGGGGATACTGAGTCACACTGACCAGGTGTACTGAGTCAAACTGACAATGGGGTACTGAGTCACACTGACCAGGTGCAATGAGTCACACTGACTGGGGGTAATGAGTCACACTGACCAGGGGTGCTGAGTCACACGGACCGGGAGTACTGAGTCACACTTACCAGGGGTACTGAGTCACACTGACCGGGAGTACTGAGTCACACTGACGAGGGGTACGGAGTCACACTGACCAGGGGAACAGAGTCACTCTGATCGGGGGTACTGAGTCACACTGACCGGGGGTACTGAGCCACACTGACTGGGGGTACTGAGCCACACTGACCAGGGGTACGGAGTCACACTGACCAGGGGTACTGCGCCACACGGACCAGGGGTACGGAGTCACACTGACAAGGGTTACGGAGTCACACTGACGAGGGGAACAGAGTCACACTGATCGGGGGTACTGAGTCACATTGACCAGTGGTACTGAGCCACACTGACCGGGGGTACTGAGTCACACTGACCAGCGGTAGTGAGTCACACTGGCCGGGGGTACTGAGTCACACTGGCCGGGGGGCACTGAGTCACACTCGCCGGGGATACTGAGTCACACTGACCAGGTGTACTGAGTCAAACTGACAATGGGGTACTGAGTCACACTGACCAGGTGCAATGAGTCACACTGACTGGGGGTAATGAGTCACACTGACCAGGGGTGCTGAGTCACACGGACCGGGAGTACTGAGTCACACTTACCAGGGGTACTGAGTCACACTGACCGGGAGTACTGAGTCACACTGACGAGGGGTACGGAGTCACACTGACCAGGGGAACAGAGTCACTCTGATCGGGGGTACTGAGTCACACTGACCGGGGGTACTGAGCCACACTGACTGGGGGTACTGAGCCACACTGACCAGGGGTACGGAGTCACACTGACCAGGGGTACCGAGCCACACGGACCAGGGGTACGGAGTCACACTGACAAGGGTTACGGAGTCACACTGACGAGGGGAACAGAGTCACACTGATCGGGGGTACTGAGTCACATTGACCAGTGGTACTGAGCCACACTGACCGGGGGTACTGAGTCACACTGACCTGCGGTAGTGAGTCACACTGGCCGGGGGTACTGAGTCACACTGACCGGGGGTACTGAGCCACACTGACCAGGGGTACTGAGTCACACTGACCAGCGGTAGTGAGTCACACTGGCCGGGGGTACTGAGTCACACTGACCGGGGGTACTGAGCCACACTGACCAGGGGTACTGAGTCACACTGACCAGGGGTACTGAGCCACACTGACCAGGGGTACAGAGTCACACTGACCAGGGGTACTGAGTCACACTGACAGGGGGTACTGAGTCGCACTGACCAGGGGTACAGAGTCACACTGACCAGGGGTACTGAGTCACACTGACCGGGGGGTTCTGAGTCACACTGACCGGGGGTACTGAGCCACATTGACTGGGGGTACTGAGCCACACTGACCAGGGGTACGGAGTCACACTGACCAGGGGTACCGAGCCACACTGACCAGGGGTACGGAGTCACACTGACCGGGGGTACTGAGTCACACTGACCAGCGGTACTGAGTCACACTGGCCGGGGGGGTACTGAGTCACACTGGCCGGGGGTACTGAGTCACACTGACAGGGGGTACTGAGTCACACTGACAGGGGGTACTGAGTCACACTGACCGGGGGTACTGAGTCACACTGACCAGCGGTACTGAGTCACACTGGCCGGGAGGGTACTGAGTCACATTGGCCGGGGGTACTGAGTCTCACTGACCAGGGCTACTGAGTCACACTGACCAGGTGCACTGAGGCACACTGACCAGGGGTACTGAGTCATACTGACCGAGGGTACTGAGTCGCACTGACTGGGGGTAATGAGTCATGCTGACAGTGGGTACTGAGTCACACTGACCAGGGGAACTGAGTCACACTGACCAGGGGTACTGAGTCACACTGACAGGGACTACTGAGTCACACTGACCGGGGGTACTGAGTCACACTGACCAGCGGTACTGAGTCACACTGGCCGGGAGGGTACTGAGTCACACTGGCCGGGGGTACTGAGTCACACTGACCAGGGCTACTGAGTCATACTGACCAGGGGCATTGAGTCACACTGACTAGAGGTACTGAGTCACAGTGACCGGGGGGTACTGAGTTACACTGACCAGGGGTACGGAGTCACACTGACCAGGGGTACTGAGTCACACTGACCGGGGGCTACTGAGTCACACTGACCAGGAGTACTGAGTCACACTAACCGGGGGGTACTGAGTCACACTGGCCGGGTGGTGCTGAGTCACACTGGCCGGGGGTACTGAACCACACTGACCGGGGATACTGAGCCACACTGACCGGGAGGTACCGAGTCACACTGGCCGGGAGGTGCTGAGTCACACTGACCAGAGGTACTGAGTCACACTGACCAGGGGAGCTGAGTCACACTGACCAGGGGTACCGAGTCACACTGACCAGGGGTACCGAGTCACACTGACCGGGGGTACTGAGTCACATTTACCGGGGGTTACTGAGTCACACTGACCAGGGGTACTGAGTCACACTGACCAGGGCAGCTGAGTCACACTGACCAGGGGTACCGAGTCACACTGACCGGGGGTACTGAGTCACACTGACTGGGGCGTTCTGAGTCACACTGACAGGGGGTACTGAGTCACACTGACCGGGGTATACTGAGTCACAGTGACCGGGGGTACTGAGTCACACTGACTGGGGGTACTGAGCCACACTGACTGGGGGCACTGAGCCACACTGACAAGGGGTACTGAGCCACACTGACCAGGGGTACGGAGTCACACTGGCCGGGGGTACTGAGTCACACTGACCAGGTGTACGGAGTCACACTAACCTGGGGGTACTGAGTCATACTGACCAGGGGTACCGAATCACACTGACCAGGGGTACCGAGTCACACTGACCGGGGGTACTGAGTCACACAAACCAGGGCTACTGAGTCATACTGACCAGGAGCATGGAGTCACACTGACTAGGGGTACTGAGTCACACTGACCGGGGGGTACTGAGTCACACTGACCAGGGGTACTGAGTCACACTGACAGGGGGTACTGAGTCGCACTGACCAGGGGTACGGAGTCACACTGACTGGGGGTACTGAGCCACACTGGCCGGGGGGCACTGAGTCACACTCGCCGGGGATGCTGAGTCACACTGACCAAGTGTACTGAGTCACACTGACAGGGGGGTACTGAGTCACACTGAGCAGGTGTAATGAGACACATTCACTGGGGGGGTACTGAGTCAAACTGACAGTGGGGTACTGAGTCACACTGACCAGGTGTAATGAGTCACACTGACTGGGGGTAATGAGTCACACTTACCAGGGGTACTGAGTCACACTGACCGGGAGTACTGAGTCACACTTACCAGGGGTACTGAGTCACACTGACCGGGAGTACTGAGTCACACTGACGAGGGGTACGGAGTCACACTGACCAGTGGAACAGAGTCACACTGATCGGGGGTACTGAGTCACACTGACCGGGGGTACTGAGCCACACTGACTGGGGGTACTGAGCCACACTGACCAGGGGTACGGAGTCACACTGACCAGGGGTACCGAGCCACACGGACCAGGGGTACGGAGTCACACTGACCAGGGGTACTGAGTCACACTGACAGGGGGTACTGAGTCACACTGAGCGGGGGTACTGAGTCACACTGACCAGCGGTACTGAGTCACACTGGCCGGGGGGGTACTGAGTCACACTGGCTGGGGGTACTGAGTCACACTGACAGGGGGTACTGAGTCACACTGACAGGGGGTACTGAGTCACACTGACCGGGGTATACTGAGTCACACTGACCGGGGGTACTGAGTCACACTGACCGGGGGTACTGAGCCACACTGACCAGGGGTACGGAGTCACACTGACCAGGGGTACTGAGTCACACTGACTGGGGGGGTTCTGAGTCACACTGACAGGGGGCATTGAGTCACACTGACTGGGGGTACTGAGCCACACTGACTGGGGGTACTGAGCCACACTGACTGGGGGTACTGAGCCACACTGACCAGGGGTACGGAGTCACACTGACCAGGGGTACCGAGCCACACTGACCAGGGGTACGTAGTCACACTGACCATGGGTACTGAGTCACACTGACCGGGGGTACTGAGTCACAATGACCAGCGGTACTGAGTAACACTGGCCGGGGGGCTACTGAGTCACACTGGCCGGGGGCACTGAGCCACACTGACCAGGGGTACTGAGTCACACTGACCGGGGGGTACTGAGTCACACGGCCGGGGGTACTGAGTCACACTGACCAGCGGTATTGAGTCACACTGGCCGGGGGGCACTGAGTCACACTCGCCGGGGATACTGAGTCACACTGACAGTGGGGTACTGAGTCACACTGACCAGGTGTAATGAGTCACACTGACTGGGGGTAATGAGTCACACTTACCAGGGGTACTGAGTCACACTGACCGGGAGTACTGAGTCACACTTACCAGGGGTACTGAGTCACACTGACCTTGAGCACTGAGTCACACTGACAAGGGGTATGGAGTCACACTGACCAGGGGAACTGAGTCACACTGATCGGGGTACTAAGTCACACTGACCAGCGGTAGTGAGTCACAGTGGCCGGGGGTACTGAGTCACACTGACCGGGGGTACTGAGCCACACTGACCAGGGGTACTGAGTCACACTGACCAGGGGTACTGAGCCACACTGACCAGGGGTACGGAGTCACACTGACCAGGGGTACTGAGTCACACTGACAGGGGGTACTGAGTCGCACTGACCAGGGGTACGGAGTCACACTGACCAAGGGTACTGAGTCACACAGACGAGGGGTACTGAGTCACACTGACAGGGGGTACTGAGTCACTCTGGCCAGGAGGTACTGAGTCACACTGACCAGCGGTACTGAGTCACACTGGCCTGGGGGTACTGAGTCACACTGGCCGGGGGTACTGAGTCACACTGATCCGGGCTACTGAGTCACACTGATCGGGGGAAGTGAGTCACAGTGACCAGCGGTACTGTGTCACAGTGGCCTGGGAGTACTGAGTCACACTGGCCGGGGGTACTGAGCCACACTGACCAGGGGAACTCAGTCACACTGACAGTGGGTACTGAGTCACAATGACCAGCGGGTACCGAGTCACACTGACCAGGGTATACTGTGTCACACTGACTGGGGGTACTGAGTCACACTGACTGGGGGTACTGAGCCACACTGACTGAGGGTACTGAGCCACACTGACCAGGGGTATGGAGTCACACTCACCAGGGGTACTGAGCCACACTGACCAGGGGGACGGAGTCACACTGACCAGGGGTACTGAGTCACACTGACAGGGGCTACTGAGTCACATTGACCGGGGGTACTGAGTCACACTGACCAGGGGTACTGAGTCACACTGGCCGGGGGCTACTGAGTCACACTGGCCGGGGGTACTGAGTCACACTGACCAGGTGTACGGAGTCACACTAACCGGGGGCCACTGAGTCACACTGACCAGGGGTACTGAGTCATACTGACAGGGGGTACTGAGTCACACAGACCAGGGGTACGGAGTCACACTGACCAGGGGTACTGAGTCACACTGACCGGGGGGGTACTGAGTCACACTGACAGGGGGTACTGAGTCACACTGACCGGGGGAACTGAGTCACACTGACCGGGGGTACTGAGCCACCCTGACCAGGGGTACTGAGTCACACTGACCAGGGGTACTGAGCCACACTGACCAGGGGTACGGAGTCACACTGACCAGGGGTACTGAGTCACAGTGACCGGGGGGTTCTGAGTCACACTGACAGGAGGTATTGAGTCACACTGACTGGGGTATACTGAGTCACACTGACCGGGATTACTGAGTCACACTGACTGGGGGTACTGAGCCACACTGACTGGGGGTACTGAGCCACACTGACCAGGGGTACGGAGTCACACTGACCAGGGGTACGGAGTCACACTGACCAGGGGTACTGTGCCACACTGACCAGGGGTACGGAGTCACACTGACCAGAGGTACTGAGTCACACTGACAGGGGGTACTGAGTCATACTGACCGGGGGTACTGAGTCACAATGACCAGCGGTACTGAGTCACACTGGCCGGGGGGCTACTGAGTCACACTGGCCGGGGGTACTGAGCCACACTGACCAGGGGTACTGAGTCACACTGACCGGGGGGTACTGAGTCACACGGCCGGGGGTACTGAGTCACACTGACCAGCGGTATTGAGTCACACTGGCCGGGGGGCACTGAGTCACACTCGCTGGGGATACTGAGTCACACTGACCAGGTGTACTGAGTCACACTGACAGCGGGGTACTGAGTCACACTGAGCAGGTGTAAAGAGTTACACTGACAGTGGGGTACTGAGTCACACTGACCAGGTGTAATGAGTCACACTGACTGTGGGTAATGAGTCACACTTACCAGGGATACTGAGTCACACTGACCGGGAGTACTGAGTCACACTTACCAGGGGCACTGAGTCACACTGACCGGGAGTACTGAGTCACACTGACAAGGGGTACGGAGTCACACTGACCAGGGGAACTGAGTCACACTGATCGGGGGTACTGAGTCACATTGACCAGTGGTACTGGGCCACACTGACCGGGGGTACTAAGTCACACTGACCAGCGGTAGTGAGTCACACTGACCAGGGGTACTGAGCCACACTACCAGGGGTACGGGGTCACACTGACCAGGGGTACTGAGTCACACTGACAGGGGGTACTGAGTCACACTGACAGGGGGTACTGAGTCGCACTGACCAGGGGTACGGAGTCACACTGACCAGGGGTACTGAGTCACACTGGGCTGGGGGTACTGAGTCACAGTGATCGGGGGTACTGAGTCACAGTGACCAGCGGTACTGAGTCACAGTGGCCTGGGAGTACTGAGTCACACTGGCCGGGGGTACTGAGCCACACTGACCAGGGGACTCAGTCACACTGACCGGGGGGTTCTGAGTCACACTGACAGGGGGTACTGAGTCACACTGACCGGGGTATACTGAGTCACACTGACCGGGGGTACTGAGTCACACTGACCGGGGGTACTGAGCCACACTGACTGGGGGTACTGAGCCACACTGACCAGGGGTACGGAGTCACATTGACCAGGGGTATCGAGCCACACTGACCAGGGGTACGGAGTCACACTGACCAGGGGTACTGAGTCACACTGACCGGGGGTACTGAGTCACACTGACCAGCGGTACTGAGTCACAATGGCCGGGGGGGGGTACTGAGTCACACTGACAGCGGGTACTGAGTCGCACTGACCAGGGGCACGGAGTCACACTGACCAGGGGTTCTGAGTCACACAGACCAGGGGTACTGAGTCACACTGACAGGGGGTACTGAGTCACTCTGGCCGGGAGGTACTGAGTCACACTGACCAGCGGTACTGAGTCACACTGGCCGGGGGTACTGAGTCACACTGATCCGGGCTACTGAGTCACACTGATCGGGGGAACTGAGTCACAGTGACCAGCGGTACTGTGTCACAGTGGCCTGGGAGTACTGAGTCACACTGGCCGGGGGGTACTGAGTCACACTGACCGGGGGTACTGAGTCACACTGACCAGGTGTACGGAGTCACACTAACCGGGGGCCACTGAGTCACACTGACCAGGGGTACTGAGTCACACTGACAGGGGGTACTGAGTCACACAGACCAGGGGTACGGAGTCACACTGACTGGGGGTACTGAGCCACACTGGCCGGGTGGCACTGAGTCACACTCGCCGGGGATACTGAGTCACACTGACCAGGTGTACTGAGTCACACTGACAGTGCGGTACTGAGTCACACTGAGCAGGTGTAATGAATCACACTCACCGGGGGGTACCGAGTGAAACTGACAGTGGGGTACTGAGTCACACTGACCAGGTGTAATGAGTCACACTTACCAGTGGTACTGAGTCACACTGACCGGGAGTACTGAGTCACACTTACCAGGGGTACTGAGTCACACTGACCGGGAGTACTGAGTCACACTTACCAGGGGTACTGAGCCACACTGACTGGGGGTACTGAGCCACACTGACTGGGGGTACTGAGCCACACTGACCACAGGTACGGAGTCACACTGACCAGGGGTACCGAGCCACACTGACCAGGGGTACGGAGTCACACTGACCAGGGGTACTGAGTCACACTGACAGGGGGTACTGAGTCACACTGGCCGGGGGGCTACTGAGTCACACTGGCCGGGAGTACTGAGCCACACTGACCAGGGGTACTGAGTCACACTGACCGGGGGGCACTGAGTAACACGGCCGGGGGTACTGAGTCACACTGACCAGCGGTATTGAGTCACACTGGCCGGGGGGCACTGAGTCACACTCGCCGGGGATACTGAGTCACACTGACCAGGTGTACTGAGTCACACTGACAGCGGGGTACTGAGTCACACTGAGCAGGTGTAAAGAGTCACTCTTACAGTGGGGTACTGAGTCACACTGACCAGGTGTAATGAGTCACACTGACTGTGGGTAATGAGTCACACATACCAGGGGTACTGAGTCACACTGACCAGGGGAACGGAGTCACACTGATCGGGGGTACTGAGTCACATTGACCAGTGGTACTGAGCCACACTGACCGGGGGTACTAAGTCACACTGACCAGCGGTAGTGAGTCACACTGACCAGGGGTACTGAGCCACACTGACCAGGGGTACGGGGTCACACTGACCAGGGGTACTGAGTCACACTGACAGGGGGTACTGAGTCACACTGACAGGGGGTACTGAGTCGCACTGACCAGGGGTACGGAGTCACACTGACCAGGGGTACTGAGTCACACTGGGCTGGGGGTACTGAGTCACACTGGCCGGGGGGACTGAGTCACACTGATCCGGGCTACTGAGTCACACTGACAGGGGGTACTGAGTCACAGTGACCAGCGGTACTGAGTCACAGTGTCCTGGGAGTACTGAGTCACACTGGCCGGGGGTACTGAGCCACACTGACCAGGGGATACTGAGCCACACTGACCAGGGCTACTGAGTCACACTGACAGGGGGTACTGAGTCACACTGACCAGGGGATACTGAGTCACACTGATCCGGGCTACTGAGTCACACTGATCGGGGGAACTGAGTCACTATGACCAGGGGGTACCGAGTCACACTGACCAGGGTATACTGTGTCACACTGACCGGGGGTACTGAGTCACACTGACTGGGGGTACTGAGCCACACTGACTGGGGCTACTGAGCCACACTGACCAGGGGTATGGAGTCACACTGACCAGGGGTACTGAGCCACACTGACCAGGGGGACGGAGTCACACTGACCAGGGGTACTGAGTCACACTGACAGGGGCAACTGAGTCACATTGACCGGGGGTACTGAGTCACACTGACCAGGGGTACTGAGTCACACTGGCCGGGGGGTACTGAGTCACACTGGCCGGGGGTACTGAGTCACACTGACCAGGTGTACGGAGTCACACTAACCGGGGGCCACGGAGACACACTGACCAGGGGTACTGAGTCACACTGACAGGGGGTACTGAGTCACACAGACCAGGGGTACAGAGTCACACTGACCAAGGGTACTGAGTCAGACTGACCGGGGGCTACTGAGTCACACTGACCAGGGGTACTGAGTCACACTGACCGGGGGGGTACTGAGTCACACTGACAGGGGGTACTGAGTCACACTGACCGGGGGAACTGAGTCACACTGACCGGGGGTACTGAGCCACACTGACCAGGGGTACTGAGTCACACTGACCAGGGGTACTGAGCCACACTGACCAGGGGTACGGAGTCACACTGACCAGGGGTACTGAGTCACACTGACAGGGGGTACTGAGTCGCACTGACCAGGGGTACAGAGTCACACTGACCAGGTGTACTCAGTCACACTGACCGGGGGGTTCTGAGTCACACTGACAGGGGGTACTGAGTCACACTGACCGGGGTATACTGAGTCACACTGACCGGGGGTACTGAGTCACATTGACCGGGGGTACTGAGTCACACTGACCAGGGGTACGGAGTCACACTGACCAGGGGTACTGAGCCACACTGACCAGGGGTACGGAGTCACACTGACCAGGGGTACTGAGTCACACTGACAGGGGGTATTGAGTCACACTGACCGGGGGTACTGAGTCACACTGACCAGCGGTACTGAGTCACACTGGCCGGGGGTGTACTGAGTCACACTGGCCGGAGGTACTGAGTCACACTGACAGTGGGTATTGAGTCACACTGGCCGGGGGGCACTGAGTCACACTCGCCGGGGATACTGAGTCACACTGACCAGGTGTACTGAGTCACACTGACAGCGGGGTACTGAGTCACACTGAGCAGGTGTAAAGAGTTACACTGACCGGGGGGTACTGAGTCACACTGACAGTGGGGTACTGAGTCACACTGACCAGGTGTAATGAGTCACACTGACTGTGGGTAATGAGTCACACTTACCAGGGGTACTGAGTCACACTGACCGGGAGTACTGAGTCACACTTACCAGGGGTACTGAGTCACACTGACCGGGAGTACTGAGTCACACTGACAAGGGGTACGGAGTCACACTGACCAGGGGTACTGAGTCACACTGACCGGGGGGTTCTGAGTCACACTGAGAGGAGGTATTGAGTCACACTGACTGGGGTATACTGAGTCACACTGACCGGGGTTACTGAGTCACACTGACTGGGGGTACTGAGCCACACTGACTGGGGGTACTGAGCCACACTGACCAGAGGTACGGAGTCACACTGACCAGGGGTACTGTGCCACACTGACCAGGGGTACGGAGTCACACTGACCAGGGGTACTGAGTCACACTGACAGGGGGTACTGAGTCATACTGACCGGGGGTACTGAGTCACAATGACCAGCGGTACTGAGTCACACTGGCCGGGGGGCTACTGAGTCACACTGGCCGGGGGTACTGAGCCACACTGACCAGGGGTACTGAGTCACACTGACCGGGGGGTACTGAGTCACACGGCCGGGGGTACTGAGTCACACTGACCAGCGGTATTGAGTCACACTGGCCGGGGGGCACTGAGTCACACTCGCCGGGGATACTGAGTCACACTGACCAGGTGTACTGAGTCACACTGACAGTGGGGTACTGAGTCACACTGACCAGGTGTAATGAGTCACACTGACTGTGGGTAATGAGTCACACTTACCAGGGGTACTGAGTCACACTGACCGGGAGTACTGAGTCACACTTACCAGGGGTACTGAGTCACACTGACCGGGAGTACTGAGTCACACTGACAAGGGGTACGGAGTCACACTGACCAGGGGAACGGAGTCACACTGATCGGGGGTACTGAGTCACATTGACCAGTGCTACTGAGCCACACTGACCGGGGGTACTAAGTCACACTGACCAGCGGTAGTGAGTCACACTGACCAGGGGTACTGAGCCACACTGACCAGGGGTACGGGGTCACACTGACCAGGGGTACTGAGTCACACTGACAGGGGGTACTGAGTCACACTGACAGGGGGTACTGAGTCGCACTGACCGGAGGTACGGAGTCACACTGACCAGGGGTACTGAGTCACACTGGGCTGGGGGTACTGAGTCACACTGGCCGGGGGTACTGAGTCACACTGATCCGGGCTACTGAGTCACAGTGATCGGGGGGACTGAGTCACAGTGACCAGCGGTACTGAGTCACAGTGGCCTGGGAGTACTGAGTCACACTGTCCGGGGGTACTGAGCCACACTGACCAGGGGACTCAGTCACACTGACAGTGGGTACTGAGTCACACTGACCAGGGGTACTGAGTCACACTGACAGGGGCAACTGAGTCACATTGACCGGGGGTACTGAGTCACACTGACCAGGGGTACTGAGTCACACTGGCCGGGGGGTACTGAGTCACACTGGCCGGGGGTACTGAGTCACACTGACCAGGTGTACGGAGTCACACTAACCGGGGGCCACGGAGTCACACTGACCAGGGGTACTGAGTCACACTGACAGGGGGTACTGAGTCACAGAGACCAGGGGTACGGAGTCACACTGACCAGGGGTACTGAGTCAGACTGACCGGGGGCTACTGAGTCACACTGACCAGGGGTACTGAGTCACACTGACCGGGGGGGTACTGAGTCACACTGACAGGGGGTACTGAGTCACACTGACCGGGGGAACTGAGTCACACTGACCGGGGGTACTGAGCCACACTGACCAGGGGTACTGAGTCACACTGACCAGGGGTACTGAGCCACACTGACCAGGGGTACGGAGTCACACTGACCAGGGGTACTGAGTCACACTGACAGGGGGTACTGAGTCACACTGACCAGGGGTACAGAGTCACACTGACCAGGGGTACTCAGTCACACTGACCGGGGGGTTCTGAGTCACACTGACAGGGGGTACTGAGTCACACTGACCGGGGTATACTGAGTCACACTGACCGGGGGTACTGAGTCACATTGACCGGGGGTACTGAGCCACACTGACTGGGGGTACTGAGCCACACTGACCAGGGGTACGGAGTCACACTGACCAGGGGTACTGAGCCACACTGACCAGGGGTACGGAGTCACACTGACCAGGGGTACTGAGTCACACTGACAGGGGGTATTGAGTCACACTGACCGGGGGTACTGAGTCACACTGACCAGCGGTACTGAGTCACACTGGCCGGGGGGCACTGAGTCACACTCGCCGGGGATACTGAGTCACACTGACCAGGTGTACTGAGTCACACTGACAGCGGGGTACTGAGTCACACTGAGCAGGTGTAAAGAGTTACACTGACCGGGGGGTACTGAGTCACACTGACAGTGGGGTACTGAGTCACACTGACCAGGTGTAATGAGTCACACTGACTGTGGGTAATGAGTCACACTTACCAGGGGTACTGACTCACACTGACCGGGAGTACTGAGTCACACTTACCAGGGGTACTGAGTCACACTGACCGGGAGTACTGAGTCACACTGACAAGGGGTACGGAGTCACACTGACCAGGGGAACTGAGTCACACTGATCGGGGGTACTGAGTCACATTAACCAGTGGTACTGAGCCACACTGACCGGGGGTACTAAGTCACACTGACCAGCGGTAGTGAGTCACACTGGCCGGGGGTACTGAGTCACACTGACCGGGGGTACTGAGCCACACTGACCAGGGGTACTGAGTCACACTGACCAGGGGTACTGAACCACACTGACCAGGGGTACGGGGTCACACTGACCAGGGGTACTGAGTCACACTGACAGGGGGTACTGAGTCACACTGACAGGGGGTACTGAGTCACACTGACAGGGGGTACTGAGTCGCACTGACCAGGGGTACGGAGTCACACTGACCAGGGGTACTGAGTCACACTGACCAGGGGTACTGAGTCACACTGACAGGGGGTACTGAGTCACACTGACCAGGGGGTACTGAGCCACACTGACCGGGGTATACTGTGTCACACTGACCGGGGGTACTGAGTCACACTGACTGGGGGTACTGAGCCACACTGACCAGGGGTACGGAGTCACACTGACCAGGGGTACTGAGCCACACTGACCAGGGGTACGGAGTCACACTGACCAGGGGTACTGAGTCACACTGACAGGGGGTATTGAGTCACACTGACCGGGGGTACTGAGCCACACTGACTGGGGGTACTGAGCCACACTGACCAGGGGTATGGAGTCACACTGACCAGGGGTACTGAGTCACACTGACCAGGGGTACTGAGTCACACTGACAGGGGCTACTGAGTCACATTGACCGGGGGTACTGAGTCACACTGACCAGCGGTACTGAGTCACACTGGCCGGGGGGTACTGAGTCACACTGGCCGGGGGTACTGAGTCACACTGACCAGCTGTACGGAGTCACACTAACCGGGGGGTACTGAGTCACACTGACCAGGGGTACTGAGTCACACTGACAGGGGGTACTGAGTCACACTGACCAGGGGTACTGAGTCACACTGACCGGGGGCTACTGAGTCACACTGACCAGGGGTACTGAGTCACACTGACCGGAGGGGTACTGAGTCACACTGACAGGGGGTACTGAGTCACACTGACTGGGGGAACTGAGTCACACTGACCGGGGGGTACTGAGTCACACTGGCCGGGTGATGCTGAGTCACACTGGCCGGGGGAACTGAGTCACACTGACAGGGCGTACTGAGTCACACTGACCAGGGGAACTGAGTCACACTGACCAGGTGCACTGAGGCACACTGACCAGGGGTACTGAGTCATACTGACCGAGGGTACTGAGTCACACTGACTTGGGGTAATGAGTCACGTTGACAGTGGGTACTGAGTCACACTGACCAGGGGAATTGAGTCACACTGCCCAGGTGTACTGAGTCACACTGACCGGGGGGGTACTGAGTCACACTGACAGGGGGTACTGAGTCACACTGACCGGGGGAACTGAGTCACACTGACCGGGGGTACTGAGCCACACTGACCAGGGGTACTGAGTCACACTGACCAGGGGTACTGAGCCACACTGACCAGGGGTACGGAGTCACACTGACCAGGGGTACTGAGGTACACTGACAGGGGGTACTGAGTCGCACTGACCAGGGGTACAGAGTCACACTGACCAGGGGTACTCAGTCACACTGACCGGGGGGTTCTGAGTCACACTGACAGGGGGTACTGGGTCACACTGACCGGGGTATACTGAGTCACACTGACCGGGGGTACTGAGTCACATTGACCGGGGGTACTGAGCCACACTGACTGGGGGTACTGAGCCACACTGACCAGGGGTACGGAGTCACACTGACCAGGGGTACTGAGCCACACTGACCAGAGGTACGGAGTCACACTGACCAGGGGTACTGAGTCACACTGACAGGGGGTATTGAGTCACACTGACCGGGGGTACTGAGTCACACTGACCAGCGGTACTGAGTCACACTGGCCGGGGGTGTACTGAGTCACACTGGCCGGAGGTACTGAGTCACACTGACAGTGGGTATTGAGTCACACTGGCCGGGGGGCACTGAGTCACACTCGCCGGGGATACTGAGTCACACTGACCAGGTGTACTGAGTCACACTGACAGCGGGGTACTGAGTCACACTGAGCAGGTGTAAAGAGTTACACTGACCGGGGGGTACTGAGTCACACTGACAGTGGGGTACTGAGTCACACTGACCAGGTGTAATGAGTCACACTGACTGTGGGTAATGAGTCACACTTACCAGGGGTACTGACTCACACTGACCGGGAGTACTGAGTCACACTTACCAGGGGTACTGAGTCACACTGACCGGGAGTACTGAGTCACACTGACAAGGGGTACGGAGTCACACTGACCAGGGGAACTGAGTCACACTGATCGGGGGTACTGAGTCACATTGACCAGTGGTACTGAGCCACACTGACCGGGGGTACTAAGTCACACTGACCAGCGGTAGTGAGTCACACTGGCCGGGGGTACTGAGTCACACTGACCGGGGGTACTGAGCCACACTGACCAGGGGTACTGAGTCACACTGACCAGGGGTACTGAGCCACACTGACCAGGGGTACGGGGTCACACTGACCAGGGGTACTGAGTCACACTGACAGGGGGTACTGAGTCACACTGACAGGGGGTACTGAGTCGCACTGACCAGGGGTACGGAGTCACACTGACCAGGGGTACTGAGTCACACTGGGCTGGGGGTACTGAGTGACACTGGCCGGGGGTACTGAGTCACACTGATCCGGGCTACTGAGTCACACTGATCGGGGGAACTGAGTCACAGTGGCCTGGGAGTACTGAGTCACAGTGGCCTGGGAGTACTGAGTCACACTGGCCGGGGGAACTCAGTCACACTGACTTGGGGTAATGAGTCCCACTGACCAGGGCTGCTGAGTCACACTGACAGGGGGTACTGATTCACACTGACCAGGGGATACTGAGCCACACTGACCGGGGTATACTGTGTCACACTGACCGGGGGTACTGAGTCACACTGACTGGGGGTACTGAGTCACACTGATCCGGGCTACTGAGTCACACTGATCGGGGGAACTGAGTCACAGTGACCAGCGGTACTGAGCCACACTGACCAGAGGTACGGAGTCACACTGGCCGGGGGTACTGAGCCACACTGACCAGGGGTACTGAGCCACACTGACCAGAGGTACGGAGTCACACTGGCCGGGGGTACTGAGCCACACTGACCAGGGGAACTCAGTCACACTGACTTGGGGTAATGAGTCCCACTGACCAGGGCTACTGAGTCACACTGACAGTGGGTACTGAGTCACTATGACCAGGGGGTACCGAGTCACACTGACCAGGGTTTACTGTGTCACACTGACCGGGGGTACTGAGTCACACTGACTGGGGGTACTGAGCCACACTGACTGGGGGTACTGAGCCACACTGACCAGGGGTATGGAGTCACACTGACCAGGGGTACTGAGCCTCACTGACCAGGGGGACGGAGTCACACTGACCAGGGGTACTGAGTCACACTGACAGGGGCAACTGAGTCACATTGACCGGGGGTACTGAGTCACACTGACCAGGGGTACTGAGTCACACTGGCCGGGGGGTACTGAGTCACATTGGCCGGGGGTACTGAGTCACACTGACGAGGTGTACGGAGTCACACTAACCGGGGGCCACGGCGTCACACTGACCAGGGGTACTGAGTCACACTGACAGGGGGTACTGAGTCACAGAGACCAGGGGTACGGAGTCACACTGACCAGGGGTACTGAGTCAGACTGACCGGGGGCTACTGAGTCACACTGACCAGGGGTACTGAGTCACACTGACCGGGGGGGTACTGAGTCACACTGACAGGGGGTACTGAGTCACACTGACCGGGGGAACTGAGTCACACTGACCGGGGGTACTGAGCCACACTGACCAGGGGTACTGAGTCACACTGACCAGGGGTACTGAGCCACACTGACCAGGGGTACGGAGTCACACTGACCAGGGGTACTGAGTCACACTGACAGGGGGTACTGAGTCGCACTGACCAGGGGTACTGAGCCACACTGACCAGGGGACTCAGTCACACTGACAGTGGGTACTGAGTCACACTGACCAGGGGAACTCAGTCACACTGACTTGGGGTAATGAGTCCCACTGACCAGGGCTGCTGAGTCCCACTGACCAGGGCTGCTGAGTCACACTGACAGGGGGTACCGTGTCACACTGACCGGGGGTACTGAGTCACACTGACTGGGGGTACTGAGTCACACTGATCCGGGCTACTGAGTCACACTGATCGGGGGAACTGAGTCACAGTGACCAGCGGTACTGTGTCACAGTGGCCTGGGAGTACTGAGCCACACTGACCAGGGGAACTCAGTCACACTGACTTGGGGTAATGAGTCCCACTGACCAGGGCTACTGAGTCACACTGACAGTGGGTACTGAGTCACTATGACCAGGGGGTACCGAGTCACACTGACCAGGGTTTACTGTGTCACACTGACCGGGGGTACTGAGTCACACTGACTGGGGGTACTGAGCCACACTGACTGGGGGTACTGAGCCACACTGACCAGGGGTATGGAGTCACACTGACCAGGGGTACTGAGCCACACTGACCAGGGGGACGGAGTCACACTGACCAGGGTTACTGAGTCACACTGACAGGGGCAACTGAGTCACATTGACCGGGGGTACTGAGTCACACTGACCAGGGGTACTGAGTCACACTGGCCGGGGGGTACTGAGTCACACTGGCCGGGGGTACTGAGTCACACTGACCAGGTGTACGGAGTCACACTAACCGGGGGCCACGGAGTCACACTGACCAGGGGTACTGAGTCACACTGACAGGGGGTACTGAGTCACAGAGACCAGGGGTACGGAGTCACACTGACCAGGGGTACTGAGTCAGACTGACCGGGGGCTACTGAGTCACACTGACCAGGGGTACTGAGTCACACTGACCGGGGGGGTACTGAGTCACACTGACAGGGGGTACTGAGTCACACTGACCGGGGGAACTGAGTCACACTGACCGGGGGTACTGAGCCACACTGACCAGGGGTACTGAGTCACACTGACCAGGGGTACTGGGCCACACTGACCAGGGGTACGGAGTCACACTGACCAGGGGTACTGAGTCACACTGACAGGGGGTACTGAGTCGCACTGACATGGGGTACTGAGTCACACTGACCGGGGTATACTGAGTCACAATGACCGGGGGTACTGAGTCACATTGACCAGGGGTACTGAGCCACACTGACTGGGGGTACTGAGCCACACTGACCAGGGGTACGGAGTCACACTAACCAGGGGTACTGAGCCACACTGACCAGGGGTACGGAGTCACACTGACCAGGGGTACTGAGTCACACTGACAGGGGGTATTGAGTCACACTGACCGGGGGTACTGAGTCACACTGACCAGCGGTACTGAGTCACACTGGCCGGGGGTGTACTGAGTCACACTGGCCGGAGGTACTGAGTCACACTGACAGTGGGTATTGAGTCACACTGGCCGGGGGGCACTGAGTCACACTCGCCGGGGATACTGAGTCACACTGAACAGGTGTACTGAGTCACACTGACAGCGGGGTACTGAGTCACACTGAGCAGGTGTAATGAGTCACACTGACTGTGGGTAATGAGTCACACTTACCAGGGGTACTGACTCACACTGACCGGGAGTACTGAGTCACACTTACCAGGGGTACTGAGCCACACTGACCAGGGGTACGGAGTCACACTGACCAGGGGTACTGAGTCACACTGACAGGGGGTATTGAGTCACACTGACCGGGGGTACTGAGTCACACTGACCAGCGGTACTGAGTCACACTGGCCGGGGGTGTACTGAGTCACACTGGCCGGAGGTACTGAGTCACACTGACAGTGGGTATTGAGTCACACTGGCCGGGGGGCACTGAGTCACACTCGCCGGGGATACTGAGTCACACTGAACAGGTGTACTGAGTCACACTGACAGCGGGGTACTGAGTCACACTGAGCAGGTGTAATGAGTCACACTGACTGTGGGTAATGAGTCACACTTACCAGGGGTACTGACTCACACTGACCGGGAGTACTGAGTCACACTTACCAGGGGTACTGAGTCACACTGACCGGGAGTACTGAGTCACACTGACAAGGGGTACGGAGTCACACTGACCAGGGGAACGGAGTCACACTGACCAGGGGAACTGAGTCACACTGATCGGGGGTACTGAGTCACATTAACCAGTGGTACTGAGCCACACTGACCGGGAGTACTAAGTCACACTGACCAGCGGTAGTGAGTCACACTGGCCGGGGGTACTGAGTCACACTGACCGGGGGTACTGAGCCACACTGACCAGGGGTACTGAGTCACACTGACCAGGGGAACTGAACCACACTGACCAGGGGTACGGGGTCACACTGACCAGGGGTACTGAGTCACACTGACAGGGGGTACTGAGTCACACTGACAGGGGGTACTGAGTCACACTGACAGGGGGTACTGAGTCGCACTGACCAGGGGTACGGAGTCACACTGACCAGGGGTACTGAGTCACACTGGGCTGGGGGTACTGAGTCACACTGGCCGGGGGTACTGAGTCACACTGATCCGGGCTACTGAGTCACACTGATCGGGGGAACTGAGTCACAGTGACCAGCGGTACTGAGTCACAGTGGCCTGGGAGTACTGAGTCACACTGGCCGGGGGTACTGGGCCACATTGACCAGGGGAACTCAGTCACACTGACTTGGGGTAATGAGTCCCACTGACCAGGGCTACTGAGTCACACTGACAGGGGGTACTGAGTCACACTGACCAGGGGGTACTGAGCCACACTGACCGGGGTATACTGTGTCACACTGACCGGGGGTACTGAGTCACACTGACTGGGGGTACTGAGCCACACTGACCAGGGGTACGGAGTCACACTGACCAGGGGTACTGAGCCACACTGACCAGGGGTACGGAGTCACACTGACCAGGGGTACTGAGTCACACTGACAGTGGGTATTGAGTCACACTGACCGGGGGTACTGAGCCACACTGACTGGGGGTACTGAGCCACACTGACCAGGGGTATGGAGTCACACTGACCAGGGGTACTGAGTCACACTGACCAGGGGTACTGAGTCACACTGACAGGGGCTACTGAGTCACATTGACCGGGGGTACTGAGTCACACTGACCAGCGGTACTGAGTCACACTGGCCGGGGGGTACTGAGTCACACTGGCCGGGGGTACTGAGTCACACTGGCCAGCTGTACGGAGTCACACTAACCGGGGGGTACTGAGTCACACTGACCAGGGGTACTGAGTCACACTGACAGGGGGTACTGAGTCACACAGACCAGGGGTACGGAGTCACACTGACCAGGGGTACTGAGTCACACTGACCGGGGCCTACTGAGTCACACTGACCAGGGGTACTGAGTCACACTGACCGGAGGGGTACTGAGTCACACTGACAGGGGGTACTGAGTCACACTGACTGGGGGAACTGAGTCACACTGACCGGGGGGTACTGAGTCACACTGGCCGGGTGATGCTGAGTCACACTGGCCGGGGGAACTGAGTCACACTGACAGGGCGTACTGAGTCACACTGACCAGGGGAACTGAGTCACACTGACCAGGTGCACTGAGGCACACTGACCAGGGGTACTGAGTCATACTGACCGAGGGTACTGAGTCACACTGACTGGGGGTAATGAGTCACGTTGACCGGGGGAACTGAGTCACACTGACCGGGGGTACTGAGCCACACTGACCAGGGGTACTGAGTCACACTGACCGGGGGTACTGAGCCACACTGACCAGGGGTACGGAGTCACACTGACCAGGGGTACTGAGTCACACTGACAGGGGGTACTGAGTCGCACTGACCAGGGGTACAGAGTCACACTGACCAGGGGTACTCAGTCACACTGACCGGGGGGTTCTGAGTCACACTGACAGGGGGTACTGAGTCACACTGACCGGGGTATACTGAGTCACACTGACCGGGGTATACTGAGTCACACTGACTGGGGGTACTGAGCCACACTGACCAGGGGTACGGAGTCACACTGATCGGGGGAACTGAGTCACAGTGACCAGCGGTACTGAGTCACAGTGGCCTGGGAGTACTGAGTCACACTGGCCGGGGGTACTGAGCCACATTGACCAGGGGAACTCAGTCACACTGACTTGGGGTAATGAGTCCCACTGACCAGGGCTACTGAGTCACACTGACAGGGGGTACTGAGTCACACTGACCAGGGGGTACTGAGCCACACTGACCGGGGTATACTGTGTCACACTGACCGGGGGTACTGAGTCACACTGACTGGGGGTACTGAGCCACACTGACCAGGGGTACGGAGTCACACTGACCAGGGGTACTGAGCCACACTGACCAGGGGTACGGAGTCACACTGACCAGGGGTACTGAGTCACACTGACAGGGGGTATTGAGTCACACTGACCGAGGGTACTGAGCCACACTGACTGGGGGTACTGAGCCACACTGACCAGGGGTATGGAGTCACACTGACCAGGGGTACTGAGTCACACTGACCAGGGGTACTGAGTCACACTGACAGGGGCTACTGAGTCACATTGACCGGGGGTACTGAGTCACACTGACCAGCGGTCCTGAGTCACACTGGCCGGGGGGTACTGAGTCACACTGGCCGGGGGTACTGAGTCACACTGACCAGCTGTACGGAGTCACACTAACCGGGGGGTACTGAGTCACACTGACCAGGGGTACTGAGTCACACTGACAGGGGGTACTGAGTCACACAGACCAGGGGTACGGAGTCACACTGACCAGGGGTGCTGAGTCACACTGACCGGGGGCTACTGAGTCACACTGACCAGGGGTACTGAGTCACACTGACCGGAGGGGTACTGAGTCACACTGACAGGGGGAACTGAGTCACACTGACCGGGGGGTACTGAGTCACACTGGCCGGGTGATGGTGAGTCACACTGGCCGGGGGAACTGTGTCACACTGACAGGGCGTACTGAGTCACACTGACCAGGGGAACTGAGTCACACTGACCAGGTGCACTGAGGCACACTGACCAGGGGTACTGAGTCATACTGACCGAGGGTACTGAGTCACACTGACTGGGGGTAATGAGTCACGTTGACAGTGGGTACTGAGTCACACTGACCAGGGGAATTGAGTCACACTGACCAGGTGTACTGAGTCACACTGACCGGGGGGGTGCTGAGTCACACTGACAGGGGGTACTGAGTCACACTGACCGGGGGAACTGAGTCACACTGACCGGGGGTACTGAGCCACACTGACCAGGGGTACTGAGTCACACTGACCAGGGGTACTGAGCCACACTGACCAGGGGTACGGAGTCACACTGACCAGGGGTACTGAGTCACGCTGACAGGGGGTACTGAGTCGCACTGACCAGGGGTACAGAGTCACACTGACCAGGGGTACTCAGTCACACTGACCGGGGGGTTCTGAGTCACACTGACAGGGGGTAATGAGTCACACTGACCGGGGTATACTGAGTCACACTGACCGGGGGTACTGAGTCACATTGACCGGGGGTACTGAGCCACACTGACTGGGGGTACTGAGCCACACTGACCAGGGGTACGGAGTCACACTGATCGGGGGAACTGAGTCACAGTGACCAGCGGTACTGAGTCACAGTGGCCTGGGAGTACTGAGTCACACTGGCCGGGGGTACTGAGCCACATTGACCAGGGGAACTCAGTCACACTGACTTGGGGTCATGAGTCCCACTGACCAGGGCTACTGAGTCACACTGACAGGGGGTACTGAGTCACACTGACCAGGGGGTACTGAGCCACACTGACCGGGGTATACTGTGTCACACTGACCGGGGGTACTGAGTCACACTGACTGGGGGTACTGAGCCACACTGACCAGGGGTACGGAGTCACACTGACCAGGGGTACTGAGCCACACTGACCAGGGGTACGGAGTCACACTGACCAGGGGTACTGAGTCACACTGACAGGGGGTATTGAGTCACACTGACCGGGGGTACAGAGCCACACTGACTGGGGGTACTGAGCCACACTGACCAGGGGAATGGAGTCACACTGACCAGGGGTAGTGAGTCACACTGACCAGGGGTACTGAGTCACACTGACAGGGGCTACTGAGTCACATTGACCGGGGGTACTGAGTCACACTGACCAGCGGTACTGAGTCACACTGGCCGGGGTGTACTGAGTCACACTGGCCGGGCGTACTGAGTCACACTGACCAGCTGTACGGAGTCACACTAACTGGGGGGTACTGAGTCACACTGACCAGGGGTACTGAGTCACACTGACAGGGGGTACTGAGTCACACAGACCAGGGGTACGGAGTCACACTGACCAGGGGTACTGAGTCACACTGACCGGGGGCTACTGAGTCACACTGACCAGGGGTACTGAGTCACACTGACCGGAGGGGTACTGAGTCACACTGACAGGGGGTACTGAGTCACATTGACTGGGGGAACTGAGTCACACTGACCGGGGGGTACTGAGTCACACTGGCCGGGTGATGCTGAGTCACACTGGCCGGGGGACCTGAGTCACACTGACAGGGCGTACTGAGTCACACTGACCAGGGGAACTGAGTCACACTGACCAGGTGCACTGAGGCACACTGACCAGGGGTACTGAGTCATACTGACCGAGGGTCCTGAGTCACACTGACCAGGGGAATTGAGTCACACTGACCAGGTGTACTGAGTCACACTGACCGGGGGGGTACTGAGTCACACTGACAGGGGGTACTGAGTCACACTGACAGGGGGTACTGAGTCACACTGACCGGGGGAACTGAGTCACACTGACCGGGGGTACTGAGCCACACTGACCAGGGGTACTGAGTCACACTGACCAGGGGTGCTGAGCCACACTGTCCAGGGGTACGGAGTCACACTGACCAGGGGTACTGAGTCACACTGACAGGGGGTACTGAGTCGCACTGACCAGGGGTACAGAGTCACACTGACCAGGGGTACTCAGTCACACTGACCGGGGGGTTCTGAGTCACACTGACAGGGGGTACTGAGTCACACTGACCGGGGTATACTGAGTCACACTGACCGGGGGTACTGAGTCACATTGACCGGGGGTACTGAGCCACACTGACTGGGGGTACTGAGCCACACTGACCAGGGGTACGGAGTCACACTGACCAGGGGTACTGAGCCACACTGACCAGGGGTACGGAGTCACACTGACCAGGGGTACTGAGTCACACTGACAGGGGGAATTGAGTCACACTGACCGGGGGTACTGAGTCACACTGACCAGCGGTACTGAGTCACACTGACCGGGGGTGTACTGAGTCACACTGGCCGGAGGTACTGAGTCACACTGACAGTGGGTATTGAGTCACACTGGCCGGGGGGCACTGAGTCACACTTGCCGGGGATACTGAGTCACACTGACCAGGTGTACTGAGTCACACTGACAGCGGGGTACTGAGTCACACTGAGCAGGTGTAAAGAGTTACACTGACCGGGGGGTACTGAGTCACACTGACAGTGGGGTACTGAGTCACACTGACCAGGTGTAATGAGTCACACTGACTGTGGGTAATGAGTCACACTTACCAGGGGTACTGACTCACACTGACCGGGAGTACTGAGTCACACTTACCAGGGGTACTGAGTCACACTGACCGGGAGTACTGAGTCACACTGACAAGGGGTACGGAGTCACACTGACCAGGGGAACTGAGTCACACTGATCGGGGGTACTGAGTCACATTGACCAGTGGTACTGAGCCACACTGACCGGGGGTACTAAGTCACACTGACCAGCGGTAGTGAGTCACACTGGCCGGGGGTACTGAGTCACACTGACCGGGGGTACTGAGCCACACTGACCAGGGGTACTGAGTCACACTGACCAGGGGTACTGAACCACACTGACCAGGGGTACGGGGTCACACTGACCAGGGGTACTGAGTCACACTGACAGGGGGTACTGACTCACACTGACAGGGGGTACTGAGTCGCACTGACCAGGGGTACGGAGTCACACTGACCAGGGGTACTGAGTCACACTGGGCTGGGGGTACTGAGTCACACTGGCCGGGGGTACTGAGTCACACTGATCCGGGCTACTGAGTCACACTGATCGGGGGAACTGAGTCACAGTGACCAGCGGTACTGAGTCACAGTGGCCTGGGAGTACTGAGTCACACTGGCCGGGGGTACTGAGCCACATTGACCAGGGGAACTCAGTCACACTGACTTGGGGTAATGAGTCCCACTGACCAGGGCTACTGAGTCACACTGACAGGGGGTACTGAGTCACACTGACCAGGGGGTACTGAGCCACACTGACCGGGGTATACTGTGTCACACTGACCGGGGGTACTGAGTCACACTGACTGGGGGTACTGAGCCACACTGACTGGGGGTACTGAGCCACACTGACCAGGGGTATGGAGTCACACTGACCAGGGGTACTGAGTCACACTGACCAGGGGTACTGAGTCACACTGACAGGGGCTACTGAGTCACATTGACCGGGGGTACTGAGTCACACTGACCAGCGGTACTGAGTCACACTGGCCGGGGGGTACTGAGTCACACTGGCCGGGGGTACTGAGTCACACTGACCAGCTGTACGGAGTCACACTAACCGGGGGGTACTGAGTCACACTGACCAGGGGTACTGAGTCACACTGACAGGGGGTACTGAGTCACACAGACCAGGGGTACGGAGTCACACTGACCAGGGGTACTGAGTCACACTGACCGGGGGCTACTGAGTCACACTGACCAGGGGTACTGAGTCACACTGACCGGAGGGGTACTGAGTCACACTGACAGGGGGTACTGAGTCACACTGACTGGGGGAACTGAGTCACACTGACCGGGGGGTACTGAGTCACACTGGCCGGGTGATGCTGAGTCACACTGGCCGGGGGAACTGAGTCACACTGACAGGGCGTACTGAGTCACACTGACCAGGGGAACTGAGTCACACTGACCAGGTGCACTGAGGCACACTGACCAGGGGTACTGAGTCATACTGACCGAGGGTACTGAGTCACACTGACTGGGGGTAATGAGTCACGTTGACAGTGGGTACTGAGTCACACTGACCAGGGGAATTGAGTCACACTGACCAGGTGTACTGAGTCACACTGACGGGGGTACTGAGTCATACTGACTGGGGTTACTGAGTCACACTGACTGGGGGTAATGAGTCACACTGACAGGGGCTACTGAGTCACACTGACCGGGGGAACTGTGTCACTCTGACCGGGGGCACTGAGTCACACTGACCGGGGGGACAGAGTCACACTGACCGGGGGCACAGAGTCACACTGACCGGGGGCTACTGAGTCACACTGGCCGGGGGTACTGAGTCACACTGACCAGCGGTATTGAGTCACACTGGCCGGGGGATACTGAGTCACACTGGCCGGGGGGTACTGAGTCACACTGACCAGGTCTAATGAGTCACACTGACCGGGGGAACTGAGTCACACTGACCGGGGGGTACTGAGTCACACTTAGCAGGGGTACTGAGTCACACTGACCGGGAGTACTGAGTCACACTGACCAGGGGAACTGAGTCACACTGACCGGGGGTACTGAGTCACACTGACCAGAGGGTACCGAGTCACACTGACCAAGGGTACTGAGTCAAACTGACCAGGGGTAGGGAGCCACACTGATCAGGGGTACTGAGCCACACTGACAGGGGGTACTGAGTCACACTGAACGGGGTATAGAGTCACACTGAACGGGGTATACTGAGTCACACTGACAGCAGGTACTGAGTCACACTGACCGGGGGTACTGAGTCTCACTGACTGGTGGGTAATGAGTCACACTGATCGTGGGGTTCTGAGTTACACTGACCAGGGGTACTGAGTCACACTGACCGGTGGGTACTGAGTCACACTGGCCGGGGGTACTGAGTCACACTGACCAGGTGTACTGAGTCACACTGACCGGGGGTTACTGAGTCACACTGACCGGGGGGTACTGAGTCACATTGACCGGGGGTACTGAGTCACACTGACCAGGGTTAATGAGTCACACTGACCGGGGGTACTGAGTCACACTGACCCGGGGCTACTGAGTTACACTGACCAGGGGTACTGAGTCACACTGACCGGGGTATACTGAGTCACACTGACCGACGAGCAATGAGTCACACTGACCTGGGATACTGAGCCATACTGAGCACGGATACTGAGTCACACTGGCCGGGGGTACTGAGTCACACTAACCAGGGGTACTGAGTTACACTGACCGGGGGTACTGAGTCACACTGACCGGGGGCTACTGAGTCAAACTGAACAGGTGTACTGAGTCACACAGACCGGGGGATACTGAGTCACACTGGCCGGGGGTACTGAGTCACACTGACCAGCGGTACTGAGTCACACTGGCCGGGGGCTACTGAATAACACAGACCGGGGCCTACTGAGTCACACTGACCGGATATACTGAGCCACACTGACTGGGGCTACTGAGACACACTGACCTGGGGTACTGAGTCACACTGACTGGGCGTAATGAGTCACACAGACCAGGGGTACTGAGTCACACTGACAGGGGGTACTGAGTCACTCTGGCCGCGAGGTACTGAGTCACACTGACCAGCGGTACTGAGTCACACTGGACTGGGGGTACTGAGTCACACTGGCCTGGGGTACTGAGTCACACTGATCCGGGCTACTGAGTCACACTGATCGGGGGTACTGAGTCACAGTGACCAGCGGTACTGAATCACAGTGGCCTGGGAGTACTGAGTCACACCGGCCGGGGGTACTGAGTCACAATGACCAGGGGGTACCGAGTCACCCTGACCGGGGTATACTGTGTCACACTGACTGTGGGTACGGAGTCACACTGGCCAGGGGAACTGAGTCACACTGACCGGGGGTAACGAGTCACACTGACCGGGGGTACTGAATCACACTGACCGGGGTTACTGAGTCACACTGAATGGGGGTAATGAGTCACACTGACCAGGGGTACTGAGTCACACTGACAGGGGTTACTGAGTCACACTGACCGGGGATACTGAGCCATACTGACCAGGGGTACTGACTTACACTGAGAGGGGTGCTGAGTCATACTGACCGGTGGGTACTGAGTCACACTGATCGGATATACTGAGCCACACTGACTGGGGGTACTGAGCCACACTGACCAGGGGTACGGAGTCACACTGACCAGGGGAACTGAGTCACACTGACCGGTGGGTACAGAGTCACACTGACCGGATATACTGAGCCACACTGTCCGGGGGAACTGAGTCACAGTGACCAGGTGGTATTGAGTCACACTGACAGTGGGTACTGAGTCACACTAACCGGGGTATACTGAGTCACGCTGACTGGAGGTAATGAGTCACACTGACCAGGGGTACTGAGTCACAATGACAGGGGGTGCTGAGTCACACTGACCGGGGGAACTGAGGCACACTGACCGGGGGCACTGAGTCACTTTGACCGGGGGGTACTGAGTCACACTGACCGGGGGTACTGAGTCACACTGCCCAGGCGTACTGAGCCACACTGACATGGGGTACTGAGTCACACTGACCAGCGGTACTGAGTCACACTGATGGGGGTTACTCAGTCACATAGAACGGTGTTAGTGAGCCTCACTGACCCGAGATACTGAGTCACACTGACCAGGGGTACTGAGTCACGCTGACTGGGGTGTACTAAGTCACACTGACCGGGGAAACTGAGTCACACTGACCAGTGGTACTGAGCCAAAGTGACCGGGGGTAGTGAGTCACACTGACAGTGGGTACTCAGTCACACAGACCGCTGGTAGTGAGCCACACTGACCCGGGGTACTGAGTCACATTGACCAGGGGTACTGAGTCACACTGACCAGGGGTGTACTGAGTCACACTGACCAGGGCTACTGAGTGAAACTGACCAGGGGTACTGAGTCACACTGACCTGTGAGTGCGAGAATCGGCGGGAATCGCGGGCTGAGCGGCTGTATACAGGCTCCCGAGACCCAGGTAAGGCCTCAGTGCGAGAATCGGCGGGAATCGCGGGCTGAGCGGCTGTATAAAGGCTCCAGAGCCCAGGTAAGGCTTCAGTGCGAGAATCGGCGGGAATCGCGGGCTGAGCGGCTGTATAAAGGCTCCAGAGCCCAGGTAAGGCTTCAGTGCGAGAATCGGCGGGAATCGCGGGCTGAGCGGCTGTATAAAGGCTCCAGAGCCCAGGTAAGGCCTCAGTGCGAGAATCGGCGGGAATCGCGGGCTGAGCGGCTGTATAAAGGCTCCAGAGCCCAGGTAAGGCCTCAGTGCGAGAATCGGCGGGAATCGCGGGCTGAGCGGCTGTATAAAGGCTCCAGAGCCCAGGTAAGGCCTCAGTGCGAGAATCAGCGGGAATCGCGGGCTGAGCGGCTGTATAAAGGCTCCAGAGACCCAGGTAAGGCCTCAGTGTGAGAATCGGCGGGAATCGCGGGCTGAGCGGCTGTATAAAGGCTCCAGAGCCCAGGTAAGGCTTCAGTGCGAGAATCAGCGGGAATCGCGGGCTGAGCGGCTGTATAAAGGCTCCAGAGACCCAGGTAAGGCCTCAGTGCGAGAATCAGCGGGAATCGCGGGCTGAGCGGCTGTATAAAGGCTCCAGAGACCCAGGTAAGGCTTACCAGTCTCCAATCTTGGAACTGAGAGGGAAGGAGAGAGGTAAAAAGTAATCCAAGTGTGACGTCACCAGAAAGCAGGTAAGTGATTGGTTGGTGAGTATTTCTCTCTTTTTTAAGCTTAAACTCTGTGGTTTATAGTTTCTAAGGTGCGATATTCATCATCTAGAATCGGGGCAGAGGGTATTTAAGAATAATATTAATAAATTTAATTAATTACATAGAATGGGAGATCAGGTGATGTGTTGCTGCTGCAATATGTGGGAGCTGGTGGACACCATTGATGCTCACGGTGATCACATTTGCAGTAAGTGTTGGCTGCTCGAGGAATTCCGGCTCCGTGTTGAAGAGCTGGAGTCCGAGCTTCAAACACTGAGACACATCAGGGAGGGGGAGAGTTACCTGGACTCTGTGTATCAGGAAGTAGTCACACCAATTAGATTAATTGTTTCAGATGTAGTCCGTGGCCAGGGTCAGGATGGTGTGACTAGAAGTGAGGCAGGTACGGGGATCCAGGAAGTAGTGTTGGAGGAGCCGCAGCCCTTGCTCTTGTCCAACAGGTTTGAGGCTCTTACTCCCTGTGAGGATGGGAACGGGGACTGCGGGGAGGATGAGCAACCCGGCCACAGCACCGTGGAGCGGGGGGCCATTCAAGTGGGGGGAGATAAAAGAAATGTTGTAGTGGTAGGGGATAGTATCGTTAGGGGGATAGATAGAGTTCTTTGCAGCCGAGAGCGAGAGTCCCGAAGGCTGTGTTGCCTGCCCGGTGCCAGGGTTAAGGACATCTCCTCTGGGCTAGAGAGAAACTTGGAGTGGGAGGGGGAGGATCCAGTTGTCGTGGTCCATGTTGGTACCAACGACATAGATAGGACAAGGAAAGAGGTTCTGCTGAGGGAGTTTGAGCAGCTAGGGGCCAAATTAAAAAGCAGAACCACAAGGGTAATAATCTCTGGATTACTACCTGAGCCACGTGCAAATTTGGCTAGGGTAAATAAAATTAGAGAGTTAAATGCGTGGCTCAAAGACTGGTGTGGGAGAAATGGGTTTTGCTTCCTGGGACACTGGCATCAGTACAGGGACAGGAGAGAGCTGTTCCGTTGGGACGGACTTCACTTGGCCAGTGCTGGGACTAGAATCCTGGTGAATCGAATAACTAGGGCTGTAGAGAGGGCTTTAAACTAATTAGTGGGGGGGAGGTTTTAAGAGACCGAAAAATAAAAATGACAGTGGAGAAGGCAATAGAGCAAGGTAGCAGTGGGGGAATTAAAAACCAGAGCGTGTCAGGAAGGGACAGAATGTATAATGATAAAGGTAAAGTAGTAAAAGTGGTAAAAGCAGGAATAAATTGTCAGAAAACATATTTGAAAGTTCTTTATCTGAATGCACGCAGCATTCGTAACAAAATTGATGAGTTGACGGTACAAATAACTGCACATGGGTATGATCTGGTGGCCATTACGGAAACATGGCTGCAAGATAATCATGACTGGGAACTAAACATACAAGGGTATTTGACAATTAGGAAGGACAGACAGGAAGGAATGGGAGGTGGGGTTGCTATGTTAATCAAGGATGGAATCACTATAATACAGAGAAATGATATTGGGTCAAAGGATCAGGATAATGAAATAGTTTGGGTGGAGATAAGGAATAATAAGGGGAAAAAGTCACTAGTGGGCGTAGTCTATAGGCCTCCTAACAGTTGCAACTCTGTTGGTCGGAGTATAAATCAGGAAATAGTTGGGGCTTGTAAAAAGGGAACAGCTATAATCATGGGGGATTTTAACTTTCATATTGACTGGACTAATCAAATTGGGCATGGCAGCCTTGAGGAAGAGTTCATAGAGTGTATTAGGGACGGGTTCCTTGAGCAGTATGTAACTGAACCAACCAGGGGGCAGGCAATCTTAGATCTGGTCCTGTGTAATGAGACAGGATTAATAAAAAATGTCCTAGTAAAGGATCCCCTTGGAATGAGTGACCATAATATGGTTGAATTCCAAATTCAGTTTGAGGGTGAGAGAGTTGGATCTCAAACCAGCGTACTGAGCTTAAATAAAGGAGACTATGAAGGTATGAGAGTAGAATTGACTAAAGTGGACTGGGAAAACAGATTAAAGTGTAAGACGGTACAAGAGCAGTGGTCTACATTCAAGGAGATATTTCACATCTTTCAAGGTAAATATATTCCACTGAGGAAAAAGGGGAATAAAAGAAAAGACAGCCAGCCATCCGTGACTTAGTAATGTAATAAAGGATAGTATCCGACTGAAAACAAGGGCATATAAAGTAGCCAAATCTAGTGGGAGGATAGAAGATTGGGAAGCATTTAAAAGCCAGCAAACAATAACTAAAAGATTAATTAAGAAAGGGAAGATAGATTATGAAAGTAAACTAGCAAAAAATATAAAAACAGATAGCAAGAGTTTCTACAGCTATATAAAAAGAAAAAGGGTGGCTAAAGTGAATGTTGGTCCCTTAGAGGATGGGACCGGGAAACTAGTGGTGGGGAACATGGAGATGGCAAAGACGCTGAACAAATATTTTGTATCAGTCTTTACAGTAGAGGACACTAAAAATATCCCAACACTGGACAAACAGGGGGCAATGGGGGGGGGAGGAGCTAAACACGATTAAAATCACTAAGGAGATGGTACTCAGTAAAATAATGGGACTTAAGGCGGATAAATCCCCCGGACCTGATGGCCTACATCCCAGGGTCTTGAGAGAAGTGGCGGTAGGGATTGTGGATGCATTGGTGATTATTTTCCAGAACTCCCTGGACTCAGGAAAGGTCCCGGCAGATTGGAAAACTGCTAATGTAACACCCTTATTTAAGAAGGGAAGTAGACAAAAAGCTGGAAACTATAGACCAGTTAGCCTAACATCTGTGGTTGGCAAAATGTTGGAGTCCATTATTAAGGAAACAGTAACAGAGCATTTGGATAAACATAATTTAATAGGACAGAGTCAGCATGGTTTTATGAAGGGGAAGTCATGTTTGACAAATTTGCTCGAATTCTTTGAGGATGTAACATACAGGATGGATGAAGGGGAACCAGTGGATGTAGTGTATTTGGACTTCCAAAAGGCATTTGACAAGGTTCCACACAAAAGATTACTGATCAAGATAAGAAATCACGGGATTGGGGGTAATATACTGGCATGGGTGGAAGATTGGCTATCTAACAGAAAACAAAGAGTTGGAATAAATGGTTCATTCTCGGGCTGACAATCAGTAACTAGTGGTGTTCTGCAGGGGTCAGTGCTGGGACCCCAACTCTTTACAATCTATATTAACGATTTGGAGGAAGGGACCGAGTGCAACATATCCAAGTTTGCCGACGATAGAAAGATGGGAGGGAAAGCAATGAGTTGAGGAGGACATAAAAAACCTGCAAAAGGACATAGACAGGCTAAGTGAGTGGGCAGAGATTTGGCAGATGCAATATAATGTTGGAAAGTGTGAGGTTATGCACTTTGGCAGAAAAAAATCAAAGAGCAAGTTATTATCTAAATGGAGGGAAACTGCAAAGTGCTACAGTACAAAGGGATCTGGGGGTCCTGGTGCATGAAACACAAAAAGTTGGTATGCAGGTGCAGCAGGTGATCAGGAAGGCCAATGTAATCTTGGCTTTTATTGCAAGGGTGATGGAGTATAAAAACAGGGAAGTCTTGCTGCAGTTATACAGGGTATTGGTGAGGCCACACCTGGAATACTGCGTGCAGTTTTGGTTTCCATATTTAAGAAAAGATATACTTGCTCTCGAGGCGGTTCAGAGAAGGTTCACTCGGTTGATTCCGGAGATGAGGGGGTTGACGTATGAGGAAAGGTTGAGTAGGTTGGGACTCTACTCATTGGAGTTCAGAAGAATGAGAGGCGATCTCATCGAAACATGTAAGATTGTGAGGGGGCTTGATCGGGTGGATGCGGTGAGGATGTTTCCACTGATGGGTGAGACTAGAACTAGGGGGCATAATCTAAGAATAAGGGCTGCCCTTTCAAAACTGAGATGAGGAGAAACTTCTTCACTCAGAGGTAAATCTATGGAATTTTCTACCCCAGAGAGCTGCGGAAGTTGCAACATTAAATAAATTTAAAATGGAGATAGACAGTTTCCGAGCAGATAACGGAATTAGGGGTTACGGGGAGAGGGCAGGGAAGTGGATGTGAGTCTAGATTTGGATCAGCCACGATCCTACTTATTATGTCCGTGTATGATTGAGACACGGACAGCAGGAGTTGAACAAAACACGTCTTTACTGAAAGGAGTCAATCGGGAAACTGAAAACACAGAGGCTTACTAGCGCCTTTTATACAGGGGCGGTCACTGCCGGTACTGCAGTCTGAGACCAGTTATTCTCTTAAAGGTACATACACAACAATTCCTCCCCTTTTAGATAAACAGTACATAACATTCATTTAACAACTAAATGATAACTAATTACAATCACAATTACGGTTGCTAGATACATTGGTTAAGTTTAAGCAATTATAAGTTCAGTCTTTGAGGAGGCTTCCTGATTCTGTCTGGATAACACCTCTTTGGGGTATCAGGTTCCTCTGGCAAGGTTGAGTCGGGATCAATGTCGTTGTTTGGTTCATCTGCTTCCAATATCACTGATTCTGCGGTAGCTGCAATTGGTACGTCGATTTCATTGCCAGGTGTATCAGATCGTGGTGTGGAATTGACGTTTTCCAGTGACTCTAGAATCTGGTCAGCATGGCGTCTTACAATGCTCTCTCCAACGTCCACGGTATACATGAGAGGTCCTTGCCGTGTACAAATCGTTCCTGGCTGCCATTTCTCAGTGCGGTAGTCCCGGGCCAAAACTGGTTGACCTATCTTAAAACTCCTGGTCGGCCTTTCATTCATATTCTGAAACTGCCTGTTCTCCACATCTCTTCGGACGTTTGGCTTAACCAAATCCAAGTGGCATCGTAGTCTTCGATTGAAGAACATCATGGCTGGAGTTTGGTTGGTAACCGCATGTGTCGCATTCCGGTAGGCAAACAAGAAGTTGTCCACCTTGTGTTGTAGGGGTATCTCTTCATTACACATTGCCTTGATAGCCTTCTTGAATGTTTGAACAAACCTCTCGGCCAATCCATTAGTGGCTGGATGATGTGGGGCAGATGTGTAATGCTTAACACCACTGTTCTTTAAGAACCTCCGGAACTCTTCAGACACAAACTGTGGTCCATTGTCAGAGCAAATCTGTTCAGGCAGCCCATTCCTGGCGAATATGGTTCGTAAAACTGTGATAGTTTTTTCTGTGGTGGTTGAGGACATTTTTATTACCTCTGGCCACTTTGAATGTGCATCCACCGCAATTAAAAACATCGAGTCCATGAAGGGACCAGCAAAATCAATGTGCACCCTTTGCCATGGCGATGAGGGCCACTTCCATGGATGTAGAGGAGCTTGTGGTGGGGCGTTTTGGACCTTCTGGCATCGTGCACAGCTCTTGGTCATCTCTTCGATTTCTCTATCGATTCCCGGCCACCACACAAACGCTCTGGCTAAGTTCTTCATTTTTACCCCACCCAGATGACCCTCATGAAGCTCATTGAGCACTCTATCCGTCAACTTAGGTGGAATTACTACTCTGGATCCACACATCAAGGTTCCTCTGCACACTGACAGCTGTTCTCTTCTCGGCGAGAATGCTGGCAGCAGTGGTTCGCCATGTGCTGGCCATCCCTTCACCGTTAAATCATAGACCCGTGATAGTGTCGGGTCATTCTGTGTTTCCTTTTCTATGTTTGCATTCGTCACAGGGAGACATTCGACTATGGTCGAGTGGAATAACTCCATTGGATCCACTGCAAGGTCTTCTTCCTCCACCGTCGGCAACGGTAGGCGTGACAATCCATCAGCATTCCCATGCTGTTTAGTTCCTTTGTACTCGATGTCATATTGGTGTGCCCCTAGGAAAAGGGACCACCTCTGCAGCCGTTGCGCTGTCATTAGCGGTACACCCTTCTGAGGGTTGAAAATGGAGACAAGAGGTTGATGATCGGTTAGTAGAGTAAATTTTTGACCGTGCAGGTAGTGATTGAACTTCTTCACCCCCCACACTAGGCTGAGGGCCTCTCTGTCAATCTGGGCGTAGTTACGCTCGGCTGAAGTTAACGAGCGTGACGCAAAAGCTATCGGCCTCTCTAAACCATCAAGAAATTTACGTGACAGTACTGCCCCAATGCCGTAGGGAGACGCATCACACGCCAGTCTGATCGGCAGTGCTGGGTTGTAGTGAGCCAATACTTCTCTTGAAGTGATTAAGTCCTTACTCTTCTGAAAGGCCCGCTTACAGTCATTGCTCCATTTCCATGCTACTCCCGTTCGTAGTAGGGCGCTCAGTGGGTGCAGGATTGTCGACAAATTCGGCAAAAACTTATGGTAGTAATTCACCAATCCGAGGAATGACCTCAGTTGCGACACATTTTCAGGCGCTGGGGCCTTAACAACCGCTTCAATTTTGTCAGGGGACTTATGTAACCCCTCTTCATCAATCACGTGGCCACAATACGATATCTGTTTCTTAAAAAACTCGCACTTGGGGCGGTTGGCTCGTAGCCCATGTTCCCGTAGTCTAGTGAGCACCTGTTCTAGGTTGTTAAGGTGTTCACTGTCATCTTCACATGTCACAAGGATGTCGTCCAAGTAACACTGAGTCCTCGGAATCCCTTGCAGGACTTGTTCCATCGCTCTTTGCCATATCGCCGGAGCCGATGCTACTCCGAATACCAATCGATAATACTGGTAAAGACCTTTGTGAGTGTTTATCGTGAGATACTTCCTAGAGGATTCTTCAACCTCCATCTGCAAATATGCTTGTGCTAGGTCAATTTTTGTAAAACGCTTCCCTCCAGACAGTGAGGCGAAGATGTCTTCTATCCTTGGAAGAGGATATTGTACTGTGTGAAGGACTGGGTTCACCGTCACCTTGAAATCCCCACAGATGCGAACCTTCCTTGGCTCCTCAGACTTATTGCTTAACGTTTTCTTCATGACAGGAATGATGGGTGTCGCCCACTCGCTCCAGTCGACCTTAGACAACACGCCTGCCTTCTCCAGATTCTCCAGCTCTGCCTCGACGGCTGGGCGAATTGCATATGGTACCGGTCTTGCTTTGAAAAACTTGGGAATTGCATTCTCTTCTATTTTTATCGAGGCGGTTACGCCTTTAAGAGTGCCCAGTTCTTGTTGAAATACCTCTTTGGCGTTAGCTAAGATTGTTGACAATCGTCCAGGAGTGACGTCTTCATCTTTTTTACCGTCCACCGTCATTGCATGAATGGAGTGCCAATCTAAGCTTATCTTCCTGATCCATTCACGTCCCAATAACGGTGGTCCACCATTTTGCAGTATGTAGAGATACAATTTCTGTATTTTCTTGCCGTTGTATTCGACAGGCACCCTTATTTTTCCTCTGGGGTATACTTTTTGCCCCGTATACGTCGTCAAGACGATGGATGTCTCTCTCAAGGGTATGTGTGAGAATAGCCGCTCGTAGTCTCGTCGATTCATGACGGTTAGCGCTGATCCTGTATCCAATTCCATTTTAACTTGGGACCCTGCTATCGTGAGGGTGACCCAAATGGTTCGGTGATCCTCTTTTGCGATTACATTGTGAAGTTTGAGACAGCTTAGTCTCCTGTTCCCGGATTCACTATCGCTCATCTGGTCTTCGGAACAACTGTCCGTCATCTTTTGTACTTTCTTGTACGGTTCCTTAGTAGCCTTTTTGTTGTCGCTGGTCTTCTTCCCAGACCTGCAAACTCGTGCAATGTGTCCCATCTTTCCGCATTGCCTGCATATTTTGTCCTTGGACCAGCAGTCCTTCTGGTCATGGTTAGTTCTGCCGCAGCGATAACATTTTGCAAATCCCCGTGTCATTTCGTGGGTGCCGTATTCCTGTGGCTTTTGTTGAATTTCCGCAGCTCCCCTGACTGCTGCTTCGTACGATACTGCCACGCTGAAAGCCTTATCTAGCATCAGCTCTTTCTCTGAGAGTAACTTCTTCTGTGTTCCTTCACTCAGGAGTCCACAGACAAATTTGTCCCGTAGTGTATCTGCCAGTCCTGCTCCGAACTGGCAGTGCTTTGATAGCTTGCGTAGTTCCGTAAGGTACTCAGCATTGCTCTCACCTTTATGCTGAGTTCTCCTGTGGAATTTAAATCTTTCTGCTATCAACAGCGGTGCAGGGTTTAGGTGTTCCTGTAGGACAGCAACAATTTCGCTAAAACTCTTCGCCTTCGGTTGGCTGGAGTAATCAGGTCCCGCAATAGGCCGTATGTTCTAGCGCCCATTAAGTTTAGCAATACCGATGCCTTTTCCTCATCGGCTATTTCGTTTGCCTCGCAATATACCTTGACTCTTTCCACATACGTGGTCCAGTCCTCTATTGTATTATCAAAGGCAGTGATACAGCCAGTCTTCGGCATCTTGCACATCTAAAATGGCGCCTCCCGTGCTTTGCCTTCTTCCCCGATTTAACAAAATGGCGCCTCCCGTGCTTTGCCTTCTTCCCCGCTGATTAAGATGGCGCCTCCCGCGCTTTGCCTTCTTCCCCGCTGTTGCTAGCGCTGCTTTCCGCGGTATCCGTTGCAACCTGCAGCTCCTCACGGTTGCCTGCGAGTTTAATATTTCTTTTTTTTAATTATTTTCCCGTCGTGGAACAACCCTGTGGGACTCTTGCCTCCCTCTTCTCGGGTCTATACGCAGCCCGGCTTCGTAGCACCGGCCGCGCCCTGTGTGCTCCACCCTCTCGCTCTCCTCTTCCCGACAACGCTGCTCGGCCTCATTGCAAGCCACCCGCTCGAGTTCGCGACCGCCGCAGCCCAGGAAGGATCAGTGTACTACCTGCCACCAGCCCGATTAGCTGAAGCACCGTCGACAGGAACCAGGCCCCGTTTTCGACAGCTTCTCCAGCAATCTTCAACTCCGCTAACACAGGGGCGGATGCCCACGGTCGACGCCCGTTTCTACTGCTTCTTTCTTCCTTCTGGCCTCGACCTCTGCTCACTTCGCTGCAGGAATGGATCCCAGGAGGTGGTGCAGACTGTAGGTAAGTTCGTATCTGCTCGTCGCCAGTATTATGTCCGTGTATGATTGAGACACGGACAGCAGGAGTTGAACAAAACAAGTCGTTACAGAAAGGAGTCAATCGGGAAACTGAAAACACAGAGGTTACTCGTGCCTTTTATACAGGGGTGGTCACTGCCGGTACTGCAGTCTGAGACCAGTTATTCTCTTAAGGTACATACACAACACTACTGAATGGCGCAGCAGGCCCGAGGGGCCGTATGGCCTACTCCTGCTCCTACTTCTTATGTTCTTATGTTCTTATGTACTGAGTCACACTGGCCAGGGGTACTCAGTCACACTGACCAGGGGTACGGAGTCACACTGACCAGAGGAACTGAGTCACACTGACCGGGGGTACTGAGTCACACTGACCGGGGGTACTGAGTCACACTGACCGGGGGTACTGAGTCACACTGACCGGGGGTACTGAGTCACACTGACCGGGGGTACTGAGTCAAACCAACCGGGGGTACTGAGTCACACTGACCAGCGGTACTGAGTCACACTGGCCGGGGGTACTGAGTCACACTGATCGGGGGTACCGAGTCACACTGGCAGGGGGGACTGAGTCACACTGACCAGGGGAACTGAGTCACAATGACCGGGGGGTACCGAGTCACACTGGCTGGGGGGACTGAGTCTCACTGACCAGGGGTACTGAGCCACACTGACCAGGGGTACAGAGTCACACTGACAGTGGGTACTGAGTCACACGAACCGGGGGAACTGAGGCACACTGACCGGGGGCACTGAGTCACTTTGACCGGGGGGTACTGAGTCACACTGACCGGGGGGTACTGAGTCACACTGACCAGGCGTACTGAGTCACACTGACCAGGGGTACTGAGTCACACTGAAAGGGGTGTACTGAGTCACACTGACCAGGGGACCTGAGTCACACTGACCAGTGGTACTGAGCCAAAGTGACCGGGGGTAGTGAGTCACACTGACGGGGGCTACTCTGTCACACAGACCGCTGTTGGTGAGCCACACTGACCTGGGGTACTGAGTCACATTGACCAGGGGTACTGAGTCACACTGACCGGGGGTACTGAGTCACACTGACCGGGGGTACTGAGTCACACTGACCGGGGGGTACTGAGTCACACTGACCTGGGGTACTGAGTCACACTGACCAGGGGTACTGAGTCACACTGACCGGGGGGTACTGAGTCACACTGACCAGCGGCACTGAGTCACACTGGCCGGGGGGTACTGTGTCACACTGACCAGCGATACCGAGTCACACTGACTGGGGGTAATGAGTCACAATGACCGGGGGAACTGAGGCACGCTGACAAGGGGTACTGAGTCACACTGACTGAGGGTACTGAGCCACAGTGACAGGGGGGGTACTGAGTCACACTGACCAGGGATACTGAGTCAAACTGAGCAGGCGTACTGAGCCACACTGACCAGGGGTACTGAGTCACACAGACCAGGGGTACTGAGCCAAACTGACGAGGGGTACAGAGCCACACTGACCAGGGGTACTGAGTCAAACTGACCAGTGGGTACTGAGTCACACTGACCTGGGGTACTGAGTCACACTGACCGGGGGGTACAAAGTCACACTGATCGGGGGGACAGAGTCACACTGACCGGGGGGGTACAAAGTCACACTGACCGGGGGGTACAATGTCACACTGACCGGGGGTACTGAGTCACACTGACCGGGGGTAGTGAGTCACACTGACCGGGGGTCCTGAGTCACACTGACCAGGGGGCACAAAGTCACACTGACCAAGGGTCGTGAGTCACAATGACAGGGGGTACTGAGTCACACTGACAGCGGGTACTGAATCACACTGATAGGGGGTACTGAGTCACACTGACAGGGGGTACTGAGTCACACTGACCAGGGGAACTGAGTCACACTGACCGGGGGTACTGAGTCACACTGACCAGGGGTACTGAGCCAAACTGACGAGGGGTACAGAGCCACACTGACCAGGGGTACTGAGTCAAACTGACCAGTGGGTACTGAGTCACACTGACCTGGGGTACTGAGTCACACTGACCGGGGGGTACAAAGTCACACTGATCGGGGGGACAGAGTCACACTGACCGGGGGGGTACAAAGTCACACTGACCGGGGGGTACAATGTCACACTGACCGGGGGTACTGAGTCACACTGACCGGGGGTAGTGAGTCACACTGACCGGGGGTCCTGAGTCACACTGACCAGGGGGCACAAAGTCACACTGACCAAGGGTCGTGAGTCACAATGACAGGGGGTACTGAGTCACACTGACAGCGGGTACTGAATCACACTGACAGGGGGTACTGAGTCACACTGACCAGGGGTACTGAGTCACACTGACCGGGGCTACTGAGTCACACTGACCAGGGGTACTGAGTCACACTGACCAGGGGTACTGAGTCACACTGGCCGGGGGTACTGACTCACACTGACCAGGGGTACTGAGTCAAACTGACAGGGGGTACTGAGTCACACTGACCAGGGGAACTGAGTCACACTGACCGGGGGTACTGAGTCACATTGACCAGGTGTACTGAGTCACCCTGACCGAGGGGTACTGAGTCACACTGACCAGGGGAACTGAGTCACACTGACCAGGGGAACTGAGTCACACTGACCGGGGCTACTGAGTCACACTGGCCGGGGGTACTGACTCACACTGACCAGGGGTACTGAGTCAAACTGACAGGGGGTACTGAGTCACACTGGCCGGGGGTACTGAGTCACATTGACCAGGTGTACTGAGTCACCCTGACCGGGGGGTACTGAGTCACACTGACCGGGGGTACTGAGTCACACTGACCGGGGGTACTGAGTCACACTGACCAGGAGTACTGAGTCACACTGACCGGGGGTACTGAGTCATACTGACCGGGGGTACTGAGTCACACTGACTGGGGGGTACTGAGTCACACTGACTGGGGGGTACTGAGTCACACTGGCCAGGGGGTACTGAGTCACACTGACCGGGGGTACTGAGTCACACTGACCGGGGTGTACTGAGTCACACTGTCGAGGGGAACTGAGTCACACTGACCGGGAGTACTGAGTCACACTGACCAGGGGGTACTGAGTCACACTGTCCTGGGATACTGAGCCATACTGACCAGGGGTACTGAGCTACACTGACCAGGGGTACTGAGTCATACTGACCGGGGGTACTGAGTCACACTGACAGGGTGTAGTGAGTCACACTGACCAGGGGTACTGAGTCACACTGACCGGGGGTACTGAGTCACACTGACTGGGGGTAATGAGTCACACTGAACTGGGGTAGTGAACCATGCTGACCAGGGGTACTGAGTCACACTGACCAAGCCTACTGAGTCACACTGACCGGTGGATATGAGTCACACTGACGGGAGGTACTGAGTTACAATGACCAGTGTTACTGAGTCACACTGGCGGAGGGGTACTGAGTCACGCTGACCGGGAGTACTGAGTCACACTGACCGGGGCAATGAGTCACACTGACTGGGGCTATTGAGTCACACTGACCAGGGGTACTGCGTCACAATGACAGGGGGTACTGATGCACACTGACCAGGGGTACTGAGTCACACTGACCGGGGGCTACAAAGTCACACTGACCAAGGGTACTGAGTCACACTGAACTGGGGTAGTGAGAGATGCTGACCAGGGGTACTGAGTCACACTGACCAGGGGTACTGAGCCACACTGACCAGGGTTACTGAGTCACACTGACTGGGGGTAATGAGTCACACTGAACTGGGGTAGTGAGCCATGCTGACCAGGGGTACTGAGTCACACGGACCAGGGGTAGTGGGTCACACTGACCGGGGGATATGAGTCACATTGACGGGAGGTACTGAGTTACACTGACCAGGGGCACTGAGTCAGACTGGCCGGGGGAACTGAGGCACACTGAGCAGGGGTACTGAGTCACACTGACCGAGGGTACTGAGCCACACTGACAGGGGGGCTACTGAGTCAAACTGACCAGGGGTACTGAGTCAAGCTGACCAGGGGTACTGTGGCACACTGACCGGGTGTACTGAGTCACACTGACCAGGGGTTCTGAGTCAAACTGAGGAGGCGTACTGAGCCACACTGACCGGGGGTACTGAGCCACACTGACCAGCGGTACTGAGTCAAACTGGCCGGGGGTACTGAGTCACACTGACCGGGGGTACTGAGTCACACTGACCGGGGGTCCTGAGTCACACTGACCAGGGGGCACAAAGTCACACTGACCAAGGGTACTGAGTCAAACTGACCAGGGGTACTGAGTCACACTGACAGGGGGTACTGAGTCACACTGACAGCGGGTACTGAATCACACTGACCAGGGGTACTGAGTCACACTGACCAGGAGTACTGAGTCACACTGACCGAGGGTACTGAGTCATACTGACCAGGGGTACTGAGTCACACTGACCAGGTGTACTGAGTCACACTGGCCGGGGGTACTGAGTCAAACTGACCAGGGGTACTGAGTCACACTGACCGGGGGTACTGAGTCACACTGACCAGGGTGACTGAGCCACATTGACCAGCGGGTACCGAGTAACACTGGCCGGGGATACTGAGCCACACTGACCGGGGGGTACCGAGCTACACAGGACGGGAGGAACTGAGTCACACTGACCAGTGTTACTGAGTCACACTGACCGGGAGTACTGAGTCACACTGACCGGAGGTACTTGATGTGCCTCAATAATCCCGAGACTCGATGTTAGCGAAACAAAACAAGGCTTTTATTAACTTAGAAGATAACACGCAGTGGAGAGAGGTATCTTCCATCTGGAGCTCTGCAGTACTGGATGTGAGGCCAGGCTGAGCTGGCTTACATAGAGGCCAGGTATGGGCGGAGCCCTACACACAACACATTCCATACATTCCAATATATAATGCAATGGTGAGGAGAAACCTGAAACCAACCACAGTCACAGGCAATACAATGGTGAGGGGGAAACCTGAAACCAACCACAGTCACAGGCAGTGATGAATGGAATATTTCATCACATTCACCCCTTCTATAGATTTAGTCTGTTCGGGGGTTTGGGAGTCCTCTGCGACCGACGTGGCTGTTGTGGTGTCGCGGGCGTCGGCTGGGTGTCCCCGGTGGCCTCCTGGGTCTCTGCCGGGGGTGCCGCCAGGGCTGTTGAAGGGGTAGTTGGTGGGGGTGCCGTTGGTCGATGTTCTTCCGGGGGTGATGAAAGAGTAGTGGGTGGGTAAGAGTTGCTGTGGTCGTTGTTGCTGCTATTGCCGTGGTTGTTGTCGTTACCGGCTGGGGCGACGTCTTTTATTGACACGTGTCCTCCCTTCCGTCGGCGTGCCGGACATACGCGTATTGGGGGTTGGCGTGGAGTAGGTGCACTGGCTCCACGAGAGGGTCCGTCTAATGGCCCCTCACATGCCTTCGCACGAATACCGGACCTGGGGTGGAGAGCCATGACGGCATGGATACGCCTGAGGTGGATTTCCGGGGAAAGCTAAACATTCGTTCATGAGGCGTGGCATTAGTGGCAGTACACAATAGCGACCGTATCGAATGGAGCACATCTGAGAGGACTTCCTGCCAGCGGGAGATAGGGAGGCCCTTGGTCCTTAGAGCTAGAGTGACTGCTTTCCATACTGTCCCGTTCTCTCGCTCCACTTGACCGTTACCCCGGGGGTTGTAGCTGGTGGTACGGCTCGTGGCGATACCCCTGGACAGCATGTACTGGCGTAGCTCTTCACTCATGAAGGACGCCCCCCTATCCGTGTGGATGTAGCTCGGCATACCGAACAGGCAGAACAGGCTGTTGAGGCATTTAATGACCGTGGCGCTGGTCATGTCTGGGCAGGGGAAGGCGAATGGGAACCGGGAGTATTCGTCCACAATGTTCAGGAAGTAAACATTGCGGTCGACGGACGGGAGGGGGCCCTTGAAATCTAAGCTGAGCCGCTCAAAGGGCCGTGTAGCTTTGATTAAGTGGGCTCTATCAGGGTGGTAGAACCGAGGCTTGCACTCAGCGCAAGTGCGGCAGTTCCTGGTCAGAGACCGAACTTCCTCAATCGAGTAGGGTAAGTTGCGGGACTTTATGAAGTGGAACAGCCGCGTGACCCCTGGGTGGCAGAGGTCGTTGTGGAGGGTCTGTAGCCGGTCCCCGGTGGCGCTGGCACACATCCCTCGTGAGAGGGCATCTGGGGATTCGTTAAGGGCCCCTGGCCGGTAAATGATGTCATACTCGAAGGTGGAGAGCTCGATCCGCCACCTAAGAATCTTATCATTTTTGATCTTCCCCCTCTGTTTATTATTGAACATAAACGCTACCGACCGCTGGTCGGTAAGTAGGGTGAAGCGTTTGCCGGCTAGGTAGTGGCGCCAGTGGCGCACTGCCTCCACGATGGCTTGGGCCTCCTTTTCCACGGAGGAGTGTCTGGTCTCGGGCCCTTGGAGGGTCCTCGAGAAGAAAGCTACGGGCCGCCCCGCCTGGTTGAGGGTGGCCGCCAAGGCAAAGTCAGACGCATCACTTTCCACTTGAAATGGAGTGTTCTCGTCCACTGCCTGTAGCGTGGCCCGCTCAATATCCTGCTTAATGCTTTTGAAGGCGGCGTGGGCCTCAGCAGAGAGCGGAAAAGAGGATGCTTTCAAGAGGGGGCGGGCTTTGTCGGAGTAGTTGGGGACCCATTGGGAATAATAAGAGAATAACCCCAGGCACCTTTTCAGGGCTTTGGGAGTGTTGGGCAGGGGCAGCTCCCGTAGGGGGCGCAATCGGTCGGGGTCTGGTCCGATTTCCCCATTCTCCACCACGCTGCCTAGTATGCAGAGGCGCGTGGTGTTGAAAACGCACTTGTCCTCGTTGTAGGTGAGGTTGAGTTTTTGTGCGGTTTTCAGGAACCTCTCGAGGTTCGAGTCGTGATCCTGCTGGTTGTGACCGCAGATGGTGACGTTGTCGAGGTAGGGGAAGGTTGCCTGCAAGCGGTGGTCATCGACCATGCGGTCCATCTCCCTCTGGAAGACCGAGACCCCATTCGTCACCCCAAAGGGGACTCTGAGGAATTGGTAGAGGCGTCCGTTCGCCTCGAAGGCGGTGTACGGGCGGTCCTCTGGTCTGATAGGGAGCTGGTGGTACGCTGACTTGAGGTCGATGGTGGAGAACACCCGGTATTGGGCGATTTGGTTCACCATTTCTGATATGCGGGGTAGCGGGTAGGCGTCTAGTTGGGTGTACCTGTTGATCGTTTGGCTATAGTCGATCACCATCCGTTTCTTCTCGCTACCCCTTACCACCACCACTTGGGCGCGCCACGGGCTATTGCTGCATTCAATAATGCGCTCTTTCAGGAGCCTGTCTACCTCGGTCGCGATAAACCGCCTGTCCTCCCAGCTGTACCTCCTGCTTTTGGTCGCTATTGGCCGGCAGTTAGGGGTAAGGTTCGCGAATAGCGAAGGCGGCTTTACCTTCAGGGTAGCCAGGCCGCACACTGTTGAGGGGTGGCTGGGACCCACTGTACTTGAGCGTGATGCTTTGGTGGTTGCACTGGAAATCCAGGCCCAAGATCACGCTCGCGCATAGATTCTTCATGATTAATACTTTAAAATTATCGTATACCGTCCCGTTAACGGACAATTGTACCGTGCAGTAACCCAGAATGGTCGATGTCTGAGTTTTATCAGCCATAGAGATGGTACCCCGAGTAGGGACCACCTTTAGGGAGAGTTGTTGTGCCAGTTCAGGGTGGATAAAACTCTCCGTGCTTCCACTGTCAATTAAACATTTAACCCGGCACCCGTTTACCTCGATGTCCACCATTGATTTGGATAGCGGGTGGGGCCTGGTCTGGTCCACTGTGACCGATGCCACTGTAGGGCCCTGATCGAGACAAGATGGCGTCCACGCTGTCTGCTCACAAGACGGCGGACCCCACGAGGTCGGGCAAGATGGCGTCCAAGATCGCCGCTCCCACGGCGCACACGCGGCAGTGGCGGGTTTTGGTTTTCCGGCGGGGTTCCCTCTGCACACCTTCCCGAAGTGCCCCTTCTTACCGCACTTAAAGCAGGTGGTGCCTTTCGCCGGGCACAGGTTTCTGGTGTGCTTTGGCTGCCCGCAGAAGTAGCAGTTGGGTCCCCGACGCGTCGCGGCTGTCGTAGGGCTTCTGGGGGGAGAGCGGGGCCCCGACGGTGTCGGGCTGCCGGGCGGGGAAGATGCCTTCCAAGATGGCGGCGCCCTTGGTGCACACGTGGCGGCGTGGACGGCGCGGGCTGAAGAGTAGGCGTCCGAGTTTCTCTGGGCCACATCCAGGGATCGCGCGGTGTCCGCAGCCTGTTTCAGGTCCAATCCCGTTTTTTCCAGCAGTCTTTGCCGGATGTAAGTGGAGCTGAGGCCTGTGATAAAGGCATCGCGAACAAGCTCGTCGGTGTACACTGCGGCTTTTACATCTCGGCACTTGCAGTCTTTGCCAAGCATTTTCAGGGTGCCTAGGAACTCCTCCACCGATTCCCCAGGTCGCTGTGCGCGAGTGGCGAGCAGATGCCTAGCATACACCTCATTCGTAGGCTGCTGGTAATGCGCCTTTAAGATGTCGCAGGCGGCCAGGTACGTGTCGGCGTCTTGGATGAGGGGGTAAACCCGGTGGCTTACCCAATTCCGCAGAATTCCGAGTTTCATACTCGCAGCGTCCGTAGCGTCTTTGACGGCTGCGGAATTGTCCAGGAAGAATTCCATACACATAAACCAGTGTCCGAAGCGTGCTGATGCGTCCGGAGCATGCTGATCCAAATCCAAACGTTCGGTTTTCAGGAGTTGATCCATTGTGTTGAAAAATAAGTTAATAAAATTGATGTGCCTCAATAATCCCGAGACTCGATGTTAGCGAAACAAAACAAGGCTTTTATTAACTTAGAAGATAACACGCAGTGGAGAGAGGTATCTTCCATCTGGAGCTCTGCAGTACTGGATGTGAGGCCAGGCTGAGCTGGCTTACATAGAGGCCAGGTATGGGCGGAGCCCTACACACAACACATTCCATACATTCCAATATATAATACAATGGTGAGGAGAAACCTGAAACCAACCACAGTCACAGGCAATACAATGGTGAGGGGGAAACCTGAAACCAACCACAGTCACAGGCAGTGATGAATGGAATATTTCATCACATTACTGAGTCACACTGACCAGGAGTACTGAGTCACACTGACCAGGTGTACTGAGTCACATTGACCAGGGGGTACCGAGTCACACTGACCCGAGGTACTGAGTCACACTGACCAGGGGTACTGAGTTACACTGAGAGGGGTACTGAGTCACATTGACCAGGGGTACTGAGTCACACTGACCGGGGGTACCGAGCCACACTGACCAGGGGTACTGAGTCACACTGACCGAGGGTACTGAGCCACACTGACAGTGGGGGGAACTGAGTCACACAGACCGGGGGGTACAAAGTCACACTGACCAGGGGTACTGAGCCACACTGACCGTGGTTACTGAGTCACATTGACCAGGGGGTACCGAGTCACACTGACCAGCGGTACTGAGTCACACTGGCCGGGGGGTACAGAGCCACACTGACCGGGGTATACTGAGTCACACGGACCAGGGGCAATGAGTCACACTGACTGGCGGGTACTGAGTCACACTGACCAGGGACAATGAGTAACACTGTCCTGGGATACTGAGCCATACTGACCAGGGGTACTGAGCTACACTGACCAGGGGTACTGAGTCACACTGACCGGGGGTACTGAGTCACACTGACCAGGGTTACTGAGCCACATTGACCAGCGGGTACCGAGTAACACTGGCCGGGGATACTGAGCCACACTGACCGGGGGGTACCGAGCTACACAGGATGGGAGGAACTGAGTCACACTGACCAGTGTTACTGAGTCACATTGACCGGGAGTACTGAGTCACACTGACCGGAGGTACTGAGTCACACTGACCAGGAGTACTGAGTCACACTGACCAGGTGTACTGAGTCACACTGGCCGGGGGTACTGAGTCACACTGACCGGGGGTACTGAGCCACACTGACCGGGGGTACTGAGTCACACTGACCAGTGGTACTCAGCCAAACTGACCAGGGGTACTGAGCCACACTGACCGGGGGTACTGAGTCACACTGACCGGGGGTACTGAGTCACTCTGACCAGGGGTGCTGAGACACACTGACCGGGGGTACTGAGTCACACTGACCGGGAGGAACTGAGTCACACTGACCAGTGTTACTGAGTCACACTGACCGGGAGTACTGAGTCACACTGACCGGAGGTACTGTGTCACACTGACCGGGGACAATGAGTAACACTGTCCTGGGATACTGAGCCATACTGACCAGGGGTACTGAGCTACACTGACCAGGGGTACTGAGTCACACTGACCGGGGGTACTGAGTCACACTGACAGGGGGTAGTGAGTCACACTGACCAGGGGTACTGAGTCACACTGACCGGTGGTACTGAGTCACACTGACTGGGGGTAATGAGTCACACTGACCTGGGGTACTGAGTCACACTGACCAAGCCTACTGAGTCACACTTACCGGTGGATATGAGTCACACTGACGGGAGGTACTGAGTTACAATGACCAGTGTTACTGAGTCACACTGGCGGAGGGGTACTGAGTCACACTGACCGGGAGTACTGAGTCACACTGACCGGGGCAATGAGTCACACTGACTGGGGGTATTTGGTCACACTGACCAGGGGTACTGCGTCACAATGACAGGGGGTACTGAGTCACACTGACCGGGGGAACTGAGGCACACGGACCAGGGGTACTGCGGCACACTGACCAGGGGTACTGAGTCACACTGACTGGGGGTAATGAGTCACACTGACCAGGGGTACTGCGTCACAATGACAGGGGGTACTGAGACACACTGACCAGGGGTACTGAGTCAAAGTGACCAGGGGCACTGAGGCACACTGACAGGAGGTACTGAGTCACACTGACCAGGGGTACTGAGTCACACTGACAGGGAGTACTGAGTCACACTGACCGGGGGTACTGAGTCACACTGACAGGGAGTACTGAGTCACACTGACCAGGGGTACTGAGTCACACTGACCGAGGGTACTGAGTCACACTGACCAGGGGTACTGAGTCACACTGACAGGGAGTACTGAGTCACACTGACCAGGGGTACTGAGTCACACTGACCGAGGGTACTGAGTCACACTGACCAGGGGTACTGAGTCACACTGACCAGGGGTACTGAGTCACACTGGCCGGGGGTACTGAGTCACACTGACCAGGGGTACTGAGTCAAACTGACCAGGGGTACTGAGCCACACTGACCGGGTGTACTCAGTCACACTGACCAGGGGTACTCAATAAAACTGAGCAGGCGTACTGAGCCACACTGACCGGCGGTACTGAGTCAAACTGGCCGGGGGTACTGACTCACACTGACCAGGGGTACTGAGCCACACTGACCAGGGGTACAGAGCCACACTGACCAGGGGTACTGAGTCACACTGACAGGGGGTACTGCGTCACACTGACAGGGGGTATTGAGTCACGCTGACAGGGGGTACTGAGTCACACTGACAGCGGGTATTGAGTCAAACTGACCAGGGGTAATGAGCCACACTGACCAGGGGTACTGAGTCACACTGAGAGGGGGTACTGAGTCACACTGACCAGGGGTAGTGAGTCACACTGACCGGGGGTACCGAGCCACACTGACTTGGGGTACTGAGTCACACTGACAGGGGGTACTGAGTCACACTGACAGCGGGTATTGAGTCAAACTGACCAGGGGTAATGAGCCACACTGACCAGGGGTACTGAGTCACACTGACCAGGGGTACTGAGTTACACTGAGAGGGGTGCTGAGTCACATTGACCAGGGGTACTGAGTCACACTGACCGGGGGTACCGAGCCACACTGACCAGGGGTACTGAGTCACACTGACCAAGGGTACTGAGCCACACTGACAGTGGGGGGAACTGAGTCACACAGACCGGGGGGTACAAAGTCACACTGACCATGGGTACTGAGTCAAACTGACCAGGGGTACTGAGTCAAACTGACCAGGCGTACTGAGCCACACTGACCGGGGGTACTGAGTCACACTGACCAGGAGTACTGAGTCACACTGACCAGGTGTACTGAGTCACACTGGCCGGGGGTACTGAGTCACACTGACCGGGGGTACTGAGCCACACTGACCGGGGGTACTGAGTCACACTGACCAGTGGTACTCAGCCAAACTGACCAGGGGTACTGAGCCACACTGACCGGGGGTACTGAGTCACACTGACCGGGGGTACTGAGTCACTCTGACCAGGGGTGCTGAGACACACTGACCGGGGGTACTGAGTCACACTGACCGGGAGGAACTGAGTCACACTGACCAGTGTTACTGAGTCACACTGACCGGGAGTACTGAGTCACACTGACCGGAGGTACTGTGTCACACTGACCGGGGACAATGAGTAACACTGTCCTGGGATACTGAGCCATACTGACCAGGGGTACTGAGCTACACTGACCAGGGGTACTGAGTCACACTGACCGGGGGTACTGAGTCACACTGACAGGGGGTAGTGAGTCACACTGACCAGGGGTACTGAGTCACACTGACCGGTGGTACTGAGTCACACTGACTGGGGGTAATGAGTCACACTGACCTGGGGTACTGAGTCACACTGACCAAGCCTACTGAGTCACACTTACCGGTGGATATGAGTCACACTGACGGGAGGTACTGAGTTACAATGACCAGTGTTACTGAGTCACACTGGCAGAGGGGTACTGAGTCACACTGACCGGGAGTACTGAGTCACACTGACCGGGGCAATGAGTCACACTGACTGGGGGTATTTGGTCACACTGACCAGGGGTACTGCGTCACAATGACAGGGGGTACTGAGTCACACTGACCGGGGGAACTGAGGCACACGGACCAGGGGTACTGCGGCACACTGACCAGGGGTACTGAGTCACACTGACTGGGGGTAATGAGTCACACTGACCAGGGGTACTGCGTCACAATGACAGGGGGTACTGAGACACACTGACCAGGGGTACTGAGTCAAAGTGACCAGGGGCACTGAGGCACACTGACAGGAGGTATTGAGTCACACTGACCAGGGGTACTGAGTCACACTGACAGGGAGTACTGAGTCACACTGACCGGGGGTACTGAGTCACACTGACAGGGAGTACTGAGTCACACTGACCAGGGGTACTGAGTCACACTGACCGAGGGTACTGAGTCACACTGACCAGGGGTACTGAGTCACACTGACAGGGAGTACTGAGTCACACTGACCAGGGGTACTGAGTCACACTGACCGAGGGTACTGAGTCACACTGACCAGGGGTACTGAGTCACACTGACCAGGGGTACTGAGTCACACTGGCCGGGGGTACTGAGTCACACTGACCAGGGGTACTGAGTCAAACTGACCAGGGGTACTGAGCCACACTGACCGGGTGTACTCAGTCACACTGACCAGGGGTACTCAATAAAACTGAGCAGGCGTACTGAGCCACACTGACCGGCGGTACTGAGTCAAACTGGCCGGGGGTACTGACTCACACTGACCAGGGGTACTGAGCCACACTGACCAGGGGTACAGAGCCACACTGACCAGGGGTACTGAGTCACACTGACAGGGGGTACTGCGTCACACTGACAGGGGGTATTGAGTCACGCTGACAGGGGGTACTGAGTCACACTGACAGCGGGTATTGAGTCAAACTGACCAGGGGTAATGAGCCACACTGACCAGGGGTACTGAGTCACACTGAGAGGGGGTACTGAGTCACACTGACCAGGGGTAGTGAGTCACACTGACCGGGGGTACCGAGCCACACTGACTTGGGGTACTGAGTCACACTGACAGGGGGTACTGAGTCACACTGACAGCGGGTATTGAGTCAAACTGACCAGGGGTAATGAGCCACACTGACCAGGGGTACTGAGTCACACTGACCAGGGGTACTGAGTTACACTGAGAGGGGTGCTGAGTCACATTGACCAGGGGTACTGAGTCACACTGACCGGGGGTACCGAGCCACACTGACCAGGGGTACTGAGTCACACTGACCAAGGGTACTGAGCCACACTGACAGTGGGGGGAACTGAGTCACACAGACCGGGGGGTACAAAGTCACACTGACCATGGGTACTGAGTCAAACTGACCAGAGGTACTGAGTCAAACTGACCAGGGGTACTGAGCCACACTGACCGTGGTTACTGAGTCACACTGACCAGGGGTACTGAGTCAAACTGACCAGGCGTACTGAGCCACACTGACCGGGGGTACTGAGTCACACTGACATGGGGTACTGAGTCAAACTGACCAGGGGCACTGAGGCACACTGACAGGGGGTACTGAGTCACATTGACCAGGGGTACTGAGTCACACTGACCGGGGGTACCGAGCCACACTGACCAGGGGTACTGAGTCACACTGACCAAGGGTACTGAGCCACACTGACAGTGGGGGGAACTGAGTCACACTGGCCAGAGCTACTGAGTCACACTGACCAGGGGTACTGAGTCAAACTGACCAGAGGTACTGAGTCAAACTGACCAGGGGTACTGAGCCACACTGACTGTGGTTACTGAGTCACACTGACCAGGGGTACTGAGTCAAACTGACCAGGCGTACTGAGCCACACTGACCGGGGGTACTGAGTCACACTGACATGGGGTACTGAGTCAAACTGACCGGGGCACTGAGGCACACTGACAGGGGGTACTGAGTCACACTGACCAGGGGTACTGAGTCACACTGACCGAGGGTACTAAGTCACACTGACCAGGGGTACTGAGTCAAACTGACCTGGGGTACTGAGTCACACTGGCCGGGGGTACTGAGTCACACTGCCCAGGGGTACTGAGTCAAACTGACCAGGGGCACTGAGGCACACTGACAGGGGGTACTGAGTCACACTGACCAGGGGTACTGAGTCACACTGACCGGGAGTACTGAGTCATACTGACCAGGGGTACTGAGTCACACTGAGCAGGATGTATGAGCCACACTGACTGGGGGTACTGAGTCACACTGACCGGGGGTACTGAGTCACACTGACCAGGGGTACTGAGTAACACTGAGCGGGGGTACTGAGTCACACTGACCGGGGGATACTGAGTCACACTGAGCGGGGTACTGAGTCACAATGACCAGGGGTACTGAGTCACCCTGAGCGGGGTACTGAGTCACACTGACCAGCGGTACTGAGTCACACTGACCAGAGGGTGCTGTGTCACACTGGCCGGGGGTACTGAGTCACACTGACCGGGGTTACTGAGTCACACTGACCTGGGGTACTGAGTCACACTGACTGTGGCTACAGAGTCACACTGACTGGGGGGTACTGAGTCACACTGAGCGGGGGTACTGAGTCACACTGAACAGCGGTACTAAGTCACACTGACCAGGGGTACTGAGTCACACTGACCAGGGGTACTGAGTGACACTGACCGGGTTTACTGAGCCACACAGACCAGGGGGTACTGAGTCACACTGACCGGGGTACTGAGTCACACTGACCGGGGGTACTGAGCCACACTGACCGGGGGTACTGAGTCACACTGACCAGTGGTACTCAGCCAAACTGACCAGGGGTACTGAGCCACACTGACCAGGAGTAATGAGCCACACTGACCGGGGGTACTGAGCCACACTGACCTGGGGTACTGAGTCACACTGACCGGGGGTACTGAGTCACTCTGACCAGGGGTGCTGAGACACACTGACCGGGGGTACTGAGTCAAACTGACCGGGGACAATGAGTCACACTGTCCTGGGATACTGAGTCACACTGACTGGGGGTACTGAGTCACACTGACCAGGATTACTGAGTCACACTGACTGGGGGTAATGAGTCACACTGACCGGGGACAATGCGTCACACTGTCCTGGGATACTGAGCCATACTGACCAGGGGTACTGAGTTACACTGACCAGGGGTAATGAGTCACACTGACCAGGGGTACTGAGTCAAACTGACCAGGGGCACTGAGGCACACTGACAGGGGGTACTGAGTCACACTGACCAGAGGTACTGAGTCACACCGACTAGGGGTACTGAGCCACACTGACTAGGGGTACTGAGCCACACTGAGCAGGGGTACTGAGTCACACTGACCAGAGGTACTGAGTCACACTGACCGGGGGTACTGAGTCACACTGACATGGGGTACTGAGTCACACTGACCGGGGTACTGAGTCACACTAACCGGGGGGTACTGAGCCACACTGACATGGGGTACTGAGTCACATTGACCGGGAGGAACTGAGTCACACTGACCAGGGGTACTGAGTCACACTGACCAGGGGGTACTGAGTCACACTGACCGGGGGTACTGAGCCACACTGACCGGGGGTACTGAGTCACACTGACCAGTGGTACTCAGCCAAACTGACCAGGGGTACTGAGCCACACTGACCAGGAGTAATGAGCCACACTGACCGGGGGTACTGAGCCACACTGACCTGGGGTACTGAGTCACACTGACCGGGGGTACTGAGTCACTCTGACCAGGGGTGCTGAGACACACTGACCGGGGGTACTGAGTCAAACTGACCGGGGACAATGAGTCACACTGTCCTGGGATACTGAGTCACACTGACTGGGGGTACTGAGTCACACTGACCAGGATTACTGAGTCACACTGACTGGGGGTAATGAGTCACACTGACCGGGGACAATGCGTCACACTGTCCTGGGATACTGAGCCATACTGACCAGGGGTACTGAGTTACACTGACCAGGGGTAATGAGTCACACTGACCAGGGGTACTGAGTCAAACTGACCAGGGGCACTGAGGCACACTGACAGGGGGTACTGAGTCACACTGACCAGAGGTACTGAGTCACACCGACTAGGGGTACTGAGCCACACTGACTAGGGGTACTGAGCCACACTGAGCAGGGGTACTGAGTCACACTGACCAGAGGTACTGAGTCACACTGACCGGGGGTACTGAGTCACACTGACATGGGGTACTGAGTCACACTGACCGGGGTACTGAGTCACACTAACCGGGGGGTACTGAGCCACACTGACATGGGGTACTGAGTCACATTGACCGGGAGGAACTGAGTCACACTGACCAGGGGTACTGAGTCACACTGACCAGGGGGTACTGAGTCACACTGACCAGGGGTACTGAGTCACACTGACCGGGGGTACTGAGTCACACTGACCGGTGGGTACAAAGTCACACTGACCGGGGGTACTGAGTCACACTGACCGGGGGTACTGAGTCACACTGACCGGGGGTACTGAGTCAAACTGACCAGGGGTACTGAGTCACACTGGCCGGGGGTACTGAGTCACAATGACCAGGGGTACTGAGTCAAAGTGACCAGGGGCACTGAGGCATACTGACAGGAGGTACTGAGTCACACTGACAGGGAGTACTGAGTCACACTGACCGGGGGAACTGTGGCACACTGACCAGGGGTACTGAGTCACACTGACTGAGGGTACTGAGTCACACTGACCAGGGGTACTGAGTCACACTGACCAGGGGTACTGAGTCACACTGGCCGGGGGTACTGAGTCACACTGACCAGGGGTACTGAGTCAAACTGACCAGGGGTACTGACTCACACTGACCAGGGGTACTGAGCCACACTGACCAGGGGTACAGAGCCACACTGACCAGGGGTACTGAGTCACACTGACAGGGGGTACTGAGTCACACTGACAGGGGGTACTGAGTCACACTGACAGCGGGTATTGAGTCAAACTGACCAGGGGTAATGAGCCACACTGACCAGGGGTACTGAGTCACACTGAGAGGGGGTACTGAGTCACACTGACCAGGGGTAGTGAGTCACACTGACCGGGGGTACCGAGCCACACTGACTTGGGGTACTGAGTCACACTGACCGGGGGTAGGGAGTCACACTGACCAGCGGTACTGAGTTACACTGACCCGAGGTACTGAGTCACACTGACCAGGGGTACTGAGTTACACTGAGAGGGGTACTGAGTCACATTGACCAGGGGTACTGAGTCACACTGACCGGGGGTACCGAGCCACACTGACCAGGGGTACTGAGTCACACTGACCGAGGGTACTGAGCCACACTGACAGTGGGGGGAACTGAGTACAACAGACCGGGGGGTACAAAGTCACACTGACCAGGGGTACTGAGCCACACTGACCGTGGTTACTGAGTCACATTGACCAGGGGGTACTGAGTCACACTGACCAGGGGTACTGAGTCACACTGACCAGGGGTACTGAGTCACACTGGCCGGGGGTACTGAGTCACACTGACCAGGGGTACTGAGTCAAACTGACCAGGGGTACTGAGCCACACTGACCGGGTGTACTCAGTCACACTGACCAGGGGTACTCAATAAAACTGAGCAGGCGTACTGAGCCACACTGACCGGCGGTACTGAGTCAAACTGGCCGGGGGTACTGACTCACACTGACCAGGGGTACTGAGCCATACTGACCAGGGGTACAGAGCCACACTGACCAGGGGTACTGAGTCACACTGACAGGGGGTACTGCGTCACACTGACAGGGGGTATTGAGTCACGCTGACAGGGGGTACTGAGTCACACTGACAGCGGGTATTGAGTCAAACTGACCAGGGGTAATGAGCCACACTGACCAGGGGTACTGAGTCACACTGAGAGGGGGTACTGAGTCACACTGACCAGGGGTAGTGAGTCACACTGACCGGGGGTACCGAGCCACACTGACTTGGGGTACTGAGTCACACTGACAGGGGGTACTGAGTCACACTGACAGCGGGTATTGAGTCAAACTGACCAGGGGTAATGAGCCACACTGACCAGGGGTACTGAGTCACACTGACCAGGGGTACTGAGTAACACTGAGAGGGGTGCTGAGTCACATTGACCAGGGGTACTGAGTCACACTGACCGGGGGTACCGAGCCACACTGACCAGGGGTACTGAGTCACACTGACCAAGGGTACTGAGCCACACTGACAGTGGGGGGAACTGAGTCACACAGACCGGGGGGTACAAAGTCACACTGACCATGGGTACTGAGTCAAACTGACCAGAGGTACTGAGTCAAACTGACCAGGGGTACTGAGCCACACTGACCGTGGTTACTGAGTCACACTGACCAGGGGTACTGAGTCAAACTGACCAGGCGTACTGAGCCACACTGACCGGGGGTACTGAGTCACACTGACATGGGGTACTGAGTCAAACTGACCAGGGGCACTGAGGCACACTGACAGGGGGTACTGAGTCACATTGACCAGGGGTACTGAGTCACACTGACCGGGGGTACCGAGCCACACTGACCAGGGGTACTGAGTCACACTGACCAAGGGTACTGAGCCACACTGACAGTGGGGGGAACTGAGTCACACTGGCCAGAGCTACTGAGTCACACTGACCAGGGGTACTGAGTCAAACTGACCAGAGGTACTGAGTCAAACTGACCAGGGGTACTGAGCCACACTGACTGTGGTTACTGAGTCATACTGACCAGGGGTACTGAGTCAAACTGACCAGGCGTACTGAGCCACACTGACCGGGGGTACTGAGTCACACTGACATGGGGTACTGAGTCAAACTGACCGGGGCACTGAGGCACACTGACAGGGGGTACTGAGTCACACTGACCAGGGGTACTGAGTCACACTGACCGAGGGTACTAAGTCACACTGACCAGGGGTACTGAGTCAAACTGACCTGGGGTACTGAGTCACACTGGCCGGGGGTACTGAGTCACACTGCCCAGGGGTACTGAGTCAAACTGACCAGGGGCACTGAGGCACACTGACAGGGGGTACTGAGTCACACTGACCAGGGGTACTGAGTCACACTGACCGGGAGTACTGAGTCATACTGACCAGGGGTACTGAGTCACACTGAGCAGGATGTATGAGCCACACTGACTGGGGGTACTGAGTCACACTGACCGGGGGTACTGAGTCACACTGACCAGGGGTACTGAGTAACACTGAGCGGGGGTACTGAGTCACACTGACCGGGGGATACTGAGTCACACTGAGCGGGGTACTGAGTCACAATGACCAGGGGTACTGAGTCACCCTGAGCGGGGGTACTGAGTCACACTGACCAGCGGTACTGAGTCACACTGACCAGAGGGTGCTGTGTCACACTGGCCGGGGGTACTGAGTCACACTGACCGGGGTTACTGAGTCACACTGACCTGGGGTACTGAGTCACACTGACTGTGGCTACAGAGTCACACTGACTGGGGGGTACTGAGTCACACTGAGCGGGGGTACTGAGTCACACTGAACAGCGGTACTAAGTCACACTGACCAGGGGTACTGAGTCACACTGACCAGGGGTACTGAGTGACACTGACCGGGTTTACTGAGCCACACAGACCAGGGGGTACTGAGTCACACTGACCGGGGTACTGAGTCACACTGACCGGGGGTACTGAGCCACACTGACCGGGGGTACTGAGTCACACTGACCAGTGGTACTCAGCCAAACTGACCAGGGGTACTGAGCCACACTGACCAGGAGTAATGAGCCACACTGACCGGGGGTACTGAGCCACACTGACCTGGGGTACTGAGTCACACTGACCGGGGGTACTGAGTCACTCTGACCAGGGGTGCTGAGACACACTGACCGGGGGTACTGAGTCAAACTGACCGGGGACAATGAGTCACACTGTCCTGGGATACTGAGTCACACTGACTGGGGGTACTGAGTCACACTGACCAGGATTACTGAGTCACACTGACTGGGGGTAATGAGTCACACTGACCGGGGACAATGCGTCACACTGTCCTGGGATACTGAGCCATACTGACCAGGGGTACTGAGTTACACTGACCAGGGGTAATGAGTCACACTGACCAGGGGTACTGAGTCAAACTGACCAGGGGCACTGAGGCACACTGACAGGGGGTACTGAGTCACACTGACCAGAGGTACTGAGTCACACCGACTAGGGGTACTGAGCCACACTGACTAGGGGTACTGAGCCACACTGACCAGGGGTACTGAGTCACACTGACCAGAGGTACTGAGTCACACTGACCGGGGGTACTGAGTCACACTGACATGGGGTACTGAGTCACACTGACCGGGGTACTGAGTCACACTAACCGGGGGGTACTGAGCCACACTGACATGGGGTACTGAGTCACATTGACCGGGAGGAACTGAGTCACACTGACCAGGGGTACTGAGTCACACTGACCAGGGGGTACTGAGTCACACTGACCAGGGGTACTGAGTCACACTGACCGGGGGTACTGAGTCACACTGACCGGTGGGTACAAAGTCACACTGACCGGGGGTACTGAGTCACACTGACCGGGGGTACTGAGTCACACTGACCGGGGGTACTGAGTCAAACTGACCAGGGGTACTGAGTCACACTGGCCGGGGGTACTGAGTCACAATGACCAGGGGTACTGAGTCAAAGTGACCAGGGGCACTGAGGCACACTGACAGGAGGTACTGAGTCACACTGACAGGGAGTACTGAGTCACACTGACCGGGGGAACTGTGGCACACTGACCAGGGGTACTGAGTCACACTGACTGAGGGTACTGAGTCACACTGACCAGGGGTACTGAGTCACACTGACCAGGGGTACTGAGTCACACTGGCCGGGGGTACTGAGTCACACTGACCAGGGGTACTGAGTCAAACTGACCAGGGGTACTGACTCACACTGACCAGGGGTACTGAGCCACACTGACCAGGGGTACAGAGCCACACTGACCAGGGGTACTGAGTCACACTGACAGGGGGTACTGAGTCACACTGACAGGGGGTACTGAGTCACACTGACAGCGGGTATTGAGTCAAACTGACCAGGGGTAATGAGCCACACTGACCAGGGGTACTGAGTCACACTGAGAGGGGGTACTGAGTCACACTGACCAGGGGTAGTGAGTCACACTGACCGGGGGTACCGAGCCACACTGACTTGGGGTACTGAGTCACACTGACCGGGGGTAGGGAGTCACACTGACCAGCGGTACTGAGTTACACTGACCCGAGGTACTGAGTCACACTGACCAGGGGTACTGAGTTACACTGAGAGGGGTACTGAGTCACATTGACCAGGGGTACTGAGTCACACTGACCGGGGGTACCGAGCCACACTGACCAGGGGTACTGAGTCACACTGACCGAGGGTACTGAGCCACACTGACAGTGGGGGGAACTGAGTCACACAGACCGGGGGGTACAAAGTCACACTGACCAGGGGTACTGAGCCACACTGACCGTGGTTACTGAGTCACATTGACCAGGGGGTACCGAGTCACACTGACCAGCGGTACTGAGTCACACTGGCCGGGGGGTACAGAGCCACACTGACCGGGGTATACTGAGTCACACGGACCAGGGACAATGAGTCACACTGACTGGCGGGTACTGAGTCACACTGACCAGGGACAATGAGTAACACTGTCCTGGGATACTGAGCCATACTGACCAGGGGTACTGAGCTACACTGACCAGGGGTACTGAGTCACACTGACCGGGGGTACCGAGCCACACTGACCAGGAGTACTGAGTCACACTGACCGAGGGTACTGAGCCACACTGACAGTGGGGGGAACTGAGTCACACAGACCGGGGGGTACAAAGTCACACTGACCAGGGGTACTGAGCCACACTGACCGTGGTTACTGAGTCACACTGACCAGGGGTACTGAGTCAAACTGACCAGGCGTACTGAGCCACACTGACCGGGGGTACTGAGTCACACTGACATGGGGTACTGAGTCACACTGGCCGGGGTACTGAGTCACACTAACCGGGGGGTACTGAGCCACACTGACATGGGGTACTGAGTCACACTGACCGGGGGTAATGAGTCAAACTGACCAGGGGCACTGAGGCACACTGACAGGGGGTACTGAGTCACACTGACCAGGGGTACTGAGTCACACTGACCTGGGGTACTGAGTCACACTGGCCGGGGGTACTGAGTCACACTGACCTGGGGTACTGAGTCAAACTGACCAGGGGCACTGAGGCACACTGACAGGGGGTACTGAGTCACACTGACCAGGGGTACTGAGTCACACTGACCGGGAGTGCTGAGTCACACTGACCGGGGGAACTGTGGCACACTGACCAGGGTTACTGAGTCACACTGACCGGGGGTACTGAGTCATACTGACCAGGGGTACTGAGTCACGGTGAGCGGGATGTATGAGCCACACTGACTGGGGTACTGAGTCACACTGACCGGGGGTACTGAGTCACACTGACCAGGGGTACTGAGTAACACTGAGCGGGGGTACTGAGTCACACTGACCGGGGGATACTGAGTCACACTGAGCGGGGTACTGAGTCACACTGACCATGGGTCCTGAGTCACACTGACCAGAGGGTGCTGTGTCACACGGACCGGGGGTACTGAGTCACACTCACCGGGGTTACTGAGTCACACTGACCTGGGGTAGTGAGTCACACTGACCAGGGGTACCGACTCACACTGACCGGGGGTACTGAGTCACACCTACCAGGGGTACTGAGTCACACTGACCGGGGGTACTGAGTCACACTGACAAGGTGGTACTGAGTCACGCTGACCAGTGGTACTGAATCACACTGACCGGGGAACTGAGTCACACTGACCAGGGGTACTGAGTCACACTGACCAGGGGTACGGAGTCACACTGACCAGGGGTACTGAGTCACACTGACCAGAGGTACTGAGTCACACTGACCGGGGGGTACTGAGTCGCACTGACCACGGGTACTGAGTCACACTGACCAGGGGTACTGAGTCACACTGACCAGGGGTACTGAGTCACACTGACCAGAGCTACTGAGTCACACTGACCGGGGGGTACTGAGTCACACTGGCCAGGGGTACTGAGTCACACTGACCAGAGGTACTGAGTCACACTGACCAGGGGGTACTGAGTCACACTGACCGGGTTTACTGAGCCACACTGACCAGGGGTTACTGAGTCACACTGACCTGGGGTACTGAGTCACACTGACCGGGGGTACTGTGTCACACTGACCGGGGGTACTGAGTCACACTGACCGGGGGTACTGAGCCACACTGACTGGGGTACTGAGTCACACTGACCAGGGGTACTGAGTAACACTGAGCGGGGGTACTGAGACACACTGACCGGGGGATACTGCGTCACACTGAGCGGGGTACTGAGTCACACTGACCAGGGGTACTGAGTCACACTGAGCGGGGTACTGAGTCACACTGACCAGGAGTATTGAGTCACACTGACCAGAGGGTGCTGTGTCACACTGACCGGGGGTACTGAGTCACACTGACCGGGGTTACTGAGTCACACTGACCTGGGGTACTGAGTCACACTGACTGTGGATACAGAGTCACACTGACTGGGGGTACTGAGTCACACTGAGCGGGGGTACTGAGTCACACTGACCAGCGGTACTAAGTCACACTGACCAGGGGTACTGAGTCACACTGAGCAGAGGTACTGACTCACACTGACCAGAGGGTATTGAGCCACACTGACTTGGGGTACTGAGTCACACTGACCGGGATTACTGAGCCACACTGACCAGAGGGTACTGAGTCACACTGACCTGGGGTACTGAGTCACTCTGACCAGGGATACTGAGCCACACTGACCGGGGGTACTGACTCACACTGACCGGGGTACTGAGTCACACTGACTGGGGGAACTGAGTCACACTGACCGGGGTACTGAGTCACACTGATCGGGGGTCCTGTGTCACACTGACCGGGGGTACTGAGTCACACTGACCGGGGGTACTGAACCACACTGACCGGGGTACTGAATCACACTGACCAGGGGTACTGAGTCACACTGACCGGGGGTACTGAGTCACACTGACTGGGGGTACTGAGTCACACTGAGCGGGGGTACTGAGTCACACTGACCAGCGGTACTAAGTCACACTGACCAGGGGTACTGAGTCACACTGAGCAGAGGTACTGACTCACACTGACCAGAGGGTACTGAGCCACACTGACCTGGGGTACTGAGTCACACTGACCGGGATTACTGAGCCACACTGACCAGAGGGTACTGAGTCACACTGACTTGGGGTACTGAGTCACTCTGACCAGGGATACTGAGCCACACTGACCGGGGGTACTGACTCACACTGACCAGGGTACTGAGTCACACTGACCGGGGGAACTGAGTCACACCGACCGGGGGTACTGAACCACACTGAGCGGGGGTACTGAGTCACACTGACCAGCGGTACTGAATCACACTGACCAGGGGTACTGAGTCACACTGAGCGGGGGTACTGAGTCACACTGACCAGCGGTACTGAGTCACACTGTCCAGGGGTACTGAGTCACACTGACCAGAGGTACTGAGTCACACTGACCAGAGGGTGCTGTGTCACACTGACCGGGGGTACTGAGTCACACTGACCTGGGGTACTGAGTCACACTGACTGTGGGTACTGAGTCAAGCTGACTGGGGCTACTGAGCCACACTGACCAGGGGTACTGAGCCACACTGACCGGGGGTACTGAGCCGCACTGACCAGGGGTACTAAGTCACACTGACCAGAGGTACTGAGTCACACTGACTAGGGGTACTGAGCCACACTGACTAGGGGTACTGAGCCACACTGACCAGGGGTACTGAGTCACACTGACCAGAGGTACTGAGTCACACTGACCGGGGTACTGAGTCACACTGACCGGGGGTACTGAGTCACACTGACCGGGGTACTGAGTCACATTGACCGGGGGAGCTGTGTCACACTGACCGGGGGTACTGAGTCACACTGACCAGGGGTACTGAGCCACACTGACTGGGGGGTACAGAGTCACACTGGCCAGCGGCACTGAGTCAAACTGACCAGTGGTCCTGAGTCACACTGACCAGGGGTACTGAGTCACACTCACCGGGATACTGAGCCACACTGACCGGGGCTACTTAGTCACACTGACCAGGGATACTGAGCCACACTGACCGGGGGTACTGAGCCACACTGACCGGGGCTACTTAGTCACACTGACCGGGGGTACTGAGTCACAAAGTACCGGGGTGTACTGAGTCACACTGACCGGCGGGTACAGAGTCACACTGACCAAGGGGTACTGAGTCTAGCTGACCAGGGGTACTGAGCCACACTGACCAGCGGTACTGAGTCACACTGACTGGGGTGTACTGAGCCACACTGAGCAGGGGTACTGAGTCACACTGACCGGGGGGGGGGATACTGAGTCAAACTGACCTGGGGTACTGAGTAACACTGACCAGCGGTACTGAGTCACACTGAGGGGGTACTGAGTCACACTGACCTGGGGTAATGAGCCACACTGACCAGGGGTACTGAGTCACACTGACCAGGGGTACTCAGTTACACTGAGAGGGGTGCTGAGTCACATTGACCAGGGGTACTGAGTCACACTGACCGGGGGTACCGAGCCACACTGACCAGGGGTACTGAGTCACACTGACCAAGGGTACTGAGCCACACTGACAGTGGGGGGAACTGAGTCACACAGACCGGGGGGTACAAAGTCACACTGACCATGGGTACTGAGTCAAACTGACCAGAGGTACTGAGTCAAACTGACCAGGGGTACTGAGCCACACTGACCGTGGTTACTGAGTCACACTGACCAGGGGTACTGAGTCAAACTGACCAGGCGTACTGAGCCACACTGACCGGGGGTACTGAGTCACACTGACATGGGGTACTGAGTCAAACTGACCAGGGGCACTGAGGCACACTGACAGGGGGTACTGAGTCACATTGACCAGGGGTACTGAGTCACACTGACCGGGGGTACCGAGCCACACTGACCAGGGGTACTGAGTCACACTGACCAAGGGTACTGAGCCACACTGACAGTGGGGGGAACTGAGTCACACTGGCCAGAGCTACTGAGTCACACTGACCAGGGGTACTGAGTCAAACTGACCAGAGGTACTGAGTCAAACTGACCAGGGGTACTGAGTCACACTGACGGTGGTTACTGAGTCACACTGACCAGGGGTACTGAGTCAAACTGACCAGGCGTACTGAGCCACACTGACCGGGGGTACTGAGTCACACTGACATGGGGTACTGAGTCAAACTGACCAGGGGCACTGAGGCACACTGACAGGGGGTACTGAGTCACACTGACCAGGGGTACTGAGTCACACTGACCGAGGGTACTAAGTCACACTGACCAGGGGTACTGAGTCAAACTGACCTGGGGTACTGAGTCACACTGGCCGGGGGTACTGAGTCACACTGCCCAGGGGTACTGAGTCAAACTGACCAGGGGCACTGAGGCACACTGACAGGGGGTACTGAGTCATACTGACCAGGGGTACTGAGTCACACTGAGCAGGATGTATGAGCCACACTGACTGGGGGTACTGAGTCACACTGACCGGGGGTACTGAGTCACACTGACCAGGGGTACTGAGTAACACTGAGCGGGGGTACTGAGTCACCCTGAGCTGGGTACTGAGTCACACTGACCGGGTGTACTGAGTCACACTGACCAGGGGTACTGAGTAACACTGAGCGGGGGTACTGAGTAACACTGAGCGGGGGTACTGAGTCACACTGACCGGGGGATACTGAGTCACACTGAGCGGGGTACTGAGTCACAATGACCAGGGGTACTGAGTCACCCTGAGCGGGGTACTGAGTCACACTGACCAGCGGTACTGAGTCACACTGACCAGAGGGTGCTGTGTCACACTGGCCGGGGGTACTGAGTCACACTGACCGTGGTTACTGAGTCACACTGACCTGGGGTACTGAGTGACACTGAACAGCGGTACTAAGTCACACTGACCAGGGGTACTGAGTCACACTGACCAGGGGTACTGAGTGACAATGACCGGGTTTACTGAGCCACACTGACCAGGGGGTACTGAGTCACACTGACCGGGGTACTGAGTCACACTGACCAGTGGTACTCAGCCAAACTGACCAGGGGTACTGAGCCACACTGACCAGGAGTAATGAGCCACACTGACCGGGGGTACTGAGCCACACTGACCTGGGGTACTGAGTCACACTGACCGGGGGTACTGAGTCACTCTGACCAGGGGTGCTGAGACACACTGACCGGGGGTACTGAGTCAAACTGACCGGGGACAATGAGTCACACTGTCCTGGGATACTGAGTCACACTGACTGGGGGTACTGAGTCACACTGACCAGGATTACTGAGTCACACTGACTGGGGGTAATGAGTCACACTGACCGGGGACAATGCGTCACACTGTCCTGGGATACTGAGCCATACTGACCAGGGGTACTGAGTTACACTGACCAGGGGTAATGAGTCACACTGACCAGGGGTACTGAGTCAAACTGACCAGGGGCACTGAGGCACACTGACAGGGGGTACTGAGTCACACTGACCAGAGGTACTGAGTCACACCGACTAGGGGTACTGAGCCACACTGACTAGGGGTACTGAGCCACACTGACCAGGGGTACTGAGTCACACTGACCAGAGGTACTGAGTCACACTGACCGGGGGTACTGAGTCACACTGACATGGGGTACTGAGTCACACTGACCGGGGTACTGAGTCACACTAACCGGGGGGTACTGAGCCACACTGACATGGGGTACTGAGTCACATTGACCGGGAGGAACTGAGTCACACTGACCAGGGGTACTGAGTCACACTGACCAGGGGGTACTGAGTCACACTGACCAGGGGTACTGAGTCACACTGACCGGGGGTACTGAGTCACACTGACCGGTGGGTACAAAGTCACACTGACCGGGGGTACTGAGTCACACTGACCGGGGGTACTGAGTCACACTGACCGGGGGTACTGAGTCAAACTGACCAGGGGTACTGAGTCACACTGGCCGGGGGTACTGAGTCACAATGACCAGGGGTACTGAGTCAAAGTGACCAGGGGCACTGAGGCACACTGACAGGAGGTACTGAGTCACACTGACAGGGAGTACTGAGTCACACTGACCGGGGGAACTGTGGCACACTGACCAGGGGTACTGAGTCACACTGACTGAGGGTACTGAGTCACACTGACCAGGGGTACTGAGTCACACTGACCAGGGGTACTGAGTCAAACTGACCAGGGGTACTGACTCACACTGACCATGGGTACTGAGTCACCCTCATCAGGGGGTACTGAGTAACACTGACCAGGGGTACTGATTCACACTGACCGGGGGCACTGAGCCACACTGACCGGGGGTAGTGAGCCACACTAACCAGGGGTACTGAGTCACACTGACCAGGGGGTACTGAGTCACACTGACCAGGGGTACTGAGTCACACTGACCGGGGGCACTGAGACAAACTGAACAGGGGTACTGAGTCACACTGACCGGGGGTACTGCGTCACACTGACCAGGGGCACTGAGTCACACTGACCAGGGGTACTGAGTCACACTGACCGGGGGTACTGAGTCGCACTGACCTGGGGTAGTGAGTCACACTGAGCAGGGTGTACTGAGTCACACTGACCAGAGGGTACTGAGTCACACTGACTGGGGTTACTGAGTCACACTGACCAGGAGTACTGAGTCACACTGACCGGGGGAACTGAGTCACATTGACCGGGGATACTGAGTCACACTGACCAGGGGTACTGAGTCACACTGACCAGGGATATCGAGTCACACTGACCAGGGGTACTGAGTCACACTGACCATGGGTACTGAGTCACCCTCATCAGGGGGTACTGAGTAACACTGACCAGGGGTACTGAGTCACACTGACCGGGGGCACTGAGACAAACTGATCAGGGGTACTGAGTCACACTGACCAGGGGTACTGAGTCACACAGACCAGGGGTACAGAGTCACACTGCCTGGGTACTGAGTCACACTGACCATGGGTACTGAGTCACACACACCAGGGGTACTGAGTCACACTGACCAGGGGGTACTGAGTCACACTGACCAGAGGTACTGATCACACTGACCAGGGATGCTGAGTCACACTGACCGGGGTACTGAGTCACACTGACCGGGGTTACTGAGTCACACTGACCAGGAGTACTGAGTCACACTGGCCGGGGGAACTGAGTCACATTGGCCGGGGGTACTGGGTCACACTGACCGGGGGTACGGAGCCACAATGACCGGGTGTAATGAGTCACACTGACCAGGGGTACGGAGCCACACTGACCTGGGCTACTGAGTCACACTGACCAGGGGTACTGAGTCACACTGACCAGAGGTACTGAGCCACACTGACCAGAGGTACTGAGTCACACTGACCAGGAGCACAGAGTCACACTGACCAGGGGTACTGAGCCACACTGACTGTGGGTACTGAGCCATACTGACCGGGGGTACTGGGTCACACTGACCAGGGGTACTGAGTCACACTGACCGGCGGGGTACTGAGCCACACTGACTGGGGGTACTGAGTCACACTGACTGGGGGTACTGAGCCACAGTGACCGGGGGTACTGTGTCACACTGACCAGGGGGCTACTGAGCCACACTGACCGGGGGTCCTGAGTCACACTGACTGGGGGTACAGAGTCACACTGACCGGGGGTACAGAGTCACACTGACCGGGGGTACAGAGTCACACTGGCCAGGAGTACTGAGTCACACTGACCGGCGGGGTACTGAGCCACACTGACTGGGGGTACTGAGTCACACTGACTGGGGGTACTGAGCCACAGTGACCGGGGGTACTGTGTCACACTGACCAGGGGGCTACTGAGCCACACTGACCGGGGGTCCTGAGTCACACTGACTGGGGGTACAGAGTCACACTGACCGGGGGTACTGAGCCACACTGACCGGGTGTATTGAGTCACACTGCCCAGGGATATTGAGTCACACTGACCAGGGGTACTGAGTCAAACTGACCGGGTGTAATGAGTCAAAGTGACCAAGGGTACGGAGCCACACTGACCGCGGCTACTGAGCCAAACTGACCAGGGGTACAGAGTCACACAGACCAGGGGTACTGAGCCACACTGACCGGGAGTACTGAGTCACACTGACCGGGGGTACTGAGTCACACTGACCAGGGGTACTGAGTCACACTGACCTGGGGTACTGAGCCACACTGACCAGGGTACTGAGTCACACTGATCGGGGGTACTGAGTCACACTGACTGGGGGTACTGGGGCTCGCTGACCAGGGGTACTGAGCCACACTGAACAGGGGTACTGAGCCACACTGACCTTGGGAACTGAGTCACACTGACCAGGGGCACTGAGTCACGCTGACCAGGGGTACTGAGTCAAACTCACCAGGGGTACTGAGTCACACTGACCAGGAGTACTGAGTCACACTGACCAGGGGTACTGAGCCACACTGACCGGGGGTACTGAGTCAAACTGACCGGGGGTAATGAGTCACACTGACCGGGGCACTGAGTCAAAATGACCAGGGAGACTGAGCCACACTGACCTGGGGTACTGAGTCACACTGACCAGGAGTTGTGAGTGACACTGGCCAGATGTACTGAGTCACACTGACCTGGGTACTGAGTCACACTGACCAGGGGTATTGAATCATACTGACCGGGGCTACTGAGCCACACTGACCGGGGTACTGAGTCACAATGACAGGGGGTACTGAGTCACACTGACCTGGGGTACTGAGTCACACAGACCGGGGGTACAGAGTCACACTGACCGGGGGTATTGAGTCACACAGACTGAGGGTACTGAGTCACACTGACCGCGGGTACTGAGTCACACTGACCGGAGGTACTGAGTCACACTGACCGGGGGTACTGAGTCAAACTGACCAGGCGTACTGAGCCACACTGACCGGGGGTACTGAGTCACACTGACATGGGGTACTGAGTCAAACTGACCAGGGGCACTGAGGCACACTGACAGGGGGTACTGAGTCACACTGACCAGGGGTACTGAGTCACACTGACCGAGGGTACTAAGTCACACTGACCAGGGGTACTGAGTCAAACTGACCTGGGGTACTGAGTCACACTGGCCGGGGGTACTGAGTCACACTGCCCAGGGGTACTGAGTCAAACTGACCAGGGGCACTGAGGCACACTGACAGGGGGTACTGAGTCATACTGACCAGGGGTACTGAGTCACACTGAGCAGGATGTATGAGCCACACTGACTGGGGGTACTGAGTCACACTGACCGGGGGTACTGAGTCACACTGACCAGGGGTACTGAGTAACACTGAGCGGGGGTACTGAGTCACCCTGAGCTGGGTACTGAGTCACACTGACCGGGTGTACTGAGTCACACTGACCAGGGGTACTGAGTAACACTGAGCGGGGGTACTGAGTAACACTGAGCGGGGGTACTGAGTCACACTGACCGGGGGATACTGAGTCACACTGAGCGGGGTACTGAGTCACAATGACCAGGGGTACTGAGTCACCCTGAGCGGGGTACTGAGTCACACTGACCAGCGGTACTGAGTCACACTGACCAGAGGGTGCTGTGTCACACTGGCCGGGGGTACTGAGTCACACTGACCGTGGTTACTGAGTCACACTGACCTGGGGTACTGAGTGACACTGAACAGCGGTACTAAGTCACACTGACCAGGGGTACTGAGTCACACTGACCAGGGGTACTGAGTGACAATGACCGGGTTTACTGAGCCACACTGACCAGGGGGTACTGAGTCACACTGACCGGGGTACTGAGTCACACTGACCAGTGGTACTCAGCCAAACTGACCAGGGGTACTGAGCCACACTGACCAGGAGTAATGAGCCACACTGACCGGGGGTACTGAGCCACACTGACCTGGGGTACTGAGTCACACTGACCGGGGGTACTGAGTCACTCTGACCAGGGGTGCTGAGACACACTGACCGGGGGTACTGAGTCAAACTGACCGGGGACAATGAGTCACACTGTCCTGGGATACTGAGTCACACTGACTGGGGGTACTGAGTCACACTGACCAGGATTACTGAGTCACACTGACTGGGGGTAATGAGTCACACTGACCGGGGACAATGCGTCACACTGTCCTGGGATACTGAGCCATACTGACCAGGGGTACTGAGTTACACTGACCAGGGGTAATGAGTCACACTGACCAGGGGTACTGAGTCAAACTGACCAGGGGCACTGAGGCACACTGACAGGGGGTACTGAGTCACACTGACCAGAGGTACTGAGTCACACCGACTAGGGGTACTGAGCCACACTGACTAGGGGTACTGAGCCACACTGACCAGGGGTACTGAGTCACACTGACCAGAGGTACTGAGTCACACTGACCGGGGGTACTGAGTCACACTGACATGGGGTACTGAGTCACACTGACCGGGGTACTGAGTCACACTAACCGGGGGGTACTGAGCCACACTGACATGGGGTACTGAGTCACATTGACCGGGAGGAACTGAGTCACACTGACCAGGGGTACTGAGTCACACTGACCAGGGGGTACTGAGTCACACTGACCAGGGGTACTGAGTCACACTGACCGGGGGTACTGAGTCACACTGACCGGTGGGTACAAAGTCACACTGACCGGGGGTACTGAGTCACACTGACCGGGGGTACTGAGTCACACTGACCGGGGGTACTGAGTCAAACTGACCAGGGGTACTGAGTCACACTGGCCGGGGGTACTGAGTCACAATGACCAGGGGTACTGAGTCAAAGTGACCAGGGGCACTGAGGCACACTGACAGGAGGTACTGAGTCACACTGACAGGGAGTACTGAGTCACACTGACCGGGGGAACTGTGGCACACTGACCAGGGGTACTGAGTCACACTGACTGAGGGTACTGAGTCACACTGACCAGGGGTACTGAGTCACACTGACCAGGGGTACTGAGTCAAACTGACCAGGGGTACTGACTCACACTGACCATGGGTACTGAGTCACCCTCATCAGGGGGTACTGAGTAACACTGACCAGGGGTACTGATTCACACTGACCGGGGGCACTGAGCCACACTGACCGGGGGTAGTGAGCCACACTAACCAGGGGTACTGAGTCACACTGACCAGGGGGTACTGAGTCACACTGACCAGGGGTACTGAGTCACACTGACCGGGGGCACTGAGACAAACTGAACAGGGGTACTGAGTCACACTGACCGGGGGTACTGCGTCACACTGACCAGGGGCACTGAGTCACACTGACCAGGGGTACTGAGTCACACTGACCGGGGGTACTGAGTCGCACTGACCTGGGGTAGTGAGTCACACTGAGCAGGGTGTACTGAGTCACACTGACCAGAGGGTACTGAGTCACACTGACTGGGGTTACTGAGTCACACTGACCAGGAGTACTGAGTCACACTGACCGGGGGAACTGAGTCACATTGACCGGGGATACTGAGTCACACTGACCAGGGGTACTGAGTCACACTGACCAGGGATATCGAGTCACACTGACCAGGGGTACTGAGTCACACTGACCATGGGTACTGAGTCACCCTCATCAGGGGGTACTGAGTAACACTGACCAGGGGTACTGAGTCACACTGACCGGGGGCACTGAGACAAACTGATCAGGGGTACTGAGTCACACTGACCAGGGGTACTGAGTCACACAGACCAGGGGTACAGAGTCACACTGCCTGGGTACTGAGTCACACTGACCATGGGTACTGAGTCACACACACCAGGGGTACTGAGTCACACTGACCAGGGGGTACTGAGTCACACTGACCAGAGGTACTGATCACACTGACCAGGGATGCTGAGTCACACTGACCGGGGTACTGAGTCACACTGACCGGGGTTACTGAGTCACACTGACCAGGAGTACTGAGTCACACTGGCCGGGGGAACTGAGTCACATTGGCCGGGGGTACTGGGTCACACTGACCGGGGGTACGGAGCCACAATGACCGGGTGTAATGAGTCACACTGACCAGGGGTACGGAGCCACACTGACCTGGGCTACTGAGTCACACTGACCAGGGGTACTGAGTCACACTGACCAGAGGTACTGAGCCACACTGACCAGAGGTACTGAGTCACACTGACCAGGAGCACAGAGTCACACTGACCAGGGGTACTGAGCCACACTGACTGTGGGTACTGAGCCATACTGACCGGGGGTACTGGGTCACACTGACCAGGGGTACTGAGTCACACTGACCGGCGGGGTACTGAGCCACACTGACTGGGGGTACTGAGTCACACTGACTGGGGGTACTGAGCCACAGTGACCGGGGGTACTGTGTCACACTGACCAGGGGGCTACTGAGCCACACTGACCGGGGGTCCTGAGTCACACTGACTGGGGGTACAGAGTCACACTGACCGGGGGTACAGAGTCACACTGACCGGGGGTACAGAGTCACACTGGCCAGGAGTACTGAGTCACACTGACCGGCGGGGTACTGAGCCACACTGACTGGGGGTACTGAGTCACACTGACTGGGGGTACTGAGCCACAGTGACCGGGGGTACTGTGTCACACTGACCAGGGGGCTACTGAGCCACACTGACCGGGGGTCCTGAGTCACACTGACTGGGGGTACAGAGTCACACTGACCGGGGGTACTGAGCCACACTGACCGGGTGTATTGAGTCACACTGCCCAGGGATATTGAGTCACACTGACCAGGGGTACTGAGTCAAACTGACCGGGTGTAATGAGTCAAAGTGACCAAGGGTACGGAGCCACACTGACCGCGGCTACTGAGCCAAACTGACCAGGGGTACAGAGTCACACAGACCAGGGGTACTGAGCCACACTGACCGGGAGTACTGAGTCACACTGACCGGGGGTACTGAGTCACACTGACCAGGGGTACTGAGTCACACTGACCTGGGGTACTGAGCCACACTGACCAGGGTACTGAGTCACACTGATCGGGGGTACTGAGTCACACTGACTGGGGGTACTGGGGCTCGCTGACCAGGGGTACTGAGCCACACTGAACAGGGGTACTGAGCCACACTGACCTTGGGAACTGAGTCACACTGACCAGGGGCACTGAGTCACGCTGACCAGGGGTACTGAGTCAAACTCACCAGGGGTACTGAGTCACACTGACCAGGAGTACTGAGTCACACTGACCAGGGGTACTGAGCCACACTGACCGGGGGTACTGAGTCAAACTGACCGGGGGTAATGAGTCACACTGACCGGGGCACTGAGTCAAAATGACCAGGGAGACTGAGCCACACTGACCTGGGGTACTGAGTCACACTGACCAGGAGTTGTGAGTGACACTGGCCAGATGTACTGAGTCACACTGACCTGGGTACTGAGTCACACTGACCAGGGGTATTGAATCATACTGACCGGGGCTACTGAGCCACACTGACCGGGGTACTGAGTCACAATGACAGGGGGTACTGAGTCACACTGACCTGGGGTACTGAGTCACACAGACCGGGGGTACGGAGTCACACTGACCGGGGGTATTGAGTCACACAGACTGAGGGTACTGAGTCACACTGACCGCGGGTACTGAGTCACACTGACCGGAGGTACTGAGTCACACTGACCGGGGGTACTGAGTCACACTGACCGGGGGTACTGAGTCACACTGACATGGGGTACTGAGCCACACTGACCATGGGTACTGAGTCACACACACCAGGGGTACTGAGTCACACTGACCAGGGGGTACTGAGTCACACTGACCAGAGGTACTGATCACACTGACCAGGGATGCTGAGTCACACTGACCGGGGTACTGAGTCACACTGACCGGGGTTACTGAGTCACACTGACCAGGAGTACTGAGTCACACTGGCCGGGGGAACTGAGTCACATTGGCCGGGGGTACTGGGTCACACTGACCGGGGGTACGGAGCCACAATGACCGGGTGTAATGAGTCACACTGACCAGGGGTACGGAGCCACACTGACCTGGGCTACTGAGTCACACTGACCAGGGGTACTGAGTCACACTGACCAGAGGTACTGAGCCACACTGACCAGAGGTACTGAGTCACACTGACCAGGAGTACAGAGTCACACTGACCAGGGGTACTGAGCCACACTGACTGTGGGTACTGAGCCATACTGACCGGGGGTACTGGGTCACACTGACCAGGGGTTCTGAGTCACACTGACCGGCGGGGTACTGAGCCACACTGACTGGGGGTACTGAGTCACACTGACTGGGGGTACTGAGCCACAGTGACCGGGGGTACTGTGTCACACTGACCAGGGGGCTACTGAGCCACACTGACCGGGGGTCCTGAGTCACACTGACTGGGGGTACAGAGTCACACTGACCGGGGGTACAGAGTCACACTGACCGGGGGTACAGAGTCACACTGGCCAGGAGTACTGAGTCACACTGACCGGGGGAACTGAGTCACACTGACCGGGGGGTACTGAGTCACACTCACCTGGGGTACTGAGCCACACTGACCAGAGGTACTGAGTCACACACACCAGGGGTACTGAGTCACACTGACCAGGGATGCTGAGTCACACTGACCGGGGCTACAGAGTCACACTGACCAGGGGTACTGAGTCACACTGACCAGGGGTACTGTGCCACACTGACTAGAGCTACTGAGTCACACTGACCAGGGGTACTGAGTCACACTGACCAGGGGTACGGAGCCACACTGACCGGGGGTACTGAGTCACACTGACCGGGGGTACTGAGTCACACTCATCAGGGGGTACTGAGTAACACTGACCAGGGGTACTGAGTCACACTGACCGGGGGCACTGAGACAAACTGACCAGGGGTACTGAGTCACACTGACCAGGGGGCTACTGAGTCACACTGTCCGGGGGTACTGAGTCACACTGACCAGGGGGCTACTGAGCCACACTGACCGGGGGTACTGAGTCACACTGACCAGGGGGCTACTGAGCCACACTGATTGCGGGGTACTGAGCCACACTGACCGGGGGTACTGAGTCACACTGACTGGGGGTACTGAGCCATACTGACCGGGGGTACTGGGTCACACTGACCAGGGGTACTGAGTCACACTGACCGGCGGGTTACTGAGCCACAGTGACCGGGGGTACTGAGTCACACTGACTGTGGGTACTGAGCCACAGTGACCGGGGGTACTGGGTCACACTGACCAGGGGTACTGTGTCACACTGACTGGGAGTACTGAGTCACACTGACTGGGGGCACTGAGCCACACTGACCGGTGATACTGAGCCACACTGACCGGGTGTATTGAGTCACACTGCCCAGGGATATTGAGTCACACTGACCAGGGGTACTGAGTCAAACTGACCGGGTGTAATGAGTCAAAGTGACCAAGGGTACGGAGCCACACTGACCGCGGCTACTGAGCCAAACTGACCAGGGGTACAGAGTCACACAGACCAGGGGTACTGAGCCACACTGACCGGGAGTACTGAGTCACACTGACCGGGGGTACTGAGTCACACTGACCAGGGGTACTGAGTCACACTGACCTGGGGTACTGAGCCACACTGACCAGGGTACTGAGTCACACTGATCGGGGGTACTGAGTCACACTGACTGGGGGTACTGGGGCTCGCTGACCAGGGGTACTGAGTCACACTGACCAGGTGTACTGAGTCACACTGACTGGGGGTCCTGGGGCTCGCTGACCAGGGGTACTGAGCCACACTGAACAGGGGTACTGAGCCACACTGACCTTGGGAACTGAGTCACACTGACCAGGGGCACTGAGTCACGCTGACCAGGGGTACTGAGTCAAACTCACCAGGGGTACTGAGTCACACTGACCAGGAGTACTGAGTCACACTGACCAGGGGTACTGAGCCACACTGACCGGGGGTACTGAGTCAAACTGACCGGGGGTAATGAGTCACACTGACCGGGGCACTGAGTCAAAATGACCAGGGAGACTGAGCCACACTGACCTGGGGTACTGAGTCACACTGACCAGGAGTTGTGAGTGACACTGGCCAGATGTACTGAGTCACACTGACCTGGGTACTGAGTCACACTGACCAGGGGTATTGAATCATACTGACCGGGGCTACTGAGCCACACTGACCGGGGTACTGAGTCACAATGACAGGGGGTACTGAGTCACACTGACCTGGGGTACTGAGTCACACAGACCGGGGGTACGGAGTCACACTGACCGGGGGTATTGAGTCACACAGACTGAGGGTACTGAGTCACACTGACCGCGGGTACTGAGTCATAGTGACCAGCGGTACTGAGTCACACTGACCTGGGGTACTGAGTCACACTGACCAGGGGTACTGAGTCACACTGACCAGGGGTACTGAATCATACTGACCGGGGCTACTGAGCCACAGTAACTGGGGGTACCGTCACAATGACAGGGGGTACTGAGTCACACTGACCTGGGGCACTGAGCCACACTGACCGGGGGTACTGAGTCACACTGACCGGAGGTACTGAGTCACACTGACCTGGGGTACTGAGTTACACTGACCGGGGGTACTGAGTCACACTGACATGGGGTACTGAGCCACACTGACCGGGGGTACTGAGTCACACAGACCGGGGGTACTGAGTCACACTGACTGCGGGTACTGAGTCACACTGACCGGGTGTACTGGGCCGTGTAGCCTGATCCTGCTCCTATTTCGTGTGTCTAATTCTGTTAGATTCAGGAGATGGTTCTGTGATAGGAGATAGGCGGTTAGGATCAGATCAGCCATGATCTTATTGAATGGCGGAGCAGGCTCGAGGGTCCGATTGGCCTACTCCTGCTCCTATTTCTTATGTTCTTATACTGACCAGCGGTACTGAGTCACACTGACCAGGTGCACCGAGTCACACTGACCAGTGGTAATGAGTCACACTGACCGGGGGTACAGAGTCACACTGACCAGGGGCACTGAGCCACACTGACCAGGGTTATTGAGTCACACTGGCCGGGTGTACTGAGTAACACAGACCGGGGGTACTGAGTCACACTGACCGGGGGGTACTGAGCCACACTGACCGGGGGTTACTGAGTCACACTGACCGGGGGGTACTGAGTCACACTGAGCAGAGGTACTGAGTCACACTGACATGGGGTACTGAGCCACACTGACCAGAGGTACTGAGTCACACTGACCAGGGGTACTGAGTCACACTGACCGGGGGGTACTGAGCGACACTGACATGGGGTACTGAGTCACACTGACCGGGGGTACTGAGTCACACTGACCAGGGGTACTTAGCCACACTGACATGGGGTACTGAGTCACACTGACCGGGGGTACTGAGTCACACTGACCAGGGGTACTGAGTCACACTGACCTGGGGTACTGAGCCACACTGACCAGGGTACTGAGTCACACTGATCGGGGGTACTGAGTCACACTGACTGGGGGTACTGGGGCTCGCTGACCAGGGGTACTGAGTCACACTGACCAGGGGTACTGAGTCACACTGACTGGGGGTACTGGGTCTCGCTGACCAGGGGTACTGAGCCACACTGACCAGGGGTACTGAGCCACACTGACCTTGGGAACTGAGTCACACTGACCAGGGGCACTGAGTCACGCTGACCAGGGGTACTGAGTCAAACTGACCAGGGGTACTGAGTCACACTGACCAGGAGTACTGAGTCACACTAACCAGGGGTACTGAGTCACACAGACTGGGAGGTACTGAGTCTCACAGACCGTGGGTACTGAGCCACACTGACCGTGGGTACTGAGCCACACTGACCTGGGGTACTGAGTCACACTGACCAGGAGTTGTGAGTGACACTGGCCAGATGTACTGAGTCACACTGACCTGGGTACTGAGTCACACTGACCAGGGGTATTGAATCATACTGACCGGGGCTACTGAGCCACACTGACCGGGGTACTGAGTCACACTGACGGGGGGTACTGAGTCACACAGACCGGGGGTACGGAGTCACACTGACCGGGGGTATTGAGTCACACAGATCGGGGGTACTGAGTCACACTGATCGCGGGTACTGAGTCATACTGACCAGCGGTACTGAGTCACACTGACCGGGGGTACTGAGCCACACTGACCGGGGGTACTGGGTCACACTGACCAGCGGTACTGAGTCACGCTGACCGTTGTGGGTACTGAGCCACACTGACTGGGGGCACTGAGCCACACTGACCGGGGGTACTGCGTAACACTGACCAGGGGTACTGTGTCACACTGACCGGGGGCACTGAGACAAACTGACCAGGGGTACTGAGTCACACTGACCAGGGGTACTGAGTCACACAGACCAGGGGTACAGAGTCACACTGCCTGGGTACTGAGTCACACTGACCATGGATACTGAGTCACACACACCAGGGGTACTGAGTCACACTGACCAGGGGGTACTGAGTCACACTGACCAGAGGTACTGATCACACTGACCAGGGATGCTGAGTCACACTGACCGGGGTACTGAGTCACACTGACCGGGGTTACTGAGTCACACTGACCGGGGGCACTGAGACAAACTGACCAGGGGTACTGAGTCACACTGACCGGGGGTACTGAGTCACACAGACTGGGAGGTACTGAGTCTCACAGACCGTGGGTACTGAGCCACACTGACCGTGGGTACTGAGCCACACTGACCGGGGGTACTGAGTCACACTGATCGGGGGTACTGAGTCACACTGACTGGGGGTACTGGGGCTCGCTGACCAGGGGTACTGAGTCACACTGACCAGGTGTACTGAGTCACACTGACTGGGGGTCCTGGGGCTCGCTGACCAGGGGTACTGAGCCACACTGAACAGGGGTACTGAGCCACACTGACCTTGGGAACTGAGTCACACTGACCAGGGGCACTGAGTCACGCTGACCAGGGGTACTGAGTCAAACTCACCAGGGGTACTGAGTCACACTGACCAGGAGTACTGAGTCACACTGACCAGGGGTACTGAGCCACACTGACCGGGGGTACTGAGTCAAACTGACCGGGGGTAATGAGTCACACTGACCGGGGCACTGAGTCAAAATGACCAGGGAGACTGAGCCACACTGACCTGGGGTACTGAGTCACACTGACCAGGAGTTGTGAGTGACACTGGCCAGATGTACTGAGTCACACTGACCTGGGTACTGAGTCACACTGACCAGGGGTATTGAATCATACTGACCGGGGCTACTGAGCCACACTGACCGGGGTACTGAGTCACAATGACAGGGGGTACTGAGTCACACTGACCTGGGGTACTGAGTCACACAGACCGGGGGTACGGAGTCACACTGACCGGGGGTATTGAGTCACACAGACTGAGGGTACTGAGTCACACTGACCGCGGGTACTGAGTCATAGTGACCAGCGGTACTGAGTCACACTGACCTGGGGTACTGAGTCACACTGACCAGGGGTACTGAGTCACACTGACCAGGGGTACTGAATCATACTGACCGGGGCTACTGAGCCACAGTAACTGGGGGTACCGTCACAATGACAGGGGGTACTGAGTCACACTGACCTGGGGCACTGAGCCACACTGACCGGGGGTACTGAGTCACACTGACCGGAGGTACTGAGTCACACTGACCTGGGGTACTGAGTTACACTGACCGGGGGTACTGAGTCACACTGACATGGGGTACTGAGCCACACTGACCGGGGGTACTGAGTCACACAGACCGGGGGTACTGAGTCACACTGACTGCGGGTACTGAGTCACACTGACCGGGTGTACTGGGCCGTGTAGCCTGATCCTGCTCCTATTTCGTGTGTCTAATTCTGTTAGATTCAGGAGATGGTTCTGTGATAGGAGATAGGCGGTTAGGATCAGATCAGCCATGATCTTATTGAATGGCGGAGCAGGCTCGAGGGTCCGATTGGCCTACTCCTGCTCCTATTTCTTATGTTCTTATACTGACCAGCGGTACTGAGTCACACTGACCAGGTGCACCGAGTCACACTGACCAGTGGTAATGAGTCACACTGACCGGGGGTACAGAGTCACACTGACCAGGGGCACTGAGCCACACTGACCAGGGTTATTGAGTCACACTGGCCGGGTGTACTGAGTAACACAGACCGGGGGTACTGAGTCACACTGACCGGGGGGTACTGAGCCACACTGACCGGGGGTTACTGAGTCACACTGACCGGGGGGTACTGAGTCACACTGAGCAGAGGTACTGAGTCACACTGACATGGGGTACTGAGCCACACTGACCAGAGGTACTGAGTCACACTGACCAGGGGTACTGAGTCACACTGACCGGGGGGTACTGAGCGACACTGACATGGGGTACTGAGTCACACTGACCGGGGGTACTGAGTCACACTGACCAGGGGTACTTAGCCACACTGACATGGGGTACTGAGTCACACTGACCGGGGGTACTGAGTCACACTGACCAGGGGTACTGAGTCACACTGACCTGGGGTACTGAGCCACACTGACCAGGGTACTGAGTCACACTGATCGGGGGTACTGAGTCACACTGACTGGGGGTACTGGGGCTCGCTGACCAGGGGTACTGAGTCACACTGACCAGGGGTACTGAGTCACACTGACTGGGGGTACTGGGTCTCGCTGACCAGGGGTACTGAGCCACACTGACCAGGGGTACTGAGCCACACTGACCTTGGGAACTGAGTCACACTGACCAGGGGCACTGAGTCACGCTGACCAGGGGTACTGAGTCAAACTGACCAGGGGTACTGAGTCACACTGACCAGGAGTACTGAGTCACACTAACCAGGGGTACTGAGTCACACAGACTGGGAGGTACTGAGTCTCACAGACCGTGGGTACTGAGCCACACTGACCGTGGGTACTGAGCCACACTGACCTGGGGTACTGAGTCACACTGACCAGGAGTTGTGAGTGACACTGGCCAGATGTACTGAGTCACACTGACCTGGGTACTGAGTCACACTGACCAGGGGTATTGAATCATACTGACCGGGGCTACTGAGCCACACTGACCGGGGTACTGAGTCACACTGACGGGGGGTACTGAGTCACACAGACCGGGGGTACGGAGTCACACTGACCGGGGGTATTGAGTCACACAGATCGGGGGTACTGAGTCACACTGATCGCGGGTACTGAGTCATACTGACCAGCGGTACTGAGTCACACTGACCGGGGGTACTGAGCCACACTGACCGGGGGTACTGGGTCACACTGACCAGCGGTACTGAGTCACGCTGACCGTTGTGGGTACTGAGCCACACTGACTGGGGGCACTGAGCCACACTGACCGGGGGTACTGCGTAACACTGACCAGGGGTACTGTGTCACACTGACCGGGGGCACTGAGACAAACTGACCAGGGGTACTGAGTCACACTGACCAGGGGTACTGAGTCACACAGACCAGGGGTACAGAGTCACACTGCCTGGGTACTGAGTCACACTGACCATGGATACTGAGTCACACACACCAGGGGTACTGAGTCACACTGACCAGGGGGTACTGAGTCACACTGACCAGAGGTACTGATCACACTGACCAGGGATGCTGAGTCACACTGACCGGGGTACTGAGTCACACTGACCGGGGTTACTGAGTCACACTGACCGGGGGCACTGAGACAAACTGACCAGGGGTACTGAGTCACACTGACCGGGGGTACTGAGTCACACAGACTGGGAGGTACTGAGTCTCACAGACCGTGGGTACTGAGCCACACTGACCGTGGGTACTGAGCCACACTGACCGGGGGTACTGAGCCACACTGACCGGGGGTACTGAGTCAAACTGACCGGGGGTTCTGAGTCACACTGACCGGGGCACTGAGTCAAAATGACCAGGGGAACTGAGCCACACTGACCTGGGGTACTGAGTCACACTGACCAGGAGTTGTGAGTGACACTGAGCAGATGTACTGAGTCACACTGACCGGGGCTACTGAGCCACACTGACCGGGGTACTGAGTCACAATGACAGGGGGTATTGAGTCACACTGACTGGGGGTACTGAGTCACACTGACCGGGGGTACTGAGCCACACTGACCGGGGGTACTGGGTCACACTGACCAGCGGTACTGAGTCACACTGACCGTTGTGGGTACTGAGCCACACTGACCGGGTGTACTGAGTCACACTGACTGGGGGTACTGAGTCACACTGACTGGGGGCACTGAGCCACACTGACCGGGGGTACTGAGTCACACTGACCAGGGGTACTGAGCCATACTGACTGGGAGCACTGAGCCACGCTGACCGGGGATACTGAGCCACACTGACCGGGTGTATTGAGTCACACTGCCCAGGGATATTGAGTCACACTGACCAGGGGTACTGATTCACACTGACCAGGGGCACTGAGCCACACTGACCGGGAGTACTGAGTCACACTGACCGGGGGTAGTGAGCCACACTAACCAGGGGTACTGAGTCACACTGACCAGGGGGTACAGAGTCACACTGACCAGGGGGTACTGAGTCACACTGACCAGGGTTACTGAGTCACTCTCGCCTGGGGTACTGAGCCACACTGGCCAGAGGTACTGAGTCACACTGACCAGGAGTACTGAGTCACACTGACCATGGGAACTGAGTCACACTCATCATGGGGTACTGAGTAACACTGACCAGGGGTACTGAGTCACACTGACCGGGGGCACTGAGACAAAGTGAACAGGGGTACTGAGTCACACTGACCGGGGGTACTGAGTCACACTGACCAGGGGTACTGAGTCACCCTCATCAGGGGGTACTGAGTCACACTGACCAGGGCTACTGAGTCACACACACCAGAGGTACTGAGTCACACTGACCAGGGGTACTGAGTCACACTGACCAGAGGTACTGATCACACTGACCAGGGATGCTGAGTCGCACTGACCGGGGTACTGAGTCACACTGACCGGGGTTACTGAGTCACACTGACCAGGAGTACTGAGTCACACTGACCGGGGGAACTGAGTCACATTGGCCGGGGGTACTGAGTCACACTGACCGGGGGTACTGAGTCACACTGACCGGGGGTACGGAGCCACAATGACCGGGTGTAATGAGTCACACTGACCAGGGGTACGGAGGCACTCTGACCTGGGCTACTGAGTCACACTGACCAGGGGTACTGAGTCACACTGACCAGAGGTACTGAGCCACACTGACCAGAGGTACTGAGTCACACTGACCAGGAGTACAGAGTCACACTGACCAGGGGTACTGAGCCACACTGACTGTGGGTACTGAGCCATACTGACCGGGGGTACTGGGTCACACTGACCAGGGGTACTGAGTCACACTGACCAGGGGTACTGAATCATACTGACCGGGGCTACTGAGCCACACTAACTGGGGGTACCGTCACAATGACAGGGGGTACTGAGTCACACTGGCCTGGGGCACTGAGCCACACTGACCGGGGGTACTGAGTCACACTGACCGGAGGTACTGAGTCACACTGACCGGGGGTACTGAGTCACACTGACCAGGGGCACTGAGTCACACTGACCAGGAGTACTGAGTCACAATGACCGGGGGTACTGAGTCGCACTGACCTGGGGTACTGAGTCACACTGAGCAGGGGGTACAGAGTCACACTGACCAGGGGGTACTGAGTCACACTGACCAGGGGGTACTGAGTCACACTGACTCGGGTTACTGAGTCACACTGACCAGGAGTACTGAGTCACACTGACCGGGGGAACTGAGTCACACTGACCAGGAGTTGTGAGTGACACTGGCCAGATGTACTGAGTCACACTGACCTGGGTACTGAGTCACACTGACCAGGGGTATTGAATCATACTGACCGGGGCTACTGAGCCACACTGACCGGGGTACTGAGTCACAATGACAGGGGGTACTGAGTCACACTGACCTGGGGTACTGACTCACACAGACCGGGGGTACGGAGTCACACTGACCGGGGGTATTGAGTCACACTGCCCAGGGATATTGAGTCACACTGACCAGGGGTACTGATTCACACTGACCGGGGGCACTGAGCCACACTGACCGGGAGTACTGAGTCACACTGACCGGGGGTAGTGAGCCACACTAACCAGGGGTACTGAGTCACACTGACCAGGGGGTACAGAGTCACACTGACCAGGGGGTACTGAGTCACACTGACCAGGGTTACTGAGTCACTCTCGCCTGGGGTACTGAGCCACACTGGCCAGAGGTACTGAGTCACACTGACCAGGAGTACTGAGTCACACTGACCATGGGAACTGAGTCACACTCATCATGGGGTACTGAGTAACACTGACCAGGGGTACTGAGTCACACTGACCGGGGGCACTGAGACAAACTGAACAGGGGTACTGAGTCACACTGACCGGGGGTACTGAGTCACACTGACCAGGGGCACTGAGTCACACTGACCAGGAGTACTGAGTCACACTGACCGGGGGTACTGAGTCGCACTGACCTGGGGTACTGAGTCACACTGAGCAGGGGGTACAGAGTCACACTGACCAGGGGGTACTGAGTCACACTGACCAGGGGGTACTGAGTCACACTGACTGGGGTTACTGAGTCACACTGACCAGGAGTACTGAGTCACACTGCCTGGGTACTGAGTCACACTGACCATGGATACTGAGTCACACACACCAGGGGTACTGAGTCACACTGACCAGGGGGTACTGAGTCACACTGACCAGAGGTACTGATCACACTGACCAGGGATGCTGAGTCACACTGACCGGGGTACTGAGTCACACTGACCGGGGTTACTGAGTCACACAGACCAGGGGTACAGAGTCACACTGCCTGGGTACTGAGTCACACTGACCATGGATACTGAGTCACACACACCAGGGGTACTGAGTCACACTGACCAGGGGGTACTGAGTCACACTGACCAGAGGTACTGATCACACTGACCAGGGATGCTGAGTCACACTGACCGGGGTACTGAGTCACACTGACCGGGGTTACTGAGTCACACTGACCGGGGGCACTGAGACAAACTGACCAGGGGTACTGAGTCACACTGACCGGGGGTACTGAGTCACACAGACTGGGAGGTACTGAGTCTCACAGACCGTGGGTACTGAGCCACACTGACCGTGGGTACTGAGCCACACTGACCGGGGGTACTGAGCCACACTGACCGGGGGTACTGAGTCAAACTGACCGGGGGTTCTGAGTCACACTGACCGGGGCACTGAGTCAAAATGACCAGGGGAACTGAGCCACACTGACCTGGGGTACTGAGTCACACTGACCAGGAGTTGTGAGTGACACTGAGCAGATGTACTGAGTCACACTGACCGGGGCTACTGAGCCACACTGACCGGGGCTACTGAGCCACACTGACCGGGGGTACTGAGCCACACTGACCGGGGGTACTGAGTCACACTGACCGGGGCTACTGAGCCACACTGACCGGGGTACTGAGTCACAATGACAGGGGGTATTGAGTCACACTGACTGGGGGTACTGAGTCACACTGACCGGGGGTACAGAGCCACACTGACCGGGGGTACTGGGTCACACTGACCAGCGGTACTGAGTCACACTGACCGTTGTGGGTACTGAGCCACACTGACCGGGTGTACTGAGTCACACTGACTGGGGGTACTGAGTCACACTGACTGGGGGCACTGAGCCACACTGACCGGGGGTACTGAGTCACACTGACCAGGGGTACTGAGCCATACTGACTGGGGGCACTGAGCCACGCTGACCGGGGATACTGAGCCACACTGACCGGGTGTATTGAGTCACACTGCCCAGGGATATTGAGTCACACTGACCAGGGGTACTGATTCACACTGACCAGGGGCACTGAGCCACACTGACCGGGAGTACTGAGTCACACTGACCGGGGGTAGTGAGCCACACTAACCAGGGGTACTGAGTCACACTGACCAGGGGGTACAGAGTCACACTGACCAGGGGGTACTGAGTCACACTGACCAGGGCTACTGAGTCACTCTCGCCTGGGGTACTGAGCCACACTGGCCAGAGGTACTGAGTCACACTGACCAGGAGTACTGAGTCACACTGACCATGGGAACTGAGTCACACTCATCATGGGGTACTGAGTAACACTGACCAGGGGTACTGAGTCACACTGACCGGGGGCACTGAGACAAACTGAACAGGGGTACTGAGTCACACTGACCGGGGGTACTGAGTCACACTGACCAGGGGTACTGAGTCACCCTCATCAGGGGGTACTGAGTCACACTGACCAGGGGTACTGAGTCACACACACCAGAGGTACTGAGTCACACTGACCAGGGGTACTGAGTCACACTGACCAGAGGTACTGATCACACTGACCAGGGATGCTGAGTCGCACTGACCAGGGTACTGAGTCACACTGACCGGGGTTACTGAGTCACACTGACCAGGAGTACTGAGTCACACTGACCGGGGGAACTGAGTCACATTGGCCGGGGGTACTGAGTCACACTGACCGGGGGTACTGAGTCACACTGACCGGGGGTACGGAGCCACAATGACCGGGTGTAATGAGTCACACTGACCAGGGGTACGGAGGCACTCTGACCTGGGCTACTGAGTCACACTGACCAGGGGTACTGAGTCACACTGACCAGAGGTACTGAGCCACACTGACCAGAGGTACTGAGTCACACTGACCAGGAGTACAGAGTCACACTGACCAGGGGTACTGAGCCACACTGACTGTGGGTACTGAGCCATACTGACCGGGGGTACTGGGTCACACTGACCAGGGGTACTGAGTCACACTGACCAGGGGTACTGAATCATACTGACCGGGGCTACTGAGCCACACTAACTGGGGGTACCGTCACAATGACAGGGGGTACTGAGTCACACTGGCCTGGGGCACTGAGCCACACTGACCGGGGGTACTGAGTCACACTGACCGGAGGTACTGAGTCACACTGACCGGGGGTACTGAGTCACACTGACCGGGGGTACTGAGTCACACTGACCAGGAGTACTGAGTCACAATGACCGGGGGTACTGAGTCGCACTGACCTGGGGTACTGAGTCACACTGAGCAGGGGGTACAGAGTCACACTGACCAGGGGGTACTGAGTCACACTGACCAGGGGGTACTGAGTCACACTGACTGGGGTTACTGAGTCACACTGACCAGGAGTACTGAGTCACACTGACCGGGGGAACTGAGTCACACTGACCAGGAGTTGTGAGTGACACTGGCCAGATGTACTGAGTCACACTGACCTGGGTACTGAGTCACACTGACCAGGGGTATTGAATCATACTGACCGGGGCTACTGAGCCACACTGACCGGGGTACTGAGTCACAATGACAGGGGGTACTGAGTCACACTGACCTGGGGTACTGACTCACACAGACCGGGGGTACGGAGTCACACTGACCGGGGGTATTGAGTCACACAGACCGGGGGTACTGAGTCACACTGACCGCGGGTACTGAGTCATAGTGACCAGCGGTACTGAGTCACACTGACCGGGGGTACTGAATCACACTGACCGGGGGTACTGAGTCACACTGACCGGGGGCACTGAGACAAACTGACCAGGGGTGCTGAGTCACACTGACCATGGATACTGAGTCACACACACCAGGGGTACTGAGTCACACTGACCAGGGGGTACTGAGTCACACTGACCAGAGGTACTGATCACACTGACCAGGGATGCTGAGTCACACCGACAGGGGTACTGAGTCACACTGACCGGGGTTACTGAGTCACACTGACCAGGAGTACTGAGTCACACTGACCGGGGGAACTGAGTCACATTGACCGGGGATACTGAGCCACACTGACCAGGGGTACTGAGTCACACTGACCAGGGGTACTGTGCCACACTGACTAGAGCTACTGAGTCACACTGACCAGGGGTACTGAGTCACACTGCCCAGGGATATCGAGTCACACTGACCAGGGGTACTGAGTCACACTGACCATGGGTACTGAGTCACCCTCATCAGGGGGTACTGAGTAACACTGACCAGGGGTACTGAGTCACACTGACCGGGGGCACTGAGACAAACTGACCAGGGGTACTGAGTCACACTGACCAGGGGTACTGAGTCACACACACCAGGGGTACTGAGTCACACTGACCAGGGGGTACTGAGTCACACTGACCAGAGGTACTGATCACACTGACCAGGGATGCTGAGTCACACTGACCGGGGTACTGAGTCACACTGACCGGGGTTACTGAGTCACACTGACCGGGGGCACTGAGACAAACTGACCAGGGGTACTGAGTCACACTGACCGGGGGTACTGAGTCACACAGACTGGGAGGTACTGAGTCTCACAGACCGTGGGTACTGAGCCACACTGACCGTGGGTACTGAGCCACACTGACCGGGGGTACTGAGCCACACTGACCGGGGGTACTGAGTCAAACTGACCGGGGGTTCTGAGTCACACTGACCGGGGCACTGAGTCAAAATGACCAGGGGAACTGAGCCACACTGACCTGGGGTACTGAGTCACACTGACCAGGAGTTGTGAGTGACACTGAGCAGATGTACTGAGTCACACTGACCGGGGCTACTGAGCCACACTGACCGGGGTACTGAGTCACAATGACAGTGGGTATTGAGTCACACTGACTGGGGGTACTGAGTCACACTGACCGGGGGTACTGAGCCACACTGACCGGGGGTACTGGGTCACACTGACCAGCGGTACTGAGTCACACTGACCGTTGTGGGTACTGAGCCACACTGACCGGGTGTACTGAGTCACACTGACTGGGGGTACTGAGTCACACTGACTGGGGGCACTGAGCCACACTGACCGGGGGTACTGAGTCACACTGACCAGGGGTACTGAGCCATACTGACTGGGGGCACTGAGCCACGCTGACCGGGGATACTGAGCCACACTGACCGGGTGTATTGAGTCACACTGCCCAGGGATATTGAGTCACACTGACCAGGGGTACTGATTCACACTGACCGGGGGCACTGAGCCACACTGACCGGGAGTACTGAGTCACACTGACCGGGGGTAGTGAGCCACACTAACCAGGGGTACTGAGTCACACTGACCAGGGGGTACAGAGTCACACTGACCAGGGTTACTGAGTCACTCTCGCCTGGGGTACTGAGCCACACTGGCCAGAGGTACTGAGTCACACTGACCAGGAGTACTGAGTCACACTGACCATGGGAACTGAGTCACACTCATCATGGGGTACTGAGTAACACTGACCAGGGGTACTGAGTCACACTGACCGGGGGCACTGAGACAAACTGAACAGGGGTACTGAGTCACACTGACCGGGGGTACTGAGTCACACTGACCAGGGGCACTGAGTCACACTGACCAGGAGTACTGAGTCACACTGACCGGGGGTACTGAGTCGCACTGACCTGGGGTACTGAGTCACACTGAGCAGGGGGTACAGAGTCACACTGACCAGGGGGTACTGAGTCACACTGACCAGGGGGTACTGAGTCACACTGACTGGGGTTACTGAGTCACACTGACCAGGAGTACTGAGTCACACTGACCGGGGGAACTGAGTCACACTGACCAGGAGTTGTGAGTGACACTGGCCAGATGTACTGAGTCACACTGACCTGGGTACTGAGTCACACTGCCCAGGGATATCGAGTCACACTGACCAGGGGTACTGAGTCACACTGACCATGGGTACTGAGTCACCCTCATCAGGGGGTACTGAGTAACACTGACCAGGGGTACTGAGTCACACTGACCGGGGGCACTGAGACAAACTGACCAGGGGTACTGAGTCACACTGACCAGGGGTACTGAGTCACACACACCAGAGGTACTGAGTCACACTGACCAGGGGGTACTGAGTCACACTGACCAGAGGTACTGATCACACTGACCAGGGATGCTGAGTCGCACTGACCGGGGTGCTGAGTCACACTGACCGGGGTTACTGAGTCACACTGACCAGGAGTACTGAGTCACACTGACCGGGGGAACTGAGTCACATTGGCCGGGGGTACTGAGTCACACTGACCGGGGGTACTGAGTCATAGTGACCAGCGGTACTGAGTCACACTGACCGGGGGTACTGAATCACACTGACCGGGGGTACTGAGTCACACTGACCGGGGGCACTGAGACAAACTGACCAGGGGTGCTGAGTCACACTGACCATGGATACTGAGTCACACACACCAGGGGTACTGAGTCACACTGACCAGGGGGTACTGAGTCACACTGACCAGAGGTACTGATCACACTGACCAGGGATGCTGAGTCACACCGACAGGGGTACTGAGTCACACTGACCGGGGTTACTGAGTCACACTGACCAGGAGTACTGAGTCACACTGACCGGGGGAACTGAGTCACATTGACCGGGGATACTGAGCCACACTGACCAGGGGTACTGAGTCACACTGACCAGGGGTACTGTGCCACACTGACTAGAGCTACTGAGTCACACTGACCAGGGGTACTGAGTCACACTGCCCAGGGATATCGAGTCACACTGACCAGGGGTACTGAGTCACACTGACCATGGGTACTGAGTCACCCTCATCAGGGGGTACTGAGTAACACTGACCAGGGGTACTGAGTCACACTGACCGGGGGCACTGAGACAAACTGACCAGGGGTACTGAGTCACACTGACCAGGGGTACTGAGTCACACACACCAGGGGTACTGAGTCACACTGACCAGGGGGTACTGAGTCACACTGACCAGAGGTACTGATCACACTGACCAGGGATGCTGAGTCACACTGACCGGGGTACTGAGTCACACTGACCGGGGTTACTGAGTCACACTGACCGGGGGCACTGAGACAAACTGACCAGGGGTACTGAGTCACACTGACCGGGGGTACTGAGTCACACAGACTGGGAGGTACTGAGTCTCACAGACCGTGGGTACTGAGCCACACTGACCGTGGGTACTGAGCCACACTGACCGGGGGTACTGAGCCACACTGACCGGGGGTACTGAGTCAAACTGACCGGGGGTTCTGAGTCACACTGACCGGGGCACTGAGTCAAAATGACCAGGGGAACTGAGCCACACTGACCTGGGGTACTGAGTCACACTGACCAGGAGTTGTGAGTGACACTGAGCAGATGTACTGAGTCACACTGACCGGGGCTACTGAGCCACACTGACCGGGGTACTGAGTCACAATGACAGTGGGTATTGAGTCACACTGACTGGGGGTACTGAGTCACACTGACCGGGGGTACTGAGCCACACTGACCGGGGGTACTGGGTCACACTGACCAGCGGTACTGAGTCACACTGACCGTTGTGGGTACTGAGCCACACTGACCGGGTGTACTGAGTCACACTGACTGGGGGTACTGAGTCACACTGACTGGGGGCACTGAGCCACACTGACCGGGGGTACTGAGTCACACTGACCAGGGGTACTGAGCCATACTGACTGGGGGCACTGAGCCACGCTGACCGGGGATACTGAGCCACACTGACCGGGTGTATTGAGTCACACTGCCCAGGGATATTGAGTCACACTGACCAGGGGTACTGATTCACACTGACCGGGGGCACTGAGCCACACTGACCGGGAGTACTGAGTCACACTGACCGGGGGTAGTGAGCCACACTAACCAGGGGTACTGAGTCACACTGACCAGGGGGTACAGAGTCACACTGACCAGGGGGTACTGAGTCACACTGACCAGGGTTACTGAGTCACTCTCGCCTGGGGTACTGAGCCACACTGGCCAGAGGTACTGAGTCACACTGACCAGGAGTACTGAGTCACACTGACCATGGGAACTGAGTCACACTCATCATGGGGTACTGAGTAACACTGACCAGGGGTACTGAGTCACACTGACCGGGGGCACTGAGACAAACTGAACAGGGGTACTGAGTCACACTGACCGGGGGTACTGAGTCACACTGACCAGGGGCACTGAGTCACACTGACCAGGAGTACTGAGTCACACTGACCGGGGGTACTGAGTCGCACTGACCTGGGGTACTGAGTCACACTGAGCAGGGGGTACAGAGTCACACTGACCAGGGGGTACTGAGTCACACTGACCAGGGGGTACTGAGTCACACTGACTGGGGTTACTGAGTCACACTGACCAGGAGTACTGAGTCACACTGACCGGGGGAACTGAGTCACACTGACCAGGAGTTGTGAGTGACACTGGCCAGATGTACTGAGTCACACTGACCTGGGTACTGAGTCACACTGCCCAGGGATATCGAGTCACACTGACCAGGGGTACTGAGTCACACTGACCATGGGTACTGAGTCACCCTCATCAGGGGGTACTGAGTAACACTGACCAGGGGTACTGAGTCACACTGACCGGGGGCACTGAGACAAACTGACCAGGGGTACTGAGTCACACTGACCAGGGGTACTGAGTCACACACACCAGAGGTACTGAGTCACACTGACCAGGGGGTACTGAGTCACACTGACCAGAGGTACTGATCACACTGACCAGGGATGCTGAGTCGCACTGACCGGGGTGCTGAGTCACACTGACCGGGGTTACTGAGTCACACTGACCAGGAGTACTGAGTCACACTGACCGGGGGAACTGAGTCACATTGGCCGGGGGTACTGAGTCACACTGACCGGGGGTACTGAGTCACACTGACCGGGGGTACGGAGCCACAATGACCGGGTGTAATGAGTCACACTGACCAGGGGTACGGAGGCACTCTGACCTGGGCTACTGAGTCACACTGACCAGGGGTACTGAGTCACACTGACCAGAGGTACTGAGCCACACTGACCAGAGGTACTGAGTCACACTGACCAGGAGTACAGAGTCACACTGACCAGGGGGTACTGAGTCACACTGAGCAGAGGTACTGATCACACTGACCAGGGATGCTGAGTCACACTGACCAGGGTACTGAGTCACACTGACCGGGGTTACTGAGTCACACTGACCGGGGGTACGGAGACACAATGACCGGGTGTAATGAGTCACACTGACCATGGGAACAGAGTCACACTCATCAGGGGGTACTGAGTAACACTGACCAGGGGTACTGAGTAACACTGACCGGGGGCACTGAGACAAACTGACCAGGGGTACTGAGTCACACTGCCCGGGTACTGAGTCACACTGACCATGGATACTGAGTCACACACACCAGGGGTACTGAGTCACACTGACCAGGTGGTACTGAGTCACACTGACCAGGGGGTGCTGAGTCACACTCACCTGGGGTACTGAGCCACACTGACCAGAGGTACTGAGTCACACACACCAGGGGTACTGAGTCACACTGACTGGGGGTACTGTGGCACAGTGACCGGGGGTACTGGGCCACACTGACCAGGGGTACTGAGTCACACGGACTGGGGGCACTGAGCCACACTGACCGGGGATACTGAGCCACACTGACCAGGTGTATTGAGTCACACTGACCAGGGGGCTACTGAGTCACACTGACCGGGTGTAATGAGTCACAGTGACCAAGGGTACGGAGCCACACTGACCGGGGCTACTGAGCCAAACTGACCGGGGGTACAGAGTCACACAGACCAGGGGTACTGAGCCACATTCACCGGGAGTACTGAGTCACACTGACCGGGGGTACTGAGTCACACTGACTGGGGGTACTGAGCCATACTGACCGGGGGTACTGGGTCACACTGACCAGGGGTACTGAGTCACACTGACCGGCGGGGTACTGAGCCACACTGACCGGGGGTACTGAGACAAACTGACCAGGGGTACTGAGTCACACTGACCAGGGCTGCTGAGTCACACAGACCAAGGGTACAGAGTCACACTGCCCGGGTACTGAGTCACACTGACCATGGATACTGAGTCACACACACCAGGGGTACTGAGTCACACTGACCAGGGGGTGCTGAGTCACACTGACCGGGGAGTGCTGAGTCACACTCACCTGGGGTACTGAGCCACACTGACCAGAGGTACTGAGTCACACACACCAGGGGTACTGAGTCACACTGACTGGGGGTACTGTGGCACAGTGACCGGGGGTACTGGGCCACACTGACCAGGGGTACTGAGTCACACGGACTGGGGGCACTGAGCCACACTGACCGGGGATACTGAGCCACACTGACCAGGTGTATTGAGTCACACTGACCAGGGGGCTACAGAGTCACACTGACCGGGTGTAATGAGTCACAGTGACCAAGGGTACGGAGCCACACTGACCGGGGGTACTGAGTCACACTGACCGGGGGTACTGAGTCACACTCATCAGGGGGTACTGAGTAACACTGACCAGGGGTACTGAGCCACACTGACCGGGGGCACTGAGACAAACTGACCAGGGGTACTGAGTCACACTGACCAGGGCTACTGAGTCACACTGTCCGGGGGTACTGAGTCACACTGACCAGGGGGCTACTGAGCCACACTGACCGGGGGTACTGAGTCACACTGTCTGGGGGTACTGAGCCATACTGACCGGGGGTACTGCGTCACACTGACCAGGGGTACTGAGTCACACTGACCGGCGGGGTACTGAGCCACACTGACCGGGGGTACTGAGTCACACTGACTGTGGGTACTGAGTCACACTGACCGGTGACACTGAGCCACACTGACCGGGTGTATTGAGTCACACTGCCCAGGGATATTGAGTCACACTGACCAGGGGGTACTGAGTCACACTCACCTGGGGTACTGAGCCACACTGACCAGGGGGTACTGAGTCACACACAGCAGGGGTACTGAGTCACACTGACCAGGGGGTACTGAGTCGCACTGACCAGAGGTACTGATCACTCTGACCAGGGATGCTGAGTCACACTGAACGGGGTACTGAGTCACACTGACCGGGGTTACTGAGTCACACTGACCAAGAGTACTGAGTCACACTGACCGGGGGAACTGAGTCACATTGACCGGGGGTAGTGAGTCACACTGACTGGGGGTACTGAGTCACACTGACCGGGGGTACGGAGCCACAATGACCGGGTGTAATGAGTCACACTGACCAGGGATACGGAGGCACACTGACCTGGGCTACTGAGTCACACTGACCAGGGGTACTGAGTCACACTGACCAGAGGTACTGAGCCACACTGACCAGAGGTACTGAGTCACACTGACCAGGGGTACTGAGTCACACTGACCAGGGGTACTGAGCCACACTGACTAGAGCTACTGAGTCACACTGACCAGGGGTACTGAGTCACACTGACCAGGGGTACTGAGCCACACTGACCGGGGGTACTGAGTCACACTCATCAGGGGTTACTGAGTAACACTGACCAGGGGTACTGAGTCACACTGACCGGGGGCACTGAGACAAACTGACCAGGGGTACTGAGTCACACTGACCAGGGGGCTACTGAGTCACACTGTCCGGGGGTACTGAGTCACACTGACCAGGGGGCTACTGAGCCACACTGAGCGGGGGTACTGAGTCACAGTGACCAGGGGGCTACTGAGCCACACGGACTGCGGGGTACTGAGTCACACTGACTGGGGGTACTGAGCCATACTGACCGGGGGTACTGAGCCACACTGACCGGGGGTACTGAGTCACACTGACTGTGGGTACTGAGCCACAGTGACCTGGGGTACTGGGTCACACTGACCGGGGGGTACTGAGTCACACTCACCTGGGGTACTGAGTCACACTGACCGGGGGGTACTGAGTCACACTGACCTGGGGTACTGAGTCACACTGACCAGGGGGTACTGAGTCACACTGAGCAGAGGTACCGAGTCACACACACCAGGGGTACTGAGTCACACTGACCAGGGGGTACTGAGTCACACTGAGCAGAGGTACTGATCACACTGACCAGGGATGCTGAGTCACACTGACCGGGGTACTGAGTCACACTGGCCGGGGTTACTGAGTCACACTGAGCAGGGGTACTGAGCCACACTGACCAGAGGTACTGAGTCACACTGACCAGGAGTACAGAGTCACACTGAGCAGGGGTACTGAGCCATACTTACCGGGGGTACTGAGTCACACTGACCGGGGGTACTGAGTCACACTGACTCTGGGTACTGAGCCATACTGACCGGGGGTACTGGGTCACACTGACCAGGGGTACTGAGTCACACTGACCGGCGGGGTACTGAGCCACACTGACCGAGGGTACTGAGTCACACTGACCAGGGGTACTGAGTCACACTGACTTGGAGTACTGAGTCACACTGACTGGGGGCACTGAGCCACACTGACCGGGGCTACTGAGTCACACTGACCAGGGGTACTGAGTCACACTGACCAGGGGTACTGAGCCACACTGACTAGAGCTACTGAGTCACACTGACCAGGGGTACTGAGTCACACTGACCAGGGGTACTGAGCCACACTGACCGGGGGTACTGAGTCACACTGACCGGGGGTACTGAGTCACACTCATCAGTGGGTACTGAGTAACACTGACCAGGGGTACTGAGTCACACTGACCGGGGGCACTGAGACAAACTGACCAGGGGTACTGAGTCACACTGACCAGGGCGCTACTGAGTCACACTGTCCGGGGGTACTGAGTCACACTGACCAGGGGGCTACTGAGCCACACTGACCGGGGGTACTGAGTCACACTGACCAGGGGGCTACTGAGCCACACTGACTGCGGGGTACTGAGTCACACTGACTGGGGGTACTGAGCCATACTGACCGGGGGTACTGGGTCACACTGACCAGGGGTACTGAGTCACACTGACCGGCGGGGTACTGAGCCACACTGACCGGGGGTACTGAGTCACACTGACTGGGGGCACTGAGCCACAGTGGCCGGTGATACTGAGCCACACTGACCGGGTGTAATGAGTCACAGCGACCAAGGGTACGGAGCCACACTGACCGCGGCTACTGAGCCAAACTGACCAGGGGTACAGAGTCACACTGACCGGGGGTAGTGAGCCACACTGCCCAGGGATACTGTGTCACACTGACCGGGGGTAGTGAGCCACACTGCCCAGGGATACTGTGTCACACTGACCAGGGGTACTGAGTCACACTGACCGGGGGCACTGAGTCACACTGACCAGGGGTACTGAGTCACACTGACCAGTGGGTACTGAGTCACACTGACCAGGGGTTTGCTGAGTCACACTCACCTGGGGTACTGAGCCACACTGACCAGAGGTACTGAGTCACACACACCAGGGGTACTGAGTCACACTGACTGGGGGTACTGTGGCACAGTGACCGGGGGTACTGGGTCACACTGACCAGGGGTACTGAGTCACACTGACTGGGGGCACTGAGCCACACTGATCGGGGATACTGAGCCACACTGACCAGGTGTATTGAGTCACACTGACCAGGGGGCGACTGAGTCACACTGACCGGGTGTAATGAGTCACAGTGACCAAGGGTACGGAGCCACACTGACCGGGAGTACTGAGTCACACTGACCGGGGGTAGTGAGGCACACTAACCAGGGGTACTGAGTCACACTGACCAGGGGTACTGAGTCACACTGACCAGGGGGTACTGAGTCACACTGACCAGGGGTACTGAGTCACACTGACCGGGGGTACTGAGCCACACTGACCATGGGTGTTGAGTCACACTGCACAGGGATACTGAGTCACACTGACCAGGGGTACTGAGTCACACTGACCATGGGAACTGAGTCACACTCGTCATGGGATACTGAGTAACACTGACCGGGGGTACTGAGTCACACTGACCGGGGGCACTGAGACAAACTGACCAGGGGTACTGAGTCACACTGACCAGGGGTACTGAGTCACACAGACCAGGGGTACAGCGTCACACTGCCTGGGTACTGAGTCACACTGACCATGGATACTGAGTCACACACACCAGGGGTACTGAGTCACATTGACCAGGGGGTACTGAGTCACACTGACCTGGGGTACTGAGTAACACTGACCAGAGGTACTGAGTCACACACACCAGGGGTACTGAGTCACACTGACCAGGGGGTACTGAGTCACACTGAGCAGAGGTACTGATCACACTGACCAGGGATGCTGAGTCACACTGACCGGGGTACTGAGTCACACTGACCGGGGGCACTGAGTCACACTCACCTGGGGTACTGAGCCACACTGACCAGAGGTACTGAGTCACACAAACCAGGGGTACTGAGTCACACTGACCAGGGGGTACTGAGTCACACTGAGCAGAGGTACTGATCACACTGACCAGGGATGCTGAGTCACACTGACCGGGGTACTGAGTCACACTGACCGGGGTTACTGAGTCACACTGACCGGGGGTACGGAGACACAATGACCGGGTGTAATGAGTCACACTGACCATGGGAACAGAGTCACACTCATCAGGGGGTACTGAGTAACACTGACCAGGGGTACTGAGTCACACTGACCGGGGGCACTGAGACAAACTGACCAGGGGTACTGAGTCACACTGCCCGGGTACTGAGTCACACTGACCATGGATACTGAGTCACACACACCAGGGGTACTGAGTCACACTGACCAGGTGGTACTGAGTCACACTGACCAGGGGGTGCTGAGTCACACTCACCTGGGGTACTGAGCCACACTGACCAGAGGTACTGAGTCACACACACCAGGGGTACTGAGTCACACTGACTGGGGGTACTGTGGCACAGTGACCGGGGGTACTGGGCCACACTGACCAGGGGTACTGAGTCACACGGACTGGGGGCACTGAGCCACACTGACCGGGGATACTGAGCCACACTGACCAGGTGTATTGAGTCACACTGACCAGGGGGCTACTGAGTCACACTGACCGGGTGTAATGAGTCACAGTGACCAAGGGTACGGAGCCACACTGACCGGGGCTACTGAGTCAAACTGACCGGGGGTACAGAGTCACACAGACCAGGGGTACTGAGCCACATTCACCGGGAGTACTGAGTCACACTGACCGGGGGTACTGAGTCACACTGACTGGGGGTACTGAGCCATACTGACCGGGGGTACTGGGTCACACTGACCAGGGGTACTGAGTCACACTGACCGGCGGGGTACTGAGCCACACTGACCGGGGGTACTGAGACAAACTGACCAGGGGTACTGAGTCACACTGACCAGGGCTGCTGAGTCACACAGACCAAGGGTACAGAGTCACACTGCCCGGGTACTGAGTCACACTGACCATGGATACTGAGTCACACACACCAGGGGTACTGAGTCACACTGACCAGGTGGTACTGAGTCACACTGACCAGGGGGTGCTGAGTCACACTGACCGGGGAGTGCTGAGTCACACTCACCTGGGGTACTGAGCCACACTGACCAGAGGTACTGAGTCACACACACCAGGGGTACTGAGTCACACTGACTGGGGGTACTGTGGCACAGTGACCGGGGGTACTGGGCCACACTGACCAGGGGTACTGAGTCACACGGACTGGGGGCACTGAGCCACACTGACCGGGGATACTGAGCCACACTGACCAGGTGTATTGAGTCACACTGACCAGGGGGCTACAGAGTCACACTGACCGGGTGTAATGAGTCACAGTGACCAAGGGTACGGAGCCACACTGACCGGGGCTACTGAGCCAAACTGACCGGGGGTACAGAGTCACACAGACCAGGGGTACTGAGCCACACTCACCGGGAGTACTGAGTCACACTGACCGGGGGTACTGAGTCACACTGACTGGGGGTACTGAGCCATACTGACCGGGGGTACTGGGTCACACTGACCAGGGGTACTGAGTCACACTGACCGGCGGGGTACTGAGCCACAGTGACCGGGGGTACTGGGTCACACTGACCAGGGGTGCTGAGTCACACTGACTGGGGGCACGGAGCCACACTGACCGGTGATACTGAGCCACACTGACCGGGTGTATTGAGTCACACTGCCCAGGGATATTGAGTCACACTGACCAGGGGTACTGAGTCACACTGACCGGGTGTAATGAGTCACAGTGACCAAGGGTACGGAGCCACACTGACCGCGGCTACTGAGCCAAACTGACCAGGGGTACACAGTCACACTGACCAGGGGTACTGAGTCACACTGACCAGGGGGTTCTGAGTCACACTGACCAGGGGTACTGAGTCACACTGACCGGGGGTACTGAGCCACACTGACCATGGGTGTTGAGTCACACTGCACAGTGATACTGAGTCACACTGACCAGGGGTACTGAGTCACACTGACCATGGCAACTGAGTCACACTCGTCATGGGATACTGAGTAACACTGACCAGGGGTACTGAGTCACACTGACCGGGGGCACTGAGACAAACGGACCAGGGGTACTGAGTCACACTGACCAGGGGTACTGACTCACACAGACCAGGGGTACAGAGTCACACTGCCTGGGTACTGAGTCACACTGACCATGGATAGTGAGTCACACACACCAGGGGTACTGAGTCACACTGACCAGAGGGTACTGAGTCACACTGACCTGGGGTACTGAGTAACACTGACCAGGGGGTACTGAGTCACACTGACCGGGGGGTACTGAGTCACACTCACCTGGGGTACTGAGCCACACTGACCAGGGGGTACTGAGTCACACACACCAGGGGTACTGAGTCACACTGACCAGAGGGTACTGAGTCACACTGACCAGAGGTACTGATCACACTGGCCAGGGATGCTGAGTCACACTGACCGGGGTACTGAGTCACACTGACCGGGGGAACTGAGTCACATTGACCGGGGGTACTGAGTCACACTGACTGGGGGTACTGAGTCACACTGACCGGGGGTACGGAGCCACAATGACCGGGTGTAATGAGTCACACTGACCAGGTGTACGGAGCCACACTGACCTGGGCTGCTGAGTCACACTGACCAGGGGTACTGAGTCACACTGACCAGAGGTACTGAGCCACACTGACAAGAGGTACTGAGTCACACTGACCAGGAGTACAGAGTCACACTGACCAGGGGTACTGAGCCACACTGACCGGGGGTACTGAGTCACACTGACCGGGGGTACTGAGTCACACTGACCGGGTTTACTGAGCCACAGTGACCAGGGGTACTGGGTCACACTGACCAGGGGTACTGAGTGACACTGACCGGGTTTACTGAGCCACAGTGACCAGGGGTACTGGGTCACACTGACCAGGGATACTGAGCCACACTGACCGGGTGTATTGAATCGCACTGCCCAGTGATATTGAGTCACACTGACCAGGGGTACTGAGTCACACTGACCATGGGTACTGAGTGACACTCATCAGTGGGTACTGAGTAACACTGACCAGGGGTACTGAGCCACACTGACCGGGGGCACTGAGACAAACTGACCAGGGGTACTGAGTCACACTGACCAGGGCTACTGAGTCACACTGACCAGGAGTACTGAGTCACACTGACCGGGGGAACTGAGTCACACTGACCAGGGGTACGGAGCCACACTGACCGGGGCTACTGAGTCACACTGACCAGGGGTACTGAGTCACACTGACCAGGGGTACTGAGTCACACTGACCAGGGGGCTACTGAGCCACACTGACCGGGGGTATTGAGGCACACTGACCAGGGGGCTACTGAGCCACACTGACTGCGGGGTACTGAGCCACACTGACCAGGGGTACTGAGTCACACTGACTGGGGGTACAGAGTCACACTGACCGGGGGTACAGAGTCACACTGACTGGGGGTACACAGTCACACTGAGCAGGAGTACTGAGTCACGCTGACCGGGGGAACTGAGTCACACTGACCAGGGGTACGGAGCCACACTGACCGGGGCTACTGAGTCACACTGACCAGGGGTACTGAGTCACACTGACCAGGGGTACTGAGCCACACTGACTAGAGCTACTGAGTCACACTGACCAGGGGTACTGAGTCACACTGACCAGGGGTACTGAGTCACACTGACCGGGGGTACTGAGTCACACTGACCGGGGGTACTGAGTCACACTCATCAGGGGGTACTGAGTAACACTGACCAGGGGTACTGAGCCACACTGACCGGGGGCACTGAGACAAACTGACCAGGGGTACTGAGTCACACTGACCAGGGCTACTGAGTCACACTGTCCGGGGGTACTGAGTCACACTGACCAGGGGGCTACTGAGCCACACTGACCGGGGGTACTGAGTCACACTGTCTGGGGGTACTGAGCCATACTGACCGGGGGTACTGCGTCACACTGACCAGGGGTACTGAGTCACACTGACCGGCAGGGTACTGAGCCACACTGACCGGGGGTACTGAGTCACACTGACTGTGGGTACTGAGTCACACTGACCGGTGACACTGAGCCACACTGACCGGGTGTATTGAGTCACACTGCCCAGGGATATTGAGTCACAATGACCAGGGGGTACTGAGTCACACTCACCGGGGGGTACTGAGTCACACTCACCTGGGGTACTGAGCCACACTGACCAGGGGGTACTGAGTCACACACAGCAGGGGTACTGAGTCACACTGACCAGGGGGTACTGAGTCGCACTGACCAGAGGTACTGATCACTCTGACCAGGGATGCTGAGTCACACTGAACGGGGTACTGAGTCACACTGACCGGGGTTACTGAGTCACACTGACCAAGAGTACTGAGTCACACTGACCGGGGGAACTGAGTCACATTGACCGGGGGTAGTGAGTCACACTGACTGGGGGTACTGAGTCACACTGACCGGGGGTACGGAGCCACAATGACCGGGTGTAATGAGTCACACTGACCAGGGATACGGAGGCACACTGACCTGGGCTACTGAGTCACACTGACCAGGGGTACTGAGTCACACTGACCAGAGGTACTGAGCCACACTGACCAGAGGTACTGAGTCACACTGACCAGGGGTACTGAGTCACACTGACCAGGGGTACTGAGCCACACTGACTAGAGCTACTGAGTCACACTGACCAGGGGTACTGAGTCACACTGACCAGGGGTACTGAGCCACACTGACCGGGGGTACTGAGTCACACTCATCAGGGGTTACTGAGTAACACTGACCAGGGGTACTGAGTCACACTGACCGGGGGCACTGAGACAAACTGACCAGGGGTACTGAGTCACACTGACCAGGGGGCTACTGAGTCACACTGTCCGGGGGTACTGAGTCACACTGACCAGGGGGCTACTGAGCCACACTGAGCGGGGGTACTGAGTCACAGTGACCAGGGGGCTACTGAGCCACACGGACTGCGGGGTACTGAGTCACACTGACTGGGGGTACTGAGCCATACTGACCGGGGGTACTGGGTCACACTGACCAGGGGTACTGAGTCACACTGACCGGCGGGGTACTGAGCCACACTGACCGGGGGTACTGAGTCACACTGACTGTGGGTACTGAGCCACAGTGACCTGGGGTACTGGGTCACACTGACCGGGGGGTACTGAGTCACACTCACCTGGGGTACTGAGTCACACTGACCGGGGGGTACTGAGTCACACTGACCTGGGGTACTGAGTCACACTGACCAGGGGGTACTGAGTCACACTGAGCAGAGGTACCGAGTCACACACACCAGGGGTACTGAGTCACACTGACCAGGGGGTACTGAGTCACACTGAGCAGAGGTACTGATCACACTGACCAGGGATGCTGAGTCACACTGACCGGGGTACTGAGTCACACTGGCCGGGGTTACTGAGTCACACTGAGCAGGGGTACTGAGTCACACTGACCAGGGGTACTGAGCCACACTGACTAGAGCTACTGAGTCACACTGACCAGGGGTACTGAGTCACACTGACCAGGGGTACTGAGCCACACTGACCGGGGGTACTGAGTCACACTGACCGGGGGTACTGAGTCACACTCATCAGTGGGTACTGAGTAACACTGACCAGGGGTACTGAGTCACACTGACCGGGGGCACTGAGACAAACTGACCAGGGGTACTGAGTCACACTGACCAGGGCGCTACTGAGTCACACTGTCCGGGGGTACTGAGTCACACTGACCAGGGGGCTACTGAGCCACACTGACCGGGGGTACTGAGTCACACTGACCAGGGGGCTACTGAGCCACACTGACTGCGGGGTACTGAGTCACACTGACTGGGGGTACTGAGCCACACTGACCGGGGGTACTGAGTCACACTGACCGGGGGTACTGAGTCACACTCATCAGTGGGTACTGAGTAACACTGACCAGGGGTACTGAGTCACACTGACCGGGGGCACTGAGACAAACTGACCAGGGGTACTGAGTCACACTGACCAGGGCGCTACTGAGTCACACTGTCCGGGGGTACTGAGTCACACTGACCAGGGGGCTACTGAGCCACACTGACCGGGGGTACTGAGTCACACTGACCAGGGGGCTACTGAGCCACACTGACTGCGGGGTACTGAGTCACACTGACTGGGGGTACTGAGCCATACTGACCAGGGGTACTGAGTCACACTGACCAGGGGTACTGAGCCACACTGACCGGGGGTACTGAGTCACACTGACCGGGGGTACAGATTCACACTGAGCAGGGGTACTGAGCCATACTTACCGGGGGTACTGAGTCACACTGACCGGGGGTACTGAGTCACACTGACTCTGGGTACTGAGCCATACTGACTGGGGGTACTGGGTCACACTGACCAGGGGTACTGAGTCACACTGACCGGCGGGGTACTGAGCCACACTGACCGAGGGTACTGAGTCACACTGACCAGGGGTACTGAGTCACACTGACTTGGAGTACTGAGTCACACTGACTGGGGGCACTGAGCCACACTGACCGGGGCTACTGAGTCACACTGACCAGGGGTACTGAGTCACACTGACCAGGGGTACTGAGCCACACTGACTAGAGCTACTGAGTCACACTGACCAGGGGTACTGAGTCACACTGACCAGGGGTACTGAGCCACACTGACCGGGGGTACTGAGTCACACTGACCGGGGGTACTGAGTCACACTCATCAGTGGGTACTGAGTAACACTGACCAGGGGTACTGAGTCACACTGACCGGGGGCACTGAGACAAACTGACCAGGGGTACTGAGTCACACTGACCAGGGCGCTACTGAGTCACACTGTCCGGGGGTACTGAGTCACACTGACCAGGGGGCTACTGAGCCACACTGACCGGGGGTACTGAGTCACACTGACCAGGGGGCTACTGAGCCACACTGACTGCGGGGTACTGAGTCACACTGACTGGGGGTACTGAGCCATACTGACCGGGGGTACTGGGTCACACTGACCAGGGGTACTGAGTCACACTGACCGGCGGGGTTCTGAGCCACACTGACCGGGGGTACTGAGTCACACTGACTGGGGGCACTGAGCCACAGTGGCCGGTGATACTGAGCCACACTGACCGGGTGTAATGAGTCACAGCGACCAAGGGTACGGAGCCACACTGACCGCGGCTACTGAGCCAAACTGACCAGGGGTACAGAGTCACACAGACCAGGAGTACTGAGCCACACTGACCGGGAGTACTGAGTCACACTGACCGGGGGTAGTGAGCCACACTGCCCAGGGATACTGTGTCACACTGACCAGGGGTACTGAGTCACACTGACCGGGGGCACTGAGACAAACTGACCAGGTGTACTGAGTCACACTGACCAGGGGTACTGAGTCACACTGACCAGGGGTACTGAGTCACACTGACCAGTGGGTACTGAGTCACACTGACCAGGGGTTTGCTGAGTCACACTCACCTGGGGTACTGAGCCACACTGACCAGAGGTACTGAGTCACACACACCAGGGGTACTGAGTCACACTGACTGGGGGTACTGTGGCACAGTGACCGGGGGTACTGGGTCACACTGACCAGGGGTACTGAGTCACACTGACTGGGGGCACTGAGCCACACTGATCGGGGATACTGAGCCACACTGACCAGGTGTATTGAGTCACACTGACCAGGGGGCGACTGAGTCACACTGACCGGGTGTAATGAGTCACAGTGACCAAGGGTACGGAGCCACACTGACCGGGAGTACTGAGTCACACTGACCGGGGGTAGTGAGGCACACTAACCAGGGGTACTGAGTCACACTGACCAGGGGTACTGAGTCACACTGACCAGGGGGTACTGAGTCACACTGACCAGGGGTACTGAGTCACACTGACCGGGGGTACTGAGCCACACTGACCATGGGTGTTGAGTCACACTGCACAGGGATACTGAGTCACACTGACCAGGGGTACTGAGTCACACTGACCATGGGAACTGAGTCACACTCGTCATGGGATACTGAGTAACACTGACCGGGGGTACTGAGTCACACTGACCGGGGGCACTGAGACAAACTGACCAGGGGTACTGAGTCACACTGACCAGGGGTACTGAGTCACACAGACCAGGGGTACAGCGTCACACTGCCTGGGTACTGAGTCACACTGACCATGGATACTGAGTCACACACACCAGGGGTACTGAGTCACACTGACCAGGGGGTACTGAGTCACACTGACCTGGGGTACTGAGTAACACTGACCAGAGGTACTGAGTCACACACACCAGGGGTACTGAGTCACACTGACCAGGGGGTACTGAGTCACACTGAGCAGAGGTACTGATCACACTGACCAGGGATGCTGAGTCACACTGACCGGGGTACTGAGTCACACTGACCGGGGGCACTGAGTCACACTCACCTGGGGTACTGAGCCACACTGACCAGAGGTACTGAGTCACACAAACCAGGGGTACTGAGTCACACTGACCAGGGGGTACTGAGTCACACTGAGCAGAGGTACTGATCACACTGACCAGGGATGCTGAGTCACACTGACCGGGGTACTGAGTCACACTGACCGGGGTTACTGAGTCACACTGACCGGGGGTACGGAGACACAATGACCGGGTGTAATGAGTCACACTGACCAGGGGTACGGAGCCACACTGACCTGGGCTACTGAGTCACACTGACCAGGGGTACTGAGTCACACTGACCAGAGGTACTGAGCCACACTGACCAGAGGTACTGAGTCACACTGACCAGGAGTACAGAGTCACACTGACCAGGGGTACTGAGCCACACTGACCGGGGGTACTGAGTCACACTGACCGGGGGTACTGAGTCACACTGACAGTGGGTACTGAGCCATACTGACCGGGGGTACTGGGTCACACTGACCAGGGGTACTGAGTCACACTGACCGGCGGGGTACTGAGCCACACTGACCGGGGGTACTGAGTCACACTGACTGGGGGTACTGAGCCACAGTGACCGGGGGTACTGGGTCACACTGACCAGGGGTACTGAGTCACACTGACTTGGAGTACTGAGTCACACTGACTGGGGGCACTGAGCCACACTGACCGGGGATACTGAGCCACACTGACCGGATGTATTGAGTCACACTGCCCAGGGATATTGAGTCACACTGACCAGGGTGCTGAGTCACACTGACCATGGGCACTGAGTCACACTCATCAGTGGGTACTGAGTAACACTGACCAGGGGTACTGAGTCACACTGACCGGGGGCACTGAGACAAACTGACCAGGGGTACTGAGTCACACTGACCAGGGGGCTACTGAGTCACACTGTCCGGGGGTACTGAGTCACACTGACCAGGGGGCTACTGAGCCACATTGATCGGGGGTACTGAGTCACACTGACCAGGGGGCTACTGAGCCACACTGACTGCGGGGTACTGAGCCACACTGGCCGAGGGTACAGAGTCACACTGACCGGGGGTACAGAGTCACACTGACCGGGGGTACAGAGTCACACTGACCAGGAGTACTGAGTCACACTGACCGGGGGAACTGAGTCACACAGACCGGGGGTACTGAGTCACACTGACCATGGGAACTGAGTCACACTCGTCATGGGATACTGACTAACAGTGACCAGGGGTACTGAGTCACACTGACCGGGGGCACTGGGACAAACTGACCAGGGGTACAGAGTCACACTGCCTGGGGTACTGAGTAACACTGACCAGGGGGTACTGAGTCACACTCACCTGGGGTACTGAGTCACACTGACCAGGGGGTACTGAGTCACACTGACCGGGGTGTACTGAGTCACACTCACCTGGGGTACTGAGTCACACTGACCAGGGGGTACTGAGTCACACTGAGCAGAGGTACTGAGTCACACACACCAGGGGTACTGAGTCACACTGACCAGGGGTACTGAGTCACACTGAGCAGAGGTACTGATCACACTGACCAGGGATACTGAGTCACATTGACCGGGGTACTGAGTCACACTGACCGGGTTTACTGAGTCACACTGACCAGGGGTACTGAGCCACACTGACCAGAGGTACTGAGTCACACTGACCAGGAGTACAGAGTCACACTGAGCAGGGGTCCTGAGCCACACTTACCGGGGGTACTGAATCACACTGACCGGGAGTACTGAGTCACACTGACTGTGGGTACTGAGCCATACTGACCGGGGGTACTGGGTCACACTGACCAGGGGTACTGAGTCACACTGACCGGCGGGGTACTGAGCCACACTGACCGGGGGTACTGAGTCACACTGACCAGGGGTACTGAGTCACACTGACTTGGAGTACTGAGTCACACTGACTGGGGGCACTGAGCCACACTGACCGGGGCTACTGAGTCACACTGACCAGGGGTACTGAGTCACACTGACCAGGGGTACTGAGCCACACTGACTAGAGCTACTGAGTCACACTGACCAGGGGTACTGAGTCACACTGACCAGGGGTACTGAGCCACACTGACCGGGGGTACTGAGTCACACTGACCGGGGGTACTGAGTCACACTCATCAGGGGGTACTGAGTCACACTGACCAGGGGGCTGCTGAGTCACACTGTCCGGGGGTACTGAGTCACACTGACCAGGGGGCTACTGAGCCACACTGACCGGGGGTACTGAGTCACACTGACCAGGGGGCTACTGAGCCACACTAACTGCGGGGTACTGAGTCACACTGACTGGGGGTACTGAGCCATACTGACCGGGGGTACTGGGTCACATTGACCAGGGGTACTGAGTCACACTGACCGGCGGGGTACTGAGCCACACTGACCGGGGGTACTGAGTCACACTGACTGTGGGTACTGAGCCACAGTGACCTGGGGTACTGGGTCACACTGACCAGGGGTACTGAGTCACACTGACTGGGGGCACTGAGCCACACTGACCGGTGATACTGAGCCACACTGACCGGGTGTATTGAGTCACACTGCCCAGGGATATTGAGTCACACTGACCAGGGGTACTGAGTCACACTGACCGGGTGTAATGAGTCACAGTGACCAAGGGTATGGAGCCACACTGACCGCGGCTACTGAGCCAAACTGACCAGGGGTACAGAGTCACACAGACCAGGGGTACTGAGCCACACTGACCGGGAGTACTGAGTCACACTGCCCGGGAGTAGTGAGCCACACTGCCCAGGGATACTGAGTCACACTGACCAGGGGTACTGAGTCACACTGACCATGGGAACTGAGTCACACTCATCAGGGGGTACTGAGTAACACTGACCAGGGGTACTGAGTCACACTGACAGGGGGCACTGAGACAAACTGACCAGGGGTACTGAGTCACACTGACCAGGGCTACTGAGTCACACAGACCAGTGGTACAGAGTCACACTGCCCGGGTACTGAGTCACACTGACCATGGATACTGAGTCACACACACCAGGGGTACTGAGTCACACTGACCAGGGGGTACTGAGTCACACTGACCAGGGGTACTGAGTCACACTGACCAGGGGGTACTGAGTCACAGTCACCTGGGGTACTGAGCCACACTGACCAGAGGTACTGAGTCACACACACCAGGGGTACTGAGTCACACTGACTGGGGGCACTGAGGCACACTGACCGGGGATACTGAGCCACACTGACCGGATGTATTGAGTCACACTGCCCAGGGATATTGAGTCACACTGACCAGGGTGCTGAGTCACACTGACCATGGGTACTGAGTCACACTGACCAGGGGGCTACTGAGTCACACTGTCCGGGGGTACTGAGTCACACTGACCAGGGGGCTGCTGAGCCACATTGACCGGGGGTACTGAGTCACACTGACCAGGGGGCTACTGAGCCACACTGACTGCGGGGTACTGAGCCACACTGGCCGAGGGTACTGAGTCACACTGACCGGGGGTACAGAGTCACACTGACTGGGGGTACAGAGTCACACTGACCAGGAGTACTGAGTCACACTGACCGGGGGAACTGAGTCACACAGGCCGGGGGTACTGAGTCACACTGACCATGGGAACTGAGTCACACTCGTCATGGGATACTGACTAACAGTGACCAGGGGTACTGAGTCACACTGACCGGGGGCACTGAGACAAACTGACCAGGGGTACAGAGTCACACTGCCTGGGGTACTGAGTAACACTGACCAGGGGGTACTGAGTCACACTCACCTGGGGTACTGAGTCACACTGACCAGGGGGTACTGAGTCACACTGACCGGGGTGTACTGAGTCACACTCACCTGGGGTACTGAGTCACACTGACCAGGGGGTACTGAGTCACACTGAGCAGAGGTACTGAGTCACACACACCAGGGGTACTGAGTCACACTGACCACGTGTACTGAGTCACACTGAGCAGAGGTACTGATCACACTGACCAGGGATGCTGAGTCACATTGACCGGGGTACTGAGTCACACTGACCGGGTTTACTGAGTCACACTGACCAGGGGTACTGAGCCACACTGACCAGAGGTACTGAGGCACACTGACCAGAAGTACAGAGTCACATTGAGCAGGGGTACTGAGCCACACTTACCGGGGGTACTGAATCACACTGACCGGGAGTACTGAGTCACACTGACTGTGGGTACTGAGCCATATTGACCGGGGGTACTGGGTCACACTGACCAGGGGTACTGACTCACACTGACCGGCGGGGTACTGAGCCACACTGACCGGGGGTACTGAGTCACACTGACCAGGGGTACTGAGTCACACTGACCGGGGGTACGGAGTCACACTGACCGGGGGTACTGAGTCACACTCATCAGGGGGTACTGAGTAACACTGACCAGGGGTACTGAGTTACACTGACCGGGGGCACTGAGACAAACTGACTAGGGGTACTGAGTCACACTGACCAGGGGGCTACTGAGTCACACTGTCCGGGGGTACTGAGTCACACTGACCAGGGGGCTACTGAGCCACACTGACCGGGGGTACTGAGTCACACTGACCAGGGGGCTACTGAGCCACACTGACTGCGGGGTACTGAGTCACACTGACTGGGGGTACTGAGCCATACTGACCGGGGGTACTGGGTCACATTGACCAGGGGTACTGAGTCACACTGACTGGGGGCACTGAGCCACACTGACCGGTGATACTGAGACACACTGACCGGGTGTATTGAGTCACACTGCCCAGGGATATTGAGTCACACTGACCAGGGGTACTGAGTCACACTGACCGGGTGTAATGAGTCACAGTGACCAAGGGTATGGAGCCACACTGACCGCGGCTACTGAGCCAAACTGACCAGGGGTACAGAGTCACACAGACCAGGGGTACTGAGCCACACTGACTGGGAGTACTGAGTCACACTGCCCGGGAGTAGTGAGCCACACTGCCAGGGATACTGAGTCACACTGACCAGGGGTACTGAGTCACACTGACCATGGGAACTGAGTCACACTCATCAGGGGGTACTGAGTAACACTGACCAGGGGTACTGAGTCACACTGACCGGGGGCACTGAGACAAACTGACCAGGGGTACTGAGTCACACTGACCAGGGCTACTGAGTCACACAGACCAGTGGTACAGAGTCACACTGCCCGGGTACTGAGTCACACTGACCAGGGGGCTACTGAGCCACACTGACCGGGGGTACTGAGTCACACTGACCAGGGGGCTACTGAGCCACACTAACTGCGGGGTACTGAGTCACACTGACTGGGGGTACTGAGCCATACTGACCGGGGGTACTGGGTCACATTGACCAGGGGTACTGAGTCACACTGACCGGCGGGGTACTGAGCCACACTGACCGGGGGTACTGAGTCACACTGACTGTGGGTACTGAGCCACAGTGACCTGGGGTACTGGGTCACACTGACCAGGGGTACTGAGTCACACTGACTGGGGGCACTGAGCCACACTGACCGGTGATACTGAGCCACACTGACCGGGTGTATTGAGTCACACTGCCCAGGGATATTGAGTCACACTGACCAGGGGTACTGAGTCACACTGACCGGGTGTAATGAGTCACAGTGACCAAGGGTATGGAGCCACACTGACCGCGGCTACTGAGCCAAACTGACCAGGGGTACAGAGTCACACAGACCAGGGGTACTGAGCCACACTGACCGGGAGTACTGAGTCACACTGCCCGGGAGTAGTGAGCCACACTGCCCAGGGATACTGAGTCACACTGACCAGGGGTACTGAGTCACACTGACCATGGGAACTGAGTCACACTCATCAGGGGGTACTGAGTAACACTGACCAGGGGTACTGAGTCACACTGACAGGGGGCACTGAGACAAACTGACCAGGGGTACTGAGTCACACTGACCAGGGCTACTGAGTCACACAGACCAGTGGTACAGAGTCACACTGCCCGGGTACTGAGTCACACTGACCATGGATACTGAGTCACACACACCAGGGGTACTGAGTCACACTGACCAGGGGGTACTGAGTCACACTGACCAGGGGTACTGAGTCACACTGACCAGGGGGTACTGAGTCACAGTCACCTGGGGTACTGAGCCACACTGACCAGAGGTACTGAGTCACACACACCAGGGGTACTGAGTCACACTGACTGGGGGCACTGAGGCACACTGACCGGGGATACTGAGCCACACTGACCGGATGTATTGAGTCACACTGCCCAGGGATATTGAGTCACACTGACCAGGGTGCTGAGTCACACTGACCATGGGTACTGAGTCACACTGACCAGGGGGCTACTGAGTCACACTGTCCGGGGGTACTGAGTCACACTGACCAGGGGGCTGCTGAGCCACATTGACCGGGGGTACTGAGTCACACTGACCAGGGGGCTACTGAGCCACACTGACTGCGGGGTACTGAGCCACACTGGCCGAGGGTACTGAGTCACACTGACCGGGGGTACAGAGTCACACTGACTGGGGGTACAGAGTCACACTGACCAGGAGTACTGAGTCACACTGACCGGGGGAACTGAGTCACACAGGCCGGGGGTACTGAGTCACACTGACCATGGGAACTGAGTCACACTCGTCATGGGATACTGACTAACAGTGACCAGGGGTACTGAGTCACACTGACCGGGGGCACTGAGACAAACTGACCAGGGGTACAGAGTCACACTGCCTGGGGTACTGAGTAACACTGACCAGGGGGTACTGAGTCACACTCACCTGGGGTACTGAGTCACACTGACCAGGGGGTACTGAGTCACACTGACCGGGGTGTACTGAGTCACACTCACCTGGGGTACTGAGTCACACTGACCAGGGGGTACTGAGTCACACTGAGCAGAGGTACTGAGTCACACACACCAGGGGTACTGAGTCACACTGACCACGTGTACTGAGTCACACTGAGCAGAGGTACTGATCACACTGACCAGGGATGCTGAGTCACATTGACCGGGGTACTGAGTCACACTGACCGGGTTTACTGAGTCACACTGACCAGGGGTACTGAGCCACACTGACCAGAGGTACTGAGGCACACTGACCAGAAGTACAGAGTCACATTGAGCAGGGGTACTGAGCCACACTTACCGGGGGTACTGAATCACACTGACCGGGAGTACTGAGTCACACTGACTGTGGGTACTGAGCCATATTGACCGGGGGTACTGGGTCACACTGACCAGGGGTACTGACTCACACTGACCGGCGGGGTACTGAGCCACACTGACCGGGGGTACTGAGTCACACTGACCAGGGGTACTGAGTCACACTGACCGGGGGTACGGAGTCACACTGACCGGGGGTACTGAGTCACACTCATCAGGGGGTACTGAGTAACACTGACCAGGGGTACTGAGTTACACTGACCGGGGGCACTGAGACAAACTGACTAGGGGTACTGAGTCACACTGACCAGGGGGCTACTGAGTCACACTGTCCGGGGGTACTGAGTCACACTGACCAGGGGGCTACTGAGCCACACTGACCGGGGGTACTGAGTCACACTGACCAGGGGGCTACTGAGCCACACTGACTGCGGGGTACTGAGTCACACTGACTGGGGGTACTGAGCCATACTGACCGGGGGTACTGGGTCACATTGACCAGGGGTACTGAGTCACACTGACTGGGGGCACTGAGCCACACTGACCGGTGATACTGAGACACACTGACCGGGTGTATTGAGTCACACTGCCCAGGGATATTGAGTCACACTGACCAGGGGTACTGAGTCACACTGACCGGGTGTAATGAGTCACAGTGACCAAGGGTATGGAGCCACACTGACCGCGGCTACTGAGCCAAACTGACCAGGGGTACAGAGTCACACAGACCAGGGGTACTGAGCCACACTGACTGGGAGTACTGAGTCACACTGCCCGGGAGTAGTGAGCCACACTGCCAGGGATACTGAGTCACACTGACCAGGGGTACTGAGTCACACTGACCATGGGAACTGAGTCACACTCATCAGGGGGTACTGAGTAACACTGACCAGGGGTACTGAGTCACACTGACCGGGGGCACTGAGACAAACTGACCAGGGGTACTGAGTCACACTGACCAGGGCTACTGAGTCACACAGACCAGTGGTACAGAGTCACACTGCCCGGGTACTGAGTCACACTGACCAGGGGGCTACTGAGCCACACTGACCGGGGGTACTGAGTCACACTGACCAGGGGGCTACTGAGCCACACTAACTGCGGGGTACTGAGTCACACTGACTGGGGGTACTGAGCCATACTGACCGGGGGTACTGGGTCACATTGACCAGGGGTACTGAGTCACACTGACCGGCGGGGTACTGAGCCACACTGACCGGGGGTACTGAGTCACACTGACTGTGGGTACTGAGCCACAGTGACCTGGGGTACTGGGTCACACTGACCAGGGGTACTGAGTCACACTGACTGGGGGCACTGAGCCACACTGACCGGTGATACTGAGCCACACTGACCGGGTGTATTGAGTCACACTGCCCAGGGATATTGAGTCACACTGACCAGGGGTACTGAGTCACACTGACCGGGTGTAATGAGTCACAGTGACCAAGGGTATGGAGCCACACTGACCGCGGCTACTGAGCCAAACTGACCAGGGGTACAGAGTCACACAGACCAGGGGTACTGAGCCACACTGACCGGGAGTACTGAGTCACACTGCCCGGGAGTAGTGAGCCACACTGCCCAGGGATACTGAGTCACACTGACCAGGGGTACTGAGTCACACTGACCATGGGAACTGAGTCACACTCATCAGGGGGTACTGAGTAACACTGACCAGGGGTACTGAGTCACACTGACAGGGGGCACTGAGACAAACTGACCAGGGGTACTGAGTCACACTGACCAGGGCTACTGAGTCACACAGACCAGTGGTACAGAGTCACACTGCCCGGGTACTGAGTCACACTGACCATGGATACTGAGTCACACACACCAGGGGTACTGAGTCACACTGACCAGGGGGTACTGAGTCACACTGACCAGGGGTACTGAGTCACACTGACCAGGGGGTACTGAGTCACAGTCACCTGGGGTACTGAGCCACACTGACCAGAGGTACTGAGTCACACACACCAGGGGTACTGAGTCACACTGACTGGGGGCACTGAGGCACACTGACCGGGGATACTGAGCCACACTGACCGGATGTATTGAGTCACACTGCCCAGGGATATTGAGTCACACTGACCAGGGTGCTGAGTCACACTGACCATGGGTACTGAGTCACACTGACCAGGGGGCTACTGAGTCACACTGTCCGGGGGTACTGAGTCACACTGACCAGGGGGCTGCTGAGCCACATTGACCGGGGGTACTGAGTCACACTGACCAGGGGGCTACTGAGCCACACTGACTGCGGGGTACTGAGCCACACTGGCCGAGGGTACTGAGTCACACTGACCGGGGGTACAGAGTCACACTGACTGGGGGTACAGAGTCACACTGACCAGGAGTACTGAGTCACACTGACCGGGGGAACTGAGTCACACAGGCCGGGGGTACTGAGTCACACTGACCATGGGAACTGAGTCACACTCGTCATGGGATACTGACTAACAGTGACCAGGGGTACTGAGTCACACTGACCGGGGGCACTGAGACAAACTGACCAGGGGTACAGAGTCACACTGCCTGGGGTACTGAGTAACACTGACCAGGGGGTACTGAGTCACACTCACCTGGGGTACTGAGTCACACTGACCAGGGGGTACTGAGTCACACTGACCGGGGTGTACTGAGTCACACTCACCTGGGGTACTGAGTCACACTGACCAGGGGGTACTGAGTCACACTGAGCAGAGGTACTGAGTCACACACACCAGGGGTACTGAGTCACACTGACCACGTGTACTGAGTCACACTGAGCAGAGGTACTGATCACACTGACCAGGGATGCTGAGTCACATTGACCGGGGTACTGAGTCACACTGACCGGGTTTACTGAGTCACACTGACCAGGGGTACTGAGCCACACTGACCAGAGGTACTGAGGCACACTGACCAGAAGTACAGAGTCACATTGAGCAGGGGTACTGAGCCACACTTACCGGGGGTACTGAATCACACTGACCGGGAGTACTGAGTCACACTGACTGTGGGTACTGAGCCATATTGACCGGGGGTACTGGGTCACACTGACCAGGGGTACTGACTCACACTGACCGGCGGGGTACTGAGCCACACTGACCGGGGGTACTGAGTCACACTGACCAGGGGTACTGAGTCACACTGACCGGGGGTACGGAGTCACACTGACCGGGGGTACTGAGTCACACTCATCAGGGGGTACTGAGTAACACTGACCAGGGGTACTGAGTTACACTGACCGGGGGCACTGAGACAAACTGACTAGGGGTACTGAGTCACACTGACCAGGGGGCTACTGAGTCACACTGTCCGGGGGTACTGAGTCACACTGACCAGGGGGCTACTGAGCCACACTGACCGGGGGTACTGAGTCACACTGACCAGGGGGCTACTGAGCCACACTGACTGCGGGGTACTGAGTCACACTGACTGGGGGTACTGAGCCATACTGACCGGGGGTACTGGGTCACATTGACCAGGGGTACTGAGTCACACTGACTGGGGGCACTGAGCCACACTGACCGGTGATACTGAGACACACTGACCGGGTGTATTGAGTCACACTGCCCAGGGATATTGAGTCACACTGACCAGGGGTACTGAGTCACACTGACCGGGTGTAATGAGTCACAGTGACCAAGGGTATGGAGCCACACTGACCGCGGCTACTGAGCCAAACTGACCAGGGGTACAGAGTCACACAGACCAGGGGTACTGAGCCACACTGACTGGGAGTACTGAGTCACACTGCCCGGGAGTAGTGAGCCACACTGCCAGGGATACTGAGTCACACTGACCAGGGGTACTGAGTCACACTGACCATGGGAACTGAGTCACACTCATCAGGGGGTACTGAGTAACACTGACCAGGGGTACTGAGTCACACTGACCGGGGGCACTGAGACAAACTGACCAGGGGTACTGAGTCACACTGACCAGGGCTACTGAGTCACACAGACCAGTGGTACAGAGTCACACTGCCCGGGTACTGAGTCACACTGACCATGGATACTGAGTCACACACACCAGGGGTACTGAGTCACACTGACCAGGGGGTACTGAGTCACACTGACCAGGGGTACTGAGTCACACTGACCAGGGGGTACTGAGTCACACTGACCGGGGTGTGCTGAGTCACACTCACCTGGGGTACTGAGCCACACTGACCAGAGGTACTGAGTCACACACACCAGGGGTACTGAGTCACACTGACTGGGGGCACTGAGCCACACTGATCGGGGATACTGAGCCACACTGACCAGGTGTATTGAGTCACACTGACCAGGGGGCTACTGAGTCACACTGACCGGGTGTAATGAGTCACAGTGACCAAGGGTACGGAGCCACACTGACCGGGAGTACTGAGTCACACTGACCGGGGGAAGTGAGGCACACTAACCAGGGGTACTGAGTCACACTGACCAGGGGTACTGAGTCACACTGACCAGGGGGTACTGAGTCACACTGACCAGGGGTACTGAGTCACACTGACCGGGGGTACTGAGCCACACTGACCATGGGTGTTGAGTCACACTGCACAGGGATACTGAGTCACACTGACCAGGGGTACTGAGTCACACTGACCATGGGAACTGAGTCACACTCGTCATGGGATACTGAGTAACACTGACCAGGGGTACTGAGTCACACTGACCGGGGGCACTGAGACAAACTGACCAGGGGTACTGAGTCACACTGACCAGGGGTACTGAGTCACACAGACCAGGGGTACAGCGTCACACTGCCTGGGTACTGAGTCACACTGACCATGGATACTGAGTCACACACACCAGGGGTACTGAGTCACACTGACCAGGGGGTACTGAGTCACACTGACCTGGGGTACTGAGTAACACTGACCAGGGGGTACTGAGTCACACTGACCGGGGGTACTGAGTCACACTGACCAGAGGTACTGAGTCACACACACCTGGGGTACTGAGCCACACAGACCAGAGGTACTGAGTCACACACACCAGGGGTACTGAGTCACACTGACCAGGGGGTACTGAGTCACACTGAGCAGAGGTACTGATCACACTGACCAGGGATGCTGAGTCATACTGACCGGGGTACTGAGTCACACTGACCGGGGTTACTGAGTCACACTGACCAGGAGTACTGAGTCACACTGACCGGGGGAACTGAGTCACAATGACCGGGGGTACGGAGCCACAATGACCGGGTGTAATGAGTCACACTGACCTGGGCTACTGAGTGACACTGACCAGGGGTACTGAGTCACACTGACCAGAGGTACTGAGCCACACTGACCAGAGGTACTGAGTCACACTGACCAGGAGTACAGAGTCACACTGACCAGGGGTACTGAGCCACACTGACCGGGGGTACTGAGTCACACTGACCGGGGGTACTGAGTCACACTGACTGTGGGTACTGAGCCATACTGACCGGGGGTACTGGGTCACACTGACCAGGGGTACTGAGTCACACTGACCGGCGGGGTACTGAGCCACACTGACCGGGGGTACTGAGTCACACTGACTGGGGGTACTGAGTCACACTGACCAGGGGTACTGAGTCACACTGACCGGGGGCACTGAGACAAACTGACCAGGGGTACTGAGTCACACTGACCAGGGGGCTACTGATTCACACTGTCCGGGGGTACTGAGTCACACTGACCAGGGGGCTACTGAGCCACATTGACCGGGGGTACTGAGTCACACTGACCAGGGGGCTACTGAGCCACACTGACTGCGGGGTACTGAGCCACACTGGCCGAGGGTACTGAGTCACACTGACCATGGGAACTGAGTCACACTCGTCATGGGATACTGACTAACAGTGACCAGGGGTACTGAGTCACACTGACCGGGGGCACTGAGACAGACTGACCAGGGCTACAGAGTCACACTGCCTGGGGTACGGAGTAACACTGACCAGGGGGTACTGAGTCACACTCACTTGGGGTACTGAGTCACACTGACCAGGGGGTACTGAGTCACACTGACCGGGGGGTACTGAGTCACACTCACCTGGGTACTGAGTCACACTGAGCAGAGGTACTGAGTCACACACACCAGGGGTACTGAGTCACACTGAGCAGAGGTACTGATCACACTGACCAGGGATGCTGAGTCACATTGACCGGGGTACTGAGTCACACTGACTGGGGGCACTGAGCCACACTGACCGGGGATACTGAGCCACACTGACCAGGTGTATTGAGTCAAACTGACCAGGGGTACTGAGCCACACTGACCGGGAGTACTGAGTCACACTGACTGGGGGCACTGAGCCACACTGACCGCGGCTACTGAGCCAAACTGACCAGGGGTACAGAGTCACACAGACCAGGGGTACTGAGCCACACTGACCGGGAGTACTGAGTCACACTGCCCGGGAGTAGTGAGCCACACTGCCCAGGGATACTGAGTCACACTGACCAGGGGTACTGAGTCACACTGACCATGGGAACTGAGTCACACTCATCAGGGGGTACTGAGTAACACTGACCAGGGGTACTGAGTCACACTGACAGGGGGCACTGAGACAAACTGACCAGGGGTACTGAGTCACACTGACCAGGGCTACTGAGTCACACAGACCAGTGGTACAGAGTCACACTGCCCGGGTACTGAGTCACACTGACCATGGATACTGAGTCACACACACCAGGGGTACTGAGTCACACTGACCAGGGGGTACTGAGTCACACTGACCAGGGGTACTGAGTCACACTGACCAGGGGGTACTGAGTCACACTCACCTGGGGTACTGAGCCACACTGACCAGAGGGACTGAGTCACACACACCAGGGGTACTGAGTCACACTGACCAGGGGTACTGAGCCACACTGACTGGGGGCACGGAGCCACACTGACCGGGGATACTGAGCCACACTGACCAGGTGTATTGAGTCACACTGACCAGGGGGCTACTGAGTCACACTGACCGGGTGCAATGAGTCACAGTGACCAAGGGTACGGAGCCACACTGACCGGGAGTACTGAGTCACACTGACCGGGGGTAGTGAGCCACACTAACCAGGGGTACTGAGTCACACTGACCAGGGGTACTGAGTCACACTGACCAGGGGTACTGAGTCACACTGACCATGGGAACTGAGTCACACTCGTCATGGGATACTGAGTAACACTGAGCAGGGGTACTGAGTCACACTGACCGGGGTCACTGAGACAAACTGACCAGGGGTACTGAGTCACACTGACCAGGGGTACTGAGTCACACAGACCAGGGGTACAGAGTCACACTGCCTGGGTACTGAGTCACACTGACCATGGATACTGAGTCACACACACCAGGGGTACTGAGTCACACTGACCAGGGGGTAATGAGTCACACTGACCTGGGGTACTGAGTAACACCGACCAGGGGGTACTGAGTCACACTGACCGGGGGGTACTGAGTCACACTCACCTGGGGTACTGAGCCACACTGACCAGAGGTACTGAGTCACACACACCAGGGGTACTGAGTCACACTGACCAGGGGGTAATGAGTCACACTGACCAGAGGTACTGATCACACTGACCAGGGATGCTGAGTCACACTGACCGGGGTACTGAGTCACACCGACCGGGGTTACTGAGTCACACTGACCAGGAGTACTGAGTCACACTGACCGGGGGAACTGAGTCACATTGACCGGGAGTACTGTGTCAAACTGACCGGGGGTACGGAGCCACAATGACCGGGTGTAATGAGTCACACTGACCAGGGGTACGGAGCCACACTGACCTGGGCTACTGAGTCACACTGACCAGGGGTACTGAGTCACACTGACCAGAGGTACTGAGCCACACTGACCAGAGGTACTGAGTCACACTGACCAGGAGTACAGAGTCACACTGACCAGGGGTACGAAGCCACACTGACTTGGAGTACTGAGTCACACTGACTGGGGGCACTGAGCCACACTGACCGGGGATACTCAGCCACACTGACCGGGTGTATTGAGTCACACTGCCCAGGGATATTGAGTCACACTGACCAGGGGTACTGAGTCACACTGACCATGGGTACTGAGTCACACTCATCAGTGGGTACTGAGTAACACTGACCAGGGGTACTGAGTCACACTGTCCGGGGGTACTGAGTCACACTGACCAGGGGGCTACTGAGCCACAGTGACCGGGGGTACTGAGTCACACTGACCAGGGGGCTACTGAGCCACACTGACCGCAGGGTACTGAGCCACACTGACCGGGGGTACAGAATCACACTGACCAGGAGTACTGAGTCACACTGACCGGGGGAACTGAGTCACACTGACCAGGGGGTACTGAGTCACACTCACCTGGGGTACTGAGCCACACTGACCAGAGGTACTGAGTCACACACACAAGGGGTCCTGAGTCACACTGACCAGGGGGTACTGAGTCACACTGACCAGAGGTACTGATCACACTGACCAGGGATGCTGAGTCACACTGACCGGGGTACTGAGTCACACTGACCGGGGTTACTGAGTCACACTGACAGGGGGAACTGAGTCACATTGACTGGGGGTACTGAGTCACACTGACCGGGGGTACCGAGCCACAATGACCGGGTGTAATGAGTCACACTGACCGGGGGTACGGAGCCACAATGACCGGGTGTAATGAGTCACACTGACCAGGGGTACGGAGCCACACTGACCGGGGCTACTGAGTCACACTGACCAGGGGTACTGAGTCACACTGACCAGGGGTACTGAGCCACACTGACTAGAGCTACTGAGCCACACTGACCGGGGGTACTGAGTCACACTGACCGGGGGTACGGAGCCACACTGACCGGGGCGACTGAGTAACACTGACCAGGGGTACTGAGTCACACTGACCAGGGGGCTACTGAGCCACACTGACCGGGGGTACTGGGTCACACTGACCAGGGGTACTGAGTCACACTGACCGGCGGGGTACTGAGCCACACTGACCGGGGGTACTGAGTCACACTGACCGGCGGGGTACTGAGCCACAGTGACCGGGGGTACTGGGTCACACTGACCAGGGGTACTGAGTCACACTGACTGGGAGTACTGAGTCACACTGACTGGGGGCACTGAGCCACACTGACCAGTGATACTGAGCCACACTGACCGGGTGTATTGAGTCACACTGCCCAGGGATATTGAGTCACACTGACCAGGGGTACTGAGCCACACTGACCGGGTGTAATGAGTCACAGTGACCAAGGGTACGGAGCCACACTGACCGCGGCTACTGAGCCAAACTGACCAGGGGTACAGAGTCACACAGACCAGGGGTACTGAGCCACACTGACCGGGAGTACTGAGTCACACTGAGCGGGGGTAGTGAGCCACACTAACCAGGGGTACTGAGTCACACTGACCAGGGGTACTGAGTCACACTGACCAGGGGGTACTGAGTCACACTGACCAGGGGTACTGAGTCACACTCGCCTGGGGAACTGAGCCACACTGTCCAGAGGTACTGAGTCACACTGACCAGGAGTACTGAGTCACACTCACCAGGGGTACGGAGCCACACTGACCATGGGTGTTGGGTCACACTGCCCAGGGATACTGAGTCACACTGACCAGGGGTACTGAGTCACACTGACCATGGGAACTGAGTCACACTCATCAGGGGGTACTGAGTAACACTGACCAGGGGTACTGAGTCACACTGACCGGGGGCACTGAGACAAACTGACCATGGGAACTGAGTCACACTCATCAGGGGGTACTGAGTAACACTGACCAGGGGTACTTAGTCACACTGACCAGGGGTACTGAGTCACACTGACCAGGGGGTACTGAGTCACACTGACCGGGGGTACTGAGTCACATTGACCGGGTGTAATGAGTCACAGTGACCAAGGGTACGGAGCCACACTGACCGGGAGTACTGAGTCACACTGACCGGGGGTAGTGACCCACACTAACCAGGGGTACTGAGTCACACTGACCAGGGGTACTGAGTCACACTGACCGGGGGTACTGAGCCACACTGACAATGGGTGTTGAGTCACACTGCACAGGGATACTGAGTCACACTGACCAGGGGTACTGAGTCACACTGACCATGGGGTACTGAGTCACACTGACCGGGGGGTGCTGAGTCACACTCACCTGGGGTACTGAGCCACACTGACCAGAGGTACTGAGTCACACACACCAGGGGTACTGAGTCACACTGACTGGGGGTACCGTGGCACAGTGACCGGGGGAACTGTGTCACACTGACCAGGGGTACTGAGTCAGACTGACTGGGGGCACTGAGCCACACTGACCGGGGATACTGAGCCACACTGACCAGGTGTATTGAGTCACACTGACCAGGGGGCTACTGAGTCACACTGACCGGGAGCAATGAGTCACAGTGACCAAGGGTACGGAGCCACACTGACCGAGGCCACTGAGCCAAACTGACCGGGGGTACAGAGTCACCCAGACCAGGGGTACTGAGTCACACTGACCGGGGGTAGTGAGCCACACTAACCAGGGGTACTGAGTCACACTGACCAGGGGTACTGAGTCACACTGACCAGGGGGTACTGAGTCACACTCGTCATGGGATACTGAGTAACACTGACCAGGGGTACTGAGTCACACTGACCGGGGGCACTGAGACAAACTGACCAGGGGTACTGAGTCACACTGACCAGGGGTACTGAGTCACACAGACCAGGGGTACAGAGTCACACTGCCTGTGTACTGAGTCACACTGACCATGGATACTGAGTCACACACACCAGGGGTACTGAGTCACACTGACCATGGATACTGAGTCACACACACCAGGGGTGCTGAGTCACACTGACCAGGAGGTACTGAGTCACACTGACCTGGGGTACTGAGTAACACTGACCAGGGGGTACTGAGTCACACTGACCGGGGGGTACTGAGTCACACTCACCTGGGGTACTGAGCCACACTGACCAGAGGTACTGAGTCACACACACCAGGGGTACTGAGTCACACTGACCAGGGGGTACTGAGTCACACTGACCAGAGGTACTGATCACACTGACCAGGGATGCTGAGTCACACTGGCCAGAGTACTGAGTCACACTGACCGGGGTTACTGAGTCAAACTGACCAGGAGTACTGAGTCACACTGACCGGGGGAACTGAGTCACATTGACCGGGGGTACTGAGCCACACTGACCAGGGGTACTGAGCCACACTGACCGGGGGAACTGAGTCACACTGACCGGGGGTACGGAGCCACACTGACCTGGGGTACTGAGTCACACTGACCGGGGGTACTGAGCCACACTGACCAGGGGTACTGAGTCACACTGCACAGGGATACTGAGTCACACTGACCAGGGGTACTGAGTCACACTGACCATGGGAACTGAGTCACACTCGTCATGGGATACTGAGTAACACTGACCAGGGCTACTGAGTCACACTGACCGGGGGCACTGAGACAAACTGACCAGGGGTACTGAGTCACAATGACCAAGGGTACTGAGTCACACAGACCAGGGGTACAGCATCACACTGCCTGGGTACTGAGTCACACTGACCACGGATACTGAGTCACACACACCAGGGATACTGAGTCACACTGACCAGGGGGTACTGAGTCACACTGACCTGGGGTACTGAGTAACACTGACCAGGGGGTACTGAGTCACACTGACCGGGGGTACTGAGTCACACTCACCTGGGGTACTGAGCCACACTGACCAGAGGTACTGAGTCACACACACCAGGGGTACTGAGTCACACTGACCGGGGGTACTGAGTCACACTGAGCAGAGGTACTGATCACACTGACCAGGGATGCTGAGTCACACTGACCGGGGTACTGAGTCACACTGACCGGGTTTACTGAGTCACACTGACCAGGAGTACTGAGTCACACTGACCGGGGGAACTGAGTCACAATGACCGGGGGTACGGAGCCACAATGACCGGGTGTAATGAGTCACACTGACCAGGGGTACGGAGCCACACTGACCTGGGCTACTGAGTCACACTGACCAGGGGTACTGAGTCACACTGACCAGAGGTACTGAGCCACACTGGCCAGAGGTACTGAGTCACACTGACCAGGAGTACAGAGTCACACTGACCAGGGGTACTGAGCCACACTGACCGGGGGTACTGAGTCACACTGACCGGGGGTACTGAGTCACACTGACTGTGGGTACTGAGCCATACTGACCGGGGGTACTGGGTCACACTGACCAGGGGTACTGAGTCACACTGACCGGCGGGGTACTGAGCCACACTGACCGGGGGTACTGAGTCACACTGACTGGGGGTACTGAGCCACAGTGACCGGGGGTACTGGGTCACACTGACCAGGGGTACTGAGTCACACTGACTTGGAGTACTGAGTCACACTGACTGGGGGCACTGAGCCACACTGACCGGGGATACTGAGCCACACTGACCGGATGTATTGAGTCACACTGCCCAGGGATATTGAGTCACACTGACCAGGGTGCTGAGTCACACTGACCATGGGTACTGAGTCACACTCATCAGTGGGTACTGAGTAACACTGACCAGGGGTACTGAGTCACAATAACCGGGGGCACTGAGACAAACTGACCAGGGGTACTGAGTCACACTGACCAGGGGGCTACTGAGTCACACTGTCCGGGGGTACTGAGTCACACTGACCAGGGGGCTACTGAGCCACAGTGACCGGGGGTACTGAGTCACACTGACCAGGGGGCTACTGAGCCACACTGACTGCGGGGCACTGAGCCACACTGGCCGAGGGTACTGAGTCACACTGACCGGGGGTACAGAATCACACTGACCGGGGGTACAGAGTCACACTGACCAGGAGTACTGAGTCACACTGACCGGGGGAACTGAGTCACACAGACCTGGGGTACTGAGTCACACTGACCATGGGAACTGAGTCACACTCGTCATGGGATACTGACTAACAGTGACCAGGGGTACTGAGTCACACTGACCGGGGGCACTGAGACAAACTGACCAGGGGTACTGAGTCACACTGACCACGGGTACTGAGTCACACAGGCCAGGGGTACAGAGTCACACTGCCTGGGGTACTGAGTAACACTGACCAGGGGGTACTGATTCACACTCACCTGGGGTACTGAGTCACACTGACCAGGGGGTACTGAGTCAGACTGACCGGGGGGTACTGAGTCACACTCACCTGTGGTACTGAGTCACACTGACCAGGGGGTACTGAGTCACACTGAGCAGAGGTACTGAGTCACACACACCAGGGGTACTGAGTCACACTGACCAGGGGGTACTGAGTCACACTGAGCAGAGGTACTGATCACACTGACCAGGGATGCTGAGTCACATTGACCGGGGTACTGAGTCACACTGACCGGGTTTACTGAGTCACACTGACCAGGGGTACTGAGCCACACTGACCAGAGGTACTGAGTCACACTGACCAGGAGTACAGAGTCACACTGAGCAGCGGTACTGAGCCACACTTACCGGGGGTACTGAATCACACTGACCGGGAGTACTGAGTCACACTGACTGTGGGTACTGAGCCATACTGACCGGGGGTACTGGGTCACACTGACCAGGGGCACTGAGTCACACTGACCGGCGGGGTACTGAGCCACACTGACCGGGGGTACTGAGTCACACTGACCAGGGGTACTGAGTCACACTGACTTGGAGTACTGAGTCACACTGACTGGGGGCACTGAGCCACACTGACCGGGGCTACTGAGTCACACTGACCAGGGGTACTGAGTCACACTGACCAGGGGTACTGAGCCACACTGACTAGAGCTACTGAGTCACACTGACCAGGGGTACTGAGTCACACTGACCAGGGGTACTGAGCCACACTGACCGGGGGTACTGAGTCACACTGACCGGGGGTACCGAGTCACACTCATCAGGGGGTACGGAGTAACACTGACATGGGGTACTGAGTCACACTGACCGGGGGCACTGAGACAAACTGACTCGGGGTACTGAGTCACACTGACCAGGGGGCTACTGAGTCACACTGTCCGGGGGTACTGAGTCACACTGACCAGGGGGCTACTGAGCCACACTGACCGGGGGTACTGAGTCACACTGACCAGGGGGCTACTGAGCCACACTGACTGCGGGGTACTGAGTCACACTGACTGGGGGTACTGAGCCATACTGACCAGGAGTACTGGGTCACATTGACCAGGGGTACTGAGTCACACTGACCGGCGGGGTACTGTGCCACACTGACTGCGGGGTACTGAGTCACACTGACCAGGGGTACTGAGTCACACTGACCGGGGATACTGAGCCACACTGACCATGGGTGTTGAGTCACACTGCACAGGGATACTGAGTCACACTGACCAGGGGTACTGAGTCACACTGACCATGGGAACTGAGTCACACTCGTCATGGGATACTGAGTAACACTGACCAGGGGTACTGAGTCACACTGACCGGGGGCACTGAGACAAACTGACCAGGGGTACTGAGTCACACTGACCAGGGGTACTGAGTCACACAGACCAGGGGTACAGCGTCACACTGCCTGGGTACTGAGTCACACTGACCAGGGGGTACTGAGTCACGCTGACCTGGGGTACTGAGTAACACTGACCGGGGGAACTGAGTCACAATGACCGGGGGTACGGAGCCACAATGACCGGGTGTAATGAGTCACACTGACCAGGGGTACGGAGCCACACTGACCTGGGCTACTGAGTCACACTGACCAGGGGTACTGAGTCACACTGACCGGCGGGGTACTGAGCCACACTGACCGGGGGTACTGAGTCACACTGACTGGGGGTACTGAGCCACAGTGACCGGGGGTACTGGGTCACACTGACCAGGGGTACTGAGTCACACTGACTTGGAGTACTGAGTCACACTGACTGGGGGCACTGAGCCACACTGACCGGGGATACTGAGCCACACTGACCGGATGTATTGAGTCACACTGCCCAGGGATATTGAGTCACACTGACCAGGGTGCTGAGTCACACTGACCATGGGTACTGAGTCACACTCATCAGTGGGTACTGAGTAACACTGACCAGGGGCACTGAGACAAACTGACCAGGGGTACTGAGCCACACTGACCAGGGGGCTACTGAGTCACACTTTCCGGGGGTACTGAGTCACACTGACCAGGGGGCTACTGAGCCACAGTGACCGGGGGTACTGAGTCACACTGACCAGGGGGCGACTGAGCCACACTGACTGCGGGGTACTGAGCCACACTGGCCGAGGGTACTGAGTCACACTGACCCGGGGTACAGAGTCACACTGACCGGGGGTACAGAGTCACACTGACCAGGAGGACTGAGTCACACTGACCGGGGGTACTGAGTCACACTGACCATGGGAACTGAGTCACACTCGTCATGGGATACTGACTAACAGTGACCAGGGGTACTGAGTCACACTGACCGGGGGCACTGAGACAAACTGACCAGGGGTACTGAGTCACACTGACCACGGGTACTGAGTCACACAGACCAGGGGTACAGAGTCACACTGCCTGGGGTACTGAGTGACACTGACCAGGGGGTACTGATTCACACTCACCTGGGGTACTGAGTCACACTGACCAGGGGGTACTGAGTCACACTGACCGGGGGGTACTGAGTCACACTCACCTGTGGTACTGAGTCACACTGACCAGGGGGTACTGAGTCACACTGAGCAGAGGTACTGAGTCACACACACCAGGGGTACTGAGTCACACTGACCAGGGGGTACTGAGTCACACTGAGCAGAGGTACTGATCACACTGACCAGGGATGCTGAGTCACATTGGCCGGGGTACTGAGTCACACTGACCGGGTTTACTGAGTCACACTGACCAGGGGTACTGAGCCACACTGACCAGAGGTACTGAGTCACACTGACCAGGAGTACAGAGTCACACTGAGCAGCGGTACTGAGCCACACTTACCGGGGGTACTGAATCACACTGACCGGGAGTACTGAGTCACACTGACTGTGGGTACTGAGCCATACTGACCGGGGGTACTGGGTCACACTGACCAGGGGTACTGAGTCACACTGACCGGCGGGGTACTGAGCCACACTGACCGGGGGTACTGAGTCACACTGACCAGGGGTACTGAGTCACACTGACTTGGAGTACTGAGTCACACTGACTGGGGGCACTGAGCCACACTGACCGGGGCTACTGAGTCACACTGACCAAGGGTACTGAGCCACACTGACTAGAGCTACTGAGTCACACTGACCAGGGGTACTGAGTCACACTGACCAGGGGTACTGAGCCACAGTGACCTGGGGTACTGGGTCACACTGACCAGGGGTACTGAGCCACACTGACCGGTGATACTGAGCCACACTGACCGGGTGTATTGAGTCACACTGCCCAGGGGTACTGAGTCACACTGACCGGGTGTAATGAGTCACAGTGACCAAGGGTATGGAGCCACACTGACCGCGGCTACTGAGCCAAACTGACCAGGGGTACAGAGTCACACAGACCAGGGGTACTGAGCCACACTGACCGGGAGTACTGAGTCACACTGCCCGGGAGTAGTGAGCCACACTGCCCAGGGATACTGAGTCACACTGACCAGGGGTACTGAGTCACACTGACCATGGGAACTGAGTCACACTCATCAGGGGGTACTGAGTAACACTGACCAGGGGTACTGAGTCACACTGACCGGGGGCACTGAGACAAACTGACCAGGGGTACTGAGTCACACTGACCAGGGCTACTGAGTCACACAGACCAGTGGTACAGAGTCACACTGCCCGGGTACTGAGTCACACTGACCATGGATACTGAGTCACACACACCAGGGGTACTGAGTCACACTGACCAGGGGGTACTGAGTCACACTGACCAGGGGTACTGAGTCACACTGACCAGGGGGTACTGAGTCACACTGACCGTGGGTAGTGAGCCACACAAACCAGGGGTACTGAGTCACACTGACCAGGGGTACTGAGTCACACTCCCCTGGGGTATTGAGCCACACTGCTCAGAGGTACTGAATCACACTGACCAGGAGTACTGAGTCACACTGACCGGGGGTACTGAGTCACACTGACCATGGGTACTGAGCCACACTGACCAGGGGTACTGAGTCACACTGACCAGGGGTAATGAGTCACAATGACCAGGGGTATTGAGTCACACTGACCAGGGGGTACTGAGTCACACTGAACCGGGGTACTGAGTGACACTGACCGGGGGTATTGAGTCACACTGACCGGGGGCACAGATTCACACTGACCGTGGGGTACTGAGTCACACTGACCGAGGGTACTGAGTCACAATGACCGGGTGTACGGAGTCACACTGACCGCGGGGTACTGAGCCACACTGACCGGGGGTACTGAGTCACACTGACCGGGGGTACGGAGCCACAATGACCGGGGGTACTGAGTCAAACTGACAGGGGGTACGGAGCCACAAAGACCGGGGGTACTGAGTCACACTGACCAGGGATACTAAGTCACACTGACCAGGGGTACGGAGCCACAATGACCGGGGGTACTGAGTCAAACTGACCAGGGGTACGGAGCCACAATGACCGGGGGTACTGAGTCACACTGCCTGGGGGTAGAGAGCCACACTGACCCGGGGTAGTGAGCCACACTGACCGGGTGTAATGAGTCACACTGACCGGGGCCACTGAGCCACACTGACTGGGTTACTGAGTCACACTGACCAGGGGTACTGAGCCACATTGACCGGGGGTACTGAGTCACACTGACCGGGGGTACTGACTCACACTGACCGGGGGTAGAGAGCCACACTGACAGGGTGTAATGAGTCACAGTGACCAGGGGTACGGGGCCACACTGACCGGGGCTACTGAGCCACACTGACCGGGGGTACTCAGTCACACTGACCAGGGGTACTGAGTCATACTGACCAGGGATACTGAGTCACACTGACCAGGGGTTCTGAGTCACACTGACCAGGGGAACTGAGCCACACTGACCAGGGGTACTGAGTCACACTGACCAGGGGTACTGAGTCACACTGACCGGGGGTACTGTGTCACACTGACCGGGGGTACTGAGTCACACTGACAGGGGGGTATTGAGTCACACTGACCGGGGGTACAGAGTCACACTGACCGGGGATACAGAGTCACAAAGACTGGGGGTACTGAGCCACACTGACCAGGTACTGAGTCACACTGACCAGGTACTGAGTCACACTGACCAGTGGGTGCTGAGTTACACTGACCAGGGATGCTGAGTCACACTGACCAGGGATGCTGAGTCACACTGACCGGGGGTACGGAGTCACACTGACCCGGAGGTACCGAGCCACGCTGACCAGTGTTACTGAGTCACACTGACCGGGGGTACTGAGTCACATTGACCGGGGGTGCAGAGTGGCATTGACCGGGGGTACTGAATCACACTGACTGGGTGTAATGAGTCACACTGAGCGGGGGTACTGAGTCACACTGACCGGGGGATGGTACTGAGCCACACTGACCGGGGGTACTGAGTCACACTGACCAGGGGTACTGAGTCACATTGCCCATGGGTACTGAGTCACACTGACCAGAGGTACTGAGTCAAATTGACCGGGGCTACTGAGTCACACTGACCAGTGCTATTGTGTCACACTGACCGGGGGTGGGTTTTGAGTCACACAGACCGGGGGTAAAGACCCACACTGACCTGGGGTAGAGAGCCAGACTGACCGGGTGTAATGAGTCACACTGACCAGGGGTATGGAGCCACACTGACCGGGGCTACTGAGTCACACTGACCGGGGGTACACAGTCACAGTGACCGGGGGGTGCTGAGTCACACTGACCGGGGCAGTACTGAGTCACACTGACCGGGGTACTGAGTCACACTGACCACGGGTACTGAGTAACATTCACCGGGGGTACTGAGTCACACTGACCGGGGTACTGAGTCACACTGACCGGGGGTACTGAGCCACACTGACCGGGGCTACTGAGCCAGACTGACATGGGGTACTGAGCTACACTGACCAGGTACTGAGTCACACTGACCAGGTACTGAGTCACACTGACCAGGGGTACTGAATCACACTGACTGGGGGTACTGAGTCACACTGACCTGGGGTACTGAATCACACTGACTGGGGGTACTGAGTCACACTGACCTGGGGGGCTACTGAGCCACACTGACCGGGGGTACTGAGTCACACTCCCCTGGGGTACTGAGCCACACTGACCGGAGGTACTGAGTCACACTGACCAGGAGTACTGAGTCACACTGACCGGGGATACTGAGTCACGCTGACCATGTGTACTGAGTCACACTGACCAGGGGTATTGAGTCACACTGACCAGGGGCTACTGAGTCACACTGAACCGGGGTACTGAGTCACACTGACCGGGAGTATTGAGTCACATTGACCGGGGGTACTGAGTCACAATGACCGGGGGTACTGAGTCACACTGACCGGGTGTATGGAGTCACACTGACTGCGGGGTACTGAGTCACACTGACCAGTGCTACTGGGTCACACTGACCGGGGGTGGGTACTGAGCCACACTGACCAGGGATACGGAGTCACACTGACCAGTGGTACTGAGCCACACAGACATGGGGTACAGTCACACAGACCGGGGGTACTGAGTCACACTTACCGGGGGTACGGAGCCACAATGACCGGGGGTACTGAGTCACACTGACCGGGGTAGAGAGCCACACTGACCGGGTGTAATGAGTCACACTGACCGGGGGTACTGAGTCACACTGACCATGGGTACTTAGCCACACTGACCGGGGGTACTGAGTCACACTGACCAGGGGTAATGAGTCACATTGACCAGGGGAAATGAGTCACACTGCCCAGGGGTACTGAATCACACTGACCGTGGGGTACTGAGTCACACTGACCGAGGGTACTGAGTCACAATGACCGGGGGTACGGAGCCACAATGACCGGGGGTACTGAGTCAAACTGACAGGGGGTACGGAGCCACAATGACCGGGGGTACTGAGTCACACTGACCAGGGGTACTGAGTCACACTGACCGGCGGCACTGAGACAAACTGACTAGGGGTACTGAGTCACACTGACCAGGGATACTGAGCCGCACTGACAGGTGGTATTCAGTCACACGGACCGGGGTGCTGAGTCACACTGACCGTGGGTACTGAGTCACAATGACCAGGGGTACGGAGTCACACTGACCAGGGGTACTAAGTCACACTGACCAGGGGTACGGAGCCACAATGACCGGGGGTACTGAGTCAAACTGACCAGGGGTACGGAGCCACAATGACCGGGGGTACTGAGTCACACTGCCTGGGGGTAGAGAGCCACACTGGCCCGGGGTAGAGAGCCACACTGACCGGGTGTAATGAGTCACACTGAACGGGGCGACTGAGCCAAACTGACTGGGTTACTGAGTCACACTGACCAGGGGTACTGAGCCACATTGGCCGGGGGTACTGAGTCACAGTGACCAGTGGTACGGAGCCACACTGACCGGGGCTACTGAGCCACACTGACCGGGGGTACTGAGTCACACTGACCGGGGGTACGGAGTCACACTGCCTGGGTACTGAGTCACACTGACCAGGGGTTCTGAGTCACACTGACCAGGGGAACTGAGCCACACTGACCAGGGGTACTGAGTCACACTGACCAGGGGTACTGAGTCACACTGACCGGGGGTACTGTGTCACACTGACCGGGGGGACTGAGCCACACTGACCAGGTACTGAGTCACACTGACCAGGTACTGAGTCACACTGACCAGTGGGTACTGAGTCACACTGACCAGGGATGCTGAGTCACACTGACCAGGGATGCTGAGTCACACTGACCGGGGGTACGGAGTCACACTGACCCGGAGGTACCGAGCCACACTGACCAGTGTTACTGAGTCACACTGACCGGGGGTACTGAGTCACATTGACCCGGGGTACAGAGTGACATTGACCGGGGGTACTGAATCACACTGACCGGGGTTACTGAGTCACACTGACTGGGGGAAGAGAGCCACACTGACCGGGTGTAATGAGTCACTCTGACCGGGGGTACTGAGTCACACTGACCGGGGGGGTGGTACTGAGCCACACTGACCGGGGGTACTGAGTCACACTGACCAGGGGTACTGAGTCACATTGCCCATGGGTACTGAGTCACACTGACCAGAGGTACTGAGTCAAATTGACCGGGGCTACTGAGTCAAACTGACCAGTGCTATTGTGTCACACTGACCGGGGGTGGGTACTGAGTCACACAGACCGGGGGTAGAGAGCGACACTGACCTGGGGTAGAGAGCCACACTGACCAGGTGTAATGAGTCACACTGACCAGGGGTATGGAGCCACACTGACCGGGGCTACTGAGTCACACTGACCGGGGGTACAGAGTCACAGTGACCGGGGGCTGCTGAGTCACACTGACCGGGGGGGTACTGAGTCACACTGACCGGGGTACTGAGTCACACTGACCACGGGTACTGAGTAACATTCACCGGGGGTACTGAGTCACACTGACCGGGGTACTGAGTCACACTGACCGGGGGTACTGAGCCACACTGACCGGGGGTACTGAGCCAGACTGACATGGGGTACTGAGCTACACTGACCAGGTACTGAGTCACACTGACCAGGTACTGAGTCACACTGACCAGGGGTACAGAGTCACACTGACCAGGGGTACAGAGTCACACTGACCAGGTACTGAGCCACACTGATCGGCGGGGTACTGAGCCACACTGACCGGGGGTACTGAGTCACACTGACTGGGGGTACTGAGTCACACTGACCGGGGTGCTACTGAGCCACACTGCCCGGGGGTACTGAGTCACACTGACTGGGGGTACTGAGTCACACTGACTGGGGGCACTGGGCCACACTGACCGGGGGTACTGAGTCACACTGACCGGGGGTAGAGAGCCACACTGACCGGGTGTAATGAGTCACACTGAGCAGGGGTACGGAGCCACACTGACCGGGGCTACTGAGCCACACGGACCGGGAGTACTGAGTCACACTGACCGGGGGTAGTGAGCCACACAAACCAGGGGTACTGAGTCACACTGACCAGGGGTACTGAGTCACACTGACCAGGGGTTACTGAGTCACACTGACCAGGGGTACTGAGTCATGCTCCCCTGGGGTACTGAGCCACACTGACCAGAGGTACTGAGTCACACTGACCAGGAGTAGTGAGTCACACTGACCGGGGGTACTGAGTCACACTGACCAGGAGTAGTGAGTCACACTGAACCGGGGTACTGAGTCACACTGACTGGGGGGTACTGAGTCACACTGACCAGGGGTACAGATCCACACTGACTGGGGGGTACTGAGTCACACTGACCAGGGGTACTGAGTCACACTGACCAGGGGTACTGAGTCACACTGACCGGGGGTACTGAGTCACACTGACCGGGGGTACGGAGTCACACAGACCGGGGGTACTGAGTCACACTGACCGGGGGTACTGAGTCACACTGACCGGGGGGGTGGTACTGAGCCACACTGACCGGGGGTACTGAGTCACACTCACCGAGGGTACAGAGTGACACTGACCGGGTGTAATGAGTCACACTGACCGGGGGTACTGAGTCAGACTGACTGGGGGTACTGAGTCACACTGATCGGGGGTACTGAGCCACACTAACTGGGGGGTACTGAGTCACACTCACCTGGGGTACTGAGCCACACTGACCAGGGGTACAGAGTCACACTGACCAGGGGTACTGAGTCACACTGACCGGGGGTACTGAGTCACACTGGCCGGGTGCACTTAGTCACACAGACCAGTGGTACTGAGTCACACTGACCGGGTGTACTGAGTCACACTGACCGGGGGTACAGAGTGACATTGACCGGGGGTACTGAGTCACACTGACCGGGGTTCCTGAGTCACACTGACCGGGGGTAGAGAGCCACACTGACCGGGTGTAATGAGTCACACTTACCAGGTGTACGGAGCCACACTGACCGGGGCTACTGAGTCACACTGATCGGGGGTATTGAGCCACACTAACTGCGGGGTACTGAGTCACACTCACCTGGGGTATTGAGCCACACTGACCAGGGGTACAGAGTCACACTGACCAGGGGTACTGAGTAACATTGACCGGGTGTACTGAGTCACACTGACCGGGGGTACTGAGTCACACTGACCGGGGTATTGAGTCACACTGACTGGGGGTGCTGAGTCACACTGACCGGGTGCACTTAGTCACACAGACCAGTGGTCCTGAGTCACACTGACCGGGGGTATTGAGTCACGCTGACCGGGGGTGCTGAGTCACATTGCCCAGGGGTACTGAGTCACACTGAACGGGTGCACGGAGTTACACTGACCGCGGGGTACTGAGCCACACTGACCAGTGTTACTGAGTCACACTGACCGGGGGTACTGAGTCACACTGACTGGGGTTAAGGGTCACATTGACCGGGGGTACTGAGTCACACTGACCTGGGGTAGAGAGCCACACTGACCGGGTGTAATGAGTCACACTGACCAGGTGTACGGAGCCACACTGACCGGGGCTACTGAGTCACACTGACCAGGGGTACGGAGCCACACTGACTGGGGGGTATTGAGTCACACCGACCAGGGGTACTGAGTCACACTGACCAGGGGTACTGAGTCACACTGACCTGGGGTATGGAGTCACACTGCCCGGGGGCACTGAGACAAACTGACCAGGGATACTGAGTCACACAGACCAGGGGAACTGAGCCACACTGACCGGGGGTACTGAGTCACACTGACCAGTGGGTACTGAGTAATATTGACCGGGGGTACTGAGTCACACTGACCAGGTGCTGAGTCACACTGACCGGGGGTATTGAGTCACACTGACCGGGGGTACAAAGTCACACTGACCAGGGGTACAGAGTCACACTGACCGGGGGTACTGAGTCAAACTGACCGGGGGTACTGAGTCACACTGACCAGGGGTACTGAGTCACAGTTACTGGGGGCACTGAGCCACACTGACATGGGTACTGAGCCACAATGACCCGGGGTACTGAGCCACACTGACCATGGGTGTTGAGTCACACTGACCTGCGATACTGAGCCGCACTGACCGGGTGTATAGAGTCACACTGACCGGGGGTACTGAGTCACACAGACCAGGGGTACGGAGTCACACTGACCAGGGATACTGAGTCACACTGACCAGGGGTACTGAGTCACACTGACTAGGGGTACTGGGTCACACTGACCAGGGGGTACTGAGTAACACTGACTGGGGGTACTGAGTCACACTGACAGGTGGTACTGAGTCACACAGACCGGGGGTACTGGGTCACACTGACCAGGGGTACTGAGTCACACTGACCGGGGCGGGGTACTGAGCCACACTGACCGGGGATACTGAGTCACTCTGACTGGGGTTACTGAGTCACACTGACTGGGGGCACTGAGCCACACTGACCGGGGGTACTGAGTCACACTGACCAGGGGGTTACTGAGCCACACTTACCGGGGGTACTGAGTCACTCTGACTGGGGGTACTGAGCCACACTGACAGGTGGTATGGAGTCACACTGACCGGGGGTACTGAGTCACATTGTCCAGGGGTACTGAGTCACACTGACCAGGGATATGGAGTCACACTGACCAGTGGTACTGAGCCACACTGACATGGAGTACAGTCACACTGACCGGGTGTACGGAGTCACACTGACCACAGGGTACTGAGTCATACTGACCGGGGGTACTGAGTCACACTGACCGGGGGTGGGTACTGAGCCACACTGACCAGGGATATGGAGTCACACTGACCAGTGGTACTGAGCCACACTGACCGGGTGTACGGAGTCACACAGACCGGGGATACTGAGTCACACTGACCGGGGTTACTGAGTCACACTGACCGGGGGGGGTCGTATTGAGCTACACTGACCAGGGGTACTGAGTCACACAGACCAGGGGTACTGAGTCACACAGACCAGGGGTACGGAGTCACACTGCCCGGGTCCTGAGTCACACCGACCGGGGGTAATGAGTCACACTTACCGGGGGTATTGAGTCACACTTACCGGGGGTACAGAGTCACACTGACCGGGGGTACTGAGTCACACTGACCGGGGGTACAGAGTCACACTGACCGGGGATACTGAGTCACACTGACCGGGGGTACTGAGACACACTGACCAGGGGTACTGAGCCAGACTGACATGGGGTACTGAGGCACACTGACCAGGTACTGAGTCACACTGACCAGGTACTGAGTCATACTGACCGGGGGGTCCTGAGTCACACTGACCGGGGGTATTGAGTGAACCTGATCGGGGGTACTGAGTTACACTGACCGGGGAGGTACTGAGTCACACTGACCGGCTGTACTGAGTCACACTGACCCGGGGTACTGAGTCACACTGACCAGGGGTACGGAGTGACACTGACCAGGGATGCTGAGTCACACTGACCAGGGATGCTGAGTCACACTGACCCGCGGTACGGAGTCACACTGACCAGAGGTACTGAGTCACACTGACCAGGGGTACGGAGTAACATTGACCGGGGGTACTGAGTCACACTGACCGGGGAACTGAGTCACACTGACCGGGGATACTGAGTCACACTGACCAGGGATATGGAGTCACACTGACCGGGGGTACTGAGTCACACAGAGCGGGGGTACTGAGTCACACAGACCGGGAGTACTGAGCCAGACTGAACAGGGGTACTGAGTCACACTGACCGGGGGTATTGAGTCACCCTGACCGGGGGTATTGAATCACACAGACCGGGAGTACTGAGCCAGACTGAACAGGGGTACTGAGTCACACTGACCGGGGGTACTGGGTCACACTGACCAGGGGTACTGAGTCACACTGACCAGGGCGGGTACAGAGCCATACTGACCGGGGGTACTGAGTCACACTGACTGGGGCACTGAGCCACACTGACCGGGGGTACTGAGTCACACTGACTGGGGCACTGAGCCACACTGACCGGGTGTACTGAGTCACACTGAGAGGGGGTATTGAATCACACTGACTAGGGTTCTGAGTCACACTGACCAGGTACTGATTCACACTGACCGGCTACAGAGTCACACTGACCGTCGGAAATGAGTCACACTGACCAGGGGTACTGAGTCACACTGACCGGCGGGGTACTGAGCCATACTGACCGGGGGTACTGAGCCAAACTGACCGGGGGTACTGGTTCACACTGACCAGGGGTACTGAGTCACACTGACAGGTGGTATTGAGTCACACTGACCAGGGATACGGAGACACACTGACCAGCGGTACTGAGCCACACTGACCAGGGGTACTGAGTCACACTGACCAGGGGTTCAGAGTGACATTGACCGGGGCTACTGAGTCACACTGACCGGGGGTACGGAGCTGCAATGACCGGGGGTACTGAGTCACACTGACCGGGGATACTGAGTCACACTGACCAGGGATACGGAGTCACACTGACCAGTGGTACTGAGCCACACTGACATGGGGTACAGTCACACTAACCAGGTGTACGGAGTCACACTGACCGCGGGGTACTGAGCCACACTGACCAGTGCTACTGAGTCACACTGACCGGGGGTGGGTACTGAGCCACACTGACCAGGGATACGGAGTCACACTGACCAGTGGTACTGAACCACACTGACATGGGGTACAGTCACACTGACCGGGTGTACGGAGTCACACTGACCGCGGGGTACTGAGCCACACTGAACAGTGCTACTGAGTCACACTGACCGGGGGTGGGTACTAAGCAACACTGACCAGGGATACGGAGTCACACTGACCAGTGGTACTGAGCCACACTGACATGGGGTGGAGTCACACTGACCGGGTGTACGGAGTCACACAGACCGGAGGGGTGGTACTGAGCCACACTGACCGGGGGTACTGAGTCACACTGACCAGGGGTACTGAGTCACACTGACCAGGGGTACTGAGTCACACTGACCAGGGGTATTGAGTCACACTGACTGGGGGTATTGAGTCACACTGACCAGGGGTACTGAGTCACACTGACCGGGGGTACTGAGTCATACTGACCTGGGGGCTGGTCCTGACCCACACTGACTGGAGGTACTGAGTCACACTCACCGGGGGTACAGAGTGACACTGACCGGGTGTAATGAGTCACACTGACCAGGGGTACTGAGTCACACAGACCAGGGGTAGAGAGCCACACTGACCGGGGGTACTGAGTAACACTGACCGGGGTTACGGAGCCACAATGACCGGAGGTACTGAGTCAAACTGACCGGGGTACGGAGTCACACTGACCAGGGGTAGAGAGCCACACTGACCGGGTGTAATGAGTCAGAATGACCAGGATACGGAGCCACACTGACCGGGGCTACTGAGTCACACTGACCGGGGGTACTGAGTCACACTGACCAGGGGTAGAGAGCCACACTGACCGGGTGTAATGAGTCACACTGACCAGGGCTATGGAGCCACAGTGACCGGGGCTACTGAGTCACACTGACCAGGGGTACTGAGTCACACTGACCAGGGGGTACTGTAAGGGTCACAAGGATCCCAAGGACACAGCAGGGTCCCAGGAAGCTGCGGATCGCCCGAGCTAAGAAGGGGGCATTTCCCCAGAAACCTGTTTAAACTGTGTGATTTTGAAATGTGTGTGCGTGGTAATTTCTAGTTTAAGCTGAGGGGAAGGTGGGGGTCTCCCAGTTGGGGAGAGGCCATAGGAGAACCTCTACCCAGAGTTGGAAGGTGTCCCCGGACCCCGGAAAGGAGGAATTTTTGGATCCCATGAAAAACATTTTCTTTAAAAAGGCAACACATAATTCTCAACCGACAGAACATTCCAGAAGGAAGGGTGAACTGGGGGCCATTAGCATCTAAAGGCCCTAGTCACCCCAACCCAAAACACCAGATGCAACACCTCTACAGGGCAAGAGCTCAACCCAAAACAAACCTCACAAAGAGGGAACAGACTGGTCAGAGCCAGGAGCTTCCAAAGCCAAACAAGACAAAGGAAAAGGATTAACGGACAATCTAGTCTACACTTCGCACCTACTCACACTTTGAGCACCGGACCGGACACAAGGGGACAGCCATCACCGGACCATTATTGGTATCTAAAGACAAAGGACTCTCAAGCCCAGATACAGTATAACTGGGGTGAGAATCTCACAGACAGCATGTGCGTGTGGAGGCAGAGTCGAAGGAACGCCCGACGAGAAGGAAGGAAGAAGAAGCCCGCGGACCACGGAGGCATCGGAACCAGAGACCGGAGAGCGAGGGGGGAGAGGAGCGCGCTGTTCCGGACCGAAAGCGTTTTCAAAACCGTACGAAAGGGGACTGTGAGTATGAGCTTTCCTCAATGAGGATCACCCCACTTAGTGATAGGAGGATGGGAGGCTGGTGGTAATAGGAATAGGGTTTAAGGTCATTTTAGTTCGGTTTCACCCTATGTTTTCCCTTCCCAGAACGATTGGTTAAGTTTAAAGTTCTATGTTTAAGGTGCTGTTTTAAGAACTTGTTCAGGTTTAAAGACATCAAGGAACTTTCAGTGGGAAGTGCTGTGTGGAGTTCGGTACTGAGATTATTGCCTTGCTTGTGTTTCACGTGTCCAAATAAAGTGAGTTGTATCTTTTATCCGGTGTCTGCTTCTGGTTACTGCAATTTGAATCTGTCACAAATGTCCAAGCTGTAATTCGCGTTGTAGAACAGTAGTGGGGGAAGTGGGATTCAAAACCTCACGCCAGTAATTTGGGGGATGAGCTGCAATTGGGAATGAGCAGTTAGATTAAGTGGGACAGGCTGAAACTCTGCCTGGGGTTGTATCTGGTATAAACAACCAAGAAGCACTTACTCAGAGAAATTCTCTGAGGACTGTGATTTGCTATAAACAGTCAAAAGCCCCAAACTCCTCAGGGACTGTACATCAGCCTGAGGTACCCAGGACTACCTCGATGTAAGATAACCCCCCTTACAGTACTGAGTCACACTGACGAGGGGTACGGAGCCACACTGACCGGGGGGTACTGAGTCACACTCACCTGGGGTACTGAGCCACACTGACATGGGTACTGAGCCACACTGACCATGGGTGTTCAGTCACACTGACCGGAGATACTGAGTCACACTGACCGGGGATACTGAGACAAACTGACCAGGGGTACTGAGTCACACTGACCAGGTACTGAGTCACACTGACCAGGTACTGAGTCACACTGACCGGGGGTATTGAGTCACACTGACCGGGGGTACTGAGTCACACTGACTGGGGGTACTGAGCCACACTGACCGGGGGTACTGAGTCACACTGACCGTGGGTACTGAGCCACACTGACCGGGGGTACTGGGTCACACTGACCAGAGGGACGGAGTCACACCGAGCGGGGGTACTGAGTCACACTGACCGCGGGTACTGAGTCACACTGACCGCGGGTACTGAGTCACAATGACCGGAGGTACTGAGTCACACTGACCAGGGGTACTGAGTCACAATGACCAGGGGTACTGAGTCACACTGACCAAGGGTACTGAGCCACACTGGCAGGGGATACTGAGTCACACTGACCGGGGGTACTGAGTCACAATGACCGCGGGTACTGAGTCACAATGACCGGGGGTACTGAGTCACAATGACCGGGGGGTACTGAGTCACACTGACCGGGGGTTCTGAGTCACAATGACCGCGGGTACTGAGTCACACTGATCAGGGGTACTGAGTCACACTGATCAGGGGTACTGAGTCACACTGACCGAGGGTACTGAGCCACACTGACCGGGGGTATTGAGTCACAATGACCGGGGGTACTGAGTCACACTGACCGAGGGTACTGAGCCACACTGGCAGGGGATACTGAGTCACAATGACCGCAGGTACTGAGTCACAATGACCGGGGGTACTGAGTCACAATGACCGGGGGTACTGAGTCACACTGATCAGGGGTACTGAGTCACAATGACCAGGGGTACTGAGTCACACTGACCGAGGGTACTGAGCCACACTGGCAGGGGATACTGAGTCACAATGACCAGGGGTACTGAGTCACAATGACCGGGGGTACTGAGTCACAATGACCGGGGGTACTGAGTCACACTGACCAGGGGGACGGAGTCACACCGACCGGGGGTACTGAGTCACACTGACCAGGGGGACGGAGTCACACCGACTGGGGGTACTGAGTCACACTGATCAGGGGTACCGAGTCACAATGACCGGGGGTACTGAGTCACACTGACCGAGGGTACTGAGCCACACTGGCAGGGGATACTGAGTCACAATGACCGCAGGTACTGAGTCACAATGACCGGGGGTACTGAGTCACAATGACCGGGGGTACTGAGTCACACTGATCAGGGGTACTGAGTCACAATGACCAGGGGTACTGAGTCACACTGACCGAGGGTACTGAGCCACACTGGCAGGGGATACTGAGTCACAATGACCAGGGGTACTGAGTCACAATGACCGGGGGTACTGAGTCACAATGACCGGGGGTACTGAGTCACACTGACCAGGGGGACGGAGTCACACCGACCGGGGGTACTGAGTCACACTGACCAGGGGGACGGAGTCACACCGACTGGGGGTACTGAGTCACACTGATCAGGGGTACCGAGTCACAATGACCAGGGATACTGAGTCACAATGACCGGGAGTACTGAGTCACACTGACCAGGGGGACGGAGTCACACTAACTAGGGCTACTGAGTCACGCTGACAGGGTGCACTGAATCACACTGATAGGGGGTACTGAGTCATAATGACCAGGGGGACGGAGTCACACTACTGGGGCTACTGAGACACACTGACCGGTGGTACTGAGTGACCCTGACCGGGGGTAGTGAGTCACAATGACCGGGAGTACTGAGTTACACTGACCAGGGGGACGGAGTCACACTGACGGAGGTACTGAGTCTAACGTAATAAAACTCACTACGCACTTGGTTTGAACATAAAGCAAGGCTTTAATCAACTTGTTTTAGAACATGGAGGTCTAGTTGTATTTCACTAGTTCCTTGTCTTACAAAATGTCCCTGTCAAGCTGGGGCTGACGCCCGAGTATTTATACTCCTTAGATGGCGCCACCAGCTGGCCGTCCAGCGTTATTTCACGAGTAGTTTCTTGATGAATGATGAGATTTATAACATTCTTCCTGCCTAAAAGATTTGGAAGTCCGACAACTTCCTCTTAGCGGATCAGGCGGACCACCAATAGCCGCAGTCTTTTAGATTTTTGTTTATGGCCAGAAGGCACGTCTCCCCGGACCGTGTGTTGGTCCCTGGGCCGCTTGATCCGTACCGGTGGATCGACAGGGCCCGTGTTCTGCCTTATAATTGCAGGAGTTTCGTTTTGTTGCCGCCAGTAGGTGGCAGTAAATGGAAATGGCCAGTAGGGTCACTCAACAGGAAGTAGTATAGTGATAGCAAACAAAGAGGTCACATCAGCATGGAGCGTGCTGCAAGTTAATCCGCTGCAATCTTACATTGTTACGCCTTCGAAAGCATTGCCTGTGAGTTGAATGGTTTCATTACATATTCATGTTTAGATATTAGTTATATCTCATGTATGTAACAAGGTGCATTTCTTTCTTTTTTCTTTCTCAGTTTTACTCCAACCCAATGCAACTGATTTGTATTGTTTCATTGACCTCATGCAAGTGTGGCATTATTAAACACCGGAGCTTGGATGCTACATCCTGAATCCCATGTCGTTATTGAAAGGAGTTTGGCTGGCTGTCTAACTGCGTACAGACACATACACGTAGGGAGGACAGTACAGCCCGTGTTGCTCTGATCGACCCGAGGGAGGCTGGGGAGATCGTGACTCCGGGTGCGGGTCCCCACAGGTGCAGAACTGGCTTCACAGAATCACAGAAACCCCACAGTGCAGATAGAGGCCATTTCGGCCCATCGAGCCTGCACCGACACATATCCCACCCGATCCCCGTAACCCCTACACCAACACATATCCCACCCTATCCCCGTAACCCCACGTATTTAATCCCCCTAACACTAAAGGTCAATTTTATCATAGCCAATCAACCTAACCCGCACATTTTTGGACTGTGGGAGGAAACCAGAGCACCTGGAGGAAACCCACGCAAACACGGGGAGAATGTGCAAACTCCACACAGCCTGTTGGATAGCCCAGGATTGACCGGCGTCTTGGCCTCGGGTGGCCATCCCATGGGGAGCGTTGGGCTCCCCGAGTGGACCCAGTGGGGCAGCTGCCAGATCTCTCAATGCCCCAGGTAAGGCGTCATCTTCGGGGGAGCGCAGAGTGTCGGCATCATCCCCATGGGTCCCTCTATCGGTTGAGTCCGTGGAACCGACTGGACAGGGAGCCAGGTCCCGGAGCGAAACGGTGGACTCCCAGCCATCAGGGTACCGCACGTGTGCGTGCGTGGGGTTGATGTCCATGAGTTCTACCTCGTCGACAAGAGGATCGGTTTTAGATGATCGGACGAATCTTCGGAGCAGCATGGGGCCGGGAGCTGCCAACCATGACGGTAGAGACGTCCCATGGGTGGAGCGACGCTGGAAGCTGAAGAATCGCTCGTGAGGTGTGACATTGGTAGACGTAGAAAAGAGAAACCTGATGGAATGCAACACATCAGGGAGCATAGTTTCCCACTGCTGGTCTGGTAGGTTGCGTGACCTAAGCGCAAGACGAACAGCGTTCCAAATGATAGCGTTGTATCTCTCAACCTGTCCGTTACCGATGGGATGGTACGGTGTCGTTTTACTTGTGGCGATTCCACGTTGGGAGAGATAACTTTTGAGTTCGCTTGACATGAAGGAGGGACCCCGATCAGAGTGGATGAAATTGGCCATACTGCAAAGGGAAAAGACTTGATCAAGGCATTTGATCACTGTGGAAGTAAGCACATTGGGACAGGGGAAAGCAAAGGGAAAGCATGAATTTTCATCCACCATAGTCAGTAAGTAGGTGTTTCGCGTTAAGGAGGGCAATGGCCCTTTAAAGTCAATGCTGAGTCGCTGCATAGGCTGCATAGCGTGTATGAGTGAGCCATCCGATGGACGGAAGAATTGCGGTTTTAATTCCGCACAAATTCTACAGGAGGAGCACGTTCTTTTCACATCTTCCATAGAAAATGGGAGATTTTTAGATCGCACAAAGTGCAACATACGGGTAACGCCAGGATGGCATAAGTCAGTATGAAGATCCGCCAGAGTTGAAGTTGACATAGAAGAGCAGAATGCCCGCGTGAAGGTATCCGGGGCCACATTCTCTTTGCCGGGTCGATAATGTATGGTGCATCCAAAAGCGGCCAATTCCATCCTCCAGAGTTGTATTTTGTTATTCTTGATCTTAGTGCGTTTCCGGTTATCCAGCATAAAGGCCATGGAGCGCTGATCGGTTATAAGTGTGAAATGGCGACGAGCGAGAAAATGACTCCATTTACGTACCACTTCGATGATGGCCGTAGCCTGCTTCTCAACAGGAGGATAATGGAGCTCGCTACCCTGCAAAGTTCTGGACAGAAATGCAATGGGTCAACCACCTTGATTCAAGGTAGCAGAGATTGCCACATCCGATGCATCGCACTCGACCACGAAAGGAAGATTTTCATCAATGGAATGAAGCGTGGCTTTTTCCAGTTGTTGCTTGAGGAGGCTGAAAGCTGAAATAGCTGTTGTCTCTAATGGAAATGACATTGCGTGAAGCAGGAGCTGGATCTTGTCGGAGAAGTCGGGTATCCATTTCGCATAATAGGCGAACATGCCGAGTGCCCGACAAAGAGAGCCGAGATTTGTAGGGGGAGGGAGCTCCTGAAGCAGACGAAGTCGCTCCGGATCCGGTTTGATGACACCATTGCCCACTCAGTAGCCAAGGATGTTGACTGATGGCACTGATTTCATAGATTTGGACTCATTTAAGGTTAAGTTGCGATGATGGAGAACGTCAAAAAATTTCTGGAGGTTGGCTTCATGCTCCTTCTGGTCATGACCAGCAATGGTGATATTATCCAGATGTGGAAAAGTGTCCGTTAAGTTCTCCTGTTTGACTGGGCTATCCATTGCCCATTGAAAGAGTCCTTTAACGGCTCTTGATGATATGCACTCTTTAAATCAAAAGTTGAAAATACCTTGTAGTTGGCAAGGTTATTGACCATGTCATCGATGAGTGGTAGTGGGTAGGCATCCAGGTCGGTATACTGGTTAATAGTTTGCGAGTAATCGATGCAAAGACGTTTCTTGTGTTGCTTCAGAGGATTTTTAACAATGACGACTTGAGCCCGCCAGGAAGATGAACATGGCTTAATGATACCGTCAGCTAGAAGGTGAGAGATTTCTGTCTCGATAAAGGATCGATCATCTTGGCTGAAAGGTCGTGATTTAGTGACTATGGGCTTACATCGGGGGGGAAAGATTGGCAAACAAGGAGGGCTCGTTGAGCGAAGCCGCCGAAAGCGCACAAAACGGTACTTTGGAAATAGTAAGCTCCGGCTTTGACCCTCCAAACTCGAAAGTGAGTCTTTTGTGTTGTTTCTGGACATCCTGTCCCAGGCGCACATCACTGCATAGGTTCTTGAGCACCCCGAGCCGGGTGGAGAAATAAGTGCGGCCATTGAGAATAAGGTCGACAAGACAAAAGCCGGAAGAATTGGTGGTCAGTGTCGTCAGAGCCATTGCAATTTCCCTGTCCGAGGGGTAAATACGCAGTTTTAACTTACTGACAGCCCACTCACTAATGAAGCTGTCAGAGCTGCATGAGTCGATTAGTGCACTCAAAATGTGTCCATTTACCGAAACCTTCGTGGCTGCATGGGACAGGCTTTGAGGAAAAACAGCTGTGATGGGGGGAGGGGCAGTTTTACCCTTGACAGCTGTAACCTTAGTAGTGGTTGGCAGATAGAAAGCAGAGATTTGGAATAAACGGGTCGTTTTCCGAGTGGCAGGCAGTGACTAGTGGGATACTGCAAGTATCGGTCCTAGGACCCCAGCTGTTCACAATATACATTAATGATCTGGACGAGGGAATTGGATGTAATATCTCCAAATTTGCAGACGACACAAAGCTGGGTGGGAGGGTATGCTGTGAGGAGGATGTCGTGAAACTCCAATACAATTTGGACAGGTTGGGTGATTGGGCAGAAACATGGCAAATGCACTATAATGTGGATAAATGTGAGGTTATCCACTTTGGTGGCAAAAACAGGAAGGCAGATTATTATTTGAATGGCAATAGATTGGGAGAAGGGGAAGTGCAAAGAGACCTGGGTGTTCTTGTGCACCAGTCGCTGAAGGTAAGCATGCAGGTGCAGCAGGCGGTTAAGAAGGCAAATGGTATGTTGGCCTTCGTAGCAAGAGGGTTCGAGTACAGGAACAAGGATGTCTTGCTGCAGTTGTACAGGGCCTTGGTGAGACCACATCTTGAGTATTGTGTGCAGTTTTGGTTGCCTTATCTGAGGAAGGACGTACTTGCCATGGAAGGAGTGCAGCGAAGATTCACCAGGCTGATACCTGGGGTGGCAGGAATGATGTATGAGGAGAGATTGTGTCGATTGGGCTTATACTCACTGGAGTTTAGAAGATTGAGAGGGGATCTCATCGAAACCTATAAAATTCTGTCAGGCCAGGACAGACTAGATGCAGGAAGGATGTTTCTGATGGCTGGGGAGTCCAGAACCAGGGGTCATAGTCTAAGGATAAGGGGTAAGCCATTTAGGACTGAAATGAGGAGGAATTTCTTCACCCAGAGAGTGGTGAACCTGTGGAATTCTCTGCCACAGAGGGCGGTGGAGGCCAGTCATTAAATATATTCAAGAAGGAGTTGGATATATTTCTTAAGGCTAAAGGGATCAAGGGATATGGGGAGAAGGCAGGGACAGGGTACTGAATTTGGATGATCAGCCATGATCTTGTTGAATGGCGGAGCAAGCTCGAAGGGCCGAATGGCCTACTCCTGCTCCTATCTTCTATGTTTCTATGTTATGTTTCTATGTTTGACTGGCATACCTTAGAAAAGTGACCTTTCTTGCTGCAATGATTGCAGGTCACGTTACGAGCAGAACAAAATTTCCTATAATGGAACGCACCTCCACAGAAGAAACACTTCCTTCCAGATTGCCAAGGTGCCGCTAGGGCGGGGTTGTCATCAGTGTAGGTTTCTAGGGTAGGGTTGTCATCAGCCGGGTTGGAGTCGCCATCCGTGAGGGCGTCCGCCCGAGGCCTATCGAAAGAGTCATTAAAAGTGATAGCAGCAGCCCGTGCACGTGGTGAAAGATAGGTATCTGCATTCCTCTTTGCTAAGTCCAGAGAACATGCCTGGTCATAGGCAGCCTGTAACTTGAGGGTTTTATTCTCCAACAGATGCTGATGTATGAAGGGAGACGCAATCCCATTAATAAAGGAATCACGAATTAACTCCTCCTGGTACTGCTCAGCTGTAACAGCTTTAAGATTACAATCCTTGCTGAGCCTGCGAAGTTTCTGAAGGAATTCATCAAGTGATTCCCCGGGTTGTTGTCAAGTTGTGGCCAGTAGATGCCGAGCAAAAATTTAATTTGGGGACTTGACATATAGCTACTGTAGTATTTGGATAGCGGCATTATAGTCTACACAGTCTTCGATATAATCAAACACATGAGGGGATACATAATTAGCAAGCATTCGTAACTTGTTAGGAACAGTCTCACCACACTCCTCAAGGAAGTTGCTAAAGGTACGATACCCGTGTTTCCATACCTTAGCGGCTGTAAGTAAATTCGGGTCCAGGTCGAGACGGGCGGGTCTGAGTAGTTTCTCCATGATGGATCGATTACATGCCTGAGTTCCCTTCTACGGTTCGAGTCGTAGCTGGCTGTTCCCGAATCACCCAAAGCGTGGAGTCGATATCAAGTTGATTAAATTGATGTAATAAAACTCACTCCGCACTTGGTTTGAGCATAAAGCAAGGCTTCAATCAACTTCTTTCAGAACATGGAGGTCTAGTTGTACTTCACTAGTTCCTTGTCTTACAAAATGTCCCTGGAAGCTGGGGCCGACGCCAGAGTATTTATACTCCTTGGACGGCGCCACCAGCTAGCCGTCCAGCGTCATTTCACGACTAGCTTCTTGATGAATGATCAGATTTATAACAGAGTCACACTAACCAGGGGTACTGAGTCACACTGACCGGGGGTACAGAGTCAAAATGACCAGGGGAACTGAGCCACACTGACCGGGGGTACAGAGTCAAAATGACCAAGGGAACTGAGCCACACTGACCGGGGGTACTGAGTCACACTGATCAGGAATACGGAGTCACACTGACCAGTGGTACTGAGTCACACTGACCAGGGGTACTGAGTCACACTGACCAGGGGTACTGAGTCACACTGACAGGGGGTACTGAGTCACACTGACCAGGGGTCCTGAGTCACACTGACCAGGGGTACTGAGTCACACTGACCGGGGGTACAGAGTCAAAATGACCAGGGGAACTGAGCCACACTGACCGGGGGTACTGAGTCACACTGATCAGGAATACGGAGTCACACTGACCAGTGGTACTGAGTCACACTGACCGGGTGCACTGAGTCACACTGACCAGGGGTCCTGAGTCAGACTGACCAGGGGTACTGAGTAACACTGACCGGGGGTACTGAGTCACACTGACCAGGGGTACTGAGCCACACTGACGGCTGGTACTGAGTGACACTGACCAGGGGAACAGAGCCACACTGACCGGGGGTACTGAGTCACACTGACCAGGAATACGGATTCACACTGACCAGTGGTACTGAGCCACACTGACATGGGGTACTGAGTCACACTGACCATGGGAAAAGAGTCACACTGACCGGGGGAACTGAGTCACACTGACCGGGGGAACTGAGTCACACTGATCTGGGGTACTGAGCCACACTGACCGCGGGTACTGGGTCACAGTGACCAGGGGTACTGAGTCACAGTGACCAGGGGTACTGAGTCACACTGACAGGGGGTACTGAGTCACACTGACGAGGGGGTACTGAGTCACACTGACCGGGGGTACTGAGTCAAACTGACCAGGAATACGGATTCACACTGGCCAGTGGTACTGAGCCACACTGACATGGGGTACTGAGTGACACTGACCGGGGGTACTGAGTCACGCTGGCCAGGGGCTACTGAGTAACACTGACCGGGGTACTGAGTCACACTGACCGGGGGTACTGAGTCACACTGAGCAGGGGGTACTGAGTAACACTGACTGGGGGTACTGAGTCACACTGACTGGGGGGTACTGAGTCACACTGACCAGGGGTTACTAAGTCACACTGACCTGGGGTACTGAGTCATACTGACAGCAGGTACTGAGTCACACTGACCAGGGGTTACTAAGTCACACTGACCTGGGGTACTGAGTCACACTGACAGGGGGTACTGAGTCATATTAACCGGGGGTAAAGAGTCACACTGACCGGGGGAACTGAGCCACACTGACAGGGGATAGAGAGTCACATTGACCTGTGGTACTGAGTCACACTGACCTGGGGTACTAAGTCATACTGACCAGGGGTACTGAGTCACACTGACCAGGCGTACAGAGTCATCATTAACCAGGGATATTGAGTCACAGTGACCTGGGGGTACTGAGTCACACTGACTAGGGGGACTGAGCCACACTGACCAGGTACTGAGTTACACTGACCAGGGGTACTGAGCTACACTGACCAGCGGTACTGAGACACACTGACCGGGATACGGAGTCACGCTGACCGGGGGTACTGAGTCACACTGACCTGGGGTACTGAGTCACACTGACCGGGGTACTGGGTCACACTGACAGGGGGTACTGAGTCACACTGATCAGGGGTACTGAGTCACACTGACCAGGGGTACTGAGTCACGCTGACCGGGGGTACGGAGTCACACTGACCTGGGGTACTGAGTCACACTGACCAGCGGTACTGAGTCACACTGACCGGTGGTATTGAGCCACACCGACCGCGGGTACTGAGTGACACTGACAAGGGATATTGAATCACAATGACCAGGGGAACTGAGCCACACTGACCGGGGGTACTAGGTCACACTGACCAGGAATACGGATTCACACTGACCAGTGGTACTGAGCCACACTGACATGCGGTACTGAGTCACACTGACTGGCGGTACTGAGTGACAATGACCTGGGGTACTGAGCCACATAGACCGGGGGTACTGGGTCACAGTGACCAGGGGTACTGAGTCAAAGTGACAGGGGGTACTGAGTCACACTGACCAGGGGTTACTAAGTCACACTGACCTGGGGTACTAAGTCACACTGACAGTGGGTACTGAGTCACACTGACCACGGGCAATGAGTCACACTGACCAGGGGTTACTAAGTCACACTGACCACGGGTAATGAGTCACACTGTACATGGGGTAATGAGTCACACTGACTGGGGGTACTGAGTCACACTGACCAGGGGTACTGAGTCACACTGACCAGGGGTACTGAGTCACACTGACCAGGGGTACTGAGTCACACTGACCAGGGGTACAGAGTCATCATTAATCAGGGGTACTGAGTCACACTGACCAGGGGTACTGAGTCACACTGACTAGGGTACGGAGTCACACTGACCAGGGGTACTGAGTCACACTGACCAGCGGTACTGAGTCACACTGACTAGGGTACGGAGTCACACTGACAGGGGGTACTGAGTCACACTGACCGGGGGTACTGAGCCAGACTGACCGGGGGTACTGAGTCACACTGACCAGGGGTACTGAGTCACACTGACCTGGGGCACTGCCTCACATTGGCTGGGATACTGAGTCACACCGACCGGGGTTACTGAGTCACACTGACCAGGGTACGGAGTCACACTGACCAGGGGTACTGAGTCACACTGACCGGGGGTACTGAGTCACACAGACTCGGGGTACAGAGTCACACTGACCGGGGGAACTGAGTCACACTGACTGGGGGTAATGAGTCACACTGACCGGGGGTACTGAATCACACAGACCTGGGGAACTGAGCCACACTGACATGGGGTACTGAGTCACATTGATCTGTGGTACTGAGTCACACTGACCTGGGGTACTGAGTCAAACTGACCAGGGGTACTGAGTCACACTGACCACCAGTACTGAGTCACACTGACCAGGGTTACTGAGTCACACTGACCAAGGTTACTGAGTCACACTGACCAAGGGTACTGAGTCACACAGACCAGGGGCACTGAGTCACAGTGACCGGGGGTACTGAGTCACACTGACCAGGGGTACTGAGTCACACTGACCGGGGGTACTGAGCCAGACTGACCGGGGGTACCTAGTCACACTGACCAGTGGTACTGAGTCACACTGACCAGCGGTACTGAGTCACACTGACCGGGGTACTGAGCCACACTGACATGGGGTACTGAGTCACACTGACCGGGGGTACTGAGTCACACTGACCAGGTGTACTGAGACACACTGAGCTGGGATACTGAGCCACACTGACATGGGGTACAGAGCCACAATGACCGGGGTACAGAGTCACAATGACCAGGGGTACTGAGTCACACTGACCGGAGGTACAGAGCCACACTGACATGGGGCACTGAGTCACACTGACTGGGGGTACTGAGCCACACTGACCGGGGGTACTGAGTCACACTGACCAGGGGTACTGAGTCACACTGACCAAGGGTGCTGAGTCTCACAGACCGGGTGTACTGAGTCACATTGACCGGGGGTACGGAGTCACACTGACCGGCTGTACAGAGTCACACTTACCGGGGGTACTGAGCCAGACTGACATGGGGTAATGAGTCACACTGACCAGGGATACTGAGCCACACTGACCGGGGGTACTGAGTCACACTGACCGGCTGTACTGAGTCACACTGACGAGGGGTACTGAGTCACACTTACATGGGGTACTGAGTCACACTGACCGGGGGTACTGAGCCAGACTGACCGGGGGTACTGAGTCACACTGACCAGGAGTACTGAGTCACACTGACCAGGGGTACTGAGTCACGCTGACCAGCAGTACTGAGCCACACTGACATGGGGTACTGAGTCACACTGACCGGGAGTACTGAGTCACACTGACCGGGGGTACTGAGCCACACTGACATGGGGTAATGAGTCACAGTGACCGGGGGTACTGAGTCACACTGACCGGGGGTACTGAGCCACACTGACCGGGGGTACTGAGTCACATTGACCAGGGGTACTGAGTCACACTGACCAAGGGTGCTGAGTCACACTGACAAAGGGTGCTGAGTCACACTGATCAGGGGTACTGAGTCACACAGACCAAGGGTACTGAGTCATACTGACCAGGGGTACTGAGTCACACTGGCCAAGGGTACTGAGTCACACTGACCGGCTGTACTGAGTCACACTGACCGGGGGTATTGAGCCAGGCTGACATGAGTTATGAGTCACACTGACCGGGGGTACTGAGTCATACTGACCGGGGGTATTGAGTCACACTGACCGGGGGTACTGAGTCACACTGACCTGGGGTACTGAGTCACACTGACCACCGGTTCTGAGTCACACTGACAGTGGGTACTGAGTCACAATGACCGGGGGTACTGAGCCACACTGACATGGGGTACTGAGTCACGCTGGCCGGGGGTACTGCCTCACATTGGCCGGGGTACTGAGTCACACCGACCGGGGGTACTGAGTCACACTGATCTGGGGTACTGAGTCACACTGACATGGGGTACTGAGTCACCAATGACCTGGGGAACTGAGCCACACAGACCAGGGGGACTGAGACAGACTGACCAGATACTGAGTCACAATGACCAGGGGTACTGAGCCACACTGACCGGGGGTACTGAGTCACACAAGACCGGGGGTACTGAGTCACATTGACCGGGGGTACGGAGTCACACTGACCGGGGGTACGGAGTCACACTGACCGGGGGTACTGAGTCACACTGACGGGGGGAACTGAGCCAGACTGACATGGGGTAATGAGTCACACTGACCGGGGTACGGAGTCACACTGACCAGGGGTACTGAGACACACTGACATGGGGTACTGAGTCACACTGACTGGGGTACTGGGTCACACTGACCGGTGGTACAGAGCCACACTGACATGGGGTACTGAGTCACACTGACCGGGGGTACTGAGCCACACTGACCGGGGGTACTGAGTCACATTGACCAGGGGTACTGAGTCACACTGACCAGGGGTACTGAGTCACACTGGCCAAGGGTACTGAGTCACACTGACCGGCTGTACTGAGTCACACTGACCGGGGGTACTGAGCCAGACTGACATGAGGTAATGAGTCACACTGACCGGGGGTACTGAGTCACACTGACCGGGGGTATTGAGTCACACTGACCGGCTGTACTGAGTCACACTGACCAGTGGTACTGAGTCACACTGACCAGGGGTACTGAGTCACACTGACCGGGGGTACTGAGTCACACTGACCAGGGGTACTGAGTCACACTGACCAGGGGTACTGAGTCACACTGACCTGGGGTACTGAGTCACACTGACATGGGGTAATGAGTCACACTGACCAGGGGTACTGAGCCAGACTGACCGGGGGTACTGAGTCACACTGACCAGCGGTACTGAGTCACACTGACTAGGGTACGGAGTCACACTAACAGGGGGTACTGAGTCACACTGACCGGGGGTACTGAGTCACACTGACCAGGGGTACAGAGTCATCATTAACCAGGGGTACTGAGTCACACTGACCAGCGGTACTGAGTCACACTGACTAGGGTACGGAGTCACACTAACAGGGGGTACTGAGTCACACTGACCGGGGGTACTGAGCCAGACTGACCGGGGGTACTGAGTCACACTGACCAGGGGTACTGAGTCACACTGACCTGGGGTACTGCCTCACATTGGCCGGGGTACTGAGTCACACCGACCGGAGTTACGGAGTCATAATGACCAGGGGTACAGAGTCACAGTGACCGGGGGTACTGAGTCACACTGACCAGCGGTACGGAGTCACACTGACCAGGGTACGTAGTCACACTGCCCAGAGGTACTGAGTCACACTGACCGGGGGTACTGAGTCACACAGACTGGGGGTACAGAGTCACACTGACCGGGGGTACTGAGTCACACTGACAGGGGTTAATGAGTCACACTGACCGGGGGTACTGAGTCACACTGACCAGGGTTAATAAATCAGACTGAGCAGGGGTACTGAGTCACACTGACCGGGGGTACTGAGTCACACTGACCGGGGGTATTGAGTCACACTGACCGGGGGTACTGAGCCAGACTGACCGGGGGTACTGAGTCACACTGACCAGGAGTACTGAGTCACACTGACCAGGGGTACTGAGTCACGCTGACCAGCAGTACTGAGCCACACTGACATGGGGTACTGAGTCACACTGACCGGGAGTACTGAGTCACACTGACCGGGGGTACTGAGCCACACTGACATGGGGTAATGAGTCACAGTGACCGGGGGTACTGAGTCACACTGACCGGGGGTACTGAGCCACACTGACCGGGGGTACTGAGTCACATTGACCAGGGGTACTGAGTCACACTGACCAAGGGTGCTGAGTCACACTGACAAAGGGTGCTGAGTCACACTGATCAGGGGTACTGAGTCACACAGACCAAGGGTACTGAGTCATACTGACCAGGGGTACTGAGTCACACTGGCCAAGGGTACTGAGTCACACTGACCGGCTGTACTGAGTCACACTGACCGGGGGTATTGAGCCAGGCTGACATGAGTTATGAGTCACACTGACCGGGGGTACTGAGTCATACTGACCGGGGGTATTGAGTCACACTGACCGGGGGTACTGAGTCACACTGACCTGGGGTACTGAGTCACACTGACCACCGGTTCTGAGTCACACTGACAGTGGGTACTGAGTCACAATGACCGGGGGTACTGAGCCACACTGACATGGGGTACTGAGTCACGCTGGCCGGGGGTACTGCCTCACATTGGCCGGGGTACTGAGTCACACCGACCGGGGGTACTGAGTCACACTGATCTGGGGTACTGAGTCACACTGACATGGGGTACTGAGTCACCAATGACCTGGGGAACTGAGCCACACAGACCAGGGGGACTGAGACAGACTGACCAGATACTGAGTCACAATGACCAGGGGTACTGAGCCACACTGACCGGGGGTACTGAGTCACACAAGACCGGGGGTACTGAGTCACATTGACCGGGGGTACGGAGTCACACTGACCGGGGGTACGGAGTCACACTGACCGGGGGTACTGAGTCACACTGACGGGGGGAACTGAGCCAGACTGACATGGGGTAATGAGTCACACTGACCGGGGTACGGAGTCACACTGACCAGGGGTACTGAGACACACTGACATGGGGTACTGAGTCACACTGACTGGGGTACTGGGTCACACTGACCGGTGGTACAGAGCCACACTGACATGGGGTACTGAGTCACACTGACCGGGGGTACTGAGCCACACTGACCGGGGGTACTGAGTCACATTGACCAGGGGTACTGAGTCACACTGACCAGGGGTACTGAGTCACACTGGCCAAGGGTACTGAGTCACACTGACCGGCTGTACTGAGTCACACTGACCGGGGGTACTGAGCCAGACTGACATGAGGTAATGAGTCACACTGACCGGGGGTACTGAGTCACACTGACCGGGGGTATTGAGTCACACTGACCGGCTGTACTGAGTCACACTGACCAGTGGTACTGAGTCACACTGACCAGGGGTACTGAGTCACACTGACCGGGGGTACTGAGTCACACTGACCAGGGGTACTGAGTCACACTGACCAGGGGTACTGAGTCACACTGACCTGGGGTACTGAGTCACACTGACATGGGGTAATGAGTCACACTGACCAGGGGTACTGAGCCAGACTGACCGGGGGTACTGAGTCACACTGACCAGCGGTACTGAGTCACACTGACTAGGGTACGGAGTCACACTAACAGGGGGTACTGAGTCACACTGACCGGGGGTACTGAGTCACACTGACCAGGGGTACAGAGTCATCATTAACCAGGGGTACTGAGTCACACTGACCAGCGGTACTGAGTCACACTGACTAGGGTACGGAGTCACACTAACAGGGGGTACTGAGTCACACTGACCGGGGGTACTGAGCCAGACTGACCGGGGGTACTGAGTCACACTGACCAGGGGTACTGAGTCACACTGACCTGGGGTACTGCCTCACATTGGCCGGGGTACTGAGTCACACCGACCGGAGTTACGGAGTCATAATGACCAGGGGTACAGAGTCACAGTGACCGGGGGTACTGAGTCACACTGACCAGCGGTACGGAGTCACACTGACCAGGGTACGTAGTCACACTGCCCAGAGGTACTGAGTCACACTGACCGGGGGTACTGAGTCACACAGACTGGGGGTACAGAGTCACACTGACCGGGGGTACTGAGTCACACTGACAGGGGTTAATGAGTCACACTGACCGGGGGTACTGAGTCACACTGACCAGGGTTAATAAATCAGACTGAGCAGGGGTACTGAGTCACACTGACCGGGGGTACTGAGTCACACTGACCGGGGGTATTGAGTCACACTGACCGGGGGTACTGAGTCACACTGACCACGGGTAATGAGTCACACTGGCCAGGGGTACTGAGTCACACTGACCGGGGTACGGAGTCATCATTAAGCAGGGGTACTGAGTCACACTGACCAGGGGTTACTAAGTCACACTGACCTGGGGTACTAAGTCACACTGACAGGGGCTAGTGAGTCACACTGACCACGGGCAATGAGTCACACTGACCAGGGGTACTGTGTCACACTGACCGGGGGTACTGAGTCACACTGACCGGGGGTATTGAGTCACACTGACCGGGGGTACTGAGTCACACTGACCACGGGTAATGAGTCACACTGACAGGGGGTACTGAGTCACACTGACAGGGGTACGGACTCATCATTAACCAGGGGTACTGAGTCACACTGACCAGGGGGACCGAGCCAGACTGACATGGGACACAGAGCCACACTGACCAGGGGTACTGAGTCACACTGACCTGGGGTACGGAGTCATCATTAACCAGGGGTACTGAGTCACACTGACCAGGGGGACTGAGTCACACTGACCTGGGGAACTGAGTCACACTGACATGGGGTACTGAGTCACATTGATCTGTGGCACTGAGTCACACTGACCTGAGGTACTGAGTCATACAGACCAGGGGTACTGAGACACACTGACCGGGATACGGAGTCACACTGACCGGGGGCACTGAGTCACACTCACCTGGGGTACTGAGTCACACTGACCAGGGGTACTGAGTCACACTGACCGGGGGTACGGAGTCACACTGACCGGCGGTACTGAGTCACACTGACCAGGGGTACGGAGTCACATTGACCAGAGGTAGTGAGTCACACTGACCTGGGGTACGGAGTCACACTGACCGGGGGTCCTGAGTCACACTGACCAGGGGTACGGAGTCACATTGACCAGAGGTAGTGAGTCACACTGACCAGGGGTACTGAGTCACACTGACCGGAGGTACTGAGTCACACTGACCGGGGGTACGGAGTCACACTGACCGGCGGTACTGAGTCACACTGACCAGGGGTACGGAGTCACATTGACCAGAGGTAGTGAGTCACACTGACCTGGGGTACGGAGTCACACTGACCGGGGGTCCTGAGTCACACTGACCAGGGGTACGGAGTCACATTGACCAGAGGTAGTGAGTCACACTGACCAGGGGTACTGAGTCACACTGACCGGAGGTACTGAGTCACACTGACCTGGGGTACGGAGTCACACTGACCGGGGGTCCTGAGTCACACTGACCAGGGGTACGGAGTCACATTGACCAGAGGTAGTGAGTCACACTGACCAGGGGTACTGAGTCACACTGACCGGTGGTACCGAGTCACACTGACCGGGGGTACGGAGTCACACTGACCAGGGGTACTGAGTCACACTGACCGCCGGTACTGACTCACACTGACCAGGGCTAGTGAGTCACACTGACCAGGGGCACTGAGTCACACTGACCAGGGATACTGAGTCACACTGACCAGGGGTACTGAGTAACACTGAGAGGGGTACTGAGTCACACTGACCGGGAGTACTGAGTCACACTGACCAGAGGTACTGAGTCACACTGACCGGGGGTACGGAGTCACACTGACCAGAGGTACTGAGTCACACTGACCGGGGGTACGGAGTCACACTGACCAGGGGTACTGAGTCACACTGACCAGGGGTACTGAGTCACACTGACCCGGGGTACGGAGTCACACTGACCGGCGGTACCGAGTCACACTGACCAGGGGTACGGAGGCACACCGACCAGGGGTACTGAGTCACAGTGACCAGGGGTACTGAGTCAGACAGACCGGGGGTATTGAGTCACACTGACCAGGGGGATTGAGTCACACTGACCGGGGGTACTGAGTCACACCGACTGGGGTCACGGAGTCACACTGACCGGCGGTACCGAGTCACACTGACCAGGGGTACGGAGGCACACCGACCAGGGGTACTGAGTCACAGTGACCAGGGGTACTGAGTCAGACAGACCGGGGGTATTGAGTCACACTGACCAGGGCGATTGAGTCACACTGACCGGGGGGACTGAATCACACCGACCAGGGGTACGGAGTCACACTGACCGGCGGTACCGAGTCACACTGACCAGGGGTACGGAGGCACACCGACCAGGGGTACTGAGTAACAGTGACCAGGGGTACTGAGTCAGACAGACCGGGGGTATTGAGTCACACTGACCAGGGGGATTGAGTCACACTGACCGGGGGTACTGAGTCACACTGACAGGGGTACGGAGTCATCATTAACCAGGGGTACTGAGTCACACTGACCAGGGGGACCGAGCCAGACTGACATGGGACACAGAGCCACACTGACCAGGGGCACTGAGTCACACTGACCTGGGGTACGGAGTCATCATTAACCAGGGGTACTGAGTCACACTGACCAGGGGGACTGAGTCACACTGACCTGGGGAACTGAGTCACACTGACATGGGGTACTGAGTCACATTGATCTGTGGCACTGAGTCACACTGACCTGAGGTACTGAGTCATACAGACCAGGGGTACTGAGACACACTGACCGGGATACGGAGTCACACTGACCGGGGGCACTGAGTCACACTCACCTGGGGTACTGAGTCACACTGACCAGGGGTACTGAGTCACACTGACCGGGGGTACGGAGTCACACTGACCGGCGGTACTGAGTCACACTGACCAGGGGTACGGAGTCACATTGACCAGAGGTAGTGAGTCACACTGACCTGGGGTACGGAGTCACACTGACCGGGGGTCCTGAGTCACACTGACCAGGGGTACGGAGTCACATTGACCAGAGGTAGTGAGTCACACTGACCAGGGGTACTGAGTCACACTGACCGGAGGTACTGAGTCACACTGACCTGGGGTACGGAGTCACACTGACCGGGGGTCCTGAGTCACACTGACCAGGGGTACTGAGTCACACTGACCAGGGGTACTGAGCCACACCGACCGGGGGTACTGAGTCACACTGACCAGGGGTAGTGGGTCACAATGACCGGGGGTATTGAGTCACACTGACCAGGGCAATTGAGTCACACCGACCGGGGGTACGGAGTCAAACTGACCAGCGGGACTGAGTCACAGTGACCGGGGGTACTGAGTCACACCGACCGGGGGTACGGAGTCACACTGACCAGCGGTACTGAGTCACACCGACCGGGGGTACGGAGTCGTACTGACCAACAATACGGAGTCACACTGACAAGGGGTACTGGGTCACACTGACCGGGGGTACTGAGTCACACTGACCAGGGGTACTGAGTCACACTGACCGGGGGTACGGAGTCACACTGGCTGGCAGTACTGAGTCACACTGACCAGGGGTACTGATCCACACCGACCAGGCGTACTGAGTCACACTGACCAGGGGTACTGAGTCACACTGACAAGGGGTACTGAGTCAGACTGACCTGGGGTATTGAGTCACACTGACCAGGGGGATTGAGTCACACTGACCAGCGGGACTGAGTCACATTGACTGGGGTACTGAGTCACACTGACCGGGGGTACTGAGTCACACTGACCAGACGTACTGAGTCACACTGGCATGGGGTACTGAGACACACTGACCGGGGGTACTGAGTCACACTGACCAGGGGTATGGAGTCACACTGACCAGGGGTACTGAGTCACATTAACTGGGGGTACTGAGCCAGACTGACATGGGGTACTGAGTCACCCTGACCGGGGGTACTGAGCCACACTGATATGGGGTACTGAGTCACACTGACCTGGGGTACGGAGTCACACTGACCAGGGGTACTGAGTCACACTGACCAGGGGTACAGAGTCATACTGACCGGGGGGGACTGAGTCACACTGACCAGGGGTACTGAGTCACACTGACCGGGGGTACGGAGTCACACTTACCAGCGGGACTGAGTCCCACTGACTGGGGTACTGAGTCACACTGACCGGGGTACTGAGTCACACCGACCGGGGGTACGGAGTCACACCGACCGGATGTACGGAGTCACACTGACTAGCGAGACTGAGTCACACTGACCGGGGGTACTGAGTCACACCGACCGGGAGTACGGAGTCACACTGACCAGCGGGACTGAGTCACACTGACTGGGGTACTGAGTCACACTGACCGGGGGTACTGAGTCACACTGACCAGAGGTACTGAGTCACACTGACCGGGCGTACGGAGTCACACTGACAAGAGGTACTGAGTCACACTGACCAGGGGTACTGAGTCACACTGACCGGGGGTGCTGATTCACACTGACCAAGGGTACTGAGTCACACTGACCTGGGGTATGGAGTCACACTGACCGGCGGTACTGAGTCACACTGACCGGGGGTACTGAGCCACACCGACCAGGGGTACTGAGTCACACTGACCAGGGGTTCTGAGTCACACTGACCAGGGGTTCTGAGTCACACTGACCAGGGGTACTGATTCAGACTGACCGGGGGTATTGAGTCACACTGACCAGGGCGATTGAGTCACACTGACCGGGGGGACTGAATCACACCGACCAGGGGTACGGAGTCACACTGACCAGCGGTACTGAGTCACACCGACCGGGGGTACGGAGTCGTACTGACCAACGGAACGGAGTCACACTGACAAGGGGTACTGGGTCACACTGACCGGGGGTACTGAGTCACACTGACCAGGGGTACTGAGTCACACTGACCTGGGGTACGGAGTCACACTAACCAGCGGGACTGAGTCCCACTGACTGGGGTACTGAGTCACACTGACCGGGGTACTGAGTCACACCGACCGAGGGTACGGAGTCACACTGGCCAGGGGTACTGAGTCACACTACCCGTGGGTACGGAGTCACACTGACCGGCAGTACTGAGTCACACTGACCGGCGGTACCGAGTCACACTGACCGTGGGTACGGAATCACACTGACCGGCAGTACTGAGTCACACCGACCGGGGGTACGGAGTCACACTGACCAGAGGTACTGAGTCACACTGACCGGGGGTACGGAGTCACACTGACCAGGGGTACTGAGTCACACTGACCGGTGGTACCGAGTCACACTGACCGGGGGTACGGAGTCACACTGACCAGGGGTACTGAGTCACACTGACCGCCGGTACTGACTCACACTGACCAGGGCTAGTGAGTCACACTGACCAGGGGCACTGAGTCACACTGACCAGGGATACTGAGTCACACTGACCAGGGGTACTGAGTAACACTGAGAGGGGTACTGAGTCACACTGACCGGGAGTACTGAGTCACACTGACCAGAGGTACTGAGTCACACTGACCGGGGGTACGGAGTCACACTGACCAGAGGTACTGAGTCACACTGACCAGCAGTACTGAGTCACACTGACCGGGGGTACGGAGTCACACTGACCAGGGGTACTGAGTCACACTGACCAGGGGTACTGAGTCACACTGACCCGGGGTACGGAGTCACACTGACCGGCGGTACCGAGTCACACTGACCAGGGGTACGGAGGCACACCGACCAGGGGTACTGAGTCACAGTGACCAGGGGTACTGAGTCAGACAGACCGGGGGTATTGAGTCACACTGACCAGGGGGATTGAGTCACACTGACCGGGGGTACTGAGTCACACCGACTGGGGTCACGGAGTCACACTGACCAGGGGTACTGAGTCACACTGACTGGTATACTGAGCCACACTGACCGGGGGTACTGAGTAACACTGAGAGGGGTACTGAGTCACACTGACCGGGGGTACTGAGTCACACTGAGAGGGGTACTGAGTCACACAAACTGGGGGTACTGAGTCACACTGACCAGGGGTACTGAGTCACACTGGATGGGGTACTGAGTCACACCGACCGGGGGTACAGAGTCACACTGACCAGCGGTACTGAGTCACACTGACCAGGGGTACTGAGTCACACTGACCTGGGCTACGGAGTCACACTGACCGGGGGTCCTGAGTCACACTGACCAGGGGTAGTGGGTCACAATGACCTGGGGTACTGAGCCACACCGACCGGGGGTACTGAGTCACACTGACCAGGGGTAGTGGGTCACAATGACCGGGGGTACTGAGTCACACTGACCAGGGGTACTGGGTCACACTGACCAGGGGTACTGAGTCACACTGACCTGGGTTACAGAGTCATACTGACAGGGGGGGACTGAGTCACACTGACCGGGGGTACTGAGTCACACCGACCGGGGTTACTGAGTCACACCGACCAGGGGTACGGAGTCACACTGAGCAGCGGGACTGAGTCACACTGACTGGGGGTACTGAGTCACACTGACCAGAGGTACTGAGTCACACTGACCAGCAGTACTGAGTCACACTGACCGGGGGTACGGAGTCACACTGACCAGGGGTACTGAGTCACACTGACCAGGGGTACTGAGTCAGACAGACCGGGGGTACTGAGTCACACTGACCAGGGGTACTGAGCCACACCGACCAGGGGTACTGAGTCACACTGACCAGGGGTACTGAGTCAGACAGACCTGGGGTATTGAGTCACACTGACCAGGGGGATTGAGTCACACTGACCGGGGGTACTGAGTCATACCGACCGGGGGCACGGAGTCACACTGACCAGCGGGACTGAGTCACACTGACTGGGGGTACTGAGTCACACCGACCGGGAGTACGGAGTCACACGGACCAGCGGGACAGAGTCACACTGACTGGGGTACTGAGTCACACTGGCCGGGGGTACTGAGTCACACTGACCAGAGGTACTGAGTCACACTGACCGGGGGTACGGAGTCACACTGACCAGAGGTACTGAGTCACACTGACCAGGGGTACTGAGTCACACTGGCCAGGGGTACTGAGTCACACTGACCGGGGGTACGGAGTCACACTGACCGGGGGTACGGAGTCACGTTGACCAGAGGTACTGAGTCACACTGACCAGGGGTACTGAGTCACACTGACCAGGGGTACAGAGACATACTGACCGGGGGGGACTGAGTCACACTGACCAGGGGTACTGAGTCACACCGACCGGGGGTACGGAGTCACACTGACCAGCGGGACTGAGTCCCACTGACTGGGGTACTGAGTCACACTGACCGGGGTACTGAGTCACACCGACCGGGGGTACGGAGTCACACTGACCAACGGTACTGAGTCACACCGACCGGGGGTACTGAGTCACACTGACCAGAGGTACTGGGTCACACTGACCGGGGGTACTGAGTCGCACTGACCAGGGGCACTGAGTCACACTGACCGGGGATACGGAGTCACACTGACCGGCAGTACTGAGTCACACTGACCGGGGGTATTGAGCCACACAGACCATGGGTACTGAGTCACACTGACCAGGGGTACTGAGTCACACTGACCAGGGGTACTGAGTCAGACTGACCGGGGATATTGAGTCACACTGACCAGGGGGATTGAGTCACACTGACCGGGGGGTACTGAGTCACACCAACCGGGGGTACGGAGTCACACTGACCAGCGGTACTGAGTCACAACGACCGGGGGTGCGGAGTCGCACTGACCAACGGTACTGAGTCACACTGACCGGGGGCAATGAGTCACACTGATCGGGGGTACTGAGACACACTGCCCGGGGGTACTGAGTCACACTGCCCGGGGGTACTGATCCATACTGACTAGGTACTGAGTGACACTGACCAGGGGTACAGGGTCACACTGACCGGGGGTACTGAGTTACACTGACCAGGGGTACTGGGTCACACTGGCCTGGGGGTACGGAGTCACACTGACCAGCGGTACTGAGTCACACCGACCGGAGGTACGGAATCGTACTGACCAACGGTACTGAGTCACACTGACCGGGGGTAATGAGTCACACTGATCGGGGGTACTGAGTCACACTGCCCGGGGGTACTGAGTCACACTGCCCAGGGGTACTGAGCCACACTGACTAGGTACTGAGTCACACTGACCAGGGGTACTGGGTCACACTGACCGGTGGTATGGAGTCACCCTGACCGGGGGTACGGAGTCACACCGACCAGGGGTACTGAGTCACACCGACCGGGGGTACTGAGTCACACTGACCTGGGGTACTGAGTCACACTGACCGGCGGTACTGACTCACACTGACCAGGGGTACTGACTCACACTGACCAGGGCTACTGAGTTACACTGACCAGGGCTACTGAGTCACACTGACCAGGGGTACGGAGTCACATTGACCAGAGGTACTGAGTCACCATGACCAGGGGTACTGAGTCACACTGACCGGGGGTACAGAGTCACACTGACCAGGGGTACTGACTCACACTGACCAGGGCTACTGAGTTACACTGACCAGGGGTACTGAGTCACACTGACCAGGGGTACTGAGTCATACTGACCAGGGGGATTGAGTCACACTGACCGGGGGTACGGAGTCACATTGACCAAAGGTACTGAGTCACCATGACCAGGGGTACTGAGTCACACTGACCGGGGGTACAGAGTCACACTGACCAGTGGTACTGAGTCACAAAGACCGGGGGTACGGAGTCACACTGACCAGCGGGACTGAGTCACACTGACTGGGGTACTGAGTCACACTGACCGTGGGTACGGAGTCACACTGACCGGCAGTACTGAGTCACACCGAGCGGGGGTACGGAGTCACACTGACCAGAGGTACTGAGTCACACTGACTGGGGGTACGGAGTTACACTGACCAGGGGTACTGAGTCACACTGACCGGCGGTACCGAGTCACACTGACCGGGGGTACGGAGTCACACTGACCAGGGGTACTGAGTCACACTGACCACCGGTACTGACTCACACTGACCAGGGGTACTGACTCACACTGACCAGGGCTACTGAGTCACACTGACCAGGGCCACTGAGTCACACTGACCAGGGATACTGACTCACACTGACCAGGGGTACTGAGTCACACTGACCAGGGGGATTGAGTCACACTGACCGGGGGTGCTGAGTCACACTGACCGGGGGTACTGAGTCACACTGACTGGTATACTGAGTCACACTGACCGGGGGTACTGAGTAACACTGAGAGGGGTACTGAGTCACACTGACCGGGGGTACTGAGTCACACTGAGAGGGGTACTGAGTCACACAAACTGGGGGTACTGCGTCACACTGACCAGGGGTACTGAGTCACACTGACCTGGGCTACGGAGTCACACTGACCGGCAGTACTGAGTCACACCGAGCGGGGGTACGGAGTCACACTGACCAGAGGTACTGAGTCACACTGACCGGGGGTACGGAGTCACACTGACCAGGGGTACTGAGTCACACTGACCGGCGGTACCGAGTCACACTGACCGGGGGTACGGAGTCACACTGACCAGGGGTACTGAGTCACACTGACCACCGGTACTGACTCACACTGACCAGGGGTACTGACTCACACTGACCAGGGCTACTGAGTCACACTGACCAGGGCCACTAAGTCACACTGACCAGGGATACTGACTCACACTGACCAGGGGTACTGAGTCACACTGACCAGGGGGATTGAGTCACACTGACCGGGGGTGCTGAGTCACACTGACCGGGGGTACTGAGTCACACTGACTGGTATACTGAGTCACACTGACCGGGGGTACTGAGTAACACTGAGAGGGGTACTGAGTCACACTGACCGGGGGTACTGAGTCACACTGAGAGGGGTACTGAGTCACACAAACTGGGGGTACTGCGTCACACTGACCAGGGGTACTGAGTCACACTGACCTGGGCTACGGAGTCACACTGACCGGGGGTACTGAGTCACACCGACCAGGGGTACAGAGTCACACTGACCAGCGGTACTGAGTCACACTGACCAGGGGTAGTGGGTCACAATGACCGGGGGTACTGAGCCACAACGACCGGGGGTACTGAGTCACACTGACCAGGGGTAGTGGGTCACAATGACCGGGGGTACTGAGTCACACTGACCAGGGGTACTGAGTCACACTGACCAGGGGTACTGAGTCACACTGACCTGGGCTACAGAGTCATACTGACAGGGGGGGACTGAGTCACACTGACCGGGGGTACTGAGTCACACCGACCGGGGTTACTGAGTCACACCGACCAGGGGTACGGAGTCACACTGAGCAGCGGGACTGAGTCACACTGACTGGGGGTACTGAGTCACACTGACCAGGGGTACTGAGTCAGACAGACCGGGGGTATTGAGTCACACTCACCAGGGGGATTGAGTCACACTGACCGGGGGTACTGAGTCATACAGACCGGGGGCACGGAGTCACACTGACCAGCGGGACTGAGTCACACTGACTGGGGGTACTGAGTCACACTGACCGGGAGTACGGAGTCACACGGACCAGCGGGACAGAGTCACACTGACTGGGGTACTGAGTCACACTGGCCGGTGGTACTGAGTCACACTGACCAGAGGTACTGAGTCACACTGACCAGGGGTACGGAGTCACACTGACCAGAGGTACTGAGTCACACTGACCAGGGGTACTGAGTCACACTGGCCAGGGGTACTGAGTCACACTGACCGGGGGTACGGAGTCACACTGACCGGGGGTACGGAGTCACGTTGACCAGAGGTACTGAGTCACACTGACCAGGGGTACTGAGTCACACTGACCAGGGGTACAGAGACATACTGACCGGGGGGGACTGAGTCACACTGACCAGGGGTACTGAGTCACACCGACCGGGGGTACGGAGTCACACTGACCAGCGGGACTGAGTCCCACTGACTGGGGTACTGAGTCACACTGACCGGGGTACTGAGTCACACCGACCGGGGGTACGGAGTCACACTGACCAACGGTACTGAGTCACACCGACCGGGGGTACTGAGTCACACTGACCAGAGGTACTGGGTCACACTGACCGGGGGTACTGAGTCACACTGACCAGGTGCACTGAGTCACACTGACCGGGGGTACGGAGTCACACTGACCGGCAGTACTGAGTCACACTGACCGGGGGTATTGAGCCACACAGACCATGGGTACTGAGTCACACTGACCAGGGGTACTGAGTCACACTGACCAGGGGTACTGAGTCAGACTGACCGGGGATATTGAGTCACACTGACCAGGGGGATTGAGTCACACTGACCGGGGGGTACTGAGTCACACCAACCGGGGGTACGGAGTCACACTGACCAGCGGTACTGAGTCACAACGACCGGGGGTGCGGAGTCGCACTGACCAACGGTACTGAGTCACACTGACCGGGGGCAATGAGTCACACTGATCGGGGGTACTGAGACACACTGCCCGGGGGTACTGAGTCACACTGCCCGGGGGTACTGATCCATACTGACTAGGTACTGAGTGACACTGACCAGGGGTACAGGGTCACACTGACCGGGGGTACTGAGTTACACTGACCAGGGGTACTGGGTCACACTGGCCTGGGGGTACGGAGTCACACTGACCAGCGGTACTGAGTCACGCCGACCAGAGGTACGGAATCGTACTGACCAACGGTACTGAGTCACACTGACCGGGGGTAATGAGTCACACTGATCGGGGGTACTGAGTCACACTGCCCGGGGGTACTGAGTCACACTGCCCAGGGGTACTGAGCCACACTGACTAGGTACTGAGTCACACTGACCAGGGGTACTGGGTCACACTGACCGGTGGTATGGAGTCACCCTGACGGGGGTACGGAGTCACATTGACCAGAGGTACTGAGTCACCATGACCAGGGGTACAGAGTCACACTGACCGGGGGTACAGAGTCACACTGACCAGGGGTACTGACTCACACTGACCAGGGCTACTGAGTTACACTGACCAGGGGTACTGAGTCACACTGACCAGGGGTACTGAGTCACACTGACCGTGGGTACGGAGTCACACTGACCGGCAGTACTGAGTCACACCGAGCGGGGGTACGGAGTCACACTGACCAGAGGTACTGAGACACACTGACCGGGGGTACGGAGTCACACTGACCAGGGGTACTGAGTCACACTGACCGGGGGTACGGAGTCACACTGACCAGGGGTACTGAGTCACACTGACCGGCGGTACCGAGTCACACTGACCGGGGGTACGGAGTCACACTGACCAGGGGTACTGAGTCACACTGACCACCGGTACTGACTCACACTGACCAGGGGTACTGACTCACACTGACCAGGGCTACTGAGTCACACTGACCAGGGCCACTAAGTCACACTGACCAGGGATACTGACTCACACTGACCAGGGGTACTGAGTCACACTGACCAGGGGGATTGAGTCACACTGACCGGGGGTGCTGAGTCACACTGACCGGGGGTACTGAGTCACACTGACTGGTATACTGAGTCACACTGACCGGGGGTACTGAGTAACACTGAGAGGGGTACTGAGTCACACTGACCGGGGGTACTGAGTCACACTGAGAGGGGTACTGAGTCACACAAACTGGGGGTACTGCGTCACACTGACCAGGGGTACTGAGTCACACTGACCTGGGCTACGGAGTCACACTGACCGGGGGTACTGAGTCACACCGACCAGGGGTACAGAGTCACACTGACCAGCGGTACTGAGTCACACTGACCAGGGGTAGTGGGTCACAATGACCGGGGGTACTGAGCCACACCGACCGGGGGTACTGAGTCACACTGACCAGGGGTAGTGGGTCACAATGACCGGGGGTACTGAGTCACACTGACCAGGGGTACTGAGTCACACTGACCAGGGGTACTGAGTCACACTGACCTGGGCTACAGAGTCATACTGACAGGGGGGGACTGAGTCACACTGACCGGGGGTACTGAGTCACACCGACCGGGGTTACTGAGTCACACCGACCAGGGGTACGGAGTCACACTGAGCAGCGGGACTGAGTCACACTGACTGGGGGTACTGAGTCACACTGACCAGGGGTACTGAGTCAGACAGACCGGGGGTATTGAGTCACACTCACCAGGGGGATTGAGTCACACTGACCGGGGGTACTGAGTCATACAGACCGGGGGCACGGAGTCACACTGACCAGCGGGACTGAGTCACACTGACTGGGGGTACTGAGTCACACTGACCGGGAGTACGGAGTCACACGGACCAGCGGGACAGAGTCACACTGACTGGGGTACTGAGTCACACTGGCCGGTGGTACTGAGTCACACTGACCAGAGGTACTGAGTCACACTGACCAGGGGTACGGAGTCACACTGACCAGAGGTACTGAGTCACACTGACCAGGGGTACTGAGTCACACTGGCCAGGGGTACTGAGTCACACTGACCGGGGGTACGGAGTCACACTGACCGGGGGTACGGAGTCACGTTGACCAGAGGTACTGAGTCACACTGACCAGGGGTACTGAGTCACACTGACCAGGGGTACAGAGACATACTGACCGGGGGGGACTGAGTCACACTGACCAGGGGTACTGAGTCACACCGACCGGGGGTACGGAGTCACACTGACCAGCGGGACTGAGTCCCACTGACTGGGGTACTGAGTCACACTGACCGGGGTACTGAGTCACACCGACCGGGGGTACGGAGTCACACTGACCAACGGTACTGAGTCACACCGACCGGGGGTACTGAGTCACACTGACCAGAGGTACTGGGTCACACTGACCGGGGGTACTGAGTCACACTGACCAGGTGCACTGAGTCACACTGACCGGGGGTACGGAGTCACACTGACCGGCAGTACTGAGTCACACTGACCGGGGGTATTGAGCCACACAGACCATGGGTACTGAGTCACACTGACCAGGGGTACTGAGTCACACTGACCAGGGGTACTGAGTCAGACTGACCGGGGATATTGAGTCACACTGACCAGGGGGATTGAGTCACACTGACCGGGGGGTACTGAGTCACACCAACCGGGGGTACGGAGTCACACTGACCAGCGGTACTGAGTCACAACGACCGGGGGTGCGGAGTCGCACTGACCAACGGTACTGAGTCACACTGACCGGGGGCAATGAGTCACACTGATCGGGGGTACTGAGACACACTGCCCGGGGGTACTGAGTCACACTGCCCGGGGGTACTGATCCATACTGACTAGGTACTGAGTGACACTGACCAGGGGTACAGGGTCACACTGACCAGGGGTACAGGGTCACGCTGACCGGGGGTACTGAGTTACACTGACCAGGGGTACTGGGTCACACTGGCCTGGGGGTACGGAGTCACACTGACCAGCGGTACTGAGTCACGCCGACCAGAGGTACGGAATCGTACTGACCAACGGTACTGAGTCACACTGACCGGGGGTAATGAGTCACACTGATCGGGGGTACTGAGTCACACTGCCCGGGGGTACTGAGTCACACTGCCCAGGGGTACTGAGCCACACTGACTAGGTACTGAGTCACACTGACCAGGGGTACTGGGTCACACTGACCGGTGGTATGGAGTCACCCTGACGGGGGTACGGAGTCACATTGACCAGAGGTACTGAGTCACCATGACCAGGGGTACAGAGTCACACTGACCGGGGGTACAGAGTCACACTGACCAGGGGTACTGACTCACACTGACCAGGGCTACTGAGTTACACTGACCAGGGGTACTGAGTCACACTGACCAGGGGTACTGAGTCACACTGACCGTGGGTACGGAGTCACACTGACCGGCAGTACTGAGTCACACCGAGCGGGGGTACGGAGTCACACTGACCAGAGGTACTGAGACACACTGACCGGGGGTACGGAGTCACACTGACCAGGGGTACTGAGTCACACTGACCGGCGGTACCGAGTCACACTGACCTGGGGTACGGAGTCACACTGACCAGGGGTACTGAGTCACACTGACCGCCGGTACTGACTCACACTGACCAGGGGTACTGACTCACACTGACCAGGGCTACTGAGTCACACTGACCAGGGCCACTGAGTCACACTGACCAGGGGTACTGAGTCACACTGACCAGGGGGATTGAGTCACACTGACCGGGGGTACTGAGTCACACTGACCGGGGGTACTGAGTCACACTGACTGGTATACTGAGTCACACTGACCGGGGGTACTGAGTCACACTGAGAGGGGTACTGAGTCACACTGACCGGGGGTACTGAGTCACACTGAGAGGGGTACTGAGTCACACAAACTGGGGGTACTGAGTCACACTGACCAGGGGTACTGAGTCACACTGGCTGGGGTACTGAGTCACACCGACCGGGGGTACGGAGTCACACTGACCAGCGGTACTGAGTCACACTGACCAGGGGTACTGAGTCACACTGACCTGGGGTACGGAGTCACACTGACCGGGGGTCCTGAGTCACACTGACCAGGGGTAGTGGGTCACAATGACCGGGGGTACTGAGCCACACCGACCGGGGGTACTGAGTCACACTGACCAGGGGTAGTGGGTCACAATGACCCGGGGTACTGAGTCACACTGACCGGGGGTACTGAGTCACACTGACCTGGGGTACGGAGTCACACTGACCGGCGGTACTGAGTCACACTGACCAGGGGTGCTGAGCCACACCGACCAGGGGTACTGAGTCACACTGACCGGGGGTACTGAGTCACACCAACCGGGAGTACGGAGTCACACTGACCAGCGGGACTGAGTCACACTGACCGGGGGTACTGAGTCACACCGACCGGGGGTACGGAGTCACACTGACCAGCGGGACTAAGTCACACTGACTGGGGTACTGAGTCACACTGACCGGGGGTCCTGAGTCACACTGACCAGAGGTACTGAGTCACACTGACCGGGGGTACTGAGTCACACTGACCGGGGGTACGGAGTCACACTGACCAGAGGTACTGAGGCACACTGACGAGCAGTACTGAGTCACACTGACCGGGGGAACTGAGTCACACTAACCAGGGGTACTGAGTCACACTGACCGGGGGTACGGAGTCACACTGACCGGGGGTATGGAGTCAGACTGACCGGAGGTACGGAGTCACATTGACCAGAGGTACTGAGTCACACTGACCAGGGGTACAGAGTCACACTGACCGGGGGTACTGAGCCACACCGACCAGGGGTACTGAGTCACACTGACCAGGGGTTCTGAGTCACACTGACCAGGGGTTCTGAGTCACACTGACCAGGGGTGCTGAGTCAGGCTGACCGGGGGCACTGAGTCAGACTGACCGGGGGTATTGAGTCACACTGACCAGGGCGATTGAGTCACACTGACCGGGGGGACTGAGTCACACCGACCGGGGGTACGGAGTCACACTGACCAGCGGGACTGAGTCACAGTGACTGGGGGTACTGAGTCACACCGACCGGGGGTACTGAGTCACACTGACCAGGGGTACTGAGTCACACTGACCGGGGGTACGGAGTCACACTGACCGGCAGTACTGAGTCACACTGACCAGGGCTACTGATCCACACCGACCAGGCGTACTGAGTCACACTGACCAGGGGTACTGAGTCACACTGACCAGGGGTACTGAGTCAGACTGACCGGGGGTATTGAGTCACACTGACCAGGGGGGTTGAGTCACACTGACCAGCGGGACTGAGTCACATTGACTGGGGTACTCAGTCACACTGACCGGGGGTACTGAGTCACACTGACCAGACGTACTGAGTCACACTGGCATGGGGTACTGAGACACACTGACCGGGGGTACTGAGTCACACTGACCAGGGGTATGGAGTCACACTGACCAGGGGTACTGAGTCACATTAACTGGGGGTACTGAGCCAGACTGACATGGGGTACTGAGTCACCCTGACCGGGCGTACTGAGCCACACTGATATGGGGTACTGAGTCACACTGACCTGGGGTACTGAGTCACACCGACCAGGGGTACGGAGTCACACTGACCAGGGTACAGAGTCACATTATCTGGGGGTACTGAGCCAGACTGACATGGGTAACTGAGTCACACTGACCAGCAGTACTGAGTCACACTGGCCGGGGATACGGAGTCACACTGACCAGAGGTACTGAGTCACACTGACCAGCAGTACTGAGTCACACTGAGCAGGGGTATGGAGTCATACTGACCCGAGGTACTGAGTCACACTGACCAGGGGTAGGTACTGAGTCACACTGACCAGGGGTACTGAGTAACAATGACCGGGGGTACGGAGTCACACTGACCGGGGGTACGTAGTCACACCGACCGGGGATACTGAGTCACACTGACCAGGGGTACTGAGTCACACTGACTGGGGGTACAGAGTCATACTGACAGGGGGGGACTGAGTCACACTGACCGGGGGTACTGAGTCACACTGACCAGGGGTACTGAGTAACACTGACCGGGGTTACAGAGTCATACTGACACGGGGGGACTGAGTCACACTGACTGGGGTACTGAGTCACACTGACCGGGAGTACTGAGTCACACTGACCAGAGGTACTGAGTCACACTGACCGGGGGTACGGAGTCACACTGACCAGAGGTACTGAGTCACACTGACCAGCAGTACTGAGTCACACTGACTGGGGGTACGGAGTCACACTGACCAGGGGTACTGAGTCACACTGACCAGGGGTACTGAGTCACACTGACCCGGGGTACGGAGTCACACTGACTGGCGGTACCGAGTCACACTGACCAGGGGTACGGAGCCACACCGACCAGGGGTACTGAGTCACACTGACCAGGGGTACTGAGTCAGACAGACCGGGGGTATTGAGTCACACTGACCAGGGGGATTGAGTCACACTGACCGGGGGTACTGAGTCACACCGACTGGGGGCACGGAGTCACACTGACCAGCGGGACTGAGTCACACCGACCGGGGGTACGGAGTCGTACTGACCAACAGTACTGAGACACACTGACCGGGGGTACTGAGTCACACTGACCGGGGGTACTGAATCACACTGACGAGGGGTACCGAGTCACACTGACCAGGGGTACTGAGTCACACTGACCAGGGGTACTGAGTCACACTGACCAGGGGGATTGAGTCACACTGACCGGGGCTACTGAGTCACACTGAGCGGGGGTACTGAGTCACACTGACCGGGGTACTGAGTCACACTGACCAGGGGTACTGAGTCACACTGACCGGGGGTATGAGTCACACTGAGAGGGGTACTGAGTCACACTGACTGGGGGTACTGAGTCACACTGACATGGGGTACTGAGTCACACTGACCAGGGGTACTGAGTCACACTGACATGGGGTACTGAGTCACACTGACCAGGGGTACTGAGTCACACTGACCAGGGGTACTGAGTCGCAGTGACCAGCGGTACTGAGTCACCCGGACCGGGGTACGGAGTCACACTGACCAGGGGTACTGGGTCACACTGACCAGGGGTACTGAGTCACACTGGCTGGGGGTACTGAGTCACACTGACCGGGAATACTGAGTCAAACTGACCGGGGGTACGGAGTCACACTGACCAGAGGTCCTGAGTCACACTGACCAGCAGTACTGAGTCACACTGACTGGGGGTACGGAGTCACACGGACCAGAGGTACTGAGTCACACTGACCATGGGTACTGAGTCACACTGACCGGGGGTACGGAGTCACATTGACCAGGGGTACTGAGTCACACTGACCAGGAGTACGGAGTCACACTGACCAGCGGGACTGAGTCACACTGACTGGGGTACTGAGTCACACTGACCGGGGGTACTGAGTCACACCGACCGGGGGTACGGAGTCACACTGACCAGCGGTACTGAGTCACACTGACCGGGGGTACTGAGTCACACTGACCGGGGATACTGAGTCAAACTGACCGGGGTTACGGAGTCACACTGACCAGAGGCCCTGAGTCACACTGACCAGCAGTACTGAGTCACACTGACTGGGGGTACGGAGTCACACGGACCAGAGGTACTGAGTCACACTGACCAGGGGTACTGAGTCACACTGACCGGGGGTACGGAGTCAAGCTGACCGGGGGTACGGAGTCACACTGACCGGGGGTACGGAGTCACATTGACCAGAGATACTGAGTCACACTGACCGGGGGTACAGAGTCATACTGACCGGGGGGGACTGAGTCACACTGACCGGGGGTACTGAGTCACACTGACCAGGGGTCCTGAGTCACACTGACCAGGGGTACTGAGTCACACTGACTGGGGGTACTGAGTCACACTGACCGGGGGTACTGAGTCACACTGACCGGGGGTACTGAGTGACACTGACCAGGGGTACTGAGTCACACTGACTGGGGGTACGGAGTCACACTGACCGGGGGTACTGAGTCACACTGACCGGGGGTACGGAGTCAAACTGACCAGCGGTACTGAGTCACACTGACCAGGGGTACTGCATCACACTGACAGGGGGTACTGAGTCACACTGAGCAGGGGTACAGAGTCACACTGACCAGAGGTACTGAGTCACACTGACCTGGGGGTACTGAGTCACACTGAACTGGGGGTACAGAGTCACACTGACCGGGTATACGGAGTCACACCGACCGGGGGTACTGAGTCACACTGACCGGGGGTACGGAGTCACACTGACCAGGGCTACTGAGTCACACTGACTGGGGTACTGTGTCACACTGACCGGGGGTACTGAGCCACACTGACCAGGGGTATTGAATCACAGTGACTGGGGGTACTGAGTCACACTTACCGGGGGTATTGAGTCACATTGATCGGGGGTACTGAGTCACACAGACCGGGGGTACTGAGTCACACTGACCGGGGGTACTGAGCCACACTGACCAGGGGTATTGAATCACACTGACTGGGGGTACTGAGTCACACTTACCGGGGGTATTGAGTCACACTGACCGGGGGTACTGAGTCACACAGACCGGGGGTACTGAGTCACACTGCTTGGGTCTACTGAGTCACACTGACCGGGGTACGGAGTCACACTGACCGGGGTACTGAGTCACACTGACCGGTGGGTACTGAGTCACACTGAACCGGGGGTACTGAGTCACACTGACCGGGGGTACGGAGTCACACTGACCAGGGCTACTGAGTCACACTGACTGGGGTACTGTGTCACACTGACCGGGGGTACTGAGTCACACTGACCGAGGTTACGGAGTCACATTGACCAGAGGTAGTGAGTCACACTGACCAGGGGTACTGAGTCGTACTGACCTGGGGTACTGCCTCACATTGGCCGGGAGTACTGAGTCACACTGCTCGGGTGTACTGAGTCACACTGACCGGGGTACGGAGTCACACTGACCAGCGGGACTGAGTCACACTGACTGGGGTACTGAGTCACACTGACCGGGGGTAGTGAGTCACACCGACCGGGGGTAGTGAGTCACACTGACCAGGGGTACTGGGTCACACTGACCGGGTGTACTGAGTCACACTGACCAGGGGTACTGAGTCACACTGACCGGGGGTACGGAGTCACACTGACCGGCGGTACTGATTCACCCTGACCGGGGGCACTGAGCCACACCGACCAGGGGTACTGAGTCACACTGACCAGGGTACTCAGTCACACTGACCAGGGGTACTGAGACACTCCGACCAGGGGTACGGAGTCACACTGACCAGCGGTACTGAGTCACACCGACAGTGGGTACGGAGTCATACTGACCGGGGGTACTGAGTCACACTGAGAGGGGTACTGAGTCACACTGACCGGGGGTACTGAGTCACACTGAGAGGGGTACTGAGTCACACTGACCGGGGGTACTGAGTCACACAGAGAGGGGTACTGAGTCACACTGACTGGGGGTACTGAGTCACACTGACATGGGGTACTGAGTCACACTGACCAGGGGGATTGAGTCACACTGACCGGGGGTACTGAGTCACACTGACCGGGGGTACTGAGTCACACTGACCGGGGTACTGAGTCACACTGACCAGGGGTACTGAGTCACACTGACCGGGGGTATGAGTCAAACTGAGAGGGGTACTGAGTCACACTGACCGGGGGTACTGAGTCACACTGACCGGGGGTACTGAGTCACACTGACCGGGGGTACTGAGTCACACTGACTGGGGGTACTGAGTCACACTGACCAGCGGTACTGAGTCACACCGACCAGGGGTAGTGAGTCACACTGACCAGGGGTACTGGGTCACACTGACCGGGGGTACTGAGTCACACTGACCGGGGGTACTGAGTCACACTGACCAGGGGTACGGAGTCACACTGACCAGGGCTACTGACTCACATTAACTGGGGGTACTGAGCCAGACTGACATGGGGTACTGAGTCACACTGACCAGCAGGACTGAGTCACACTGACCTGGGGTACGGAGTCACACTGACCAGAGGTCCTGAGTCACACTGACCAGCAGTACTGAATCACACTGACCGGGGGAACGGAGTCATACGGACCAGAGGTACTGAGCCACACTGACCAGAGGTACTGAGTCACATTGACCGGGGGTACTGAGTCACATTGACCAGAGATACTGAGTCACACTGACCGGGGGTACTGAGCCATACTGACCGGGGGGGACTGAGTCACACTGACCGGGGGTACTGAGTCACACCGACCGGGGGTACGGAGTCACACTGACCAGCGGGACTGAGTCACACTGACTGGGGTACTGAGTCACACTGACCAGGCGTACTGAGTCACACCGACCGGGGGTACAGAGTCACACTGACCAGCGGTACTGAGTCACACTGACCAGGGGTACTGAGTCACACCGACCGGGGGTACGGAGTCACACTGACCAGCGGCACTGAGTCACACTGACTGGGGTACTGAGTCACACTGACCAGGCGTACTGAGTCACACCGACCGAGGGTACAGAGTCACACTGACCAGCGGTACTGAGTCACACTGACCAGGGGTACTGAGTCACACTGACCTGGGGTACGGAGTCACACTGACCGGCGGTTCTGATTCACCCTGACCTGGGGTACTGAGCCACACCGACCGGGGGTACAGAGTCACACTGACCAGCGGTACTGAGTCACACCGACCGGGGGTAGTGAGTCACACTGACCAGGCGTCCTGGGTCACACTGACCGGGGGTACTGAGTCACACTGACCAGGGGTACTGAGTCACACCGACTGGGGGTACGGAGTCACACTGACCAGCGGTACTGAGTCACACCGACCGGGGGTAGTGAGTCACACTGACCAGGGGTACTGGGTCACACTGACCGGGGGTACTGAGTCACACTGACCGGGGGTACTGAGTCACACTGACCAGGGGTACGGAGTCACACTGACCAGGGCTACTGAGTCACATTAACTGGGGGTACTGAGCCAGACTGACATGGGGTACTGAGTCACACTGACCAGCAGGACTGAGTCACACTGACCTGGGGTACGGAGTCACACTGACCAGAGGTCCTGAGTCACACTGACCAGCAGTACTGACTCACACTGACCGGGGGAACGGAGTCATACAGACCAGAGGTACTGAGCCACACTGACCAGAGGTACTGAGTCACATTGACCGGGGGTACTGGGTCACATTGACCAGAGATACTGAGTCACACTGACCGGGGGTACTGAGCCATACTGACCGGGGGGGACTGTGTCACACTGACCGGGGGTACTGAGTCACACCGACCGGGGGTACGGAGTCACACTGACCAGCGGCACTGAGTCACACTGACTGGGGTACTGAGTCACACTGACCAGGCGTACTGAGTCACACCGACCGGGGGTACAGAGTCACACTGACCAGCGGTACTGAGTCACACTGACCAGGGGTACTGAGTCACACTGACCGGGGGTACGGAGTCACACTGACCGGCGGTTCTGATTCACCCTGACCTGGGGTACTGAGCCACACCGACCGGGGGTACAGAGTCACACTGACCAGCGGTACTGAGTCACACCGACCGGGGGTAGTGAGTCACACTGACCAGGGGTACTGGGTCACACATACCGGGGGTACTGAGTCACACTGACCAGGGGTACTGAGTCACACCGACTGGGGGTACGGAGTCACACTGACCAGCGGTACTGAGTCACACCGACCGGGGGTACGGAGTCGTGCTGACCAACGGTACTGAGTCACACTGACCGGGGGTACTGAGTCACACTGAGCAGGGGTACTGAGTCACACTGACCGGGGGTACGGAGTCACACTGACCGGCGGTACTGATTCACCCTGACCTGGGGGACTGAGCGACACCGACCAGGGGTACTGAGTCACACTGACCAGGGGTACTGAGTCACATCGACTGGGGGTACGGAGTCACACTGACCAGCGGTACTGATTCACACCGACCGCGGGTACGGAGTCATACTGACCAACGGTACTGAGTCACACTGACCGGGGGTACTGAGTCACACCGACCGGGGGTACTGAGTCACACCGACCGGGGGTACGGAGTCATACTGACCAGCGGGGCTGAGTCACACTGACTGGGGTACTGAGTCACACTGACCGGGGGTACTGAGTCACACCGACCCGGGGTACAGAGTCACACTGACCAGCCGTACTGAGTCACACCGACCGGGGGTAGTGAGTCACACTGACCAGGGGTACTGGGTCACACTGACCGGGGGTACTGAGTCACACTGACCAGGGGTACTGAGTCACACTGACCGGGGGTACGGAGTCACACTGACCGAGGGTACGGAGTCACATTGACCAGAGGTAGTGAGTCACACTGACCAGGGGTACTGAGTCACACTGACCGGAGGTACAGAGTCTTACTGACCGGGGGGGGGACTGAGTCACACTGACCTGGGGTACTGAGTCACACCGACCGGGGGTACTGAGTCACACCGACCGGGGGTACGGAGCCACACTGAGCAGCGGGACTGAGTCACACTGACTGGGGTACTGAGTCACACTGACCGGGGGTACGGAGTCACACTGACCAGAGGTACGGAGTCACACTGACCAGCGGTACTGAGTCACACCGACCAGGGGTAGTGAGTCACACTGACCAGGGGTACTGGGTCACACTGACCAGGGGTACTGAGTCATACTGACCGGGTGTACTGAGTCACACTGACCGGGGTACGGAGTCACACTGACCAGGGGTACTGAGTCACACTGACCGGTGGGTACTGAGTCACACTGACCGGGGGGTACAGAGTCACACTGACCGGGCGTACAGAATCACACTGACCAGGGGGTACTGAGTCACACTGACCGGGGGTACTGAGTCACACTGACCAGGGGTATGGAGTCACACTGACCAGGGGTACTGAGTCACACTGATATGGGGTACTGAGTCACACCGACCTGGGGTACTGAGTCACACTGACCAGGGGTACGGAGTCACACTGACCAGGGGTACTGAGTAACACTGACCGGGGGTACGGAGTCACACAGACTGGGGGTACGGAGTCACACTGACCGAGGGTACGGAGTCACATTGACCAGAGGTAGTGAATCACACTGACCAGGGGTACTGAGTCACACTGACCGGAGGTACAGAGTCTTACTGACCTGGGGGGGGACTGAGTCACACTGACCAGAGGTACTGAGTCACACTGACCAGGGGTACTGAGTCACACTGACCAGGGGTACTGAGTAACACTGACTGGGGGTACGGAGTCACACTGACCAGGGGTACGGAGTCACACTGACCGGGGGTACGGAGTCACACTGACCGAGGGTACGGAGTCACATTGACCAGAGGTAGTGAGTCACACTGACCAGGGGTACTGAGTCACACTGACCGGAGGTACAGAATCTTACTGACCGGGGGGGGGACTGAGTCACACTGACCGGGGGTACTAAGTCACACCGACCGGGGGTACTGAGTCACACCGACCGGGGGTACGGAGTCACACTGAGCAGCGGGACTGAGTCACACTGACTGGGGTACTGAGTCACACTGACCGGGGGTACTGAGTCACACTGACCAGAGGTACGGAGTCACACTGACCAGCGGTGCTGAGTCACACCGACCAGGGGTAGTGAGTCACACTGACCAGGGGTACTGGGTCACACTGACCGGGGGTACTGAGTCACACTGACCGGGGGTACTGAGTCACACTGACCGGGGGTACTGAGTCACACTGACCGGGGGTACTGAGTCACACTGACTGGGGGTACTGAGTCACACTGACCAGCGGTACTGAGTCACACCGACCAGGGGTAGTGAGTCACACTGACCAGGGGTAATGGGTCACACTGACCGGGGGTACTGAGTCACACTGACCGGGGGTACTGAGTCACACTGACCGGGGGTACTGAGTCACACTGACCGGGGGTACTGAGTCACACTGACTGGGGGTACTGAGTCACACTGACCAGCGGTACTGAGTCACACCGACCAGGGGTAGTGAGTCACACTGACCAGGGGTACTGGGTCACACTGACCGGGGGTACTGAGTCACACTGACCGGGGGTACTGAGTCACACTGACCAGGGGTACGGAGTCACACTGACCAGGGCTACTGACTCACATTAACTGGGGGTACTGAGCCAGACTGACATGGGGTACTGAGTCACACTGACCAGCAGGACTGAGTCACACTGACCTGGGGTACGGAGTCACACTGACCAGAGGTCCTGAGTCACACTGACCAGCAGTACTGAATCACACTGACCGGGGGAACGGAGTCATACGGACCAGAGGTACTGAGCCACACTGACCAGAGGTACTGAGTCACATTGACCGGGGGTACTGAGTCACATTGACCAGAGATACTGAGTCACACTGACCGGGGGTACTGAGCCATACTGACCGGGGGGGACTGAGTCACACTGACCGGGGGTACTGAGTCACACCGACCGGGGGTACGGAGTCACACTGACCAGCGGGACTGAGTCACACTGACTGGGGTACTGAGTCACACTGACCAGGCGTACTGAGTCACACCGACCGGGGGTACAGAGTCACACTGACCAGCGGTACTGAGTCACACTGACCAGGGGTACTGAGTCACACCGACCGGGGGTACGGAGTCACACTGACCAGCGGCACTGAGTCACACTGACTGGGGTACTGAGTCACACTGACCAGGCGTACTGAGTCACACCGACCGGGGGTACAGAGTCACACTGACCAGCGGTACTGAGTCACACTGACCAGGGGTACTGAGTCACACTGACCTGGGGTACGGAGTCACACTGACCGGCGGTTCTGATTCACCCTGACCTGGGGTACTGAGCCACACCGACCGGGGGTACAGAGTCACACTGACCAGCGGTACTGAGTCACACCGACCGGGGGTAGTGAGTCACACTGACCAGGCGTCCTGGGTCACACTGACCGGGGGTACTGAGTCACACTGACCAGGGGTGCTGAGTCACACCGACTGGGGGTACGGAGTCACACTGACCAGCGGTACTGAGTCACACCGACCGGGGGTACGGAGTCGTGCTGACCAACGGTACTGAGTCACACTGACCGGGGGTACTGAGTCACACTGACCAGGGGTACTGAGTCACACTGACCGGGGGTACGGAGTCACACTGACCGGCGGTACTGATTCACCCTGACCTGGGGGACTGAGCGACACCGACCAGGGGTACTGAGTCACACTGACCAGGGGTACTGAGTCACATCGACTGGGGGTACGGAGTCAGACTGACCAGCGGTACTGAGTCACACCGACCGCGGGTACGGAGTCATACTGACCAACGGTACTGAGTCACACTGACCGGGGGTACTGAGTCACACCGACCGGGGGTACTGAGTCACACCGACCGGGGGTACGGAGTCATACTGACCAGCGGGGCTGAGTCACACTGACTGGGGTACTGAGTCACACTGACCGGGGGTACTGAGTCACACCGACCCGGGGTACAGAGTCACACTGACCAGCGGTACTGAGTCACACCGACTGGGGGTAGTGAGTCACACTGACCAGGGGTACTGGGTCACACTGACCGGGGGTACGGAGTCACACTGAGCAGCGGGACTGAGTCACACTGACTGGGGTACTGAGTCACACTGACCGGGGGTACGGAGTCACACTGACCAGGGCTACTGAGTCACACTGACCGGGGGTACGGAGTCACACTGACCGGGGGTACGGAGTCACACTGACCGAGGGTACGGAGTCACATTGACCAGAGGTAGTGAGTCACACTGACCAGGGGTACTGAGTCACACTGACCGGAGGTACAGAGTCTTACTGACCGGGGGGGGGACTGAGTCACACTGACCTGGGGTACTGAGTCACACCGACCGGGGGTACGGAGTCACACTGAGCAGCGGGACTGAGTCACACTGACTGGGGTACTGAGTCACACTGACCGGGGGTACTGAGTCACACTGACCAGGGGTACGGAGTCACACTGACCAGGGCTACTGAGTCACACTGACCGGGGGTACGGAGTCACACTGACCAGAGGTCCTGAGTCACACTGACCAGCAGTACTGAATCACACTGACCGGGGGTACGGAGTCATACGGACCAGAGGTACTGAGTCACACTGACCAGAGGTACTGAGTCACACTGACCGGGGGTACGGAGTCACATTGACCAGAGATACTGAGTCACACTGACCGGGGGTACAGAGTCATACTGACCGGGGGGGACTGAGTCACACTGACCGGGGGTACTGAGTCACACGGACCGAGGGTACGGAGTCACACTGACCAGCGGGACTGAGTCACACTGACTGGGGTACTGAGTCACACTGACCGGGGGTCCTGAGTCACACCGACCGGGGGTACGGAGTCTCACTGACCAGCGGTACTGAGTCACACCGACCGGGGGTAGTGAGTCACACTGACCAGGGGTACTGAATCACACTGACCAGGGGTACTGAGTCACACTGACCAGGGGTACTGAGACACACCGACTGGGGGTACGGAGTCACACTGACCAGCGGTACTGAGTCACACCGACCGGGGGTACGGAGTCGTACTGACCAACGGTACTGAGTCACACTGACCGGGGGTACTGCGTCACACTGACCGGGGGTACTGAGTCACACTGACAAGGGGTACTGAGTCACACTGACCAGGGGTACTGAGTCACACTGACCAGGGGTATTGAGTCACACTGACCAGGGGGATTGAGTCACACTGACCGGGGGTACTGAGTCACACTGACCGGGGGTACTAAGTCACACTGACCGGGGGTACTGAGTCACACAGAGCGGGGTACTGAGTCACACTGACCAGGGGTACTGAGTCACACTGACATGGGCTACTGAGTCACACTGACCAGGGGTACTGAGTTGCACTGACCAGGGGTACTGAGTCACCCTGACCGGGGTACGGAGTCACACTGACTGGGGGTACTGAGTGACACTGACCAGGGGTACTGAGTCACACTGACTGGGGGTACGGAGTCACACTGACCGGGGGTGCTGAGTCACACTGACCGGGGGTACGGAGTCACACTGACCGGGGGTACGGAGTCAAACTGACCAGCGGTACTGAGTCACACTGACCAGCGGTACTGCATCACACTGACAGGGGGTACTGAGTCACACTGAGCAGGGGTACAGAGTCACACTGACCAGGGGTACTGAGTCACACTGACCTGGGGGTACTGAGTCACGCTGAACTGGGGGTACAGAGTCACACTGACCGGGTATACGGAGTCACACCGACCGGGGGTACTGAGTCACACTGACCAGGGGTACTGAGTCACACTGACCGGTGGGTACTGAGTCACACTGACCGGGGAGTACTGAGTCACACTGACCGGGCGTACAGAATCACACTGACCAGGGGGTACTGAGTCACACTGACCGGGGGTACTGAGTCACACTGACCAGGGGTATGGAGTCACACTGACCAGGGGTACTGAGTCACATTAACTGGGGTTACTGAGCCAGACTGACATGGGGTACTGAGTCACACTGACCGGGGGTACTGAGTCACACTGATATGGGGTACTGAGTCACACCGACCTGGGGTACTGAGTCACACTGACCGGGGGTACTGAGTCACACCGACCGGGGGTACAGAGTCACACTGACCAGCGGTACTGAGTCACACCGACCGGGGGTAGTGAGTCACACTGACCAGGGGTACTGGGTCACACTGACCGGGGGTACTGAGTCACACTGACCAGGGGTACTGAGTCACACTGACCGGGGGTACGGAGTCACACTGACCGAGGGTACGGAGTCACATTGACCAGAGGTAGTGAGTCACACTGACCAGGGGTACTGAGTCACACTGACCGGAGGTACAGAGTCTTACTGACCGGGGGGGGGACTGAGTCACACTGACCGGGGCTACTGAGTCACACCGACCGGGGGTACGGAGTCACACTGAGCAGCGGGACTGAGTCACACTGACTGGGGTACTGAGTCACACTGACCGGGGGTACTGAGTCACACTGACCAGCAGGACTGAGTCACACTGACCGGGGGTACGGAGTCACACTGACCAGCAGTACTGAATCACACTGACCGGGGGTACGGAGTCATACGGACCAGAGGTACTGAGTCACACTGACCAGAGGTACTGAGTCACACTGACCGGGGGTACGGAGTCACATTGACCACAGATACTGAGTCACACTGACCGGGGGTACAGAGTCATACTGACCGGGGGGGACTGAGTCACACTGACCGGGGGTACTGAGTCACACGGACCGGGGGTACGGAGTCACACTGACCAGCGGGACTGAGTCACACTGACTGGGGTACTGAGTCACACTGACCGGGGGTCCTGAGTCACACCGACCGGGGGTACGGAGCCACACTGACCAGCGGTACTGAGTCACAACGACCGGGGGTAGTGAGTCACATTGACCAGGGGTACTGAATCACACTGACCAGGGGTACTGAGACACACCGACTGGGGGTACGGAGTCACACTGACCAGCGGTACTGAGTCACACCGACCGGGGGTACGGAGTCGTACTGACCAACGGTACTGAGTCACACTGACCGGGGGTACTGCGTCACACTGACCGGGGGTACTGAGTCACACTGACAAGGGGTACTGAGTCACACTGACCAGGGGTACTGAGTCACACTGACCAGGGTTATTGAGTCACACTGACCAGGGGGATTGAGTCACACTGACCGGGGGTACTGAGACACACTGACCGGGGGTACTAAGTCACACTGACCCGGGGTACTGAGTCACACAGAGCGGGGTACTGAGTCACACTGACCAGGGGTACTGAGTCACACTGACATGGGTTACTGAGTCACACAGACCAGGGGTACTGAGTCACACTGACCGGGGTACGGAGTCACACTGACCGGTGGGTACTGGGTGACACTGACCAGGGGTACTGAGTCACACTGACTGGGGGTACGGAGTCACACTGACCGGAGGTACTGAGTCACACTGACCGGGGGTACGGAGTCACACTGACCGGGGGTACGGAGTCAAACTGACCAGCGGTACTGAGTCACACTGACCAGGGGTACTGCATCACACTGACAGGGGGTACTGTGTCACACTGAGCAGGGGTACAGAGTCACACTGACCAGGGGTACTGAGTCACACTGACCTGGGGGTACTGAGTCACACTGAACTGGGGGTACAGAGTCACACTGACCGGGTATACGGAGTCACACCGACCGGGGGTACTGAGTCACACTGACCGGGGTACGGCGTCACACTGACCAGGGGTACTGAGTCACACTGACTGGTGGGTACTGAGTCACACTGACCGGGGAGTACTGAGTCACACTAACCGGGCGTACAGAATCACACTGACCAGGGGGTACTGAGTCACACTGACCGGTTGTACTGAGTCACACTGACCAGGGGTACTGAGTCACATTAACTGGGGTTACTGAGCCAGACTGACATGGGGTACTGAGTCACACTGACCGGGGGTACTGAGTCACACTGATATGGGGTACTGAGTCACACCGACCTGGGGTACTGAGTAACACTGACCAGGGGTACAGAGTCACACTGACCAGGGGTACAGAGTCACACTGACCGGGGGTGCGGAGTCACACTGACCGAGGGTACGGGGTCACATTGACCAGAGGTAGTGAGTCACACTGATCAGGGGTACTGAGTCACACTGACCGGAGGTACAGAGTCTTACTGACCGGGGGGGGGGGACTGAGTCACACTGACCAGGGGTACTGAGTCACACCGACCGGGGGTACTGAGTCACACCGACCGGGGGTACGGAGTCACACTGAGCAGCGGGACTGAGTCACACTGACTGGGGTAAAGAGTCACACTGACCGGGGGTAAGGAGTCACACTGACCAGAGGTACGGAGTCACACTGACCAGCGGTACTGAGTCACGCCGACCAGGGGTACTGAGTCACACTGACCAGGGGTACTGGGTCACACTGACCAGGGGTACTGAGTCACACTGACCGGGTGTACTGAGTCACACTGACCGGGGTACGGAGTCACACTGACCAGGGGTACTGAGTCACACTGGCCGGTGGGTACTGAGTCACACTGACCGGGCGTACAGAATCACACTGACCAGGGGGTACTGAGTCACACTGACCGGGGGTACTGAGTCACACTGACCAGGGGTATGGAGTCACACTGACCAGGGGTACTGAGTCACATTAACTGGGGCTACTGAGCCAGACTGACATGGGGTACTGAGTCACACTGACCGGGGGTACTGAGTCACACTGATATGGGGTACTGAGTCACACCGACCTGGGGTACTGAGTCACACTGACCAGGGGTACGGAGTCACACTGACCAGGGGTACTGAGTAACACTGGCCGGAGGTACGGAGTCACACTGACTGGGGTTACGGAGTCACACTGACCGAGGGTACGGAGTCACATTGACCAGAGGTAGTGAGTCACACTGACCAGGGGTACTGAGTCACACGGACCGGAGGTACAGAGTCTTACTGACCGGGGGGGGTACTGAGTCACACTGACCAGAGGTACTGAGTCACACTGACCAGGGGTACTGAGTCACACTGACCAGGGGTACTGAGTAACACTGACCGGGGGTACGGAGTCACACTGACCGGGGGTACGGAGTCACACTGACCGGGGGTACGGAGTCACATTGACCAGAGGTACTGAGTCACACTGACTGGGGTACTGAGTCACACTGACCGGGGGTACTGAGTCACACTGACCAGAGGTACGGAGTCACACTGACCAGCGGTACTGAGTCACACCGACCAGGGGTAGTGAGTCACACTGACCAGGGGTACTGGGTCACACTGACCGGGGGTACTGAGTCACACTGACCGGGGGTACTGAGTCACACTGACCGGGGGTACTGAGTCACACTGACCGGGGGTACTGAGTCACACTGACTGGTGGTACTGAGTCACACTGACCAGCGGTACTGAGTCACACTGACCAGGGGTACTGAGTCATACTGACCTGGGGTACTGCCTCACATTGGCCGGGGGTACTGAGTCACACTGCTCGGGTGTACTGAGTCATACTGACCGGGGTACGGAGTCACACTGAGCAGGGGTACTGAGTCACACTGACCAGGGGTACTGAGTCACACTGACCGGTGGGTACTGAGTCACACTGATCGGGCGGTACTGAGTCACACTGACCGGGCGTACAGAATCACACTGACCAGGGGGTACTGAGTCACACTGACCGGGGGTACTGAGTCACACTGACCAGGGGTATGGAGTCACACTGACCAGGGGTACTGAGTCACATTAACTGGGGTTACTGAGCCAGACTGACATGGGGTACTGAGTCACACTGACCGGGGGTACTGAGCCACACTGATATGGGGTACTGAGTCACACTGACCTGGGGTACTGAGTCACACTGACCAGAGGTACGGAGTCACACTAACCAGGGTACTGAGTCACATTAACTAGGGTAACTGATCCAGACTGATATGGGGTACTGAGTCACACTGACAAGCAGTACTGAGCCACACTGACAGGGGGTACGGAGTCACACTGACCAGAGGTACTGAGTCACACTGACCAGCAGTACTGAGTCACACTGACCCGGGGTACGGACTCACACTGACCAGAGGGACTGAGTCACACTGACCAAGGGTACTGACTCACACTGACCAGGGGTACGGAGTAACACTGACCGGGGGTACGGAGTCACACTGACCGGGGGTACGGAGTCACACTGACCGAGGGTACTGAGTCACACTGACCGGAGGTACAGAGTCTTACTGACCGGGCGGGGGGGACTGAGTCACATGCCCGGGGGTGCTGAGTCACACCGACCGGGGGTACTGAGTCACACCGACCGCGGGTACGGAGTCACACTGAGCAGCGGGACTGAGTCACACTGACTGGGGTACTGAGTCACACTGATCGGGGGTACTGAGTCACAGTGACCAGCGGTACTGAGTCACACCGACCACGGGTAGTGAGTCACACTGACCAGGGGTACTGGGTCAAACTGACCGGGGGTACTGAGTCACACTGACCGGGGGTACTGAGTCACACTGACCAGGGGTATGGAGTCACACTGACCGAGGGTACTGAGTCACACTGACCGGGGGTACTGAGTCACACTGAGCAGGGGTACTGAGTCACACTGCCCAGGGGTACTGAGTTACACTGAACTGGGGGTACAGAGTCACACTGACCAGGGGTACTGAGTTACACTGAACTGGGGGTACAGAGTCACACTGACCAGGGGTACTGAGTCACATTGACCTGGGGGTACTGAGTCACACTGAACCGGGGGTACTGAGTCACACTGACCGGGGGTACGGAGTCACACTGACCAGGGCTACTGAGTCACACTGACTGGGGTACTGTGTCACACTGACCGGGGGTACTGAGCCACACTGACCAGGGGTATTGAATCACACTGACTGGGGGCACTGAGTCACACTTACCGAAGGTATTGAGTCACACTGACCAGGGGTACTGAGTCATACTGACCTGGGGTACTGCCTCACATTGGCCGGGGGTACTGAGTCACACTGCTCGGGGTATGGAGTCACACTGGCCAGGGGTACGGAGTCACACTGACCGGTGGGTACTGAGTCACACTGACCGGGGGGTACTGAGTCACACTGACCGGGCGTACAGAATCACACTGACCAGGGGGTACTGAGTCACACTGACCGGGGCTACTGAGTCACACTGACCAGGGGTATGGAGTCACACTGACCAGGGGTACTGAGTCACATTAACTGGGGTTACTGAGCCAGACTGACATGGGGTACTGAGTCACCCTGACCGGGGGTACTGAGCCACACTGATATGGGGTACTGAGTCACACTGACCTGGGGTACTGAGTCACACTGACCAGGGGTACGGAGTCACACTGACCAGGGTACTGAGTCACATTAACTAGGTGTACTGAGCCAGACTGATATGGGGTACTGAGTCACACTGACCAGCAGTACTGAGCCACACTGACCGGGGGTACGGAGTCACACTGACCAGAGTTACTGAGTCACAATGACCAGCCGTACTGAGTCACACAGACCGGGGGTACGGAGTCACACTGACCAGAGGCACTAAGTCACACTGACCAGGGGTACTGAATCACACTGACCAGGGGTACTGAGTAACACTGACCGGGGGTACGGAGTCACACTGACCGGGGGTATGGAGTCACACTGACCGAGGGTACGGAGTCACATTGACCAGAGGTAGTGAGTCACACTGACCAGGGGTACTGAGTCACACAGACCGGAGGTACAGAGTCTTACTGACCGGGGTGGGGACTGAGTCACACTGACCGGGGGTACTGAGTCACACCGACCGGGGGGACTGAGTAACACCGACCGGGGGTACGGAGTCACACTGAGCAGCGGGACTGAGTCACACTGACTGGGGTACTGAGTCACACTGACCGGGGGTACTGAGTCACACTGACCAGAGGTACTGAGTCACACTGACCAGTGGTACTGAGTCACACCGACCAGGGGTAGTGAGTCACATTGACCAGGGGTACTGGGTCACACTGACCGGGGGTACTGAGTCACACTGACCGGGGGTACTGAGTCACACTGACCGGGGGGACTGAGTCACACTGACCGGGTGTACGGAGTCACACTGACCAGGGCTACTGAGTCACTTTAACTGGGGGTACTGAGCCAGACTGACATGGGGTACTGAGTCAGACTGACCAGCAGGACTGAGTCACACTGACCGGGGGTACGGAGTCACACAGACTAGAGGTCCTGAGTCACACTGACCAGCAGTACTGAGTCACACTGACCGGGGGTACGGAGTCACACGGACCAGAGCTCCTGAGTCACACTGACCAGGGGTACTGAGTCACACTGACCAGCAGTACTGAGTAACACTGACCGGGGGTACGGAGTCACACTGACCGAGGGTACGGAGTCACATTGACCAGAGGTACTGAGTCACACTGACCGAGGGTACTGGGTCACACTGACCGGGGGTACTGAGCCACACTGACCAGGGGTACTGAGTCACACTGACCGGGGGTACGGAGTCACACTGCCCGGTGGTACTGAGTCACACTGACCAGGGGTACTGAGCCACGCCGACCAGGGGTACTGAGTCACACTGACCAGGGGCACTGAGTCACACTGACCAGGGGTACTGAGTCAGACTGACCGGGGGTATTGAGTCACACTGACCAGGGGGATTGAGTCACACTGACCGGAAGGTACTGAGTCGCACCGGCCCGGGGTACGGAGTCACACTGACCAGCGAGACTGAGTCACACTGACCGGGGGTACTGAGTCACACCGCCCGGGAGTACGGAGTCACACTGACCAGCGGGACTGAGTCACACTGACCGGGGGTACCGAGTCACACTGATCAGAGGTACTGAGTCACACTGACCAGGGGTACGGAGTCACACTGACCAGAGGTACTGAGTCACACTGACCAGCAGTACTGAGTCACACTGACCGGGGGTACGGAGTCACACTGACCAGGGGTACTGAGTCACACTGACCAGGGGTACTGAGTCACACTGACCAGGGGTACTGAATCACAGTGACCGGGGGTATGGAGTCACACTGACCGGGGGTACGGAGTCACACTGACCAGAGGTCCTGAGTCACACTGACCAGCAGTACTGAGTCACACTGACCGGGGTTAGGGAATCACACGGACCAGAGGTACGGAGTCACACTGACCGGGGGTACTGAGTCACACTGACCAGGGGTACTGAGTCACACTGACCGGGGGTACGGAGTCAACCTGACCGGGGGTACGGAGTCACACTGACCGGGGGTACGGAGTAACTTTGACCAGAGATACTGAGTCATACTGACCGGGGGTACAGAGTCATACTGACCGGGGGGGACTGAGTCACACCGACCGGGGGTACGGAGTCACACTGACCAGCGGGACTGAGTCACACTGACTGGGGTACTGAGTCACACTGACCGGGGGTACTGAGTCACACCGACCGGGGGTACGGAGTCACACTGACCAGCGGTACTGAGTCACACCGACCGGGGGTAGTGAGTCACACTGACCAGGGGGATTGAGTCACACTGACATGGGGTACTGGGTCACACTGACCGGGTGTACTGAGTCACACTGACCGGGGGTACTGAGACACACCGACTGGGGGTACGGAGTCACACTGACCAGCGGTACTGAGTCACACCGACCGGGGGTACGGAGTCGTACTGACCAATGGTACTGAGTCACACTGACCGGGGGTACTGATCACACTGACCGCGGGTACTGAGTCAGACTGACGAGGGGTACTGAGTCACACTGACCAGGGGTACTGAGTCACACTGACCAGGGGGATTGAGTCACACTGACCGGGGGTACTGAGTCACACTGACCGGGGGTACTGAGTCACACTGACCGGGGGTACTGAGTCACACTGACCGGGGGTACTGAGTCACACTGAGAGGGGTACTGAGTCACACTGACCAGGGGTACTGAGTCACACTGACATGGGTTACTGAGTCACATTGACCAGGGGTACTGAGTCACACTGACCAGGGGTACTGAGTCGCACTGACCAGCGGTACTGAGTCACCCTGACCGGGGTACGGAGTCACACTGACCAGGGGTACTGAGTCACACTGACCAGGGGTACTGAGTCACACTGACTGGGGGTACTGAGTCACACTGACCGGGGGTACTGAGTCACACTGACCGGGGGTACTGAGTGACACTGACCAGGGGTACTGAGTCACTCTGACTGGGGGTACGGAGTCACACTGACCGTGGGTACGGAGTCACACTGACCGGGGGTACGGAGTCAAACTGACCAGCGGTACCAAGTCACACTGACCAGGGGTACTGCATCACACTGACAGGGGGTACTGAGTCACACTGAGCAGGGGTACTGAGTCACACTGCCCAGGGGTACTGAGTTACACTGAACTGGGGGTACAGAGTCACACTGACCAGGGGTACTGAGTTACACTGAACTGGGGGTACAGAGTCACACTGACCAGGGGTACTGAGTCACACTGACCGGGGGTACGGAGTCACACTGACCAGGGCTAATGAGTCACACTGACTGGGGTGCTGTGTCACACTGACCGGGGGTACTGAGCCACACTGACCAGGGGTATTGAATCACACTGACTGGGGGTACTGAGTCACACTTACCGAAGGTATTGAGTCACACTGACCAGGGGTACTGAGTCATACTGACCTGGGGTACTGCCTCACATTGGCCGGGGGTACTGAGTCACACTGCTCGGGTGTACTGAGTCACACTGACCGGGGTATGGAGTCACACTGGCCAGGGGTACGGAGTCACACTGACCGGTGGGTACTGAGTCACACTGACCGGGGGGTACTGAGTCACACTGACCGGGCGTACAGAATCACACTGACCAGGGGGTACTGAGTCACACTGACCGGGGGTACTGAGTCACACTGACCAGGGGTATGGAGTCACACTGACCAGGGGTACTGAGTCACATTAACTGGGGTTACTGAGCCAGACTGACATGGGGTACTGAGTCACACTGACCGGGGGTACTGAGCCACACTGATATGGGGTACTGAGTCACACTGACCTGGGGTACTGAGTCACACTGACCAGGGGTACGGAGTCAAACTGACCAGGGTACTGAGTCACATTAACTAGGTGTACTGAGCCAGACTGATATGGGGTACTGAGTCACACTGACCAGCAGTACTGAGCCACACTGACCGGGGGTACGGAGTCACACTGACCAGAGGTACTGAGTCACAATGACCAGCAGTACTGAGTCACACCGACCAGGGGTAGTGAGTCACACTGACCAGGGGTACTGGGTCACACTGACCAGGGGTACTGAGTCACACTGACCGGGTGTACTGAGTCACACTGACCGGGGGTACGGAGCAACACTGACCAGAGGTACTAAGTCACACTGACCAGGGCTACTGAGTCACACTGACCAGGGGTACTGAGTAACACTGACCGGGGGTACGGAGTCACACTGACCGGGGGTACGGAGTCACACTGACCGAGGGTACGGAGTCACATTGACCAGAGGTAGTGAGTCACACTGACCAGGGGTACTGAGTCACACAGACCGGAGGTACAGAGTCTTACTGACCGGGGGGGGACTGAGTCACACTGACCGGGGGTACTGAGTCACACCGACCGGGGGTACTGAGTCACACTGACCAGTGGTACTGAGTCACACCGACCAGGGGTAGTGAGTCACACTGACCAGGGGTACTGGGTCACACTGACCGGGGGTACTGAGTCACACTGACCGGGGGTACTGAGTCACACTGACCGGGGGAACTGAGTCACACTGACCGGGGGTACGGAGTCACACTGACCAGGGCTACTGAGTCACATTAACTGGGGGTACTGAGCCAGACTGACATGGGGTACTGAGTCACACTGACCGGGGGTACGGAGTCACACTGACTAGAGGTCCTGAGTCACACTGACCAGCAGTACTGAGTCACACTGACCGGGGGTACGGAGTCACACGGACCAGAGGTAATGAGTCACACTGACCAGGGGTACTGAGTCACACTGAACGGGGGTACGGAGTCACATTGACCAGGGGTACTGAGTAACACTGACCAGGGGTACTGAGTCACACTGACCTGGGGGGACTGAGTCACACTGACCGGGGGTACGGAGTCACACTGACCGGGGGTACGGAGTCACATTGACCAGAGATGCTAAGTCACACTGACCGGGGGTACAGAGACATACTGACCGGGGGGGACTGAGTCACACTGACCGGTGGTACTGAGTCACACCGACCGGGGGTACGGAGTCACACTGACCAGCGGGACTGAGTCACACTGACTGGGGTACTGAGTCACACTGACCGGGGGTACTGAGTCACACCGACCGGGGGTACGGAGTGACACTGACCAGCGGTACTGAGTCACACCGACCGGGGGTAGTGAGTCACACTGACCAGGGGTACTGGGTCACACTGACCGGGGGTACTGAGTCACACTGACCAGGGGTACTGAGTCACACTGACCGGGTGTACGGAGTCACACTGGCCGGCGGTACTGATTCACCCTGACCTGGGGTACTGTGTCACACCGACCAGGGGTACTGAGTCACACTGACCAGGGGTACTGAGCCACACCGACCAGGGGTACTGAGTCACACTGACCGAGGTACTGAGTCACACTGACCAGGGGTACTGAGATACACCGACCGGGGGTACGGAGTCGTACTGACCAACGGTACTGAGTCACACTGACCGGGGGTACTGAGTCACACTGACGAGGGGTACTGTGTCACACTGACCAGGGGTACTGAGTCACACTGACCAGGGGTACTGAGTCACACTGACCGGGGGTATGAATCACACTGAGAGGGGTACTGAGTCACACTGACCGGGGGTACTGAGTCACACTGAGAGGGGTACTGAGTCACACTGACCGGGGGTACTGAGTCACACAGAGAGGGGTACTGAGTCACACTGACTGGGGTACTGAGTCACACTGACATGGGGTACTGAGTCACACTGACCAGGGGTACTGAGTCACACTGACATGGGGTACTGAGTCACACAGACCAGGGGTACTGAGTCACACTGACCAGGGGTACTGAGTCGCATTGACCAGCGGTACTGAGCCACACTGACCGGGGGTACGGAGTCACACTGACCAGAGGTACTGAGTCACAATGACCAGCAGTACTGAGTCACACCGACCAGGGGTAGTGAGTCACACTGACCAGGGGTACTGGGTCACACTGACCAGGGGTACTGAGTCACACTGACCGGGTGTACTGAGTCACACTGACCGGGGGTACGGAGCAACACTGACCAGAGGTACTAAGTCACACTGACCAGGGCTACTGAGTCACACTGACCAGGGGTACTGAGTAACACTGACCGGGGGTACGGAGTCACACTGACCGGGGGTACGGAGTCACACTGACCGAGGGTACGGAGTCACATTGACCAGAGGTAGTGAGTCACACTGACCAGGGGTACTGAGTCACACAGACCGGAGGTACAGAGTCTTACTGACCGGGGGGGGACTGAGTCACACTGACCGGGGGTACTGAGTCACACCGACCGGGGGTACTGAGTCACACTGACCAGTGGTACTGAGTCACACCGACCAGGGGTAGTGAGTCACACTGACCAGGGGTACTGGGTCACACTGACCGGGGGTACTGAGTCACACTGACAGGGGGTACTGAGTCACACTGACCGGGGGAACTGAGTCACACTGACCGGGGGTACGGAGTCACACTGACCAGGGCTACTGAGTCACATTAACTGGGGGTACTGAGCCAGACTGACATGGGGTACTGAGTCACACTGACCGGGGGTACGGAGTCACACTGACTAGAGGTCCTGAGTCACACTGACCAGCAGTACTGAGTCACACTGACCGGGGGTACGGAGTCACACGGACCAGAGGTAATGAGTCACACTGACCAGGGGTACTGAGTCACACTGAACGGGGGTACGGAGTCACATTGACCAGGGGTACTGAGTAACACTGACCAGGGGTACTGAGTCACACTGACCGGGGGGGACTGAGTCACACTGACCGGGGGTACGGAGTCACACTGACCGGGGGTACGGAGTCACATTGACCAGAGATGCTAAGTCACACTGACCGGGGGTACAGAGACATACTGACCGGGGGGGACTGAGTCACACTGACCGGTGGTACTGAGTCACACCGACCGGGGGTACGGAGTCACACTGACCAGCGGGACTGAGTCACACTGACTGGGGTACTGAGTCACACTGACCGGGGGTACTGAGTCACACCGACCGGGGGTACGGAGTGACACTGACCAGCGGTACTGAGTCACACCGACCGGGGGTAGTGAGTCACACTGACCAGGGGTACTGGGTCACACTGACCGGGGGTACTGAGTCACACTGACCAGGGGTACTGAGTCACACTGACCGGGTGTACGGAGTCACACTGGCCGGCGGTACTGATTCACCCTGACCTGGGGTACTGTGTCACACCGACCAGGGGTACTGAGTCACACTGACCAGGGGTACTGAGCCACACCGACCAGGGGTACTGAGTCACACTGACCGAGGTACTGAGTCACACTGACCAGGGGTACTGAGACACACCGACCGGGGGTACGGAGTCGTACTGACCAACGGTACTGAGTCACACTGACCGGGGGTACTGAGTCACACTGACGAGGGGTACTGTGTCACACTGACCAGGGGTACTGAGTCACACTGAGAGGGGTACTGTGTCACACTGACCGGGGGTACTGAGTCACACAGAGAGGGGTACTGAGTCACACTGACTGGGGGTACTGAGTCACACTGACATGGGGTACTGAGTCACACTGACCAGGGGTACTGAGTCACACTGACATGGGGTACTGAGTCACACAGACCAGGGGTCCTGAGTCACACTGACCAGGGGTACTGAGTCGCACTGACCAGCGGTACTGAGTCACCCTGACCGGGGTACGGAGTCACACTGACCAGGGGTACTGAGTCACACTGACTGGGGGTACTGAGTCACACTGACCGGGGGTACTGAGTGACACTGACCGGGGGTACTGAGTGACACTGACCAGGGGTACTGAGTGACACTGACTGGGGGTGCGGAGTCACACTGACCGGGGGTACTGAGTCACACTGACCGGGGGTACGGATTCACACTGACCGGGGGTACGGAGTCAAACTGACCAGCGGTACTGAGTCACACTGACCAGGGGTACTGCATCACACTGACAGGGGGTACTGAGTCACACTGAGCAGGGGTACTGAGTCACACTACCAGGGGTACAGAGTTACACTGAACTGGGGGTACAGAGTCACACAGACCAGGGGTACTGAGTTACACTGAACTGGGCGTACAGAGTCACACTGACCAGGGGTACTGAGTCACACTGACCTGGGGGTACTGAGTCACACTGAACCGGGGGTACTGAGTCACACTGACCGGGGGTACGGAGTCACACTGACCAGGGCAACTGAGTCACACTGACCGGGGGTACTGAGTCACAGTGACCGGGGGTACTGAGTCACACTGACCGGGGGTACTGAGTGACACTGACCAGGGGTACTGAGTCACACTGACCGGGGGTACGGAGTCACACTGACCGGGGGTACGGAGTCAAACTGACCAGCGGTACTGAGTCACACTGACCAGGGGTACTGCATCACACTGACAGGGGGTACTGAGTCACACTGAGCAGGGGTACTGAGTCACACTGCCCAGGGGTACTGAGTTACACTGAACTGGGGGTACAGAGTCACACTGACCAGGGGTACTGAGTCACACTGACCTAGGGGTACTGAGTCACACTGAACTGGGAGTACAGAGTCACACTGACCGGGTATACGGAGTCACACCGACCGGGGGTACTGGGTCACACTGACCGGGGGTACTGGGTCACACTGACCGGGGGTACGGAGTCACACTGACCAGGGCTACTGAGTCACACTGACTGGAGTACTGTGTCACACTGAACGGGGGTACTGAGCCACACTGACCAGGGGTATTGAATCACACTGACTGGGGGTACTGAGTCACACGTCCCGGGGGTATTGAGTCACATTGACCAGGGGTACTGAGTCATACTGACCTGGGGTACTGCCTCACATTGGCCGGGGGTACTGACTCACACTGCTCGGGTGTACTGAGTCACACTGACCAGGGGTACTGAGTCACACTGACCGGTGGGTACTGAGTCACACTGACCGGGGGGTACTGAGTCACACTGACCGGGGGTACTGAGTCACACTGACCAGGGGTATGGAGTCACACTGACCAGGGGTACTGAGTCACATTAACTGGGGTTACTGAGCCAGACTGACATGGGGTACTGAGTCACAGTGACCGGGGGTACTGAGCCACACTGATATGGGGTACTGAGTCACACTGACCTGGGGTACTGAGTCACACTGACCAGTGGTACGGAGTCACACTGACCAGGGTACTGAGTCACATTAACTAGGGGTACTGAGCCAGACTGATATGGGGTACTGAGTCACACTGACCAGCAGTACTGAGCCACACTGACCGGGGGTACGGAGTCACACTGACCAGAGGTACTGAGTCACACTGACCAGCAGTACTGAGTCACACTGACCGGGGGTACGGAGTCACACTGACCAGAGGTACTGAGTCACACTGACCAGGGGTACTGAGTCACACTGACCAGCAGTACTGAGTAACACTGACCGGGCGTACGGTGTCACACTGACCGGGGGTACGGAGTCACACTGACCGAGGGTACGGAGTCACATTGACCAGAGGTAGTGAGTCACACTGACCAGGGGTACTGAGTCACACTGACCGGAGGTACAGAGTCTTACTGACAGGGGGGGGACTGAGTCACACTGACGGGGGTACTGAGTCACACCGACCGGGGGTACTGAGTCACACCGACCGGGGGTACGGAGTCACACTGAGCAGCGGGACTGAGTCACACTGACTGGGGTACTGAGTCAAACTGATCGGGGCTACTGAGTCACACTGACCAGAGGTACTGAGTCACACTGACCGGGGGTACGGAGTCACACTGACCAGAGGTACTGAGTCACACTGACCAGCAGTACTGAGTCACACTGACCGGGGGTACGGAGTCTTACTGACCGGTGGGGGGACTGAGTCACACTGACCAGGGGTACTGAGTCACACCGACCGGGGGTACGGAGTCACACTGAGCAGCGGGACTGAGTCACACTGACTCGGGTACTGAGTCACACTGACCGGGGGTACGGAGTCACACTGACCAGAGGTACGGAGTCACACTGACCAGCGGTACTGAGTCACACCGACCAGGGGTAGTGAGTCACACTGACCAGGGGTACTGGGTCACACTGACCAGGGGTACTGAGTCACACTGACCGGGTGTACTGAGTCACACTGACCGGGGGTACTGAGTCACACCGACCGGGGGTACTGAGTCACACCGACCGGGGGTACGGAGTCACACTGAGCAGCGGGACTGAGTCACACTGACTGGGGTACTGAGTCACACTGACCGGGGGTACTGAGTCACACCGACCGGGGATACTGAGTCACACTGACCAGGGGTACTGAGTCACACTGACCAGAGGTACTGAGTCACACTGACCAGTGGTACTGAGTCACACCGACCAGGGGTAGTGAGTCACACTGACCAGGGGTACTGGGTCACACTGACCGGGGGTACTGAGTCACACTGACCGGGGGTACTGAGTCACACTGACCGGGGGAACTGAGTCACACTGACCTGGGGGTACTGAGTCACACTGAACCGGGGGTACTGAGTCACACTGACCGGGGGTACGGAGTCACACTGACCAGGGCTACTGAGTCACACTGACTGGGGTACTGTGTCACACTGACCGGGGGGTACTGAGCCACACTGACCAGGGGTATTGAATCACACTGACTGGGGGTACTGAGTCACACTTACCGAAGGTATTGAGTCACACTGACCAGCAGTACTGAGTCACACTGACCGGGGTTACGGAGTCACACGGACCAGAGGTACTGAGTCACACTGACCAGGGGTACTGAGTCACACTGACCGGGGGTACGGAGTCAAGCTGACCGGGGGTACGGAGTCACACTGACCGGGGGTACGGAGTCACATTGACCAGAGATACTGAGTCACACTGACCGGGGGTACAGAGTCATACTGACCGGGGGGGGACTGAGTCACACTGACCGGGGGTACTGAGTCACACCGACCGGGGGTACGGAGTCACACTGACCAGCGGGACTGAGTCACACTGACTGGGGTACTGAGTCACACTGACCGGGGGTACTGAGTCACACCGACCGGGGGTACGGAGTCACACTGACCAGCGGTACTGAGTCACACCGACCGGGGGTAGTGAGTCACACTGACCAGGGGGATTGAGTCACACTGACATGGGGTACTGAGCCACACTGACCAGGGGTACTGAGTCACACTGACCAGGGGTACTGAGTCGCACTGACCAGCGGTACTGAGTCACCCTGACCGGGGTACGGAGTCACACTGACCAGGGGTACTGAGTGACACTGACTGGGGGTACTGAGTCACACTGACCGGGGGTACTGAGTCACACTGACCGGGGGTACTGAGTGACACTGACCAGGGGTACTGAGTCACACTGACTTGGGGTACGGAGTCACACTGACCGGGGGTACGGAGTCACACTGACCGAGGGTACGGAGTCACACTGACCAGGGGTACTGAGTCACACAGACCGGAGGTACAGAGTCTTACTGACCGGGGGGGGACTGAGTCACACTGACCGGGGGTACTGAGTCATGCTGACCTGGGGTACTGCCTCACATTGGCCGGGGGTACTGAGTCACACTGCTCGGGTGTACTGAGTCACACTGACCGGGGTACGGAGTCACACTGACCAGGGGTACTGAGTCACACTGACCGGTGGGTACTGAGTCACACTGACCGGGTGGTACTGAGTCACACTGACCGGGCGTACAGAATCACACTGACCAGGGGGTACTGAGTCACACTGACCGGGGGTACTGAGTCACACTGACCAGGGGTATGGAGTCACACTGACCAGGGGTACTGAGTCACATTAACTGGGGTTACTGAGCCACACTGACATGGGGTACTGAGTCACTCTGACCAGGGGTACTGAGACAGACTGACATGGGGTACTGAGTCACACTGACCGGGGGTACTGAGTCACACTGATATGGGGTACTGAGTCACACCGACCTGGGGTACTGAGCCACACTGACCAGGGGTACAGAGTCACACTGACCAGGGGTACTGAGTAACACTGACCGGGGGTACGGAGTCACACTGACCGGGGGTGCGGAGTCACACTGACCGAGGGTACGGAGTCACATTGACCAGAGGTAGTGAGTCACACTGACCAGGGGTACTGAGTCACACTGACCGGAGGTACAGAGTCTTACTGACCGGTGGGGGGACTGAGTCACACTGACCAGGGGTACTGAGTCACACCGACCGGGGGTACTGAGTCACACCGACCGGGGGTACGGAGTCACACTGAGCAGCGGGACTGAGTCACACTGACTCGGGTACTGAGTCACACTGACCGGGGGTACGGAGTCACACTGACCAGAGGTACGGAGTCACACTGACCAGTGGTACTGAGTCACACCGACCAGGGGTAGTGAGTCACACTGACCAGGGGTACTGGGTCACACTGACCAGGGGTACTGAGTCACACTGACCGGGTGTACTGAGTCACACTGACCGGGGTACGGAGTCACACTGACCAGGGGTACTGAGTCACACTGACCGGTGGGTACTGAGTCACACTGACCTGGGGGTACTGAGTCACACTGACCGGGCGTACAGAATCACACTGACCTGGGGGTACTGAGTCACACTGACCGGGGGTACTGAGTCACACTGACCGGGGGTACTGAGTCACACTGACCAGGGGTATGGAGTCACACTGACCAGGGGTACTGAGTCACATTAACTGGGGTTTACTGAGCCAGACTGACATGGGGTACTGAGTCACACTGACCGGGGGTACTGAGTCACACTGATATGGGGTACTGAGTCACACCGACCTGGGGTACTGAGTCACACTGACCAGGGGTACGGAGTCACACTGACCAGGGGTACTGAGTAACACTGGCCGGGGGTACGGAGTCACACTGACTGGGGGTACGGAGTCACACTGACCGAGGGTACGGAGTCACATTGACCAGAGGTAGTGAGTCACACTGACCAGGGGTACTGAGTCACACGGACCGGAGGTACAGAGTCTTACTGACCGGGGGGGGGACTGTGTCACACTGACCAGAGGTACTGAGTCACACTGACCAGGGGTACTGAGTCACACTGACCAGGGGTACTGAGTAACACTGACCGGGGGTACGGAGTCACACTGACCGGGGGTACGGAGTCACACTGACCTGGGGTACGGAGTCACACTGACCGAGGGTACGGAGTCACATTGACCAGAGGTAGTGAGTCACACTGACCAGGGGTACTGAGTCACACTGACCGGAGGAACAGAGTCTTACTGACCGGGGGGGGGAACTGAGTCACACTGACCGGGGGTACTAAGTCACACCGACCGGGGGTACTGAGTCACACCGACCGGGGGTACGGAGTCACACTGAGCAGCGGGACTGAGTCACACTGACTGGGGTACTGAGTCACACTGACCGGGGGTACTGAGTCACACTGACCAGAGGTACGGAGTCACACTGACCAGCGGTACTGAGTCACACCGACCAGGGGTAGTGAGTCACACTGACCAGGGGTACTGGGTCACACTGACCGGGGGTACTGAGTCACACTGACCGGGGGTACTGAGTCACACTGACCGGGGGTACTGAGTCACACTGACCGGGGGTACTGAGTCACACTGACTGGGGGTACTGAGTCACACTGACCAGCGGTACTGAGTCTCACCGACCAGGGGTAGTGAGTCACACTGACCAGGGGTACTGGGTCACACTGACCGGGGGTACTGAGTCACACTGACCGGGGGTACTGAGTCACACTGACCAGGGGTACGGAGTCACACTGACCAGGGCTACTGAGTCACATTAACTGGGGGTACTGAGCCAGACTGACATGGGGTACTGAGTCACACTGACCAGCAGAACTGAGTCACACTGACCGGGGGTACGGAGTCACACTGACCAGAGGTCCTGAGTCACACTGACCAGCAGTACTGAATCACACTGACCGGGGGAACGGAGTCATACGGACCAGAGGTACTGAGTCACACTGACCAGAGATACTGAGTCACACTGACCGGGGGTACTGAGCCATCCTGACCGGGGGGGAGTGAGTCACACTGACCGGGGGTACTGAGTCACACTGACCGGGGGTACTGATCACACTGACCGCGGGTACTGAGTCAGACTGACGAGGGGTACTGAGTCACACTGACCAGGGGTACTGAGTCACACTGACCAGGGGGATTGAGTCACACTGACCGGGGGTACTGAGTCACACTGACCGGGGGTACTGAGTCACACTGACCGGGGGTACTGAGTCACACTGACCGAGGGTACTGAGTCACACTGAGAGGGGTACTGAGTCACACTGACCAGGGGTACTGAGTCACACTGACATGGGTTACTGAGTCACATTGACCAGGGGTACTGAGTCACACTGACCAGGGGTACTGAGTCGCACTGACCAGCGGTACTGAGTCACCCTGACCGGGGTACGGAGTCACACTGACCAGGGGTACTGAGTCACACTGACCAGGGGTACTGAGTCACACTGACTGGGGGTACTGAGTCACACTGACCGGGGGTACTGAGTCACACTGACCGGGGGTACTGAGTGACACTGACCAGGGGTACTGAGTCACTCTGACTGGGGGTACGGAGTCACACTGACCGGGGGTACTGAGTCACACTGACCGTGGGTACGGAGTCACACTGACCGGGGGTACGGAGTCAAACTGACCAGCGGTACCAAGTCACACTGACCAGGGGTACTGCATCACACTGACAGGGGGTACTGAGTCACACTGAGCAGGGGTACTGAGTCACACTGCCCAGGGGTACTGAGTTACACTGAACTGGGGGTACAGAGTCACACTGACCAGGGGTACTGAGTCACACTGACCGGGGGTACGGAGTCACACTGACCAGGGCTACTGAGTCACACTGACTGGGGTGCTGTGTCACACTGACCGGGGGTACTGAGCCACACTGACCAGGGGTATTGAATCACACTGACTGGGGGTACTGAGTCACACTTACCGAAGGTATTGAGTCACACTGACCAGGGGTACTGAGTCATACTGACCTGGGGTACTGCCTCACATTGGCCGGGGGTACTGAGTCACACTGCTCGGGTGTACTGAGTCACACTGACCGGGGTATGGAGTCACACTGGCCAGGGGTACGGAGTCACACTGACCGGTGGGTACTGAGTCACACTGACCGGGGGGTACTGAGTCACACTGACCGGGCGTACAGAATCACACTGACCAGGGGGTACTGAGTCACACTGACAGGGGGTACTGAGTCACACTGACCAGGGGTATGGAGTCACACTGACCAGGGGTACTGAGTCACATTAACTGGGGTTACTGAGCCAGACTGACATGGGGTACTGAGTCACACTGACCGGGGGTACTGAGCCACACTGATATGGGGTACTGAGTCACACTGACCTGGGGTACTGAGTCACACTGACCAGGGGTACGGAGTCAAACTGACCAGGGTACTGAGTCACATTCACTAGGTGTACTGAGCCAGACTGATATGGGGTACTGAGTCACACTGACCAGCAGTACTGAGCCACACTGACCGGGGGTACGGAGTCACACTGACCAGAGGTACTGAGTCACAATGACCAGCAGTACTGAGTCACACCGACCAGGGGTAGTGAGTCACACTGACCAGGGGTACTGGGTCACACTGACCAGGGGTACTGAGTCACACTGACCGGGTGTACTGAGTCACACTGACCGGGGGTACGGAGCAACACTGACCAGAGGTACTAAGTCACACTGACCAGGGCTACTGAGTCACACTGACCGGGGGTACGGAGTCACACTGACCGGGGGTACGGAGTCACACTGACCGAGGGTACGGAGTCACATTGACCAGAGGTAGTGAGTCACACTGACCAGGGGTACTGAGTCACACAGACCGGAGGTACAGAGTCTTACTGACCGGGGGGGGACTGAGTCACACTGACCGGGGGTACTGAGTCACACCGACCGGGGGTACTGAGTAACACCGACCGGGGGTACGGAGTCACACTGAGCAGCGGGACTGAGTCACACTGACTGGGGTACTGAGTCACACTGACCAGTGGTACTGAGTCACACCGACCAGGGGTAGTGAGTCACACTGACCAGGGGTACTGGGTCACACTGACCGGGGGTACTGAGTCACACTGACCGGGGGTACTGAGTCACACTGACCGGGGGAACTGAGTCACACTGACCGGGGGTACGGAGTCACACTGACCAGGGCTACTGAGTCACATTAACTGGGGGTACTGCGCCAGACTGACATGGGGTACTGAGTCACACTGACCAGCAGGACTGAGTCACACTGACCGGGGGTACGGAGTCACACTGACTAGAGGTCCTGAGTCACACTGACCAGCAGTACTGAGTCACACTGACCGGGGGTACGGAGTCACACGGACCAGAGGTAATGAGTCACACTGACCAGGGGTACTGAGTCACACTGAACGGGGGTACGGAGTCACATTGACCAGGGGTACTGAGTAACACTGACCAGGGGTACTGAGTCACACTGACCGGGGGGGACTGAGTCACACTGACCGGGGGTACGGAGTCACACTGACCGGGGGTACGGAGTCACATTGACCAGAGATGCTAAGTCACACTGACCGGGGGTACAGAGACATACTGACCGGGGGGGACTGAGTCACACTGACCGGGGTTACGGAGTCAAACTGACCAGCGGTACTGAGTCACACTGACCAGGGGTACTGCATCACACTGACAGGGGGTACTGAGTCACACTGAGCAGGGGTACTGAGTCACACTGCCCAGGGGTACAGAGTTACACTGAACTGGGGGTACAGAGTCACACAGACCAGGGGTACTGAGTTACACTGAACTGGGGGTACAGAGTCACACTGACCAGAGTTACTGAGTCACACTGACCAGCAGTCCTGAGTCACACTGACCGGGGGTACGGAGTCACACTGACCAGGGGTACTGAGTCACACTGACATGGGGTACTGAGTAACACTGACCAGGGGTACTGAGTCACACTGACCAGCAGTACTGAGTCACACTGACATGGGGTACTGAGTCACACTGACCAGGGGTACTGAGTCACACTGACATGGGGTACTGAGTCACACTGACCAGGGGTACTGAGTCACACTGACTGGGGGTACTGAGTCACACTGACCGGGGGTACTGAGTCACATTGACCAGAGATGCTAAGTCACACTGACCGGGCGTACAGAGACATACTGACCGGGGGAGACTGAGTCACACTGACCGGTGGTACTGAGTCACACCGACCGGGGGTACGGAGTCACACTGACCAGCGGGACTGAGTCACACTGACTGGGGTACTGAGTCACACTGACCGGGGGTACTGAGTCACACCGACCGGGGGTACGGAGTGACACTGACCAGCGGTACTGAGTCACACCGACCGGGGGTAGTGAGTCACACTGACCAGGGGTACTGGGTCACACTGACCGGGGGTACTGAGTCACACTGACCAGGGGTACTGAGTCACACTGACCGGGTGTACGGAGTCACACTGGCCGGCGGTACTGATTCACCCTGACCTGGGGTACTGAGTCACACCGACCAGGGGTACTGAGTCACACTGACCAGGGGTACTGAGCCACACCGACCAGGGGTACTGAGTCACACTGACCGAGGTACTGAGTCACACTGACCAGGGGTACTGAGACACACCGACCGGGGGTACGGAGTCGTACTGACCAACGGTACTGAGTCACACTGACCGGGGGTACTGAGTCACACTGACGAGGGGTACTGTGTCACACTGACCAGGGGTACTGAGTCACACTGACCAGGGGTACTGAGTCACACTGACCAGGGGGATTGAGTCACACTGCCCGGGGGTACTGAGTCACACTGACCGGGGGTACTGAGTCACACTGACCGGGGTACTGAGTCACACTGACCGGGGCTACTGAGTCACACTGACCGGGGGTATGAATCACACTGAGAGGGGTACTGAGTCACACTGACCGGGGGTACTGAGTCACACTGAGAGGGGTACTGAGTCACACTGACCGGGGGTACTGAGTCACACAGAGAGGGGTACTGAGTCACACTGACTGGGGGTACTGAGTCACACTGACATGGGGTACTGAGTCACACTGACCAGGGGTACTGAGTCACACTGACATGGGGTACTGAGTCACACAGACCAGGGGTACTGAGTCACACTGACCAGGGGTACTGAGTCGCACTGACCAGCGGTACTGAGTCACCCTGACCGGGGTACGGAGTCACACTGACCAGGGGTACTGAGTCACACTGACTGGGGGTACTGAGTCACACTGACCGGGGGTACTGAGTGACACTGACCGGGGGTACTGAGTGACACTGACCAGGGGTACTGAGTCACACTGACTGGGGGTGCGGAGTCACACTGACCGGGGGTACTGAGTCACACTGACCGGGGGTACGGATTCACACTGACCGGGGGTACGGAGTCAAACTGACCAGCGGTACTGAGTCACACTGACCAGGGGTACTGCATCACACTGACAGGGGGTACTGAGTCACACTGAGCAGGGGTACTGAGTCACACTGCCCAGGGGTACAGAGTTACACTGAACTGGGGGTACAGAGTCACACACACCAGGGGTATTGAGTTACACTGAACTGGGGGTACAGAGTCACACTGACCAGGGGTACTGAGTCACACTGACCTGGGGGTACTGAGTCACACTGAACCGGGGGTACTGAGTCACACTGACCGGGGGTACGGAGTCACACTGACCAGGGCAACTGAGTCACACTGACTGGGGTACTGTGTCACACTGACCAGGGGGTACTGAGCCACACTGACCAGGGGTATTGAATCACACTGACTGGGGGTACTGAGTCACACTTACCGAAGGTATTGAGTCACACTGACCAGGGGTACTGAGTCAGACTGACCTGGGGTACTGCCTCACATTGGCCGGGGGTACTGAGTCACACTGACCGGTGGGTACTGAGTCACACTGACCGGGTGATACTAAGTCACACTGACCGGGCGTACAGAATCACACTGACCAGGAGGTACTGAGTCACACTGACCGGGGGTACTGAGTCACACTGACCAGGGGTATGGAGTCACACTGACCAGGGGTACTGAGTCACATTAACTGGGGTTACTGAGCCACACTGACATGGGGTACTGCGTCACTCTGACCGGGGGTACTGAGCCAGACTGATATGGGGTACTGAGTCACACTGACCAGCAGTACTGAGCCACACTGACCGGGGGTACGGAGTCACACTGACCAGAGTTACTGAGTCACACTGACCAGCAGTACTGAGTCACACTGACCGGGGGTACGGAGTCACACTGACCAGGGGTACTGAGTCACACTGACATGGGGTACTGAGTCACACTGACCAGGGGTACTGAGTCACACTGACCAGCAGGACTGAGTCACACTGACATGGGGTACTGAGTCACACTGACCAGGGGTACTGAGTCACACTGACATGGGGTACTGAGTCACACTGACCAGGGGTACTGAGTCACACTGACTGGGGGTACTGAGTCACACTGACCGGGGGTACTGAGTGACACTGACCAGGGGTACTGAGTCACACTGACCGGGGGTACGGAGTCACACTGACCGGGGGTACGGATTCAAACTAACCAGCGGTACTGAGTCACACTGACCAGGGGTACTGCATCACACTGACAGGGGGTACTGAGTCTCACTGAGCAGGGGTACTGAGTCACACTGCCCAGGGGTACTGAGTTACACTGAACTGGGGGTACAGAGTCACACTGACCAGGGGTACTGAGTCACACTGACCTAGGGGTACTGAGTCACACTGAACTGGGAGTACAGAGTCACACTGACCGGGTATACGGAGTCACACCGACCGGGGGTACTGGGTCACACTGACCGGGGGTACTGAGTCACACTGACCGGGGGTACTGAGTCACACTGACCGGGGGTACGGAGTCACACTGACCAGGGCTACTGAGTCACACTGACTGGAGTACTGTGTCACACTGAACGGGGGTACTGAGCCACACTGACCAGGGGTATTGAATCACACTGACTGGGGGTACTGAGTCACACGTCCCGGGGGTATTGAGTCACATTGACCAGGGGTACTGAGTCATACTGACCTGGGGTACTGCCTCACATTGGCCGGGGGTACTGACTCACACTGCTCGGGTGTACTGAGTCACACTGACCGGGGTACGGAGTCACACTGACCAGGGGTACTGAGTTACACTGACCGGTGGGTACTGTGTCACACTGACCGGGGGGTACTGAGTCACACTGACGAGGGGTACTGTGTCACACTGACCAGGGGTACTGAGTCACACTGACCAGGGGTACTGAGTCACACTGACCAGGGGGATTGAGTCACACTGCCCGGGGGTACTGAGTCACACTGACCGGGGGTACTGAGTCACACTGACCGGGGTACTGAGTCACACTGACCGGGGCTACTGAGTCACACTGACCGGGGGTATGAATCACACTGAGAGGGGTACTGAGTCACACTGACCGGGGGTATAAGTCACACTGAGAGGGGTACTGAGTCACACTCAGAGGGGTACTGAGTCACACTGACCGGGGGTACTGAGTCACACAGAGAGGGGTACTGAGTCACACTGACTGGGGGTACTGAGTCACACTGACATGGGGTACTGAGTCACACTGACCAGGGGTACTGAGTCACACTGACATGGGGTACTGAGTCACACTGACCAGGGGTACTGAGTCACACTGACCAGCAGTACTGAGTCACACTGACATGGGGTACTGAGTCACACTGACCAGGGGTACTGAGTCACACTGACATGGGGTACTGAGTCACACTGACCAGGGGTACTGAGTCACACTGACTGGGGGTACTGAGTCACACTGACCGGGGGTACTGAGTGACACTGACCAGGGGTACTGAGTCACACTGACCGGGGGTACGGAGTCACACTGACCGGGGGTACGGAGTCAAACTAACCAGCGGTACTGAGTCACACTGACCAGGGGTACTGCATCACACTGACAGGGGGTACTGCCTCACATTGGCCAGGGGTACTGACTCACACTGCTCGGGTGTACTGAGTCACACTGACCAGGGGTACTGAGTCACACTGACCAGGGGGATTGAGTCACATTGCCCGGGGGTACTGAGTCACACTGACCGGGGGTACTGAGTCACACTGACCGGGGTACTGAGTCACACTGACCGAGGCTACTGAGTCACACTGACCGGGGGTATGAATCACACTGAGAGGGGTACTGAGTCACACTGACCGGGGGTATGAGTCACACTGAGAGGGGTACTGAGTCACACTGACCGGGGGTACTGAGTCACACTGAGAGGGGTACTGAGTCACACTGACCGGGGGTACTGAGTCACACAGAGAGGGGTACTGAGTCACACTGACTGGGGGTACTGAGTCACACTGACATGGGGTACTGAGTCACACTGACATGGGGTACTGAGTCACACTGACCAGGGGTACTGAGTCACACTGACCAGCAGTACTGAGTCACACTGACATGGGGTACTGAGTCACACTGACCAGGGGTACTGAGTCACACTGACATGGGGTACTGAGTCACACTGACCAGGGGTACTGAGTCACACTGACTGGGGGTACTGAGTCACACTGACCGGGGGTACTGAGTGACACTGACCAGGGGTACTGAGTCACACTGACCGGGGGTACGGAGTCACACTGACCGGGGGTACGGAGTCAAACTAACCAGCGGTACTGAGTCACACTGACCAGGGGTACTGCATCACACTGACAGGGGGTACTGCCTCACATTGGCCGGGGGTACTGACTCACACTGCTCGGGTGTACTGAGTCACACTGACCGGGGTACGGAGTCACACTGACCAGGGGTACTGAGTCACACTGACCGGTGGGTACTGAGTCACACTGACCGGGGGGTACTGAGTCACACTGACCGGGCGTACAGAATCACACTGACCAGGGGGTACTGAGTCACACTGACCGGGGGTACTGAGTCGCACTGACCAGGGGTATGGAGTCACACTGACCAGGGGTACTGAGTCACACTGACCGGGGGTACTGAGTCACACTGACCAGCAGTACTGAGCCACACTGACCGGGGGTACGGAGTCACACTGACCAGAGGTACTGAGTCACACTGACCAGCAGTACTGAGTCACACTGACCGGGGGTACGGAGTCACACTGACCAGAGGTACTGAGTCACACTGACCAGGGGTACTGAGTCACACTGACCAGCAGTACTGAGTAACACTGACCGGGCGTACGGTGTCACACTGACCGGGGGTACGGAGTCACACTGACCGAGGGTACGGAGTCACATTGACCAGAGGTAGTGAGTCACACTGACCAGGGGTACTGAGTCACACTGACCGGAGGTACAGAGTCTTACTGACAGGGGGGGGACTGAGTCACACTGACGGGGGTACTGAGTCACACCGACCGGGGGTACTGAGTCACACCGACCGGGGGTACGGAGTCACACTGAGCAGCGGGACTGAGTCACACTGACTGGGGTACTGAGTCAAACTGATCGGGGCTACTGAGTCACACTGACCAGAGGTACTGAGTCACACTGACCGGGGGTACGGAGTCACACTGACCAGAGGTACTGAGTCACACTGACCAGCAGTACTGAGTCACACTGACTGGGGGTACGGAGTCTTACTGACCGGTGGGGGGACTGAGTCACACTGACCAGGGGTACTGAGTCACACCGACCGGGGGTACTGAGTCACACCGACCGGGGGTACGGAGTCACACTGAGCAGCGGGACTGAGTCACACTGACTCGGGTACTGAGTCACACTGACCGGGGGTACGGAGTCACACTGACCAGAGGTACGGAGTCACACTGACCAGCGGTACTGAGTCACACCGACCAGGGGTAGTGAGTCACACTGACCAGGGGTACTGGGTCACACTGACCAGGGGTACTGAGTCACACTGACCGGGTGTACTGAGTCACACTGACCGGGGGTACTGAGTCACACCGACCGGGGGTACTGAGTCACACCGACCGGGGGTACGGAGTCACACTGAGCAGCGGGACTGAGTCACACTGACTGGGGTACTGAGTCACACTGACCGGGGGTACTGAGTCACACCGACCGGGGATACTGAGTCACACTGACCGGGGGTACTGAGTCACACTGACCAGAGGTACTGAGTCACACTGACCAGTGGTACTGAGTCACACCGACCAGGGGTAGTGAGTCACACTGACCAGGGGTACTGGGTCACACTGACCGGGGGTACTGAGTCACACTGACCGGGGGTACTGAGTCACACTGACCGGGGGAACTGAGTCACACTGACCTGGGGGTACTGAGTCACACTGAACCGGGGGTACTGAGTCACACTGACCGGGGGTACGGAGTCACACTGACCAGGGCTACTGAGTCACACTGACTGGGGTACTGTGTCACACTGACCGGGGGGTACTGAGCCACACTGACCAGGGGTATTGAATCACACTGACTGGGGGTACTGAGTCACACATACCGAAGGTATTGAGTCACACTGACCAGCAGTACTGAGTCACACTGACCGGGGTTACGGAGTCACACGGACCAGAGGTACTGAGTCACACTGACCAGGGGTACTGAGTCACACTGACCGGGGGTACGGAGTCAAGCTGACCGGGGGTACGGAGTCACACTGACCGGGGGTACGGAGTCACATTGACCAGAGATACTGAGTCACACTGACCGGGGGTACAGAGTCATACTGACCGGGGGGCACTGAGTCACACTGACCGGGGGTACTGAGTCACACCGACCGGGGGTACGGAGTCACACTGACCAGCGGGACTGAGTCACACTGACTGGGGTACTGAGTCACACTGACCGGGGGTACTGAGTCACACCGACCGGGGGTACGGAGTCACACTGACCAGCGGTACTGAGTCACACCGACCGGGGGTAGTGAGTCACACTGACCAGGGGGATTGAGTCACACTGACATGGGGAACTGAGCCACACTGACCAGGGGTACTGAGTCACACTGACCAGGGGTACTGAGTCGCACTGACCAGCGGTACTGAGTCACCCTGACCGGGGTACGGAGTCACACTGACCAGGGGTACTGAGTGACACTGACTGGGGGTACTGAGTCACACTGACCGGGGGTACTGAGTCACACTGACCGGGGGTACTGAGTGACACTGACCAGGGGTACTGAGTCACACTGACTTGGGGTACGGAGTCACACTGACCGGGGGTACGGAGTCACACTGACCGAGGGTACGGAGTCACACTGACCAGGGGTACTGAGTCACACAGACCGGAGGTACAGAGTCTTACTGACCGGGGGGGGACTGAGTCACACTGACCGGGGGTACTGAGTCATGCTGACCTGGGGTACTGCCTCACATTGGCCGGGGGTACTGAGTCACACTGCTCGGGTGTACTGAGTCACACTGACCGGGGTGCGGAGTCACACTGACCAGGGGTACTGAGTCACACTGACCGGTGGGTACTGAGTCACACTGACCGGGTGGTACTGAGTCACACTGACCGGGCGTACAGAATCACACTGACCAGGGGGTACTGAGTCACACTGACCGGGGGTACTGAGTCACACTGACCAGGGGTATGGAGTCACACTGACCAGGGGTACTGAGTCACATTAACTGGGGTTACTGAGCCACACTGACATGGGGTACTGAGTCACTCTGACCAGGGGTACTGAGCCAGACTGACATGGGGTACTGAGTCACACTGACCGGGGGTACTGAGTCACACTGATATGGGGTACTGAGTCACACCGACCTGGGGTACTGAGCCACACTGACCAGGGGTACAGAGTCACACTGACCAGGGGTACTGAGTAACACTGACCGGGGGTACGGAGTCACACTGACCGGGGGTGCGGAGTCACACTGACCGAGGGTACGGAGTCACATTGACCAGAGGTAGTGAGTCACACTGACCAGGGGTACGGAGTCACACTGACCGGGGGTACGGAGTCACACTGACCGGGGGTGCGGAGTCACACTGACCGAGGGTACGGAGTCACATTGACCAGAGGTAGTGAGTCACACTGACCAGGGGTACTGAGTCACACTGACCGGAGGTACAGAGTCTTACTGACCGGTGGGGGGACTGAGTCACACTGACCAGGGGTACTGAGTCACACCGACCGGGGGTACTGAGTCACACCGACCGGGGGTACGGAGTCACACTGAGCAGCGGGACTGAGTCACACTGACTCGGGTACTGAGTCACACTGACCGGGGGTACGGAGTCACACTGACCAGAGGTACGGAGTCACACTGACCAGCGGTACTGAGTCACACCGACCAGGGGTAGTGAGTCACACTGACCAGGGGTACTGGGTCACACTGACCAGGGGTACTGAGTCACACTGACCGGGTGTACTGAGTCACACTGACCGGGGTACGGAGTCACACTGACCAGGGGTACTGAGTCACACTGACCGGTGGGTACTGAGTCACACTGACCTGGGGGTACTGAGTCACACTGACCGGGCGTACAGAATCACACTGACCTGGGGGTACTGAGTCACACTGACCGGGGGTACTGAGTCACACTGACCAGGGGTATGGAGTCACACTGACCAGGGGTACTGAGTCACATTAACTGGGGCTACTGAGCCAGACTGACATGGGGTACTGAGTCACACTGACCGGGGGTACTGAGTCACACTGATATGGGGTACTGAGTCACACCGACCTGGGGTACTGAGTCACACTGACCAGGGGTACGGAGTCACACTGACCAGGGGTACTGAGTAACACTGGCCGGGGGTACGGAGTCACACTGACCGGGGGTACTGAGTCACACTGACCAGGGGTACGGAGTCACACTGACCAGGGCTACTGAGTCACATTAACTGGGGGAACTGAGCCAGACTGACATGGGGTACTGAGTCACACTGACCAGCAGAACTGAGTCACACTGACCGGGGGTACGGAGTCACACTGACCAGAGGTCCTAGTCACACTGACCAGAGATACTGAGTCACACTGACCGGGGGTACTGAGCCATCCTGACCGGGGGGGAGTGAGTCACACTGACCGGGGGTACTGAGTCACACCGACCGGGGGTACGGAGTCACACTGTCCAGCGGTACTGAGTCACACCGACCGGGGGTAGTGAGTCACACTGACCAGGGGTACTGGGTCACACTGACCGGGGGTACTGATTCACACTGACCAGGGGTACTGAGTCACACTGACCGGGGGTACGGAGTCACACTGACCGGCGGTACTGATTCACCCTGACCTGGGGTACTGAGCCACAGCGACCGGGGGTACAGAGTCACACTGACCAGCGGTACTGAGTCACACCGACCGGGGGTAGTGAGTCACACTGACCAGGGGTACTGGGTCACACTGACCGGGGGTACTGAGTCACACTGACCAGGGGTACTGAGTCACACCGACTGGGGGTACGGAGTGACACTGACCAGCGGTACTGAGTCACGCCGACCGGGGGTACGGAGTCGTACTGACCAACGGTACTGAGTCACACTGACCAGGGGTACGGAGTCACACTGACCGGGGGTACGGAGTCACACTGACCGAGGGTACGGAGTCACATTGACCAGAGGTAGTGAGTCACACTGACCAGGGGTACTGAGTCACACAGACCGGAGGTACAGAGTCTTACTGACCGGGGGGGGACTGAGTCACACTGACCGGGGGGGGACTGAGTCACACTGACCGGGGGTACTGAGTCACACCGACCGGGGGTACTGAGTAACACCGACCGGGGGTACGGAGTCACACTGAGCAGCGGGACTGAGTCACACTGACTGGGGTACTGAGTCACACTGACCAGAGGTACTGAGTCACACTGACCAGTGGTACTGAGTCACACCGACCAGGGGTAGTGAGTCACACTGACCAGGGGTACTGGGTCACACTGACCGGGGGTACTGAGTCACACTGACCGGGGGTACTGAGTCACACTGACCGGGGGAACTGAGTCACACTGACCGGGGGTACGGAGTCACACTGACCAGGGCTACTGAGTCACATTAACTGGGGGTACTGAGCCAGACTGACATGGGGTACTGAGTCACACTGACCGGGGGTACGGAGTCACACTGACTAGAGGTCCTGAGTCACACTGACCAGCAGTACTGAGTCACACTGACCGGGGGTACGGAGTCACACGGACCAGAGGTACTGAGTCACACTGACCAGGGGTACTGAGTCACACTGACCGGGGGTACGGATTCACATTGACCAGGGGTACTGAGTAACACTGACCAGGGGTACTGAGTCACACTGACCGGGGGGGACTGAGTCACACTGACCGGGGGTACGGAGTCAAGCTGACCGGGGGTACGGAGTCACACTGACCGGGGGTACGGAGTCACATTGACCAGAGATACTGAGTCACACTGACCGGGGGTACAGAGACATACTGACCGGGGGGGACTGAGTCACACTGACCGGTGGTACTGAGTCACACCGACCGGGGGTACGGAGTCACACTGACCAGCGGGACTGAGTCACACTGACTGGGGTACTGAGTCACACTGACCGGGGGTACTGAGTCACACCGACCGGGGGTACGGAGTCACACTGACAAGCGGTACTGAGTCACAACGACCGGGGGTAGTGAGTCACACTGACCAGGGGTACTGAGTCACACTGACCGGCGGTACTGATTCACCCTGACCTGGGGTACTGAGTCACACCGACCAGGGGTACTGAGTCACACTGACCAGGGGTACTGAGCCACACCGACCAGGGGTACTGAGTCACACTGACCGAGGTACTGAGTCACACGGACAAGGGGTACTGAGACACACCGACCTGGGGTACGGAGTCGTACTGACCAACGGTACTGAGTCACACTGACCGGGGGTACTGAGTCACACTGACGAGGGGTACTGAGTCACACTGACCCGGGGTACTGAGTCACACTGACCAGAGGGATTGAGTCACACTGCCCGGGGGTACTGAGTCACACTGACCGGGGGTACTGAGTCACACTGACCGGGGTACTGAGTCACACTGACCGGGGCTACTGAGTCACACTGACCGGGGGTATGAGTCACACTGAGAGGGGTACTGAGTCACACTGACCGGGGGTACTGAGTCACACTGAGAGGGGTACTGAGTCACACTGACCGGGGGTACTGAGTCACACAGAGAGGGGTACTGAGTCACACTGACTGGGGGTACTGAGTCACACTGACATGGGGTACTGAGTCACACTGACCAGGGGTACTGAGTCACACTGACATGGGGTACTGAGTCACACTGACCAGGGGTACTGAGTCACACTGACATGGGGTACTGAGTCACACTGACCAGGGGTACTGAGTCACACTGACCAGGGGTACTGAGTCGCACTGACCAGCGGTACTGAGTCACCCTGACCGGGGTACGGAGTCACACTGACCAGGGGTACTGAGTCACACTGACTGGGGGTACTGAGTCACACTGACCGGGGGTACTGAGTGACACTGACCGGGGGTACTGAGTGACACTGACCAGGGGTACTGAGTCACACTGACTGGGGGTACGGAGTCACACTGACCGGGGGTACTGAGTCACACTGACCGGGGGTACGGATTCACACTGACCGGGGGTACGGAGTCAAACTGACCAGCGGTACTGAGTCACACTGACCAGGGGTACTGCATCACACTGACAGGGGGTACTGAGTCACACTGAGCAGGGGTACTGAGTCACACTGCCCAGGGGTACAGAGTTACACTGAACTGGGCGTACAGAGTCACACTGACCAGCGGTACTGAGTTACACTGAACTGGGGGTACAGAGTCACACTGACCAGGGGTACTGAGTCACACTGACCTGGGGGTACTGAGTCACACTGAACCGGGGGTACTGAGTCACACTGACCGGGGGTACGGAGTCACACTGACCAGGGCAACTGAGTCACACTGACTGGGGTACTGTGTCACACTGACCGGGGGGTACTGAGCTACACTGACCAGGGGTATTGAATCACACTGACTGGGGGTACTGAGTCACACTTACCGAAGGTATTGAGTCACACTGACCAGGGGTACTGAGTCATACTGACCTGGGGTACTGCCTCACATTGGCCGGGGGTACTGAGTCACACTGCTCGGGTGTACTGAGTCACACTGACCGGGGTACGGAGTCACACTGACCAGGGGTACTGAGTCACACTGACCGGTGGGTACTGAGTCACAATGACCGGGTGATACTGAGTCACACTGACCGGGCGTACAGAATCACACTGACCAGGGGGTACTGAGTCACACTGACCGGGGGTACTGAGTCACACTGACCGGGGGGGACTGAGTCACACTGACCGGGGGTACGGAGTCAAGCTGACAGGGGGTACGGAGTCACACTGACCGGGGGTACGGAGTCACATTGACCAGAGATACTGAGTCACACTGACCGGGGGTACAGAGACATACTGACCGGGGGGGACTGAGTCACACTGATCGGTGGTACTGAGTCACACCGACCGGGGGTACGGAGTCACACTGACCAGCGGGACTGAGTCACACTGACTGGGGTACTGAGTCACACTGACCGGGGGGACTGAGTCACACCGACCGGGGGTACGGAGTCACACTGACCAGCGGTACTGAGTCACACCGACCGGGGGTAGTGAGTCACACTGACCGGGGGTACTGGGTCACACTGACCGGGGGTACTGAGTCACACTGACCAGGGGTACTGAGTCACACTGACCGGGTGTACGGAGTCACACTGACCGGCGGTACTGATTCACCCTGACCTGGGGTACTGAGTCACACCGACCTGAGGTACTGAGTCACACTGACCAGGGGTACGGAGTCACACTGACCGGGGGTACGGAGTCACACTGACCGGGGGTGCGGAGTCACACTGACCGAGGGTACGGAGTCACATTGACCAGAGGTAGTGAGTCACACTGACCAGGGGTACTGAGTCACACTGACCGGAGGTACAGAGTCTTACTGACCGGTGGGGGGACTGAGTCACACTGACCAGGGGTACTGAGTCACACCGACCGGGGGTACTGAGTCACACCGACCGGGGGTACGGAGTCACACTGAGCAGCGGGACTGAGTCACACTGACTCGGGTACTGAGTCACACTGACCGGGGGTACGGAGTCACACTGACCAGAGGTACGGAGTCACACTGACCAGCGGTACTGAGTCACACCGACCAGGGGTAGTGAGTCACACTGACCAGGGGTACTGGGTCACACTGACCAGGGGTACTGAGTCACACTGACCGGGTGTACTGAGTCACACTGACCGGGGTACGGAGTCACACTGACCAGGGGTACTGAGTCACACTGACCGGTGGGTACTGAGTCACACTGACCTGGGGGTACTGAGTCACACTGACCGGGCGTACAGAATCACACTGACCTGGGGGTACTGAGTCACACTGACCGGGGGTACTGAGTCACACTGACCAGGGGTATGGAGTCACACTGACCAGGGGTACTGAGTCACATTAACTGGGGCTACTGAGCCAGACTGACATGGGGTACTGAGTCACACTGACCGGGGGTACTGAGTCACACTGATATGGGGTACCGAGTAACACTGGCCGGGGGTACGGAGTCACACTGACCGGGGGTACTGAGTCACACTGACCAGGGGTACGGAGTCACACTGACCAGGGCTACTGAGTCACATTAACTGGGGGAACTGAGCCAGACTGACATGGGGTACTGAGTCACACTGACCAGCAGAACTGAGTCACACTGACCGGGGGTACGGAGTCACACTGACCAGAGGTCCTGAGTCACACTGACCAGAGATACTGAGTCACACTGACCGGGGGTACTGAGCCATCCTGACCGGGGGGGAGTGAGTCACACTGACCGGGGGTACTGAGTCACACCGACCGGGTGTACGGAGTCACACTGTCCAGCGGTACTGAGTCACACCGACCGGGGGTAGTGAGTCACACTGACCAGGGGTACTGGGTCACACTGACCGGGGGTACTGATTCACACTGACCAGGGGTACTGAGTCACACTGACCGGGGGTACGGAGTCACACTGACCGGCGGTACTGATTCACCCTGACCTGGGGTACTGAGCCACAGCGACCGGGGGTACAGAGTCACACTGACCAGCGGTACTGAGTCACACCGACCGGGGGTAGTGAGTCACACTGACCAGGGGTACTGGGTCACACTGACCGGGGGTACTGAGTCACACTGACCAGGGGTACTGAGTCACACCGACTGGGGGTACGGAGTGACACTGACCAGCGGTACTGAGTCACGCCGACCGGGGGTACGGAGTCGTACTGACCAACGGTACTGAGTCACACTGACCAGGGGTACGGAGTCACACTGACCGGGGGTACGGAGTCACACTGACCGAGGGTACGGAGTCACATTGACCAGAGGTAGTGAGTCACACTGACCAGGGGTACTGAGTCACACAGACCGGAGGTACAGAGTCTTACTGACCGGGGGGGGACTGAGTCACACTGACCGGGGGGGGACTGAGTCACACTGACCGGGGGTACTGAGTCACACCGACCGGGGGTACTGAGTAACACCGACCGGGGGTACGGAGTCACACTGAGCAGCGGGACTGAGTCACACTGACTGGGGTACTGAGTCACACTGACCAGAGGTACTGAGTCACACTGACCAGTGGTACTGAGTCACACCGACCAGGGGTAGTGAGTCACACTGACCAGGGGTACTGGGTCACACTGACCGGGGGTACTGAGTCACACTGACCGGGGGTACTGAGTCACACTGACCGGGGGAACTGAGTCACACTGACCGGGGGTACGGAGTCACACTGACCAGGGCTACTGAGTCACATTAACTGGGGGTACTGAGCCAGACTGACATGGGGTACTGAGTCACACTGACCAGCAGGACTGAGTCACACTGACCGGGGGTACGGAGTCACACTGACTAGAGGTCCTGAGTCACACTGACCAGCAGTACTGAGTCACACTGACCGGGGGTACGGAGTCACACGGACCAGAGGTACTGAGTCACACTGACCAGGGGTACTGAGTCACACTGACCGGGGGTACGGATTCACATTGACCAGGGGTACTGAGTAACACTGACCAGGGGTACTGAGTCACACTGACCGGGGGGGACTGAGTCACACTGACCGGGGGTACGGAGTCAAGCTGACCGGGGGTACGGAGTCACACTGACCGGGGGTACGGAGTCACATTGACCAGAGATACTGAGTCACACTGACCGGGGGTACAGAGACATACTGACCGGGGGGGACTGAGTCACACTGACCGGTGGTACTGAGTCACACCGACCGGGGGTACGGAGTCACACTGACCAGCGGGACTGAGTCACACTGACTGGGGTACTGAGTCACACTGACCGGGGGTACTGAGTCACACCGACCGGGGGTACGGAGTCACACTGACAAGCGGTACTGAGTCACAACGACCGGGGGTAGTGAGTCACACTGACCAGGGGTACTGAGTCACACTGACCGGCGGTACTGATTCACCCTGACCTGGGGTACTGAGTCACACCGACCAGGGGTACTGAGTCACACTGACCAGGGGTACTGAGCCACACCGACCAGGGGTACTGAGTCACACTGACCGAGGTACTGAGTCACACGGACAAGGGGTACTGAGACACACCGACCTGGGGTACGGAGTCGTACTGACCAACGGTACTGAGTCACACTGACCGGGGGTACTGAGTCACACTGACGAGGGGTACTGAGTCACACTGACCCGGGGTACTGAGTCACACTGACCAGAGGGATTGAGTCACACTGCCCGGGGGTACTGAGTCACACTGACCGGGGGTACTGAGTCACACTGACCGGGGTACTGAGTCACACTGACCGGGGCTACTGAGTCACACTGACCGGGGGTACGGAGTCACACTGACCGGCGGTACTGATTCACCCTGACCTGGGGTACTGAGCCACAGCGACCGGGGGTACAGAGTCACACTGACCAGCGGTACTGAGTCACACCGACCGGGGGTAGTGAGTCACACTGACCAGGGGTACTGGGTCACACTGACCGGGGGTACTGAGTCACACTGACCAGGGGTACTGAGTCACACCGACTGGGGGTACGGAGTGACACTGACCAGCGGTACTGAGTCACGCCGACCGGGGGTACGGAGTCGTACTGACCAACGGTACTGAGTCACACTGACCAGGGGTACGGAGTCACACTGACCGGGGGTACGGAGTCACACTGACCGAGGGTACGGAGTCACATTGACCAGAGGTAGTGAGTCACACTGACCAGGGGTACTGAGTCACACAGACCGGAGGTACAGAGTCTTACTGACCGGGGGGGGACTGAGTCACACTGACCGGGGGGGGACTGAGTCACACTGACCGGGGGTACTGAGTCACACCGACCGGGGGTACTGAGTAACACCGACCGGGGGTACGGAGTCACACTGAGCAGCGGGACTGAGTCACACTGACTGGGGTACTGAGTCACACTGACCAGAGGTACTGAGTCACACTGACCAGTGGTACTGAGTCACACCGACCAGGGGTAGTGAGTCACACTGACCAGGGGTACTGGGTCACACTGACCGGGGGTACTGAGTCACACTGACCGGGGGTACTGAGTCACACTGACCGGGGGAACTGAGTCACACTGACCGGGGGTACGGAGTCACACTGACCAGGGCTACTGAGTCACATTAACTGGGGGTACTGAGCCAGACTGACATGGGGTACTGAGTCACACTGACCAGCAGGACTGAGTCACACTGACCGGGGGTACGGAGTCACACTGACTAGAGGTCCTGAGTCACACTGACCAGCAGTACTGAGTCACACTGACCGGGGGTACGGAGTCACACGGACCAGAGGTACTGAGTCACACTGACCAGGGGTACTGAGTCACACTGACCGGGGGTACGGATTCACATTGACCAGGGGTACTGAGTAACACTGACCAGGGGTACTGAGTCACACTGACCGGGGGGGACTGAGTCACACTGACCGGGGGTACGGAGTCAAGCTGACCGGGGGTACGGAGTCACACTGACCGGGGGTACGGAGTCACATTGACCAGAGATACTGAGTCACACTGACCGGGGGTACAGAGACATACTGACCGGGGGGGACTGAGTCACACTGACCGGTGGTACTGAGTCACACCGACCGGGGGTACGGAGTCACACTGACCAGCGGGACTGAGTCACACTGACTGGGGTACTGAGTCACACTGACCGGGGGTACTGAGTCACACCGACCGGGGGTACGGAGTCACACTGACAAGCGGTACTGAGTCACAACGACCGGGGGTAGTGAGTCACACTGACCAGGGGTACTGAGTCACACTGACCGGCGGTACTGATTCACCCTGACCTGGGGTACTGAGTCACACCGACCAGGGGTACTGAGTCACACTGACCAGGGGTACTGAGCCACACCGACCAGGGGTACTGAGTCACACTGACCGAGGTACTGAGTCACACGGACAAGGGGTACTGAGACACACCGACCTGGGGTACGGAGTCGTACTGACCAACGGTACTGAGTCACACTGACCGGGGGTACTGAGTCACACTGACGAGGGGTACTGAGTCACACTGACCCGGGGTACTGAGTCACACTGACCAGAGGGATTGAGTCACACTGCCCGGGGGTACTGAGTCACACTGACCGGGGGTACTGAGTCACACTGACCGGGGTACTGAGTCACACTGACCGGGGCTACTGAGTCACACTGACCGGGGGTATGAGTCACACTGAGAGGGGTACTGAGTCACACTGACCGGGGGTACTGAGTCACACTGAGAGGGGTACTGAGTCACACTGACCGGGGGTACTGAGTCACACAGAGAGGGGTACTGAGTCACACTGACTGGGGGTACTGAGTCACACTGACATGGGGTACTGAGTCACACTGACCAGGGGTACTGAGTCACACTGACATGGGGTACTGAGTCACACTGACCAGGGGTACTGAGTCACACTGACATGGGGTACTGAGTCACACTGACCAGGGGTACTGAGTCACACTGACCAGGGGTACTGAGTCGCACTGACCAGCGGTACTGAGTCACCCTGACCGGGGTACGGAGTCACACTGACCAGGGGTACTGAGTCACACTGACTGGGGGTACTGAGTCACACTGACCGGGGGTACTGAGTGACACTGACCGGGGGTACTGAGTGACACTGACCAGGGGTACTGAGTCACACTGACTGGGGGTACGGAGTCACACTGACCGGGGGTACTGAGTCACACTGACCGGGGGTACGGATTCACACTGACCGGGGGTACGGAGTCAAACTGACCAGCGGTACTGAGTCACACTGACCAGGGGTACTGCATCACACTGACAGGGGGTACTGAGTCACACTGAGCAGGGGTACTGAGTCACACTGCCCAGGGGTACAGAGTTACACTGAACTGGGCGTACAGAGTCACACTGACCAGCGGTACTGAGTTACACTGAACTGGGGGTACAGAGTCACACTGACCAGGGGTACTGAGTCACACTGACCTGGGGGTACTGAGTCACACTGAACCGGGGGTACTGAGTCACACTGACCGGGGGTACGGAGTCACACTGACCAGGGCAACTGAGTCACACTGACTGGGGTACTGTGTCACACTGACCGGGGGGTACTGAGCCACACTGACCAGGGGTATTGAATCACACTGACTGGGGGTACTGAGTCACACTTACCGAAGGTATTGAGTCACACTGACCAGGGGTACTGAGTCATACTGACCTGGGGTACTGCCTCACATTGGCCGGGGGTACTGAGTCACACTGCTCGGGTGTACTGAGTCACACTGACCGGGGTACGGAGTCACACTGACCAGGGGTACTGAGTCACACTGACCGGTGGGTACTGAGTCACAATGACCGGGTGATACTGAGTCACACTGACCGGGCGTACAGAATCACACTGACCAGGGGGTACTGAGTCACACTGACCGGGGGTACTGAGTCACACTGACCGGGGGGGACTGAGTCACACTGACCGGGGGTACGGAGTCAAGCTGACAGGGGGTACGGAGTCACACTGACCGGGGGTACGGAGTCACATTGACCAGAGATACTGAGTCACACTGACCGGGGGTACAGAGACATACTGACCGGGGGGGACTGAGTCACACTGATCGGTGGTACTGAGTCACACCGACCGGGGGTACGGAGTCACACTGACCAGCGGGACTGAGTCACACTGACTGGGGTACTGAGTCACACTGACCGGGGGGACTGAGTCACACCGACCGGGGGTACGGAGTCACACTGACCAGCGGTACTGAGTCACACCGACCGGGGGTAGTGAGTCACACTGACCGGGGGTACTGGGTCACACTGACCGGGGGTACTGAGTCACACTGACCAGGGGTACTGAGTCACACTGACCGGGTGTACGGAGTCACACTGACCGGCGGTACTGATTCACCCTGACCTGGGGTACTGAGTCACACCGACCTGAGGTACTGAGTCACACTGACCAGGGGTACGGAGTCACACTGACCAGGGTACTGAGTCACATTAACTAGGGGTACTGAGCCAGACTGATATGGGGTACTGAGTCACACTGACCAGCAGTACTGAGCCACACTGACCGGGGGTACGGAGTCACACTGACCAGAGGTACTGAGTCACACTGACCAGCAGTACTGAGTCACACTGACCGGGGGTACGGAGTCACACTGACCAGAGGTACTGAGTCACACTGACCAGGGGCACTGAGTCACACTGACCAGCAGTACTGAGTAACACTGACCGGGGGTACGGTGTCACACTGACCGGGGGTACGGAGTCACACTGACCGAGGGTACGGAGTCACATTGACCAGAGGTAGTGAGTCACACTGACCAGGGGTACTGAGTCACACTGACCGGAGGTACAGAGTCTTACTGACAGGGGGGGGACTGAGTCACACTGACGGGGGTACTGAGTCACACCGACCGGGGGTACTGAGTCACACCGACCGGGGGTACGGAGTCACACTGAGCAGCGGGACTGAGTCACACTGACTGGGGTACTGAGTCAAACTGATCGGGGCTACTGAGTCACACTGACCAGAGGTACTGAGTCACACTGACCGGGGGTACGGAGTCACACTGACCAGAGGTACTGAGTCACACTGACCAGCAGTACTGAGTCACACTGACCGGGGGTACGGAGTCACACTGACCAGGGGTACTGAGTCACACTGACCGGGGGTACAGAGTCATACTGACCTGGGGGGACTGAGTCACACTGACCGAGGGTACTGGGTCACACTGACCGGGGGTACTGAGTCACACTGACCAGGGGTACTGAGTCACACTGACCGGGGGTACGGAGTCACACTGACCGGTGGTACTGAGTCACACTGACCAGGGGTACTGAGCCACGCCGACCAGGGGTACTGAGTCACACTGACCAGGGGCACTGAGTCACACTGACCAGGGGTACTGAGTCAGACTGACCGGGGGTATTGAGTCACACTGACCAGGGGGATTGAGTCACACTGACCGGGGGTACTGAGTCACACCGGCCCGGGGTACGGAGTCACACTGACCAGCGAGACTGAGTCACACTGACCGGGGGTACTGAGTCACACCGACCGGGAGTACGGAGTCACACTGACCAGCTGGACTGAGTCACACTGACCGGGGGTACTGATTCACACTGATCAGAGGTACTGAGTCACACTGACCAGGGGTACGGAGTCACACTGACCAGAGGTACTGAGTCACACTGACCAGCAGTACTGAGTCACACTGACCTGGGGTACGGAGTCACACTGACCAGGGGTACTGAGTCACACTGACCAGGGGTACTGAGTCACAGTGACCGGGGGTATGGAGTCACACTGACCGGGGGTACGGAGTCACACTGACCAGAGGTCCTGAGTCACACTGACCAGCAGTACTGAGTCACACTGACCGGGGTTACGGAGTCACACGGACCAGAGGTACTGAGTCACACTGACCAGGGGTACTGAGTCACACTGACCGGGGGTACGGAGTCAAGCTGACCGGGGGTACGGAGTCACATTGACCAGAGATACTGAGTCACACTGACCGGGGGTACAGAGTCATACTGACCGGGGGGGACTGAGTCACACTGACCGGGGGTACTGAGTCACACCGACCGGGGGTACGGAGTCACACTGACCAGCGGGACTGAGTCACACTGACTGGGGTACTGAGTCACACTGACCGGGGGTACTGAGTCACACCGACCGGGGGTACGGAGTCACACTGACCAGCGGTACTGAGTCACACCGACCGGGGGTAGTGAGTCACACTGACCAGGGGGATTGAGTCACACTGACATGGGGTACTGAGCCACACTGACCAGGGGTACTGAGTCACACTGACCAGGGGTACTGAGTCGCACTGACCAGCGGTACTGAGTCACCCTGACCGGGGTACGGAGTCACACTGACCAGGGGTACTGAGTGACACTGACTGGGGGTACTGAGTCACACTGACCGGGGGTACTGAGTCACACTGACCGGGGGTACTGAGTGACACTGACCAGGGGTACTGAGTCACACTGACTTGGGGTACGGAGTCACACTGACCGGGGGTACGGAGTCACACTGACCGGGGGTACGGAGTCACACTGACCGAGGGTACGGAGTCACACTGACCAGGGGTACTGAGTCACACAGACCGGAGGTACAGAGTCTTACTGACCGGGGGGGGACTGAGTCACACTGACCGGGGGTACTGAGTCACACCGACCGGGGGTACTGAGTCACACCGACCGGGGGTACGGAGTCACACTGAGCAGCGGGACTGAGTCACACTGACTGGGGTACTGAGTCACACTGACCGGGGGTACTGAGTCACACCGACCGGGGATACTGAGTCACACTGACCGGGGGTACTGAGTCACACTGACCAGAGGTACTGAGTCACACTGACCAGTGGTACTGAGTCACACCGACCAGGGGTAGTGAGTCACACTGACCAGGGGTACTGGGTCACACTGACCGGGGGTACTGAGTCACACTGACCGGGGGTACTGAGTCACACTGACCGGGGCAACTGAGTCACACTGACCTGGGGGTACTGAGTCACACTGAACCGGGGGTACTGAGTCACACTGACCGGGGGTACGGAGTCACACTGACCAGGGCTACTGAGTCACACTGACTGGGGTACTGTGTCACACTGACCGGGGGGTACTGAGCCACACTGACCAGGGGTATTGAATCACACTGACTGGGGGTACTGAGTCACACTTACCGAAGGTATTGAGTCACACTGACCAGGGGTACTGAGTCATGCTGACCTGGGGTACTGCCTCACATTGGCCGGGGGTACTGAGTCACACTGCTCGGGTGTACTGAGTCACACTGACCGGGGTACGGAGTCACACTGACCAGGGGTACTTAGTCACACTGACCGGTGGGTACTGAGTCACACTGACCGGGTGGTACTGAGTCACACTGACCGGGCGTACAGAATCACACTGACCAGGGGGTACTGAGTCACACTGACCGGGGGTACTGAGTCACACTGACCAGGGGTATGGAGTCACACTGACCAGGGGTACTGAGTCACATTAACTGGGGTTACTGAGCCACACTGACATGGGGTACTGAGTCACTCTGACCAGGGGTACTGAGCCAGACTGACATGGGGTACTGAGTCACACTGACCGGGGGTACTGAGTCACACTGATATGGGGTACTGAGTCACACCGACCTGGGGTACTGAGCCACACTGACCAGGGGTACAGAGTCACACTGACCAGGGGTACTGAGTAACACTGACCGGGGGTACGGAGTCACACTGACCGGGGGTGCGGAGTCACACTGACCGAGGGTACGGAGTCACATTGACCAGAGGTAGTGAGTCACACTGACCAGGGGTACTGAGTCACACTGACCGGAGGTACAGAGTCTTACTGACCGGTGGGGGGACTGAGTCACACTGACCAGGGGTACTGAGTCACACCGACCGGGGGTACTGAGTCACACCGACCGGGGGTACGGAGTCACACTGAGCAGCGGGACTGAGTCACACTGACTGGGGTACTGAGTCACACTGACCGGGGGTACGGAGTCACACTGACCAGCGGTACTGAGTCACACCGACCAGGGGTAGTGAGTCACACTGACCAGGGGTACTGGGTCACACTGACCAGGGGTACTGAGTCACACTGACCGGGTGTACTGAGTCACACTGACCGGGGTACGGAGTCACACTGACCAGGGGTACTGAGTCACACTGACCGGTGGGTACTGAGTCACACTGACCGGGGGGTACTGAGTCACACTGACCGGGCGTACAGAATCACACTGACCTGGGGGTACTGAGTCACACTGACCGGGGGTACTGAGTCACACTGACCAGGGGTATGGAGTCACACTGACCAGGGGTACTGAGTCACATTAACTGGGGCTACTGAGCCAGACTGACATGGGGTACTGAGTCACACTGACCGGGGGTACTGAGTCACACTGATATGGGGTACTGAGTCACACCGACCTGGGGTACTGAGTCACACTGACCAGGGGTACGGAGTCACACTGACCAGGGGTACTGAGTAACACTGGCCGGGGGTACGGAGTCACACTGACTGGGGGTACGGAGTCACACTGACCGAGGGTACGGAGTCACATTGACCAGAGGTAGTGAGTCACACTGACCAGGGGTACTGAGTCACACGGACCGGAGGTACAGAGTCTGACTGACCGGGGGGGGGGACTGAGTCACACTGACCAGAGGTACTGAGTCACACTGACCAGGGGTACTGAGTCACACTGACCAGGGGTACTGAGTAACACTGACCGGGGGTACGGAGTCACACTGACCGGGGGTACGGAGTCACACTGACCGGGGGTACGGAGTCACACTGACCGAGGGTACGGAGTCACATTGACCAGAGGTAGTGAGTCACACTGACCAGGGGTACTGAGTCACATTGAGCGGAGGTACAGAGTCTTACTGACCTGGGGGGGGACTGAGTCACACTGACCGGGGGTACTAAGTCACACCGACCGGGGGTACTGAGTCACACCGACCGGGGGTACGGAGTCACACTGAGCAGCGGGACTGAGTCACACTGACTGGGGTACTGAGTCACACTGACCGGGGGTACTGAGTCACACTGACCAGAGGTACGGAGTCACACTGACCAGCGGTACTGAGTCACACCGACCAGGGGTAGTGAGTCACACTGACCAGGGGTACTGGGTCACACTGACCGGGGGTACTGAGTCACACTGACCGGGGGTACTGAGTCACACTGACCGGGGGTACTGAGTCACACTGACCGGGGGTACTGAGTCACACTGACTGGGGGTACTGAGTCACACTGACCAGCGGTACTGAGTCACACCGACCAGGGGTAGTGAGTCACACTGACCAGGGGTACTGGGTCACACTGACCGGGGGTACTGAGTCACACTGACCGGGGGTACAGAGTCATACTGACCTGGGGGGACTGAGTCACACTGACCGAGGGTACTGGGTCACACTGACCGGGGGTACTGAGTCACACTGACCAGGGGTACTGAGTCACACTGACCGGGGGTACGGAGTCACACTGACCGGTGGTACTGAGTCACACTGACCAGGGGTACTGAGCCACGCCGACCAGGGGTACTGAGTCACACTGACCAGGGGCACTGAGTCACACTGACTAGGGGTACTGAGTCAGACTGACCGGGGGTATTGAGTCACACTGACCAGGGGGATTGAGTCACACTGACCGGGGGTACTGAGTCACACCGGCCCGGGGTACGGAGTCACACTGACCAGCGAGACTGAGTCACACTGACCGGGGGTACTGAGTCACACCGACCGGGAGTATGGAGTCACACTGACCAGCGGGACTGAGTCACACTGACCGGGGGTACTGAGTCACACTGATCAGAGGTACTGAGTCACACTGACCAGAGGTACTGAGTCACACTGACCAGCAGCACTGAGTCACACTGACCTGGGGTACGGAGTCACACTGACCAGGGGTACTGAGTCACACTGACCAGGGGTACTGAGTCACAGTGACCGGGGGTATGGAGTCACACTGACCGGGGGTACGGAGTCACACTGACCAGAGGTCCTGAGTCACACTGACCAGCAGTACTGAGTCACACTGACCGGGGTTACGGAGTCACACGGACCAGAGGTACTGAGTCACACTGACCAGGGGTACTGAGTCACACTGACCGGGGGTACGGAGTCAAGCTGACCGGGGGTACGGAGTCACATTGACCAGAGATACTGAGTCACACTGACCGGGGGTACAGAGTCATACTGACCGGGGGGGACTGAGTCACACTGACCGGGGGTACTGAGTCACACCGACCGGGGGTACGGAGTCACACTGACCAGCGGGACTGAGTCACACTGACTGGGGTACTGAGTCACACTGACCGGGGGTACTGAGTCACACCGACCGGGGGTACGGAGTCACACTGACCAGCGGTACTGAGTCACACCGACCGGGGGTAGTGAGTCACACTGACCAGGGGGATTGAGTCACACTGACATGGGGTACTGAGCCACACTGACCAGGGGTACTGAGTCACACAGACCAGGGGTACTGAGTCGCACTGACCAGCGGTACTGAGTCACCCTGACCGGGGTACGGAGTCACACTGACCAGGGGTACTGAGTGACACTGACTGGGGGTACTGAGTCACACTGACTGGGGGTACTGAGTCACACTGACCGGGGGTACTGAGTGACACTGACCAGGGGTACTGAGTCACACTGACTTGGGGTACGGAGTCACACTGACCGGGGGTACGGAGTCACACTGACCGAGGGTACGGAGTCACACTGACCAGGGGTACTGAGTCACACAGACCGGAGGTACAGAGTCTTACTGACCGGGGGGGGACTGAGTCACACTGACCGGGGGTACTGAGTCACACCGACCGGGGGTACTGAGTCACACCGACCGGGGGTACGGAGTCACACTGAGCAGCGGGACTGAGTCACACTGACCAGTGGTACTGAGTCACACCGACCAGGGGTAGTGAGTCACACTGACCGGGGGTACGGAGTCACACTGACCGGGGGTACGGAGTCACACTGACCGAGGGTACGGAGTCACATTGACCAGAGGTAGTGAGTCACACTGACCAGGGGTACTGAGTCACATTGACCGGAGGTACAGAGTCTTACTGACCGGGGGGGGGACTGAGTCACACTGACCGGGGGTACTGAGTCACACTGACCAGAGGTAGTGAGTCACACTGACCAGGGGCACTGAGTCACACCGACCGGGGGTACGGAGTCACACTGAGCAGCGGGACTGAGTCACACTGACTGGGGTACTGAGTCACACTGACCAGAGGTACGGAGTCACACTGACCAGCGGTACTGAGTCACACCGACCAGCGGTACTGAGTCACACCGACCAGGGGTAGTGAGTCACACTGAACAGGGGTACTGGGTCACACTGACCGGGGGTACTGAGTCACACTGACCGGGGGTACTGAGTCACACTGACCAGGGGTACGGAGTCACACTGACCAGGGCTACTGAGTCACATTAACTGGGGGTACTGAGCCAGACTGACATGGGGTACTGAGTCACACTGACCAGCAGGACTGAGTCACACTGACCGGGGGTACGGAGTCACACTGACCAGATGTCCTGAGTCACACTGACCAGCAGTACTGAATCACACTGACCGGGGGAACGGAGTCATACGGACCAGAGGTACTGAGTCACACTGACCAGAGATACTGAGTCACACTGACCGGGGGTACTGAGCCATCCTGACCGGGGGGGAGTGAGTCACACTGACCGGGGGTACTGAGTCACACCGACCGGGGGTACGGAGTCACACTGACCAGCGGTACTGAGTCACACCGACCGGGGGTAGTGAGTCACACTGACCAGGGGTACTGGGTCACACTGACCGGGGGTACTGATTCACACTGACCAGGGGTACTGAGTCACACTGAACTGGGGGTACAGAGTCACACTGACCAGAGTTACTGAGTCACACTGACCAGCAGTACTGAGTCACACTGACCGGGGGTACGGAGTCACACTGACCAGGGGTACTGAGTCACACTGACATGGGGTACTGAGTAACACTGACCAGGGGTACTGAGTCACACTGACCAGCAGTACTGAGTCACACTGACATGGGGTACTGAGTCACACTGACCAGGGGTACTGAGTCACACTGACATGGGGTACTGAGTCACACTGACCAGGGGTACTGAGTCACACTGACTGGGGGTACTGAGTCACACTGACCGGGGGTACTGAGTCACATTGACCAGAGATGCTAAGTCACACTGACCGGGGGTACAGAGACATACTGACCGGGGGGGACTGAGTCACACTGACCGGTGGTACTGAGTCACACCGACCGGGGGTACGGAGTCACACTGACCAGCGGGACTGAGTCACACTGACTGGGGTACTGAGTCACACTGACCGGGGGTACTGAGTCACACCGACCGGGGGTACGGAGTGACACTGACCAGCGGTACTGAGTCACACCGACCGGGGGTAGTGAGTCACACTGACCAGGGGTACTGGGTCACACTGACCGGGGGTACTGAGTCACACTGACCAGGGGTACTGAGTCACACTGACCGGGTGTACGGAGTCACACTGGCCGGCGGTACTGATTCACCCTGACCTGGGGTACTGAGTCACACCGACCAGGGGTACTGAGTCACACTGACCAGGGGTACTGAGCCACACCGACCAGGGGTACTGAGTCACACTGACCGAGGTACTGAGTCACACTGACCAGGGGTACTGAGACACACCGACCGGGGGTACGGAGTCGTACTGACCAACGGTACTGAGTCACACTGACCGGGGGTACTGAGTCACACTGACGAGGGGTACTGTGTCACACTGACCAGGGGTACTGAGTCACACTGACCAGGGGTACTGAGTCACACTGACCAGGGGGATTGAGTCACACTGCCCGGGGGTACTGAGTCACACTGACCGGGGGTACTGAGTCACACTGACCGGGGTACTGAGTCACACTGACCGGGGGTACTGAGTCACACTGACCGGGGGTACTGAGTCACACTGACCAGGGGTACGGAGTCACACTGACCAGGGCTACTGAGTCACATTAACTGGGGGTACTGAGCCAGACTGACATGGGGTACTGAGTCACACTGACCAGCAGAACTGAGTCACACTGACCGGGGGTACGGAGTCACACTGACCAGAGGTCCTGAGTCACACTGACCAGCAGTACTGAATCACACTGACCGGGGGAACGGAGTCATACGGACCAGAGGTACTGAGTCACACTGACCAGAGATACTGAGTCACACTGACCGGGGGTACTGAGCCATCCTGACCGGGGGGGAGTGAGTCACACTGACCGGGGGTACTGAGTCACACCGACCGGGGGTACGGAGTCACACTGACCAGCGGTACTGAGTCACACCGACCGGGGGTAGTGAGTCACACTGACCAGGGGTACTGGGTCACACTGACCGGGGGTACTGATTCACACTGACCAGGGGTACTGAGTCACACTGACCGGGGGTACGGAGTCACACTGACCGGCGGTACTGATTCACCCTGACCTGGGGTACTGAGCCACAGCGACCGGGGGTACAGAGTCACACTGACCAGCGGTACTGAGTCACACCGACCGGGGGTAGTGAGTCACACTGACCAGGGGTACTGGGTCACACTGACCGGGGGTACTGAGTCACACTGACCAGGGGTACTGAGTCACACCGACTGCGGGTACGGAGTGACACTGACCAGCGGTACTGAGTCACGCCGACCGGGGGTACGGAGTCGTACTGACCAACGGTACTGAGTCACACTGACCAGGGGTACGGAGTCACACTGACCGGGGGTACGGAGTCACACTGACCGAGGGTACGGAGTCACATTGACCAGAGGTAGTGAGTCACACTGACCAGGGGTACTGAGTCACACAGACCGGAGGTACAGAGTCTTACTGACCGGGGGGGGACTGAGTCACACTGACCGGGGGGGGACTGAGTCACACTGACCGGGGGTACTGAGTCACACCGACCGGGGGTACTGAGTAACACCGACCGGGGGTACGGAGTCACACTGAGCAGCGGGACTGAGTCACACTGACTGGGGTACTGAGTCACACTGACCAGAGGTACTGAGTCACACTGACCAGTGGTACTGAGTCACACCGACCAGGGGTAGTGAGTCACACTGACCGGGGGTACTGAGTCACACTGACCGGGGGTACTGAGTCACACTGACCGGGGGAACTGAGTCACACTGACCGGGGGTACGGAGTCACACTGACCTGGGCTACTGAGTCACATTAACTGGGGGTACTGAGCCAGACTGACATGGGGTACTGAGTCACACTGACCAGCAGGACTGAGTCACACTGACCGGGGGTACGGAGTCACACTGACTAGAGGTCCTGAGTCACACTGACCAGCAGTACTGAGTCACACTGACCGGGGGTACGGAGTCACACGGACCAGAGGTACTGAGTCACACTGACCAGGGGTACTGAGTCACACTGACCGGGGGTACGGAGTCACATTGACCAGGGGTACTGAGTAACACTGACCAGGGGTACTGAGTCACACTGACCGGGGGGGACTGAGTCACACTGACCGGGGGTACGGAGTCAAGCTGACCGGGGGTACGGAGTCACACTGACCGGGGGTACGGAGTCACATTGACCAGAGATACTGAGTCACACTGACCGGGGGTACAGAGACATACTGACCGGGGGGGACTGAGTCACACTGACCGGTGGTACTGAGTCACACCGACCGGGGGTACGGAGTCACACTGACCAGCGGGACTGAGTCACACTGACTGGGGTACTGAGTCACACTGACCGGGGGTACTGAGTCACACCGACCGGGGGTACGGAGTCACACTGACAAGCGGTACTGAGTCACAACGACCGGGGGTAGTGAGTCACACTGACCAGGGGTACTGAGTCACACTGACCGGCGGTACTGATTCACCCTGACCTGGGGTACTGAGTCACACCGACCAGGGGTACTGAGTCACACTGACCAGGGGTACTGAGCCACACCGACCAGGGGTACTGAGTCACACTGACCGAGGTACTGAGTCACACTGACCAGGGGTACTGAGACACACCGACCGGGGGTACGGAGTCGTACTGACCAACGGTACTGAGTCACACTGACCGGGGGTACTGAGTCACACTGACGAGGGGTACTGAGTCACACTGACCCGGGGTACTGAGTCACACTGACCAGAGGTACTGAGTCACACTGACCAGGGGGATTGAGTCACACTGCCCGGGGGTACTGAGTCACACTGACCGGGGGTACTGAGTCACACTGACCGGGGTACTGAGTCACACTGACCGGGGCTACTGAGTCACACTGACCGGGGGTATGAGTCACACTGAGAGGGGTACTGAGTCACACTGACCGGGGGTACTGAGTCACACTGAGAGGGGTACTGAGTCACACTGACCGGGGGTACTGAGTCACACAGAGAGGGGTACTGAGTCACACTGACTGGGGGTACTGAGTCACACTGACATGGGGTACTGAGTCACACTGACCAGGGGTACTGAGTCACACTGATATGGGGTACTGAGTCACACTGACCAGGGGTACTGAGTCACACTGACATGGGGTACTGAGTCACACTGACCAGGGGTACTGAGTCACACTGACCAGGGGTACTGAGTCGCACTGACCAGCGGTACTGAGTCACCCTGACCGGGGTACGGAGTCACACTGACCAGGGGTACTGAGTCACACTGACTGGGGGTACTGAGTCACACTGACCGGGGGTACTGAGTGACACTGACCGGGGGTACTGAGTGACACTGACCAGGGGTACTGAGTCACACTGACTGGGGGTACGGAGTCACACTGACCGGGGGTACTGAGTCACACTGACCGGGGGTACGGATTCACACTGACCGGGGGTACGGAGTCAAACTGACCAGCGGTACTGAGTCACACTGACCAGGGGTACTGCATCACACTGACAGGGGGTACTGAGTCACACTGAGCAGCGGTACTGAGTCACACTGCCCAGGGGTACAGAGTTACACTGAACTGGGGGTACAGAGTCACACTGACCAGCGGTACTGAGTTACACTGAACTGGGGGTACAGAGTCACACTGACCAGGGGTACTGAGTCACACTGACCTGGGGGTACTGAGTCACACTGAACCGGGGGTACTGAGTCACACTGACCGGGGGTACGGAGTCACACTGACCAGGGCAACTGAGTCACACTGACTGGGGTACTGTGTCACACTGACCGGGGGGTACTGAGCCACACTGACCAGGGGTATTGAATCACACTGACTGGGGGTACTGAGTCACACTTACCGAAGGTATTGAGTCACACTGACCAGGGGTACTGAGTCATACTGACCTGGGGTACTGCCTCACATTGGCCGGGGGTACTGAGTCACACTGCTCGGGTGTACTGAGTCACACTGACCGGGGTACGGAGTCACACTGACCAGGGGTACTGAGTCACACTGACCGGTGGGTACTGAGTCACAATGACCGGGTGATACTGAGTCACACTGACCGGGCGTACAGAATCACACTGACCAGGGGGTACTGAGTCACACTGACCGGGGGTACTGAGTCACACTGACCGGGGGGGACTGAGTCACACTGACCGGGGGTACGGAGTCAAGCTGACAGGGGGTACGGAGTCACACTGACCGGGGGTACGGAGTCACATTGACCAGAGATACTGAGTCACACTGACCGGGGGTACAGAGACATACTGACCGGGGGGGACTGAGTCACACTGATCGGTGGTACTGAGTCACACCGACCGGGGGTACGGAGTCACACTGACCAGCGGGACTGAGTCACACTGACTGGGGTACTGAGTCACACTGACCGGGGGGACTGAGTCACACCGACCGGGGGTACGGAGTCACACTGACCAGCGGTACTGAGTCACACCGACCGGGGGTAGTGAGTCACACTGACCGGGGGTACTGGGTCACACTGACCGGGGGTACTGAGTCACACTGACCAGGGGTACTGAGTCACACTGACCGGGTGTACGGAGTCACACTGACCGGCGGTACTGATTCACCCTGACCTGGGGTACTGAGTCACACCGACCTGGGGTACTGAGTCACACTGACCAGGGGTACGGAGTCACACTGACCAGGGTACTGAGTCACATTAACTAGGGGTACTGAGCCAGACTGATATGGGGTACTGAGTCACACTGACCAGCAGTACTGAGCCACACTGACCGGGGGTACGGAGTCACACTGACCAGAGGTACTGAGTCACACTGACCAGCAGTACTGAGTCACACTGACCGGGGGTACGGAGTCACACTGACCAGAGGTAGTGAGTCACACTGACCAGGGGCACTGAGTCACACTGACCAGCAGTACTGAGTAACACTGACCGGGGGTACGGTGTCACACTGACCGGGGGTACGGAGTCACACTGACCGAGGGTACGGAGTCACATTGACCAGAGGTAGTGAGTCACACTGACCAGGGGTACTGAGTCACACTGACCGGAGGTACAGAGTCTTACTGACAGGGGGGGGACTGAGTCACACTGACGGGGGTACTGAGTCACACCGACCGGGGGTACTGAGTCACACCGACCGGGGGTACGGAGTCACACTGAGCAGCGGGACTGAGTCACACTGACTGGGGTACTGAGTCAAACTGATCGGGGCTACTGAGTCACACTGACCAGAGGTACTGAGTCACACTGACTGGGGGTACGGAGTCACACTGACCAGAGGTACTGAGTCACACTGACCAGCAGTACTGAGTCACACTGACCGTGGGTACGGAGTCACACTGACCAGGGGTACTGAGTCACACTGACTGGGCGTACGGAGTCACACTGACCAGGGGTACGGAGTCACATTGACCAGAGGTACTGAGTCACACTGACCAGGGGTACTGAGTCACACTGACCGGGGGTACAGAGTCATACTGACCTGGGGGGACTGAGTCACACTGACCGAGGGTACTGGGTCACACTGACCGGGGGTACTGAGTCACACTGACCAGGGGTACTGAGTCACACTGACCGGGGGTACGGAGTCACACTGACCGGTGGTACTGAGTCACACTGACCAGGGGTACTGAGCCACGCCGACCAGGGGTACTGAGTCACACTGACCAGGGGCACTGAGTCACACTGACCAGGGGTACTGAGTCAGACTGACCGGGGGTATTGAGTCACACTGACCAGGGGGATTGAGTCACACTGACCGGGGGTACTGAGTCACACCGGCCCGGGGTACGGAGTCACACTGACCAGCGAGACTGAGTCACACTGACCGGGGGTACTGAGTCACACCGACCGGGAGTACGGAGTCACACTGACCAGCGGGACTGAGTCACACTGACCGGGGGTACTGATTCACACTGATCAGAGGTACTGAATCACACTGACCAGGGGTACGGAGTCACACTGACCAGAGGTACTGAGTCACACTGACCAGCAGTACTGAGTCACACTGACCTGGGGTACGGAGTCACACTGACCAGGGGTACTGAGTCACACTGACCAGGGGTACTGAGTCACAGTGACCGGGGGTATGGAGTCACACTGACCGGGGGTACGGAGTCACACTGACCAGAGGTCCTGAGTCACACTGACCAGCAGTACTGAGTCACACTGACCGGGGTTACGGAGTCACACGGACCAGAGGTACTGAGTCACACTGACCAGGGGTACTGAGTCACACTGACCGGGGGTACGGAGTCAAGCTGACCGGGGGTACGGAGTCACATTGACCAGAGATACTGAGTCACACTGACCGGGGGTACAGAGTCATACTGACCGGGGGGGACTGAGTCACACTGACCGGGGGTACTGAGTCACACCGACCGGGGGTACGGAGTCACACTGACCAGCGGGACTGAGTCACACTGACTGGGGTACTGAGTCACACTGACCGGGGGTACTGAGTCACACCGACCGGGGGTACGGAGTCACACTGACCAGCGGTACTGAGTCACACCGACCGGGGGTAGTGAGTCACACTGACCAGGGGGATTGAGTCACACTGACATGGGGTACTGAGCCACACTGACCAGGGGTACTGAGTCACACTGACCAGGGGTACTGAGTCGCACTGACCAGCGGTACTGAGTCACCCTGACCGGGGTACGGAGTCACACTGACCAGGGGTACTGAGTGACACTGACTGGGGGTACTGAGTCACACTGACCGGGGGTACTGAGTCACACTGACCGGGGGTACTGAGTGACACTGACCAGGGGTACTGAGTCACACTGACTTGGGGTACGGAGTCACACTGACCGGGGGTACGGAGTCACACTGACCGAGGGTATGGAGTCACACTGACCAGGGGTACTGAGTCACACAGACCGGAGGTACAGAGTCTTACTGACCGGGGGGGGGACTGAGTCACACTGACCGGGGGTACTGAGTCACACCGACCGGGGGTACTGAGTCACACCGACCGGGGGTACGGAGTCACACTGAGCAGCGGGACTGAGTCACACTGACTGGGGTACTGAGTCACACTGACCGGGGGTACTGAGTCACACCGACCGGGGATACTGAGTCACACTGACCGGGGGTACTGAGTCACACTGACCAGAGGTACTGAGTCACACTGACCAGTGGTACTGAGTCACACCGACCAGGGGTAGTGAGTCACACTGACCAGGGGTACTGGGTCACACTGACCGGGGGTACTGAGTCACACTGACCGGGGGTACTGAGTCACACTGACCGGGGGAACTGAGTCACACTGACCTGGGGGTACTGAGTCACACTGAACCGGGGGTACTGAGTCACACTGACCGGGGGTACGGAGTCACACTGACCAGGGCTACTGAGTCACACTGACTGGGGTACTGTGTCACACTGACCGGGGGGTACTGAGCCACACTGACCAGGGGTATTGAATCACACTGACTGGGGGTACTGAGTCACACTTACCGAAGGTATTGAGTCACACTGACCAGGGGTACTGAGTCATGCTGACCTGGGGTACTGCCTCACATTGGCCGGGGGTACTGAGTCACACTGCTCGGGTGTACTGAGTCACACTGACCAGGGGTACTTAGTCACACTGACCGGTGGGTACTGAGTCACACTGACCGGGTGGTACTGAGTCACACTGACCGGGCGTACAGAATCACACTGACCAGGGGGTACTGAGTCACACTGACCGGGGGTACTGAGTCACACTGACCAGGGGTACTGAGTCACATTAACTGGGGTTACTGAGCCACACTGACATGGGGTACTGAGTCACTCTGACCAGGGGTACTGAGCCAGACTGACATGGGGTACTGAGTCACACTGACCGGGGGTACTGAGTCACACTGATATGGGGTACTGAGTCACACCGACCTGGGGTACTGAGCCACACTGACCAGGGGTACAGAGTCACACTGACCAGGGGTACTGAGTAACACTGACCGGGGGTACGGAGTCACACTGACCGGGGGTGCGGAGTCACACTGACCGAGGGTACGGAGTCACATTGACCGGGCGTACAGAATCACACTGACCTGGGGGTACTGAGTCACACTGACCGGGGGTACTGAGTCACACTGACCAGGGGTATGGAGTCACACTGACCAGGGGTACTGAGTCACATTAACTGGGGCTACTGAGCCAGACTGACATGGGGTACTGAGTCACACTGACCGGGGGTACTGAGTCACACTGATATGGGGTACTGAGTCACACCGACCTGGGGTACTGAGTCACACTGACCAGGGGTACGGAGTCACACTGACCAGGGGTACTGAGTAACACTGGCCGGGGGTACGGAGTCACACTGACTGGGGGTACGGAGTCACACTGACCGAGGGTACGGAGTCACATTGACCAGAGGTAGTGAGTCACACTGACCAGGGGTACTGAGTCACACGGACCGGAGTTACAGAGTCTGACTGACCGGGGGGGGGACTGAGTCACACTGACCAGAGGTACTGAGTCACACTGACCAGGGGTACTGAGTCACACTGACCAGGGGTACTGAGTAACACTGACCGGGGGTACGGAGTCACACTGACCGGGGGTACGGAGTCACACTGACCGGGGGTACGGAGTCACACTGACCGAGGGTACGGAGTCACATTGACCAGAGGTAGTGAGTCACACTGACCAGGGGTACTGAGTCACATTGACCGGAGGTACAGAGTCTTACTGACCTGGGGGGGGACTGAGTCACACTGACCGGGGGTACTAAGTCACACCGACCGGGGGTACTGAGTCACACCGACCGGGGGTACGGAGTCACACTGAGCAGCGGGACTGAGTCACACTGACTGGGGTACTGAGTCACACTGACCGGGGGTACTGAGTCACACTGACCAGAGGTACGGAGTCACACTGACCAGCGGTACTGAGTCACACCGACCAGGGGTAGTGAGTCACACTGACCAGGGGTACTGGGTCACACTGACCGGGGGTACTGAGTCACACTGACCGGGGGTACTGAGTCACACTGACCGGGGGTACTGAGTCACACTGACCGGGGGTACTGAGTCACACTGACTGGGGGTACTGAGTCACACTGACCAGCGGTACTGAGTCACACCGACCAGGGGTAGTGAGTCACACTGACCAGGGGTACTGGGTCACACTGACCGGGGGTACTGAGTCACACTGACCGGGGGTACAGAGTCATACTGACCTGGGGGGACTGAGTCACACTGACCGAGGGTACTGGGTCACACTGACCGGGGGTACTGAGTCACACTGACCAGGGGTACTGAGTCACACTGACCGGGGGTACGGAGTCACACTGACCGGTGGTACTGAGTCACACTGACCAGGGGTACTGAGCCACGCCGACCAGGGGTACTGAGTCACACTGACCAGGGGCACTGAGTCACACTGACTAGGGGTACTGAGTCAGACTGACCGGGGGTATTGAGTCACACTGACCAGGGGGATTGAGTCACACTGACCGGGGGTACTGAGTCACACCGGCCCGGGGTACGGAGTCACACTGACCAGCGAGACTGAGTCACACTGACCGGGGGTACTGAGTCACACCGACCGGGAGTATGGAGTCACACTGACCAGCGGGACTGAGTCACACTGACCGGGGGTACTGAGTCACACTGATCAGAGGTACTGAGTCACACTGACCAGGGGTACGGAGTCACACTGACCAGAGGTACTGAGTCACACTGACCAGCAGCACTGAGTCACACTGACCTGGGGTACGGAGTCACACTGACCAGGGGTACTGAGTCACACTGACCAGGGGTACTGAGTCACAGTGACCGGGGGTATGGAGTCACACTGACCGGGGGTACGGAGTCACACTGACCAGAGGTCCTGAGTCACACTGACCAGCAGTACTGAGTCACACTGACCGGGGTTACGGAGTCACACGGACCAGAGGTACTGAGTCACACTGACCAGGGGTACTGAGTCACACTGACCGGGGGTACGGAGTCAAGCTGACCGGGGGTACGGAGTCACATTGACCAGAGATACTGAGTCACACTGACCGGGGGTACAGAGTCATACTGACCGGGGGGGACTGAGTCACACTGACCGGGGGTACTGAGTCACACCGACCGGGGGTACGGAGTCACACTGACCAGCGGGACTGAGTCACACTGACTGGGGTACTGAGTCACACTGACCGGGGGTACTGAGTCACACCGACCGGGGGTACGGAGTCACACTGACCAGCGGTACTGAGTCACACCGACCGGGGGTAGTGAGTCACACTGACCAGGGGGATTGAGTCACACTGACATGGGGTACTGAGCCACACTGACCAGGGGTACTGAGTCACACAGACCAGGGGTACTGAGTCGCACTGACCAGCGGTACTGAGTCACCCTGACCGGGGTACGCAGTCACACTGACCAGGGGTACTGAGTGACACTGACTGGGGGTACTGAGTCACACTGACTGGGGGTACTGAGTCACACTGACCGGGGGTACTGAGTGACACTGACCAGGGGTACTGAGTCACACTGACTTGGGGTACGGAGTCACACTGACCGGGGGTACGGAGTCACACTGACCGAGGGTACGGAGTCACACTGACCAGGGGTACTGAGTCACCCAGACCGGAGGTACAGAGTCTTACTGACCGGGGGGGGACTGAGTCACACTGACCGGGGGTACTGAGTCACACCGACCGGGGGTACTGAGTCACACCGACCGGGGGTACGGAGTCACACTGAGCAGCGGGACTGAGTCACACTGACTGGGGTACTGAGTCACACTGACCGGGGGTACTGAGTCACACTGACCGGGGATACTGAGTCACACTGACCGGGGGTACTGAGTCACACTGACCAGAGGTACTGAGTCACACTGACCAGTGGTACTGAGTCACACCGACCAGGGGTAGTGAGTCACACTGACCAGGGGTACTGGGTCACACTGACCGGGGGTACTGAGTCACACTGACCGGGGGTACTGAGTCACACTGACCGGGGGAACTGAGTCACACTGACCTGGGGGTACTGAGTCACACTGAACCGGGGGTACTGAGTCACACTGAGCGGGGGTACGGAGTCACACTGACCAGGGCTACTGAGTCACACTGACTGGGGTACTGTGTCACACTGACCGGGGGGTACTGAGCCACACTGACCAGGGGTATTGAATCACACTGACTGGGGGAACTGAGTCACACTTACCGAAGGTATTGAGTCACACTGACCAGGGGTACTGAGTCATGCTGAGCTGGGGTACTGCCTCACTTTGGCCGGGGGTACTGAGTCACACTGTTCGGGTGTACTGAGTCACACTGACCGGGGTACGGAGTCACACTGACCAGGGGTACTTAGTCACACTGACCGGTGGGTACTGAGTCACACTGACCGGGTGGTACTGAGTCACACTGACCGGGCGTACAGAATCACACTGACCAGGGGGTACTGAGTCACACTGACCGGGGGTACTGAGTCACACTGACCAGGGGTATGGAGTCACACTGACCAGGGGTACTGAGTCACATTAACTGGGGTTACTGAGCCACACTGACATGGGGTACTGAGTCACTCTGACCAGGGGTACTGAGCCAGACTGACATGGGGTACTGAGTCACACTGACCGGGAGTACTGAGTCACACTGATATGGGGTACTGAGTCACACCGACCTGGGGTACTGAGCCACACTGACCAGGGGTACAGAGTCACACTGACCAGGGGTACTGAGTAACACTGACCGGGGGTACGGAGTCACACTGACCGGGGGTGCGGAGTCACACTGACCGAGGGTACGGAGTCACATTGACCAGAGGTAGTGAGTCACACTGACCAGGGGTACTGAGTCACACTGACCGGAGGTACAGAGTCTTACTGACCGGTGGGGGGACTGAGTCACACTGACCAGGGGTACTGAGTCACACCGACCGGGGGTACTGTGTCACACCGACCGGGGGTACGGAGTCACACTGAGCAGCGGGACTGAGTCACACTGACTGGGGTACTGAGTCACACTGACCGGGGGTACGGAGTCACACTGACCAGAGGTACGGAGTCACACTGACCAGCGGTACTGAGTCACACCGACCAGGGGTAGTGAGTCACACTGACCAGGGGTACTGGGTCACACTGACCAGGGGTACTGAGTCACACTGACCGGGTGTACTGAGTCACACTGACCGGGGTACGGAGTCACACTGACCAGGGGTACTGAGTCACACTGACCGGTGGATACTGAGTCACACTGACCGGGGGGTACTGAGTCACACTGACCGGGCGTACAGAATCACACTGACCTGGGGGTACTGAGTCACACTGACCGGGGGTACTGAGTCACACTGACCAGGGGTATGGAGTCACACTGACCAGGGGTACTGAGTCATATTAACTGGGGCTACTGAGCCAGACTGACATGGGGTACTGAGTCACACTGACCGGGGGTACTGAGTCACACTGATATGGGGTACTGAGTCACACCGACCTGGGGTACTGAGTCACACTGACCAGGGGTACGGAGTCACACTGACCAGGGGTACTGAGTAACACTGGCCGGGGGTACGGAGTCACACTGACTGGGGGTACGGAGTCACACTGACCGAGGGTACGGAGTCACATTGACCAGAGGTAGTGAGTCACACTGACCAGGGGTACTGAGTCACACTGACCGGAGGTACAGAGTCTTACTGACAGGGGGGGGACTGAGTCACACTGACGGGGGTACTGAGTCACACCGACCGGGGGTACTGAGTCACACCGACCGGGGGTACGGAGTCACACTGAGCAGCGGGACTGAGTCACACTGACTGGGGTACTGAGTCAAACTGATCGGGGCTACTGAGTCACACTGACCAGAGGTACTGAGTCACACTGACCGGGGGTACGGAGTCACACTGACCAGAGGTACTGAGTCACACTGACCAGCAGTACTGAGTCACACTGACCGGGGGTACGGAGTCTTACTGACCGGTGGGGGGACTGAGTCACACTGACCAGGGGTACTGAGTCACACCGACCGGGGGTACTGAGTCACACCGACCGGGGGTACGGAGTCACACTGAGCAGCGGGACTGAGTCACACTGACTCGGGTACTGAGTCACACTGACCGGGGGTACGGAGTCACACTGACCAGCGGTACTGAGTCACACCGACCAGGGGTAGTGAGTCACACTGACCAGGGGTACTGGGTCACACTGACCAGGGGTACTGAGTCACACTGACCGGGTGTACTGAGTCACACTGACCGGGGGTACTGAGTCACACCGACCGGGGGTACTGAGTCACACCGACCGGGGGTACGGAGTCACACTGAGCAGCGGGACTGAGTCACACTGACTGGGGTACTGAGTCACACTGACCGGGGGTACTGAGTCACACCGACCGGGGATACTGAGTCACACTGACCGGGGGTACTGAGTCACACTGACCAGAGGTACTGAGTCACACTGACCAGTGGTACTGAGTCACACCGACCAGGGGTAGTGAGTCACACTGACCAGGGGTACTGGGTCACACTGACCGGGGGTACTGAGTCACACTGACCGGGGGTACTGAGTCACACTGACCGGGGGAACTGAGTCACACTGACCTGGGGGTACTGAGTCACACTGAACCGGGGGTACTGAGTCACACTGACCGGGGGTACGGAGTCACACTGACCATGGCTACTGAGTCACACTGACTGGGGTACTGTGTCACACTGACCGGGGGGTACTGAGCCACACTGACCAGGGGTATTGAATCACACTGACTGGGGGTACTGAGTCACACTTACCGAAGGTATTGAGTCACACTGACCAGCAGTACTGAGTCACACTGACCGGGGTTACGGAGTCACACGGACCAGAGGTACTGAGTCACACTGACCAGGGGTACTGAGTCACAATGACCGGGGGTACGGAGTCAAGCTGACCGGGGGTACGGAGTCACACTGACCGGGGGTACGGAGTCACATTGACCAGAGATACTGAGTCACACTGACCGGGGGTACAGAGTCATACTGACCGGGGGGCACTGAGTCACACTGACCGGGGGTACTGAGTCACACCGACCGGGGGTACGGAGTCACACTGACCAGCGGGAGTGAGTCACACTGACTGGGGTACTGAGTCACACTGACCGGGGGTACTGAGTCACACCGACCGGGGGTACGGAGTCACACTGACCAGCGGTACTGAGTCACACCGACCGGGGGTAGTGAGTCACACTGACCAGGGGGATTGAGTCACACTGACATGGGGTACTGAGCCACACTGACCAGGGGTACTGAGTCACACTGACCAGGGGTACTGAGTCGCACTGACCAGCGGTACTGAGTCACCCTGACCGGGGTACGGAGTCACACTGACCAGGGGTACTGAGTGACACTGACTGGGGGTACTGAGTCACACTGACCGGGGGTACTGAGTCACACTGACCGGGGGTACTGAGTGACACTGACCAGGGGTACTGAGTCACACTGACTTGGGGTACGGAGTCACACTGACCGGGGGTACGGAGTCACACTGACCGAGGGTACGGAGTCACACTGACCAGGGGTACTGAGTCACACAGACCGGAGGTACAGAGTCTTACTGACCGGGGGGGGACTGAGTCACACTGACCGGGGGTACTGAGTCATGCTGACCTGGGGTACTGCCTCACATTGGCCGGGGGTACTGAGTCACACTGCTCGGGTGTACTGAGTCACACTGACCGGGGTACGGAGTCACACTGACCAGGGGTACTGAGTCACACTGACCGGTGGGTACTGAGTCACACTGACCGGGTGGTACTGAGTCACACTGACCGGGCGTACAGAATCACACTGACCAGGGGGTACTGAGTCACACTGACCGGGGGTACTGAGTCACACTGACCAGGGGTATGGAGTCACACTGACCAGGGGTACTGAGTCACATTAACTGGGGTTACTGAGCCACACTGACATGGGGTACTGAGTCACTCTGACCAGGGGTACTGAGCCAGACTGACATGGGGTACTGAGTCACACTGACCGGGGGTACTGAGTCACACTGATATGGGGTACTGAGTCACACCGACCTGGGGTACTGAGCCACACTGACCAGGGGTACAGAGTCACACTGACCAGGGGTACTGAGTAACACTGACCGGGGGTACGGAGTCACACTGACCGGGGGTGCGGAGTCACACTGACCGAGGGTACGGAGTCACATTGACCAGAGGTAGTGAGTCACACTGACCAGGGGTACTGAGTCACACTGACCGGAGGTACAGAGTCTTACTGACCGGTGGGGGGACTGAGTCACACTGACCAGGGGTACTGAGTCACACCGACCGGGGGTACTGAGTCACACCGACCGGGGGTACGGAGTCACACTGAGCAGCGGGACTGAGTCACACTGACTCGGGTACTGAGTCACACTGACCGGGGGTACGGAGTCACACTGACCAGAGGTACGGAGTCACACTGACCAGCGGTACTGAGTCACACCGACCAGGGGTAGTGAGTCACACTGACCAGGGGTACTGGGTCACACTGACCAGGGGTACTGAGTCACACTGACCGGGTGTACTGAGTCACACTGACCTGGGGGTACTGAGTCACACTGACCGGGCGTACAGAATCACACTGACCTGGGGGTCCTGAGTCACACTGACCGGGGGTACTGAGTCACACTGACCAGGGGTATGGAGTCACACTGACCAGGGGTACTGAGTCACATTAACTGGGGCTACTGAGCCAGACTGACATGGGGTACTGAGTCACACTGACCGGGGGTACTGAGTCACACTGATATGGGGTACTGAGTCACACCGACCTGGGGTACTGAGTCACACTGACCAGGGGTACGGAGTCACACTGACCAGGGGTACTGAGTAACACTGGCCGGGGGTACGGAGTCACACTGACTGGGGGTACGGAGTCACACTGACCGAGGGTACGGAGTCACATTGACCAGAGGTAGTGAGTCACACTGACCAGGGGTACTGAGTCACACGGACCGGAGGTACAGAGTCTTACTGACCGGGGGGGGGACTGAGTCACACTGACCAGAGGTACTGAGTCACACTGACCAGGGGTACTGAGTCACACTGACCAGGGGTACTGAGTAACACTGACCGGGGGTACGGAGTCACACTGACCGGGGGTACGGAGTCACACTGACCTGGGGTACGGAGTCACACTGACCGAGGGTACGGAGTCACATTGACCAGAGGTAGTGAGTCACACTGACCAGGGGTACTGAGTCACACTGACCGGAGGAACAGAGTCTTACTGACCGGGGGGGGGACTGAGTCACACTGACCGGGGGTACTAAGTCACACCGACCGGGGGTACTGAGTCACACCGACCGGGGGTACGGAGTCACACTGAGCAGCGGGACTGAGTCACACTGACTGGGGTACTGAGTCACACTGACCGGGGGTACTGAGTCACACTGACCAGAGGTACGGAGTCACACTGACCAGCGGTACTGAGTCACAACGACCAGGGGTAGTGAGTCACACTGACCAGGGGTACTGGGTCACACTGACCGGGGGTACTGAGTCACACTGACCGGGGGTACTGAGTCACACTGACCGGGGGTACTGAGTCACACTGACCGGGGGTACTGAGTCACACTGACTGGGGGTACTGAGTCACACTGACCAGCGGTACTGAGTCACACCGACCAGGGGTAGTGAGTCACACTGACCAGGGGTACTGGGTCACACTGACCGGGGGTACTGAGTCACACTGACTGGGGGTACTGAGTCACACTGACCAGGGGTACGGAGTCACACTGACCAGGGCTACTGAGTCACATTAACTGGGGGTACTGAGCCAGACTGACATGGGGTACTGAGTCACACTGACCAGCAGAACTGAGTCACACTGACCGAGGGTACGGAGTCACACTGACCAGAGGTCCTGAGTCACACTGACCAGCAGTACTGAATCACACTGACCGGGGGAACGGAGTCATACGGACCAGAGGTACTGAGTCACACTGACCAGAGATACTGAGTCACACTGACCGGGGGTACTGAGCCATCCTGACCGGGGGAGAGTGAGTCACACTGACCGGGGGTACTGAGTCACACCGACCGGGGGTACGGAGTCACACTGACCAGCGGTACTGAGTCACACCGACCGGGGGTAGTGAGTCACACTGACCAGGGGTACTGGGTCACACTGACCGGGGGTACTGATTCACACTGACCAGGGGTACTGAGTCACACTGAGCGGGGGTACGGAGTCACACTGACCGGCGGTACTGATTCACCCTGACCTGGGGTACTGAGCCACAGCGACCGGGGGTACAGAGTCACACTGACCAGCGGTACTGAGTCACACCGACCGGGGGTAGTGAGTCACACTGACCAGGGGTACTGGGTCACACTGACCGGGGGTACTGAGTCACACTGACCAGGGGTACTGAGTCACACCGACTGGGGGTACGGAGTGACACTGACCAGCGGTACTGAGTCACGCCGACCGGGGGTACGGAGTCGTACTGACCAACGGTACTGAGTCACACTGACCAGGGGTACGGAGTCACACTGACCGGGGGTACGGAGTCACACTGACCGAGGGTACGGAGTCACATTGACCAGAGGTAGTGAGTCACACTGACCAGGGGTACTGAGTCACACAGACCGGAGGTACAGAGTCTTACTGACCGGGGGGGACTGAGTCACACTGACCGGGGGTACTGAGTCACACCGACCGGGGGTACTGAGTAACACCGACCGGGGGTACGGAGTCACACTGAGCAGCGGGACTGAGTCACACTGACTGGGGTACTGAGTCACACTGACCAGAGGTACTGAGTCACACTGACCAGTGGTACTGAGTCACACCGACCAGGGGTAGTGAGTCACACTGACCAGGGGTACTGGGTCACACTGACCGGGGGTACTGAGTCACACTGACCGGGGGTACTGAGTCACACTGACCGGGGGAACTGAGTCACACTGACCGGGGGTACGGAGTCACACTGACCTGGGCTACTGAGTCACATTAACTGGGGGTACTGAGCCAGACTGACATGGGGTACTGAGTCACACTGACCAGCAGGACTGAGTCACACTGACCTGGGGTACGGAGTCACACTGACTAGAGGTCCTGAGTCACACTGACCAGCAGTACTGAGTCACACTGACCGGGGGTACGGAGTCACATGGACCAGAGGTACTGAGTCACACTGACCAGGGGTACTGAGTCACACTGACCGGGGGTACGGAGTCACATTGACCAGGGGTACTGAGTAACACTGACCAGGGGTACTGAGTCACACTGACCGGGGGGGACTGAGTCACACTGACCGGGGGTACGGAGTCAAGCTGACCGGGGGTACGGAGTCACACTGACCGGGGTTACGGAGTCACATTGACCAGAGATACTGAGTCACACTGACCGGGGGTACAGAGACATACTGACCGGGGGGGACTGAGTCACACTGACCGGTGGTACTGAGTCACACCGACCGGGGGTACGGAGTCACACTGACCAGCGGGACTGAGTCACACTGACTGGGGTACTGAGTCACACTGACCGGGGGTACTGAGTCACACCGACCGGGGGTACGGAGTCACACTGACAAGCGGTACTGAGTCACAACGACCGGGGGTAGTGAGTCACACTGACCAGGGGTACTGAGTCACACTGACCGGCGGTACTGATTCACCCTGACCTGGGGTACTGAGTCACACCGACCAGGGGTACTGAGTCACACTGACCAGGGGTACTGAGCCACACCGACCAGGGGTACTGAGTCACACTGACCGAGGTACTGAGTCACACTGACCAGGGGTACTGAGACACACCGACCGGGGGTACGGAGTCGTACTGACCAACGGTACTGAGTCACACTGACCGGGGGTACTGAGTCACACTGACGAGGGGTACTGAGTCACACTGACCCGGGGTACTGAGTCACACTGACCAGAGGTACTGAGTCACACTGACCAGGGGGATTGAGTCACACTGCCCGGGGGTACTGAGTCACACTGACCGGGGGTACTGAGTCACACTGACCGGGGTACTGAGTCACACTGACCGGGGCTACTGAGTCACACTGACCGGGGGTATGAGTCGCACTGAGAGGGGTACTGAGTCACACTGACCGGGGGTACTGAGTCACACTGAGAGGGGTACTGAGTCACACTGACCGGGGGTACTGAGTCACACAGAGAGGGGTACTGAGTCACACTGACTGGGGGTACTGAGTCACACTGACATGGGGTACTGAGTCACACTGACCAGGGGTACTGAGTCACACTGACATGGGGTACTGAGTCACACTGACCAGGGGTACTGAGTCACACTGACATGGGGTACTGAGTCACACTGACCAGGGGTACTGAGTCACACTGACCAGGGGTACTGAGTCGCACTGACCAGCGGTACTGAGTCACCCTGACCGGGGTACGGAGTCACACTGACCAGGGGTACTGAGTCACACTGACTGGGGGTACTGAGTCACACTGACCGGGGGTACTGAGTGACACTGACCGGGGGTACTGAGTGACACTGACCAGGGGTACTGAGTCACACTGACTGGGGGTACGGAGTCACACTGACCGGGGGTACTGAGTCACACTGACCGGGGGTACGGATTCACACTGACCGGGGGTACGGAGTCAAACTGACCAGCGGTACTGAGTCACACTGACCAGGGGTACTGCATCACACTGACAGGGGGTACTGAGTCACACTGAGCAGCGGTACTGAGTCACACTGCCCAGGGGTACAGAGTTACACTGAACTGGGGGCACAGAGTCACACTGACCAGCGGTACTGAGTTACACTGAACTGGGGGTACAGAGTCACACTGACCAGGGGTACTGAGTCACACTGACCTGGGGGTACTGAGTCACACTGAACCGGGGGTACTGAGTCACACTGACCGGGGGTACGGAGTCACACTGACCAGGGCAACTGAGTCACACTGACTGGGGTACTGTGTCACACTGACCGGGGGGTACTGAGCCACACTGACCAGGGGTATTGAATCACACTGACTGGGGGTACTGAGTCACTCTTACCGAAGGTATTGAGTCACACTGACCAGGGGTACTGAGTCATACTGACCTGGGGTACTGCCTCACATTGGCCGGGGGTACTGAGTCACACTGCTCGGGTGTACTGAGTCACACTGACCGGGGTACGGAGTCACACTGACCAGGGGTACTGAGTCACACTGACCGGTGGGTACTGAGTCACAATGACCGGGTGATACTGAGTCACACTGACCGGGCGTACAGAATCACACTGACCAGGGGGTACTGAGTCACACTGACCGGGGGTACTGAGTCACACTGACCGGGGGGGACTGAGTCACACTGACCGGGGGTACGGAGTCAAGCTGACAGGGGGTACGGAGTCACACTGACCGGGGGTACGGAGTCACATTGACCAGAGATACTGAGTCACACTGACCGGGGGTACAGAGACATACTGACCGGGGGGGACTGAGTCACACTGATCGGTGGTACTGAGTCACACCGACCGGGGGTACGGAGTCACACTGACCAGCGGGACTGAGTCACACTGACTGGGGTACTGAGTCACACTGACCGGGGGGACTGAGTCACACCGACCGGGGGTACGGAGTCACACTGACCAGCGGTACTGAGTCACACCGACCGGGGGTAGTGAGTCACACTGACCGGGGGTACTGGGTCACACTGACCGGGGGTACTGAGTCACACTGACCAGGGGTACTGAGTCACACTGACCGGGTGTACGGAGTCACACTGACCGGCGGTACTGATTCACCCTGACCTGGGGTACTGAGTCACACCGACCTGGGGTACTGAGTCACACTGACCAGGGGTACGGAGTCACACTGACCAGGGTACTGAGTCACATTAACTAGGGGTACTGAGCCAGACTGATATGGGGTACTGAGTCACACTGACCAGCAGTACTGAGCCACACTGACCGGGGGTACGGAGTCACACTGACCAGAGGTACTGAGTCACACTGACCAGCAGTACTGAGTCACACTGACCGGGGGTACGGAGTCACACTGACCAGAGGTACTGAGTCACACTGACCAGGGGCACTGAGTCACACTGACCAGCAGTACTGAGTAACACTGACCGGGGGTACGGTGTCACACTGACCGGGGGTACGGAGTCACACTGACCGAGGGTACGGAGTCACATTGACCAGAGGTAGTGAGTCACACTGACCAGGGGTACTGAGTCACACTGACCGGAGGTACAGAGTCTTACTGACAGGGGGGGGACTGAGTCACACTGACGGGGGTACTGAGTCACACCGACCGGGGGTACTGAGTCACACTGACCAGGGGCACTGAGTCACACTGACCAGCAGTACTGAGTAACACTGACCGGGGGTACGGTGTCACACTGACCGGGGGTACGGAGTCACACTGACCGAGGGTACGGAGTCACATTGACCAGAGGTAGTGAGTCACACTGACCAGGGGTACTGAGTCACACTGACCGGAGGTACAGAGTCTTACTGACAGGGGGGGGACTGAGTCACACTGACGGGGGTACTGAGTCACACCGACCGGGGGTACTGAGTCACACCGACCGGGGGTACGGAGTCACACTGAGCAGCGGGACTGAGTCACACTGACTGGGGTACTGAGTCAAACTGATCGGGGCTACTGAGTCACACTGACCAGAGGTACTGAGTCACACTGACCGGGGGTACGGAGTCACACTGACCAGAGGTACTGAGTCACACTGACCAGCAGTACTGAGTCACACTGACCGGGGGTACGGAGTCACACTGACCAGGGGTACTGAGTCACACTGACTGGGCGTACGGAGTCACACTGACCAGGGGTACGGAGTCACATTGACCAGAGGTACTGAGTCACACTGACCAGGGGTACTGAGTCACACTGACCGGGGGTACAGAGTCATACTGACCTGGGGGGACTGAGTCACACTGACCGAGGGTACTGGGTCACACTGACCGGGGGTACTGAGTCACACTGACCAGGGGTACTGAGTCACACTGACCGGGGGTACGGAGTCACACTGACCGGTGGTACTGAGTCACACTGACCAGGGGTACTGAGCCACGCCGACCAGGGGTACTGAGTCACACTGACCAGGGGCACTGAGTCACACTGACCAGGGGTACTGAGTCAGACTGACCGGGGGTATTGAGTCACACTGACCAGGGGGATTGAGTCACACTGACCGGGGGTACTGAGTCACACCGGCCCGGGGTACGGAGTCACACTGACCAGCGAGACTGAGTCACACTGACCGGGGGTACTGAGTCACACCGACCGGGAGTACGGAGTCACACTGACCAGCGGGACTGAGTCACACTGACCGGGGGTACTGATTCACACTGATCAGAGGTACTGAGTCACACTGACCAGGGGTACGGAGTCACACTGACCAGAGGTACTGAGTCACACTGACCAGCAGTACTGAGTCACACTGACCTGGGGTACGGAGTCACACTGACCAGGGGTACTGAGTCACACTGACCAGGGGTACTGAGTCACAGTGACCGGGGGTATGGAGTCACACTGACCGGGGGTACGGAGTCACACTGACCAGAGGTCCTGAGTCACACTGACCAGCAGTACTGAGTCACACTGACCGGGGTTACGGAGTCACACGGACCAGAGGTACTGAGTCACACTGACCAGGGGTACTGAGTCACACTGACCGGGGGTACGGAGTCAAGCTGACCGGGGGTACGGAGTCACATTGACCAGAGATACTGAGTCACACTGACCGGGGGTACAGAGTCATACTGACCGGGGGGGACTGAGTCACACTGACCGGGGGTACTGAGTCACACCGACCGGGGGTACGGAGTCACACTGACCAGCGGGACTGAGTCACACTGACTGGGGTACTGAGTCACACTGACCGGGGGTACTGAGTCACACCGACCGGGGGTACGGAGTCACACTGACCAGCGGTACTGAGTCACACCGACCGGGGGTAGTGAGTCACACTGACCAGGGGGATTGAGTCACACTGACATGGGGTACTGAGCCACACTGACCAGGGGTACTGAGTCACACTGACCAGGGGTACTGAGTCGCACTGACCAGCGGTACTGAGTCACCCTGACCGGGGTACGGAGTCACACTGACCAGGGGTACTGAGTGACACTGACTGGGGGTACTGAGTCACACTGACCGGGGGTACTGAGTCACACTGACCGGGGGTACTGAGTGACACTGACCAGGGGTACTGAGTCACACTGACTTGGGGTACGGAGTCACACTGACCGGGGGTACGGAGTCACACTGACCGAGGGTACGGAGTCACACTGACCAGGGGTACTGAGTCACACAGACCGGAGGTACAGAGTCTTACTGACCGGGGGGGGACTGAGTCACACTGACCGGGGGTACTGAGTCACTCCGACCGGGGGTACTGAGTCACACCGACCGGGGGTACGGAGTCACACTGAGCAGCGGGACTGAGTCACACTGACTGGGGTACTGAGTCACACTGACCGGGGGTACTGAGTCACACCGACCGGGGATACTGAGTCACACTGACCGGGGGTACTGAGTCACACTGACCAGAGGTACTGAGTCACACTGACCAGTGGTACTGAGTCACACCGACCAGGGGTAGTGAGTCACACTGACCAGGGGTACTGGGTCACACTGACCGGGGGTACTGAGTCACACTGACCGGGGGTACTGAGTCACACTGACCGGGGGTACTGAGTCACACTGAACCGGGGGTACTGAGTCACACTGACCGGGGGTACGGAGTCACACTGACCAGGGCTACTGAGTCACACTGACTGGGGTACTGTGTCACACTGACCGGGGGGTACTGAGCCACACTGACCAGGGGTATTGAATCACACTGACTGGGGGTACTGAGTCACACTTACCGAAGGTATTGAGTCACACTGACCAGGGGTACTGAGTCATGCTGACCTGGGGTACTGCCTCACATTGGCCGGGGGTACTGAGTCACACTGCTCGGGTGTACTGAGTCACACTGACCGGGGTACGGAGTCACACTGACCAGGGGTACTTAGTCACACTGACCGGTGGGTACTGAGTCACACTGACCGGGGGTACTGAGTCACACTGACCGGGGATACTGAGTCCCACTGACCGGGGGTACTGAGTCACACTGACCAGAGGTACTGAGTCACACTGACCAGTGGTACTGAGTCACACCGACCAGGGGTAGTGAGTCACACTGACCAGGGGTACTGGGTCACACTGACCGGGGGTACTGAGTCACACTGACCGGGGGTACTGAGTCACACTGACCGGGGGAACTGAGTCACACTGACCTGGGGGTACTGAGTCACACTGAACCGGGGGTACTGAGTCACACTGAGCGGGGGTACGGAGTCACACTGACCAGGGCTACTGAGTCACACTGACTGGGGTACTGTGTCACACTGACCGGGGGGTACTGAGCCACACTGACCAGGGGTATTGAATCACACTGACTGGGGGAACTGAGTCAAACTTACCGAAGGTATTGAGTCACACTGACCAGGGGTACTGAGTCATGCTGAGCTGGGGTACTGCCTCACTTTGGCCGGGGGTACTGAGTCACACTGTTCGGGTGTACTGAGTCACACTGACCGGGGTACGGAGTCACACTGACCAGGGGTACTTAGTCACACTGACCGGTGGGTACTGAGTCACACTGACCGGGTGGTACTGAGTCACACTGACCGGGCGTACAGAATCACACTGACCAGGGGGTACTGAGTCACACTGACCGGGGGTACTGAGTCACACTGACCAGGGGTATGGAGTCACACTGACCAGGGGTACTGAGTCACATTAACTGGGGTTACTGAGCCACACTGACATGGGGTACTGAGTCACTCTGACCAGGGGTACTGAGCCAGACTGACATGGTGTACTGAGTCACACTGACCGGGAGTACTGAGTCACACTGATATGGGGTACTGAGTCACACCGACCTGGGGTACTGAGCCACACTGACCAGGGGTACAGAGTCACACTGACCAGGGGTACTGAGTAACACTGACCGGGGGTACGGAGTCACACTGACCGGGGGTGCGGAGTCACACTGACCGAGGGTACGGAGTCACATTGACCAGAGGTAGTGAGTCACACTGACCAGGGGTACTGAGTCACACTGACCGGAGGTACAGAGTCTTACTGACCGGTGGGGGGACTGAGTCACACTGACCAGGGGTACTGAGTCACACCGACCGGGGGTACTGAGTCACACCGACCGGGGGTACGGAGTCACACTGAGCAGCGGGACTGAGTCACACTGACTGGGGTACTGAGTCACACTGACCGGGGGTACGGAGTCACACTGACCAGAGGTACGGAGTCACACTGACCAGCGGTACTGAGTCACACCGACCAGGGGTAGTGAGTCACACTGACCAGGGGTACTGGGTCACACTGACCAGGGGTACTGAGTCACACTGACCGGGTGTACTGAGTCACACTGACCGGGGTACGGAGTCACACTGACCAGGGGTACTGAGTCACACTGACCGGTGGGTACTGAGTCACACTGACCGGGGGGTACTGAGTCACACTGACCGGGCGTACAGAATCACACTGACCTGGGGGTGCTGAGTCACACTGACCGGGGGTACTGAGTCACACTGACCAGGGGTATGGAGTCACACTGACCAGGGGTACTGAGTCACATTAACTGGGGCTACTGAGCCAGACTGACATGGGGTACTGAGTCACACTGACCGGGGGTACTGAGTCACACTGATATGGGGTACTGAGTCACACCGACCTGGGGTACTGAGTCACACTGACCAGGGGTATGGAGTCACACTGACCAGGGGTACTGAGTAACACTGGCCGGGGGTACGGAGTCACACTGACTGGGGGTACGGAGTCACACTGACCGAGGGTACGGAGTCACATTGACCAGAGGTAGTGAGTCACACTGACCAGGGGTACTGAGTCACACGGACCGGAGGTACAGAGTCTTACTGACCGGGGGGGGGACTGAGTCACACTGACCAGAGGTACTGAGTCACACTGACCAGGGGTACTGAGTCACACTGACCAGGGGTACTGAGTAACACTGACCGGGGGTACGGAGTCACACTGACCGGGGGTACGGAGTCACACTGACCGGGGGTACGGAGTCACACTGACCGAGGGTACGGAGTCACATTGACCAGAGGTAGTGAGTCACACTGACCAGGGGTACTGAGTCACATTGACCGGAGGTACAGAGTCTTACTGACCGGGGGGGGGACTGAGTCACACTGACCGGGGGTACTGAGTCACACTGACCAGAGGTAGTGAGTCACACTGACCAGGGGTACTGAGTCACACCGACCGGGGGTACGGAGTCACACTGAGCAGCGGGACTGAGTCACACTGACTGGGGTACTGAGTCACACTGACCAGAGGTACGGAGTCACACTGACCAGCGGTACTGAGTCACACCGACCAGCGGTACTGAGTCACACCGACCAGGGGTAGTGAGTCACACTGACCAGGGGTACTGGGTCACACTGACCGGGGGTACTGAGTCACACTGACCGGGGGTACTGAGTCACACTGACCAGGGGTACGGAGTCACACTGACCAGGGCTACTGAGTCACATTAACTGGGGGTACTGAGCCAGACTGACATGGGGTACTGAGTCACACTGACCAGCAGGACTGAGTCACACTGACCGGGGTTACGGAGTCACACTGACCAGATGTCCTGAGTCACACTGACCAGCAGTACTGAATCACACTGACCGGGGGAACGGAGTCATACGGACCAGAGGTACTGAGTCACACTGACCAGAGATACTGAGTCACACTGACCGGGGGTACTGAGCCATCCTGACCGGGGGGGAGTGAGTCACACTGACCGGGGGTACTGAGTCACACCGACCGGGGGTACGGAGTCACACTGACCAGCGGTACTGAGTCACACCGACCGGGGGTAGTGAGTCACACTGACCAGGGGTACTGGGTCACACTGACCGGGGGTACTGATTCACACTGACCAGGGGTACTGAGTCACACTGACCGGGGGTACGGAGTCACACTGACCGGCGGTACTGATTCACCCTGACCTGGGGTACTGAGCCACAGCGACCGGGGGTACAGAGTCACACTGACCAGCGGTACTGAGTCACACCGACCGGGGGTAGTAAGTCACACTGACCAGGGGTACTGGGTCACACTGACCGGGGGTACTGAGTCACACTGACCAGGGGTCTTGAGTCACACCGACTGGGGGTACGGAGTCACACTGACCAGCGGTACTGAGTCACGCCGACCGGGGGTACGGAGTCGTACTGACCAACGGTACTGAGTCACACTGACCGCGGGTACTGAGTCACACTGACCAGGGGTACTGAGTCACACTGACCGGGGGTACGGAGTCACACTGACCGGCGGTACTGATTCACCCTGACCTGGGGTACTGAGCGACACCGACCAGGGGTACTGAGTCACACTGACCAGGGGTACTGAGTCACACCGACTGGGGGTACGGAGTCACACTGACCAGCGGTACTGAGTCACACCGACCGGGGGTACGGAGTCGTACTGACCAACGGTACTGAGTCACACTGACCGGGGGTACTGAGTCACACCGACCGGGGGTACTGAGTCACACCGACCGGGGGTACAGAGTCACACTGACCAGCGGGACTGAGTCACACTGACTGGGGTACTGAGTCACACTGACCGGGGGTACTGAGTCACACCGACCGGGGGTACAGAGTCACACTCACCAGCGGTACTGAGTCACACTGACCGGGGGTCGTGAGCCACACTGACCAGGGCTCTGGGTCACACTGACCAGGGGTACTGAGTTACACTGAACTGGGGGTACAGAGTCACACTGACCAGGGGTACTGAGTCACACTGACCTGGGGGTACTGAGTCACACTGAACCGGGGGTACTGAGTCACACTGACCGGGGGTACGGAGTCACACTGACCAGGGCTACTGAGTCACAGTGACTGGGGTACTGTGTCACACTGACCGGGGGGTACTGAGCCACACTGACCAGGGGTATTGAATCACACTGACTGGGGGTACTGAGTCACACTGACCAGGGGTACTGAGTCACACTGACCTGGGGGTACTGAGTCACACTGAACCGGGGGTACTGAGTCACACTGACTGGGGGTACGGAGTCACACTGACCAGGGCTACTGAGTCACACTGACTGGGGTACTGTGTCACACTGACCGGGGGTACTGAGCCACACTGACCAGGGGTATTGAATCACACTGACTGGGGGTACTGAGTCACACTTACCGAAGGTATTGAGTCACACTGACCAGGGGTACTGAGTCATACTGACCTGGGGTACTGCCTCACATTGGCCGGGGGTACTGAGTCACACTGCTCGGGTGTACTGAGTCACACTGACCGGGGTATGGAGTCACACTGGCCAGGGGTACGGAGTCACACTGACCGGTGGGTACTGAGTCACACTGACCGGGGGGTACTGAGTCACACTGACCGGGCGTACAGAATCACACTGACCAGGGGGTACTGAGTCACACTGACCGGGGGTACTGAGTCACACTGACCAGGGGTATGGAGTCACACTGACCAGGGGTACTGAGTCACATTAACTGGGGTTACTGAGCCAGACTGACATGGGGTACTGAGTCACACTGACCGGGGGTACTGAGCCACACTGATATGGGGTACTGAGTCACACTGACCTGGGGTACTGAGTCACACTGACCAGGGGTACGGAGTCACACTGACCAGGGTACTGAGTCACATTAACTAGGTGTACTGAGCCAGACAGATATGGGGTACTGAGTCACACTGACCAGCAGTACTGAGCCACACTGACCGGGGGTACGGAGTCACACTGACCAGAGGTACTGAGTCACAATGACCAGCAGTACTGAGTCACACAGACCGGGGGTACGGAGTCACACTGACCGGGGGTACGGAGTCACACTGACCGGGGGTACGGAGTCACACTGACCGAGGGTACGGAGTCACATTGACCAGAGGTAGTGAGTCACACTGACCAGGGGTACTGAGTCACATTGACCGGAGGTACAGAGTCTTACTGACCGGGGGGGGGACTGAGTCACACTGACCGGGGGTACTGAGTCACACTGACCAGAGGTAGTGAGTCACACTGACCAGGGATACTGAGTCACACCGACCGGGGGTACGGAGTCACACTGAGCAGCGGGACTGAGTCACACTGACTGGGGTACTGAGTCACACTGACCAGAGGTACGGAGTCACACTGACCAGCGGTACTGAGTCACACCGACCAGCGGTACTGAGTCACACCGACCAGGGGTAGTGAGTCACACTGACCAGGGGTACTGGGTCACACTGACCGGGGGTACTGAGTCACACTGACCGGGGGTACTGAGTCACACTGACCAGGGGTACGGAGTCACACTGACCAGGGCTACTGAGTCACATTAACTGGGGGTACTGAGCCAGACTGACATGGGGTACTGAGTCACACTGACCAGCAGGACTGAGTCACACTGACCGGGGGTACGGAGTCACACTGACCAGATGTCCTGAGTCACACTGACCAGCAGTACTGAATCACACTGACCGGGGGAACGGAGTCATACGGACCAGAGGTACTGAGTCACACTGACCAGAGATACTGAGTCACACTGACCGGGGGTACTGAGCCATCCTGACCGGGGGGGAGTGAGTCACACTGACCGGGGGTACTGAGTCACACCGACCGGGGGTACGGAGTCACACTGACCAGCGGTACTGAGTCACACCGACCGGGGGTAGTGAGTCACACTGACCAGGGGTACTGGGTCACACTGACCGGGGGTACTGATTCACACTGACCAGGGGTACTGAGTCACACTGACCGGGGGTACGGAGTCACACTGACCGGCGGTACTGATTCACCCTGACCTGGTGTACTGAGCCACAGCGACCGGGGGTACAGAGTCACACTGACCAGCGGTACTGAGTCACACCGACCGGGGGTAGTGAGTCACACTGACCAGGGGTACTGGGTTACACTGACCGGGGGTACTGAGTCACACTGACCAGGGGTCCTGAGTCACACCGACTGGGGGTACGGAGTCACACTGACCAGCGGTACTGAGTCACGCCGACCGGGGGTACGGAGTCGTACTGACCAACGGTACTGAGTCACACTGACCGCGGGTACTGAGTCACACTGACCAGGGGTACTGAGTCACACTGACCGGGGGTACGGAGTCACACTGACCGGCGGTACTGATTCACCCTGACCTGGGGTACTGAGCGACACCGACCAGGGGTACTGAGTCACACTGACCAGGGGTACTGAGTCACACCGACTGGGGGTACGGAGTCACACTGACCAGCGGTACTGAGTCACACCGACCGGGGGTACGGAGTCGTACTGACCAACGGTACTGAGTCACACTGACCGGGGGTACTGAGTCACACCGACCGGGGGTACTGAGTCACACCGAACGGGGGTACAGAGTCACACTGACCAGCGGGACTGAGTCACACTGACTGGGGTACTGAGTCACACTGACCGGGGGTACTGAGTCACACCGACCGGGGGTACAGAGTCACACTCACCAGCGGTACTGAGTCACACTGACCGGGGGTCGTGAGCCACACTGACCAGGGGTACTGGGTCACACTGACCAGGGGTACTGAGTTACACTGAACTGGGGGTACAGAGTCACACTGACCAGGGGTACTGAGTCACACTGACCTGGGGGTACTGAGTCACACTGAACCGGGGGTACTGAGTCACACTGACCGGGGGTACGGAGTCACACTGACCAGGGCTACTGAGTCACACTGACTGGGGTACTGTGTCACACTGACCGGGGGGTACTGAGCCACACTGACCAGGGGTATTGAATCACACTGACTGGGGGTACTGAGTCACACTGACCAGGGGTACTGAGTCACACTGACCTGGGGGTACTGAGTCACACTGAACCGGGGGTACTGAGTCACACTGACTGGGGGTACGGAGTCACACTGACCAGGGCTACTGAGTCACACTGACTGGGGTACTGTGTCACACTGACCGGGGGTACTGAGCCACACTGACCAGGGGTATTGAATCACACTGACTGGGGGTACTGAGTCACACTTACCGAAGGTATTGAGTCACACTGACCAGGGGTACTGAGTCATACTGACCTGGGGTACTGCCTCACATTGGCCGGGGGTACTGAGTCACACTGCTCGGGTGTACTGAGTCACACTGACCGGGGTATGGAGTCACACTGGCCAGGGGTACGGAGTCACACTGACCGGTGGGTACTGAGTCACACTGACCGGGGGGTACTGAGTCACACTGACCGGGCGTACAGAATCACACTGACCAGGGGGTACTGAGTCACACTGACCGGGGGTACTGAGTCACACTGACCAGGGGTATGGAGTCACACTGACCAGGGGTACTGAGTCACATTAACTGGGGTTACTGAGCCAGACTGACATGGGGTACTGAGTCACACTGACCGGGGGTACTGAGCCACACTGATATGGGGTACTGAGTCACACTGACCTGGGGTACTGAGTCACACTGACCAGGGGTACGGAGTCACACTGACCAGGGTACTGAGTCACATTAACTAGGTGTACTGAGCCAGACAGATATGGGGTACTGAGTCACACTGACCAGCAGTACTGAGCCACACTGACCGGGGGTACGGAGTCACACTGACCAGAGGTACTGAGTCACAATGACCAGCAGTACTGAGTCACACAGACCGGGGGTACGGAGTCACACTGAGCAGAGGTACTAAGTCACACTGACCAGGGGTACTGAGTCACACTGACCAGGGGTACTGAGTAACACTGACCGGGGGTACGGAGTCACACTGACCGGGGGTACGGAGTCACACTGACCGAGGGTACGGAGTCACATTGACCAGAGGTAGTGAGTCACACTGACCAGGGGTACTGAGTCACACAGCCCGGAGGTACAGAGTCTTACTGACCGGGGGGGGACTGAGTCACACTGACCGGGGGTACTGAGTCACACCGACCGGGGGTACTGAGTAACACCGACCGGGGGAACTGAGTCACACTGAGCAGCGGGACTGAGTCACACTGACTGGGGTACTGAGTCACACTGACCAGAGGTACTGACTCACACTGACCAGTGGTACTCAGTCACACCGACCAGGGGTAGTGAGTCACACTGACCGGGGGTACTGAGTCACACTGACCGGGGGAACTGAGTCACACTGACCGGGGGTACGGAGTCACACTGACCAGGGCTACTGAGTCACATTAACTGGGGGTACTGAGCCAGACTGACATGGGGTACTGAGTCACACTGACCAGCAGGACTGAGTCACACTGACCAGCAGTACTGAGTCACACTGACCGGGGGTACGGAGTCACACGGACCAGAGGTACTGAGTCACACTGACCAGGGGTACTGAGTCACACTGACCAGGGGTACTGAGTAACACTGACCGGGGGTACGGAGTCACACTGACCGGGGGTACGGAGTCACACTGACCGAGGGTACGGAGTCACATTGACCAGAGGTAGTGAGTCACACTGACCAGGGGTACTGAGTCACACAGACCGGAGGTACAGATTCTTACTGACCGGGGCGGGGACTGAGTCACACTGACCGGGGGGGGACTGAGTCACACTGACCGGGGGTACTGAGTCACACCGACCGGGGGTACTGAGTAACACCGACCGGGGGTACGGAGTCACACTGAGCAGCGGGACTGAGTCACACTGACTGGGGTACTGAGTCACACTGACCAGAGGTACTGAGTCACACTGACCAGTGGTACTGAGTCACACCGACCAGGGGTAGTGAGTCACACTGACCAGGGGTACTGGGTCACACTGACCGGGGGTACTGAGTCACACTGACCGGGGGTACTGAGTCACACTGACCGGGGGAACTGAGTCACACTGACCGGGGGTACGGAGTCACACTGACCAGGGCTACTGAGTCACATTAACTGGGGGTACTGAGCCAGACTGACATGGGGTACTGAGTCACACTGACCAGCAGTACTGAGTCACACTGACCGGGGGTACGGAGTCACACGGACCAGAGGTACTGAGTCACACTGACCAGGGGTACTGAGTCACACTGACCGGGGGTATGGAGTCACATTGACCAGGGGTACTGAGTAACACTGACCAGGGGTACTGAGTCACACTGACCCGGGGGTACTGAGTCACACTGACCGGGGGTACGGAGTCAAGCTGACCGGGGGTACGGAGTCACACTGACCGGGGGTACGGAGTCACATTGACCAGAGATACTGAGTCACACTGACCGGGGGTACAGAGACATACTGACCGGGGGGGACTGAGTCACACTGACCGGTGGTACTGAGTCACACGGACCGGGGGTACGGAGTCACACTGACCAGCGGGACTGAGTCACACCGACCGGGGGTAGTGAGTCACACTGACCAGGGGTACTGAGTCACACTGACCGGGTGTACGGAGTCACACTGACCAGCGGTACTGATTCACCCTGACCTGGGGTACTGAGTCACACCGACCAGGGGTACTGAGTCACACTGACCAGGGGTACTGAGCCACACCGACCAGGGGTACTGAGTCACACTGACCGAGGTACTGAGTGACACTGACCAGGGGTACTGAGACACACCGACCGGGGGTACGGAGTCGTACTGACCAACGGTACTGAGTCACACTGACCGGGGGTACTGAGTCACACTGACGAGGGGTACTGAGTCACACTGACCAGGGGTACTGAGTCACACTGACCAGAGGTACTGAGTCACACTGACCAGGGGGATTGAGTCACACTGCCCGGGGGTACTGAGTCACACTGACCGGGGGTACTGAGTCACACTGACCGGGGTACTGAGTCACACTGACCGGGGCTACAGAGTCACACTGACCGGGGGTATGAGTCACACTGAGAGGGGTACTGAGTCACACTGACCGGGGGTACTGAGTCACACTGAGAGGGGTACTGAGTCACACTGACCGGGGGTACTGAGTCACACAGAGAGGGGTACTGAGTCACACTGACTGGGGGTACTGAGTCACACTGACATGGGGTACTGAGTCACACTGACCAGGGGTACTGAGTCACACTGACATGGGGTACTGAGTCACACTGACCAGGGGTACTGAGTCACACTGACCAGGGGTACTGAGTCCTACTGACCAGCGGTACTGAGTCACCCTGACCGGGGTACGGAGTCACACTGACCAGGGGTACTGAGTCACACTGACTGGGGGTACTGAGTCACACTGACCGGGGGTACTGAGTGACACTGACCGGGGGTACTGAGTGACACTGACCAGGGGTACTGAGTCACACTGACTGGGGGTACGGAGTCACACTGACCGGGGGTACTGAGTCACACTGACCGGGGGTACGGATTCACACTGACCGGGGGTACGGAGTCAAACTGACCAGCGGTACTGAGTCACACTGACCAGGGGTACTGCATCACACTGACAGGGGGTACTGAGTCACACTGAGCAGGGGTACTGAGTCACACTGCCCAGGGGTACAGAGTTACACTGAACTGGGGGTACAGAGTCACACTGACCAGGGGTACTGAGTTACACTGAACTGGGGGTACAGAGTCACACTGACCAGGGGTACTGAGTCACACTGACCTGGGGGTACTGAGTCACACTGAACCGGGGGTACTGAGTCACACTGACCGGGGGTACGGAGTCACACTGACCAGGGCAACTGAGTCACACTGACTGGGGTACTGTGTCACACTGACCGGGGGGTACTGAGCCACACTGACCAGGGGTATTGAATCACACTGACTGGGGGTACTGAGTCACACTTACCGAAGGTATTAAGTCACACTGACCAGGGGTACTGAGTCATACTGACCTGGGGTACTGCCTCACATTGGCCGGGGGTACTGAGTCACACTGCTCGGGTGTACTGAGTCACACTGACCGGGGTACGGAGTCACACTGACCAGGGGTACTGAGTCACACTGACCGGTGGGTACTGAGTCACACTGACCGGGTGATACTGAGTCACACTGACCGGGCGTACAGAATCACACTGACCAGGGGGTACTGAGTCACACTGACCGGGGGTACTGAGTCACACTGACCGGGGGGGACTGAGTCACACTGACCGGGGGTACGGAGTCAAGTTGACCGGGGGTACGGAGTCACACTGACCGGGGGTACGGAGTCACACTGACCAGGGCAACTGAGTCACACTGACTGGGGTACTGTGTCACACTGACCGGGGGGTACTGAGCCACACTGACCAGGGGTATTGAATCACACTGACTGGGGGTACTGAGTCACACTTACCGAAGGTATTGAGTCACACTGACCAGGGGTACTGAGTCATACTGACCTGGGGTACTGCCTCACATTGGCCGGGGGTACTGAGTCACACTGCTCGGGTGTACTGAGTCACACTGACCGGGGTACGGAGTCACACTGACCAGGGGTACTGAGTCACACTGACCGGTGGGTACTGAGTCACACTGACCGGGTGATACTGAGTCACACTGACCGGGCGTACAGAATCACACTGACCAGGGGGTACTGAGTCACACTGACCGGGGGTACTGAGTCACACTGACCGGGGGGGACTGAGTCACACTGACCGGGGGTACGGAGTCAAGCTGACCGGGGGTACGGAGTCACACTGACCGGGGGTACGGAGTCACATTGACCAGAGATACTGAGTCACACTGACCGGGGGTACAGAGACATACTGACCGGGGGGGACTGAGTCACACTGACCGGTGGTACTGAGTCACACCGACCGGGGGTACGGAGTCACACTGACCAGCGGGACTGAGTCACACTGACTGGGGTACTGAGTCACACTGACCGGGGGTACTGAGTCACACCGACCGGGGGTACGGAGTCACACTGACCAGCGGTACTGAGTCACACCGACCGGGGGTAGTGAGTCACACTGACCAGGGGTACTGGGTCACACTGACCGGGGGTACTGAGTCACACTGACCAGGGGTACTGAGTCACACTGACCGGGTGTACGGAGTCACACTGACCGGCGGTACTGATTCACCCTGACCTGGGGTACTGAGTCACACCGACCAGGGGTACTGAGTCACACTGACCAGGGGTACTGAGCCACACCGACCAGGGGTACTGAGTCACACTGACCGAGGTACTGAGTCACACTGACCAGGGGTACTGAGACACACCGACCGGGGGTACGGAGTCGTACTGACCAACGGTACTGAGTCACACTGACCGGGGGTACTGAGTCACACTGACGAGGGGTACTGAGTCACACTGACCAGGGGTACTGAGTCACACTGACCAGGGGTACTGAGTCACACTGACCGGGGGTACTGAGTCACACTGACCGGGGGTACTGAGTCACACTGACGGGGTTATGAGTCACACTGACCGGGGCTACTGAGTCACACTGACCGGGGGTATGAGTCACACTGAGAGGGTTACTGAGTCACACTGACCGGGGGTACTGAGTCACACTGAGAGGGGTACTGAGTCACACTGACCGGGGGTACTGAGTCACACAGAGAGGGGTACTGAGTCACACTGACTGGGGGTACTGAGTCACACTGACATGGGGTACTGAGTCACAATGACCAGGGGAACTGAGTCACACTGACATGGGGTACTGAGTCACACTGACCAGGGGTACTGAGTCACACTGACCAGGGGTACTGAGTCGCACTGACCAGCGGTACTGAGTCACCCTGACCGGGGTACGGAGTCACACTGACCAGGGGTACTGAGTCACACTGACTGGGGGTACTGAGTGACACTGACCGGGGGTACTGAGTGACACTGACCGGGGGTACTGAGTGACACTGACCAGGGGTACTGAGTCACACTGACTGGGGGTACGGAGTCACACTGACCGGCGGTACTGAGTCACACTGACCGGGGGTACGGATTCACACTGACCGGGGGTACGGAGTCAAACTGACCAGCGGTACTGAGTCACACTGACCAGGGGTACTGCATCACACTGACAGGGGGTACTGAGTCACACTGAGCAGTGGTACTGAGTCACACTGCCCAGGGGTACAGAGTTACACTGAACTGGGGGTACAGAGTCACACTGACCAGGGGTACTGAGTTACACTGAACTGGGGGTACAGAGTCACACTGACCAGGGGTACTGAGTCACACTGACCTGGGGGTACTGAGTCACACTGAACCGGGGGTACTGAGTCACACTGACCGGGGGTACGGAGTCACACTGACCAGGGCAACTGAGTCACACTGACTGGGGTACTGTGTCACACTGACCGGGGGGTACTGAGCCACACTGACCAGGGGTATTGAATCACACTGACTGGGGGTACTGAGTCACACTTACCGAAGGTATTGCGTCACACTGACCAGGGGTACTGAGTCATACTGACCTGGGGTACTGCCTCACATTGGCCGGGGGTACTGAGTCACACTGCTCGGGTGTACTGAGTCACACTGACCGGGGTACGGAGTCACACTGACCAGGGGTACTGAGTCACACTGACCGGTGGGTACTGAGTCACACTGACCGGGTGATACTGAGTCACACTGACCGGGCGTACAGAATCACACTGACCAGGGGGTACTGAGTCACACTGACCGGGGGTACTGAGTCACACTGACCAGGGGTATGGAGTCACACTGACATGGGGTACTGAGTCACACTGACCAGGGGTACTGAGTCACACTGACATGGGGTACTGAGTCACACTGACCAGGGGTACTGAGTCACACTGACTGGGGGTAATGAGTCACACTGACCAGGGGTACTGAGTCACACTGACCAGCAGCACTGAGTCACACTGACATGGGGTACTGAGTCACACTGAACAGGGGTACTGAGTCACACTGACATGGGGTACTGAGTCACACTGACCAGGGATACTGAGTCACACTGACATGGGGTACTGAGTCACACTGACCAGGGGTACTGAGTCACACTGACCAGCAGTACTGAGTCACACTGACATGGGGTACTGAGTCACAATGACCAGGGGTACTGAGTCACACTGACATGGGGTACTGAGTCACACTGACCAGGGGTACTGAGTCACACTGACCGGGGGTACTGAGTCACAGTGACCGGGGGTACTGAGTCACACTGACCGGGGGTACTGAGTGACACTGACCAGGGGTACTGAGTCACACTGACCGGGGGTACGGAGTCACACTGACCGGGGGTACGGAGTCAAACTGACCAGCGGTACTGAGTCACACTGACCAGGGGTACTGCATCACACTGACAGGGGGTACTGAGTCACACTGAGCAGGGGTACTGAGTCACACTGCCCAGGGGTACTGAGTTACACTGAACTGGGGGTACAGAGTCACACTGACCAGGGGTACTGAGTCACACTGACCTAGGGGTACTGAGTCACACTGAACTGGGAGTACAGAGTCACACTGACCGGGTATACGGTGTCACACCGACCGGGGGTACTGGGTCACACTGACCAGGGGTACTGGGTCACACTGACCGGGGGTACTGGGTCACACTGACCGGGGGTACGGAGTCACACTGACCAGGGCTACTGAGTCACACTGACTGGGGTACTGTGTCACACTGAACGGGGGTACTGAGCCACACTGACCAGGGGTATTGAATCACACTGACTGGGGGTACTGAGTCACACGTCCCGGGGGTATTGAGTCACACTGACCAGGGGTACTGAGTCATACTGACCTGGGGTACTGCCTCACATTGGCCGGGGGTACTGACTCACACTGCTCGGGTGTACTGAGTCACACTGACCGGGGTACGGAGTCACACTGACCAGGGGTACTGAGTCACACTGACCGGTGGGTACTGAGTCACACTGACCAGGGGTATGGAGTCACACTGACCAGGGGTACTGAGTCACACTGACTGGGGGTACTGAGTCACACTGACCAGGGGTATGGAGTCACATTGACCAGGGGTACTGAGTCACATAAACTGGGGTTACTGAGCCAGACTGACATGGGGTACTGAGTCACAGTGACCGGGGGTACTGAGCCACACTGATATGGGGTAATGAGTCACACTGACCTGGGGTACTGAGTCACACTGACCAGGGGTACGGAGTCACACTGACCAGGGTACTGAGTCACATTAACTAGGGGTACTGAGCCAGACTGATATGGGGTACTGAGTCACACTGACCAGCAGTACTAAGCCACACTGACCTGGGGTACAGAGTCACACTGACCAGAGGTACTGAGTCACACTGACCAGCAGTACCGAGTCACACTGACCGGGGGTACGGAGTCACACTGACCAGAGGTACTGAGTCACACTGACCAGGGGTACTGAGTCACACTGACCAGCAGTACTGAGTAACACTGACCGGGGGTACGGTGTCACACTGACCGGGGGTACGGAGTCACACTGACCGAGGGTACGGAGTCACATTGACCAGAGGTAGTGAGTCACACTGACCAGGGGTACTGAGTCACACTGACCGGAGGTACAGAGTCTTACTGACAGGGGGGGGACTGAGTCACACTGACGGGGGTACTGAGTCACACCGACCGGGGGTACTGAGTCACACCGACCGGGGGTACGGAGTCACACTGAGCAGCGGGACTGAGTCACACTGACTGGGGTACTGAGTCAAACTGATCGGGGCTACTGAGTCACACTGACCAGAGGTACTGAGTCACACTGACCGGGGGTACGGAGTCACACTGACCAGAGGTACTGAGTCACACTGACCAGCAGTTCTGAGTCACACTGACCGGGGGTACGGAGTCACACTGACCAGGGGTACTGAGTCACACTGACTGGGCGTACGGAGTCACACTGACCAGGGGTACGGAGTCACATTGACCAGAGGTACTGAGTCACACTGACCAGGGGTACTGAGTCACACTGACCGGGGGTACAGAGTCATACTGACCGGGGGGGGACTGAGTCACACTGACCGAGGGTACTGGATCACACTGACCGGGGGTACTGAGTCACACTGACCAGGGGTACTGAGTCACACTGACCGGGCGTACGGAGTCACACTGACCGGTGGTACTGAGTCACACTGACCAGGGGTACTGAGCCACGCCGACCAGGGGTACTGAGTCACACTGACCAGGGGCACTGAGTCACACTGACCAGAGGTACTGAGTCACACTGACCAGGGGTACTGAGTCATACTGACCTGGGGTACTGCCTCACATTGGCCGGGTGTACTGAGTCACACTGCTCGGGTGTACTGAGTCACACTGACCGGGGGCTACTGAGTCACACTGACCGGGCGTACAGAATCACACTGACCAGGGGGTACTGAGTCACACTGACCGGGTGTACTGAGTCACACTGACCAGGGGTACTGAGTCACATTAACTGGGGTTACTGAGCCAGACTGACATGGGGTACTGAGTCACACTGACCGGGGGTACTGAGCCACACTGATATGGGGTACTGAGTCACACTGACCTGGGGTACTGAGTCACACTGACCAGGGGTACGGAGTCACACTGACCAGGGTACTGAGTCACATTAACTAGGGGTACTGAGCCAGACTGATATGGGGTACTGAGTCACACTGACCAGCAGTACTGAGCCACACTGACCGGGGGTACGGAGTCACACTGACCAGAGGTACTGAGTCACACTGACCAGCAGTACTGAGTCACACTGACCGGGGGTACGGAGTCACACTGACCAGAGGTACTGAGTCACACTGACCAGGGGTACTGAGTCACACTGACCAGCGGTACTGAGTAACACTGACCGGGGGTACGGTGTCACACTGACCAGGGGTACGGAGTCACACTGACCGAGGGTACGGAGTCACATTGACCAGAGGTAGTGAGTCACACTGACCAGGGGTACTGAGTCACACTGACCGGAGGTACAGAGTCTTACTGACAGGGGGGGGACTGAGTCACAATTCACAATTCACAATTCAAATCGCTTTATTGGCATGATAAGTTACATCTTATGTTGCCAAAGCATCAAAATACATTTATGGTTTAGCACATAAACGCAGTTCTATTCATACAGTGTATAAACAGGTATATCCCTGAGTGTATAAATATACATTCGCATTGTTTATATATATTCTTTTCTTAGTTTACTGGTTGTCCCTCTGTTCATGGCAAGCTGTAACATAGTGTGCCGCCAGTGTTATACAGCTTCTCTCCTCTCCCAGTAGGAATGGGAGTTTTTGGTTGTCATTCAGATTTCTGAAATCAGGGCATATTTGTGAGAATTTTTGGTAGAAATTCTCCCTGATGCCCTGATATTTTCCACAAGCTGTGAGGAAGTGCATCTCTGTCTCCACCACTCCCTGACTGCAGTGAGAGCATATCCTGTCCTCTCTTGGCAGCCTGGTCTGCCTGTGTCTGCCTTTTTCGATCGCCAGGTTATGTTCGCTAAGTCTGTACCTTGTCAAGGTTCTTCTCAGTTTGTTATCCTTTACCATGGTCAGGTAATCAGCTATGTTGTATTGTCTGTTTAGGGCCAAGTAGCAATTGAGTTTGCTTTGGGTTTTTGTTGTTTCTGCCCAATATGTCAGATATTTTTCCTTTTGCTTAGCGACGATTGTGTTGGGTCGAATTCTTTGTGTTACCCTGTCACTGTCCTGGGGCTGGTTATTGTTAGTATTGTTAGTAGTTACTTCACTGAGTCCCAGGACTAGTTGACTGAGGGTATTCTTCTTTATGGTCAGCTCTTGGCATTTCAGGGCGTCGTAGTGATAGCATTGGGGATTGCTCATTTGTAGGTGATTCCAAAATTTGGTGGTTCTTTTTTGGATAGTGATTATTAATGGATATTGGCCTAGTTCCGCCCTGCATGCATTGTTTACTGTTTTCCTTTGAGTCCGGAGGATACTTTTACAGAATTCTGCATGTAGGATCTCAATTGGGTGTTTGTCCCATTTTGCAAATTCTTGTTGAGTTAGCGGTCCCCATACCTCACTGCCATAGAGTGCAATTGGTTCAATTACTGATTTGAAAATTTTGAGCCAAATGCTAATTGGGATTTCTATTTGGATTGATTTTTTGATGGCATAGAAAGCCCTTCTTGCTTTCTCTTTCAGTTCATTCACAGCCAGTTTGAAGTTTCCCGTAGAACTGATTTTTAAGCCCAAGTATGTGTAGTTAGTGGTTTGTTCAATTTTGGTTGTTCCTACTGTGAAATTTATTTTGGGTCCCTGATGTTTGGATCTTTGCTGGAACACAAGGACTTTGGTTTTTTGGGGATTTATTGTCAGGGCCCAAGTCTGGCAGTACGATTCCAGCAGGTCCAGGTTTTGCTGTAGCCCCTCTTTGGTAGGTGACAGCAGAACCAGGTCGTCTGCATAGAGGAGGAATTTAACCTTGGATTCATATAGGGTGAGGCCGGGTGCTGTAGATTGTTCAAGTAGTTTTGCCAATCCATTTATGTAAATATTAAAGAGTGTCGGTGAGATTGGCGAGCCCTGCGTCACCCCCCGCCCCTGTGGGAAGTATTTTGTTTGTTTGTCTCCAATTTTAACTGCACATTTGTTGTTTGTATACATTGATTTAATTACATCATATGTTTTCCCTCCAACCCCGCTTTCGATAAGTTTCAGGAATAAACCGTCATGCCAGATGGAGTCGAAAGCCTTCTGGAAATCTACAAAGCATGCGTAGATTTTGCTTTTGTTATGGTGAACGTGTTTGTCAATTAGGGTCTGTAGGGTGAAGATATGATCGGATGTTCTATAGTTTGGCAGGAATCCAATTTGGCTTTTACTCAAGACATTGTGCTCCTCAAGGAAGTTTATAAGTCTTTTGTTTATGATGCTACAGAATACCTTCCCCAGGTTACTGTTTACACAGATGCCTCGATAGTTGTTTGGGTCGATTTTGTCCCCACTTTTGTATATGGGCGTTATGAGTCCTTTGTTCCAGATATCAGGGAAATAACCGACACTCAGAACCAAGTTGAAGAGTTTTAGGATAGCCAGTTTCATTTTGTTGTCTGTGTGTTTAATCATCTCGTTTAGTATGCCGTCTGTCCCGCAGGCTTTTCCTGGTCGCAGGTCCTTGAGTTTTTCAAGAAGTTCTTTTTCTGTTATTATGGCGTCCAGCGGGTTTTGGTTATCTTTTATGGCCATTTCTAGCTTTTCCAGTTTTTTGCATATTTGGTGTTGCTCTGGTCTTAGTGTGTTTTTCTGGTATAATTTTTCAAAGTGGTTTACCCATGTGTCCCCATTTTGAATGGCCAAATCGTCGTGTTGTTTTTTGTGTAGTGTTTTCAAGTTTTCCCAGAAACAATTGGAATCAATGGATTCCTCCATGGAGCTGAGTGTATTCTTAATATATTGCTCTTTTTTGGTTCTGAGTGTGTTTCTGTATTGTGTTAGTGTCTGACAATAAGTAAGGCGTAGTTCCTCGTTTTCTGGATGTCTGTGTTTTTGGTTTGATATTTTTCTAAGTTTTTTCCTCATGTTATGGCAATCTCGGTCAAACCATTTTTCATAGTTTTTTGTTTTGGGTTTGTTCTTGCGAGCTTTCAAGTTTGCATTTGTTGCCAAATTATCAAAAATATTGTTTAGTTTACTAACTGCCCGGTTTACGCCTTCTTTATTGTGAGTGTATATGTTATCCAGAAAGGTGTCTAAGAGAGCTTGAGTTGATGCATTGCTAATTGTTTTCTGGTATTTTTCCGTGTCGTTTTTGGCCCATCTGTACGATTTTTTGGTGTTGTACAGTTTACTGGGTTGTGTTTCTATGTTGTTTGTTTCTGTCTTTTTGAGGAACATAGTAATTTGACTGTGATCTGACAGTGTTGTTTGTGGTTTGACTGTGAATGCTCTGAAAGAGGATGGGTCTAAGTCTGTAATCATATAGTCTACTGTGCTGCAGCCAAGAGGTGAGCAATAGGTCGATCTTCCTAGGAGGTCTCCTATGAACCTACCATTGACAATGTACAGACCCAGGTTTCGACAGAGCTGTAGTAGCTGTTTTCCGTTGGTATTTGACTGCTTGTCGCAGTTATGCCTGTATGGAAGGGAAGGGATGTCAAAGTGGTTATTCCCGAAAACGTAATTGTTTCCCTGATTATTGGTGAAGTCTGGTTCTTCGCCCGTTCTTGAATTGAGGTCCCCACAGATCAACACGTTCCCCTGGGCCTGGTATTGGATAATTTCCCCCTCCATGTTGGAGAAGGTGTCCTCTTTAAAGTACGGGGAATCGATTGGAGGGATATAAAGTGCGCAAATGTAAACATCTTGGGTGTTTGAGATAATCTCCCTCTCAAGTTTGAGCCACATATGGTTTTTGCCCTTTTTTATAAATTTGATGTAATTCTTAAGTTCTGTTTTAAACCAGATCAGTATGCCTCCGGAGCCTCTGCCTTGGGTTACACTTGGTAATTTATTGGAGGGGACCACCAGCTCAGTGTACCCTTGGGGACAGCCAGTGTGTCCTTTTCCTTTATACCAAGTTTCCTGTAAAATGATAATATCTAGGTCTTTAGTTTCATCTATGAACTCTGGGGTCCTACTTTTCACTTCTCGCAGTGAAGAGCGTAGACCTTGGATATTCCAGGTCGAAATATATAAGGATTTCATGTTAAGTTTGATCTTTTACTATGATAGGTTAAAGAGTGGTACGTGTTTGTTGTGTCTAAGTGTGGGAAAAAAAAAAGATCACATCAGTTGTCTACAAAAGTTAATACAATTTGGTTACAGTTCTTTCTATTAATTAGTCCTTGATCCATAAGGCGGAAGTAGATGCTGCTGCACATCTGCTTATTGTCTCTTAATGGATTGTTTCTGTCTGAGGTATTGCGTACGTCCTGTGCATCTCTCCCTCTGTCTGGCTGGGAGCAGTCCTATTCCCCTGTGGGACAGGAGTGGTGCAGGTCTGATATTGTTGTTTTGCATGGGGATCCTCTCTGGTCTCGGTTGGTCTGTTGGTGGTCCTTGTAGTGTTCCTGATATGTACCCCGCTGATCTCTGGTGGTCGGGGGGGGGTCCTCTTGGAGTCTGGGTATGGACCAGGTTAAAAGCGACATCCTTCAGGGCTTTAGCAAAGATCGATATTCTTTCTTTGCCTTTGCACACTGACCGGGGGTACTGAGTCACACCGACCGGGGGTACTGAGTCACACCGACCGGGGGTACGGAGTCACCCTGAGCAGCGGGACTGAGTCACATTGACTGGGGTACTGAGCCACACTGACCGGGGGTACTGAGTCACACTGACCAGAGGTACTGAGTCACACTGACCGGGGGTACGGAGTCACACTGACCAGAGGTACTGAGTCACACTGACCAGCAGTACTGAGTCACACTGACCGGGGGTACGGAGTCACACTGACCAGGGGTACTGAGTCACACTGACTTGGGGTACGGAGTCACACTGACCAGGGGTCCGGAGTCACATTGACCAGAGGTACTGAGTCACACTGACCAGGGGTACAGAGTCACACTGACCGGGGGTACAGAGTCATACTGACCGGGGGGGACTGAGTCACACTGACCGGGGGGGACTGAGTCACACTGACCGAGGGTACTGAGTCACACCGACCGGGGATACGGAGTCACACTGACCAGCGGGACTCAGTCACACTGACTGGGGTACTGAGTCACACTGACCGGGTGTACAGAGTGACACTGACCAGGGGTACTGGGTCACACTGACTGGGGGTACTGAGTCACACTGACCAGGGGTACTGAGTCACACTGACCGGGGGTACGGAGTCACACTGACCGGTGGTACTGAGTCACACTGACCAGGGGTGCTGAGCCACACCGACCAGGGGTACTGAGCCACACTGACCGGGGGTACTGAGTCACACTGACCAGAGGTACTGAGTCACACTGACCGGGGGTACGGAGTCACACTGACCAGAGGTACTGAGTCACACTGACCAGCAGTACTGAGTCACACTGACCGGGGGTACGGAGTCACACTGACCAGGGGTACTGAGTCACACTGACTTGGGGTACGGAGTCACACTGACCAGGGGTCCGGAGTCACATTGACCAGAGGTACTGAGTCACACTGACCAGGGGGACAGAGTCACACTGACCGGGGGTACAGAGTCATACTGACCGGGGGGGACTGAGTCACACTGACCGGGGGGGACTGAGTCACACTGACCGAGGGTACTGAGTCACACCGACCGGGGATACGGAGTCACACTGACCAGCGGGACTCAGTCACACTGACTGGGGTACTGAGTCACACTGACCGGGTGTACAGAGTGACACTGACCAGGGGTACTGGGTCACACTGACTGGGGGTACTGAGTCACACTGACCAGGGGTACTGAGTCACACTGACCGGGGGTACGGAGTCACACTGACCGGTGGTACTGAGTCACACTGACCAGGGGTGCTGAGCCACACCGACCAGGGGTACTGAGTCACACTGACCAGGGGCACTGAGTCACACTGACCAGGGGTACTGAGTCAGACTGACCGGGGGTATTGAGTCACACTGACCAGGGGGATTGAGTCACACTGACCGGGGGTACTGAGTCACACCGGCCCGGGGTACGGAGTCACACTGACCAGCGAGACTGAGTCACACTGACCGGGGGTACTGAGTCACACCGACCGGGAGTACGGAGTCACACTGACCAGCGAGACTGAGTCACACTGACCGGGGGTACTGAGTCACACCGACCGGGAGTACGGAGTCACACTGACCAGCGGGACTGAGTCACACTGACTGGGGTACTGAGTCACACTGACCGGGGGTACTGAGTCACACTGACCAGGGGTACGGAGTCACACTGACCAGGGGTACGGAGTCACACTGACCGGGGTTACGGAGTCACACTGACCGGGGGTACGGAGTCACATTGACCAGAGGTACTGAGTCACACTGACCGGGGGTACAGATTCACACTGACCAGGGGTACTGAGTCACACCGACAGGGGGTACGGCGTCACACTGACCAGCGGGACTGAGTCACACTGACTGGGGTACTGAGTCACACTGACCGGGGGTACTGAGTCACACTGACTGGGGGGACTGAGTCACACTGACTGGGGTACTGAGTCACACTGACCAGCGGGACTCAGTCACACTGACTGGGGTACTGAGTCACACTGACCGGGTGTACAGAGTGCCACTGACCAGGGGTACTGGGTCACACTGACTGGGGGTACTGAGTCACACTGACCAGGGGTACTGAGTCACACTGACCGGGGGTACGGAGTCACATTGACCAGAGGTAGTGAGTCACACTGACCAGGGGTACTGAGTCACACTGACCGGAGGTACAGAGTCTTACTGACAGCGGGGGGACTGAGTCACACCGACCGGGGGTACTGAGTCACACTGACCGGGGGTACCGAGTCACACTGACCAGAGGTACTGAGTCACACTGACCAGCAGTACTGAGTCACACTGACCGGGGGTACGGAGTCACACTGACCAGGGGTACTGAGTCACACTGACCGGGGGTACAGAGTCACACTGACCGAGGGTACTGAGTCACACCAACCGGGAGTACGGAGTCACACTGACCAGGGGTACTGAGTCACACTGAACGGGGGTACGGAGTCACACTGACCAGGGGTACTGAGTCACACTGACTGGCGGTACTGACTCACACTGACCAGGGGTACTGACTCACACTGACCAGGGCTACTGAGTCACACTGACCAGGGGCACTGAGTCACAGTGACCAGGGTACTGAGTCACACTGACCAGGGGTACTGAGTCACACTGACCAGGGGGATTGAGTCACACTGACCGGGGGTACTGAGTCACACTGACCGGGGGTACTGAGTCACACTGACCGGGGTACTAAGTTGTGGTAAACCACTGTTTGTATTCCACTGTGTACATGCCTGGACATGCCTCGGCTGACTCCTCCCACAAGTCCTAGTATAAAGGTGACTGCTCACCAGCCCTTTGTATTTCTGGACCGGTCGACCACTCGAGGCAGACCTTCATTCTTTTGTTAATAAAAGCCTTTAGTTACTCTCTTAACTATCAGTCTTTTATGAGTAATTCATAGCGCATCATAAGTCACACTGACCGGGGGTACTGAGTCACACTGAGAGGGGTACTGAGTCACACTGACCGGGGGTACTGAGTCACACTGAGAGGGGTACTGAGTCACACTGACCGGGGGTACTGAGTCACACTGAGAGGGGTACTGAGTCACACTAACTGGGGGTACTGAGTCACACTGACCAGGGGTACTGAGTCACACTGACCAGGGGTACTGAGTCACACTGACCAGGGGTACTGAGTCACACCGACCGGGGGTACGGAGTCATACTGACCAGCGGGACTGAGTCACACTGACTGGGGTACTGAGTCACACTGACCGGGGGTACTGAGTCACACGGGCCCGGGGTACGGAGTCACACTGACCAGCGGTACTGAGTCACACCGACCGGGGGTACTGAGTCACACTGACCAGGGACAGTGTGTCACACTGACCGGGGGTACTAAGTCACACTGACCAGGGGTACTGAGTCACACTGACCTGGGGTACGGAGTCACACTGACCAGAGGTACTGAGTCACACTGACCAGCAGTACTGAGTCACACTGACCGGTGGTACGGAGTCACACTGACCAGGGGAACTGAGTCACACTGACCAGGGGTACTGAGTCACACTGACCGGGGGTACGGAGTCACACTGATATGGGGTACTGAGTCACACTGACCTGGGGTACTGAGTCACACTGACCAGGGGTACGGAGTCACACTGACCAGGGTACTGAGTCACATTAACTAGGGGTACTGAGCCAGACTGACATGGGGTACTGAGTCACACTGACCGGGGGTACTGAGCCACACTGATATGGGGTACTGAGTCACACTGACCTGGGGTACTGAGTCACACTGACCAGGGGTACGGAGTCACACTGACCAGGGTACTGAGTCACATTAACTAGGGGTACTGAGCCAGACTGATATGGGGTATTGAGTCACACTGACCAGCAGTACTGAGCCACACTGACCAGGGGTACGGAGTCACACTGACCGAGGGTACGGAGTCACATTGACCAGAGGTAGTGAGTCACACTGACCAGGGGTACTGAGTCACACTGACCGGATGTACAGAGTCTTACTGACAGGGGGGGGACTGAGTCACACTGACCGGGGGTACTGAGTCACACCGACCGGGGGTACTGAGTCACACCGACCGGGGGTACGGAGTCACCCTGAGCAGCGGGACTGAGTCACATTGACTGGGGTACTCAGCCACACTGACCGGGGGTACTGAGTCACACTGACCAGAGGTACTGAGTCACACTGACCGGGGGTACGGAGTCACACTGACCAGAGGTACTGAGTCACACTGACCAGCAGTACTGAGTCACACTGACCGGGGGTACGGAGTCACACTGACCAGGGGTACTGAGTCACACTGACTGGGGGTACGGAGTCACACTGACCAGGGGTCCGGAGTCACATTGACCAGAGGTACTGAGTCACACTGACCAGGGGTACTGAGTCACACTGACCGGGGGTACAGAGTCATACTGACCGGGGGGGACTGAGTCACACTGACCGGGGGGGACTGAGTCACACTGACCGAGGGTACTGAGTCACACCGACCGGGGATACGGAGTCACACTGACCAGCGGGACTCAGTCACACTAACTGGGGTACTGAGTCACACTGACCGGGTGTACAGAGTGACACTGACCAGGGGTACTGGGTCACACTGACTGGGGGTACTGAGTCACACTGACCAGGGGTACTGAGTCACACTGACCGGGGGTACGGAGTCACACTGACCGGTGGTACTGAGTCACACTGACCAGGGGTGCTGAGCCACACCGACCAGGGGTACTGAGTCACACTGACCAGGGGCACTGAGTCACACTGACCAGGGGTACTGAGTCAGACTGACCGGGGGTATTGAGTCACACTGACCAGGGGGATTGAGTCACACTGACCGGGGGTACTGAGTCACACCGGCCCGGGGTACGGAGTCACACTGACCAGCGAGACTGAGTCACACTGACCGGGGGTACTGCATCACACTGACAGGGGGTACTGAGTCACACTGAGCAGGGGCACTGAGTCACACTGCCCAGGGGTACTGAGTTACACTGAACTGGGGGTACAGAGTCACACTGACCAGGGGTACTGAGTCACACTGACCTGGGGGTACTGAGTCCCACTGAACTGGGAGTACAGAGTCACACTGACCGGGTATACGGAGTCACACCGACCGGGGGTACTGAGTCACACTGACCGGGGGTACGGAGTCACACTGACCAGGGCTACTGAGTCACACTGACTGGGGTACTGTGTCACACTGACCGGGGGTACTGAGCCACACTGACCAGGGGTATTGAATCACACTGACTGGGGGTACTGAGTCACACGTCCCGGGGGTATTGAGTCACACTGACCAGGGGTACTGAGTCTTACTGACCTGGGGTACTGCCTCACATTGGCCGGGGGTACTGAGTCACACTGCTCGGGTGTACTGAGTCACACTGACCGGGGTACGGAGTCACACTGACCTGGGGTACTGAGTCACACTGACCGGTGGGTACTGAGTCACACTGACCGGGCGTACAGAATCACACTGACCAGGGGGTACTGAGTCACAATGACCGGGGGTACTGAGTCACACTGACAAGGGGTATGGAGTCACACTGACCAGGGGTACTGAGTCACATTAACTGGGGTTACTGAGCCAGACTGACATGGGGTACTGAGTCACACTGACCGGGGGTACTGAGCCACACTGATATGGGGTACTGAGTCACACTGACCTGGGGTACTGAGTCACACTGACCAGGGGTACGGAGTCACACTGACCAGGGTACTGAGTCACATTAACTAGGGGTACTTAGCCAGACTGATATGGGGTACTGAGTCAAACTGACCAGCAGTACAGAGCCACACTGACCGGGGGTACGGAGTCACACTGACCAGAGGTACTGAGTCACACTGACCAGCAGTACTGAGTCACACTGACCGGGGGTACGGAGTCACACTGACCAGAGGTACTGAGTCACACTGACCAGGGGTACTGAGTCACACTGACCAGCGGTACTGAGTAACACTGACCGGGGGTACGGTGTCACACTGACCGGGGGTACGGAGTCACACTGACCGAGGGTACGGAGTCACATTGACCAGAGGTAGTGAGTCACACTGACCAGGGGTACTGAGTCACACTGACCGGAGGTACAGAGTCTTACTGACAGGGCGGGGACTGAGTCACACTGACCGGGGGTACTGAGTCACACCGACCGGGGGTACTGAGTCACACCGACCGGGGGTACGGAGTCACACTGAGCAGCGGGACTGAGTCACACTGACTGGGGTACTGAGTCACACTGACCGGGGGTACTGAGTCACACTGACCAGAGGTACTGAGTCACACTGACCGGGGGTACGGAGTCACACTGACCAGGGGTACTGAGTCACACTGACCGGTGGTACTGAGTCACACTGACCAGGTGTACTGAGCCACACCGGCCAGGGGTACTGAGTCACACTGACCAGGGGCACTGAGTCACACTGACCAGGGGTACTGAGTCAGACTGACCGGGGGTATTGAGTCACACTGACCAGGGGGATTGAGTTACACTGACCGGGGGTGCTGAGTCACACCGGCCCGGGGTACGGAGTCACACTGACCAGCGAGACTGAGTCACACTGACCGGGGGTACTGAGTCACACTGACCGGGAGTACGGAGTCACACTGACCAGCGGGACTGAGTCACACTGACTGGGGTACTGAGTCACACTGACCGGGGGTACTGAGTCACACTGACCAGGGGTACGGAGTCACATTGACCAGAGGTACTGAGTCACACTGACCGGGGGGACAGATTCACACTGACCAGGGGTACTGAGTCACACCGACAGGGGGTACGGCGTCACACTGACCAGCGGGACTGAGTCACACTAACTGGGGTACTGAGTCACACTGACCGGGGGTACTGAGTCACACTGACTGGGGGGACTGAGTCACACTGACTGGGGTACTGAGTCACACTGACCAGCGGTACTGAGTCATACTGACCGGGGGGGACTGAGTCACACTGAAAGGGGGGGACTGAGTCACACTGACCGAGGGTACTGAGTCACACCGACCGGGGATACGGAGTCACACTGACCAGCGGGACTCAGTCACACTGACTGGGGTACTGAGTCACACTGACCGGGTGTACAGAGTGCCACTGACCAGGGGTACTGGGTCACACTGACTGGGGGTACTGAGTCACACTGACCAGGGGTACTGAGTCACACTGACCGGGGGTACGGAGTCACATTGACCAGAGGTAGTGAGTCACACTGACCAGGGGTACTGAGTCACACTGACCGGAGGTACAGAGTCTTACTGACAGCGGGGGGACTGAGTCACACCGACCGGGGGTACTGAGTCACACTGACCGGGGATACCGAGTCACACTGACCAGAGGTACTGAGTCACACTGACCAGCAGTACTGAGTCACACTGACCGGGGGTACGGAGTCACACTGACCAGGGGTACTGAGTCACACTGACCAGGGGTACTGAGTCACACTGACCGGGGGAACTGAGTCACACTGACCAGGAGTACTGAGTCACACTGACCGGGGGTACGGAGTCACACTGACCGGTGGTACTGAGTCACAATGACCAGGGGTACTGAGCCACACCGACCAGGGGTACTGAGTCACACTGACCAGGGGCACTGAGTCACACTGACCAGCGGGACTGAGTCACACTGACTGGGGTACGGAGTCACACTGACCAGGGTACTGAGTCACATTAACTAGGGGTACTGAGCCAGACTGATATGGGGTACTGAGTCACACTGACCAGCAGTACTGAGCCACACTGACCGGGGGTACGGAGTCACACTGACCAGAGGTACTGAGTCACACTGACCAGCAGTACTGAGTCACACTGACCGGGGGTATGGAGTCACACTGACCAGAGGTACTGAGTCACACTGACCAGGGGTACTGAGTCACACTGACCAGCGGTACTGAGTAACACTGACTGGGGGTACGGTGTCACACTGACCGGGGGTACGGAGTCACATTGACCAGAGGTAGTGAGTCACACTGACCAGGGGTACTGAGTCACACTGACCGGAGGTACAGAGTCTTACTGACAGTGGGGGGACTCAGTCACACTGACCGGGGGTAATGAGTCACACTGACCGGGGGTACTTAGTCACACCGACCGGGAGGACGGAGTCACACTGACCAGCGGGACTGAGTCACACTGACTGGGGTTCTGAGTCACACTGACCGGGGGTACTGAGTCACACTGACCAGAGGTACTGAGTCACACTGACCAGCAGTATTGAGTCACACTGACCGGGGGTACGGAGTCACACTGACCAGGGGTACTGAGTCACACTGACCAGGGGTACTGAGTCACACTGACCGGGGGTACAGATTCACACTGACCAGGGGTACTGAGTCACACCGACCGGGGGTACGGCGTCACACTGACCAGCGGGACTGAGTCACACTGACTGGGGTACTGAGTCACACTGACCTGGGGTACTGAGTCACACTGACTGGGGGGACTGAGTCACACTGACTGGGGTACTGAGTCACACTGACCAGCGGTACTGAGTCACACCGACCGGGAGTACGGAGTCACACTGACCAGGGGTACTGAGTCACACTGAACGGGGGTACGGAGTCACACTGACGAGGGGTACTGAGTCACACTGACTGGCGGTACTGACTCACACTGACCAGGGGTACTGACTCACACTGACCAGGGCTACTGAGTCACACTGACCAGGGGGATTGAGTCACACTGACCGGGGGTACTGAGTCACACTGACCGGGGGTACTGAGTCACACTGACCTGGGTACTAAGTTGTGGTAAACCACTGTTTGTATTCCACTGTGTTCATGCCTGGACATGCCTCGGCTGACTCCTCCCACAAGTCCTAGTGTAAAGGTGACTGCTCACCAGCCCTTTGTATTTCTGGACCGGTCGACCACTCGAGGCAGACCTTCATTCTTTTGTTCATAAAAGCCTTTAGTTACTCTCTTAACTCTCAGTCTTTTATGAGTAATTCATAGCGCATCATAAGTCACACTGACCAGGGGTACTGAGTCACACTGAGAGGGGTACTGAGTCACACTGACCGGGGGTACTGAGTCACACTGAGAGGGGTACTGAGTCACACTGACCGGGGGTACTGAGTCACACTGAGAGGGGTACTGAGTCACACTAACTGGGGGTACTGAGTCACACTGACCAGGGGTACTGAGTCACACTGACCAGGGGTACTGAGTCACACTGACCAGGGGTACTGAGTCACACCGACCGGGGGTACAGAGTCATACTGACCAGCGGGACTGAGTCACACTGACTGGGGTACTGAGTCACACTGACCGGGGGTACTGAGTCACACTGGCCCGGGGTACGGAGTCACACTGACCAGCGGTACTGAGTCACACCGACCGGGGGTACTGAGTCACACTGACCAGGGACAGTGTGTCACACTGACCGGGGGTACTGAGTCACACTGACCAGGGGTACTGAGTCACACTGACCTGGGGTACGGAGTCACACTGACCGGGGGTACGGAGTCACACTGACCAGGGGAACTGAGTCACACTGACCAGGGGTACTGAGTCACACTGACCGGGGGTACGGAGTCACACTGACCAGGGGTACGGAGTCACACTGACCGGGGGTACGGAGTCACATTGACCAGAGGTACTGAGTCACACTGACGAGGGGTACTGAGTCACACCGACCAGGGGTACGGAGTCACACTGACCAGCGGGACTGAGTCACACTGACTGGGGTACTGAGTCACACTGACCGGGGGTACTGAGTAACACCGACCAGGGGTACTGAGTCACACTGACCAAGGGTACTGAGTCACACTGACCGGGGGTATGGAGTCACACTGATCGGCGGTACTGAGTCACACTGACCGGGGGTACGGAGTCACACTGACATGGGGTACTGAGTCACACCGACCAGGGGTACTGAGTCACACTGACCAGCAGTACTGAGTCACACTGACATGGGGTACTGAGTCACACTGACCAGGGGTACTGAGTCACACTGACATGGGGTACTGAGTCACACTGACCAGGGGTACTGAGTCACACTGACCAGGGGTACTGAGTGAGTCACACTGACCAGGGGTACTGAGTCGCACTGACCAGCGGTACTGAGTCACTCTGACCGGGGTACGGAGTCACACTGACCAGGGGTACTGAGTCACACTGACCAGGGGTACTGAGTCACACTGACTGGGGGTACTGAGTCACACTGACCGGGGGTGCAGAGTCACACTGACCGGGGGTACTGAGTCACACTGACTGGGGGTACGGAGTCACACTGACCGGGGGTACTGAGTCACACTGACCCGGGGTACGGAGTCACACTGACCGGGGGGAAGGAGTCAAACTGACCAGCGGTACTGAGTCACACTGACCAGGGGTACTGCATCACACTGACAGGGGGTACTGAGTCACACTGAGCAGGGGCACTGAGTCACACTGCCCAGGGGTACTGAGTTACACTGAACTGGGGGTACAGAGTCACACTGACCAGGGGTACTGAGTCACACTGACCTGGGGGTACTGAGTCCCACTGAACTGGGAGTACAGAGTCACACTGACCGGGTATACGGAGTCACACCGACCGGGGGTACTGAGTCACACTGACCGGGGGTACGGAGTCACACTGACCAGGGCTGCTGAGTCACACTGACTGGGGTACTGTGTCACACTGACCGGGGGTACTGAGCCACACTGACCAGGGGTATTGAATCACACTGACTGGGGGTACTGAGTCACACGTCCCGGGGGTATTGAGTCAAACTGACCAGGGGTACTGAGTCTTACTGACCTGGGGTACTGCCTCACATTGGCCGGGGTTACTGAGTCACACTGACCGAGGGTACGGAGTCACATTGACCAGAGGTAGTGAGTCACACTGACCAGGGGTACTGAGTCACACTGACCGGAGGTACAGAGTCTTACTGACAGGGTGGGGACTGAGTCACACTGACCGGGGGTACTGAGTCACACCGACCGGGGGTACTGAGTCACACCGACCGGGGGTACGGAGTCACACTGAGCAGCGGGACTGAGTCACACTGACTGGGGTACTGAGTCACACTGACCGGGGGTACTGAGTCACACTGACCAGAGGTACTGAGTCACACTGACCGGGGGTACGGAGTCACACTGACCAGCAGTACTGAGTCACACTGACCGGGGGTACGGAGTCACACTGACCAGGGGTACTGAGTCACACTGACCAGGGGCACTGAGTCACACTGACCAGGGGTACTGAGTCAGACTGACCGGGGGTATTGAGTCACACTGACCAGGGGGATTGAGTCACACTGACCGGGGGTGCTGAGTCACACCGGCCCGGGGTACGGAGTCACACTGACCAGCGAGACTGAGTCACACTGACCGGGGGTACTGAGTCACACCGACCGGGAGTACGGAGTCACACTGACCAGCGGGACTGAGTCACACTGACTGGGGTACTGAGTCACACTGACCGGGGGTACTGAGTCACACTGACCAGGGGTACGGAGTCACACTGACCAGAGGTACTGAGTCACACTGACCAGGGGTACTGAGTCATACTGACCTGGGGTACTGCCTCACATTGGCCGGGTGTACTGAGTCACACTGCTCGGGTTTACTGAGTTACACTGACCGGGGGCTACTGAGTCACACTGACCGGGCGTACAGAATCACACTGACCAGAGGGTACTGAGTCACACTGACCGGGGGTACTGAGTCACACTGACCAGGGGTACTGAGTCACATTAACTGGGGTTACTGAGCCAGACTGACATGGGGTACTGAGTCACACTGACCGGGGGTACTGAGCCACACTGATATGGGATACTGAGTCACACTGACCTGGGGTACTGAGTCACACTGACCAGGGGTACGGAGTCACACTGACCAGGGTACTGAGTCACATTAACTAGGGGTACTGAGCCAGACTGATATGGGGTACTGAGTCACACTGACCAGCAGTACTGAGCCACACTGACCGGGGGTACGGAGTCACACTGACCAGAGGTACTGAGTCACACTGACCAGCAGTACTGAGTCACACTGACCGGGGGTACGGAGTCACACTGACCAGAGGTACTGAGTCACACTGACCAGGGGTACTGAGTCACACTGACCAGCGGTACTGAGGAGCACTGACCGGGGGTACGGTGTCACACTGACCAGGGGTACGGAGTCACACTGACCGAGGGTACGGAGTCACATTGACCAGAGGTAGTGAGTCACACTGACCAGGGGTACTGAGTCACACTGACCGGAGGTACAGAGTCTTACTGACAGGGGGGGGACTGAGTCACACTGACCGGGGGTACTGAGTCACACCGACCGGGGGTACTGAGTCACACCGACCGGGGGTACGGAGTCACCCTGAGCAGTGGGACTGAGTCACATTGACTGGGGTACTGAGCCACACTGACCGGGGGTACTGAGTCACACTGACCAGAGGTACTGAGTCACACTGACCGGGGGTACGGAGTCACACTGACCAGAGGTACTGAGTCACACTGACCAGCAGTACTGAGTCACACTGACCGGGGGTATGGAGTCACACTGACCAGGGGTACTGAGTCACACTGACTGGGGGTACGGAGTCACACTGAGCAGGGGTCCGGAGACACATTGACCAGAGGTACTGAGTCACACTGACCAGGGGTACTGAGTCACACTGACCGGGGGTACAGAGTCATACTGACCGGGGGGGGACTGAGTCACACTGACCGGGGGGGACTGAGTCACACTGACCGAGGGTACTGAGTCACACCGACCGGGGATACGGAGTCACACTGACCAGCGGGACTCAGTCACACTGACTGGGGTACTGAGTCACACTGACCGGGTGTACAAAGTGACACTGACCAGGGGTACTGAGTCACACTGACCAGGGGTACTGAGTCACACTGACCGGGGGTACGGAGTCACACTGACCGGTGGTACTGAGTCACACTGACCAGGGGTGCTGAGCCACACCGACCAGGGGTACTGAGCCACACTGACCAGGGGCACTGAGTCACACTGACCAGGGGTACTGAGTCAGACTGACCGGGGGTATTGAGTCACACTGACCAGGGGGATTGAGTCACACTGACCGGGGGTACTGAGTCACACCGGCCCGGGGTACGGAGTCACACTGACCAGCGAGACTGAGTCACACTGACCGGGGGTACTGAGTCACACCGACCGGGAGTACGGAGTCACACTGACCAGCGGGACTGAGTCACACTGACTGGGGTACTGAGTCACACTGACCGGGGGTACTGAGTCACACTGACCAGGGGTACGGAGTCACACTGACCAGGGGTACTGAGTCACACTGACCGGGGTTACGGAGTCACACTGACCGGGGGTACGGAGTCACATTGACCAGAGGTACTGAGTCACATTGACCAGAGGTACTGAGTCACACTGACCAGGGGTACTGAGTCACACTGACCGGGGGTACAGATTCACACTGACCAGGGGTACTGAGTCACACTGACCGGGGTTATTGAGTCACACTGACCGGGGGGTATTGAGTCACACGGACCGGCTGTACTGAGTCACACTGACCGGAGGTACTGAGCCAAATTGAGATGGGGTATGAGTCACACTGACAAGGGGTACTGAGTCACACTGACCAGGGGTACTGAGTCACGCTGACATGGGGTACTGAGTCACACTGACCAGGGGTATTGAGTCACACTGACCAGGGGTACTGAGTCACACTGACTGGGGGTACTGAGTCACACTGACCGGGGTTATTGAGTCACACTGACCGAGGGTATTGAGTCATACTGACCAGGGGTATTGAGTCACACTTAGCGGAGGTACTGAGTCACACTGACATGGGGTACTGAGCCACACTGACATGGGGTACTGAGTCACACTGACCAGGGGTACTGAGTTATGCTGGCATGGGGTACTGAGTCACACTGACCAGGGGTACTGAGCCAGACTGACCGGGGCTACTGAGTCACACTGACCGGGGGTACGGAGTCATACTGACCAGAGGTACTGAGTCACACTGACCAGGGATACTGAGTCACACTGACCGGGGGTACTGAGTTACACTGACCAGTGGTTACTGAGACACACTGACCTGGGGTACTGAGTCACACTGACCAGCGGGTACTGAGTGACATTGACCGGGGTAACTGAGTCACACTGACCGGGGGTACTGAGCCACACTGACATGGGGTACTGAGTCACACAAACCGGGGGTACTGAGGCACACTGACCAGGGCTACTGAGTCACACTGACCGGGGGTACTAAGTCACACTGACCAGGGGTACTGAGTCACACTGATCGGGGGTACTGAGTCACACTGACCAGGGGTACTGAGTCAAACTGACCAGGGGTACTGAGTCACACTGACCAGGGGTACGGAGTCACACTGACCGGGGATACGGAGTCACACTGACCTGTTGTACTGAGTCACACTGACCGGGGGTACTGAGTCACACTGGGCGAGGGTACTGAGTCACACTGACATGGGGTACTGAGCCAGACTGACCGGGGGTACTGAGCCAGACTGACCGGGGGTACTGAGTCACACTGACCAGGGGTACGGAGTCACACTGACCAGGGGAACTGAGTCATAATGACTGGGAGTACTGAGTCACATTGACCAGGGGTATTGAGTCACACTGATCGGGGGTACTGAGTCAAACTGAGCAGGGGTACTGAGTCACACTGACCTGGGGTACTGAGTCACACTGACCAGGGGTATTGAGTCTCACTGACCAGGGGTATTGAGTCACACTGACCGGGGGTACTGAGTCACACTGACCGGGGGTACTGAGTCACACTGACCGGGGTTTTTGAGTCACACTGACCAGGGGTATTGAGTCACACTGACCAGGGGTACAGAGCCAGACTGACCGGGGGTACTGAGCCAGACTGACCGGGGGTACTGAGTCACACTGACCAGGGGAACTGAGTCATAATGACTGGGAGTACTAAGTCACACTGACCAGGGGTACTGAGTCACACTGATCGGGGGTACTGAGTCACACTGACCAGGGGTACTGAGTCAAACTGACCAGGGGTACTGAGTCACACTGACCAGGGGTACTGAGTCACACTGACCTGGGGTACTGCCTCACATTGGCCGGGGTACTGAGTCACACTGACATGGGGTACTGAGTCACACTGACCAGGGGTATTGAGTCTCACTGACCAGGGGTATTGAGTCACACTGACCGGGGGTACTGAGTCACACTGACCGGGGGTACTGAGTCACACTGACCGGGGTTTTTGAGTCACACTGACCGGGGGTATTGAGTCACACTGACCAGGGGTATTGAGTCACACTGAGCGGGGGTACTGAGTCAGACTGACCTGGGGGTATTGAGTCACACTGACCGGCTGTACTTGGTCACACTGACCGGAGGTACTGAGCCAGACTGACATGGGCTATGAGTCACACTGACATGGGGTACTGAGCCACACTGACATGGGGTACTGCGTCACACTGACCAGGGGTACTGAGTCACGCTGACATGGGGTCCTGAGTCACACTGACCGGGGGTACTGAGCCAGACTGACCAGGGGTACTGAGTCACACTGACCAGGGGTACTCAGTCACACTGAGCAGGGGTACTGAGTTACACTGACATGGGGTACTGAGTCACACTGACATGGGGTACTGAGTCACACTGACCGAGGATACTGAGCCAGACTAACCGGGAGAACCGAGTCACACTGACCAGGGGTACTGAGTCACAATGATCGGGTGTACTGAGTCACACTGACCGGGGGTACTGAGTCACACTGAACAGGGGTACTGAGTCACACTGACCGGGGGTACTGAATCACACTGACCGGGGGTATTGAGTCACACTGACCAGGGGTACTGAGTCACACTGACCACAGGTAATGAGTCACACTGACCAGTGGTACTGAGTCACACTGACCAGGGGTACTGAGTCACACTGACCAGGGGTACTGAGTCACACTGACCAGGGGTACTGAGTCACACTGACCGGGGGCACGGAGTGACACTTATAAAGTATGTGTCTATACTTAATGCAATAAGGACGAGACAGCTTGGAAGATTCAACGTTGGTCTTTACTTAATACCAACAGGCGGGAAACTGAGGGGAGATCAGTCCCCACAGTACTATTTATACCCCTATGGCCAGGAGTGGTACTACGGTATCACTACGCCCTCCAAAGTAGTGCTGCCCTGGCCATAGGTTTAAAGTAACATGCCTATTACATACACAACATTCCTCCCCTTTTAATTAAAACGTACCTGTGCAATTAAGTCAATAGATGCCCCATAACTAGGGCTAATAACATTTGGTAACACAATATACATAACATATTTACATCAAGAGTTGTCTACTTATATATATATAAACAGAAACATGTTATAGATTCAGTCTCTGAGGAGGCCTCCTGTCTCGACTAGGATAACGTCTTTCTCTAGCCGGTCTCGGTGTAGGCGGCGGTACTTCCGTCACCCCTTCATCGCTGGACTCGTCGGTGTCTGATGGCACATCCTGTGCCGTGGAGATCACTGGAGTGCTGAACTCCTCGCAATCCTGAGACCTCTGTAACGACGAGCTGGGCCGTGATTCCGCTGTAACAATGTGCTGAGACGTTTGAGGTCGTGAATCAGTTGGGTTTCTGGACTCCACAAGTTGATCAGCATGTCGTCTGATTATGCCTTCCCCTGTCTCAACTGTGTACATCAAAGGTCCCTGGCGGGCCTTTATCGTACCAGACCGCCACTTTTCATTCCTATAATCACGGGCCAACACTTGCTGCCCCACCTCGAAGCTCTGTGTCTGTCTGTCAGGAGCCCTACGAAATACTCGGTTTTCCACATCTCTCCGAATGTTTGGTCTGAGCAATTCAAGGCGAGACCTTAACCTTCTATTAAAGAACATGACGGCGGGGGCCTGGTTGGTCACTGTATGTGCAGCATTACGGTATGCGAATAGGAAGTTGTCCACCTTGTGTTGTAGTGGCAACCTTTCCTCCCCCCATCGCCTTGATGGCCTTTTTAAAAGTCTGTACAAATCGCTCTGCCAGCCCATTTGTAGCCGGATGATATGGTGCGAACGTATAATGTCGCACTCCATTCCTTTTTAGGAATGCTTGAAATTCTTCTGCCACAAATTGTGGCCCATTGTCCGAACAGACTTGCTCGGGCACCCCGTTTCGGGCAAAAATGGTCCTTAAGACTGCGACCGTCTTTTCGGCTGTCGTTGATGACATCTTTACGACCTCCGGCCATTTTGAATGGGCGTCCACTACAATAAGGAACATCGCATCCAGGAAGGGGCCAGCGAAGTCCACGTGGATCCTTTGCCACGGCGTTGAGGGCCACTCCCACGGATGTAGTGGGGCTTGTGGTGGTACGTTCTGTACCATCTGGCACCCTTGGCACGCTTTTGCTACTTCCTCAATGTCCCTGTCAATGCCGGGCCACCAGACGTAGGCTCTGGCGAGGCTTTTCATTTTGACACCCCCCAGATGACCTTCGTGTAAGTCCTGCAACACTTTATGTTGTAATTTTTGAGGGACCACCACCCTGGCTCCGCACATCAATGTGCCCCGGCAGGCGGACAACTGGTCCTTCCTTGCCGAAAACGCCGGCAATGATGCGTCACCCTGCGCCGGCCAGCCTTTCACGGTTAATTCGTAAACCCTTGCCAATGTCGGGTCGTTCCGTGTTTCCCGCTCGATACATTGGCTGGTGATGGGCAAGTGTTCCATAACAGCCATATGATATATTTCCACGGGGTCCTGTACTATCTCTTCGATCTCGGCAGGCAAGGGTAGCCGCGACAGGCCATCCGCATTGCCATGCTGTTTGGTACCCTTATATTCGATAAGGTACTAGTGTGCTCCTAAGAACAGTGACCATCTCTGTAGCCTTTGGGCCGTCATCAGGGGCACCCCTTTTGTTGGATTAAATATCGACACCAACGGTTGATGATCCGTCAGTAGTGTGAAACGTTGCCCATGCAGGTAGTGGTGGAATTTTTTTACACCCCACACCAGACTGAGGGCCTCCCTGTCGATTTGCGCATAGTTTCTTTCGGCTGTAGTTAACGACCTTGAGGCAAATGCTATTGGCCTCTCCGTCCCGTTGGGAAATTTGTGTGACAACACTGCCCCTATACCGTACGGGGAGGCGTCACATGCCAACCTCATTGGCATTTTTGGGTCAAAGTGTGCGAGCACTTCCTTTGATGTAATGAGTTGTTTACCCTTTTTAAAAGCAGCCTCACACGCTTCGTCCCAATTCCAGGAGACTCCCTTTTGCAGCAATGAATTTAGTGGATGTAAAATGGACGATAAGTTCGGGAGGAACTTATGGTAATAGTTTATAAGGCCTAAGAATGATCGTAACTGAGATACAGTCTCAGGGGGCGGGGCCTTCACTACTGCCTCGATCTTTTCCAGGGACTTATGCAGGCCTTCCTTATCTATAATGTGACCACAGTATGAGATACGTTCCTGGAAAAACTCACATTTCTGCTTGTTCGCCCTGAGTCCGTATTGTTGTAACCGCAGAAGTACTCGCTCCAGGTTAGCGAGGTGGTCGTTATCCGTTTGTCCTGTCACCAGGATGTCATCCAGGTAGCATTGTGTTCCTGGAATGCCCTGCAGGACCTGTTCCATGGTCCTCTGCCATATTGCCGGGGCGGACGCCACACCAAATACCAGGCGATTGTACTGGTACAATCCCGTGTGTGTGTTAATCGTTAGGAGCTTTTTCGAGTCCTGCTCCACCTCCATCTGTAAATAAGCTTGACAAAGGTCAATCTTCGTAAAGTGTCTACCCCCAGCTAACGATGCGAATATGTCCTCTATCCACGGCAGCGGATACTGTACCGTGTGCAGGACTGGGTTAATAGTTATCTTAAAATCCCCACAAATGCGAACCTTCTTTGGTTCCCCCGGTGTGTTATTTGCAGATTTCTTTATAACTGGGACGATGGGCGTGGCCCACTCGCTCCACTCAATCTTTGTAAGGACACCTGCACTCTCTAAGATATCCAGTTCTGCTTCCACCGCTGGCCGAATGGCATAAGGCACCGGTCTGGCCTTACAAAACTTGGGGTTTGCGTCTTGAGCAATAGTTATTTTTGCTCTAATGTCCTTTAAGGTCCCCAGCCCTTGTTGGAACACCTCTGGCATTTTTGCCAATAGTTTCAACAGCCTGCTTGTAATGGTTGTATCATCCGTGGTGGTCTCTACTTTTAACTCGTGTATCGACTTCCAGTCGAAATGGATTTTTCTTATCCATTCCCTACCCAAAAGTGGTGGTCCACCGTTTGGTAGGACGTATAAATAAAGTCCTGGCACTTTTCTGCCATTGTATTTAACTGTTACTTGCATTTTTCCCTTCGGGTAAACTTTTTGTCCCGTATATGTTTTTAATTTAATTTCCGTATCCTTTAAGGGAATGCGTTTGAACAGCCTGTTATAATCTTGTTCATTAATTACTGATAGGGCTGAACCCGTGTCCAGCTCCATATTAACTTCGACGCCTGCTACCTTCATTTTAACCCACATTGTGCTGTGGTCCTCTGTTTTGTCTACACCATATAACTTGAGACATCCCAGACCTTTAGGCTCTGCTTTTGTGCCTTCCTGTGACTCGTCTGAGCTACTGTCAGACATCTTATGTATTTTTGTCCTTGCCTTGGTACTGCTCGGATTGCCCCCACGATTGGGTTTCGTACCAGACCGACAAACTTTCGCTATATGCCCCTTTTTCCCACACTGCCGGCATACTTTATCACGAAACCAACAATTACTTTGGTCGTGGGTGGTTTTGCCACAACGGTAGCATTTACCTTTGTGAAATGTCACCTCATGGGTGTCATAGCCGGTTGTGTTATGTCGTATTTGAGCAGCACCCTGTGCTGCTGCTTCGTGGATAGATGCTATTTCAATCGCCTGATCTAGGCTGAGCTGTTTCTTGGCTAGCAACCGTTTACGTGTATTCTCATTTAACATGCCACAGACAAATCTGTCTCTGATCGCGTCTGCCAATATGGCTCCAAACTGGCAATGTTTGGACAACCTTCTGAGCTCAGCTAAATAGGCTGCCTGTGACTCATCATTCCTTTGGTCGCGTCTGTAGAAGCGGTACCTTTCCGCTATAAATGGTGACTTAGGGTTTAAATGTTCCCTTAACGTATCAACAATTTGGGCGTACGTTTTGTCTGCTGGCTTGTCTGGAGTAAGAAGATTCCTCAGCAGACCGTATGTTTTTGCCCCCATAAAATTTAATAAGGTTGCTACCTTTTGGTCATCTTCCACCTTGTTTACTAGGCAATAAAGTTCATGCCTTTCGATATAGGCATCCCACTCTTCTGTGTCCTCAACAAATGCTGACAAACAACCTTCTTTAGCCATTTTAAACTTTTGAAGAGAAAAAAAAAACTTTTCCCGCTTTCTCCACTAGATGGCGTTTTCCCCGCCTTTTCTCCCTCTGCTGTCAACGACCTCTCTCCAGCGTCGTTATTTTTGGCCCTTGCAGCTCCCGTTATTGCCACCGCCGCTATTAACAACGACCTTCCCCTCTCGTGGCCTGCTAGTCCTTGTGGCTCCGTTTGTTCCCCAGATTGCCTGCCCGTTCTGGCCCTTGCAGCTCCCGTTCCCCGGGAAGGATTTCAGTTTACCTGGCCCTGGGTGGACTTTTGCCCCGTGGCTGGAGCGCCCGTTCAGCCTCTTCTCTCAGCTGCTGCAGCCACCGCTGGAAACCTCTCTCTCTCGCTCCGTTGCTGCCGCTCCTCCCGAACCCGGAGTGCTGGGCGGCCTCCTTCGGTCGACGCTGGACTCTGCAGGCTGGCTGGTAAGAAGCCTCTCTCCTTCTCTCTCCGTACTGCTACCGTTCCTTTGTTGCACCGTGTACTGATGAATTCGAACCTTACTCATCGCCAGTATAAAGTATGTGTCTATACTTAATGCAATAATGACGAGACAGCTTGGAAGATTCAACGTAGGTCTTTACTTAATACAACAGGCGGGAAACTGAGGGGAGATCAGTACCCACAGTACTATTTATACCCCTATGGCCAGGAGTGGTACTACGGTATCACTACGCCCTACAAAGTAGTGCTGCCCTGGCCATAGGTTTAAAGTAACATACCTATTACATACACAACAACACTGACCGGGGGTACTGAGCCACACTGACCAGGGGTATTGAATATCACTGACTGGGGGTACTGAGTCACACTTACCGGGGGTATTGAGTCACACTGACCGGGGGTACTGAGTCACACTGACATGGGGTACTGAGTCACACTGACCGGGGGTACTGAGCCAGGCTAACCGGGGGTACTGAGTCACACTGACCAGGGGTACTGAGTCATACTGACCTGGGGTACTGCCTCACATTGGCCGGGGTACTGAGTCACACCGACCGGGGTTACGGAGTCATAATGACCAGGGGTACTGAGTCATACTGACCAGGGGTACTCAGCCAGACTGACCAGCGGTACGGAGTCACACTGACCAGGGGTACTGAGTCACACTGACGAGTGGTACTGAGCCACAATGGCTGGGGTACTGGGTCACACTGACCGGGGGTACAGAGTCACACTGACCAGGGGTGCAGAGTCACACTGACCAGCGATACTGATTGACACTGACAAAATCAAATCAAATCAAATCAACTTTTATTGTCATTGTTAGTGCACAAGTGCAGTACAACGAAATGTAGGCTTGCGGCTCCCGAGAGTGTACATTTAGATTAAGACATTTAAACATTCAACATACATTTGGCTTGTAATACATTAACATAAACATAACCATAATAAAGTGCATTGGCGGATGTGCAGGCTTTAGAGTTTATTTGTGGAGTTCAGTAGGATGACAGCCCTGGGAAAGAAGCTGTTCCTAAATCTGGTCGTACGGGTGCGAATGCATCTGTAGCATCTCCCAGATGGCAGGAGGGCGAACAGACTCTGGCTGGGGTGGGTAGGGTCTTTGATGATGGACCGTGACCTCCGTAAACAGCGTTTCTGGTATATGTGCTCTATGGTCGGTAGCCGGGTGCCAGTAATGCGTTGGGCAGTTTTGACTACCCGCTGCAGGGCTTTCCGGTCATAGTAGCTACAGCTGCCATACCATACTGTGATACAGTTCGTCAGGATGCTCTCTATTGTGCAGCGGTAAAAGTTAGAGAGGATCAGGGGTGACAGGTTACATCCCTTCAGCCTCCTTAGGAAATATAGGCGCTGCTGGGCCTTCTTCACCAGAGAGGAGGTATTGAGGAACCAGGAGAGGTCTTCCGTGATGTGGACTCCGAGGAACTTAAAGCTGTCCACCCTTTCCACCACAGCCCCATTGATGTGGATGGGGGTGTGACTTCCGCCTTTAGACTTCCTGAAGTCCACAATGCTTTCTTTGGTTTTCTTGATGTTAAGGGCCAGGTTGTCATCAGCGTACCACTTCACGAGATGCTGGACCTCCTCCCTGTAGGCTGACTCATCGTTGTTGGTGATCTGGCCTACTACCGTGGTATCATCCGCAAACTTGATGATGGTGTTGGAACCATGAACAGCCACACAGTCGTGGGGAAAGAGGGAGTAGAGGAGGGGGCTCAGCACACATCCTTGTGGGGCCCCCGTGTTCAGGGTCAGGGGGGGGAGGTGTGGTTACCTAATTTGACAGACTGGGGTCTGTTTGTTACGAAGTCCAGGGTCCAGTTGCAGAGGGAAGAGTTCAGGCCAAGAGTTTGGAGTTTGGTGGCCAGCTTGTTGGGGACGATAGTGTTGAATGCTGAGCTGTAGTCTATGAACAGCGGTATTGAGTCACACTGACCGGGGGTACGGAGTCACACTGACCAGAGGTACTGAGTCACACTGACCAGGGATACTGAGTCACACTGACCGGGGGTACTGAGTTACACTGACCAGGGGTTACTGAGACACACTGACCGGGGGTACTGAGTCACACTGACCAGCGGGTACTGAGTGACATTGACAGGGGGGACTGAGTCACACTGACCGGGGGTACTGAGCCACACTGACATGGGGTACTGAGTCACACAGACCGGGGGTACTGAGGCACACTGACCGGGGCTACTGAATCACACTGACTGGGGGTACTAAGTCACACTGACCAGGGGTACTGAGTCACACTGATCGGGGGTACTGAGTCACACTGACCAGGGGTGCTGAGTCAAACTGACCAGGGGTACTGAGTCACATTGACCGGGGGTACGGAGTCACACTGACCGGGGGTACGGAGTCACACTGACCGGTGGTACTGAGTCACGCTGACCGGGGGTACTGAGTCACACTGAGCGAGGGTACTGAGTCACACTGACCGGGGGCTACTGAGTCACACTGACCAGGGGTACTGGGTCACACTGACCAGGGGTACGGAGTCAGACTGACCGGGGGTATTGAGTCACACTGACCAGGGGGATTGAGTCACACTGACCTGGGGTACTGATCCATACTGACTAGGTACTGAGTCACACTGACCAGGGGTACAGGGTCACACTGACCGGGGGTACTGTGTTACAATGACCAGGGGTACTGAGTCACACTGGCCTGGGGGTACGGAGTCACACTGACCAGCGGTACTGAGTCACACCGACCGGGGGTACGGAGTCGTACTGACCAATGGCACTGAGTCACACTGACCGGGGGTAATGAGTCACACTGATCGGGGGTACTGAGTCACATTGCCCGGGGGTACTGAGTCACACTGCCCGGGGGTACTGAGCCACACTGACTAGGTACTGAGTCACACTGACCGGGGGTACTGAGTCACACTGACCGGGGGTACGGAATCACACTGACCAGGGGTACTGAGTCACACCGACCGGGGGTACTGAGTCACACTCACCGGGGGTACGGAGTCACATTGACCAGAGGTACTGAGTCACACTGACCAGGGGGACTGAATCACACTGACCGGGGGTACAGAGTGACACTGACCAGGGGTACTGAGTCACACCGACCGGGGGTACGGAGTCACACTGACCAGCGGGACTGAGTCACACTGACTGGGGTACTGAGTCACACTGACCCGGGGTACTGAGTCACACTGACCGGGGGTACGGAGTCACACTGACCAGCGGTACTGAGTCACACCGACCGGGGGCACTGAGTCACACTGACCAGGGGTACTGGGTCACACTGACCGGGGGTACGGAGTCAGACTGACCGGGGGTATTGAGTCACACTGACAAGGGGGATTGAGTCACACTGACCGGGGGTACTGAGTCACACCGACCGGGGGTACGGAGTCACACTGACCAGCGGTACTGAGTCACACATACCGGGGGTACGGAGTCATACTGACCAACGGTACTGAGTCACACTGACCGGGGGTAATGAGTCACACTGATCGGGGGTACTGAGACACACTGCCCGGGGTTACTGAGTCACAATGCCCGGGGGTACTGATCCATAATGACTAGGTACTGAGTCACACTGACCGGGGGTGCTGAGTTACACTGACCAGGGGTACTGAGTCACACTGGCCTGGGGGTACGGAGTCACACTGACCAGCGGTACTGAGTCACACTGACCGGGGGTACGGAGTCACACTGACCAGCAGGTACTGAGTAACACTGAACGGGGGTACTGAGTCACACTGACCGGGGGTACTGAGTGACATTGACCGGGGGTACTGAGTCACACTGACCAGAGGTACGGAGTCACACTGACCAGGGGTACTGAGTCACACTGACCAGGGGTACTGAGTCACACTGACCGGGGGTACGGAGTCACACTGACCGGGGGTACGGAGTCACACTGACCGGGGGTACGGAGTCACATTGACCAGAGGTACTGAGTCACACTGACCGGGGGTACTGAGTCACACCGACCGGGGGTACTGAGTCACACCGACCGGGGGTACTGAGTCACACTGGCCTGGGGGTACGGAGTCACACTGACCAGCGGTACTGAGTCACACCGACTGGGGGTATGGAGTCGTACTGACCAACGGTACTGAGTCACACTGACCGGGGGTAATGAGTCACACTGCCCGGGGGTATGGAGTCACACCGACCTGGGGTACTGAGTCACCCTGACCGGGGGTACGGAGTCACACCGACCAGGGGTACTGAGTCACAGCGACCCGAGGTACTGAGTCACACTGACCGGGGGTACTGAGTCACACTGACCAGGGGTACTGAGTCACACTGACCAGGGGTACTGACTCACACTGACCAGGGGGATTGAGTCACACTGACATGGGGGTACTGAGTCACACTGACCGGGGGTACTGAGTCACACTGACCGGGTGTACTGAGTCACACTGACCGGGGGTACGGATCACACTGACCAGGGGTACTGAGTCACACTGACCGGCGGTACGGAGTCACACCGACCGGGGGTACTGAGACATACCGACCGGGGGTACTGAGTCACACTGACCGGGGGTACGGAGTCACACTGACCAGGGGTACTGAGTCACACTGACCGGCGGTACGGACTCACACTGACCAGGGGGATTGAGTCACACTGACCGGGGTGCTGAGTCACACTGACCGGGGTACTGAGTCACACTGACCGGGGTACTGAGTCACACTGACCGGGGGCACTGAGTCACACTGAGATGGGTACTGAGTCACACTGACCGGGGGTACTGAGTCACACTGAGAGGGGTACTGAGTCACACTGACCAAGGGTACTGAGTCACACTGAGAGGGGTACTGAGTCACACTGACCAGTGGTACTGAGTCACACTGACCAGGGGTACTGAGTCACACTGACTGGGGGTACTGAGTCACACCGACCGGGGGTACGGTGTCACACTGACCAGCGTTACTGAGTCACACCGACCGGGGGTACTGAGTCACACTGACCAGGGGTACTGGGTCACACTGACCAGGGGTACTGAGTCACACTGACCGGGGGTACAGAGTCACACTGACCAGGGGTACTGAGTCACACCGACCGGGGGTACTGATCCATACTGACTAGGTACTGAGTCACACTGACCAGGGGTACAGGGTCACACTGACCGGGGGTACTGTGTTACAATGACCAGGGGTACTGAGTCACACTGGCCTGGGGGTACGGAGTCACACTGACCAGCGGTACTGAGTCACACCGACCGGGGGTACGGAGTCGTACTGACCAACGGTACTGAGTCACACTGACCGGGGGTAATGAGTCACACTGACCAGGGGTACTGAGTCACACTGACCAGGGGTACTGAGTCACACTGACCGGGGTACTGAGTCACAATGACCGGGGGCACTGAGTCGCACTGAGAGGGGTACTGAGTCACACTGACCGGGGGTACTGAGTCACACTGAGAGGGGTACTGAGTCACACTGACCAGAAGTACTGAGTCACACTGACCAGGGGTACTGAGTCACACTGACCGGGGGTACTGAGTCACACCGACCGGGGGTACGGAGTCACACTGACCAGCATTACTGAGTCACATCGACCGGGGGTACTGAGTCACACTGACCAGGGGTACAGGGTCACACTGACCGGGGGGAACGGAGTCACACTGACCAGCGGTACTGAGTCACACCGACCGGGGGTACGGAGTCGTACTGACCAACGGTACTGAGTCACACTGACCGGGGGTAATGAGTCACACTGATCGGGGGTACTGAGTCACACTGCCCGGGGGTACTGAGTCACACTGCCCGGGGGTACTGAGCCACACTGACTAGGTACTGAGTCACACTGACCGGGGGTACTGAGTCACACTGACCGGGGGTACGGAATCACACTGACCAGGGGTACTGAGTCACACTGACCGGGGGTACGGAGTCACACTGACCAGGGGTACTGAGTCACACTGACCGGGGGTACGGAGTCACACCGGCCGGGGGTACTGAGTCACACTGACCGGGGGTACGGAGTCACACTGACCTGGGGTACTGAGTCACACTGACCGGCGGTACTGACTCACACTGACCAAGGGTACTGACTCACACTGACCAGGGCTACTGAGTCACACTGACCAGGGGCACTGAGTCACACTGACCAGGGGTACTGAGTCACACTGACCAGGGGTACTGAGTCAAACTGACCAGGGGTACTGAGTCACACTGACCAGGGGGATTGAGTCACACTGACCGGGGGTACTGAGTCACACTGACCGGGGGTACAAAGTTACACTGACCGGGGTACTGAGCCACACTGACCGGGGGTACTGATTCACACTGAGAGGAGTACTGAGTCACACTGACCGGGGTTACTGAGTCACACTGACCAGGGGTACTGAGTCACACCGACCGGGGGTGCGGAGTCACACTGACCAGCGGGACTGAGTCACACTGACTAGGGTACTGAGTCCCACTAACTGGGGGTACTGAGTCACACTGACCAGGGGTACTGAGTCACACCGACCTGGGGTACGGAGTCACACTGACCAGCGGGACTGAGTCACACTGACTGGGGTACTGAGTCACACTGACCAGGGGTAGTGGGTCACACTGACCGGGGGTACTGAGTCACACTGACCAGCGGTACTGAGTCAGACTGACCGGGGGTATTGAGTCACACTGACCAGCGGGACTGTGTCACACTGACCAGAGGTACTGAGTCACACTGACCGGGGATACGGAGTCACACTGACCAGGGGAACTGAGTCACACTGACCAGGGGTACGGAGTCACACTGACCGGGGGTACGGAGTCACACTGACCAGGGGAACTGAGTCACACTGACCAGGGGTACGGAGTCACACTGACCGGGGGTACGGAGTCACACTGACCGGGGGTACGGAGTCACATTGACCAGAGGTACTGAGTCACACTGACCAGGGGTACTGAGTCACACTGACCGGGGGTACAGAGTCATACTGACCGGGGGGGACTGAGTCACACTGACCGGGGGTACTGAGTCACACCGACCGGGGATACGGAGTCGCACCGACCGGGGGTACGGAGTCACACTGACCGGGGGTACGGAGTCACACTGACCAGCGGTACTGAGTCACACCGACGGGGGCTACTGAGTCACACTGACCAGGGGTACTGGGTCACACTGACCAGGGGTACGGAGTCAGACTGACCGGGGGTATTGAGTCACACTGACCAGGGGGATTGAGGCACACTGACCGGGGGTACTGATCCATACTGACTAGGTACTGAGTCACACTGACCAGGGGTACAGGGTCACACTGACCGGGGGTACTGTGTTACAATGACCAAGGGTACTGAGCCACACTGGACTGGGGGTACGGAGTCACACTGACCAGCGGTACTGAGTCACACCGACCGGGGGTACGGAGTCGTACTGACCAACGGTAGTGAGTCACACTGACCGGGGGTAATGAGTCACACTGATCGGGGGTACTGAGTCACACTGCCCGGGGGTACTGAGTCACACTGCCCGGGGGTACTGAGTCACACTGACCAGAGGGACTGAGTCACACTGACCAGGGTTACTGAGTCACACTGACCGGGGGTACGGAGTCACACCGACCGGGGGTACGGAGTCGTACTGACCAACGGTACTGAGTCACACTGACCGGGGGTAATGAGTCACACTGACCAGGGGTACTGAGTCACACTGACCAGGGGTACTGAGTCACACTGACCGGGGTACTGAGTCACACTGACCGGGGGCACTGAGTCACACTGAGATGGGTACTGAGTCACACTGACCGGGGGTACTGAGTCACACTGAGAGGGGTACTGAGTCACACTGACCAAGGGTACTGAGTCACACTGAGAGGGATACTGAGTCACACTGACCAGTGGTACTGAGTCACACTGACCAGGGGTACTGAGTCACACTGACTGGGGGTACTGAGTCACACCGACCGGGGGTACGGTGTCACACTGACCAGCGTTACTGAGTCACACCGACCGGGGGTACTGAGTCACACTGACCAGGGGTACTGGGTCACACTGACCAGGGGTACTGAGTCACACTGACCGGGGGTACAGAGTCACACTGACCAGGGGTACTGAGTCACACCGACCGGGGGTACTGATCCATACTGACTAGGTACTGAGTCACACTGACCAGGGGTACAGGGTCACACTGACCGGGGGTACTGTGTTACAATGACCAGGGGTACTGAGTCACACTGGCCTGGGGGTACGGAGTCACACTGACCAGCGGTACTGAGTCACACCGACCGGGGGTACGGAGTCGTACTGACCAACGGTACTGAGTCACACTGACCGGGGGTAATGAGTCACACTGACCAGGGGTACTGAGTCACACTGACCAGGGGTACTGAGTCACACTGACCGGGGTACTGAGTCACAATGACCGGGGGCACTGAGTCGCACTGAGAGGGGTACTGAGTCACACTGACCGGGGGTACTGAGTCACACTGAGAGGGGTACTGAGTCACACTGACCAGAAGTACTGAGTCACACTGACCAGGGGTACTGAGTCACACTGACCGGGGGTACTGAGTCACACCGACCGGGGGTACGGAGTCACACTGACCAGCATTACTGAGTCACATCGACCGGGGGTACTGAGTCACACTGACCAGGGGTACAGGGTCACACTGACCGGGGGGAACGGAGTCACACTGACCAGCGGTACTGAGTCACACCGACCGGGGGTACGGAGTCGTACTGACCAACGGTACTGAGTCACACTGACCGGGGGTAATGAGTCACACTGATCGGGGGTACTGAGTCACACTGCCCGGGGGTACTGAGTCACACTGCCCGGGGGTACTGAGCCACACTGACTAGGTACTGAGTCACACTGACCGGGGGTACTGAGTCACACTGACCGGGGGTACGGAATCACACTGACCAGGGGTACTGAGTCACACTGACCGGGGGTACGGAGTCACACTGACCAGGGGTACTGAGTCACACTGACCGGGGGTACGGAGTCACACCGGCCGGGGGTACTGAGTCACACTGACCGGGGGTACGGAGTCACACTGACCTGGGGTACTGAGTCACACTGACCGGCGGTACTGACTCACAGTGACCAAGGGTACTGACTCACACTGACCAGGGCTACTGAGTCACACTGACCAGGGGCACTGAGTCACACTGACCAGGGGTACTGAGTCACACTGACCAGGGGGATTGAGTCACACTGACCGGGGGTACTGAGTCACACTGACCGGGGGTACAAAGTTACACTGACCGGGGTACTGAGCCACACTGACCGGGGGTACTGATTCACACTGAGAGGGGTACTGAGTCACACTGACCGGGGTTACTGAGTCACACTGACCAGGGGTACTGAGTCACACCGACCGGGGGTACGGAGTCACACTGACCAGCGGGACTGAGTCACACTGACTAGGGTACTGAGTCCCACTAACTGGGGGTACTGAGTCACACTGACCAGGGGTACTGAGTCACACCGACCTGGGGTACGGAGTCACACTGACCAGCGGGACTGAGTCACACTGACTGGGGTACTGAGTCACACTGACCAGGGGTAGTGGGTCACACTGACCGGGGGTACTGAGTCACACTGACCAGCGGTACTGAGTCAGACTGACCGGGGGTATTGAGTCACACTGACCAGCGGGACTGTGTCACACTGACCAGAGGTACTGAGTCACACTGACCGGGGGTACGGAGTCACACTGACCAGGGGAACTGAGTCACACTGACCAGGGGTACGGAGTCACACTGACCGGGGGTACGGAGTCACACTGACCAGGGGAACTGAGTCACACTGACCAGGGGTACGGAGTCACACTGACCGGGGGTACGGAGTCACACTGACCGGGGGTACGGAGTCACATTGACCAGAGGTACTGAGTCACACTGACCAGGGGTACTGAGTCACACTGACCGGGGGTACAGAGTCATACTGACCGGGGGGGACTGAGTCACACTGACCGGGGGTAATGAGTCACACTGATCGGGGGTACTGAGTCACATTGCCCGGGGGTACTGAGTCACACTGCCCGGGGGTACTGAGCCACACTGACTAGGTACTGAGTCACACTGACCGGGGGTACTGAGTCACACTGACCGGGGGTACGGAATCACACTGACCAGGGGTACTGAGTCACACCGACCGGGGGTACTGAGTCACACTCACCGGGGGTACGGAGTCACATTGACCAGAGGTACTGAGTCACACTGACCAGGGGGACTGAATCACACTGACCGGGGGTACAGAGTGACACTGACCAGGGGTACTGAGTCACACCGACCGGGGGTACGGAGTCACACTGACCAGCGGGACTGAGTCACACTGACTGGGGTACTGAGTCACACTGACCCGGGGTACTGAGTCACACTGACCGGGGGTACGGAGTCACACTGACCAGCGGTACTGAGTCACACCGACCGGGGGCACTGAGTCACACTGACCAGGGGTACTGGGTCACACTGACCGGGGGTACGGAGTCAGACTGACCGGGGGTATTGAGTCACACTGACAAGGGGGATTGAGTCACACTGACCGGGGGTACTGAGTCACACCGACCGGGGGTACGGAGTCACACTGACCAGCGGTACTGAGTCACACATACCGGGGGTACGGAGTCATACTGACCAACGGTACTGAGTCACACTGACCGGGGGTAATGAGTCACACTGATCGGGGGTACTGAGACACACTGCCCGGGGTTACTGAGTCACAATGCCCGGGGGTACTGATCCATAATGACTAGGTACTGAGTCACACTGACCGGGGGTGCTGAGTTACACTGACCAGGGGTACTGAGTCACACTGGCCTGGGGGTACGGAGTCACACTGACCAGCGGTACTGAGTCACACTGACCGGGGGTACGGAGTCACACTGACCAGCAGGTACTGAGTAACACTGAACGGGGGTACTGAGTCACACTGACCGGGGGTACTGAGTGACATTGACCGGGGGTACTGAGTCACACTGACCAGAGGTACGGAGTCACACTGACCAGGGGTACTGAGTCACACTGACCAGGGGTACTGAGTCACACTGACCGGGGGTACGGAGTCACACTGACCGGGGGTACGGAGTCACACTGACCGGGGGTACGGAGTCACATTGACCAGAGGTACTGAGTCACACTGACCGGGGGTACTGAGTCACACCGACCGGGGGTACTGAGTCACACCGACCGGGGGTACTGAGTCACACTGGCCTGGGGGTACGGAGTCACACTGACCAGCGGTACTGAGTCACACCGACTGGGGGTATGGAGTCGTACTGACCAACGGTACTGAGTCACACTGACCGGGGGTAATGAGTCACACTGCCCGGGGGTATGGAGTCACACCGACCTGGGGTACTGAGTCACCCTGACCGGGGGTACGGAGTCACACCGACCAGGGGTACTGAGTCACAGCGACCCGAGGTACTGAGTCACACTGACCGGGGGTACTGAGTCACACTGACCAGGGGTACTGAGTCACACTGACCAGGGGTACTGACTCACACTGACCAGGGGGATTGAGTCACACTGACATGGGGGTACTGAGTCACACTGACCGGGGGTACTGAGTCACACTGACCGGGTGTACTGAGTCACACTGACCGGGGGTACGGATCACACTGACCAGGGGTACTGAGTCACACTGACCGGCGGTACGGAGTCACACCGACCGGGGGTACTGAGACATACCGACCGGGGGTACTGAGTCACACTGACCGGGGGTACGGAGTCACACTGACCAGGGGTACTGAGTCACACTGACCGGCGGTACTGACTCACACTGACCAGGGGGATTGAGTCACACTGACCGGGGTGCTGAGTCACACTGACCGGGGTACTGAGTCACACTGACCGGGGTACTGAGTCACACTGACCGGGGGCACTGAGTCACACTGAGATGGGTACTGAGTCACACTGACCGGGGGTACTGAGTCACACTGAGAGGGGTACTGAGTCACACTGACCAAGGGTACTGAGTCACACTGAGAGGGGTACTGAGTCACACTGACCAGTGGTACTGAGTCACACTGACCAGGGGTACTGAGTCACACTGACTGGGGGTACTGAGTCACACCGACCGGGGGTACGGTGTCACACTGACCAGCGTTACTGAGTCACACCGACCGGGGGTGCTGAGTCACACTGACCAGGGGTACTGGGTCACACTGACCAGGGGTACTGAGTCACACTGACCGGGGGTACAGAGTCACACTGACCAGGGGTACTGAGTCACACCGACCGGGGGTACTGATCCATACTGACTAGGTACTGAGTCACACTGACCAGGGGTACAGGGTCACACTGACCGGGGGTACTGTGTTACAATGACCAGGGGTACTGAGTCACACTGGCCTGGGGGTACGGAGTCACACTGACCAGCGGTACTGAGTCACACCGACCGGGGGTACGGAGTCGTACTGACCAACGGTACTGAGTCACACTGACCGGGGGTAATGAGTCACACTGACCAGGGGTACTGAGTCACACTGACCAGGGGTACTGAGTCACACTGACCGGGGTACTGAGTCACAATGACCGGGGGCACTGAGTCGCACTGAGAGGGGTACTGAGTCACACTGACCGGGGGTACTGAGTCACACTGAGAGGGGTACTGAGTCACACTGACCAGAAGTACTGAGTCACACTGACCAGGGGTACTGAGTCACACTGACCGGGGGTACTGAGTCACACCGACCGGGGGTACGGAGTCACACTGACCAGCATTACTGAGTCACATCGACCGGGGGTACTGAGTCACACTGACCAGGGGTACAGGGTCACACTGACCGGGGGGAACGGAGTCACACTGACCAGCGGTACTGAGTCACACCGACCGGGGGTACGGAGTCGTACTGACCAACGGTACTGAGTCACACTGACCGGGGGTAATGAGTCACACTGATCGGGGGTACTGAGTCACACTGCCCGGGGGTACTGAGTCACACTGCCCGGGGGTACTGAGCCACACTGACTAGGTACTGAGTCACACTGACCTGGGGTACTGAGTCACACTGACCGGGGGTACGGAATCACACTGACCAGGGGTACTGAGTCACACTGACCGGGGGTACGGAGTCACACTGACCAGGGGTACTGAGTCACACTGACCGGGGGTACGGAGTCACACCGGCCGGGGGTACTGAGTCACACTGACCGGGGGTACGGAGTCACACTGACCTGGGGTACTGAGTCACACTGACCGGCGGTACTGACTCACACTGACCAAGGGTACTGACTCACACTGACCAGGGCTACTGAGTCACACTGACCAGGGGCACTGAGTCACACTGACCAGGGGTACTGAGTCACACTGACCAGGGGTACTGAGTCACACTGACCAGGGGTACTGAGTCACACTGACCAGGGGGATTGAGTCACACTGACCGGGGGTACTGAGTCACACTGACCTGGGGTACAAAGTTACACTGACCGGGGTACTGAGCCACACTGACCGGGGGTACTGATTCACACTGAGAGGAGTACTGAGTCACACTGACCGGGGTTACTGAGTCACACTGACCAGGGGTACTGAGTCACACCGACCGGGGGTACGGAGTCACACTGACCAGCGGGACTGAGTCACACTGACTAGGGTACTGAGTCCCACTAACTGGGGGTACTGAGTCACACTGACCAGGGGTACTGAGTCACACCGACCTGGGGTACGGAGTCACACTGACCAGCGGGACTGAGTCACACTGACTGGGGTACTGAGTCACACTGACCAGGGGTAGTGGGTCACACTGACCGGGGGTACTGAGTCACACTGACCAGCGGTACTGAGTCAGACTGACCGGGGGTATTGAGTCACACTGACCAGCGGGACTGTGTCACACTGACCAGAGGTACTGAGTCACACTGACCGGGGGTACGGAGTCACACTGACCAGGGGAACTGAGTCACACTGACCAGGGGTACGGAGTCACACTGACCGGGGGTACGGAGTCACACTGACCAGGGGAACTGAGTCACACTGACCAGGGGTACGGAGTCACACTGACCGGGGGTACGGAGTCACACTGACCGGGGGTACGGAGTCACATTGACCAGAGGTACTGAGTCACACTGACCAGGGGTACTGAGTCACACTGACCGGGGGTACAGAGTCATACTGACCGGGGGGGACTGAGTCACACTGACCGGGGGTACTGAGTCACACCGACCGGGGATACGGAGTCGCACCGACCGGGGGTACGGAGTCACACTGACCGGGGGTACGGAGTCACACTGACCAGCGGTACTGAGTCACACCGACGGGGGCTACTGAGTCACACTGACCAGGGGTACTGGGTCACACTGACCAGGGGTACGGAGTCAGACTGACCGGGGGTATTGAGTCACACTGACCAGGGGGATTGAGGCACACTGACCGGGGGTACTGATCCATACTGACTAGGTACTGAGTCACACTGACCAGGGGTACAGGGTCACACTGACCGGGGGTACTGTGTTACAATGACCAAGGGTACTGAGCCACACTGGACTGGGGGTACGGAGTCACACTGACCAGCGGTACTGAGTCACACCGACCGGGGGTACGGAGTCGTACTGACCAACGGTAGTGAGTCACACTGACCGGGGGTAATGAGTCACACTGATCGGGGGTACTGAGTCACACTGCCCGGGGGTACTGAGTCACACTGCCCGGGGGTACTGAGTCACACTGACCAGAGGGACTGAGTCACACTGACCAGGGTTACTGAGTCACACTGACCGGGGGTACGGAGTCACACCGACCGGGGGTACGGAGTCGTACTGACCAACGGTACTGAGTCACACTGACCGGGGGTACTGAGTCACACTGACCAGGGGTACTGAGTCACACTGACTGGGGGTACTGAGTCACACCGACCGGGGGTACGGTGTCACACTGACCAGCGTTACTGAGTCACACCGACCGGGGGTACTGAGTCACACTGACCAGGGGTACTGGGTCACACTGACCAGGGGTACTGAGTCACACTGACCGGGGGTACAGAGTCACACTGACCAGGGGTACTGAGTCACACCGACCGGGGGTACTGATCCATACTGACTAGGTACTGAGTCACACTGACCAGGGGTACAGGGTCACACTGACCGGGGGTACTGTGTTACAATGACCAGGGGTACTGAGTCACACTGGCCTGGGGGTACGGAGTCACACTGACCAGCGGTACTGAGTCACACCGACCGGGGGTACGGAGTCGTACTGACCAACGGTACTGAGTCACACTGACCGGGGGTAATGAGTCACACTGACCAGGGGTACTGAGTCACACTGACCAGGGGTACTGAGTCACACTGACCGGGGTACTGAGTCACAATGACCGGGGGCACTGAGTCGCACTGAGAGGGGTACTGAGTCACACTGACCGGGGGTACTGAGTCACACTGAGAGGGGTACTGAGTCACACTGACCAGAAGTACTGAGTCACACTGACCAGGGGTACTGAGTCACACTGACCGGGGGTACTGAGTCACACCGACCGGGGGTACGGAGTCACACTGACCAGCATTACTGAGTCACATCGACCGGGGGTACTGAGTCACACTGACCAGGGGTACAGGGTCACACTGACCGGGGGGAACGGAGTCACACTGACCAGCGGTACTGAGTCACACTGACCGGGGGTAATGAGTCACACTGATCGGGGGTACTGAGTCACACTGCCCGGGGGTACTGAGTCACACTGCCCGGGGGTACTGAGCCACACTGACTAGGTACTGAGTCACACTGACCGGGGGTACTGAGTCACACTGACCGGGGGTACGGAATCACACTGACCAGGGGTACTGAGTCACATTGACCGGGGGTACGGAGTCACACTGACCAGGGGTACTGAGTCACACTGACCGGGGGTACGGAGTCACACCGGCCGGGGGTACTGAGTCACACTGACCGCGGGTACGGAGTCACACTGACCTGGGGTACTGAGTCACACTGACCGGCGGTACTGACTCACACTGACCAAGGGTACTGACTCACACTGACCAGGGCTACTGAGTCACACTGACCAGGGGCACTGAGTCACACTGACCAGGGGTACTGAGTCACACTGACCAGGGGTACTGAGTCACACTGACCAGGGGTACTGAGTCACACTGACCAGGGGGATTGAGTCACACTGACCGGGGGTACTGAGTCACACTGACCGGGGGTACAAAGTTACACTGACCGGGGTACTGAGCCACACTGACCGGGGGTACTGATTCACACTGAGAGGGGTACTGAGTCACACTGACCGGGGTTACTGAGTCACACTGACCAGGGGTACTGAGTCACACCGACCGGGGGTACGGAGTCACACTGACCAGCGGGACTGAGTCACACTGACTAGGGTACTGAGTCCCACTAACTGGGGGTACTGAGTCACACTGACCAGGGGTACTGAGTCACACCGACCTGGGGTACGGAGTCACACTGACCAGCGGGACTGAGTCACACTGACTGGGGTACTGAGTCACACTGACCAGGGGTAGTGGGTCACACTGACCGGGGGTACTGAGTCACACTGACCAGCGGTACTGAGTCAGACTGACCGGGGGTATTGAGTCACACTGACCAGCGGGACTGTGTCACACTGACCAGAGGTACTGAGTCACACTGACCGGGGGTACGGAGTCACACTGACCAGGGGAACTGAGTCACACTGACCAGGGGTACGGAGTCACACTGACCGGGGGTACGGAGTCACACTGACCAGGGGAACTGAGTCACACTGACCAGGGGTACGGAGTCACACTGACCGGGGGTACGGAGTCACACTGACCGGGGGTACGGAGTCACATTGACCAGAGGTACTGAGTCACACTGACCAGGGGTACTGAGTCACACTGACCGGGGGTACAGAGTCATACTGACCGGGGGGGACTGAGTCACACTGACCGGGGGTACTGAGTCACACCGACCGGGGATACGGAGTCGCACCGACCGGGGGTATGGAGTCACACTGACCGGGGGTACGGAGTCACACTGACCAGCGGTACTGAGTCACACCGACGGGGGCTACTGAGTCACACTGACCAGGGGTACTGGGTCACACTGACCAGGGGTACGGAGTCAGACTGACCGGGGGTATTGAGTCACACTGACCAGGGGGATTGAGGCACACTGACCGGGGGTACTGATCCATACTGACTAGGTACTGAGTCACACTGACCAGGGGTACAGGGTCACACTGACCGGGGGTACTGTGTTACAATGACCAAGGGTACTGAGCCACACTGGACTGGGGGTACGGAGTCACACTGACCAGCGGTACTGAGTCACACCGACCGGGGGTACGGAGTCGTACTGACCAACGGTAGTGAGTCACACTGACCGGGGTAATGAGTCACACTGATCGGGGGTACTGAGTCACACTGCCCGGGGGTACTGAGTCACACTGCCCGGGGGTACTGAGTCACACTGACCAGAGGGACTGAGTCACACTGACCAGGGTTACTGAGTCACACTGACCAGCGGTACTGAGTCACACCGACCGGGGGTACGGAGTCGTACTGACCAACGGTACTGAGTCACACTGACCGGGGGTAATGAGTCACACTGACCAGGGGTACTGAGTCACACTGACCAGGGGTACTGAGTCACACTGACCGGGGTACTGAGTCACACTGACCGGGGGCACTGAGTCGCACTGAGAGGGGTACTGAGTCACACTGACCGGGGGTACTGAGTCACACTGAGAGGGGTACTGAGTCACACTGACCAGAGGTACTGAGTCACACTGACCAGGGGTACTGAGTCACACTGACCGGGGGGTACTGAGTCACACCGACCGGGGGTACGGAGTCACACTGACCAGCGTTACTGAGTCACACCGACCGGGGGTACTGAGTCACACTGACCAGGGGTACAGGGTCACACTGACCGGGGGTACTGTGTTACAATGACCAGGGGTACTGAGTCACACTGGCCTGGGGGAACGGAGTCACACTGACCAGCGGTACTGAGTCACACCGACCGGGGGTACGGAGTCGTACTGACCAACGGTACTGAGTCACACTGACCGGGGGTAATGAGTCACACTGATCGGGGGTGCTGAGTCACACTGCCCGGGGGTACTGAGTCACACTGCCCGGGGGTACTGAGCCACACTGACTAGGTACTGAGTCACACTGACCGGGGGTACTGAGTCACACTGACCGGGGGTACGGAATCACACTGACCAGGGGTACTGAGTCACACTGACCGGGGGTACGGAGTCACACTGACCAGGGGTACTGAGTCACACTGACCGGGGGTACGGAGTCACACCGGCCGGGGGTACTGAGTCACACTGACCGGGGGTACGGAGTCACACTGACCTGGGGTACTGAGTCACACTGACCGGCGGTACTGACTCACACTGACCAAGGGTACTGACTCACACTGACCAGGGCTACTGAGTCACACTGACCAGGGGCACTGAGTCACACTGACCAGGGGTACTGAGTCACACTGACCAGGGGTACTGAGTCACACTGACCAGGGGTACTGAGTCACACTGACCAGGGGGATTGAGTCACACTGACCGGGGGTACTGAGTCACACTGACCGGGGGTACAGAGTCACACTGACCGGGGTACTGAGCCACACTGACCGGGGGTACTGAGTCACACTGAGAGGGGTACTGAGTCACACTGACCGGGGTTACTGAGTCACACTGACCAGGGGTACTGAGTCACACCGACCGGGGGTACGGAGTCACACTGACCAGCGGGACTGAGTCACACTGACTAGGGTACTGAGTCCCACTAACTGGGGGTACTGAGTCACACTGACCAGGGGTACTGAGTCACACCGACCGGGGGTACGGAGTCACACTGACCAGCGGGACTGAGTCACACTGACTGGGGTACTGAGTCACACTGACCAGGGGTAGTGGGTCACACTGACCGGGGGTACTGAGTCACACTGACCAGGGGTACTGAGTCACACTGACCTCGGGTACGGAGTCACACTGACCGGGGCTACAGAGTCACACTGACCTGAGGTACTGAGTCACACTGACCAGCAGTACTGAGTCACACTGACCGGGGGTACGGAGTCACACTGACCAGGGGAACTGAGTCACACTGACCAGGGGTACGGAGTCACACTGACCGGGGGTACGGAGTCACACTGACCGGGGGTACGGAGTCACATTGACCAGAGGTACTGAGTCACACTGACCAGGGGTACTGAGTCACACTGACCGGGGGTACAGAGTCATACTGACCGGGGGGGACTGAGTCACACTGACCGGGGGTACTGAGTCACACCGACCGGGGGTACGGAGTCGCACCGACCGGGGGTACGGAGTCACACTGACCGGGGGTACGGAGTCACACTGACCAGCGGTACTGAGTCACACCGACGGGGGCTACTGAGTCACACTGACCAGGGGTACTGGGTCACACTGACCAGGGGTACGGAGTCAGACTGACCGGGGGTATTGAGTCACACTGACCAGGGGGATTGAGGCACACTGACCGGGGGTACTGATCCATACTGACTAGGTACTGAGTCACACTGACCAGGGGTACTGTGTTACAATGACCAAGGGTACTGAGCCACACTGGCCTGGGGGTACGGAGTCACACTGACCAGCGGTACTGAGTCACACCGACCGGGGGTACGGAGTCGTACTGACCAACGGTAGTGAGTCACACTGACCGGGGGTAATGAGTCACACTGATCGGGGGTACTGAGTCACACTGCCCGGGGGTACTGAGTCACACTGCCCGGGGGTACTGAGTCACACTGACCAGAGGGACTGAGTCACACTGACCAGGGTTACTGAGTCACACTGACCAGAGGTACTGAGTTACACTGACCAGAGGTACTGAGTCACACTGACCAGGGGTACTGAGTCACACTGACCAGGGGTACTGAGTCACACTGACCGGGGGTACTGCCTCACATTGGCTGGGGTACTGAGTCACACTGACGAGGGGTACTGAGTCGTACTGAGTCACACTTACCAGGGGTACTGAGTCAGACTGACCGGGGGTATTGAGTCACACTGACCAGGGGTATTGAGTCACACTGACCGGGGGTACTGAGTCACACTGACCGGGGGTACTGAGTCACACTGACCGGGGTTATTGAGTGACACTGACCGGGGGTATTGAGTCACACTGACCAGGGGTATTGAGTCACACTGAGCGGGGGTACTGAGTCACACTGACCGGGGGTACGGAATCACACTGACCAGGGGTATTGAGTCACACCGATCGGAGGTACTGAGACATACTGATCGGGGGGGGACTGAGTCACACTGACCGGGGGTACTGAGTCACACTGACCAGAGGGACTGAGTCACACTGACCAGGGTTACTGAGTCACACTGACCAGAGGTACTGAGTTACACTGACCAGAGGTACTGAGTCACACTGACCAGGGGTACTGAATCACACTGACCAGGGGTACTGAGTCACACTGACCGGGGGTACTGCCTCACATTGGCTGGGGTACTGAGTCACACTGACGAGGGGTACTGAGTCGTACTGAGTCACACTTACCAGGGGTACTGAGTCAGACTGACCGGGGGTATTGAGTCACACTGACCAGGGGTATTGAGTCACACTGACCGGGGGTACTGAGTCACACTGACCGGGGGTACTGAGTCACACTGACCGGGGTTATTGAGTGACACTGACCGGGGGTATTGAGTCACACTGACCAGGGGTATTGAGTCACACTGAGCGGGGGTACTGAGTCACACTGACCGGGGGGTATTGAGTCACACTGACTGGCTGTACTGAGTCACACTGACCGGAGGTACTGAGTCAGATTGAGATGGGGTATGAGTCACACTAACATCGGGTACTGAGCCACACTGACATGGGGTACTGAGTCACACTGACCAGGGGTACTGAGTCACACTGACACGGGGTACTGAGTCACACTGACCGGGGGTACTGAGCCAGACTAACCGGGGGTATTGAGTCACACTGACCAGGGGTACTGAGTCATACTGACCTGGGGTACTGCCTCACATTGGCCGGGGTACTGAGTCACACCGACCGGGGTTACGGAGTCATAATGACCAGGGGTCCTGAGTCATACTGACCAGGGGTACTCAGCCAGACTGACCAGCGGTACTGAGTCACACTGACCAGGGGTACTGAGTCGCACTGACCAGCGGTACTGAGTCACACTGACCTGGGTACGGAGTCCCACTGACCAGGGGTGCGGAGTCACACTGACCAGCGATACTGATTGACACTGACCAGGGATACTGAGTCACACTGGCCCGGGGTACTGAGTTACACTGACCAGGGGTTACTGAGACACACTGACCGGGGGTACTGAGTCACACTGACCAGCGGGTACTGAGTGGCATTGACCGGGGGGACTGAGTCACACTGACCGGGGGTACTGAGCCACACTGACATGGGGTACTGAGTCACACTGACCGGGGGTACTGAGTCACACTGACCAGGGGTACGGAGTCACACTGACATGGGGTAATGAGTCACACTGACTGGGGGTACTGAGTGACACTGACCGGGGGGTATTGAGTCAGACTGACCGGCTGTACTGAGTCACACTGACCGGGGGTATTGAGTCACACTGACCAGGGGTACCTAGTCACACTGACCGGTGGTACTGAGCCACACCGACCGTGGGTACTGGGTGACACTGACCCGGGGTATTGAATCACAATGACCAGAGGAACTGAGCCACACTGACCTGGGGTACTGAGCCACACTGGCCTGGGGTACTGAGTCACACTGACCAGTGGTACTGAGTCACACTGACCGGCGGTACTGAGCCAGGCTGACATGGGGTCATGAGTCACACTGACCAGGGGTACTGAGTCACACTGACCGGGGGAACTGAGTCACACTGAGCGGGGGTACTTATTCACACTGACCGGGGGGTATTGAGTCACACTGACCGGGGGGTATTGAGTCACACTGACCGGGGGGTATTGAGTCACACAGACTGGGGGTACTGAGTCACACTGACCGGGGGTACTGAGTCACACTGACCAGCGGTACTGAGTCACACTGACCTGGGGTACTGCGTCACACTGGCAGGGGTACTGAGTCACACAGACCAGGGGTACTGAGTCACACTGACCAGGGGTACTGAGTCACACTGTGCAGGGGTACTGAGTCACACAGACCAGGGGTACTGAGTCACACTGACCAGGGGTACTGAATCACACTGACCAGGGGTACGAGTCAGACTAACTGGGGGTATTGAGTCACACTGACCGGGGGTACGGAGTCACACTGACATGGGGTAATGAGTCACACTGACCAGGGGTACAGAGTCACACTGACATGGGGTAATGAGTCACACTGACCAGGGGTACGGAGTCACACTGACATGGGGTAATGAGTCACACTGACCAGGGGTACAGAGTCACACTGACCAGCAGTACTGACCGGGGGTACGGAGTCACACTGACCAGGGGTACTGAGTCACACTGACCAGCAGTACTGAGTCACACTGACCGGGGGTACTGAGTCACACTGACCAGAGGTACTGAGTCACACTGACCAGAGGTACTGAGTCACACTGACCAGGGGTACTGAGTCACACTGACCGGGGTCACAGAGTCACACTGACCGGGGGTACGGAGTCATACTGACCGGGGGTACGGAGTCACACTGACCAGAGGTACTGAGTCACACTGACCAGAGGTACTGAGTCACACTGACCAGCAGTACTGAGTCACACTGACCGGGGGTACTGAGTCACACTGACCAGGGGTACTGAGTCACACTGTGCAGGGGTACTGAGTCAGACTAACTGGGGGTATTGAGTCACACTGACCAGGGGTATTGAGTCACACTGACCGGGGCTACTGAGTCACACTAGCCGGGGGTACTGAGTCACACTGACCGGGGTTATTGAGTCACACTGACCGGGTGTATTGAGTCACACTGACCGGGGGGTATTGAGTCACACTGACCGGAGGTACTGAGCCAGATTGACATGTGGTATGAGTCACACTGACCAGGGGTACTGAGTCAGACTGACATGGGGTACTGAGTCACACTGACCGGGGGTACTGAGTCACACTGATATGGGGTACTGAGTCACACTGACCGGGGGTACTGAGTCACAATGATCGGGTGTACTGAGTCACACTGACCGGGGGTACTGAGTCACACTGAACAGGGGTACTGAGTCACACTGACCGGGGGTACTGAGTCACACTGACCGGGGGTACGGAGTCACACTGACCAGGGGAACTGAGTCACACTGACCAGGGGTACGGAGTCACACTGACCGGGGGTACGGAGTCACACTGACCGGGGGTACGGAGTCACATTGACCAGAGGTACTGAGTCACACTGACCAGGGGTACTGAGTCACACTGACCGGGGGTACAGAGTCATACTGACCGGGGGGGACTGAGTCACACTGACCGGGGGTACTGAGTCACACCGACCGGGGGTACGGAGTCGCACCGACCGGGGGTACGGAGTCACACTGACCGGGGGTACGGAGTCACACTGACCAGCGGTACTGAGTCACACCGACGGGGGCTACTGAGTCACACTGACCAGGGGTACTGGGTCACACTGACCAGGGGTACGGAGTCAGACTGACCGGGGGTATTGAGTCACACTGACCAGGGGGATTGAGGCACACTGACCGGGGGTACTGATCCATACTGACTAGGTACTGAGTCACACTGACCAGGGGTACTGTGTTACAATGACCAAGGGTACTGAGCCACACTGGCCTGGGGGTACGGAGTCACACTGACCAGCGGTACTGAGTCACACCGACCGGGGGTACGGAGTCGTACTGACCAACGGTAGTGAGTCACACTGACCGGGGGTAATGAGTCACACTGATCGGGGGTACTGAGTCACACTGCCCGGGGGTACTGAGTCACACTGCCCGGGGGTACTGAGTCACACTGACCAGAGGGACTGAGTCACACTGACCAGGGTTACTGAGTCACACTGACCAGAGGTGCTGAGTTACACTGACCAGAGGTACTGAGTCACACTGACCAGGGGTACTGAGTCACACTGACCAGGGGTACTGAGTCACACTGACCGGGGGTACTGCCTCACATTGGCTGGGGTACTGAGTCACACTGACGAGGGGTACTGAGTCGTACTGAGTCACACTTACCAGGGGTACTGAGTCAGACTGACCGGGGGTATTGAGTCACACTGACCAGGGGTATTGAGTCACACTGACCGGGGGTACTGAGTCACACTGACCGGGGGTACTGAGTCACACTGACCGGGGGTACTGAGTCACACTGACCGGGGTTATTGAGTGACACTGACCGGGGGTATTGAGTCACACTGACCAGGGGTATTGAGTCACACTGAGCGGGGGTACTGAGTCACACTGACCGGGGGTACGGAATCACACTGACCAGGGGTATTGAGTCACACCGATCGGAGGTACTGAGACATACTGATCGGGGGGGGACTGAGTCACACTGACCGGGGGTACTGAGTCACACTGACCAGAGGGACTGAGTCACACTGACCAGGGTTACTGAGTCACACTGACCAGAGGTACTGAGTTACACTGACCAGAGGTACTGAGTCACACTGACCAGGGGTACTGAATCACACTGACCAGGGGTACTGAGTCACACTGACCGGGGGTACTGCCTCACATTGGCTGGGGTACTGAGTCACACTGACGAGGGGTACTGAGTCGTACTGAGTCACACTTACCAGGGGTACTGAGTCAGACTGACCGGGGGTATTGAGTCACACTGACCAGGGGTATTGAGTCACACTGACCGGGGGTACTGAGTCACACTGACCGGGGGTACTGAGTCACACTGACCGGGGTTATTGAGTGACACTGACCGGGGGTATTGAGTCACACTGACCAGGGGTATTGAGTCACACTGAGCGGGGGTACTGAGTCACACTGACCGGGGGGTATTGAGTCACACTGACTGGCTGTACTGAGTCACACTGACCGGAGGTACTGAGTCAGATTGAGATGGGGTATGAGTCACACTAACATCGGGTACTGAGCCACACTGACATGGGGTACTGAGTCACACTGACCAGGGGTACTGAGTCACACTGACACGGGGTACTGAGTCACACTGACCGGGGGTACTGAGCCAGACTAACCGGGGGTATTGAGTCACACTGACCAGGGGTACTGAGTCATACTGACCTGGGGTACTGCCTCACATTGGCCGGGGTACTGAGTCACACCGACCGGGGTTACGGAGTCATAATGACCAGGGGTCCTGAGTCATACTGACCAGGGGTACTCAGCCAGACTGACCAGCGGTACTGAGTCACACTGACCAGGGGTACTGAGTCGCACTGACCAGCGGTACTGAGTCACACTGACCTGGGTACGGAGTCCCACTGACCAGGGGTGCGGAGTCACACTGACCAGCGATACTGATTGACACTGACCAGGGATACTGAGTCACACTGGCCCGGGGTACTGAGTTACACTGACCAGGGGTTACTGAGACACACTGACCGGGGGTACTGAGTCACACTGACCAGCGGGTACTGAGTGGCATTGACCGGGGGGACTGAGTCACACTGACCGGGGGTACTGAGCCACACTGACATGGGGTACTGAGTCACACTGACCGGGGGTACTGAGTCACACTGACCAGGGGTACGGAGTCACACTGACATGGGGTAATGAGTCACACTGACTGGGGGTACTGAGTGACACTGACCGGGGGGTATTGAGTCAGACTGACCGGCTGTACTGAGTCACACTGACCGGGGGTATTGAGTCACACTGACCAGGGGTACCTAGTCACACTGACCGGTGGTACTGAGCCACACCGACCGTGGATACTGGGTGACACTGACCCGGGGTATTGAATCACAATGACCAGAGGAACTGAGCCACACTGACCTGGGGTACTGAGTCACACAGACCAGGGGTACTGAGTCACACTGACCAGGGGTACTGAATCACACTGACCAGGGGTACGAGTCAGACTAACTGGGGGTATTGAGTCACACTGACCGGGGGTACGGAGTCACACTGACATGGGGTAATGAGTCACACTGACCAGGGGTACAGAGTCACACTGACATGGGGTAATGAGTCACACTGACCAGGGGTACGGAGTCACACTGACATGGGGTAATGAGTCACACTGACCAGGGGTACAGAGTCACACTGACCAGCAGTACTGACCGGGGGTACGGAGTCACGCTGACCAGGGGTACTGAGTCACGCTGACCAGCAGTACTGAGTCACACTGACCGGGGGTACTGAGTCACACTGACCAGAGGTACTGAGTCACACTGACCAGAGGTACTGAGTCACACTGACCAGGGGTACTGAGTCACACTGACCGGGGTCACAGAGTCACACTGACCGGGGGTACGGAGTCATACTGACCGGGGGTACGGAGTCACACTGACCAGGGGTACTGAGTCACACTGACCAGAGGTACTGAGTCACACTGACCAGAGGTACTGAGTCACACTGACCAGCAGTACTGAGTCACACTGACCGGGGGTACTGAGTCACACTGACCAGGGGTACTGAGTCACACTGTGCAGGGGTACTGAGTCAGACTAACTGGGGGTATTGAGTCACACTGACCAGGGGTATTGAGTCACACTGACCGGGGCTACTGAGTCACACTAGCCGGGGGTACTGAGTCACACTGACCAGGGTTATTGAGTCACACTGACCGGGTGTATTGAGTCACACTGACCGGGGGGTATTGAGTCACACTGACCGGAGGTACTGAGCCAGATTGACATGTGGTATGAGTCACACTGACCAGGGGTACTGAGTCAGACTGACATGGGGTACGGAGTCACACTGACCGGGGGTACTGAGTCACACTGATATGGGGTACTGAGTCACACTGACCGGGGGTACTGAGTCACAATGATCGGGTGTACTGAGTCACACTGACCGGGGGTACTGAGTCACACTGAACAGGGGTACTGAGTCACACTGACCGGGGGTACTGAGTCACACTGACCGGGGGTACGGAGTCACACTGACCAGGGGAACTGAGTCACACTGACCAGGGGTACGGAGTCACACTGACCAGGGGTACTGAGTCACACTGACCGGGGGTACTGCCTCACATTGGCTGGGGTACTGAGTCACACTGACGAGGGGTACTGAGTCGTACTGAGTCACACTTACCAGGGGTACTGAGTCAGACTGACCGGGGGTATTGAGTCACACTGACCAGGGGTATTGAGTCACACTGACCGGGGGTACTGAGTCACACTGACCGGGGGTACTGAGTCACACTGACCGGGGTTATTGAGTGACACTGACCGGGGGTATTGAGTCACACTGACCAGGGGTATTGAGTCACACTGAGCGGGGGTACTGAGTCACACTGACCGGTGGTACGGAATCACACTGACCAGGGGTATTGAGTCACACCGATCGGAGGTACTGAGACATACTGATCGGGGGGGGACTGAGTCACACTGACCGGGGGTACTGAGTCACACTGACCAGAGGGACTGAGTCACACTGACCAGGGTTACTGAGTCACACTGACCAGAGGTACTGAGTTACACTGACCAGAGGTACTGAGTCACACTGACCAGGGGTACTGAATCACACTGACCAGGGGTACTGAGTCACACTGACCGGGGGTACTGCCTCACATTGGCTGGGGTACTGAGTCACACTGACGAGGGGTACTGAGTCGTACTGAGTCACACTTACCAGGGGTACTGAGTCAGACTGACCGGGGGTATTGAGTCACACTGACCAGGGGTATTGAGTCACACTGACCGGGGGTACTGAGTCACACTGACCGGGGGTACTGAGTCACACTGACCGGGGTTATTGAGTGACACTGACCGGGGGTATTGAGTCACACTGACCAGGGGTATTGAGTCACACTGAGCGGGGGTACTGAGTCACACTGACCGGGGGGTATTGAGTCACACTGACTGGCTGTACTGAGTCACACTGACCGGAGGTACTGAGTCAGATTGAGATGGGGTATGAGTCACACTAACATCGGGTACTGAGCCACACTGACATGGGGTACTGAGTCACACTGACCAGGGGTACTGAGTCACACTGACACGGGGTACTGAGTCACACTGACCGGGGGTACTGAGCCAGACTAACCGGGGGTATTGAGTCACACTGACCAGGGGTACTGAGTCATACTGACCTGGGGTACTGCCTCACATTGGCCGGGGTACTGAGTCACACCGACCGGGGTTACGGAGTCATAATGACCAGGGGTCCTGAGTCATACTGACCAGGGGTACTCAGCCAGACTGACCAGCGGTACTGAGTCACACTGACCAGGGGTACTGAGTCGCACTGACCAGCGGTACTGAGTCACACTGACCTGGGTACGGAGTCCCACTGACCAGGGGTGCGGAGTCACACTGACCAGCGATACTGATTGACACTGACCAGGGATACTGAGTCACACTGGCCCGGGGTACTGAGTTACACTGACCAGGGGTTACTGAGACACACTGACCGGGGGTACTGAGTCACACTGACCAGCGGGTACTGAGTGGCATTGACCGGGGGGACTGAGTCACACTGACCGGGGGTACTGAGCCACACTGACATGGGGTACTGAGTCACACTGACCGGGGGTACTGAGTCACACTGACCAGGGGTACGGAGTCACACTGACATGGGGTAATGAGTCACACTGACTGGGGGTACTGAGTGACACTGACCGGGGGGTATTGAGTCAGACTGACCGGCTGTACTGAGTCACACTGACCGGGGGTATTGAGTCACACTGACCAGGGGTACCTAGTCACACTGACCGGTGGTACTGAGCCACACCGACCGTGGGTACTGGGTGACACTGACCCGGGGTATTGAATCACAATGACCAGAGGAACTGAGCCACACTGACCTGGGGTACTGAGTCACACAGACCAGGGGTACTGAGTCACACTGACCAGGGGTACTGAATCACACTGACCAGGGGTACGAGTCAGACTAACTGGGGGTATTGAGTCACACTGACCGGGGGTACGGAGTCACACTGACATGGGGTAATGAGTCACACTGACCAGGGGTACAGAGTCACACTGACATGGGGTAATGAGTCACACTGACCAGGGGTACGGAGTCACACTGACATGGGGTAATGAGTCACACTGACCAGGGGTACAGAGTCACACTGACCAGCAGTACTGACCGGGGGTACGGAGTCACACTGACCAGGGGTACTGAGTCACACTGACCAGCAGTACTGAGTCACACTGACCGGGGGTACTGAGTCACACTGACCAGAGGTACTGAGTCACACTGACCAGAGGTACTGAGTCACACTGACCAGGGGTACTGAGTCACACTGACCGGGGTCACAGAGTCACACTGACCGGGGGTACGGAGTCATACTGACCGGGGGTACGGAGTCACACTGACCAGGGGTACTGAGTCACACTGACCAGAGGTACTGAGTCACACTGACCAGAGGTACTGAGTCACACTGACCAGCAGTACTGAGTCACACTGACCGGGGGTACTGAGTCACACTGACCAGGGGTACTGAGTCACACTGTGCAGGGGTACTGAGTCAGACTAACTGGGGGTATTGAGTCACACTGACCAGGGGTATTGAGTCACACTGACCGGGGCTACTGAGTCACACTAGCCGGGGGTACTGAGTCACACTGACCGGGGTTATTGAGTCACACTGACCGGGTGTATTGAGTCACACTGACCGGGGGGTATTGAGTCACACTGACCGGAGGTACTGAGCCAGATTGACATGTGGTATGAGTCACACTGACCAGGGGTACTGAGTCAGACTGACATGGGGTACTGAGTCACACTGACCGGGGGTACTGAGTCACACTGATATGGGGTACTGAGTCACACTGACCGGGGGTACTGAGTCACAATGATCGGGTGTACTGAGTCACACTGACCGGGGGTACTGAGTCACACTGAACAGGGGTACTGAGTCACACTGACCGGGGGTACTGAGTCACACTGACCGGGGGTACGGAGTCACACTGACCAGGGGAACTGAGTCACACTGACCAGGGGTACGGAGTCACACTGACCGGGGGTACGGAGTCACACTGACCGGGGGTACGGAGTCACATTGACCAGAGGTACTGAGTCACACTGACCAGGGGTACTGAGTCACACTGACCGGGGGTACAGAGTCATACTGACCGGGGGGGACTGAGTCACACTGACCGGGGGTACTGAGTCACACCGACCGGGGGTACGGAGTCGCACCGACCGGGGGTACGGAGTCACACTGACCGGGGGTACGGAGTCACACTGACCAGCGGTACTGAGTCACACTGACCAGGGGTACTGGGTCACACTGACCAGGGGTACGGAGTCAGACTGACCGGGGGTATTGAGTCACACTGACCAGGGGGATTGAGGCACACTGACCGGGGGTACTGATCCATACTGACTAGGTACTGAGTCACACTGACCAGGGGTACTGTGTTACAATGACCAAGGGTACTGAGCCACACTGGCCTGGGGGTACGGAGTCACACTGACCAGCGGTACTGAGTCACACCGACCGGGGGTACGGAGTCGTACTGACCAACGGTAGTGAGTCACACTGACCGGGGGTAATGAGTCACACTGATCGGGGGTACTGAGTCACACTGCCCGGGGGTACTGAGTCACACTGCCCGGGGGTACTGAGTCACACTGACCAGAGGGACTGAGTCACACTGACCAGGGTTACTGAGTCACACTGACCAGAGGTACTGAGTTACACTGACCAGAGGTACTGAGTCACACTGACCAGGGGTACTGAGTCACACTGACCAGGGGTACTGAGTCACACTGACCGGGGGTACTGCCTCACATTGGCTGGGGTACTGAGTCACACTGACGAGGGGTACTGAGTCGTACTGAGTCACACTTACCAGGGGTACTGAGTCAGACTGACCGGGGGTATTGAGTCACACTGACCAGGGGTATTGAGTCACACTGACCGGGGGTACTGAGTCACACTGACCGGGGGTACTGAGTCACACTGACCGGGGTTATTGTGTGACACTGACCGGGGGTATTGAGTCACACTGACCAGGGGTATTGAGTCACACTGACCGGGGGTATTGAGTCACACTGACCGGGGGGTATTGAGTCACACTGACCGGAGGTACTGAGCCAGATTGACATGTGGTATGAGTCACACTGACCAGGGGTACTGAGTCAGACTGACATGGGGTACGGAGTCACACTGACCGGGGGTACTGAGTCACACTGATATGGGGTACTGAGTCACACTGACCGGGGGTACTGAGTCACAATGATCGGGTGTACTGAGTCACACTGACCGGGGGTACTGAGTCACACTGAACAGGGGTACTGAGTCACACTGACCGGGGGTACTGAGTCACACTGACCGGGGGTACGGAGTCACACTGACCAGGGGAACTGAGTCACACTGACCAGGGGTACGGAGTCACACTGACCAGGGGTACTGAGTCACACTGACCGGGGGTACTGCCTCACATTGGCTGGGGTACTGAGTCACACTGACGAGGGGTACTGAGTCGTACTGAGTCACACTTACCAGGGGTACTGAGTCAGACTGACCGGGGGTATTGAGTCACACTGACCAGGGGTATTGAGTCACACTGACCGGGGGTACTGAGTCACACTGACCGGGGGTACTGAGTCACACTGACCGGGGTTATTGAGTGACACTGACCGGGGGTATTGAGTCACACTGACCAGGGGTATTGAGTCACACTGAGCGGGGGTACTGAGTCACACTGACCGGTGGTACGGAATCACACTGACCAGGGGTATTGAGTCACACCGATCGGAGGTACTGAGACATACTGATCGGGGGGGGACTGAGTCACACTGACCGGGGGTACTGAGTCACACTGACCAGAGGGACTGAGTCACACTGACCAGGGTTACTGAGTCACACTGACCAGAGGTACTGAGTTACACTGACCAGAGGTACTGAGTCACACTGACCAGGGGTACTGAATCACACTGACCAGGGGTACTGAGTCACACTGACCGGGGGTACTGCCTCACATTGGCTGGGGTACTGAGTCACACTGACGAGGGGTACTGAGTCGTACTGAGTCACACTTACCAGGGGTACTGAGTCAGACTGACCGGGGGTATTGAGTCACACTGACCAGGGGTATTGAGTCACACTGACCGGGGGTACTGAGTCACACTGACCGGGGGTACTGAGTCACACTGACCGGGGTTATTGAGTGACACTGACCGGGGGTATTGAGTCACACTGACCAGGGGTATTGAGTCACACTGAGCGGGGGTACTGAGTCACACTGACCGGGGGGTATTGAGTCACACTGACTGGCTGTACTGAGTCACACTGACCGGAGGTACTGAGTCAGATTGAGATGGGGTATGAGTCACACTAACATCGGGTACTGAGCCACACTGACATGGGGTACTGAGTCACACTGACCAGGGGTACTGAGTCACACTGACACGGGGTACTGAGTCACACTGACCGGGGGTACTGAGCCAGACTAACCGGGGGTATTGAGTCACACTGACCAGGGGTACTGAGTCATACTGACCTGGGGTACTGCCTCACATTGGCCGGGGTACTGAGTCACACCGACCGGGGTTACGGAGTCATAATGACCAGGGGTCCTGAGTCATACTGACCAGGGGTACTCAGCCAGACTGACCAGCGGTACTGAGTCACACTGACCAGGGGTACTGAGTCGCACTGACCAGCGGTACTGAGTCACACTGACCTGGGTACGGAGTCCCACTGACCAGGGGTGCGGAGTCACACTGACCAGCGATACTGATTGACACTGACCAGGGATACTGAGTCACACTGGCCCGGGGTACTGAGTTACACTGACCAGGGGTTACTGAGACACACTGACCGGGGGTACTGAGTCACACTGACCAGCGGGTACTGAGTGGCATTGACCGGGGGGACTGAGTCACACTGACCGGGGGTACTGAGCCACACTGACATGGGGTACTGAGTCACACTGACCGGGGGTACTGAGTCACACTGACCAGGGGTACGGAGTCACACTGACATGGGGTAATGAGTCACACTGACTGGGGGTACTGAGTGACACTGACCGGGGGGTATTGAGTCAGACTGACCGGCTGTACTGAGTCACACTGACCGGGGGTATTGAGTCACACTGACCAGGGGTACCTAGTCACACTGACCGGTGGTACTGAGCCACACCGACCGTGGGTACTGGGTGACACTGACCCGGGGTATTGAATCACAATGACCAGAGGAACTGAGCCACACTGACCTGGGGTACTGAGTCACACAGACCAGGGGTACTGAGTCACACTGACCAGGGGTACTGAATCACACTGACCAGGGGTACGAGTCAGACTAACTGGGGGTATTGAGTCACACTGACCGGGGGTACGGAGTCACACTGACATGGGGTAATGAGTCACACTGACCAGGGGTACAGAGTCACACTGACATGGGGTAATGAGTCACACTGACCAGGGGTACGGAGTCACACTGACATGGGGTAATGAGTCACACTGACCAGGGGTACAGAGTCACACTGACCAGCAGTACTGACCGGGGGTACGGAGTCACACTGACCAGGGGTACTGAGTCACACTGACCAGCAGTACTGAGTCACACTGACCGGGGGTACTGAGTCACACTGACCAGAGGTACTGAGTCACACTGACCAGAGGTACTGAGTCACACTGACCAGGGGTACTGAGTCACACTGACCGGGGTCACAGAGTCACACTGACCGGGGGTACGGAGTCATACTGACCGGGGGTACGGAGTCACACTGACCAGGGGTACTGAGTCACACTGACCAGAGGTACTGAGTCACACTGACCAGAGGTACTGAGTCACACTGACCAGCAGTACTGAGTCACACTGACCGGGGGTACTGAGTCACACTGACCAGGGGTACTGAGTCACACTGTGCAGGGGTACTGAGTCAGACTAACTGGGGGTATTGAGTCACACTGACCAGGGGTATTGAGTCACACTGACCGGGGCTACTGAGTCACACTAGCCGGGGGTACTGAGTCACACTGACCGGGGTTATTGAGTCACACTGACCGGGTGTATTGAGTCACACTGACCGGGGGGTATTGAGTCACACTGACCGGAGGTACTGAGCCAGATTGACATGTGGTATGAGTCACACTGACCAGGGGTACTGAGTCAGACTGACATGGGGTACTGAGTCACACTGACCGGGGGTACTGAGTCACACTGATATGGGGTACTGAGTCACACTGACCGGGGGTACTGAGTCACAATGATCGGGTGTACTGAGTCACACTGACCGGGGGTACTGAGTCACACTGAACAGGGGTACTGAGTCACACTGACCGGGGGTACTGAGTCACACTGACCGGGGGTACGGAGTCACACTGACCAGGGGAACTGAGTCACACTGACCAGGGGTACGGAGTCACACTGACCGGGGGTACGGAGTCACACTGACCGGGGGTACGGAGTCACATTGACCAGAGGTACTGAGTCACACTGACCAGGGGTACTGAGTCACACTGACCGGGGGTACAGAGTCATACTGACCGGGGGGGACTGAGTCACACTGACCGGGGGTACTGAGTCACACCGACCGGGGGTACGGAGTCGCACCGACCGGGGGTACGGAGTCACACTGACCGGGGGTACGGAGTCACACTGACCAGCGGTACTGAGTCACACTGACCAGGGGTACTGGGTCACACTGACCAGGGGTACGGAGTCAGACTGACCGGGGGTATTGAGTCACACTGACCAGGGGGATTGAGGCACACTGACCGGGGGTACTGATCCATACTGACTAGGTACTGAGTCACACTGACCAGGGGTACTGTGTTACAATGACCAAGGGTACTGAGCCACACTGGCCTGGGGGTACGGAGTCACACTGACCAGCGGTACTGAGTCACACCGACCGGGGGTACGGAGTCGTACTGACCAACGGTAGTGAGTCACACTGACCGGGGGTAATGAGTCACACTGATCGGGGGTACTGAGTCACACTGCCCGGGGGTACTGAGTCACACTGCCCGGGGGTACTGAGTCACACTGACCAGAGGGACTGAGTCACACTGACCAGGGTTACTGAGTCACACTGACCAGAGGTACTGAGTTACACTGACCAGAGGTACTGAGTCACACTGACCAGGGGTACTGAGTCACACTGACCAGGGGTACTGAGTCACACTGACCGGGGGTACTGCCTCACATTGGCTGGGGTACTGAGTCACACTGACGAGGGGTACTGAGTCGTACTGAGTCACACTTACCAGGGGTACTGAGTCAGACTGACCGGGGGTATTGAGTCACACTGACCAGGGGTATTGAGTCACACTGACCGGGGGTACTGAGTCACACTGACCGGGGGTACTGAGTCACACTGACCGGGGTTATTGTGTGACACTGACCGGGGGTATTGAGTCACACTGACCAGGGGTATTGAGTCACACTGAGCGGGGGTACTGAGTCACACTGACCGGGGGTACGGAATCACACTGACCAGGGGTATTGAGTCACACCGATCGGAGGTACTGAGACATACTGATCGGGGGGGGACTGAGTCACACTGACCGGGGGTACTGAGTCACACTGACCAGAGGGACTGAGTCACACTGACCAGGGTTACTGAGTCACACTGACCAGAGGTACTGAGTTACAGTGACCAGAGGTACTGAGTCACACTGACCAGGGGTACTGAATCACACTGACCAGGGGTACTGAGTCACACTGACCGGGGGTACTGAGTCACACTGACCAGAGGGACTGAGTCACACTGACCAGGGTTACTGAGTCACACTGACCAGAGGTACTGAGTTACAGTGACCAGAGGTACTGAGTCACACTGACCAGGGGTACTGAATCACACTGACCAGCGGTACTGAGTCACACTGACCAGGGGTACTGAGTCGCACTGACCAGCGGTACTGAGTCACACTGACCTGGGTACGGAGTCCCACTGACCAGGGGTGCGGAGTCACACTGACCAGCGATACTGATTGACACTGACCAGGGATACTGAGTCACACTGGCCCGGGGTACTGAGTTACACTGACCAGGGGTTACTGAGACACACTGACCGGGGGTACTGAGTCACACTGACCAGCGGGTACTGAGTGGCATTGACCGGGGGGACTGAGTCACACTGACCGGGGGTACTGAGCCACACTGACATGGGGTACTGAGTCACACTGACCGGGGGGTATTGAGTCAGACTGACCGGCTGTACTGAGTCACACTGACCGGGGGTATTGAGTCACACTGACCAGGGGTACCTAGTCACACTGACCGGTGGTACTGAGCCACACCGACCGTGGGTACTGGGTGACACTGACCCGGGGTATTGAATCACAATGACCAGAGGAACTGAGCCACACTGACCTGGGGTACTGAGCCACACTGGCCTGGGGTACTGAGTCACACTGACCAGTGGTACTGAGTCACACTGACCGGCGGTACTGAGCCAGGCTGACATGGGGTCATGAGTCACACTGACCAGGGGTACTGAGTCACACTGACCGGGGGAACTGAGTCACACTGAGCGGGGGTACTTATTCACACTGACCGGGGGGTATTGAGTCACACTGACCGGGGGGTATTGAGTCACACTGACCGGGGGGTATTGAGTCACACAGACTGGGGGTACTGAGTCACACTGACCGGGGGTACTGAGTCACACTGACCAGCGGTACTGAGTCACACTGACCTGGGGTACTGCGTCACACTGGCAGGGGTACTGAGTCACACAGACCAGGGGTACTGAGTCACACTGACCAGGGGTACTGAGTCACACTGTGCAGGGGTACTGAGTCACACAGACCAGGGGTACTGAGTCACACTGACCAGGGGTACTGAATCACACTGACCAGGGGTACGAGTCAGACTAACTGGGGGTATTGAGTCACACTGACCGGGGGTACGGAGTCACACTGACATGGGGTAATGAGTCACACTGACCAGGGGTACAGAGTCACACTGACATGGGGTAATGAGTCACACTGACCAGGGGTACGGAGTCACACTGACATGGGGTAATGAGTCACACTGACCAGGGGTACAGAGTCACACTGACCAGCAGTACTGACCGGGGGTACGGAGTCACACTGACCAGGGGTACTGAGTCACACTGACCAGCAGTACTGAGTCACACTGACCGGGGGTACTGAGTCACACTGACCAGAGGTACTGAGTCACACTGACCAGAGGTACTGAGTCACACTGACCAGGGGTACTGAGTCACACTGACCGGGGTCACAGAGTCACACTGACCGGGGGTACGGAGTCATACTGACCGGGGGTACGGAGTCACACTGACCAGGGGTACTGAGTCACACTGACCAGAGGTACTGAGTCACACTGACCAGAGGTACTGAGTCACACTGACCAGCAGTACTGAGTCACACTGACCGGGGGTACTGAGTCACACTGACCAGGGGTACTGAGTCACACTGTGCAGCGGTACTGAGTCAGACTAACTGGGGGTATTGAGTCACACTGACCAGGGGTATTGAGTCACACTGACCGGGGCTACTGAGTCACACTAGCCGGGGGTACTGAGTCACACTGACCGGGGTTATTGAGTCACACTGACCGGGTGTATTGAGTCACACTGACCGGGGGGTATTGAGTCACACTGACCGGAGGTACTGAGCCAGATTGACATGTGGTATGAGTCACACTGACCAGGGGTACTGAGTCAGACTGACATGGGGTACTGAGTCACACTGACCGGGGGTACTGAGTCACACTGATATGGGGTACTGAGTCACACTGACCGGGGGTACTGAGTCACAATGATCGGGTGTACTGAGTCACACTGACCGGGGGTACTGAGTCACACTGAACAGGGGTACTGAGTCACACTGACCGGGGGTACTGAGTCACACTGACCGGGGGTATTGAGTCACACTGACCGGGTGTATTGAGTCACACTGACCGGGGGGTATTGAGTCACACTGACTGGGGGTACTGAGCCAGACTGACCGGGGGTACTGAGTCACACTGACCAGGGGTACTGAGTCACACTGACATGGGGTACTGAGTCACACTGACCGGGGGTCCTGAGTCACACTGATATGGGGTACTGAGTCACACTGACCGGGGGTACTGAGTCACAATGATCGGGTGTACTGAGTCACACTGACCGGGGGTACTGAGTCACATTGAACAGGGGTACTGAGTCACACTGACCGGGGGTACTGAGTCACACTGACCGGGGGTATTGAGTCACACTGACCGCGGGTACTGAGTCACACTGACCACGGGTAATGAGTCACACTGACCAGGGGTACTGAGTCACACTGACCGAGGCTACTGAATTACACTGACCGGGGGTACGGAGTGGCACTGACTGGGGGTACTGAGCCACACTGACCAGGGGTATTGAATCACACTGACTGGGGGCACAGAGTCACACTTACCGGGGGTATTGAGTCACACTGACCGGGGGTACTGAGTCACACTGACATGGGGTAATGAGTCACACTGACCGGGTGTACTGAGCCAGACTAACCGGGTGTACCGAGTCACACTGACCAGGGGTACTGAGTCATACTGACCTGGGGCACTGCCTCACATTGGCCAGGGTACTGAGTCACACCGACCGGGGTTACGGAGTCATAATGACCAGGGGCACTGAGTCATACTGACCAGGGGTACTCAGCCAGAATGACCAGCGGCACTGAGCCATTCTGACCAGGGGTACTGAGTCAAACTGACCAGCGGTACTGAGTCACACTGACCAGGGTACGGAGTCACAGTGACCAGGGGTGCTGAGTCACACTGACCGGGGGTACTGAGTTACACTGACCAGGGGTTAATGAGACACACTGACCGGGGGTACTGAGTCACACTGACCAGCAGGTACTGAGTGACATTGACCAAGGGGACTGAGTCACACTGACCGGGGGTACTGAGTCACACTGACCAGGGGTACTGAGTCACACTGACCAGGGTTATTGAGTCACACTGACCGGGTGTATTCAGTCACACTGACCAGGGGTATTGAGTCACACTGAGCGGGGGTACTGAGTCACCCTGACCGGGCGGTATTGAGTCACACTGACCGGAGGTACTGAGCCAGATTGACATGGGGTCTGAGTCACACTGACCGAGGGTACTGAGCCAGACTGACCGGGGGTACTGAGTCACACTGACCAGGGGTACTCAGTCACACTGACCAGGGGTACTGAGTCACACTGACATGGGGTACAGAGTCACACTGACCAGCGGTACTGAGTCACACTGACCAGTGTACGGAGTCACACCGACCAGGGGTACTGAGTCACACTGACCAGTGGTACTGAGTCACACTGACCAGGGTACGGAGTCACACTGACCAGGGGTACTGAGTCACACTGACGAGTGGTACTGAGCCACAATGACTAGGGTACTGGGTCACACTGACCAGCGGTACTGAGTCACACTGACCAGGGATACTGAGTCACACTGACCGGGGGTACTGATTTACACTGACCAGGGGTTACTGAGACACACTGACCGGGGGTACTGAGTCACACTGACCAGCAGGTACTGAGTGACATTGACCAGGGGGACTGAGTCACATTGACCGGGGGTACTGAGCCACACTGACTTGGGGTACTGAGCCACACTGACCAGGGGTATTGAATCACACTGACTGGGGGTACTGAGTCACACTTACCGGGGGTATTGAGTCACACTGACCGGGGGTAGTGTGTCACACAGACATGGGGTAATGAGTCACACTGACCGGGTGTACTGAGCCAGACTAACCGGGTGTACCGAGTCTCACTGACCAGGGGTACTGAGTCATACTGACCTGGGGCACTACCTCACATTGGCCAGGGTACTGAGTCACACAGACCGGGGTTACGGAGTCATAATGATCAGGGGCACTGAGTCATACTGACCAGGGGTACTCAGCCAGAATGACCAGCGGCACTGAGCCATTCTGACCAGGGGTACTGAGTCACACTGACCAGCGGTACTGAGTCACACTGACCAGGGTACGGAGTCACAGTGACCAGGGGTACTGAGTCACACTGACCGGGGGTACTGAGTTACACTGACCAGGAGTTAATGAGACACACTGACCGGGGGTACTGAGTCACACTGACCAGCAGGTACTGAGTGACATTGACCAGGGGGACTGTGTCACACTGACCGGGGGTACTGAGTCACACTGACCAGGGGTACTGAGTCACACTGACCAGGGTTATTGAGTCACACTGACCGGGTGTATTGAGTCACACTGACCAGGGGTATTGAGTCACACTGAGCAGGGGTACTGAGTCACACTGACCGGGGGGTATTGAGTCACACTGACCGGCTGTACTGAGTCACACTGACCGGAGGTACTGAGCCACATTGACATGGGGTATGAGTCACACTGACCGAGGGTACTGAGCCAGACTGACCGGGGGTACTGAGTCACACTGACCAGGCGTACTCAGTCACACTGACCAGGGGTACTGAGTCACACTGACATGGGGTACTGAGTCACACTGACCAGGGTACGGAGTCACACCGACCAGGGGTACTGACCCACACTGACCAGTGGTACTGAGTCACACTGACCAGGGTACGGAGTCACACTGACGAGTGGTACTGAGCCACAATGACTAGGGTACTGGGTCACACTGACCGGGGGTACAGAGTCACACTGACCAGGGGTGCGGAGTCACACTGACCAGCGATACTGATTGACACTGACCAGCGGTAGTGAGTCACACTGACCGGGGGTACGGAGTCACACTGACCAGAGATACTGAGTCACACTGACCAGGGATACAATGTCACACTGACCGGGCGTACTGAGTTACACTGACCAGGGGTTACTGAGACACACTGACCGGGGGTACTGAGTCACACTGACCAGCAGGTACTGAGTGACATTGACCAGGGGGACTGAGTCACATTGACCGGGGGTACTGAGCTACACTGACTTGGGGTACAGAGTCACACTGACCAGGGGTACTGAGTCACACTGACCAGGGATACTGAGTCACACTGACCGGGGGTACTGAGTCACACTGACCAGCGGGTACTGAGTGACATTGACCGGGGGGACTGAGTCACACTGACCGGGGGTACAGAGCCACACTGACATGGGGTACTGAGTCACACTGACCGGGGGTACTGAGTCACGCTGACCAGGGGTACGGAGTCACACTGACATGGGGTAATGAGTCACACTGAGCAGGGGTACAGAGTCACACTGACCAGCAGTACTGACCGGGGGTACGGAGTCACACTGACCAGAGGTACTGAGTCACACTGACCAGCAGTACTGAGTCACACTGACCGGGGGTACTGAGTCACACTGACCAGAGGTACTGAGTCACACTGACCAGAGGTACTGAGTCACACTGACCAGGGGTACTGAGTCACACTGACCGGGGTTACAGAGTCACACTGACCGGGGGTACGGAGTCATACTGACCGGGGGTACGGAGTCACACTGACCAGGGGTACTGAGTCACACTGACCAGAGGTACTGAGTCACACTGACCAGAGGTACTGAGTCACACTGACCAGCAGTACTGAGTCACACTGACCGGGGGTACTGAGTCACACTGACCAGGGGTACTGAGTCACACTGTGCAGGGGTACTGAGTCACACAGACCAGGGGTACTGAGTCACACTGACCAGGGGTACTGAGTCAGACTAACTGGGGGTATTGAGTCACACTGACCAGGGGTATTGAGTCACACTGACCGGTGCTACTGAGTCACACTAGCCGGGGGTACTGAGTCACACTGACCGGGGTTATTGAGTCACACTGACCGGGTGTATTGAGTCACACTGACCAGGGGTACTGAGTCACACTGACCGGGGGGTATTGAGTCACACTGACCGGCGGTACTGAGCCAGATTGACATGTGGTATGAGTCACACTGACTGGGGGTACTGAGCCAGACTGACCGGGGGTACTGAGTCACACTGACCAGGGGTACTGAGTCACACTGACATGGGGTACTGAGTCACACTGACCGGGGGTACTGAGTCACACTGATATGGGGTACTGAGTCACAATGATCGGGTGTACTGAGTCACACTGACCGGGGGTACTGAGTCACACTGACCGGGGTATTGAGTCACACTGACCGCGGGTACTGAGTCACACTGACCACGGGTAATGAGTCACACTGACCAGGGGTACTGAGTCACACTGACCGGGGCTACTGAGTTACACTGACCGGGGGTACGGAGTGACACTGACTGGGGGTACTGAGCCACACTGACCAGGGGTATTGAATCACACTGACTGGGGGTACTGAGTCACACTTACCGGGGGTATTGAGTCACACTGACCGGGGGTACTGAGTCACACTGACATGGGGTAATGAGTCACACTGACCGGGTGTACTGAGCCAGACTAACCGGGTGTACCGAGTCACACTGGCCAGGGGTACTGAGTCATACTGGCCTGGGGCACTGCCTCACATTGGCCAGGGTACTGAGTCACACCGACCGGGGTTACGGAGTCATAATGACCAGGGGCACTGAGTCATACTGACCAGGGGTACTCAGCCAGAATGACCAGCGGCACTGAGCCATTCTGACCAGGGGTACTGAGTCACACTGACCAGGGGTACTGAGTCACACTGGCCAGGGTACGGAGTCACAGTGACCAGGGGTACTGAGTCACACTGACCGGGGGTACTGAGTTACACTGACCAGGGGTTAATGAGACACACTGACCGGGGGTACTGAGTCACACTGACCGGGTGTTTTGAGTCACACTGACCAGGGGTATTGAGTCACACTGAGCGGGGGTACTGAGTCACCCTGACCGGGGGGTATTGAGTCACACTGACCGGCTGTACTGAGTCACACTGACCGGAGGTACTGAGCCAGATTGACATGGGGTATGAGTCACACTGACCGAGGGTACTGAGCCAGACTGACCGGGGGTACTGAGTCACACTGACCAGGGGTACTCAGTCACACTGACCAGGGGTACTGAGTCACACTGACATGGGGTACTGAGTCACACTGACCAGCGGTACTGAGTCACACTGACCAGGGTACGGAGTCACACCGACCAGGGGTACTGAGTCACACTGACCAGGGTACGGAGTCACACTGACCAGGGGTACTGAGTCACACTGACGAGTGGTACTGAGCCACAATGACTAGGGTACTGGGTCACACTGACCTGGGGTACAGAGTCACACTGACCAGGGGTGCGGAGTCACACTGACCAGCGATACTGATTGACACTGACCAGCGGTACTGAGTCACACTGACCAGGGATACTGAGTCACACTGACCGGGGGTACTGATTTACACTGACCAGGGGTTACTGAGACACACTGACCGGGGGTACTGAGTCACACTGACCAGCAGGTACTGAGTGACATTGACCAGGGGGACTGAGCCACACTGACTTGGGGTACTGAGCCACACTGACCAGGGGTATTGAATCACACTGACTGCGGGTACTGAGTCACACTTACCGGGGGTATTGAGTCACACTGACCGGGGGTACTGTGTCACACTGACATGGGGTAATGAGTCACACTGACCGGGTGTACTGAGCCAGACTAACCGGGTGTACCGAGTCACACTGACCAGGGGTACTGAGTCATACTGACCTGGGGCACTACCTCACATTGGCCAGGGTACTGAGTCACACAGACCGGGGTTACGGAGTCATAATGATCAGGGGCACTGAGTCATACTGACCAGGGGTACTCAGCCAGAATGACCAGCGGCACTGGGCCATTCTGACCAGGGGTACTGAGTCACACTGACCAGCGGTACTGAGTCACACTGACCAGGGTACGGAGTCACAGTGACCAGGGGTACTGAGTCACACTGACCGGGGGTACTGAGTTACACTGACCAGGAGTTAATGAGACACACTGACCGGGGGTACTGAGTCACACTGACCAGCAGGTACTGAGTGACATTGACCAGGGGGACTGTGTCACACTGACCGGGGGTACTGAGTCACACTGACCAGGGGTACTGAGTCACACTGACCAGGGTTATTGAGTCACACTGACCGGGTGTATTGAGTCACACTGACCAGGGGTATTGAGTCACACTGAGCAGGGGTACTGAGTCACACTGACCGGGGGGTATTGAGTCACACTGACCGGCTGTACTGAGTCACACTGACCGGAGGTACTGAGCCAGATTGACATGGGGTATGAGTCACACTGACCGAGGGTACTGAGCCAGACTGACCGGGAGTACTGAGTCACACTGACCAGGGGTACTCAGTCACACTGACCAGGGGTACTGAGTCACACTGACATGGGGTACTGAGTCACACTGACCAGCGGTACTGAGTCACACCGACCAGGGTACGGAGTCACACCGACCAGGGGTACTGAGTCACACTGACCAGTGGTGCTGAGTCACACTGACCAGGGTACGGAGTCGCACTGACGAGTGGTACTGAGCCACAATGACTAGGGTACTGGGTCACACTGACCGGGGGTACAGAGTCACACTGACCAGGGGTGCGGAGTCACACTGACCAGCGATACTGATTGACACTGACCAGCGGTACTGAGTCACACTGACCGGGGGTACGGAGTCACACTGACCAGAGATACTGAGTCACACTGACCAGGGATACAATGTCACACTGACCGGGGGTACTGAGTTACACTGACCAGGGGTTACTGAGACACACTGACCGGGGGTAGTGAGTCACACTGACCAGCAGGTACTGAGTGACATTGACCAGGGGGACTGAGTCACATTGACCGGGGGTACTGAGCCACACTGACTTGGGGTACAGAGTCACACTGACCTGGGGTACTGAGTCACACTGACCAGGGATACTGAGTCACACTGACCGGGGGTACTGAGTCACACTGACCAGCGGGTACTGAGTGACATTGACCGGGGGGACTGAGTCACACTGACCGGGGGTACAGAGCCACACTGACATGGGGTACTGAGTCACACTGACCGGGGGTACTGAGTCACGCTGACCAGGGGTACGGAGTCACACTGACATGGGGTAATGAGTCACACTGACCAGGGGTACAGAGTCACACTGACCAGCAGTACTGACCGGGGGTACGGAGTCACACTGACCAGAGGTACTGAGTCACACTGACCAGCAGTACTGAGTCACACTGACCGGGGGTACTGAGTCACACTGACCAGAGGTACTGAGTCACACTGACCAGAGGTACTGAGTCACACTGACCAGGGGTACTGAGTCACACTGACCGGGGTTACAGAGTCACACTGACCGGGGGTACGGAGTCATACTGACCGGGGGTACGGAGTCATACTGACCGGGGGTACGGAGTCACAATGACCAGGGGTACAGAGTCACACTGAGCACGGGTATTGAGTCACACTGAGCAGCAGTACTGAGTCACACTGTCCGGGGGTACGGAGTCACACTGGCCAGAGGGACTGAGTCACACTGACCAGGGGTACTGAGTCACACTGACCGGGGGTACGGAGTCACAATGACCAGGGGTACAGAGTCACACTGAGCACGGGTATTGAGTCACACTGAGCGGGGGTACTGAGTCACACTGACCGGGGGGTATTGAGGCACACTGACCGGGGGTACTGAGTCACAGTGACCACGGGTAATGAGTCACACTGACCAGGGGTATTGAGTCACACTGAGCGGGGGTACTGAGTGACACTGACCGGAGGTACTGAGTCACACTGACCGGCTGTACTGAGTCACACTGAGCAGGGGTACTGAGTCACACTGACCAGCGGTACTGAGTCACACTGACCGGGGGAACGGAGTCACACTGACCAGAGGTACTGAGTCACACTGACCAGTGATACTGAGTCACAGTGACCAGGGGTACTGAGTCATACTGACCAGGGGTACTCAGCCAGACTGACGAGCGGTACTGAGTCACACTGACCGGGGGTACTGAGTTACACTGACCAGGGGTTACTGAGACACACTGACCGGGGGTACTGAGTCTCACTGACCAGGGGTACTGAGTCACACTGACTGGGGGTACTGAGTGACATTGACCGGGGGTACTGAGTCACACTGACCAGAGGTACGGAGTCACACTGACCAGGGGTACTGAGTCACACTGACTAGGGGTACTGAGTCACACTGACCGGGGGTACGGAGTCACAATGACCGGGGGTACGGAGTCACACTGACCAGGGGTACTGAGTCACACTGACCAGGGGTATGGAGTCACACTGAGCAGCAGTACTGAGTCACACTGACCGGGGGTACGGAGTCACACTGACCAGGGGTACTGAGTCACACTGACCGGGGGTACGGAGTCACACTGACCAGGGGTACTGAGTCACACTGACCGGGGGTACGGAGTCACACTGACCAGAGATACTGAGTCACACTGACCAGGGATACTGAGTCACACTGACAGGGGGTACTGAGTTACACTGACCAGGGGTTACTGAGACACACTGACCGGGGGTACTGAGTCACACTGACCAGCAGGTACTGAGTGACATTGACCAGGGGGACTGAGTCACATTGACCGGGGGTACTGAGCCACACTGACTTGGGGTACAGGGTCACACTGACCAGGGGTGCGGAGTCACACTGACCAGAGGTACTGAGTCACACTGACCAGGGATACTGAGTGACACTGACCGGGGGTACTGAGTCACACTGACCAGCGGGTACTGAGTGACATTGACCGGGGGGACTGAATCACACTGACCGGGGGTACAGAGCCACACTGACCAGCGGGTACTGAGTGACATTGACCGGGGGGACTGAGTCACACTGACCGGGGGTACAGAGCCACACTGACATGGGGTACTGAGTCACACTGACCGGGGTACAGAGTCACGCTGACCAGGGGTACGGAGTCACACTGACATGGTGTAATGAGTCACACTGACCAGGGGTACAGAGTCACAATTACCAGCAGTACTGACCGGGGGTACGGAGTCACACTGACCAGAGGTACTGAGTCACACTGACCAGCAGTACTGAGTCACACTGACCGGGGGTACTGAGTCACACTGACCAGAGGTACTGAGTCACACTGACCAGAGGTACTGAGTCACACTGGCCAGGGGTACTGAGTCACACTGACCGGGGCTACAGAGTCACACTGACCGGGGGTACGGAGTCATACTGACCGGGGGTACGGAGTCACACTGACCAGGGGTACTGAGTCACACTGACCGGGGGTACGGAGTCACAATGACCAGGGGTACTGAGTCACACTGACCAGAGGTACTGATTCACACTGACCAGAGGTACTGAGTCACACTGACCAGCAGTACTGAGTCACACTGACCGGGGGTACTGAGTCACACTGACCAGGGGTACGGAGTCACACTGACATGGGGTAATGAGTCACACTGACTGGGGGTACTAAGTCGCACTGACCGCGGGGTATTGAGTCACACTCACCGGCTGTACTGAGTCACACTGACCGGGGGTATTGAGTCACACTGACCGGAGGTACTGAGCCAGATTGACATGGGGTATGAGTCACACTGACCGGGGGTACTGAGCCAGACTGACCGGGGGTCCTGAGTCACTCTGACCAGGGGTGCTCAGTCACACTGACCAGGGGTACTGAGTCACACTGACATGGAGTACTGAGTCACACTGACCGGGGGTATTGAGTCACACTGACCTGGGGTACTGAGTCACTCTGACCAGGGGTGCTCAGTCACACTGACCAGGGGTACTGACACACACTGCCCAGGGGTACTGAGTCACACTGACCGGGGGTACGGAGTCACACTGACCGGGGGTACTGAGTGCCACTGACCGGGGGTACTGAGTCCCACTGACCGGCTGTACTGAGTGACACTGACCGGAGGTACTGAGCCAGATTGACATGGGGTACTGTGTCACACTGACATGGGGTACTGAGCCACACTGACATGGGGTACTGAGTCACACTGACAGGGGTTAATGAGTAACACTGACCAGGGGTACTGAGTCACACTGACCTGGGGTACTGAGTCACACTGACCGGGGTTACTGAGTCACACTGACCGGGGGTACAGAGTCAGACTGACCACGGGTAATGAGTCACACTGACCAGGGGTATTGAGTCACACTGAGTGAGGGTACTGAGTCACACTGACCGGGGGGTATTGAGGCACACTGACCGGGGGTACTGAGTCACAGTGACCACGGGTAATGAGTCACACTGACCAGGGGTATTGAGTCACATTGAGCGGGGGTACTGAGTGACACTGACCGGAGGTACTGAGTCACACTGACCAGTGACACTGAGTCACACTGACCAGGGGTACTGAGTCATACTGACCAGGGGTACTGAGTCACACTGACTGGGGGTACTGAGTCACACTGACCGGGGGTACTGAGTGACATTGACTGGGGGTACTGAGTCACACTGACCAGAGGTACGGAGTCACACTGACCAGGGGTACTGAGTCACACTGACCAGGGGTACTGAGTCACACTGACCGGGGGTACGGCGTCACAATGACCGGGGGTACGGAGTCACACTGACCAGGGGTACTGAGTCACACTGACCGGGGATACGGAGTCACACTGAGCAGCAGTACTGAGTCACACTGACCGGGGGTAAGGAGTCACACTGACCAGGGGTACTGAGTCACCCTGACCAGGGGTACGGGGTCACACTGACCAGAGGGACTGAGTCACACTGACCAGGGGTACTGAGTCACACTGACCGGGGGTACGGAGTCACACTGACCAGAGGGACTGAGTCACACTGACCAGGGGTACTGAGTCACACTGAGCGGGGGTATGGAGTCACAATGACCAGGGGTACAGAGTCACACTGACCAGGGGGTATTGAGGCACACTGACCAGGGGTACTGAGTCACAGTGACCATGGGTAATGAGTCACACTGACCAGGGGTATTGAGTCACACTGAGCGGGGGTACTGAGTGACACTGACCGGCTGTACTGAGTCACACTGACCGGGGGTCCAGAGTCACAATGACCAGGGGTACTGAGTCACACTGACGGGGGTACTGAGACACACTGACCGGGGGGTACTGAGTCACAATGACCAAGGGTACTGAGTCACACTGACCAGGGGTACGAAGTCACACAGACCAGGGGGAACTGAGTCACACTGACTAGGTACTGAGTCACACTGACTCGGGGTACTGGGTCACACTGACCGGGGGTACTGAGTCACACTGATCAGGGGTACTGAGTCACACTGACCAGCAGTACTGAGTCACACTGACCGGGGGTACGGAGTCACACTAACCAGAGGTACTGAGTCACACTGACCAGGGGTACTGAGTCACACTGACCGGGGGTACTGAGTCACACTGACCGGGGGTATTGAGTCACACTGACCGGGGTATTGAGTCACACTGACCGGGGGTACTGAGTCACACTGACCGGGGGTATTGAGTCACACTGACCTGGGGTACTGAGTCACTCTGACCAGGGGTGCTCAGTCACACTGACCAGGGGTACTGACACACACTGCCCAGGGGTACTGAGTCACACTGACCGGGGGTACGGAGTCACACTGACCGGGGGTACTGAGTGCCACTGACCGGGGGTACTGAGTCACACTGACCGGCGGTACTGAGTCCCACTGACCGGCTGTACTGAGTGACACTGACCGGAGGTACTGAGCCAGATTGACATGGGGTACTGTGTCACACTGACATGGGGTACTGAGCCACACTGACATGGGGTACTGAGTCACACTGACAGGGGTTAATGAGTAACACTGACCAGGGGTACTGAGTCACACTGACCTGGGGTACTGAGTCACACTGACCGGGGTTACTGAGACACACTGACCGGGGGTACAGAGTCAGACTGACCACGGGTAATGAGTCACACTGACCAGGGGTATTGAGTCACACTGAGTGAGGGTACTGAGTCACACTGACCGGGGGGTATTGAGGCACACTGACCGGGGGTACTGAGTCACAGTGACCACGGGTAATGAGTCACACTGACCAGGGGTATTGAGTCACACTGAGCGGGGGTACTGAGTGACACTGACCGGAGGTACTGAGTCACACTGACCAGTGACACTGAGTCACACTGACCAGGGGTACTGAGTCATACTGACCAGGGGTACTGAGTCACACTGACTGGGGGTACTGAGTCACACTGACCGGGGGTACTGAGTGACATTGACTGGGGGTACTGAGTCACACTGACCAGAGGTACGGAGTCACACTGACCAGGGGTACTGAGTCACACTGACCAGGGGTACTGAGTCACACTGACCGGGGGTACGGCGTCACAATGACCGGGGGTACGGAGTCACACTGACCAGGGGTACTGAGTCACACTGACCAGGGGTACGGAGTCACACTGAGCAGCAGTACTGAGTCACACTGACCGGGGGTAAGGAGTCACACTGACCAGGGGTACTGAGTCACCCTGACCAGGGGTACGGGGTCACACTGACCAGAGGGACTGAGTCACACTGACCAGGGGTACTGAGTCACACTGACCGGGGGTACGGAGTCACACTGACCAGAGGGACTGAGTCACACTGACCAGGGGTACTGAGTCACACTGAGTGGGGGTATGGAGTCACAATGACCAGGGGTACAGAGTCACACTGACCAGGGGGTATTGAGGCACACTGACCAGGGGTACTGAGTCACAGTGACCACGGGTAATGAGTCACACTGACCAGGGGTATTGAGTCACACTGAGCGGGGGTACTGAGTGACACTGACCGGCTGTACTGAGTCACACTGACCGGGGGTCCAGAGTCACAATGACCAGGGGTACTGAGTCACACTGACGGGGGTACTGAGACACACTGACCGGGGGGTACTGAGTCACAATGACCAAGGGTACTGAGTCACACTGACCAGGGGTACGGAGTCACACAGACCAGGGGGAACTGAGTCACACTGACTAGGTACTGAGTCACACTGACTCGGGGTACTGGGTCACACTGACCGGGGGTACTGAGTCACACTGATCAGGGGTACTGAGTCACACTGACCAGCAGTACTGAGTCACACTGACCGGGGGTACGGAGTCACACTAACCAGAGGTACTGAGTCACACTGACCAGGGGTACTGAGTCACACTGACCGGGGGTACTGAGTCACACTGACCGGGGGTATTGAGTCACACTGACCGGGGGTATTGAGTCACACTGACCGGGGGTACTGAGTCACACTGACCGGGGGTACTGAGTCACACTGATCAGGGGTACTGAGTCACACTGACCAGCAGTACTGAGTCACACTGACCGGGGGTACGGAGTCACACTAACCAGAGGTACTGAGTCACACTGACCAGGGGTACTGAGTCACACTGACCGGGGGTACTGAGTCACACTGACCGGGGGTATTGAGTCACACTGACCGGGGGTATTGAGTCACACTGACCGGGGGTACTGAGTCACACTGACCGGGGGTACTGAGTCCCACTGACCGGCTGTACTGAGTGACACTGACCGGAGGTACTGAGCCAGATTGACATGGGTTCCTGAGTCACACTGCCATGGGTGCTAAGCCACACTGACATGGGGTACTGAGTCACACTGACAGGGGTTAATGAGTCACACTGACCGGGGGTACTGAGTCACACTGACCAGGGGTACTAAGTCACACTGACCAGCGGTACTGAGTCACACTGACCGGGGGTATGGAGTCACACTGACCAGGGGTACTGAGTCACACTGACCAGGGGTATTCAGCCAGACTGACCAGCAGTACTGAGTCACACTGACCGTGGGTACTGAGTTACACTGACCAGGGGTTACTGAGACACACTGACCAGGGGTACTGAGTCACACTGACCGGGGGTACGGAGTCACAATGACCGGGGGTACGGAGTCACACTGACCAGGAGTACTGAGTCACACTGACCAGGGGTACGGAGTCACACTGAGCAACAGTACTGAGTCACACTGACCGGGGGTACGGAGTCACACTGACCAGAGGGACTGAGCCACACTGACAAGGCGTATTGAGTCACATTGACCGGGGGTATTGAGTCACACTGACCAGGGGTATTGAGTCACACTGACCGGCTGTACTGAGTCACACTGACCGGGGGTATTGAGTCACACTGACCGAGGGGTATTGTGTCGCACTGACCGGCTGTACTGAGTCACACTGACCGGCGGTATTGAGTCACACTGACCGGGGGTATTGAGTCACACTGACCGGGGTTATTGAGTCACACTGACCGGGGGTACTGAGTGCCACTGACCGGCTGTACTGAGTGACACTGACCGCAGGTACTGAGCCAGATTGACATGGGGTACTGAGTCACACTGACATGGGGTACTGAGCCACACTGACATGGGGTACTGAGTCACACTGACAGGGGTTAATGAGTCACACTGACCGGGGGTACTGAGTCACACGGACCTGCGGCAATGAGTCACACTGACCAGGGGTACTGAGTAACACTGACCAGGGGTAATGAGTCACACTGACCAGCGGTACTGAGTCACACTGACCGGGGGTACGGAGTCACACTGACCAGCAGGTACTGAGTAACACTGAACGGGGGTACTGAGTCACACTGACCGGGGGTACTGAGTGACATTGACCCGGGGTACTGAGTCACACTGACCAGAGGTACGGAGTCACACTGACCAGAGGTACTGAGTCACACTGACCAGGGGTACGGAGTCACAATGACCGGGGGTGCGGAGTCACACTGACCAGGGGTACTGAGTCACACTGACCAGGGGTACGGAGTCACACTGAGCAGCAGTACTGAGTCACACTGTCCGGGGGTACGGAGTCACACTGGCCAGAGGGACTGAGTCACACTGACCATGGGTACTGAGTCACACTGACCGGGGGTACGGAGTCACAATGACCAGGGGTACAGAGTCACACTGAGCACGGGTATTGAGTCACACTGAGCGGGGGTACTGAGTCACACTGACCGGGGGGTATTGAGGCACACTGACCGGGGGTACTGAGTCACACTGACCGGGGGTACTGAGTCACAGTGACCACGGGTAATGAGTCACACTGACCAGGGGTATTGAGTCACACTGAGCGGGGGTACTGAGTGACAATGACCGGAGGTACTGAGTCACACTGACCGGCTGTACTGAGTCACACTGACCAGGGGTACTGAGTCACACTGACCAGCGGTCCTGAGTCACACTGACCGGGGGAACGGAGTCACACTGACCAGAGGTACTGAGTCACACTGACCAGTGATACTGAGTCACAGTGACCAGGGGTACTGAGTCATTATGACCAGGGGTACTCAGCCAGACTGACGAGCGGTACTGAGTCACACTGACCGGGGGTACTGAGTTACACTGACCAGGGGTTACTGAGACACACTGACCGGGGGTACTGAGTCTCACTGACCAGGGGTACTGAGTCACACTGACTGGGGGTACTGAGTGACATTGACCGGGGGTACTGAGTCACACTGACCAGAGGTACGGAGTCACATTGACCAGGGGTACTGAGTCACACTGACCAGGGGTACTGAGTCACACTGACCGGGGGTACGGAGTCACAATGACCGGGGGTACGGAGTCACACTGACCAGGGGTACTGAGTCACACTGACCAGGGGTATGGAGTCACACTGAGCAGCAGTACTGAGTCACACTGACCGGGGGTACGGAGTCACACTGACCAGGGGTACTGAGTCACACTGACCGGGGGTACGGAGTCACACTGACCAGGGGTACTGAGTCACACTGACCGGGGGTACGGAGTCACACTGACCAGAGATACTGAGTCACACTGACCAGGGATACTGAGTCACACTGACCGGGGGTACTGAGTTACACTGACCAGGGGTTACTGAGACACACTGACCGGGGGTACTGAGTCACACTGACCAGCAGGTACTGAGTGACATTGACCAGGGGGACTGAGTCACATTGACCGGGGGTACAGAGCCACACTGACTTAGGGTACAGAGTCACACTGACTAGGGGTGCGGAGTCACACTGACCAGAGGTACTGAGTCACACTGACCAGGGATACTGAGTGACACTGACCGGGGGTACTGAGTCACACTGACCAGCGGGTACTGAGTGACATTGACCGGGGGGACTGAATCACACTGACCGGGGGTACAGAGCCACACTGACATGGGGTACTGAGTCACACTGACCGGGGGTACTGAGTCACGCTGACCAGGGGCACGGAGTCACACTGACATGGGGTAATGAGTCACACTGACCAGGGGTACAGAGTCACACTGACCAGCAGTACTGACCGGGGGTACGGAGTCACACTGACCAGAGGTACTGAGTCACACTGACCAGCAGTACTGAGTCACACTGACCGGGGGTACTGAGTCACACTGACCAGAGGTACTGAGTCACACTGACCAGAGGTACTGAGTCACACTGACCAGGGGTACTGAGTCACACTGACCGGGGTTACATAGTCACACTGACCGGGGGTACGGAGTCATACTGACCGGGGGTACGGAGTCACACTGACCAGGGGTACTGAGTCACACTGACCGGGGGTACGGAGTCACAATGACCAGGGGTACTGAGTCACACTGACCAGAGGTACTGATTCACACTGACCAGAGGTACTGAGTCACACTGACGAGCAGTACTGAGTCACACTGACCTTGGGTACTGACTCACACTGACCAGGGGTACTGAGTCACACTGACCAGGGGTGCGGCGTCACACTGACCAGAGGTACTGAGTCACACTGACCAGGTATACTGAGTCACACTGACCGGGGGTACTGAGCCACACTGAGATGGGGTACTGAGTCACACTGACCGGGGGTACTGAGTCGCACTGACCAGGGGTACGGAGTCACACTGACATGGGGTAATGAGTCACACTGACCGCGGGGTATTGAGTCACACTGACCGGAGGTACTGAGCCAGATTGACATGGGGTATGAGTCACACTGACCGGGGGTACTGAGCCAGACTGACCGGGGGTACTGAGTCACTCTGACCAGGGGTACTGAGTCACACTGACATGGAGTACTGAGTCACACTGACTGGGGGTACTGAGTCACACTGACTGGGGGTATTGAGTCACACTGACCTGGGGTACTGAGTCACTCTGACCAGGGGTACTCAGTCACACTGACCAGGGGTACTGAGACACACTGCCCAGGGGTACTGAGTCACACTGACCGGGGGTACGGAGTCACACTGACCGGGGGTACTGAGTGCCACTGACCGGGGGAACTGAGTCACACTGACCGGGGGTACTGAGTCCCACTGACCGGCTGTACTGAGTGACACTGACCGGAGGTACTGAGCCAGATTGACATGGGATACTGTGTCACACTGACATGGGGTACTGAGCCACACTGACATGGGGAGAGAGAATTGCAGACGGAGTGAATACACATGCTGAAGATGGGCTGCTGAGATTTTAGTGTTTTTAGTGTCTAAAGTGGGGGGAAAAAAAAGTTTCATTTCATTTCAATTTTTAAAAAGGTTTTAAAATTAAATTTAGTTCTAGTTAAGTTAGTTTAGTTTAGGTTAGTTTAAGTTTAGATTAGTCTAGACAAAGTAGAGAAGGAAAAGACCGCCAGAAAGACTACCAAAGAAAAAAAAACCCAGAGGAAAATAGAGGAAAAAAAAAAGCCAAAGCAAAAAAAAAAGAAACAAGAGAAGAACTACACAAACCAGTGAACGGCAGCCACACGGGGCTTCAGCAGCGGTGGTTGAGTCGGCGGCATCGGGACCGAGTTCGAGGAGGCGAGGTGACTCGGGCCGCAGCCCAGCGGTCCAGCAACCGGCACAGCCGAGGGGACTCGGGCCGCATCCCAGAAATCGGCACAGCCGAGGAGATCCGGAACGCAGCCCGGCAATCGGCACAGCGGAGAGGACTCGGGCCGCATCGCAGAAATTGGCACAGCCGAGGAGATTCGGAACGCAGCCCGGAAATCCAGCAATCAGCACAGCCGAGGGGACTCGGGCCACAGCCCAACAATCCAGCACGGGAAAGGCCCGAGGAGCCAGGCCAGCAGGCACAGAGACCTCTGAGGAGAAGGAGAGCAACCAGAAGGCTCGCAACCAAGACCGTGAGTACAGGGCCCAGGGAGGGAGGCCCAGGGAAAGGCCCGAGGAGCCAGGCCGAAACAGAGGCCCAGAGACCTCTGAGGGGGAGGGGAACAGCCCGAAGGCACCGGGAAACAGTGGCTCACAGACTCAGACCTGAGAAGGGTGAACCCAGGAGCCGAGGCCCAGGGACCACGGGGTCGGAGAGGGGGACCGGGAAAGTTCGCGAACAGGGAGAGGGTAACACCAAACCCGGGGCCCCAGAAAAGCTTATTCTAAGATCAACAATACTTTACCAAAAATGAGCGAATCAGAAGATCCACAACAGCCCCGCTTCCAGATTCCCCCCAACACCACAAAAAAAGCTATAAAAACGATCAAGCATGCTCAGATGAGAGAAAAACCAGAAACTCTCTTTACTGACTGTTACAACAATGGGACAAAAAGTTACCTCATATTCTACTCAGATCAGCCAGCGGCTTGGATCAGAGCAATAAAATCACACTATACCAGTGTTAAGCTAAAAAATACTGCAAATGGGTCCATAATGAAAATTAACACACCAGGAGACAGTTCAATCACGACTGTCAACGCGTACAATACCGGAACAATATTAGTGCAAGGCAACCTCGACAAATTTGCAACGGCCTTCAGGACACTGAAAAGATCAACTACGAGGGGAATGAACAGCCCCAGAGTGGCCCGCACTCCCCCCAACATTGACAACTTACCAGGAGAAAATCTGCATGGTCAAGGGATGAACGAGCCACACAGTTCAAACCAGACACTAACCCCGGGGAACCACAGCCACACGATACAACTGACAAACCCCAGCATAACTACCACGGAGGAAGCCACACATAGTTCCCCTACCATTCCCAGCCCACCAAGAGAAGAGCAGCATAGCCAGGAAGTGAGTGAGCCTTCCAGGGCCGACCAGCTTAGCCAGGAAGTGAGTGAGCCTTCCAGGGCCGACCAGACACATACCCCGGGATCACACAGCCAGATACAACCACAAGATAAATTTTATCAATTAGAGATAGAGATGGTTAAACTTAGAGAGGAGGTCCTCAAATTGAATGACAAACAAAAGCAGGAGAGGGAGAGACACAAGAGAGAGCTGAATAGACTTGATAACCAGATGAATCTACTTAAGAATCAGGTGAAAGAGCTGCAGGAAAAAGAAGAGAGCCATAGAGGAGAGAAAACACCATTAGACCAGCAACCAGAGACTAGAGATAAGACAAGACAGAGCCGGACGGAACGGCTGCACTCCCACACGGAACAAAAGCAACAGACACACAATACAAGGGGTGCCACACAGACCGACCAGCATGCTGACTCGCAATCTTCCCCCACCACCATGGAACCACAAGCGAGCCGCTCACAAGAGGTACGCACACACCAGACACCCCAGCCCAGCACACACACTATGAGTCCAGGCGAAAGCCACCAGACAGTAAACACAAACAAGGCTGACGTCGTAATACTCATAGACTCAAATGGGAAATTTCTATGGGAGAAAAAGCTCTTCCCTAGAAGTAAAGTAGAAAAGATTTGGTGCCCAACAACAGACAGAGCCATGGGATGGCTGACCAAAGCCAGATTAGGCTCCCCCCAACACATAATAATACACACGGGCACAAATGACCTAAAGGCCAAACAGAAAGAGGTAGCAACATCGCTCAGAGCAATGATTAGGAAGGCAAGCAGTACATTTCCAAACACTAGAATCACTGTTTCCACAATATTGCCGAGAACAGACTTCAACAACAACACAATTCATGAGATAAATGCCAGCATAGCAACAGAATGCGAATCAAACCACAACGTACACCTGGCCCAACACCCCACCCTCGATGAAGAATGTCTTTACGACCACGTCCACATCCAAAGGCAAAAAATATCGATCTTTGCTAAAGCCCTGAAGGACGTCGCTTTTAACCGGGTCCATACCCAGACTCCAAGAGGACCCCCCCCCCGACCACCAGAGATCAGCGGGGTACATATCAGGAACACTACAAAGACCACCACCACACCAACCGAGACCGGAGAGGATCCCCATGCAAAACAACATTATCAGACCTGCACCACTCCTGTCCCACAGGGGAATAGGACCGCTACCAGCCAGACAGAGGGAGAGATGCACAGGACGTACGCAATACCTCAGACAGAAACAATCCATTAAGAGACAATAAGCAGATGTGCAGCAGCATCTACTTCCACCTTATGGATCAAGGACTAATTAATAGAAAGAACTGTAACCAAATTGTATTAACTTTTGTAGACAACTGGGGTGATCTTTTTTTTCCCCACACTTAGACACGACAAACACGTACCACTCTTTAACCTATCATAGAAAAAGATAAAACTTAACATGAAATCCTTATATATTTCGACCTGGAATATCCAAGGTCTACGCTCTTCACTGCGAGAAGTGAAGAGTAGGACCCCAGAGTTCATAGAGGAAACTAAAGATCTAGATATTATCATTTTACAGGAAACTTGGTATAAAGGAAAAGGACACACCGGCTGTCCCCAAGGGTACACTGAGCTAGTGGTCCCCTCCAATAAATTACCAAGTGTAACCCAAGGCAGAGACTCCGGAGGCATACTGATCTGGTTTAAAACAGAACTTAAGAATTACATCAAATTTATAAAAAAGGGCGAAAACCATATGTGGCTCAAACTTGAGAGGGAGATTATCTCAAACACCCAAGATGTTTACATTTGCGCACTTTATATCCCTCCAATCGATTCCCCGTACTACAAAGAGGACACCTTCTCCAACATGGAGGGGGAAATTATCCAATACCAGGCCCAGGGGAACGTGTTGATCTGTGGGGACCTCAATTCAAGAACGGGCGAAGAACCAGACTTCACCAATAATCAGGGAAACAATTACATATTCGGGAATAACCACTTTGACATCCCTTCCCTTCCATACAGGCATAACTGCGACAAGCAGTCAAATACCAACGGTAAACAGCTACTACAGCTCTGTCGAAACCTGGGTCTGTACATTGTCAATGGTAGGTTCATAGGAGACCTCCTAGGAAGATCGACCTACTGCTCACCTCTTGGCTGCAGCACAGTAGACTATATGATTACAGACTTGGACCCATCCTCTTTCAGAGCATTCACAGTCAAACCACAAACAACACTGTCAGATCACAGTCAAATTACTATGTTTCTCAAAAAGACAGAAACAAACAACATAGAAACACAACCCAGTAAACTGTACAACACCAAAAAATCGTACAGATGGGCCAAAAACGACACGGAAAAATACCAGAAAACAATTAGCAATGCATCAACTCAAGCTCTCTTAGACACCTTTCTGGATAACATATACACTCACAATAAAGAAGGCGTAAACCGGGCAGTTAGTAAACTAAACAATATTTTTGATAATTTGGCAACAAATGCAAACTTGAAAGCTCGCAAGAACAAACCCAAAACAAAAAACTATGAAAAATGGTTTGACCATGATTGCCATAACATGAGGAAAAAACTTAGAAAACTATCAAACCAAAAACACAGACATCCAGAAAACGAGGAATTACGCCTTACTTATTGTCAGACGCTAACACAATACAGAAACACACTCAGGACCAAAAAAGAGCAATTTATTAAGAATACACTCAGCTCCATGGAGGAATCCATTGAGTCGAATTGTTTCTGGGACAACTTGAAAACACTACACAAAAAACAACACGACGATTTGTCCATTCAAAATGGGGACACATGGGTAAACCACTTTGAAAAATTATACCAGAAAAACACACTAGGACCAGAGCAACACCAAATACGCAAAAAACTTGAAAAGCTTGAAATGGCCATAAAAGATAACCAAAACCCGCTAGACGCCATAATAACAGAAAAAGAACTTCTTGAAAAACTCAAGGACCTGCGACCAGGAAAAGCTTGCGGGACAGACGGCATACTAAACGAGATGATTAAACACGCAGACGACAAACTGAAACTGGCTATCCTAAAACTCTTCAACTTGGTTCTGAGTGTCGGTTATTTCCCTGACATCTGGAACAAAGGACTCATAACACCCATATACAAAAGTGGGGACAAAATCGACCCAAACAACTATCGAGGCATCTGTGTAAACAGTAACCTGGGGAAGGTATTCTGTAACATCATAAACAAAAGACTTATAAACTTCCTTGAAGAGCACAATGTCTTGAGTAAAAGCCAAATTGGATTCCTGCCAAACTATAGAACATCCGATCATATCTTCACCCTACAGACCCTAATTGACAAACACGTTCACCATAACAAAAGCAAAATCTACGCATGCTTTGTAGATTTCCAGAAGGCTTTCGACTCCATCTGGCATGACGGTTTATTCCTGAAACTTATCGAAAGCGGGGTAGGAGGGAAAACATATGATGTAATTAAATCAATGTATACAAACAATAAATGTGCAGTTAAAATTGGAGACAAACAAACAAAATACTTCCCACAGGGGCGGGGGGTGACGCAGGGCTCGCCAATCTCACCGACACTCTTTAATATTTACATTAATGGATTGGCAAAACTACTTGAACAATCTACAGCACCCGGCCTCACCCTATATGAATCCAAGGTTAAATTCCTCCTCTATGCCGACGACCTGGTTCTGCTGTCACCAACTAAGGAGGGTCTACAGCAGAACCTGGACCTGCTGGAGTCGTACTGCCAGACTTGGGCCCTGACAATAAATCCCCAAAAAACCAAAGTCCTTGTGTTCCAGCAAAGATCCAAACAACATGGACCCACAATAAATTTCACAGTAGGAACAACCAAAATTGAACAAACCACTCACTACACATACTTGGGCTTAAAAATCAGTTCTACGGGAAACTTCAAACTGGCTGTGAATGAACTGAAAGAGAAAGCAAGAAGGGCTTTCTATGCCATCAAAAAATCAATCCAAATAGAAATCCCAATTAGCATTTGGCTCAAAATTTTCAAATCAGTAATTGAACCAATTGCACTCTATGGCAGTGAGGTCTGGGGACCACTAACACAACAAGATTTTGCAAAATGGGACAAACACCCAATTGAGATCCTACATGCGGAATTCTGTAAAAGTATCCTCCGGACTCAAAGGAAAACAGTAAACAACGCATGCAGGGCGGAACTAGGCCAATACCCATTAATAATCACTATCCAAAAAAGAGCCACCAAATTTTGGAATCACCTACAAATGAGCAACCCCCAATGCTATCACTACGACGCCCTGAAATGCCAAGAGCTGACCATAAAGAAGAATACCCTCAGTCAACTAGTCCTGGGACTCAATAAAGTAACTAATAACAATACTAACAATAACCAGCCCCAGGACAGTGACAGGGTAACACAAAGAATTCGACCCAACACAATCGTCGCTGAGCAAAAGGAAAAATATCTGTCATATTGGGCAGAAACAACAAAAACCCAAAGCAAACTCAATTGCTACTTGGCCCTAAACAGACAATACAACATAGCTGATTACCTGACCATGGTAAAGGATAACAAACTGAGAAGAACCTTGACAAGGTACAGACTTAGCGAACATAGCCTAGCGATCGAAAAAGGCAGACACAGGCAGACCAGGCTGCCAAGAGAAGACAGGATATGCTCTCACTGCAGTCAGGGAGTAGTTGAGACAGAGATGCACTTCCTCACAGCCTGTGGAAAATATCAGGGCATCAGAGAGAATTTCTATCAAAAATTCTCACAAATATGCCCTGAATTCAGAAATCTGACTGACAACCAAAAACTCCCATTCCTACTGGGGGAGGAGAGAAGCTGTGTAACACTGGCGGCACACTATGTTACAGCTTGCCATGAACAGAGAGACAACCAGTAAACTAAGACAAGAGTATATATAAACAAGGCGAAAATATATTTATAAACTCAAGGATATACCTGTTTATACACTGTATGAATGGAAGCGCGTTTATGTGTTCAACCATAAATGTATTTTGATGCTTTGGCAACATAAGATGTACCTTATCATGCCAATAAAGCGATTTGTATTGTATTATTGTATTGTATTGGGTACTGAGTCACACTGACAGGGGTTAATGAGTAACACTGACCAGGGGTACTGAGTCACACTGACCAGGGGTACTGAGTCACACTGGCCGGGGCTACTGAGTCACACTGACCGGGGGTACTGAGTCACAGTGACAACGGGTAATGAGTCACACTGACCAGGGGTATTGAGTCACACTGAGCGAGGGTACTGAGTCACACTGACCGGAGGTACTGAGTCACACTGACCAGTGACACTGAGTCACACTGACCAGGGGTACTGAGTCATACTGACCACGGGTACTGAGTCACACTGACTGGGGGTACTGAGTCACACTGACTGGGGGTACTGAGTGACATTGACCGGGGGTACTGAGTCACACTGACCAGAGGTACGGAGTCACACTGACCAGGGGTACTGAGTCACACTGACCAGGGGTACTGAGTCACACTGACCGGGGGTACGGCGTCACAATGACCGGGGGTACGGAGTCACACTGACCAGGGGTACTGAGTCACACTGACCAGGGGTACGGAGTCACACTGACCAGAGGGACTGAGTCACACTGACCAGGGGTACTGAGTCACACTGACCGGGGGTACGGGGTCACACTGACCAGAGGGACTGAGTCACACTGACCAGGGGTACTGAGTCACACTGACCGGGGGTACGGAGTCACACTGACCAGAGGGACTGAGTCACACTGACCAGGGGTACTGAGTCACACTGAGTGGGGGTATGGAGTCACAATGACCAGGGGTACAGAGTCACACTGACCAGGGGGTATTGAGGCACACTGACCAGGGGTACTGAGTCACAGTGACCACGGGTAATGAGTCACACTGACCAGGGGTATTGAGTCACACTGAGCGGGGGTACTGAGTCACACTGACCGGGGGTCCAGAGTCACAATGACCAGGGGTACTGAGTCACACTGACGGGGGTACTGAGACACACTGACCGGGGGGTACTGAGTCACAATGACCAAGGGTACTGAGTCACACTGACCAGGGGTACGGAGTCACACAGACCAGGGGGAACTGAGTCACACTGACTAGGTACTGAGTCACACTGACTCGGGGTACTGGGTCACACTGACCGGGGGTACTGAGTCACACTGATCAGGGGTACTGAGTCACACTGCCCAGGAGTACTGAGTCACACAGACCGGGGGTACGGAGTCACACTGACCAGCAGTACTGAGTCACACTGACCGGGGGTACGGAGTCACACTAACCAGAGGTACTGAGTCACACTGACCAGGGGTACTGAGTCACACTGACCGGGGGTACGGAGTCACAATGACCAGGGGTACTGAGCCACACTGACCGTCGGTACTGAGTCACATTGCCCGGGGGTACTGAGTCACACTGACTAGGTACTGAGTCACACTGACTCGGGGTACTGGGTCACACTGACCGGGGGTACTGAGTCACACTGACCAGGGGTACTGAGTCACACTGACCGGGGGTACTGAGTCACATTGACCGGGGGTACTGAGCCAGACTGACATGGGGTAATGAGTCACACTGACCGGGGGTACTGAGTCACACTGCCTGGGGGTACTCAGTCACACTGCCCGGGGGTACTGAGCCACACTGACTAGGTACTGAGTCACACTAACTAGGGGTACTGAGTCACACTGACCGGGGGTACGGAGTCACAATGACCAGGGGTACTGAGTCACAATGCCAAGGGGTACTGAGTCACACTGCCAAGGGGTACTGAGTCACACAGACCGGGGGTACTGAGTCACACTGACCAGCAGTACTGAGTCCCACTGACCGGGGGTACGGAGTCACACTGACCAGAGGTACTGAGTCACACTGACCAGGGGTACTGAGTCACACTGACCGGGGGTACGGAGTCACAATAACCAGGGGTACTAAGTCACAGTGACCGGGGGTACTGAGTCACACTGCCCGGGGTTACTGAGTCACACAGACCAGGGGTATTGAGTCACACTGACCGGCTGTACTGAGTCACACTGACCGGGGGTATTGAGTCACACTGACCGGGGGTATTGAGTCACACTGACCGGGGGTACTGAGTCACACTGACCGGGGGTACTGAGTCCCTCTGACCGGCTGTACTGAGTGACACTGACCGGAGGTACTGAGCCAGATTGACATGGGGTCCTGAGTCACACTGACATGGGTACTGAGCCACACTGACTAGGGGTACTGAGCCACACTGACTAGGGGTACTGAGTCACACTGACCGGGGGTATTGAGTCACACTGACCAGGGGTACTGCGTCACACTGCCCGGGGTTACTGAGTCACACTGACCGGGGGTACTGAGTCACACTGACCGGGGGTATTGAGTCACACTAACCGGGGGTATTGAGTCACACTGACCGGGGGTACTGAGTCACATTGACCGGGGGTACTGAGTCCCACTGACCGGCTGTACTGAGTGACACTGACCGGAGGTACTGAGCCAGATTGACATGGGGTCCTGAGTCACACTGACATGGGTACTGAGCCACACTGACATGGGGTACTGAGTCACACTGACAGGGGTTAATGAGTCACACTGACCGGGGGTACTGAGTCACACTGACCAGGGGTACTGAATCACACTGACCAGCGGTACTGAGTCACACTGACCGGGGGTACGGAGTCACACTGCCCAGAGGTACTGAGTCACACTGACCAGTGATACTGAGTCACACTGACCAGGGGTACTGAGTCATACTGACCAGGGGTATTCAGCCAGACTGACCAGCGGTACTGAGTCACACTGACCAGCGGTACTAAGTCACACTGACCGGGGGTACTGAGTCACACTGCCCGGGGTTACTGAGTCACACTGACTGGGGGTACTGAGTCACACTGACCGGGGGTACTGAGTCACACTGACCGGGGGTATTGAGTCACACTGACCGGGGGTATTGAGTCACACTGACCAGGGGTACTGAGTCACACTGACCGGGGGTACTGAGTCCCACTGACCGGCTGTACTGAGTGACACTGACCGGAGGTACTGAGCCAGATTGACATGGGGTTCTGAGTCACACTGACATGGGTACTAAGCCACACTGCCATGGGGTATTGAGTCACACTGACAGGGGTTAATGAGTCACACTGACCGGGGGTACTGAGTCACACTGACCAGGGGAACTGAGTCACACTGCCCAGCGGTACTGAGTCACACTGACCGGGGGTACGGAGTCACACTGACCAGAGGTACTGAGTCACACTGACCAGTGATACTGAGTCACACTGACCAGGGGTGCTGAGTCATACTGACCAGGGGTATTCAGCCAGACTGACCAGCGGTACTGAGTCTCACTGACCGTGGGTACTGAGTTACACTGACCAGGGGTTACTGAGACACACTGACCAGGGGTACTGAGTCACACTGACCGGGGGTACGGAGTCACACTGACCAGAGGTACTGAGTCACACTGACCAGTGATACTGAGTCACACTGACCAGGGGTACTGAGTCATACTGACCAGAGGTACTCAGCCAGACTGACCAGCGGTACTGAGTCACACTGACCGGGGGTACTGAGTTACACTGACCAGGGGTTACTGAGACACACTGACCGGGGGTACTGAGTCTCACTGACCAGGGGTACTGTGTCACACTGACCAGCAGGTACTGAGTAACACTGAACGGGGGTACTGAGTCACACTGACCGGGGGTACTGAGTGACATTGACCGGGGGTACTGAGTCACACTGACCAGAGGTACGGAGTCACACTGACCAGGGGTACTGAGTCACACTGACCAGGGGTACTGAGTCACACTGACCGGGGGTACGGAGTCACAATGACCGGGGGTACGGAGTCACAATGACCGGGGGTACGGAGTCACACTGACCAGGGGTGCTGAGTCACACTGACCGGGGGTACGGAGTCACACTGACCGGGGATACGGAGCCACACTGACCAGAGGTACTGAGTCACACTGACCAGGGGTACTGAGTCACACTGACCGGGGGTACAAAGTCACAATGACCAGGGGTACTGAGTCACACTGACGGGGGTACTGAGACAGACTGACCGGGGGTACAGAGTCACAATGACCAAGGGTACTGAGTCACACTGACCGGGGGTACGGAGTCACACAGACAAGGGGTACTGAGCCACACCGACCGGGGGTACGGAGTCACACTGACCAGGGGTACTGAGTCACACTGACCAGCGGTACTGAGTCACACTGACCGGGGGTACGGAGTCACACTGACCAGAGGTACTGAGTCACACTGACCAGTGATACTGAGTCACACTGACCAGGGGTACTGAGTCATACTGACCAGGGGTATTCAGCCAGACTGACCAGCGGTACTGAGTCACACTGACCGTGGGTACTGAGTTACACTGACCAGGGGTACTAAGTCACACTGACCGGGGGTACGGAGTCACAATAACCAGGGGTACTAAGTCACACTGACCGGGGGTACTGCGTCACACTGCCCGGGGTTACTGAGTCACACTGACCGGGGGTACTGAGTCACACTGACCGGGGGTACTGAGTCACACTGACCGGGGGTATTGAGTCACACTGACCGGGGGTATTGAGTCACACTGACCGGGGGTACTGAGTCACACTGACCGGGGGTACTGAGTCCCACTGACCGGCTGTACTGAGTGACACTGACCGGAGGCACTGAGCCAGATTGACATGGGGTCCTGAGTCACACTGACATGGGTACTAAGCCACACTGACATGGGGTACTGAGTCACACTGACAGGGGTTAATGAGTCACACTGACCGGGGGTACTGAGTCACACTGACCAGGGGTACTGAGTCACACTGACCAGCGGTACTGAGTCACACTGACCGGGGGTACGGAGTCACACTGACCAGAGGTACTGAGTCACACTGACCAGTGATACTGAGTCACACTGACCAGGGGTACTGAGTCATACTGACCAGGGGTATTCAGCCAGACTGACCAGCGGTACTGAGTCACACTGACCGTGGGTACTGAGTTACACTGACCAGGGGTTACTGAGACACACTGACCAGGGGTACTGAGTCACACTGACCAGGGGTACGGAGTCACACTGAGCAGCAGTACTGAGTCACACTGACCGGGGGTACGGAGTCACACTGACCGGGGGTACGGAGTCACACTGACCAGGGGTACAGAGTCACACTGACCAGGGGTACGGAGTCACACTGAGCAGGGGTACTGAGTCACACTGACCAGGGGTACTGAGTCACACTGACCGGGGGTAAGGAGTCACAATGACCGGGGGTACGGAGTCACACTGACCAGGGGTACTGAGTCACACTGACCAGGGGTACGGAGTCACACTGAGCAGCAGTACTGAGTCACACTGTCCGGGGGTACGGAGTCACACTGACCATAGGGACTGAGTCACACTGACCAGGGGTACTGAGTCACACTGACCGGGGATACGGAGTCACAATGACCAGGGGTACAGAGTCACACTGACCACGGGTATTGAGTCTCACTGAGCGGGGGTACTGAGTCACACTGACCGGGGGGTATTGAGGCACACTGACCGTGGGTACTGAGTCACAGTGACCACGGGTAATGAGTCACACTGACCAGGGGTATTGAGTCACACTGAGCAGGGGTACTGAGTGACACTGACCGGAGGTACTGAGTCACACTGACCGGCTGTACTGAGTCACACTGACCAGGGGTACTGAGTCACACTGACCAGCGGTACTGAGTCACACTGACCGGGGGTACGGAGTCACACTGACCAGTGATACTGAGTCACAGTGACCAGGGGTACTGAGTCATACTGACCAGGGGTACTCAGCCAGACTGACCAGCGGTACTGAGTCACACTGACCGGGGGTACTGAGTTACACTGACCAGGGGTTACTGAGACACACTGACCGGGGGTACTGAGTCACACTGACCAGGGGTACTGAGTCACACTGACCAGGGGTACTGAGTCACACTGACCGGGGGTACGGAGTCACAATGACCGGGGGTACGGAGTCACACTGACCAGGGGTACTGAGTCACACTGACCAGGGGTATGGAGTCACACTGAGCAGCAGTACTGAGTCACACTGACCGGGGGTACGGAGTCACACTGACCAGGGGTACTGAGTCACACTGACCGGGGGTACGGAGTCACACTGACCAGGGGTACTGAGTCACACTGACCTGGGGTACGGAGTCACACTGACCGGGGATACGGAGTCTCACTGACCAGAGGGACTGAGTCACACTGACCAGAGGTACTGAGTCACACTGACCGGGGGTACAGAGTCACAATGACCAGGGGTACTGAGTCACACTGACCAGGGGTACTGAGTCACACTGACCGGGGGTCCAGAGTCACAATGACCAGGGGTACTGAGTCACACTGACGGGGGTACTGAGACACACTGACCGGGGGGTACTGGGTCACACTGACCAGAGGTACTGAGTCACACTGACTGGGGGTACGGAGTCACACTGACCAGAGGTACTGAGTCACACTGACCAGGGGTACTGAGTCACACTGACCGGGGGTACAGAGTCACAATGACCAGGGGTCCTGAGTCACACTGACGGGGGTACTGAGACAGACTGACCGGGGGTACAGAGTCACAATGACAAGGGGTACGGAGTCACACCGACCGGGGGTACTGAGTCACACCGACCGGGGGTAGTGAGCCACACCGACCGGGGGTTCTGAGTCACTCTGACCGGGGGTACGGAGTCACACTGACCAGCGGTACTGAGTCACACTGACCGGGGGTACGGAGTCACACTGACCAGAGGTACTGAGTCACACTGACCAGTGATACTGAGTCACACTGACCAGGAGTACTGAGTCACACTGACCGGGGGTACGGAGTCACAATAACCAGGGGTACTAAGTCACAGTGACCGGGGGTACTGAGTCACACTGCCCGGGGTTACTGAGTCACACTGACCAGGGGTATTGAGTCACACTGACCGGCTGTACTGAGTCACACTGACCGGGGGTATTGAGTCACACTGACCGGGGGTATTGAGTCACACTGACCAGGGGTACTGAGTCACACTGACCGGGGGTACTGAGTCACATTGACCGGGGGTACTGAGCCAGACTGACATGGGGTAATGAGTCACACTGACCGGGGGTACTGAGTCACACTGCCTGGGGGTACTCAGTCACACTGCCCGGGGGTACTGAGCCACACTGACTAGGTACTGAGTCACACTAACTAGGGGTACTGAGTCACACTGACCGGGGGTACGGAGTCACAATGACCAGGGGTACTGAGTCACAATGCCAAGGGGTACTGAGTCACACTGCCAAGGGGTACTGAGTCACACAGACCGGGGGTACTGAGTCACACTGACCAGCAGTACTGAGTCCCACTGACCGGGGGTACGGAGTCACACTGACCAGAGGTACTGAGTCACACTGACCAGGGGTACTGAGTCACACTGACCGGGGGTACGGAGTCACAATAACCAGGGGTACTAAGTCACAGTGACCGGGGGTACTGAGTCACACTGCCCGGGGTTACTGAGTCACACAGACCAGGGGTATTGAGTCACACTGACCGGCTGTACTGAGTCACACTGACCGGGGGTATTGAGTCACACTGACCGGGGGTATTGAGTCACACTGACCGGGGGTACTGAGTCACACTGACCGGGGGTACTGAGTCCCTCTGACCGGCTGTACTGAGTGACACTGACCGGAGGTACTGAGCCAGATTGACATGGGGTCCTGAGTCACACTGACATGGGTACTGAGCCACACTGACTAGGGGTACTGAGCCACACTGACTAGGGGTACTGAGTCACACTGACCGGGGGTATTGAGTCACACTGACCAGGGGTACTGCGTCACACTGCCCGGGGTTACTGAGTCACACTGACCGGGGGTACTGAGTCACACTGACCGGGGGTATTGAGTCACACTAACCGGGGGTATTGAGTCACACTGACCGGGGGTACTGAGTCACATTGACCGGGGGTACTGAGTCCCACTGACCGGCTGTACTGAGTGACACTGACCGGAGGTACTGAGCCAGATTGACATGGGGTCCTGAGTCACACTGACATGGGTACTGAGCCACACTGACATGGGGTACTGAGTCACACTGACAGGGGTTAATGAGTCACACTGACCGGGGGTACTGAGTCACACTGACCAGGGGTACTGAATCACACTGACCAGCGGTACTGAGTCACACTGACCGGGGGTACGGAGTCACACTGCCCAGAGGTACTGAGTCACACTGACCAGTGATACTGAGTCACACTGACCAGGGGTACTGAGTCATACTGACCAGGGGTATTCAGCCAGACTGACCAGCGGTACTGAGTCACACTGACCAGCGGTACTAAGTCACACTGACCGGGGGTACTGAGTCACACTGCCCGGGGTTACTGAGTCACACTGACTGGGGGTACTGAGTCACACTGACCGGGGGTACTGAGTCACACTGACCGGGGGTATTGAGTCACACTGACCGGGGGTATTGAGTCACACTGACCAGGGGTACTGAGTCACACTGACCGGGGGTACTGAGTCCCACTGACCGGCTGTACTGAGTGACACTGACCGGAGGTACTGAGCCAGATTGACATGGGGTTCTGAGTCACACTGACATGGGTACTAAGCCACACTGCCATGGGGTATTGAGTCACACTGACAGGGGTTAATGAGTCACACTGACCGGGGGTACTGAGTCACACTGACCAGGGGAACTGAGTCACACTGCCCAGCGGTACTGAGTCACACTGACCGGGGGTACGGAGTCACACTGACCAGAGGTACTGAGTCACACTGACCAGTGATACTGAGTCACACTGACCAGGGGTGCTGAGTCATACTGACCAGGGGTATTCAGCCAGACTGACCAGCGGTACTGAGTCTCACTGACCGTGGGTACTGAGTTACACTGACCAGGGGTTACTGAGACACACTGACCAGGGGTACTGAGTCACACTGACCGGGGGTACGGAGTCACACTGACCAGAGGTACTGAGTCACACTGACCAGTGATACTGAGTCACACTGACCAGGGGTACTGAGTCATACTGACCAGAGGTACTCAGCCAGACTGACCAGCGGTACTGAGTCACACTGACCGGGGGTACTGAGTTACACTGACCAGGGGTTACTGAGACACACTGACCGGGGGTACTGAGTCTCACTGACCAGGGGTACTGTGTCACACTGACCAGCAGGTACTGAGTAACACTGAACGGGGGTACTGAGTCACACTGACCGGGGGTACTGAGTGACATTGACCGGGGGTACTGAGTCACACTGACCAGAGGTACGGAGTCACACTGACCAGGGGTACTGAGTCACACTGACCAGGGGTACTGAGTCACACTGACCGGGGGTACGGAGTCACAATGACCGGGGGTACGGAGTCACAATGACCGGGGGTACGGAGTCACACTGACCAGGGGTGCTGAGTCACACTGACCGGGGGTACGGAGTCACACTGACCGGGGATACGGAGCCACACTGACCAGAGGTACTGAGTCACACTGACCAGGGGTACTGAGTCACACTGACCGGGGGTACAAAGTCACAATGACCAGGGGTACTGAGTCACACTGACGGGGGTACTGAGACAGACTGACCGGGGGTACAGAGTCACAATGACCAAGGGTACTGAGTCACACTGACCGGGGGTACGGAGTCACACAGACAAGGGGTACTGAGCCACACCGACCGGGGGTACGGAGTCACACTGACCAGGGGTACTGAGTCACACTGACCAGCGGTACTGAGTCACACTGACCGGGGGTACGGAGTCACACTGACCAGAGGTACTGAGTCACACTGACCAGTGATACTGAGTCACACTGACCAGGGGTACTGAGTCATACTGACCAGGGGTATTCAGCCAGACTGACCAGCGGTACTGAGTCACACTGACCGTGGGTACTGAGTTACACTGACCAGGGGTACTAAGTCACACTGACCGGGGGTACGGAGTCACAATAACCAGGGGTACTAAGTCACACTGACCGGGGGTACTGCGTCACACTGCCCGGGGTTACTGAGTCACACTGACCGGGGGTACTGAGTCACACTGACCGGGGGTACTGAGTCACACTGACCGGGGGTATTGAGTCACACGGACCGGGGGTATTGAGTCACACTGACCGGGGGTACTGAGTCACACTGACCGGGGGTACTGAGTCCCACTGACCGGCTGTACTGAGTGACACTGACCGGAGGCACTGAGCCAGATTGACATGGGGTCCTGAGTCACACTGACATGGGTACTAAGCCACACTGACATGGGGTACTGAGTCACACTGACAGGGGTTAATGAGTCACACTGACCGGGGGTACTGAGTCACACTGACCAGGGGTACTGAGTCACACTGACCAGCGGTACTGAGTCACACTGACCGGGGGTACGGAGTCACACTGACCAGAGGTACTGAGTCACACTGACCAGTGATACTGAGTCACACTGACCAGGGGTACTGAGTCATACTGACCAGGGGTATTCAGCCAGACTGACCAGCGGTACTGAGTCACACTGACCGTGGGTACTGAGTTACACTGACCAGGGGTTACTGAGACACACTGACCAGGGGTACTGAGTCACACTGACCAGGGGTACGGAGTCACACTGAGCAGCAGTACTGAGTCACACTGACCGGGGGTACGGAGTCACACTGACCAGGGGTACAGAGTCACACTGACCAGGGGTACGGAGTCACACTGAGCAGGGGTACTGAGTCACACTGACCAGGGGTACTGAGTCACACTGACCGGGGGTAAGGAGTCACAATGACCGGGGGTACGGAGTCACACTGACCAGGGGTACTGAGTCACACTGACCAGGGGTACGGAGTCACACTGAGCAGCAGTACTGAGTCACACTGTCCGGGGGTACGGAGTCACACTGACCATAGGGACTGAGTCACACTGACCAGGGGTACTGAGTCACACTGACCGGGGATACGGAGTCACAATGACCAGGGGTACAGAGTCACACTGACCACGGGTATTGAGTCTCACTGAGCGGGGGTACTGAGTCACACTGACCGGGGGGTATTGAGGCACACTGACCGTGGGTACTGAGTCACAGTGACCACGGGTAATGAGTCACACTGACCAGGGGTATTGAGTCACACTGAGCAGGGGTACTGAGTGACACTGACCGGAGGTACTGAGTCACACTGACCGGCTGTACTGAGTCACACTGACCAGGGGTACTGAGTCACACTGACCAGCGGTACTGAGTCACACTGACCGGGGGTACGGAGTCACACTGACCAGTGATACTGAGTCACAGTGACCAGGGGTACTGAGTCATACTGACCAGGGGTACTCAGCCAGACTGACCAGCGGTACTGAGTCACACTGACCGGGGGTACTGAGTTACACTGACCAGGGGTTACTGAGACACACTGACCGGGGGTACTGAGTCACACTGACCAGGGGTACTGAGTCACACTGACCAGGGGTACTGAGTCACACTGACCGGGGGTACGGAGTCACAATGACCGGGGGTACGGAGTCACACTGACCAGGGGTACTGAGTCACACTGACCAGGGGTATGGAGTCACACTGAGCAGCAGTACTGAGTCACACTGACCGGGGGTACGGAGTCACACTGACCAGGGGTACTGAGTCACACTGACCGGGGGTACGGAGTCACACTGACCAGGGGTACTGAGTCACACTGACCTGGGGTACGGAGTCACACTGACCGGGGATACGGAGTCTCACTGACCAGAGGGACTGAGTCACACTGACCAGAGGTACTGAGTCACACTGACCGGGGGTACAGAGTCACAATGACCAGGGGTACTGAGTCACACTGACCAGGGGTACTGAGTCACACTGACCGGGGGTCCAGAGTCACAATGACCAGGGGTACTGAGTCACACTGACGGGGGTACTGAGACACACTGACCGGGGGGTACTGGGTCACACTGACCGGGGGTACTGAGTCACACTGATCAGGGGTACTGAGTCACACTGCCCAGGAGTACTGAGTCACACAGACCGGGGGTACTGAGTCACACTGACCAGCAGTACTGAGTCACACTGACCGGGGGTACGGAGTCACACTAACCAGAGGTACTGAGTCACACTGACCAGGGGTACTGAGTCACACTGACCGGGGGTACGGAGTCACAATGACGAGGGGTACTGAGCCACACTGACCGTCGGTACTGAGTCACATTGCCCGGGGGTACTGAGTCACACTGACTAGGTACTGAGTCACACTGACTCGGGGTACTGGGTCACACTGACCGGGGGTACTCAGTCACACGGCCGGGGGTACTGAGCCACACTGACTAGGTACTGAGTCACACTAACTAGGGGTACTGAGTCACACTGCCAAGGGGTACTGAGTCACACTGACCGGGGGTACGGAGTCACAGTAACCAGAGGTACTGAGTCACACTCACCAGGGGTACTGAGTCACACTGACCGGGGGTACGGAGTCACAATGACCAGGGGTACTGAGCCACACTGACCGTCGGTACTGAGTCACATTGCCCGGGGGTACTGAGTCACACTGACAAGGTACTGAGTCACACTGACTCGGGGTACTGGGTCACACTGACCGGGGGTACTGAGTCACACTGACCAGGGGTACTGAGTCACACTGACCGGGGGTACTGAGTCACACTGACCGTGGGTACTGAGCCAGACTGACATGGGGTAATGAGTCACACTGACCGGGGGTACTGAGTCACACTGCCCGGGGGTACTCAGTCACACTGGCCGGGGGTACTGAGCCACACTGACTAGGAAATGAGTCACACTAACTAGGGGTACTGAGTCACACTGCCAAGGGGTACTGAGTCACACAGACCGGGGGTACTGAGTCACACTGACCAGCAGTACTGAGTCACACTGACCGGGGGTACGGAGTCACACTGACCAGAGCTACTGAGTCACACTGACCAGGGGTACTGAGTCACACTGACCGGGGGTACGGAGTCACAATAACCAGGGGTACTAAGTCACACTGACCTGGGGTACTGAGTCACACTGCCCGGGGTTACTGAGTCACACTGACCGGGGGTACTGAGTCACACTGACCGGGGGTACTGAGTCACACTGACCGGGGGTATTGAGTCACACTGACCGGGGGTATTGAGTCACACTGACCGGGGGTACTGAGTCACACTGACCGGGGGTACTGAGTCACACTGACCGGGGGTACTGAGTCACACTGACCGGGGGTATTGAGTCACACTGACCGGGGGTATTGAGTCACACTGACCGGGGGTACTGAGTCACACTGACAGGGGTTAATGAGTCACACTGACCGGGGGTACTGAGTCACACTGACCAGGGGTACTGAGTCACACTGACCAGCGGTACTGAGTCACACTGACCGGGGGTACGGAGTCACACTGACCAGAGGTACTGAGTCACACTGACCAGTGATACTGAGTCATACTGACCAGGGGTATTCAGCCAGACTGACCAGCGGTACTGAGTCACACTGACCGGGGGTACGGAGTCACAATAACCAGGGGTACTAAGTCACACTGACCGGGGGTACTGCGTCACACTGCCCGGGGTTACTGAGTCACACTGACCGGGGGTACTGAGTCACACTGACCGGGGGTACTGAGTCACAATGACCGGGGGTATTGAGTCACACTGACCGGGGGTACTGAGTCACACTGACCGGGGGTACTGAGTCCCACTGACCGGCTGTACTGAGTGACACTGACCGGAGGTACTGAGCCAGATTGACATGGGGTCCTGAGTCACTCTGACAGGGGTTAATGAGTCACACTGACCGGGGGTACTGAGTCACACTGACGGGGGTACTGAGTCACACTGACCGGGGGTCCAGGGTCACAATGACCAGGGGTACTGAGTCACACTGACCAGGTACTGAGTCACACTGACTCGGGGTACTGGGTCACACTGACCTGGGGTACTGAGTCACACTGATCAGGGGTACTGAGTCACACTGCCCAGGAGCTCTGAGTCACACAGACCGGGGGTACTGAGTCACACTGACCAGCAGTACTCAGTCACACTGACCGGGGGTACGGAGTCACACTAACCAGAGGTACTGAGTCACACTGACCACGGGTACTGAGCCACACTGACCCTCGGTACTGAGTCACATTGCCCGGGGGTACTGAGTCACACTGACTAGGTACTGAGTCACACTGACTCGGGGTACTGGGTCACACTGACCGGGGGTACTGAGTCACACTGACCAGGGGTACTGAGTCACACTGACCGGGGGTACTGAGTCACACTGACCGGGGGTACTGAGCCAGACTGACATGGGGTAATGAGTCACACTGACCGGGGGTACTGAGTCACACTGCCCGGGGGTACTCAGTCACACTGCCCGGGGGTACTGAGCCACACTGACTAGGTACTGAATCACACTAACTAGGGGTACGGAGTCACAATGACCAGGGGTACTGAGTCACACTGCCAAGGGGTACTGAGTCACACTGCCAAGGGGTACTGAGTCACACAGACCGGGGGTACTGAGTCACACTGACCAGCAGTACTGAGTCACACTGACCGGGGGTACGGAGTCACACTGACCAGAGGTACTGAGTCACACTGACCAGGGGTACTGAGTCACACTGACCGGGGGTACGGAGTCACAATAACCAGGGGTACTAAGTCACAGTGACCTGGGGTACTGAGTCACACTGCCCGGGGTTACTGAGTCACACTGACCAGGGGTATTGAGTCACACTGACCGGCTGTACTGAGTCACACTGACCGGGGGTATTGAGTCACACTGACCGGGGGTATTGAGTCACACTGACCGGGGGTACTGAGTCACAATGACCAGGGGTACTGAGTCACACTGCCAAGGGGTACTGAGTCACACAGACCGGGGGTACGGAGTCACACTGACCAGAGGTACTGAGTCACACTGACCAGGGGTACTGAGTCACACTCACCGGGGGTACGGAGTCACAATAACCAGGGGTACTAAGTCACACTGACCGGGGGTACTGAGTCACACTGCCCGGGGTTACTGAGTCACACTGACCGGGGGTACTGAGTCACACTGACCGGGGGTACTGAGTCACACTGACCGGGGGTATTGAGTCACACTGACCGGGGGTATTGAGTCACACTGACCGGGGGTACTGAGTCACACTGACCGGGGGTACTGAGTCCCACTGACCGGCTGTACTGAGTGACACTGACCGGAGGTACTGAGCCAGATTGACATGGGGTCCTGAGTCACACTGACATGGGTACTGAGCCACACTGACATGGGGTACTGAGTCACACTGACAGGGGTTAATGAGTCACACTGACCGGGGGTACTGAGTCACACTGACCAGGGGTACTGAGTCACACTGACCAGGGGTACTGAGTCACACTGACCAGGGGTACTGAGTCACACTGACCAGAGGTACTGAGTCACACTGACCAGGGGTACTGAGTCACACTGACCGGGGGTACGGAGTCACAATGACCGGGGGTACGGAGTCACACTGACCAGGGGTACTGAGGCACACTGACCAGGGGTACGGAGTCACACTGAGCAGCAGTACTGAGTCACACTGTCCGGGGGTACGGAGTCACACTGACCAGAGGGACTGAGTCACAGTGACCACGGGTAATGAGTCACACTGACCAGGGGTATTGAGTCACACTGAGCGGGGGTACTGAGTGACACTGACCGGAGGTACTGAGTCACACTGACCGGCTGTAATGAGTCACACTGACCAGGGGTACTGAGTCACACTGACCAGCGGTACTGAGTCACACTGACCGGGGGTACGGAGTCACACTGACCAGAGGTACTGAGTCACACTGACCAGTGATACTGAGTCGCAGTGACCAGTGGTACTGAGTCATACTGACCAGGGGTACTCAGCCAGACTGACCAGCGGTACTGAGTCACACTGACCGGGGGTACTGAGTTACACTGACCAGGGGTTACTGAGACAGACTGACCGGGGGTACTGAGTCTCACTGACCAGGGGCACTGTGTCACACTGACCAGCAGGTACTGAGTAACACTGAACGGGGGTACTGAGTCACATTGACTGGGGGTACTGAGTGACATTGACCGGGGGTACTGAGTCACACTGACCAGAGGTACGGAGTCACACTGACCAGGGGTACTGAGTCACACTGACCAGGGGTACTGAGTCACACTGACCGGGGGTACGGAGTCACACTGACCAGGGTTACTGAGTCACACTGACCGGGGGTACGGAGTCACACTGACCGGGGATACGGAGTCTCACTGACCAGAGGGACTGAGTCACACTGACCAGAGGTACTGAGTCACACTGACCGGGGGTACAGAGTCACAATGACCAGGGGTACAGAGTCACACTGACTAGGGGTACTGAGTCACACTGCCCAGGGGTACTGAGTCACACTGCCCGGGGTTACTCAGCCACACTGACTAGGTACTGAGTCACACTGACTAGGGGTACTGAGTCACACTGACCGGGGGTACTGAGTCACACAGACCGGGGGTATGGAGTCACACTGACCAGCGGTACTGAGTCACACTGACCAGGGATACTGAGTCACACTGACCGGGGGTACTGAGTCACACAGACCGTGGGTATGGAGTCACACTGACCAGCGGTACTGAGTCACACTGACCAGGGATACTGAGTCACACTGACAGGGGTTAATGAGTCACACTGATCCGGGGTACTGAGTCACACGGACCTGGGGTAATGAGTCACACTGACCAGGGGTACTGAGTAACACTGACCAGGAGTACTGAGTCACACTGACCTGGGGTACTGAGTCACACTGACCGGGGGGTATTGAGGCACACTGACCGGGGGTACTGAGTCACAGTGACCACAGGTAATGAGTCACACTGACCAGGGGTACTGAGTCACACTGACCGGGGGTAGGAAGTCACACTGACCGGGGGTACTGTGTCACACTGACCAGCAGGTACTGAGTAACACTGAACGGGGGTACTGAGTCACACTGACCGGGGGTACTGAGTGACATTGACCGGGGGTACTGAGTCACACTGACCAGAGGTACGGAGTCACACTGACCAGGGGTACTGAGTCACACTGACCAGGGGTACTGAGTCACACTGACCGGGGGTACGGAGTCACAATGACCGGGGGTACGGAGTCACAGTGACCAGGGGTACTGAGTCACACTGACCAGGGGTACGGAGTCACACTGAGCAGCAGTACTGAGTCACACTGTCCGGGGGTACGGAGTCACAATGACCAGGGGTACAGAGTCACACTGACCACGTATATTGAGTCACACTGAGCGGGGGTACTGAGTCACACTGACCGGGGGGTATTGAGGCACACTGACCGGGGGTACTGAGTCACAGTGACCACGGGTAATAAGTCAGACTGACCAGGGGTATTGAGTCACACTGAGCGGGGGTACTGAGTGACACTGACCGGAGGTACTGAGTCACACTGACCGGCTGCACTGAGTCACACTGACCAGGGGTACTGAGTCACACTGACCAGCGGTACTGAGTCACACTGACCGGGGGTACAGAGTCACACTGACCAGAGGTACTGAGTCACACTGACCAGTGATACTGAGTCACAGTGACCAGGGGTACTGAGTCATACTGACCAGGGGTACTCAGCCAGACTGACCAGCGGTACTGAGTCACACTGACCGGGGGTACTGAGTTACACTGACCAGGGGTTACTGAGACACACTGACCGGGGGTACTGAGTCTCACTGACCAGGGGTACTGTGTCACACTGACCAGCAGGTACTGAGTGACATTGACCGGGGGTACTGAGTCACACTGACCAGAGGTATGGAGTCACACTGACCAGGGGTACTGAGTCACACTGACCAGGGGTACTGAGTCACACTGACCGGGGGTACGGAGTCACAATGACCGGGGGTACGGAGTCACACTGACCAGGGGTACTGAGTCACACTGACCAGCGGTACTGAGTCACACTGACCGGGGGTACGGAGTCACACTGACCAGAGGTACTGAGTCACACTGACCAGTGATACTGAGTCACAGTGACCAGGGGTACTGAGTCATACTGACCAGGGGTACTCAGCCAGACTGACCAGCGGTACTGAGTCACACTGACCGGGGGTACTGAGTTACACTGACCAGGGGTTACTGAGACACACTGACCGGGGGTACTGAGTCTCACTGACCAGGGGTACTGTGTCACACTGACCAGCAGGTACTGAGTGACATTGACCGGGGGTACTGAGTCACACTGACCAGAGGTATGGAGTCACACTGACCAGGGGTACTGAGTCACACTGACCAGGGGTACTGAGTCACACTGACCGGGGGTACGGAGTCACAATGACCGGGGGTACGGAGTCACACTGACCAGGGGTACTGAGTCACACTGACCAGGGGTATGGAGTCACACTGAGCAGCAGTACTGAGTCACACTGACCGGGGGTACGGAGTCACACTGACCAGGGGTACTTAGTCACACTGACCGGGGGTACGGAGTCACACTGACCAGGGGTACTGAGTCACACTGACCCGGGGTACGGTGTCACACTGACCAGAGGGACTGAGTCACACTGACCAGAGGTACTGAGTCACATTGACCGGGGGTACAGAGTCACAATGACCAGGGGTACAGAGTCACACTGACTAGGGGTACTGAGTCACACTGACCGGGGGTACGGAGTCACACTGACCGGGGATACGGAGTCCCACTGACTGGGGGTACGGAGTCACACTGACCAGAGGTACTGAGTCACACTGACCAGGGGTACTGAGTCACACTGACCGGGGGTACAGAGTCACAATGACCAGGGGTCCTGAGTCACACTGACGGGGGTACTGAGACAGACTGACCGGGGGTACAGAGTCACAATGACAAGGGGTACGGAGTCACACCGACCGGGGGTACTGAGTCACACCGACCGGGGGTAGTGAGCCACACCGACCGGGGGTTCTGAGTCACTCTGACCGGGGGTACGGAGTCACACTGACCAGCGGTACTGAGTCACACTGACCGGGGGTACGGAGTCACACTGACCAGAGGTACTGAGTCACACTGACCAGTGATACTGAGTCACACTGACCAGGAGTACTGAGTCACACTGACCGGGGGTACGGAGTCACAATAACCAGGGGTACTAAGTCACAGTGACCGGGGGTACTGAGTCACACTGCCCGGGGTTACTGAGTCACACTGACCAGGGGTATTGAGTCACACTGACCGGCTGTACTGAGTCACACTGACCGGGGGTATTGAGTCACACTGACCGGGGGTATTGAGTCACACTGACCGGGGGTACTGAGTCCCACTGACCGGCTGTACTGAGTGACACTGACCGGAGGTACTGAGCCAGATTGACATGGGGTCCTGAGTCACACTGACATGGGTACTGAGCCACACTGACTAGGGGTACTGAGCCACACTGACTAGGGGTACTGAGTCACACTGACCGGGGGTATTGAGTCACACTGACCAGGGGTACTGCGTCACACTGCCCGGGGTTACTGAGTCACACTGACCGGGGGTACTGAGTCACACTGACCGGGGGTACTGAGTCACACTGACCGGGGGTATTGAGTCACACTAACCGGGGGTATTGAGTCACACTGACCGGGGGTACTGAGTCACATTGACCGGGGGTACTGAGTCCCACTGACCGGCTGTACTGAGTGACACTGACCGGAGGTACTGAGCCAGATTGACATGGGGTCCTGAGTCACACTGACATGGGTACTGAGCCACACTGACATGGGGTACTGAGTCACACTGACAGGGGTTAATGAGTCACACTGACCGGGGGTACTGAGTCACACTGACCAGGGGTACTGAATCACACTGACCAGCGGTACTGAGTCACACTGACCGGGGGTACGGAGTCACACTGCCCAGAGGTACTGAGTCACACTGACCAGTGATACTGAGTCACACTGACCAGGGGTACTGAGTCATACTGACCAGGGGTATTCAGCCAGACTGACCAGCGGTACTGAGTCACACTGACCGTGGGTACTGAGTTACACTGACCAGGGGTACTGAGTCACACTGACCGGGGGTACGGAGTCACAATAACCAGGGGTACTAAGTCACACTGACCGGGGGTACTGAGTCACACTGCCCGGGGTTACTGAGTCACACTGACTGGGGGTACTGAGTCACACTGACCGGGGGTACTGAGTCACACTGACCGGGGGTATTGAGTCACACTGACCGGGGGTATTGAGTCACACTGACCGGGGGTACTGAGTCACACTGACCGGGGGTACTGAGTCCCACTGACCGGCTGTACTGAGTGACACTGACCGGAGGTACTGAGCCAGATTGACATGGGGTCCTGAGTCACACTGACCAGCGGTACTGAGTCACACTGCCATGGGGTACTGAGTCACACTGACAGGGGTTAATGAGTCACACTGACCGGGGGTACTGAGTCACACTGACCAGGGGAACTGAGTCACACTGCCCAGCGGTACTGAGTCACACTGACCGGGGGTACGGAGTCACACTGACCAGAGGTACTGAGTCACACTGACCAGTGATACTGAGTCACACTGACCAGGGGTGCTGAGTCATACTGACCAGGGGTATTCAGCCAGACTGACCAGCGGTACTGAGTCACACTGACCGTGGGTACTGAGTTACACTGACCAGGGGTTACTGAGACACACTGACCAGGGGTACTGAGTCACACTGACCGGGGGTACGGAGTCACAATGACCGGGGGTACGGAGTCACACTGACCAGGGGTACTGAGTCACACTGACCAGGGGTACGGAGTCACACTGAGCAGCAGTACTGAGTCACACTGACCGGGGGTACGGAGTCACACTGACCAGAGGGGCTGAGCCACACTGACCAGGCGTATTGAGTCACACTGACCGGGGGTATTGAGTCACACTGACCAGGGGTATTGAGTCACACTGACCGGCTGTACTGAGTCACACTGACCGGGGGTATTGAGTCACACTGACCGGGGGTATTGAGTCACATTGACCGGCTGTTCTGAGTCACACTGACCGGGGGTATTGAGTCACACTGACCGGGGGTATTGAGTCACACTGACCGGGGGTATTGAGTCACACTGACCGGGGGTACTGAGTGCCACTGACCGGCTGTACTGAGTGACACTGACCGCAGGTACTGAGCCAGATTGACATGGGGTACTGAGTCACACTGACATGGGGTACTGAGCCACACTGACATGGGGTACTGAGTCACACTGACAGGGGTTAATGATTCACACTGACCGGGGGTACTGAGTCACACGGACCTGGGGTAATGAGTCACACTGACCAGGGGTACTGAGTAACACTGACCTGGGGTACTGAGTCACACTGACCTGGGGTACTGAGTCACACTGACCGGGGGGTATTGAGGCACACTGACCGGGGGTACTGAGTCACAGTGACTACGGGTAATGAGTCACACTGACCAGGGGTATTGAGTCACACTGAGCGGGGGTACTGTGTGACACTGACCGGAGGTACTGAGTCACACTGACCAGCGGTACTGAGTCACAGTGACCGAGGGTACGGAGTCACACTGACCAGAGGTGCTGAGTCACACTGACCAGGGGTACTGAGTCATACTGACCAGGGGTACTCAGCCAGACTGACCAGCGGTACTGAGTCACACTGACCGGGGGTACTGTGTCACACTGACCAGCAGGTACTGAGTAACACTGAACGGGCGTACTGAGTCACACTGACCGGGGGTACGGAGTCACAATGACCGGGGGTACGGAGTCACACTGACCAGGGGTACTGAGTCACACTGACAGGGGTTAATGAGTCACACTGATCCGGGGTACTGAGTCACACGGACCTGGGGTAATGAGTCACACTGACCAGGGGTACTGAGTAACACTGACCAGGGGTACTGAGTCACACTGACCTGGGGTACTGAGTCACACTGACCGGGGGGTATTGAGGCACACTGACCGGGGGTACTGAGTCACAGTGACCACAGGTAATGAGTCACACTGACCAGGGGTACTGAGTCACACTGACCGGGGTTACGGAGTCACACTGACCGGGGGTACTGTGTCACACTGACCAGCAGGTACTGAGTAACACTGAACGGGGGTACTGAGTCACACTGACCGGGGGTACTGAGTGACATTGACCGGGGGTACTGAGTCACACTGACCAGAGGTACGGAGTCACACTGACCAGGGGTACTGAGTCACACTGACCAGGGGTACTGAGTCACACTGACCGGGGGTACGGAGTCACAATGACCGGGGGTACGGAGTCACAGTGACCAGGGGTACTGAGTCACACTGACCAGGGGTACGGAGTCACACTGAGCAGCAGTACTGAGTCACACTGTCCGGGGGTACGGTGTCACAATGACCAGGGGTACAGAGTCACACTGACCACGGGTATTGAGTCACACCGAGCGGGGGTACTGAGTCACACTGACCGGGGGGTATTGAGGCACACTGACCGGGGGTACTGAGTCACAGTGACCACGGGTAATAAGTCACACTGACCAGGGGTATTGAGTCACACTGAGCGGGGGTACTGAGTGACACTGACCGGAGGTACTGAGTCACACTGACCGGCTGTACTGAGTCACAGTGACTGGGGGTACTTAGCCACACTGACGGGGTGTACTGAGTCACACCGACCGGAGGTACTGAGTCACATCGACTGGGGGTACTGAGTCACACTGACCGGGAGTACGGAGTCACACTGACCGGGGGCACTGAGTCACACTGACCGGGGGTATTGAGTTACACTGATCGGGCGTACTGAGTCACACTGACAAGGGGTACTGAGTCACATTGACCTAGGATACTGAGTCACATTGACATGGGGTACTGAGTCACAATGACCAGGGTTCCTGAGTCACACTGACCAGGGGTACTGAGTCGCACTGACCAGCGGTACTGAGTCACACTGACCGGGGGTACTGAGTCACACTGACCAGGGGTACTGAGTCACACTGACCAGCGGTACTGAGTCACACTGACCGGGGGTACGGAGTCACACTGACCAGAGGTACTGAGTCACACTGACCAGCGGTACTGAGTCACACTGACCAGCAGTACTGAGTCACACTGACTGGGGGTAGAGAGTCACACTGACCAGGGCTCCTGAGTCACAGTGACGGGGCCACTGAGCCACACTGACCGGGGGTACTGAGTCACACTGACCGGGGGTACGGAGTCACACTGACCGGGGGTTCTGAGTCACACTGACCATGGGTATTGAGTCACACTGACCAGGGGTACGGAGTGACACTGACCGGGGGCACTGAGCCACACTGACCAGGGATATTGAATCACACTGAATGGGGGTACTGAGTCACACTTACCGGGGGTATTGAGTCACACTGACCAGGGGTATTGAGTCACACTGAGCAGGGGTACTGAGTCACACTGACCCGTGGGTATTGAGTCACACTGACCGGCTGTACTGAGTCACACTGACCGGGGGTATTGAGTTACACTGACCGGGGGTACTGAGTCACACTGACCAGGGGTACTGAGTCACACTGACATGGGGTACTGAGTCACACTGACATGGGGTACTGAGTCACACTGACCGGGGGTACTGAGTCACATTGACCAGGGGTACTGAGTCACACTGACATGGGGTACTGAGTCACACTGACCGGGGTTATTGAGTCACACTGACCAGCAGTACTGAGTCACACTGACCAGGGGTACTGAGTCAAATTGATCGGGTGTACTGAGTCACACTGACTGGGGGTACTGAGTCATACTGACCAGGGGTACTGAGTCACAGTGACCACGGGTAATAAGTCACACTGACCAGGGGTATTGAGTCACACTGAGCGGGGGTACTGAGTGACACTGACCAGAGGTACTGAGTCACACTGACCGGCTGTACTGAGTCACACTGACCAGGGGTACTGAGTCACACTGACCAGTGATACTGAGTCACAGTGACCAGGGGTACTGAGTCATACTGACCAGGGGTACTCAGCCAGACTGACCAGCGGTACTGAGTCACACTGACCTGGGGTACTGAGTTACACTGACCAGGGGTTACTGAGACACACTGACCGGGGGTACTGAGTCTCACTGACCAGGGGTACTGTGTCACACTGACCAGCAGGTACTGAGTGACATTGACCGGGGGTACTGAGTCACACTGACCAGAGGTATGGAGTCACACTGACCAGGGGTACTGAGTCACACTGACCAGGGGTACTGAGTCACACTGACCGGGGGTACGGAGTCACAATGACCGGGGGTACGGAGTCACACTGACCAGGGGTACTGAGTCACACTGACCAGGGGTATGGAGTCACACTGAGCAGCAGTACTGAGTCACACTGACCGGGGGTACGGAGTCACACTGACCAGGGGTACTGAGTCACACTGACCCGGGGTACGGAGTCACACTGACCAGAGGGACTGAGTCACACTGACCAGAGGTACTGAGTCACATTGCCCGGGGGTACAGAGTCACAATGACCAGGGGTGCAGAGTCACACTGACTAGGGGTACTGAGTCACACTGACCGGGGGGACGGAGTCACACTGACCGGGGATACGGAGTCCCACTGACTGGGGGTACGGAGTCACACTGACCAGAGGTACTGAGTCACACTGACCAGGGGTACTGAGTCACACTGACCGGGGGTACAGAGTCACAATGACCAGGGGTACTGAGTCACACTGACGGGGGTACTGAGACAGACTGACCGGGGGTACAGAGTCACAATGACAAGGGGTACCGAGTCACACCGACCGGGGGTATTGAGTCACACCGACCGGGGGTAGTGAGCCACACCGACCGGGGGTTCTGAGTCACTCTGACCGGGGGTACGGAGTCACACTGACCAGCGGTCCTGAGTCACACTGACCGGGGGTACGGAGCCACAATGACCAGGGGTACTGAGCCAGACTGACATGGGGTAATGAGTCACCCAGACCGGGGGTACTGATTCACACTGACCGGGGGTACGGAGTCACACTGACCGGGGGCACTGAGCCAGACTGAGATGGGGTAATGAGTCACACTGACTGGGGGTACTGAGTCACACTGCCCAGGGGTACTGGGTCACACTGACCGGGGGTACGGAGTCACACTGACCGGGGATACGGAGTCCCACTGACTGGGGGTACGGAGTCACACTGACCAGAGGTACTGAGTCACACTGACCAGGGGTACTGAGTCACACTGACCGGGGGTACAGAGTCACAATGACTAGGGGTACTGAGTCACACTGACGGGGGTACTGAGACAGACTGACCGGGGGTGCAGAGTCACAATGACAAGGGGTACCGAGTCACACCGACCGGGGGTACTGAGTCACACCGACCGGGGGTAGTGAGCCACACCGACCGGGGGTTCTGAGTCACTCTGACCGGGGGTACGGAGTCACACTGACCAGCGGTCCTGAGTCACACTGACCGGGGGTACGGAGCCACAATGACCAGGGGTACTGAGCCAGACTGACATGGGGTAATGAGTCACCCAGACCGGGGGTACTGATTCACACTGACCGGGGGTACGGAGTCACACTGACCGGGGGCACTGAGCCAGACTGACATGGGGTAATGAGTCACACTGACTGGGGGTACTGGGTCACACTGCCCGGGGATACTCAGCCACACTGACTAGGTACTGAGTCACACTGACTAGGGGTACTGAGTCACACTGACCGGGGGTACTGAGTCACACAGACCGGGGGTGTGGAGTCACACTGACCAGCGGTACTGAGTCACACTGACCAGGGATACTGAGTCACACTGACTAGGGGTACGGAGTCACAATGAGCAGGGGTACGGAGTCACAATGAGCAGGGGTACTGAGTCACACTGACCAGGGGTACTGAGTCACACTGACCGGGGATACGGAGTCACAATGATCAGGGGTACTGAGTAACACTGACCAGGGGTACTGAGTCACACTGAATGGGGTACTGAGCCACACTGACCAGGGGTACTGAGTCACACTGACCGGGGGTACGGTGTCACAATGACCAGGGGTACTGAGTCACCCTGACCAGGGGTACGGAGTCACACTGACCAGCGGTACAGAGTCACACTGCCCGGGGGTACTGAGTCACACTGCCCGGGGCTACTGAGCCACACTGACTAGGTACTGAGTCACAAAAACTAGGGGTACTGAGTCACACTGACCGGGGGTACTGAGTCACACTCACTGGGGCTACTGAGCCACACTGACCGGGGCTACTGAGTCACAGTAACCAGGGGTACTGAGTCACACTGACCGGGGGTACTGAGTCACACTGACCGGGGGGTACTGAGTCACACTGAACGGGTATACGGAGTCACACCGACTGGGGGTACTGAGTCGCACTGACCAGGGGTACGGAGTCACACTGACCGGCGGTACTGAGTCACAGTGACTGGGGGTACTTAGCCACACTGACGGGGTGTACTGAGTCACACCGACCGGAGGTACTGAGTCACACCGACTGGGGGTACTGAGTCACACTGACCGGGGGTACTGAGTCACACTGACCAGGGGTACTGAGTCACACTGACCAGCGGTACTGAGTCACACTGACCAGCAGTACTGAGTCACACTGACTGGGGGTAGAGAGTCACACTGACCAGGGCTCCTGAGTCACAGTGACGGGGCCACTGAGCCACACTGACCGGGGGTACTGAGTCACACTGACCGGGGGTACGGAGTCACACTGACCGGGGGTTCTGAGTCACACTGACCATGGGTATTGAGTCACACTGACCAGGGGTACGGAGTGACACTGACCGGGGGCACTGAGCCACACTGACCAGGGATATTGAATCACACTGAATGGGGGTACTGAGTCACACTTACCGGGGGTATTGAGTCACACTGACCAGGGGTATTGAGTCACACTGAGCAGGGGTACTGAGTCACACTGACCCGTGGGTATTGAGTCACACTGACCGGCTGTACTGAGTCACACTGACCGGGGGTATTGAGTTACACTGACCGGGGGTACTGAGTCACACTGACCAGGGGTACTGAGTCACACTGACATGGGGTACTGAGTCACACTGACATGGGGTACTGAGTCACACTGACCGGGGGTACTGAGTCACATTGACCAGGGGTACTGAGTCACACTGACATGGGGTACTGAGTCACACTGACCGGGGTTATTGAGTCACACTGACCAGCAGTACTGAGTCACACTGACCAGGGGTACTGAGTCAAATTGATCGGGTGTACTGAGTCACACTGACTGGGGGTACTGAGTCACACTGACCAGGGGTACTGAGTCACAGTGACCACGGGTAATAAGTCACACTGACCAGGGGTATTGAGTCACACTGAGCGGGGGTACTGAGTGACACTGACCGGAGGTACTGAGTCACACTGACCGGCTGTACTGAGTCACACTGACCAGGGGTACTGAGTCACACTGACCAGTGATACTGAGTCACAGTGACCAGGGGTACTGAGTCATACTGACCAGGGGTACTCAGCCAGACTGACCAGCGGTACTGAGTCACACTGACCGGGGGTACTGAGTTACACTGACCAGGGGTTACTGAGACACACTGACCGGGGGTACTGAGTCTCACTGACCAGGGGTACTGTGTCACACTGACCAGCAGGTACTGAGTGACATTGACCGGGGGTACTGAGTCACACTGACCAGAGGTATGGAGTCACACTGACCAGGGGTACTGAGTCACACTGACCAGGGGTACTGAGTCACACTGACCGGGGGTACGGAGTCACAATGACCGGGGGTACTGAGTCACACTGACCAGGGGCATGGAGTCACACTGAGCAGCAGTACTGAGTCACACTGACCGGGGGTACGGAGTCACACTGACCAGGGGTACTGAGTCACACTGACCCGGGGTACGGAGTCACACTGACCAGAGGGACTGAGTCACACTGACCAGAGGTACTGAGTCACATTGACCGGGGGTACAGAGTCACAATGACCAGGGGTGCAGAGTCACACTGACTAGGGGTACTGAGTCACACTGACCGGGGGGACGGAGTCACACTGACCGGGGATACGGAGTCCCACTGACCAGTGATACTGAGTCACACTGACCAGGCGTACTGAGTCATATTGACCAGGGGTACTCAGCCAGACTGACCAGTGGTACTGAGTCACACTGACCGGGGGTACTGAGTTACACTGACCAGGGGTTACTGAGACACACTGACCGGGGGTACTCATTCTCACTGACCGGGGGTACTGGGTGACATTGACCGGAGGTACTGAGTCACACTGACCAGAGGTACGGAGTCACATTGACCAGGGGTACTGGGTCACACTGACCAGGGGTACTGAGTCACACTGACCGGGGGTACGGAGTCACAACGACCGGGGGTACGGAGTCACACTGACCAGGGGTACGGAGTCACACTGAGCAGCAGTACTGAGTAACACTGACCGGGAGTACGGAGTCACACTGACCAGTGATACTGAGTCACACTGACCAGGCGTACTGAGTCATATTGACCAGGGGTACTCAGCCAGACTGACCAGCGGTACTGAGTCACACTGACAGGGGGTACTGAGTCACACTGACCATGGGTAATGAGTCACACTGACCAGGGGTACGGAGTGACACTGACCGGGGGCACTGAGCCACACTGACCAGGGATATTGAATCACACTGACTGGGGGTACTGAGTCACACTTACCGGGGGTATTGAGTCACACTGACCAGTGGTATTGAGTCACACTGAGCAGGGATACTGAGTCACACTGACCCGTGGGTATTGAGTCACACTGACCGGCTGTACTGAGTCACACTGACCGGGGGTATTGAGTTACACTGACCGGGGGTACTGAGTCACACTGACCAGGGGTACTGAGTCACACTGACATGGGGTACTGAGTCACACTGACATGGGGTACTGAGTCACACTGACCAGGGGTACTGAGTCACACTGACCAGGGGTACTGAGTCACACTGACATGGGGTACTGAGTCACACTGACCGGGGATACTGAGTCAGACTGACCAGGGGTACTGAGTCGCACTGACCAGCGGTACTGAGTCACACTGACCGGGGGTATGGAGTTACACTGACCAGGGCTACTGAGCCAGACTGACATGGGGTAATGAGTCACACTGACCAGGGGTACTGAGTCACACTGCCCGGGGGTACTGAGTCACACTGCCCGGGGTTACTGAGCCACACTGACCAGCAGTACTGAGTCACACTGACCAGGGGTACTGAGTCACACTGACCGGGGGTACTGAGTCACACAGACCGGGGGTACGGAGTCACACTGACCAGCAGTACTGAGTCACACTGACCAGGGGTACTGAGTCACACTGACCGGGGGTACTGAGTCACACAGACCGGGGGTACGGAGTCACACTGACCAGCAGTACTGAGTCACACTGACCAGGGGTACTGAGTCACACTGACCGGGGGAACGGAGTCACAATGACCAGGGGTACTGAGTCACACTGACCAGGGGTATGGAGTCACACTGACCAGGGGTACAGAGTCACACTGCCCAGGGATACTGAGTCACACTGCCCGGGGGTACTGAGCCACACTGACAAGGCACTGAGTCACAAAAACCAGGGGTACTGAGTCACACTGACCGGGGGGTACTGAGTCACACTGACCGGGGGAACAGAGCGACACTGACTGGGGCTACTGAGCCACACTGACCGGGGCTACTGAGTCACACTAACCAGAGGTACTGAGTCACACTGACCGGTGGGACTGAGTCACACTGACCGGGGGGTACTGAGTCACACTGACCGGGTATACGGAGTCACACCAACTGGGGGTACTGAGTCACACTGACCAGGGGTACGGAGTCACACTGACCGGGTATACGGAGTCACACCGACCGGGGGTACTGAGTTACGGACTGAGTCACACCGACCGGGGGTACTGAGGCACACCGACCAGGGGGACTGAGTCACACTGACCGGGGGTACGGAGTCACACTGACCGGGGGTACTGAGTCACACTGACCACGGGTAATGAGTCACACTGACCAGGGGTACTGAGTCACACTGACCAGGGTACTGAGTCACACTGACCGGGGGTACTCAGTCACACTGAGAGGGGTACTGAGTCACACTGACCGGGGGTACTGAGTCACACTGACCGGGGATATTGAGTCACACTGACCGGGAGTACTGAGTCACACTGACCGGGGGAGGTATTGAGTCACACTGACCGGCTGTACTGAGTGACACTGACCGGAGGTACGGAGCCACACTGACCGGGGGTACTCAGTCACACCGACCAGAGGTAGTGAGTCATACTGACCGGGGGGGACTGAGTCACACTGACCGGGGGGGACTGAGTCACACTGACCGGGGGTACTGAGTCACAATGTCCAGGGGTACTGAGTCACACCGACCGGGGGTACGGAGTCACACTGACCACCGGTACTGAGTCACACTGACCAGGGGTACTGAGTCACACTGACCGGGGGTATTGTGTCACACTGACCGGGGGTACTGACTCACACTGACATGGGGTACTGAGTCACACTGACCGGGTGTACTGAGTCACACTGACCGGGGGTACTGAGTCACACTGACCGGGGGTACTGAGCCAGACTAACCGGGGGTACTGAGTCACACTGACCAGGGGTACTATGTCATACTGACCTGGGGTACTGCCTCACATTGGCCGGGGTACTGAGACACACCGACCGGCGTTACGGAGTCACACTGACCAGAGGTACTGAGTCACACTGACCAGTGATACTGAGTCACACTGACTGGGGGTACTGAGTAACACTGAACGGGGGTACTGAGTCACACTGACCGGGGGTACTGAGTCACACTGACCAGGGGTACTGAGTCACACTGACCGGGGGTACGGAGTCACACTGACCAGAGGTACTGGGTCACACTGACCAGCAGCACTGAGTCACACTGACCAGGGGTACGGAGTCACACTGACCAGGGGTACTGAGTCACACTGACCGGGGCTACGGAGTCACACTGACCGGGGGTACGGAGTCACACTGACCGGGGGTACGGAGTCACACAGACCAGCGGTACTGAGTCACACGGACCAGGGGCACTGAGCCACACTGACCAGGGGTACTGAGTCACACCGACCGGGGGTACTGAGTCACACTGACAGGGGGTACGGAGCCACAATGACCAGGGGTACTGAGTCACACTGACCCGGGGTACTGAGTCACATTGACCGGGGGTACGGATTCACACTGACCGGGTGTACTGAGCCAGACTTACATGGGGTACTGAGTCACACTGACCAGGGGTACTGAGTCAGACTAACCGGGGGTACTGAGTCACACTGACCGGGGGTACGGAGCCACAATGACTAGTTGTACTGAGTCACACTGACCAGGGGTACTCAATCACACTGACTGGGGTTCTGAGCCACACTGACCGGGGGTACAGAGTCACACTGCCCGGGGGTGCTGAGTCACACTGCCCGGGGTTACTGAGCCACACTGACTAGGTACTGAGTCACACTGAGCCGGGGTACGGAGTCACAATGACCAGGGGTACGGAGTCACACTGACCCGGTGGTACTGAGTCACAGTGAGCAGGGGTACTGAGTCACACTGACCGGCGGTACTGATTCACACTGACCGGGGGTACTGAGTCACACTGACCAGGGGTACGGAGTCACACCGACCGGGGGTACTGAGTCACACTGACCAGGGGTACGGAGTCACACTGACCAGGGGTACTGAGTCACACTGACCGGCGGTACTGAGTCACAGTGACCGGGGGTACTGAGCCACACTGACCAGGGGTACTGAATCACACCCACCGGGGGTACTGAGTCACACTCACCGGGGGTACTGAGTCACACCGACCGGGGGTACTGAGTCACACTGACTGGGGGTACGGAGTCACACTGACAAGGGGTACTGAGTCACACTGATCAGGGGTACTGAGTCACACTGACAAGGGGTACTGAGTCACACTGACCAGGGGTACGGAGTCACACTGACAAGGGGTACTGAGTCACACTGACCAGGGGTACGGAGTCACACTGACCGGGTATACGGAGTCACAACGACCAGGGGTACTGAGCCACACTGACCAGCGGTACTGAGTCACACTGACCAGGGCACTGAGTCACACTGACCGGCGGTACTGAGTCACACTCAGTGGGGGTAATGAGTCACACTGACCAGGGGTACTGAGTCACGTTGACCAGGGGTACGGAGTCACACTGATCAGGGGCACTGAGTCACACTGACCAGGGGTACAGAGTCACACTGACCGGGTATACGGAGTCACAATGGCCAGGGGTACTGAGTCACACTGACCGATGGTACTGAGTCACACTGACCAGGGGTACTAAGTCATACTGACCAACAGTACTGAGTCAGACTGACCAGGGGTACTGAGCCACACTGACCAGGGGTACTGAGTCACACTGACTAGGGTACTGAGTCACACTGACCGGGGGTACTGAGTCACACTGAGAGGGGTACTGAGTCACACTGACCAGGGGTACTGAGTCACACTGACCAGGGGTACTGAGTCACACTGACTGGGGGTAATGAGTCACACTGACCGGGAGTACTGAGTCACACTGACCAGGGGTACGGGGTCACACTGACCTGGGGTACTGACACACTGACCGACGGTACTGAGTTACACTGATTGGGCGTACAGTGACGCACTGAGCAGGGGTACTGAGTCACACTGACAGGGGCTACTGAGTCACACTGACCGGGGGTACTGAGTCACACTGACCAGAGGTACTGAGTCACACTGACCAGCAGTACTGCGTCACACTGACCGGGGGTACAGAGTCACAATGACCAGGGGTACTGAGTCACACTGACCAGGGGTACTGAGTCACATTGACCAGGGGTACGGAGTCACACTGACCAGGGGTACTGAGTCACACTGACCAGGGGTACGGAGTCACACTGAGCAGGGGTACTGAGTCACACTGACAGGGGCTACTGAGTCACACTGACCGGGGGTACTGAGTCACACTAACCAGGGGTACTGAGTCACACTGACCGGTGGGACTGAGTCACACTGACCGGGGGGTACTGAGTCACACTGACCGGGGGTACTGAGTCACACTAACCAGGGGTACTGAGTCACACTGACCGGGGGTACTGAGTCACACTGACCGGGGGTACGGAGTAACACTGACCGGGGGTACTGAGCCACACTTACCGGGGGTATTGAGTCACACTGAGCAGGGGTATTGTGTCACACTGAGCAGGGGTAATGAATCATACTGACTGGTGGGTATTCAGTCACACTGACCGGCTGCATTGAGTCACACTGACCGGGGGTATTGAGTTACACTGACCGGGGGTACTGAGTCACACTGACCAGGGGTACTGTGTCACACTGACCAGGGGTACTGAGTCACACTGACCAGGGGTACTGAGTCGCACCGACCAGCGGTACTGAGTCACACAGACCGGTGGGTATTGAGTCACACTGACCAGCGGTACTGAGTCACACTGACCAGCGGTACTGTGTCACACTGACCGGGGCTACTGAGTCACACTGACCGGGGGTACAGAGTCACACTGACCGGGGGTACTGACACACTGACCGACGGTACTGAGTCACACTGATCGGGCGTACAGAGTTGCACTGACCAGGGGTACTGAGTCACTCTGACAGGGGCTACTGAGTCACACTGACCGGGGGTACTGAGCCACACTGACCTGGGGTACTGAGTCACACTGACCAGGGGTACTGAGTCACACTGACTGGGGGTAATGAGTCACACTGACCGGGAGTACTGAGTCACACTGACCAGGGGTACGGAGTCACACTGCCCGGGGGTACTGACACACTAACCGACAGTACTGAGTCAGACTGATCGGGCGTACAGTGTCGCACTGACCAGGGGTACTGAGTCACATTGACAGGGGTTACTGAGTCACACTGACCGGGGGTACGGAGTCACACTGACCGGGGGTACGGAGTCACACTGACCAGAGGTACTGAGTCACACTGACCGGCGGTACGGAGTCACAATGACTAGGGGTACTGAGTCACACTGACCAGGGGTACGGAGTCACACTGACCAGGGGTACTGAGTCACACTGACCAGGGGTACGGAGTCACACTGACCAGAGGTACTGAGTCACACTGACCGGGGGTACGGAGTCACAATGACTAGGGGTACTGAGTCACACTGACCAGGGGTACTCAATCACACTGACTGGGTTACTGAGCCACACTGATCGTGGGTACAGAGTCACACTGACCTGGTGGTACTGAGTCACACTGACCAGGGGTACTGAGTCACACTGACCGGCGGTACTGACTCACACTGACCGGGGGTGCTGAGTCACACTGAGCAGGGGTATGGAGTCACACCGACCGGGGGTACTGAGTCACACTGACCAGGGGTACGGAGTCACACTGACCAGGGGTACTGAGTCACACTGACCGGCGGTACTGAGTCACACTGACAAGGGGCACTGAGTCACACTGATCAGGGGTACTGAGTCACACTGACCAGGGGTACGGAGTCACACTGACCGGGTATACGGAGTCACAATGACCAGGGGTACTGAGCCACAATGACCAGCGGTACTGAGTCACACTGACCAGGGTACTGAGTCACACTGACTGGGGGTACGGAGTCACACTGACCAGGGGTACTGAGTCACATTGACCAGGGGTACTGAGTCACACTGATCAGGGGTACTGAGTCACACTGACCAGGGGTACAGAGTCACACTGACCCGGTATACGGAGTCACAATGACCAGGGGTACTGAGTCACACTGACCGATGGTACTGAGTCACACTGACCAGGGGTACTGAGCCACACTGACCAGGGGTACTGAGTCACACTGACCAGGGGTACTGAGTCACACTGACCAGGGTACTGAGTCACACTGACCGGGGGTACGGAGTCACACTGACCAGGGGTACTGAGTCACACTGACCGGCGGTACTGAGTGACACTGAGAGGGGTACTGAGCCACACTGACCAGGGGTACTGAGTCACACTGACCAGGGTACTGAGTCACACAGACCGGGGGTACGGAGTCACACTGACCAGGGGTACTGAGTCACACTGACCGGCGGTACTGAGTCACACTAACCAGGGGTACTGAGTCACACTGACCGGGGTACGGAGTCACAGTGACCAGGGGTACTGAATCACACTGACGAGTGGTACTGAGCCACACTGACTGGGGTACTGAGTCACACTGACCCGGTATACGGAGTCACAATGACCAGGGGTACTGAGTCACACTGACCGATTGTACTGAGTCACACTGACCAGCGGTACTGAGTCACACTGACCGGGGATACTGAGCCACACTGACCAGGGGTACTGAGTCACACTGACTAGGGTACTGAGTCACACTGACCGGGGGTACTGAGTCACACTGAGAGGGGTACTGAGTCACACTGACCAGGGGTACTGAGTCATACTGACCAGCAGTACTGAGTCACACTGACCGGGGGTACTGAGCCACACTGACCAGGGGTACTGAGTCACACTGACTAGGGTACTGAGTCACACTGACCGGGGGTACTGAGTCACACTGAGAGGGCTACTGAGTCACACTGACCAGGGGTACTGAGTCACACTGACCAGGGGTACTGAGTCACACTGACTGGGGGTAATGAGTCACACTGACCGGGGCTACTGAGTCACACTGACCGGGGGTACTGAGTCATACTGACCAGAGGTACTGAGTCACACTGACCAGCAGTACTGCGTCACACTGACCGGGGGTACAGAGTCGCAATGACCAGGGGTACTGAGTCACACTGACCAGGGGTACTGAGTCACACTGACAAGGGGTACTGAGTCACACTGACCAGGGGTACGGAGTCACACTGACCGGGTATACGGAGTCACAACGACCAGGGGTACTGAGCCACACTGACCAGCGGTACTGAGTCACACTGACCAGGGCACTGAGTCACACTGACCGGCGGTACTGAGTCACACTCAGTGGGGGTAATGAGTCACACTGACCAGGGGTACTGAGACACGTTGACCAGGGGTACGGAGTCACACTGATCAGGGGCACTGAGTCACACTGACCAGGGGTACAGAGTCACACTGACCGGGTATACGGAGTCACAATGGCCAGGGGTACTGAGTCACACTGACCGATGGTACTGAGTCACACTGACCAGGGGTACTAAGTCATACTGACCAACAGTACTGAGTCAGACTGACCAGGGGTACTGAGCCACACTGACCAGGGGTACTGAGTCACACTGACTAGGGTACTGAGTCACACTGACCGGGGGTACTGAGTCACACTGAGAGGGGTACTGAGTCACACTGACCAGGGGTACTGAGTCACACTGACCAGGGGTACTGAGTCACACTGACTGGGGGTAATGAGTCACACTGACCGGGAGTACTGAGTCACACTGACCAGGGGTACGGGGTCACACTGACCTGGGGTACTGACACACTGACCGACGGTACTGAGTTACACTGATTGGGCGTACAGTGTCGCACTGAGCAGGGGTACTGAGTCACACTGACAGGGGCTACTGAGTCACACTGACCGGGGGTACTGAGTCACACTGACCAGAGGTACTGAGTCACACTGACCAGCAGTACTGCGTCACACTGACCGGGGGTACAGAGTCACAATGACCAGGGGTACTGAGTCACACTGACCAGGGGTACTGAGTCACATTGACCAGGGGTACGGAGTCACACTGACCAGGGGTACTGAGTCACACTGACCAGGGGTACGGAGTCACACTGAGCAGGGGTACTGAGTCACACTGACAGGGGCTACTGAGTCACACTGACCGGGGGTACTGAGTCACACTAACCAGGGGTACTGAGTCACACTGACCGGTGGGACTGAGTCACACTGACCGGGGGGTACTGAGTCACACTGACAGGGTATACGGAGTCACACCGACTGGGGGTACTGAGTCACACTGACAAGGGGTACGGAGTCACACTGACCAGGGGTACTGAGTCACACTGACCGGGTATACGGAGTCACACCGACCGGGTGTACTGAGCCACACGGACCGGGTATACGGAGTCACACCGACTGGGGGTACTGAGTCACACTGACAAGGGGTACGGAGTCACACTGACCAGGGGGTACTGAGTCACAGTGACCGGGAGTACTGAGCCACACTTACCAGGGGTACTGAGTCATACCGACCGGGGGTACTGAGGCACACCGACCGGGGGTACTGAGTCACACTGACCGGGGGTACGGAGTAACACTGACCGGGGGTACTGAGCCACACTTACCGGGGGTATTGAGTCACACTGAGCAGGGGTATTGTGTCACACTGAGCAGGGGTAATGAATCATACTGACTGGTGGGTATTCAGTCACACTGACCGGCTGCATTGAGTCACACTGACCGGGGGTATTGAGTTACACTGACCGGGGGTACTGAGTCACACTGACCAGGGGTACTGTGTCACACTGACCAGGGGTACTGAGTCACACTGACCAGGGGTACTGAGTCGCACCGACCAGCGGTACTGAGTCACACAGACCGGTGGGTATTGAGTCACACTGACCAGCGGTACTGAGTCACACTGACCAGCGGTACTGTGTCACACTGACCGGGGCTACTGAGTCACACTGACCGGGGGTACAGAGTCACACTGACCGGGGGTACTGACACACTGACCGACGGTACTGAGTCACACTGATCGGGCGTACAGAGTTGCACTGACCAGGGGTACTGAGTCACTCTGACAGGGGCTACTGAGTCACACTGACCGGGGGTACTGAGCCACACTGACCTGGGGTACTGAGTCACACTGACCAGGGGTACTGAGTCACACTGACTGGGGGTAATGAGTCACACTGACCGGGAGTACTGAGTCACACTGACCAGGGGTACGGAGTCACACTGCCCGGGGGTACTGACACACTAACCGACAGTACCAAGTCAGACTGATCGGGCGTACAGTGTCGCACTGACCAGGGGTACTGAGTCACATTGACAGGGGTTACTGAGTCACACTGACCGGGGGTACGGAGTCACACTGACCGGGGGTACGGAGTCACACTGACCAGAGGTACTGAGTCACACTGACCGGCGGTACGGAGTCACAATGACTAGGGGTACTGAGTCACACTGACCAGGGGTACGGAGTCACACTGACCAGGGGTACTGAGTCACACTGACCAGGGGTACGGAGTCACACTGACCAGAGGTACTGAGTCACACTGACCGGGGGTACGGAGTCACAATGACTAGGGGTACTGAGTCACACTGACCAGGGGTACTCAATCACACTGACTGGGTTACTGAGCCACACTGATCGTGGGTACAGAGTCACACTGACCTGGTGGTACTGAGTCACACTGACCAGGGGTACTGAGTCACACTGACCGGCGGTACTGACTCACACTGACCGGGGGTGCTGAGTCACACTGAGCAGGGGTATGGAGTCACACCGACCGGGGGTACTGAGTCACACTGACCAGGGGTACGGAGTCACACTGACCAGGGGTACTGAGTCACACTGACCGGCGGTACTGAGTCACACTGACAAGGGGCACTGAGTCACACTGATCAGGGGTACTGAGTCACACTGACCAGGGGTACGGAGTCACACTGACCGGGTATACGGAGTCACAATGACCAGGGGTACTGAGCCACAATGACCAGCGGTACTGAGTCACACTGACCAGGGTACTGAGTCACACTGACTGGGGGTACGGAGTCACACTGACCAGGGGTACTGAGTCACATTGACCAGGGGTACTGAGTCACACTGATCAGGGGTACTGAGTCACACTGACCAGGGGTACAGAGTCACACTGACCCGGTATACGGAGTCACAATGACCAGGGGTACTGAGTCACACTGACCGATGGTACTGAGTCACACTGACCAGGGGTACTGAGCCACACTGACCAGGGGTACTGAGTCACACTGACCAGGGGTACTGAGTCACACTGACCAGGGTACTGAGTCACACTGACCGGGGGTACGGAGTCACACTGACCAGGGGTACTGAGTCACACTGACCGGCGGTACTGAGTGACACTGAGAGGGGTACTGAGCCACACTGACCAGGGGTACTGAGTCACACTGACCAGGGTACTGAGTCACACAGACCGGGGGTACGGAGTCACACTGACCAGGGGTACTGAGTCACACTGACCGGCGGTACTGAGTCACACTAACCAGGGGTACTGAGTCACACTGACCGGGGTACGGAGTCACAGTGACCAGGGGTACTGAATCACACTGACGAGTGGTACTGAGCCACACTGACTGGGGTACTGAGTCACACTGACCCGGTATACGGAGTCACAATGACCAGGGGTACTGAGTCACACTGACCGATTGTACTGAGTCACACTGACCAGCGGTACTGAGTCACACTGACCGGGGATACTGAGCCACACTGACCAGGGGTACTGAGTCACACTGACTAGGGTACTGAGTCACACTGACCGGGGGTACTGAGTCACACTGAGAGGGGTACTGAGTCACACTGACCAGGGGTACTGAGTCATACTGACCAGCAGTACTGAGTCACACTGACCGGGGGTACTGAGCCACACTGACCAGGGGTACTGAGTCACACTGACTAGGGTACTGAGTCACACTGACCGGGGGTACTGAGTCACACTGAGAGGGCTACTGAGTCACACTGACCAGGGGTACTGAGTCACACTGACCAGGGGTACTGAGTCACACTGACTGGGGGTAATGAGTCACACTGACCGGGGCTACTGAGTCACACTGACCGGGGGTACTGAGTCATACTGACCAGAGGTACTGAATCACACTGACCAGCAGTACTGCGTCACACTGACCGGGCGTACAGAGTCGCAATGACCAGGGGTACTGAGTCACACTGACCAGGGGTACTGAGTCACACTGACCGGGCTACTGAGCCACACTGACCAGGGGTACTGAGTCACACCGACGGGAGGTACTGAGTCATACTGACCGGGGGGGACTGAGTCACACTGACTGGGGGTACTGAGTCACAATGACCAGGGGTACTGAGCCACACTGACCGGGGATACTGAGTCACACTGACCGGAGGTACTGAGTCACACTGACCGGAGGTACTGAGTCACACTGACCGGCTGTACTGAGTCACACTGACCGGGGGTACGGGGTCACACTGACCAGAGGTACTGAGTCACACTGACCAGCGGTACTGAGTCACACTGACCGGGGGTACGGAGTCACACTGACCAGGGGTACTGAGTCACACTGACCAGGGGTACTGAGTCACACTGACCAGGGGTACTCAGCCAGACTGACCAGCGGTACTGAGTCACACTGATCGGTGGTACTGAGTCACACTGACAGGGGGAACAGAGCCACACAGTCTGGGGCTACCGAGCCACACTGACCGGGGCTACTGAGTCACACTAACCAGGGGTACTGAGTCACACTGACCGGGTATGCGGAGTCACACCGACCGGGTGTACTGAGCCACACTGACCGGGTATACGGAGTCACACCGACTGGGGGTACTGAGTCACACTGACCGGAGGTACTGAGTCACACTGACCGGCTGTACTGAGTCACACTGACCGGGGGTACGGAGTCACACTGACCAGAGGTACTGAGTCACACTGACCAGCGGTACTGAGTCACACTGACCGGGGGTACGGAGTAACACTGACCAGGGGTACTGAGTCACACTGACCGGCGGTACTGAGTGACACTGAGAGGGGTACTGAGCCACACTGACCAGGGGTACTGAGTCACACTGACCAGGGTACTGAGTCACACAGACCGGGGGTACGGAGTCACACTGACCAGGGGTACTGAGTCACACTGACCGGCGGTACTGAGTCACACTAACCAGGGGTACTGAGTCACACTGACCGGGGTACGGAGTCACAGTGACCAGGGGTACTGAATCACACTGACGAGTGGTACTGAGCCACACTGACTGGGGTACTGAGTCACACTGACCCGGTATACGGAGTCACAATGACCAGGGGTACTGAGTCACACTGACCGATTGTACTGAGTCACACTGACCAGCGGTACTGAGTCACACTGGCCGGGGATACTGAGCCACACTGACCAGGGGTACTGAGTCACACTGACTAGGGTACTGAGTCACACTGACCGGGGGTACTGAGTCACACTGAGAGGGGTACTGAGTCACACTGACCAGGGCTACTGAGTCACACTGACCAGGGGTACGGAGTCACACTGACCAGAGGTACTGAGTCACACTGACCGGGGGTACGGAGTCACAATGACTAGGGGTACTGAGTCACACTGACCAGGGGTACTCAATCACACTGACTGGGTTACTGAGCCACACTGATCGTGGGTACAGAGTCACACTGACCTGGTGGTACTGAGTCACACTGACCAGGGGTACTGAGTCACACTGACCGGCGGTACTGACTCACACTGACCGGGGGTGCTGAGTCACACTGAGCAGGGGTATGGAGTCACACCGACCGGGGGTACTGAGTCACACTGACCAGGGGTACGGAGTCACACTGACCAGGGGTACTGAGTCACACTGACCGGCGGTACTGAGTCACACTGACAAGGGGCACTGAGTCACACTGATCAGGGGTACTGAGTCACACTGACCAGGGGTACGGAGTCACACTGACCAGGTATACGGAGTCACAATGACCAGGGGTACTGAGCCACAATGACCAGCGGTACTGAGTCACACTGACCAGGGTACTGAGTCACACTGACTGGGGGTACGGAGTCACACTGACCAGGGGTACTGAGTCACATTGACCAGGGGTACTGAGTCACACTGATCAGGGGTACTGAGTCACACTGACCAGGGGTACAGAGTCACACTGACCCGGTATACGGAGTCACAATGACCAGGGGTACTGAGTCACACTGACCGATGGTACTGAGTCACACTGACCAGGGGTACTGAGCCACACTGACCAGGGGTACTGAGTCACACTGACCAGGGGTACTGAGTCACACTGACCAGGGTACTGAGTCACACTGACCGGGGGTACGGAGTCACACTGACCAGGGGTACTGAGTCACACTGACCGGCGGTACTGAGTGACACTGAGAGGGGTACTGAGCCACACTGACCAGGGGTACTGAGTCACACTGACCAGGGTACTGAGTCACACAGACCGGGGGTACGGAGTCACACTGACCAGGGGTACTGAGTCACACTGACCGGCGGTACTGAGTCACACTAACCAGGGGTACTGAGTCACACTGACCGGGGTACGGAGTCACAGTGACCAGGGGTACTGAATCACACTGACGAGTGGTACTGAGCCACACTGACTGGGGTACTGAGTCACACTGACCCGGTATACGGAGTCACAATGACCAGGGGTACTGAGTCACACTGACCGATTGTACTGAGTCACACTGACCAGCGGTACTGAGTCACACTGACCGGGGATACTGAGCCACACTGACCAGGGGTACTGAGTCACACTGACTAGGGTACTGAGTCACACTGACCGGGGGTACTGAGTCACACTGAGAGGGGTACTGAGTCACACTGACCAGGGGTACTGAGTCATACTGACCAGCAGTACTGAGTCACACTGACCGGGGGTACTGAGCCACACTGACCAGGGGTACTGAGTCACACTGACTAGGGTACTGAGTCACACTGACCGGGGGTACTGAGTCACACTGAGAGGGCTACTGAGTCACACTGACCAGGGGTACTGAGTCACACTGACCAGGGGTACTGAGTCACACTGACTGGGGGTAATGAGTCACACTGACCGGGGCTACTGAGTCACACTGACCGGGGGTACTGAGTCATACTGACCAGAGGTACTGAGTCACACTGACCAGCAGTACTGCGTCACACTGACCGGGGGTACAGAGTCACAATGACCAGGGGTACTGAGTCACACTGACCAGGGGTACTGAGTCACACCGACGGGAGGTACTGAGTCATACTGACCGGGGGGGACTGAGTCACACTGACTGGGGGTACTGAGTCACAATGACCAGGGGTACTGAGCCACACTGACCGGGGATACTGAGTCACACTGACCGGAGGTACTGAGTCACACTGACCGGAGGTACTGAGTCACACTGACCGGCTGTACTGAGTCACACTGACCGGGGGTACGGGGTCACACTGACCAGAGGTACTGAGTCACACTGACCAGCGGTACTGAGTCACACTGACCGGGGGTACGGAGTCACACTGACCAGAGGTACTGAGTCACACTGACCAGGGGTACTGAGTCACACTGACCAGGGGTACTGAGTCACACTGACCAGGGGTACTCAGCCAGACTGACCAGCGGTACTGCGTCACACTGATCGGTGGTACTGAGTCACACTGACCGGGGGAACAGAGCCACACAGTCTGGGGCTACCGAGCCACACTGACCGGGGCTACTGAGTCACACTAACCAGGGGTACTGAGTCACACTGACCGGTGGGACTGAATCACACTGACCGGGGGGTACTGAGTCACACTGACAGGGTATACGGAGTCACACCGACTGGGGGTACTGAGTCACACTGACAAGGGGTACGGAATCACACTGACCAGGGGTACTGAGTCACACTGACCGGGTATACGGAGTCACACCGACCGGGTGTACTGAGCCACACTGACCGGGTATACGGAGTCACACCGACTGGGGGTACTGAGTCACACTGACAAGGGGTACGGAGTCACACTGACCAGGGGGTACTGAGTCACAGTGACCGGGAGTACAGAGCCACACTGACCAGGGGTACTGAGTCACACCGACCGGGGGTACTGAGGCACACCGACCGGGGGTACTGAGTCACACTGACCGGGGGTACGGAGTAACACTGACCGGGGGTACTGAGTCACACTGAGCAGGGGTATTGAGTCACACTGAGCAGGGGTACTGAGTCATACTGACTGGTGGGTATTCAGTCACACTGACCGGCTGCACTGAGTCACACTGACCGGGGGTATTGAGTTTCACTGACCGGGGGTACTGAGTCACACTGACATGGGGTACTGAGTCACACTGACCGGGGGTACTGAGTCACAATGACCAGGGGTGCTGAGTCACACTGACCGGGGGTACTGAGTCACAATGACCAGCGGTACTGAGTCACACTGACCGGGGGTACTGAGTCACAATGACCAGGGGTACTGAGTCACACTGACCAGGGGTACTGAGTCGCACTGACCGGGGGTACTGAGTCACAATGACCAGGGGTACTGAGTCACACTGACATGGGGTACTGAGTCACACTGACCGGGGGTACTGAGTCACAATGACCAGGGGTACTGAGTCACACTGACCAGGGGTACTGAGTCGCACTGACCAGCGGTACTGAGTCACACTGACCGGGGTACGGAGTCACAGTGACCAGGGGTACTGAATCACACTGACGAGTGGTACTGAGCCACACTGACTGGGGTACTGAGTCACACTGACCAGGGGTACTGAGTCACACTGACCAGGGGTACTGAGTCACACTGACCGGGGGTACGGAGTCACATTGACCAGGGGTACTGAGTCACACGGACCAGGGGTACGGAGTCACAGTGACCAGGGGTACTGAGTCACACTGACCAGCGGTACTGAGTCACACTGACCGGGGTACTGAGTCACATTGATCGGGTGTACTGAGTCACACTGACCGGGGGTACTGAGTCACAATGGCCAGGGGTACTGAGTCGCACTGACCAGCGGTACTGAGTCACACTGACCGGGGTACGGAGTCACAGTGACCAGGGGTACTGAATCACACTGACGAGTGGTACTGAGCCACACTGACTGGGGTACTGAGTCACACTGACCAGGGGTACTGAGTCACACTGACCAGGGGTACTGAGTCAGACTGACTGGGGGTACTGAGCCACACTGACCAGGGGTACTGAGTCACACTGACCAGCGGTACTGAGTCACACTGACCGGGGGTACTGAGCCACACTGACCAGGGGTACTGAGTCACACTGACCAGGGGTACTGAGTCACACTGACCAGGGTACTGAGTCACACTGACCGGGGGTACGGAGTCACACTGACCAGGGGTACTGAGTCACAGTGACCGGGGGTACTGAGCCACACTTACCAGGGGTACTGAGTCACACCGACCGGGGGTACTGAGGCACACTGACCGGGGGTACTGAGTCACACTGACCGGGGGTACGGAGTCACACTGACCGGGGGTACTGAGTCACACTGACCACGGGTAATGAGTCACACTGACCAGGGGTACTGAGTCACATTGACCGGGGGTACTGAGCCACACTTACCGGGGGTATTGAGTCACACTGAGCAGGGGTATTGAGTCACACTGAGCAGGGGTAATGAGTCATACTGACTGGTGGGTATTCAGTCACACTGACCGGCTGCACTGAGTCACACTGACCGGGGGTATTGAGTTACACTGACCGGGGGTACTGAGTCACACTGACCAGGGGTACTGTGTCACACTGACCAGGGGTACTGAGTCACACTGACATGGGGTACTGAGTCGCACTGACCAGCGGTACTGAGTCACACAGACCGGTGGGTATTGAGTCACACTGACCAGCGGTACTGAGTCACACTGACCAGGGGTACTGAGTCACATTGATCGGGTGTACTGAGTCACACTGACCGGGGCTACTGAGTCACACTGACCAGGGTACTGAGTCACACTGACCGGGGGTACGGAGTCACACTGACCAGGGGTACTGAGTCACAGTGACTGGGGGTACTGAGCCACACTTACCAGGGGTACTGAGTCACACCGACCGGGGGTACTGAGGCACACCGACCGGGGGTACTGAGTCACACTGACCGGGGGTATGGAGTCACACTGACCGGGGGTACTGAGTCACACTGACCACGGGTAATGAGTCACACTGACCAGGGGTACTGAGTCACACTGACCGGGGGTACTGAGCCACACTTACCGGGGGTATTGAGTCACACTGAGCAGGGGTATTGTGTCACACTGAGCAGGGGTAATGAGTCATGCTGACTGGTGGGTATTCAGTCACACTGACCGGCTGCACTGAGTCACACTGACCGGGGGTATTGAGTTACACTGACCGGGGGTATTGAGTCACACTGACCAGGGGTACTGTGTCACACTGACCAGGGGTACTGAGTCACACTGACCAGGGGTACTGAGTCGCACTGACCAGCGGTACTGAGTCACACAGACCAGGGGTACTGAGTCACATTGATCGGGTGTACTGAGTCACACTGACGGGGGCTACTGAGTCACACTGACCGGGGGTACAGAGTCAAACTGACCGGGGGTACTGACACACTGACCGACGGTAGTGAGTCACACTGATCGGGCGTACAGAGTTGCACTGACCAGGGGTACTGAGTCACTCTGACAGGGGCTACTGAGTCACACTGACCGGGGGTACTGAGCCACACTGACCTGGGGTACTGAGTCACACTGACCAGGGGTACTGAGTCAAACTGACTGGGGGTAATGAGTCACACTGACCGGGAGTACTGAGTCACACTGACCAGGGGTATGGAGTCACACTGCCCGGGGGTACTGACACACTAACCGACAGTACTGAGTCACACTGATCGGGCGTACAGTGTCGCACTGACCAGGGGTACCGAGTCACACTGACAGGGGTTACTGAGTCACACTGACCGGGGGTACGGAGTCACACTGACCGGGGGTACGGAGTCACACTGACCAGGGGTATGGAGTCACACCGACCGGGGGTACTGAGTCACACTGACCAGGGGTACGGAGTCACACTGACCAGGGGTACTGAGTCACACTGACCGGCGGTACTGAGTCACAGTGACCGGGGGTACGGAGTCACACTGACAAGGGGCACTGAGTCACACTGATCAGGGGTACTGAGTCACACTGACCAGGGGTACGGAGTCACACTGACCGGGTATACGGAGTCACAATGACCAGGGGTACTGAGCCACAATGACCAGCGGTACTGAGTCACACTGACCAGGGTACTGAGTCACACTGACCGGGGGTACTGAGTCACACTGACCAGGGGTACTGAGTCACATTGACCAGGGGTACTGAGTCACCCTGATCAGGGGTACTGAGTCACACTGACCAGGGGTACAGAGTCACACTGACCCGGTATACGGAGTCACAATGACCAGGGGTACTGAGTCAGACTGACCGATGGTACTGAGTCACACTGACCAGGGGTACTGAGCCACACTGACCAGGGGTACTGAGTCACACTGACCAGGGGTACTGAGTCACACTGACCAGGGTACTGAGTCACACTGACCGGGGGTACGGAGTAACACTGACCAGGGGTACTGAGTCACACTGACCGGCGGTACTGAGTGACACTGAGAGGGGTACTGAGCCACACTGACCAGGGGTACTGAGTCACACTGACCAGGGTACTGAGTCACACAGACCGGGGGTACGGAGTCACACTGACCAGGGGTACTGAGTCACACTGACCGGCGGTACTGAGTCACACTAACCAGGGGTACTGAGTCACACTGACCGGGGTACGGAGTCACAGTGACCAGGGGTACTGAATCACACTGACGAGTGGTACTGAGCCACACTGACTGGGGTACTGAGTCACACTGACCCGGTATACGGAGTCACAATGACCAGGGGTACTGAGTCACACTGACCGATTGTACTGAGTCACACTGACCAGCGGTACTGAGTCACACTGGCCGGGGATACTGAGCCACACTGACCAGGGGTACTGAGTCACACTGACTAGGGTACTGAGTCACACTGACCGGGGGTACTGAGTCACACTGAGAGGGGTACTGAGTCACACTGACCAGGGGTACTGAGTCACACTGACCAGGGGTACGGAGTCACACTGACCAGAGGTACTGAGTCACACTGACCGGGGGTACGGAGTCACAATGACTAGGGGTACTGAGTCACACTGACCAGGGGTACTCAATCACACTGACTGGGTTACTGAGCCACACTGATCGTGGGTACAGAGTCACACTGACCTGGTGGTACTGAGTCACACTGACCAGGGGTACTGAGTCACACTGACCGGCGGTACTGACTCACACTGACCGGGGGTGCTGAGTCACACTGAGCAGGGGTATGGAGTCACACCGACCGGGGGTACTGAGTCACACTGACCAGGGGTACGGAGTCACACTGACCAGGGGTACTGAGTCACACTGACCGGCGGTACTGAGTCACACTGACAAGGGGCACTGAGTCACACTGATCAGGGGTACTGAGTCACACTGACCAGGGGTACGGAGTCACACTGACCGGGTATACGGAGTCACAATGACCAGGGGTACTGAGCCACAATGACCAGCGGTACTGAGTCACACTGACCAGGGTACTGAGTCACACTGACTGGGGGTACGGAGTCACACTGACCAGGGGTACTGAGTCACATTGACCAGGGGTACTGAGTCACACTGATCAGGGGTACTGAGTCACACTGACCAGGGGTACAGAGTCACACTGACCCGGTATACGGAGTCACAATGACCAGGGGTACTGAGTCACACTGACCGATGGTACTGAGTCACACTGACCAGGGGTACTGAGCCACACTGACCAGGGGTACTGAGTCACACTGACCAGGGGTACTGAGTCACACTGACCAGGGTACTGAGTCACACTGACCGGGGGTACGGAGTCACACTGACCAGGGGTACTGAGTCACACTGACCGGCGGTACTGAGTGACACTGAGAGGGGTACTGAGCCACACTGACCAGGGGTACTGAGTCACACTGACCAGGGTACTGAGTCACACAGACCGGGGGTACGGAGTCACACTGACCAGGGGTACTGAGTCACACTGACCGGCGGTACTGAGTCACACTAACCAGGGGTACTGAGTCACACTGACCGGGGTACGGAGTCACAGTGACCAGGGGTACTGAATCACACTGACGAGTGGTACTGAGCCACACTGACTGGGGTACTGAGTCACACTGACCCGGTATATGGAGTCACAATGACCAGGGGTACTGAGTCACACTGACCGATTGTACTGAGTCACACTGACCAGCGGTACTGAGTCACACTGACCGGGGATACTGAGCCACACTGACCAGGGGTACTGAGTCACACTGACTAGGGTACTGAGTCACACTGACCGGGGGTACTGAGTCACACTGAGAGGGGTACTGAGTCACACTGACCAGGGGTACTGAGTCATACTGACCAGCAGTACTGAGTCACACTGACCGGGGGTACTGAGCCACACTGACCAGGGGTACTGAGTCACACTGACTAGGGTACTGAGTCACACTGACCGGGGGTACTGAGTCACACTGAGAGGGCTACTGAGTCACACTGACCAGGGGTACTGAGTCACACTGACCAGGGGTACTGAGTCACACTGACTGGGGGTAATGAGTCACACTGACCGGGGCTACTGAGTCACACTGACCGGGGTTACTGAGTCATACTGACCAGAGGTACTGAGTCACACTGACCAGCAGTACTGCGTCACACTGACCGGGGGTACAGAGTCACAATGACCAGGGCTACTGAGTCACACTGACCAGGGGTACTGAGTCACACTGACCGGGCTACTGAGCCACACTGACCAGGGGTACTGAGTCACACCGACGGGAGGTACAGAGTCATACTGACCGGGGGGGACTGAGTCACACTGACTGGGGGTACTGAGTCACAATGACCAGGGGTACTGAGCCACACTGACCGGGGATACTGAGTCACACTGACCGGAGGTACTGAGTCACACTGACCGGAGGTACTGAGTCACACTGACCGGCTGTACTGAGTCACACTGACCGGGGGTACGGGGTCACACTGACCAGAGGTACTGAGTCACAATGACCAGCGGTACTGAGTCACACTGACCGGGGGTACGGAGTCACACTGACCAGCGGTACTGAGTCACACTGACCAGTGATACTGAGTCACACTGACCAGGGGTACTGAGTCACACTGACCAGGGGTACTGAGTCACACTGACCAGGGGTACTCAGCCAGACTGACCAGCGGTACTGAGTCACACTGATCGGTGGTACTGAGTCACACTGACCGGGGGAACAGAGCCACACAGTCTGGGGCTACCGAGCCACACTGACCGGGGCTACTGAGTCACACTAACCAGGGGTACTGAGTCACACTGGCCGGTGGGACTGAGTCACACTGACCAGGGGTACTGAGTCACACTGACCGGGTATGCGGAGTCACACCGACCGGGTGTACTGAGCCACACTGACCGGGTATACGGAGTCACACCGACTGGGGGTACTGAGTCACACTGACCGGAGGTACTGAGTCACACTGACCGGCTGTACTGAGTCACACTGACCGGGGGTACGGAGTCACACTGACCAGAGGTACTGAGTCACACTGACCAGCGGTACTGAGTCACACTGACCGGGGGTACGGAGTCACACTGACCAGAGGTACTGAGTCACACTGACCAGTGATACTGAGTCACACTGACCAGGGGTACTGAGTCACACTGACCAGGGGTACTCAGCCAGACTGACCAGCGGTACTGAGCCACACTGATCGGTGGTACTGAGTCACACTGACCGGGGGAACAGAGCCACACAGTCTGGGGCTACCGAGCCACACTGACCGGGGCTACTGAGTCACACTAACCAGGGGTACTGAGTCACACTGACCGGTGGGACTGAATCACACTGACCGGGGGGTACTGAGTCACACTGACAGGGTATACGGAGTCACACCGACTGGGGGTACTGAGTCACACTGACAAGGGGTACGGAATCACACTGACCAGGGGTACTGAGTCACACTGACCGGGTATACGGAGTCACACCGACCGGGTGTACTGAGCCACACTGACCGGGTATACGGAGTCACACCGACTGGGGGTACTGAGTCACACTGACAAGGGGTACGGAGTCACACTGACCAGGGGGTACTGAGTCACAGTGACCGGGACTCCAGAGCCACACTGACCAGGGGTACTGAGTCACACCGACCGGGGGTACTGAGGCACACCGACCGGGGGTACTGAGTCACACTGACCGGGGGTACGGAGTAACATTGACCGGGGGTACTGAGTCACACTGAGCAGGGGTATTGAGTCACACTGAGCAGGGATACTGAGTCATACTGACTGGTGGGTATTCAGTCACACTGACCGGCTGCACTGAGTCACACTGACCGGGGGTATTGAGTTTCACTGACCGGGGGTACTGAGTCACACTGACATGGGGTACTGAGTCACACTGACCGGGGGTACTGAGTCACAATGACCAGGTGTGCTGAGTCACACTGACCGGGGGTACTGAGTCACAATGACCAGTGGTACTGAGTCACACTGACCGGCGGTACTGAGTCACACTGACAAGGGGCACTGAGTCACACTGATCAGGGGTACTGAGTCACACTGACCAGGGGTACGGAGTCACACTGACCGGGTATACGGAGTCACAATGACCAGGGGTACTGAGCCACAATGACCAGCGGTACTGAGTCACACTGACCAGGGTACTGAGTCACACTGACCGGGGGTACTGAGTCACACTGACCAGGGGTACTGAGTCACATTGACCAGGGGTACTGAGTCACCCTGATCAGGGGTACTGAGTCACACTGACCAGGGGTACAGAGTCACACTGACCCGGTATACGGAGTCACAATGACCAGGGGTACTGAGTCAGACTGACCGATGGTACTGAGTCACACTGACCAGGGGTACTGAGCCACACTGACCAGGGGTACTGAGTCACACTGACCAGGGGTACTGAGTCACACTGACCAGGGTACTGAGTCACACTGACCGGGGGTACGGAGTAACACTGACCAGGGGTACTGAGTCACACTGACCGGCGGTACTGAGTGACACTGAGAGGGGTACTGAGCCACACTGACCAGGGGTACTGAGTCACACTGACCAGGGTACTGAGTCACACAGACCGGGGGTACGGAGTCACACTGACCAGGGGTACTGAGTCACACTGACCGGCGGTACTGAGTCACACTAACCAGGGGTACTGAGTCACACTGACCGGGGTACGGAGTCACAGTGACCAGGGGTACTGAATCACACTGACGAGTGGTACTGAGCCACACTGACTGGGGTACTGAGTCACACTGACCCGGTATACGGAGTCACAATGACCAGGGGTACTGAGTCACACTGACCGATTGTACTGAGTCACACTGACCAGCGGTACTGAGTCACACTGGCCGGGGATACTGAGCCACACTGACCAGGGGTACTGAGTCACACTGACTAGGGTACTGAGTCACACTGACCGGGGGTACTGAGTCACACTGAGAGGGGTACTGAGTCACACTGACCAGGGGTACTGAGTCACACTGACCAGGGGTACGGAGTCACACTGACCAGAGGTACTGAGTCACACTGACCGGGGGTACGGAGTCACAATGACTAGGGGTACTGAGTCACACTGACCAGGGGTACTCAATCACACTGACTGGGTTACTGAGCCACACTGATCGTGGGTACAGAGTCACACTGACCTGGTGGTACTGAGTCACACTGACCAGGGGTACTGAGTCACACTGACCGGCGGTACTGACTCACACTGACCGGGGGTGCTGAGTCACACTGAGCAGGGGTATGGAGTCACACCGACCGGGGGTACTGAGTCACACTGACCAGGGGTACGGAGTCACACTGACCAGGGGTACTGAGTCACACTGACCGGCGGTACTGAGTCACACTGACAAGGGGCACTGAGTCACACTGATCAGGGGTACTGAGTCACACTGACCAGGGGTACGGAGTCACACTGACCGGGTATACGGAGTCACAATGACCAGGGGTACTGAGCCACAATGACCAGCGGTACTGAGTCACACTGACCAGGGTACTGAGTCACACTGACTGGGGGTACGGAGTCACACTGACCAGGGGTACTGAGTCACATTGACCAGGGGTACTGAGTCACACTGATCAGGGGTACTGAGTCACACTGACCAGGGGTACAGAGTCACACTGACCCAGTATACGGAGTCACAATGACCAGGGGTACTGAGTCACACTGACCGATGGTACTGAGTCACACTGACCAGGGGTACTGAGCCACACTGACCAGGGGTACTGAGTCACACTGACCAGGGGTACTGAGTCACACTGACCAGGGTACTGAGTCACACTGACCGGGGGTACGGAGTCACACTGACCAGGGGTACTGAGTCACACTGACCGGCGGTACTGAGTGACACTGAGAGGGGTACTGAGCCACACTGACCAGGGGTACTGAGTCACACTGACCAGGGTACTGAGTCACACAGACCGGGGGTACGGAGTCACACTGACCAGGGGTACTGAGTCACACTGACCGGCGGTACTGAGTCACACTAACCAGGGGTACTGAGTCACACTGACCGGGGTACGGAGTCACAGTGACCAGGGGTACTGAATCACACTGACGAGTGGTACTGAGCCACACTGACTGGGGTACTGAGTCACACTGACCCGGTATACGGAGTCACAATGACCAGGGGTACTGAGTCACACTGACCGATTGTACTGAGTCACACTGACCAGCGGTACTGAGTCACACTGACCGGGGATACTGAGCCACACTGACCAGGGGTACTGAGTCACACTGACTAGGGTACTGAGTCACACTGACCGGGGGTACTGAGTCACACTGAGAGGGGTACTGAGTCACACTGACCAGGGGTACTGAGTCATACTGACCAGCAGTACTGAGTCACACTGACCGGGGGTACTGAGCCACACTGACCAGGGGTACTGAGTCACACTGACTAGGGTACTGAGTCACACTGACCGGGGGTACTGAGTCACACTGAGAGGGCTACTGAGTCACACTGACCAGGGGTACTGAGTCACACTGACCAGGGGTACTGAGTCACACTGACTGGGGGTAATGAGTCACACTGACCGGGGCTACTGAGTCACACTGACCGGGGTTACTGAGTCATACTGACCAGAGGTACTGAGTCACACTGACCAGCAGTACTGCGTCACACTGACCGGGGGTACAGAGTCACAATGACCAGGGCTACTGAGTCACACTGACCAGGGGTACTGAGTCACACTGACCGGGCTACTGAGCCACACTGACCAGGGGTACTGAGTCACACCGACGGGAGGTACAGAGTCATACTGACCGGGGGGGACTGAGTCACACTGACTGGGGGTACTGAGTCACAATGACCAGGGGTACTGAGCCACACTGACCGGGGATACTGAGTCACACTGACCGGAGGTACTGAGTCACACTGACCGGAGGTACTGAGTCACACTGACCGGCTGTACTGAGTCACACTGACCGGGGGTACGGGGTCACACTGACCAGAGGTACTGAGTCACAATGACCAGCGGTACTGAGTCACACTGACCGGGGGTACGGAGTCACACTGACCAGAGGTACTGAGTCACACTGACCAGTGATACTGAGTCACACTGACCAGGGGTACTGAGTCACACTGACCAGGGGTACTGAGTCACACTGACCAGGGGTACTCAGCCAGACTGACCAGCGGTACTGAGTCACACTGATCGGTGGTACTGAGTCACACTGACCGGGGGAACAGAGCCACACAGTCTGGGGCTACCGAGCCACACTGACCGGGGCTACTGAGTCACACTAACCAGGGGTACTGAGTCACACTGGCCGGTGGGACTGAGTCACACTGACCAGGGGTACTGAGTCACACTGACCGGGTATGCGGAGTCACACCGACCGGGTGTACTGAGCCACACTGACCGGGTATACGGAGTCACACCGACTGGGGGTACTGAGTCACACTGACCGGAGGTACTGAGTCACACTGACCGGCTGTACTGAGTCACACTGACCGGGGGTACGGAGTCACACTGACCAGAGGTACTGAGTCACACTGACCAGCGGTACTGAGTCACACTGACCGGGGGTACGGAGTCACACTGACCAGAGGTACTGAGTCACACTGACCAGTGATACTGAGTCACACTGACCAGGGGTACTGAGTCACACTGACCAGGGGTACTCAGCCAGACTGACCAGCGGTACTGAGTCACACTGATCGGTGGTACTGAGTCACACTGACCGGGGGAACAGAGCCACACAGTCTGGGGCTACCGAGCCACACTGACCGGGGCTACTGAGTCACACTAACCAGGGGTACTGAGTCACACTGACCGGTGGGACTGAATCACACTGACCGGGGGGTACTGAGTCACACTGACAGGGTATACGGAGTCACACCGACTGGGGGTACTGAGTCACACTGACAAGGGGTACGGAATCACACTGACCAGGGGTACTGAGTCACACTGACCGGGTATACGGAGTCACACCGACCGGGTGTACTGAGCCACACTGACCGGGTATACGGAGTCACACCGACTGGGGGTACTGAGTCACACTGACAAGGGGTACGGAGTCACACTGACCAGGGGGTACTGAGTCACAGTGACCGGGAGTACAGAGCCACACTGACCAGGGGTACTGAGTCACACCGACCGGGGGTACTGAGGCACACCGACCGGGGGTACTGAGTCACACTGACCGGGGGTACGGAGTAACATTGACCGGGGGTACTGAGTCACACTGAGCAGGGGTATTGAGTCACACTGAGCAGGGATACTGAGTCATACTGACTGGTGGGTATTCAGTCACACTGACCGGCTGCACTGAGTCACACTGACCGGGGGTATTGAGTTTCACTGACCGGGGGTACTGAGTCACACTGACATGGGGTACTGAGTCACACTGACCGGGGGTACTGAGTCACAATGACCAGGTGTGCTGAGTCACACTGACCGGGGGTACTGAGTCACAATGACCAGTGGTACTGAGTCACACTGACCGGGGGTACTGAGTCACAATGACCAGGGGTACTGAGTCACACTGACCAGGGGTACTGAGTCGCACTGACCGGGGGTACTGAGTCACAATGACCAGGGGTACTGAGTCACACTGACATGGGGTACTGAGTCACACTGACCGGGGGTACTGAGTCACAATGACCAGGGGTACTGAGTCACACTGACCAGGGGTACTGAGTCGCACTGACCAGCGGTACTGAGTCACACTGACCGGGGTACGGAGTCACAGTGACCAGGGGTACTGAATCACACTGACGAGTGGTACTGAGCCACACTGACTGGGGTACTGAGTCACACTGACCAGGGGTACTGAGTCACACTGACCAGGGGTACTGAGTCACACTGACCGGGGGTACGGAGTCACATTGACCAGGGGTACGGAGTCACACTGACCAGGGGTACTGAGTCACACGGACCAGGGGTACGGAGTCACACTGACCAGGGGTACTGAGTCACACTGACCAGCGGTACTGAGTCACACTGACCAGGGGTACTGAGTCACATTGATCGGGTGTACTGAGTCACACTGACCGGGGGTACTGAGTCACAATGGCCAGGGGTACTGAGTCGCACTGACCAGCGGTACTGAGTCACACTGACCGGGGTACGGAGTCACAGTGACCAGGGGTACTGAATCACACTGACGAGTGGTACTGAGCCACACTGACTGGGGTACTGAGTCACACTGACCAGGGGTACTGAGTCACACTGACCAGGGGTACTGAGTCACACTGACCGGGGGTACTGAGCCACACTGACCAGGGGTACTGAGTCACACTGACCAGCGGTACTGAGTCACACTGACCGGGGGTACTGAGCCACACTGACCAGGGGTACTGAGTCACACTGACCAGGGGTACTGAGTCACACTGACCAGGGTACTGAGTCACACTGACCGGGGGTACGGAGTCACACTGACCAGGGGTACTGAGTCACAGTGACCGGGGGTACTGAGCCACACTTACCAGGGGTACTGAGTCACACCGACCGGGGGTACTGAGGCACACTGACCGGGGGTACTGAGTCACACTGACCGGGGGTACGGAGTCACACTGACCGGGGGTACTGAGTCACACTGACCACGGGTAATGAGTCACACTGACCAGGGGTACTGAGTCACATTGACCGGGGGTACTGAGCCACACTTACCGGGGGTATTGAGTCACACTGAGCAGGGGTATTGAGTCACACTGAGCAGGGGTAATGAGTCATACTGACTGGTGGGTATTCAGTCACACTGACCGGCTGCACTGAGTCACACTGACCGGGGGTATTGAGTTACACTGACCGGGGGTACTGAGTCACACTGACCAGGGGTACTGTGTCACACTGACCAGGGGTACTGAGTCACACTGACATGGGGTACTGAGTCGCACTGACCAGCGGTACTGAGTCACACAGACCGGTGGGTATTGAGTCACACTGACCAGCGGTACTGAGTCACACTGACCAGGGGTACTGAGTCACATTGATCGGGTGTACTGAGTCACACTGACCGGGGCTACTGAGTCACACTGACCAGGGTACTGAGTCACACTGACCGGGGGTACGGAGTCACACTGACCAGGGGTACTGAGTCACAGTGACTGGGGGTACTGAGCCACACTTACCAGGGGTACTGAGTCACACTGACCGGGGGTACGGAGTCACACTGACCGGGGGTACTGAGTCACACTGACCACGGGTAATGAGTCACACTGACCAGGGGTACTGAGTCACACTGACCGGGGGTACTGAGCCACACTTACCGGGGGTATTGAGTCACACTGAGCAGGGGTATTGTGTCACACTGAGCAGGGGTAATGAGTCATGCTGACTGGTGGGTATTCAGTCACACTGACCGGCTGCACTGAGTCACACTGACCGGGGGTATTGAGTTACACTGACCGGGGGTATTGAGTCACACTGACCAGGGGTACTGTGTCACACTGACCAGGGGTACTGAGTCACACTGACCAGGGGTACTGAGTCGCACTGACCAGCGGTACTGAGTCACACAGACCGGTGGGTATTGAGTCACACTGACCAGCGGTACTGAGTCACACTGACCAGGGGTACTGAGTCACATTGATCGGGTGTACTGAGTCACACTGACCGGGGGTACTGAGTCACACTGATCGGGCGTACAGAGTTGCACTGACCAGGGGTACTGAGTCACTCCGACAGGGGCTACTGAGTCACACTGACTGGGGGTACTGAGCCACACTGACCTGGGGTACTGAGTCACACTGACCAGGGGTACTGAGTCAAACTGACTGGGGGTAATGAGTCACACTGACCGGGAGTACTGAGTCACACTGACCAGGGTTATGGAGTCACACTGCCCGGGGGTACTGACACACTAACCGACAGTACTGAGTCACACTGATCGGGCGTACAGTGTCGCACTGACCAGGGGTACCGAGTCACACTGACAGGGGTTACTGAGTCACACTGACCGGGGGTACGGAGTCACACTGACCGGGGGTACGGAGTCACACTGAACAGGGGTATGGAGTCACACCGACCGGGGGTACTGAGTCACACTGACCAGTGGTACGGAGTCACACTGACCAGGGGTACTGAGTCACACTGACCGGCGGTACTGAGTCACAGTGACCGGGGGTACGGAGTCACACTGACAAGGGGCACTGAGTCACACTGATCAGGGGTACTGAGTCACACTGACCAGGGGTACGGAGTCACACTGACCGGGTATACGGAGTCACAATGACCAGGGGTACTGAGCCACAATGACCGGCGGTACTGAGTCACACTGACCAGGGTACTGAGTCACACTGACTGGGGGTACTGAGTCACACTGACCAGGGGTACTGAGTCACATTGACCAGGGGTACTGAGTCACACTGACCAGGGGTACTGAGTCACACTGACCAGGGTACTGAGTCACACTGACCGGGGGTACGGAGTAACACTGACCAGGGGTACTGAGTCACACTGACCGGCGGTACTGAGTGACACTGAGAGGGGTACTGAGCCACACTGACCAGGGGTACTGAGTCACACTGACCAGGGTACTGAGTCACACAGACCGGGGGTACGGAGTCACACTGACCAGGGGTACTGAGTCACACTGACCGGCGGTACTGAGTCACACTAACCAGGGGTACTGAGTCACACTGACCGGGGTACGGAGTCACAGTGACCAGGGGTACTGAATCACACTGACGAGTGGTACTGATCCACACTGACTGGGGTACTGAGTCACACTGACCCGGTATACGGAGTCACAATGACCAGGGGTACTGAGTCACACTGACCGATTGTACTGAGTCACACTGACCAGCGGTACTGAGTCACACTGGCCGGGGATACTGAGCCACACTGACCAGGGGTACTGAGTCACACTGACTAGGGTACTGAGTCACACTGACCGGGGGTACTGAGTCACACTGAGAGGGGTACTGAGTCACACTGAACAGCGGTACTGAGTCACACTGACCAGGGGTACTGAGTCACACTGACCAGGGGTACTGAGTCACACTGCCAGGGCCTGCTGAGTCACACCGACCGGGGGTACGGAGTCACACTGACCGGGGGTACTGAGTCACACCGACCAGGGGTACTGAGTCACACCGACCGGGGGTACTGAGTCACACTGACCAGGGGTACGGAGTCACACTGACCAGGGGTACTGAGTCACACTGACCGGCGTTACTGAGTCACAGTGACCGGGGGTACGGAGTCACACTGACAAGGGGCACTGAGTCACACTGATCAGGGGTACTGAGTCACACTGACCAGGGGTACGGAGTCACACTGACCGGGTATACGGAGTCACAATGACCAGGGGTACTGAGCCACAATGACCAGCGGTACTGAGTCACACTGACCAGGGTACTGAGTCACACTGACCGGGGGTACTGAGTCACACTGACTGGGGGTACTGAGTCACACTGACCAGGGGTACTGAGTCACATTGACCAGGGGTACTGAGTCACACTGATCAGGGGTACTGAGTCACACTGACCAGGGGTAGAGAGTCAAACTGAGACGGTATACGGAGTCACAATGACCAGGGGTACTGATTCACACTGACCGATGGTCCTGAGTCACACTGACCAGGGGTACTGAGTCACACTGACCGGGGGTACGGAGTCACACTGACCAGAGGTACTGGGTCACACTGACCAGCAGCACTGAGTCACACTGACCGGGGGTACGGAGTCACACTGACCAGAGGTACTGGGTCGCACTGACCAGGGGTACTGAGTCACACTGACCGGGGGTACTGAGTCACAATGACCAGGGGTACTGAGTCACACTGACCAGGGGTACGGAGTCACACAGACCAGGGGTACTGAGTCACACCGAGCGGGGGTAATGAGTCACACCGACCGGGGGTACTGAGCCACACTAACCGGGAGTACTGAGTCACACTGACCGGGGGTACGGAGTCACAGTGACCAGCGGCACTGAGTCACACTGACCAGGGTACTGAGTCACACTGACTGGGGGTACTGAGTCACACTGACCAGGGGTACTGAGTCACATTGACCAGGGGTACTGAGTCACACTGACCAGGGTACTGAGTCACACTGACTGGGGGTACTGAGTCACACAGACCGGTGGGTATTGAGTCACACTGACCAGCGGTACTGAGTCACACTGACCAGCGGTACTGAGTCACACTGACCGGGGCTACTGAGTCACACTGACCGGGGGTACAGAGTCACACTGACCGGGGGTACTGAGCCACACTGACCTGGGGTACTGAGTCACACTGACCAGGGGTACTGAGTCACACTGACTGGGGGTAATGAGTCACACTGACCGGGAGTACTGAGTCACACTGACCAGGGGTACGGAGTCACACTGCCCGGGGGTACTGACACACTAACCGACAGTACTGAGTCACACTGATCGGGCGTACAGTGTCGCACTGGCCAGGGGTACTGAGTCACATTGACAGGGGTTACTGAGTCACACTGACCGGGGGTACGGAGTCACACTGACCGGGGGTACGGAGTCACACTGACCAGGGGTACTGAGTCACACTGACCAGGGGTACGGAGTCACACTGACCAGAGGTACTGAGTCACACTGACCGAGGGTACGGAGTCACAATGACTAGGGGTACTGAGTCACACTGACCAGGGGTACTCAATCACACTGACTGGGTTACTGAGCCACACTGATCGTGGGTACAGAGTCACACTGACCTGGTGGTACTGAGTCACACTGACCAGGGGTACTGAGTCACACTGACCGGCGGTACTGACTCACACTGACCGGGGGTGCTGAGTCACACTGACCAGGGGTATGGAGTCACACCGACCGGGGGTACTGAGTCACACTGACCAGGGGTACGGAGTCACACTGACCAGGGGTACTGAGTCACACCGACCGGCGGTACTGAGTCACACTGACAAGGGGCACTGAGTCACACTGATCAGGGGTACTGAGTCACACTGACCAGGGGTACGGAGTCACACTGACCGGGTATACGGAGTCACAATGACCAGGGGTACTGAGCCACAATGACCAGCGGTACTGAGTCACACTGACCAGGGTACTGAGTCACACTGACTGGGGGTACTGAGTCACACTGACCAGGGGTACTGAGTCACATTGACCAGGGGTACTGAGTCACACTGATCAGGGGTACTGAGTCACACTGACCAGGGGTACAGAGTCACACTGACCCGGTATACGGAGTCACAATGACCAGGGGTACTGAGTCACACTGACCGATGGTACTGAGTCACACTGACCAGGGGTACTGAGCCACACTGACCAGGGGTACTGAGTCACACTGACCAGGGGTACTGAGTCACACTGACCAGGGTACTGAGTCACACTGACCGGGGGTACGGAGTCACACTGACCAGGGGTACTGAGTCACACTGACCGGCGGTACTGAGTGACACTGAGAGGGGTACTGAGCCACACTGACCAGGGGTACTGAGTCACACTGACCAGGGTACTGAGTCACACAGACCGGGGGTACGGAGTCACACTGACCAGAGGTACTGGGTCACACTGACCAGCAGCACTGAGTCACACTGACCGGGGGTACGGAGTCACACTGACCAGAGGTACTGGGTCGCACTGACCAGGGGTACAGAGTCACACTGACCGGGGGTACGGAGTCACAATGACCAGGGGTACAAAATCACACTGACTAGGTGTACTGAGTCACACTGACCGGGGGTACGGAGTCACACTGACCGGGGGTACGGAGTCACACTGACCGGGGGTATGGAGTCACACTGACCAGAGGTACTGAGTCACACTGACGAGGGGTACTGAGTCACACGGACCAGGGGTACTGAGTCACACTGACCGGGGGTACTGAGTCACAATGACCAGGGGTACTGAGTCACACTGACCAGGGGTACGGAGTCACAGAGACCAGGGGTACTGAGTCACACCGACCGGGGGTAATGAGTCACACCGACCGGTGGTACTGAGCCACACTAACCGGGAGTACTGAGTCACACTGACCGGGGGTACGGAGTCACAGTGACCAGCGGCACTGAGTCACACTGACCAGGGTACTGAGTCACACTGACTGGGGGTACTGAGTCACACTGACCAGGAGTACTGAGTCGCATTGACCAGGGGTACTGAGTCACACTGACCAGGGCACTGAGTCACACTGACTGGGGGTACTGAGTCACACTGACCGGTGGGTATTGAGTCACACTGACCAGCGGTACTGAGTCACACTGACCAGCGGTACTGAGTCACACTGACCGGGGCTACTGAGTCACACTGACCGGGGGTACAGAGTCACACTGACCGGGGGTACTGAGCCACACTGACCTGGGGTACTGAGTCACACTGACCAGGGGTACTGAGTCACACTGACTGGGGGTAATGAGTCACACTGACCGGGAGTACTGAGTCACACTGACCAGGGGTACGGAGTCACACTGCCCGGGGGTACTGACACACTAACCGACAGTACTGAGTCACACTGATCGGGCGTACAGTGTCGCACTGGCCAGGGGTACTGAGTCACATTGACAGGGGTTACTGAGTCACACTGACCGGGGGTACGGAGTCACACTGACCGGGGGTACGGAGTCACACTGACCAGAGGTACTGAGTCACACTGACCGGCGGTACGGAGTCACAATGACGAGGGGTACTGAGTCACACTGACCAGGGGTACGGAGTCACACTGACCAGGGGTACTGAGTCACACTGACCAGGGGTACGGAGTCACACTGACCAGAGGTACTGAGTCACACTGACCGGGGGTACGGAGTCACAATGACTAGGGGTACTGAGTCACACTGACCAGGGGTACTCAATCACACTGACTGGGTTACTGAGCCACACTGATCGTGGGTACAGAGTCACACTGACCTGGTGGTACTGAGTCACACTGACCAGGTGTACTGAGTCACACTGACCGGCGGTACTGACTCACACTGACCGGGGGTGCTGAGTCACACTGACCAGGGGTATGGAGTCACACCGACCGGGGGTACTGAGTCACACTGACCGGCGGTACTGAGTCACACTGACAAGGGGCACTGAGTCACACTGATCAGGGGTACTGAGTCACACTGACCAGGGGTACGGAGTCACACTGACCGGGTATACGGAGTCACAAAGACCAGGGGTACTGAGCCACAATGACCAGCGGTACTGAGTCACACAGACCAGGGTACTGAGTCACACTGACTGGGGGTACTGAGTCACACTGATCAGGGGTACTGAGTCACACTGACCAGGGGTACAGAGTCACACTGACCCGGTATACGGAGTCACAATGACCAGGGGTACTGAGTCACACTGACCGATGGTACTGAGTCACACTGACCAGGGGTACTGAGCCACACTGACCAGGGGTACTGAGTCACACTGACCAGGGGTACTGAGTCACACTGACCAGGGTACTGAGTCACACTGACCGGGGGTACGGAGTCACACTGACCAGGGGTACTGAGTCACACTGACCGGCGGTACTGAGTGACACTGAGAGGGGTACTGAGCCACACTGACCAGGGGTACTGAGTCACACTGACCAGGGTACTGGGTCACACAGACCGGGGGTACGGAGTCACACTGACCAGGGGTACTGAGTCACACTGACCGGCGGTACTGAGTCACACTAACCAGGGGTACTGAGTCACACTGACCGGGGTACGGAGTCACAGTGACCAGGGGTACTGAATCACACTGACGAGTGGTACTGAGCCACACTGACTGGGGTACTGAGTCACACTGACCCGGTATACGGAGTCACAATGACCAGGGGTACTGAGTCACACTGACCGATTGTACTGAGTCACACTGACCAGCGGTACTGAGTCACACTGACCGGGGATACTGAGCCACACTGACCAGGGGTACTGAGTCACACTGACTAGGGTACTGAGTCACACTGACCGGGGGTACTGAGTCACACTGAGAGGGGTACTGAGTCACACTGACCAGGGGTACTGAGTCATACTGACCAGCAGTACTGGGTCACACTGACCGGGGGTACTGAGCCACACTGACCAGGGGTACTGAGTCACACTGACTAGGGTACTGAGTCACACTGACCAGGGGTACTGAGTCACACTGACCGGCGGTACTGAGTCACAGTGACAGGGGGTACTGAGTCACACTGAGCAGGGGTACTGAGTCACACTGACCAGGGGTACGGAGTCACACTGGCCGGGTATACGGAGTCACACTGACGAGGGTACTGAGTCACACTGACCGGGGGTACTGAGTCACACTGACTGGGGGTACTGAGTCACACTGACCAGGGGTACTGAGTCACATTGACCAGGGGTACTGAGTCACACTGATCAGGGGTACTGAGTCACACTGACCAGGGGTACAGAGTCACACTGACACGGTATACGGAGTCACAATGACCAGGGGTACTGATTCACACTGACCGATGGTACTGAGTCACACTGACCAGGGGTACTGAGTCACACTGACCGGGGGTACGGAGTCACACTGACCAGAGGTACTGGGTCACACTGACCAGCAGCACTGAGTCACACTGACCGGGGGTACGGAGTCACACTGACCAGAGGTACTGGGTCGCACTGACCAGGGGTACTGAGTCACACTGACCGGGGGTACGGAGTCACAATGACCAGGGGTACAAAATCACACTGACTTGGTGTACTGAGTCACACTGACCGGGGGTACGGAGTCACACTGACCGGGGGTACGGAGTCACACTGACCGGGGGTATGGAGTCACACTGACCAGAGGTACTGAGTCACACTGACGAGGGGTACTGAGTCACACGGACCAGGGGTACTGAGTCACACTGACCGGGGGTACTGAGTCACAATGACCAGGGGTACTGAGTCACACTGACCAGGGGTACGGAGTCACACAGACCAAGGGTACTGAGTCACACCGACCGGGGGTAATGAGTCACACCGACCGGGGGTACTGAGCCACACTAACCGGGAGCACTGAGTCACACTGACCGGGGGTACTGAGTCACACTGACTGGGGGTACTGAGCCACACTGACCAGGGGTACTGAGTCACACTGACCAGGGGTACTGAGTCACACTGACCAGGTGTACTGAGTCACACTGACCAGGGGTACTGAGTCACACTGACTGGGGGTAATGAGTCACACTGACCGGGAGTACTGAGTCACACTGACCAGGGGTACGGAGTCACACTGACCGGGGGTACTGACACACTGACCGACGGTACTGAGTCACACTGATCGGGCGTACAGTGTCGCACTGACCAGGGGTACTGAGTCACACTGACAGGGGCTACTGAGTCACACTGACTGGGGGTACGGAGTCACACTGACCGGGGGTACTGACACACTGACCGACGGTACTGAGTCACACTGATCGGGGGTACGGAGTCACACTGACCAGGGGTACTGAGTCACACTGACCGGCGGTACTGAGTCACGCTGAGAGGGGTACTGAGTCACACGGACCAGGGGTACTGAGTCACACTGACCGGGGGTAGGGAGTTACACTGACTGGGGGTACGGAGTCACACTGACCGTGGGTACGGAGTCACACTGACCAGAGGTACTGAGTCACACTGACCAGGGGTACTGAGTCACACTGACCAGGGGTACGGAGTCACACAGACCAGGGGTACTGAATCACACCGACCGGGGGTACTGAGTCACACCGACCAGGGGTACTGAGCCACACTAACCGGGAGTACTGAGTCACAATGACCGGGGGTACGGACTCACAGTGACCAGCGGCACTGAGTCACACTGACCGGGGGTACGGAGCCTCAATGACCAGGGGTACTGAGTCACACTGAACCGGGGTACTGAGTCACATTGATCGGGGGTGCAGAGTCACACTGTCCGGGTGTACTGAGCCAGACTGACATGGGGTAAAGAGTCACACTAACCGGGGGTACTGAGTCACACTGCCCGGGGTGACTGAGCCACACTGACTCGGTACTTGTGGTGTATGTAACCGTTCCACCTTTAAGAGAACTATTTTAAGAGATGCACTACTTTATCTTGGCTGCTGTATACTGTAATACCGGTGGTGACCACACCGGTATATAAGTGCTGTGTAATGATTTATTGGGCAGTTCAGCATGACCTCCGACTCGTAAAGACCTGTTGAATTTACTCTTGTGGTCTGTGTGCAGTGATTCTTATTAACAATAACTAGAACACACAGACTTAACAGTGGCGACGATGACGATCTTACCCTGCGGCAGAGATATATCCAAGGCAGTTTAACGGGCGTCGACAAGAGGCATCCGCCCTCATCATCCTGCTGAGAAAAGACTCGGGTCTGAAGAGCAAGGAAGAATCCTGACACGAAGCCTTCCATCAGCAACAGGCAGTGATCATCCCTTCTATCACGGTGGTGGAAGATTGCAAGGATGCCTAAGCATGGTAACATCAACGATTTCGATCCCGATGTTGAAGATTGGGCCACGTATGTAGAACGCATAGAGATTTATTGTAAGGCAAATAAAATATCAGATGAAGATAAAGCACTAACCTTACTAAACTCAATGGGTGCAAAGACATACGGGCTATTGAAGCATCTTCTATCACCAGCTAAACCGGCGGATCAGGCTTTCGCTAATATTGTTGCTGTCCTGAGAAATCATTTGAACCCCACACCGCTGATGTTAGCGGAACGATTTAAATTTTATGCGAGAACGCAACTGAAAGAGGAAAGCAACGCGGAGTATTTAATTGAACTGCGTAAGCTAGCGAAATACTGTCAGTTTGGGGAAAGACTGACAGAGGCACTGAGAGACAAATTCGTGTGTGGATTGTCGAAAGAAGGAACACAAAAGCGGCTGCTTGAAGAGAATGATCTTACACTTGATAAGGCTGTCACTATTGCAGCAACGCACGAAGCCGCAGCGAGAGGCACTGCGGAAATGCAGCTGAAGGCAGCGGTACTCAGCGTAGATCAAATGGCTTTGGGTACAGCGAAATGTTATCGTTGTGGAAAGACAACACACGATCAAAACCAATGCTGGTTTAAAAATCAGGAATGTAGAAAATGTGGCAAGCTTGGTCACATAGCTAAAGTATGCCGGTCAGGAAAGAAGACCAGCAACAAAAAGTAACCGCAGGAAAAGTGCAGAAAGGTACATAAGGTGGCTGAGAAGAGTTCGGATGAACAGAATTCGGATTCAGACTCCAACAGCAAGGAACTGGGTAGTCTGAGAATTCACAATGTGAGTAAGGAAGCTGACCTACAAACTATCTGGGTCACACTTCAGATAGCAGGAGTCCAAGTGAAGATGGAATTGGACACCGGATCGGCGTTGACAGTCATGAATAAGCAAGATTACAAAAGGTTATTCACACATATTCCCCTACGGGATACGGAGATAGTATTGCAGGCATACATGGGGCAAAGAGTATACCCCATCGGAAAGATAAAAGTCAAGGTGGTACACAAGGGCAAAGAACACCAAGGAATGGACTTATATGTACTACCTGAGGGAGGTCCACCACTTCTGGGACGGGAGTGGATCAGGAAAATAAATATGGACTGGCACTCCCTAAAAGCAATAACGGTAGATTCCGGAAAAAAAGATGTCAAACCTGAACGATTGTCCAGAATATTGGATGAGGCTAAAGAGGTGTTCCAACAGGGACTGGGAACACTGAGAGGAATTACGGCAAAAATCAAGATTGCAGAACATGCAAACCCAAAATTTTTCAAAGCCAGACCGGTACCTTATGCGATACGACCTGCTGTGGAAGCTGAGCTGGAAGGGCTAGAACGTTCAGGAGTACTGTCTAAGGTGGACTGGAGTGAGTGGGCCACGCCCATTGTTCCCGTCATGAAGCGTTCATTGAGTAACAAGCCAGGGGAACCGGGGAAGGTCCGCATCTGTGGAGACTTCAAGATCACGGTTAATCCGGTGCTTCACACGGTGCAATATCCGCTTCCGCGGATTGAGGATATCTTTGCTTCATTGTCTGGTGGGAAACACTTCACCAAGATAGACCTGGCGCAAGCGTACTTACAGATGGAAGTTGAGGAAGAGTCGCGCCAGTATCTCACAATCAACACGCACAGAGGCTTGTATCGATATAATAGACCGGTTTTTGGAGTGGCTTCGGCTCCAGCAATTTGGCAGAGGGCCATGGAGCAGGTATTACAGGGAATTCCAAGCACTCAATGTTACTTGGACGATATCCTGATTACAGGAGATGACGATGAGGAACACCTTGCAAATTTGAAACTGGTGCTCACCAGATTGAAGGAATATGGACTTCGAGTTAATCGCCAGAAATGTGAGTTCTTTCAGAAACGGATCTCGTACTGTGGTCATGTCATTGACCAGGAGGGGCTGCACAAGTCACCTGACAAGATCGAAGCTGTTGTGAAGGCTCCCGCTCCGGAAAATGTATCCCAGTTGAGGTCGTTCCTAGGGTTGATTAACTATTACCATAAGTTTCTGCCAAATCTATCCACGGTGCTGCACCCGCTGAACGCTCTTTTGCAGAAAGAAGTACCATGGAAGTGTAGCGAGGACTGTAAGAAGGCCTTTCGCAAAAGCAAGGCATTGATCACCTCAGAGGAAGTGTTGGCTCACTTCAACCCAACGCTACCTATTCGTTTAGCTTGTGATGCTTCTCCTTATGGTATTGGAGCAGTACTCTCACACAAGTTGCCAAATGGCTTGGAAAGGCCAGTCGCATTTGCATCCAGATCATTGACCTCCGCTGAGCGCAACTATGCTCAGATAGATAGGGAGGCTCTCAGCCTTGTGTGGGGAGTAAAGAAGTTTAATCATTACCTGCAGGGCCAGAAGTTTATACTGCTGACAGACCACCAGCCGTTGGTATCCATTTTTAACCCTAAGAAGGGTGTTTCGGTGATGACAGCACAGAGGCTCCAGAGATGGTCCCTTTTCCTAGGGGCACATCAATATCAGATAGAATTCAAAGGTACAAAGCAGCATGGTAATGCTGATGGGCTGTCGCGCCTGCCACTACCTACTGAGGAGGAGGCACCGACGGTTGACCCGGTGGAGTTATTTCACTCGACCATCATCGAATGTTTACCTGTCACCAATGCAAATATTGAAAGGGAGACTAGGAATGACCCGACACTGTCCCGGGTCTACGAATTGACAGTAAAGGGATGGCCAGCCCATGGTGATCCACTGTTACCGGCATTCTCAGCAAGACGAGAACAGCTGTCCATCTGTCAGGGAACATTGATGTATGGAACAAGGGTGATTATCCCTCCTAAGTTAAGAGAGAGAGTTCTAAAAGAACTACATGAAGGTCATCTGGGGGGAGTCAAGATGAAAAGCCTTGCTAGGGCTTATGTGTGGTGGCCGGGTATCGACCAACAGATAGAGGATCTGACGAAAAGCTGCTCAGGGTGCCAAAAAGTCCAAAATGCACCTCCAATTGCACCGCTGCATCCATGGGAATGGCCTTCAACCCCATGGCAACGTGTACATATTGACTTTGCTGGTCCATTCATGGATTCCATGTTTTTAATTGCGGTGGACACACATTCTAAATGGCCAGAAGTGATTAAAATGACTACCACTACCTCGGAGAAGACGATCGCGGTGCTAAGAACGATATTTGCAAGAAATGGATTGCCAGAGCAAATATGTTCAGACAGCGGACCACAGTTCGTGTCAGAGGAATTCCAGAAATTCCTGAAGAAGAATGGGGTGAAACATTATACCTCTGCCCCGTATCATCCAGCTACGAATGGGCTGGCCGAGAGGTTTGTACAGACGTTCAAAAAGGCAATAAAGGCCATGAGCGAAGATCAGATTCCACTGCAACACAAGGTGGACAATTTCCTACTGGCATATCGAAACGCCACCCATGCAACAACAAACCAAAGTCCTGCCATGATGTTCTATAACAGGAGGATGCGGTCCAGGTTGGACTTGTTAAAACCAAATGTGCGGAGGGAAGTCGAAAAGAAACAGTTCCAGCATATCAATAACAAGCCCACTCGGAGTTTTGAAATAGGACAACCGGTGTTAGCCAGGGACTATAAAAACGAGAAATGGCAATCTGGAACAATTCGGGCCAGACAAGGACCCCTGATGTACACGGTAGATGTTGGTGAAAATGTAATGCGACGTCATGCTGACCAACTGGTGGGATCGAGAACAAGGGTCGAGCCCATGGTTACGACAGAGACAACCATGGAGGAAGTTAGTGAACCTGAAGCATCTACCTCAGAAGTGAATATACCTGATGATGATGTCCTATCCATCGGGGATCAACTAGATGAGTCACCCCAGCAACGAGAACCAGAGACCCCTGAAAGGCGTTATCCGTCTCGGATCAGGAGGCCTCCTCAGAGACTGAATCTGTGAACTGTTTTTACATGAAGTTGTGTATATATGTTATTATGTTATGTTTAATGGGGAATATATACTGTTAAGCTAAAAAGGGAGTGTGGTAAACCACTTTTATCGTTCACTATCGTTACACTATAGTTATCACTGTTATATCATTATCACTGTTCACACTGTTGTATCACTATACGAGGTCGCCTCTTGTCACGCTGTTATACCTGGGCTGACCACTGCTGACTCCGCCCATGGCTCCACCTACCTGCCCAGGTATAAAGGTGGTCGACTGGCTGGTATTCCTCCTTGTTCGATCCGATCACCCACGAGGGTGGGCTCTGTTATTTAGCCAATAAAAACCTATAGTTACTTTCTTAACTCGTCGCTTTTCATTGGATGAATTGATAGGTATATCAATTTTATTGGCTAAATTTTAAAATGTCGACACCTGGACAGTCAAACGACCAGCCAAGCGACCAGCCAGGCGCCCAGCTACAACAGCCACAGCAGCCTGCCTGGCTGCGAGCCCTCAGACCACCGTACCTGGATCTAAATCCACAGGCAGCAAACTCAGCCCTCGACTTTGAACACTGGCTGAGCTGCTTCGAAGCCTACCTGGGAGAATCCGGCGTGCCTCAGAAATCCATGCTAAGAGCTCTGAACGCCCAAGTGAGCCCTAAAGTATTCGCACTCATCCGGGACCTCAAAACATACGAGGACGCCATCAACCGGCTGAAAAGACAGTACCAAACCCCGGTAAATTCCATGTATGCCAGACACCTCCTAAGATCCCGCCCGCAACAGCCAGGAGAGCCCGTGGAGGAATTTTTACGGGTGCTACAAGCACTCGGCAGAGACTGTAACTTTAAAGCGGTAACGGCGGCAGAAAATACTGAAGACAATGTCCGCGATGCCTTCGTGAAAGGCCTGCGGTCTGACTACTCACGGCAAAGACTACTGGAAGCAAGGGACCTCGACCTGGACAAAGCTGCAGCCCTCGCTCTCTCTCTAGAAGTGGCCCATCGGGACCTCGAGGCCTACTCAAGGTACTGTAACTCGCGACCCTGGGACTTGGGACCGACCCCGACCGCGATACCCCCCGCAGCACCCCCCCTGGGACCTACCTCAGCGTCGGCGTCCCGGACCCGATCGAGACCGCCACCCCCGGTACTGGCTCCGACATTGGACCCCCGCGATCGGGCCGCCGGCTGCTTCTTCTGTGGCCAGGCGAAACACCCGAGGTCGCGCTGCCCAGCCAGGAACTCTACCTGCTCAAACTGTATGAAGAAAGGCCACTTCGCTAAGGCCTGCAGAGGTGGATCATCAGAGGCCAGCAGTGCCTCATGCGAGCTGTGGGGGCGGCCATCTTCCTTCAAGGCAACAGAGGCCAGCATCCCCACATGTGAGTCATGGGGGCGGCCATCTTTGATACAGGCAACCGACACCAGCAGTGCCTCATGTGAGTTACGAGGGCAGCCATCTTCTCCGCCATTTTGTCCAACCTCGTGGGAGACGCCATTTTACCCACCACGCTCGACCGCCACCGTGCCTCTAGACCCGACTACCGCCTCACCCGCAGACTACAACGACTCGCTCAGCTATACACTAGCCTCCGTCTCACTGGACCAAGCCCGCCCGCATCACCTGTCCAAGTCAATGATGGACATCAGAGTAAACGGCCACGCCACGACCTGCCTGTTCGACAGCGGAAGCACGGAGAGTTTCATCCACCCAGACACGGTGAGCCACTACTCCCTCCCTGTCCTGCCAACGCGCAACCGGATCTCGATGGCATCGAGATCCCACGCCACAGACATCAGCGGCTACTGTGTTGTGACCCTATCGGTTAAGGGTACGGAGTATAAAAATTTTAAACTCCTCGTCCTTCCCCAGCTATGCGCCGCCGTCCTGCTAGGGCTAGACTTCCAATCCCACCTCCAAAGCGTCACGCTAGCATACGGCGGACCCCTCCCCCCACTCACAGTCGACAACCAACAGATTTTAAACCGCCCACCGCGTAACACCTGCAGCCTATCCACCCTCAAGGTCCCGCCACCTTCCCTGTTCGCTAACCTCACACCCGACTGCAAACCCGTCGCGACCAAGAGCAGGCGGTACAGCGCCGGGGACAGAGCTTTCATTAGCTCTGAGGTAAAGCGTCTCCTGAAGGAGGGCATCATCGAGGGGAGCACCAGCCCCTGGCGTGCCCAGGTCGTGGTCGTTAAGACCGGCAACAAAAACCGCCTGGTCATCGACTACAGCCAGACCATAAACAGGTACACCCAGCTGGACGCATACCCGCTTCCCCGCATATCTGATATGGTCAATCAGATTGCGCAGTACCGGGTATTCTCCACCATCGACCTTAAGTCGGCCTATCACCAACTCCCTATCCGCCCTGAGGACCGCCAGTATACAGCCTTCGAGGCGAACGGCCACCTCTACCACTTCCTTAGGGTTCCCTTCGACGTCACCAACGGGGTTTCGGTCTTCCAAAGGGAGATGGACCGGATGGTTGACCAGAACGGGCTGCATGCCACGTTCCCCTACCTAGATAACGTCACCATCTGCGGCCGCGACCGGCAGGACCATGACGTTAATCTGGAGAGATTCCTCCGTACGGCCCAACGGCTGAACCTCACCTACAATAAGGAGAAATGTGTGTTTAACACCTCGCGCCTTGCCATCCTCGGCTGTGTAGTAGAGAACGGAGTCATCGGCCCCGACCCCGAAAGAATGCGTCCCCTCATGGAGCTACCCCTCCCCCACTGTCCAAAGGCTCTGAAGAGAACCCTGGGGCTCTTCGCCTACTATGCCCAATGGGTGCCCAATTATGCGGACAAAGCCAGACCCCTCATGAAGTCCACATCCTTCCCCCTTACGGAGGAAGCGTGCGCAGCCTTCTCCCTCATTAAGGGAGACATCGCCAAGGCCACAATGCACGCAGTGGACGAGTCCATCCCCTTCCAAGTGGAGAGCGATGCATCCGACTTCGCCCTAGCCGCTACCCTTAACCAGGAGGGGAGACCAGTGGCCTTCTTCTCAAGGACCCTACAGGGCCCTGAGATCCGACACTCGTCGGTCGAGAAGGAGGCCCAAGCGATTGTGGAGGCGGTACGACGCTGGAGGCATTACCTGGCAGGCAAACGATTTACCCTCCTCACCGACCAGCGTTCGGTCGCTTTTATGTTTAATAACAAGCTGAGGGGCAAAATCAAGAATGACAAGATATTGAGGTGGAGAATCGAACTATCCACCTATGATTATGATATCTTGTACCGGCCAGGTAAGCTGAACGATCCCCCTGATGCTCTGTCACGAATTACATGCGCCAGCGCGCAAAGTGATAGACTTCAGACCCTCCACAACGACCTCTGCCACCCCGGGGTCACCAGACTTTACCACTTCATTAAGGCCCGCAACCTGCCATACTCCATCGAGGAGGTCAGGACCATGACCAGGAACTGCCAGACCTGTGCCGAGTGCAAACCGCACTTCTTTAGGCCGGACAGAGCAAGCCTGATCAAGGCCACCCGCCCCTTCGAGCGCCTGAGCATCGACTTTAAGGGGCCCCTCCCGTCCTCTGACCATAATGTGTACTTCCTCAACATCGTTGATGAGTACTCCCGTTTCCCCTTTGCCTTCCCCTGCCCAGACATGACCAGTACCACGGTCATCAAATGCCTGAACGACCTCTTCGCCTTGTTCGGGTTCCCAAACTATATACATAGTGACCGGGGCTCCTCCTTCATGAGCGAGGAACTCCGTCAGTTCCTACTAGCGAGAGGTATTGCTGCAAGCAGGACCACCAGCTACAACCCCCGAGGGAACGGCCAGGTAGAAAGAGAGAACGCGACGGTATGGAAGGCCGTCCTCTTAGCCTTAAAGTCTAAGGGCCTCCCAACCTCCCGCTGGCAGGAAGTCCTCCCGGCAGCCCTGCACTCCATCCGGTCACTACTTTGCACTGCCATTAACGCCACCCCCCATGAATGAATGTTTGTTTTCCCCAGGAAGTCGACTACGGGAACCACACTACCAACCTGGCTGACCTCCCCGGGGCCCGTCCTGCTGCGAAAGCACGTGAGGACCCATAAAACGGACCCCCTGGTCGAGAAGGTGAACCTCCTGCACGCCAACCCCCAGTACGCCTATGTGGCTTACCCGGACGGGCGGGAGGACACAGTCTCCTTGCGAGACCTCGCACCCTCGGGCATTCCGGAGACACCACCTTTACCCCCCCCCCACCCCCCCCCCAATTCCAGCTCAGGTAGACGGCATGCCGGAACCCCACGAGCCTTCGCCGACCACGCAGACACCAGCATCAACACCGGAGAATGCAACACCGCCGCTGCGACGATCAGAAAGGCTTACGAGGCCTCCGGACAGACTGACTTACCAGAACTGGTAGTACACTTCACCCCGCCGGACTCAAATCTAAACAAGGGGTGAATGTGGTAAACCACTTTTATCGTTCACTATCGTTACACTATAGTTATCACTGTTATATCGTTATCACTGTTCACACTGTTGTATCACTATACGAGGTCGCCTCTTGTCACGCTGTTATACCTGGGCTGACCACTGCTGACTCCGCCCATGGCTCCACCTACCTGCCCAGGTATAAAGGTGGTCGACTGGCTGGTATTCCTCCTTGTTCGATCCGATCACCCACGAGGGTGGGCTCTGTTATTTAGCCAATAAAAACCTATAGTTACTTTCTTAACTCGTCGCTTTTCATTGGATGAATTGATAGGTATATCAGGGAGGATTGTGGTGTATGTAACCGTTCCACCTTTCAGAGAACTATTTTAAGAGATGCACTACTTTATCTTGGCTGCTGTATACTGTAATACCGGTGGTGACCACACCGGTATATAAGTGCTGTGTAATGATTTATTGGGCAGTTCAGCCTGACCTCCGACGAGTAAAGACCTGTTGAATTTACTCTTGTGGTCTGTGTGCAGTGATTCTTATTAACAATAACTAGAACACACAGACTTAACAGTACTGAGTCACACTGACTAGGGGTACTGAGTCACACTGACCGGGGGTACGGAGTCACAGTGACCAGGAGTACTGAGTCACACTGACCAGGGGTACTGAGTCACACTGACTAGGGGTACTGAGTCACACTGACCAGGGGTACTGAGCCACACTGACCGGGGGTACAGAGTCACACTGCCCGGGGGTACTGAGTCACACTGACCTGGTGGTACTGAGTCACACTGACCAGGGGTACTGAGTCACACTGACCGGCGGCACTGACTCACACTGACCGGGGGTACTGAGTCACACTGACCAGGGGTACGGAGTCACACCGACCGGGGGTACTGAGTCACACTGACCAGGGGTACGGAGTCACACTGACCAGGGGTACTGAGTCACACTGACCGGCGGTACTGACTCACAGTGACCGGGGGTACTGAGCCACACAGACCAGGGGTACTAAATCACACCGACCGGGGGTACTGAGTCACACCCACCGGGGGTACTGAGTCACACCGACCGGGGGTACTGAGTCACACTGACTGGGGGTACGGAGTCACACTGACAAGGGGTACTGAGTCACACTGATCAGTGGTACTGAGTCACACTGACCAGGGGTACGGAGTCACACTGACCGGGTATACGGAGTCACAATGACCAGGGGTACTGAGCCACACTGACCAGCGGTACTGAGTCACACTGACCAGGGTACTGAGTCACACTGACCGGGGGTACTGAGTCACACTGACTGGGGGTACTGAGTCACACTGACCAGGGGTACTGAGTCACATTGACCAGGGGTACTGAGTCACACTGATCAGGGGTACAGAGTCACACTGACCGGGTATACGGAGTCACAATGACCAGGGGTACTGAGCCACACTGACCAGGGGTACTGAGTCACACTGACTAGGGTACTGAGTCACACTGACCGGGGGTACTGAGTCACACTGAGAGGGGTTCTGAGTCACACTGACCAGGGGTACTGAGTCACACTGACCAGGGGTACTGAGTCACCCTGACTGGGGATAATGAGTCACACTGGCCGGGAGTACTGAGTCACACTGACCAGGGGTACGGAGTCACACTGACCGGGGATACTGACACACTGACCGACGGTACTGAGTCACACTGATCGGGCGTACAGTGTCGCACTGACCAGGGGTACTGAGTCACACTGACAGGGGCTACTGAGTCACACTGACCGGGGGTACGGAGTCACACTGGCCGGGGGTACTGACACACTGACCGACGGTACTGAGTCACACTGCTCGGGCGTAAAGAGTTGCACTGACCAGGGGTACTGATTCACACTGACAGGGGCTACTGAGTCACACTGACCGGGGGTACTGAGCCACACTGACCAGGGGTACTGAGTCACACTGACCAGCGGTACTGAGTCACACTGACCGGGGGTACTGAGCCACACTGACCAGGGGTACTGAGTCACACTGACAAGGGGTACTGAGTCACACTAACCAGGGGTACTGAGTCGCACTGACCAGGGTACTGAGTCACACTGACCGGGGGTACGGAGTCACACTGACCAGGGGTACTGAGTCACACTGACCGGCGGTACTGAGTCACACTGACCGGGGGTACTGAGTCACACTGACCAGCAGCACTGAGTCACACTGACCGGGGGTACGGAGTCACAATGACCAGGGGTACGGAGTCACACTGACCAGGGGTACTGAGTCACACTGACCAGGGGTACGGAGTCACACTGACCAGGGGTACGGAGTCACACTGACCAGGGGTACTGAGTCACACTGACCAGGGGTACGGAGTCACACTGACCAGCAGTACTGAGTCACACTGACCGGGGGCACGGAGTCACACTGACCAGAGGTACTGGGTCACACTGACGAGCAGCACTGAGTCACACTGACCGGGGGTACGGAGTCACACTGACCAGCAGTACTGAGTCACACTGACCGGGGGCACGGAGTCACAATGACCAGGGGTACTGAGCCACACTGACCAGCGGTACTGAGTCACATTGACCAGGGTACTGAGTCACACTGACCGGGGGTACTGAGTCACACTGACTGGGGGTACTGAGTCACATTGACCAGGGGTACTGAGTCACATTGACCAGGGGTACTGAGTCACACTGATCAGGGGCACTGAGTCACACTGACCAGGGGTACAGAGTCACACTGACTGGGTATACGGAGTCACAATGACCAGGGGTACTGAGCCACACTGACCAGGGGTACAGAGTCACACTGACCGGGGGGTACTGAGTCACACTGACCGGGGGTACTGAGTCACACTGAGAGGGGTACTGAGCCACACTGACCAGGGGTACTGAGTCACACTGACCAGGGGTACTGAGTCACACTGACCGGCGGCACTGACTCACACTGACCGGGGGTACTGAGTCACACTGACCAGGGGTACGGAGTCACACCGACCGGGGGTACTGAGTCACACTGACCAGGGGTACGGAGTCACACTGACCAGGGGTACTGAGTCACACTGACCGGCGGTACTGACTCACAGTGACCGGGGGTACTGAGCCACACAGACCAGGGGTACTAAATCACACCGACCGGGGGTACTGAGTCACACCCACCGGGGGTACTGAGTCACACCGACCGGGGGTACTGAGTCACACTGACTGGGGGTACGGAGTCACACTGACAAGGGGTACTGAGTCACACTGATCAGTGGTACTGAGTCACACTGACCAGGGGTACGGAGTCACACTGACCGGGTATACGGAGTCACAATGACCAGGGGTACTGAGCCACACTGACCAGCGGTACTGAGTCACACTGACCAGGGTACTGAGTCACACTGACCGGGGGTACTGAGTCACACTGACTGGGGGTACTGAGTCACACTGACCAGGGGTACTGAGTCACATTGACCAGGGGTACTGAGTCACACTGATCAGGGGTACAGAGTCACACTGACCGGGTATACGGAGTCACAATGACCAGGGGTACTGAGCCACACTGACCAGGGGTACTGAGTCACACTGACTAGGGTACTGAGTCACACTGACCGGGGGTACTGAGTCACACTGAGAGGGGTTCTGAGTCACACTGACCAGGGGTACTGAGTCACACTGACCAGGGGTACTGAGTCACCCTGACTGGGGATAATGAGTCACACTGGCCGGGAGTACTGAGTCACACTGACCAGGGGTACGGAGTCACACTGACCGGGGGTACTGACACACTGACCGACGGTACTGTGTCACACTGATCGGGCGTACAGTGTCGCACTGACCAGGGGTACTGAGTCACACTGACAGGGGCTACTGAGTCACACTGACCGGGGGTACGGAGTCACACTGGCCGGGGGTACTGACACACTGACCGACGGTACTGAGTCACACTGCTCGGGCGTAAAGAGTTGCACTGACCAGGGGTACTGATTCACACTGACAGGGGCTACTGAGTCACACTGACCGGGGGTACTGAGCCACACTGACCAGGGGTACTGAGTCACACTGACCAGCGGTACTGAGTCACACTGACCGGGGGTACTGAGCCACACTGACCAGGGGTACTGAGTCACACTGACAAGGGGTACTGAGTCACACTAACCAGGGGTACTGAGTCGCACTGACCAGGGTACTGAGTCACACTGACCGGGGGTACGGAGTCACACTGACCAGGGGTACTGAGTCACACTGACCGGCGGTACTGAGTCACACTGACCGGGGGTACTGAGTCACACTGACCAGCAGCACTGAGTCACACTGACCGGGGGTACGGAGTCACAATGACCAGGGGTACGGAGTCACACTGACCAGGGGTACTGAGTCACACTGACCAGGGGTACGGAGTCACACTGACCAGGGGTACGGAGTCACACTGACCAGGGGTACTGAGTCACACTGACCAGGGGTACGGAGTCACACTGACCAGCAGTACTGAGTCACACTGACCGGGGGCACGGAGTCACACTGACCAGAGGTACTGGGTCACACTGACGAGCAGCACTGAGTCACACTGACCGGGGGTACGGAGTCACACTGACCAGCAGTACTGAGTCACACTGACCGGGGGCACGGAGTCACAATGACCAGGGGTACTGAGCCACACTGACCAGCGGTACTGAGTCACACTGACCAGGGTACTGAGTCACACTGACCGGGGGTACTGAGTCACACTGACTGGGGGTACTGAGTCACATTGACCAGGGGTACTGAGTCACATTGACCAGGGGTACTGAGTCACACTGATCAGGGGCACTGAGTCACACTGACCAGGGGTACAGAGTCACACTGACTGGGTATACGGAGTCACAATGACCAGGGGTACTGAGCCACACTGACCAGGGGTACAGAGTCACACTGACCGGGGGGTACTGAGTCACACTGACCGGGGGTACTGAGTCACACTGAGAGGGGTACTGAGCCACACTGACCAGGGGTACTGAGTCACACTGACCAGGGTACTGAGTCACACTGACCGGGGGTATGGAGTCACACTGAGAGGGGTACTGAGCCACACTGACCAGGGGTACTGAGTCACACTGACCAGGGTACTGAGTCACACTGACCGGGGGTACGGAGTCGCACTGACCAGGGGTACTGAGTCACACTGACCGGCGGTACTGAGTCACACTGACCGGGGGTACGGAGTCACACTGACCGGGGGTACTGAGTCACACTTACCGGGGGTATTGAGTCACACTGAGCAGGGGTATTGAGTCACACTGAGCGGGGGTACTGAGTCACACTGACCGGGGGTATTGAGTTACACTGACCGGGGGTACTGAGTCACACTGACCAGGGGTACTGTGTCACACTGACATGGGGTACTGAGTCACACTGACCAGGGTACTGAGTCACACTGACCGGGGGTACGGAGTCACACTGACCAGGTGTACTGAGTCACACTGACCGGCGGTACTGAGTCACGCTGACCGGGGGGACTGAGTCACACTGACCAGCAGTACTGAGTCACACTGACCAGGGGTTACTGAGACACACTGACCGGGGGTACTGAGTCACACTGACCAGAGGTACTGAGTCACACTGACCAGGGGTACTGAGTCACACGGACCAGGGGTACTGAGTCACACTGACCGGGGGTACTGAGTCACAATGACCAGGGGTACTGAGTCACATTGAACGGGGGTACGGAGTCACACTGACCTGGGGTGCTGAGTCACACTGACCAGCAGTACTGAGTCACACTGACCAGGGGTTACTGAGACACACTGACCAGAGGTACTGAGTCACACTGACCAGCAGTACTGAGTCACACTGACCGGGGGTACAGAGTCACAATGACCAGGGGTACTGAGTCACACTGACCGGAGGTACTGAGTCACACTGACCGGCTGCAGTGAGTTACACTGACTGGGGGTACGGAGTCACACTGACCAGAGGTACTGAGTCTCACTGACCAGCGCTACTGAGTCACACTGACCGGGGTACGGAGTCACACTGCCCAGAGGGACTGAGTCACACTGACCGGGGTACTGAGTCGCACTGACCGGGGGTACTGAGTCACACCGGCTGGGGGTACGGAGTCACACTGCCCAGCGGGACAGAGCCACACTGACCGGGGGTACTGACTCACACCGACCGGGTGTACGGAGTCATACTGCCCACCGCGACTGAGTCACACTGTCCGGGGTACTGAGTCACACTGACCAGGGGTACTGAGTCACACCGACCGGGGGTACGGAGTCACAGTGACCAGGGGTACTGAATAACACTGACGAGTGGTACTGAGCCACACTGACTGGGGTACTGAGTCACACTGACCAGGGGTACTGAGTCACACTGACCAGAGGTACTGAGTCACACTGACCGGGGGTACGGAGCCACACTGACCAGAGGTACTGAGACACACTGACCAGGGATACTGAGTCACACTGACCGGGGGTACTGAGTCACACTGACCAGAGGTACTGAGTCACACTGACCAGCAGGACTGAGTCACACTGACCAGAGGTTACTGAGACACACTGACCAGGGGTACTGAGTCACACTGACCAGAGGTACTGAGTCACACTGACCAGCAGTACTGAGTCACACTGACCGGGGGTACAGAGTCACAATGACCAGGGGTACTGAGTCACACTGAGAGGGGTACTGAGTCACACTGACCAGGGGTACTGAGTCACATTGACCAGGTGTACTGAGTCACACTGATCAGGGGTACTGAGTCACACTGACCAGGGGTACAGAGTCACACTGACCGGGTATACGGAGTCACAATGACCAGGGGTACTGAGCCACACTGACCAGGTGTACTGAGTCACACTGACTAGGGTACTGAGTCACACTGACCGGGGGTACTGAGTCACACTGAGAGGGGTACTGAGTCACACTGACCAGGGGTACTGAGTCACAATGACCAGGGGTACTGAGTCATACTGCCCAGGGGTACTGAGTCACACTGACCAGCAGTACTGAGTCACACTGACCAGGGGTACTGAGTCACACTGACAGGGGTACTGAGCCACACTGACCGGGGGTACTGGGTCACACCGACCGGGGGTACTGAGTCACACTGACCAGGGGTACGGAGTCACTCTGACCGGGGGTACGGAGTCACACTGCCCAGAGGGACTGAGTCACACTGACCGGGGTACTGAGTCACACTGACCGGGGGTACTGAGTCACACCGGCTGGGGGTACGGAGTCACACTGCCCAGCGGGACAGAGCCACACTGACCGGGGGTACTGAGCCACACTGACCGGGGGTACTGACTCACACCGACCGGGGGTACGGAGTCATACTGCCCAGCGCGACTGAGTCACACTGACCGGGGTACTGAGTCACACTGACCAGGGGTACAGAGTCACACCGACCGGGGGTACGGAGTCACAGTGACCAGGGGTACTGAATAAAACTGACGAGTGGTTCTGAGCCACACTGACTGGGGTACTGAGTCACACTGACCAGGGGTACTGAGTCACACTGACCAGCGGTGCTGAGTCACACTGACCGGGGGTACTGAGTCACACTGACCAGAGGTACTGAGTCACACTGACCAGCAGGACTGAGTCACACTGACCAGAGATACTGAGTCACACTGAACAGCAGTACTGAGTCACACTGACCGGGGGTACAGAGTCACAATGACCAGGGGTACTGAGCCACACTGACCGGGGATATGAGTCACACCGATCGGAGGTACTGAGTCATACTGACCGGGGGGGAATGAATCACAATGACCAGGGGTACTGAGCCACACTGACCGGGGGTACTGAGTCACACCGACCGGGGGTACGGAGTCACACTGCCCAGCGCGACTGAGTCACACCGACCGGGGGTACGGGGTCATACTGACCAGCGGTACCGAGTCACACTGACCGCGGGTACTGAGTCCCACTGACTGGAGGTACTGAGTCACACCGACCGGAGGTACTGCGTCATACTGACCGGGGGGGACTGAGTCACACTGACCCGGGGTACTGAGTCACAATGACCAGGGGTACTGAGTCACACCGACTGGGGGTGCGGAGTCACATAGCCCAGCGGGACTGTGTCACACTGACCAGGGTACTGAGTCACACTGACCGGCGGTACTGAGCCAGACTGACATGGGGTAATGATTCACACTAACCGGGAGTACTGAGTCACACTGCCCGGGGTGACTGAGCCACACTGACTAGGTACTGAGTCACACTGACTAGGGGTATTGAGTCACACTGACCGGGGGTACGGAGTCACAGTGACCAGGGGTACTGAGTCACACTGACCAGGGGTACTGAGTCACACTGACCAGGAGTACGGAGTCACACTGACTAGGGGTACTGAGTCACACTGACCAGGGGTACTGAGTCACACTGATCGGGGGTACTGAGTCACACTGACCTGGTGGTACTGAGTCACACTGACCAGGGGTACTGAGTCACACCGACCAGGGGTACGGAGTCACACTGACCGGGGGTACTGACTCACACTGACCAGGGGTACGGAGTCACACTGACCAGGGGTACTGAGTCACACTGACTGGCGGTACTGAGTCACAGTGACCGGGGGTACTGAGTCACACCGACCGGGGGTACTGAGTCACACTGACTCGGGGTACGGAGTCACACTGACAAGGGGTACTGAGTCACACTGATCAGTGGTACTGAGTCACACTGACCAGGGGTACGGCGTCACACTGACCGGGTATACGGAGTCACAATGACCAGGGGTACTGAGCCACACTGACCAGCGGTACTGAGTCACACTGACCAGGGTACTGAGTCACACTGACCGGGGGTACTGAGTCACACTGACTGGGGGTACTGAGTCACACTGACCAGGGGCACTGAGTCACATTGACCAGGGGTACTGAGTCACACTGATCAGGTGTACTGAGACACACTGACTAGGGTACTGAGTCACACTGACCGGGGGTACTGAGTCACACTGAGAAGGGTACTGAGTCACACTGACCAGGGGTACTGAGTCACACTGACCAGGGGTACTGAGTCACACTGACCGGGGGTAATGAGTCACACTGACCGGGAGTTCTGAGTCACACTGACCAGGGGTACGGAGTCACACTGATCGGGCGTACAGAGATTCACTGACGAGTGGTACTGAGCCACACTGACTGGGGTACTGAGTCACACTGACCAGGGGTACTGAGTCACACTGACCAGAGGTACTGAGTCACACTGACCGGGGGTACGGAGCCACACTGACCAGAGGTACTGAGACACACTGACCAGGGATACTGAGTCACACTGACCGGGGGTACTGAGTCACACTGACCAGAGGTACTGAGTCACACTGACCAGCAGGACTGAGTCACACTGACCAGAGGTTACTGAGACACACTGACCAGGGGTACTGAGTCACACTGACCAGAGGTACTGAGTCACACTGACCAGCAGTACTGAGTCACACTGACCGGGGGTACAGAGTCACAATGACCAGGGGTACTGAGTCACACTGAGAGGGGTACTGAGTCACACTGACCAGGGGTACTGAGTCACATTGACCAGGTGTACTGAGTCACACTGATCAGGGGTACTGAGTCACACTGACCAGGGGTACAGAGTCACACTGACCGGGTATACGGAGTCACAATGACCAGGGGTACTGAGCCACACTGACCAGGTGTACTGAGTCACACTGACTAGGGTACTGAGTCACACTGACCGGGGGTACTGAGTCACACTGAGAGGGGTACTGAGTCACACTGACCAGGGGTACTGAGTCACAATGACCAGGGGTACTGAGTCATACTGCCCAGGGGTACTGAGTCACACTGACCAGCAGTACTGAGTCACACTGACCAGGGGTACTGAGTCACACTGACAGGGGTACTGAGCCACACTGACCGGGGGTACTGGGTCACAATGACCAGGGGTACTGAGTCACATTGACCAGGGGTACTGAGTCACACTGATCAGGGGCACTGAGTCACACTGACCAGGGTACTGAGTCACACTGACCGGGGGTACTGAGTCACACTGACTAGGGTACTGAGTCACACTGACCGGGGGTACTGAGTCACACTGAGAGGGGTACTGAGTCACACTGACCAGGGGTACTGAGTCACAATGACCAGGGGTACTGAGTCATACTGCCCAGGGGTACTGAGTCACACTGACCAGCAGTACTGAGTCACACTGACCAGGGGTACTGAGTCACACTGACAGGGGTACTGAGCCACACTGACCGGGGGTACTGGGTCACAATGACCAGGGGCACGGAGTCACAATGACCAGGGGTACTGAGCCACACTGACCAGCGGTACTGAGTCACATTGACCAGGGTACTGAGTCACACTGACCGGGGGTACTGAGTCACACTGACTGGGGGTACTGAGTCACATTGACCAGGGGTACTGAGTCACATTGACCAGGGGTACTGAGTCACACTGATCAGGGGCACTGAGTCACACTGACCAGGGGTACTGAGTCACACTGACTGGGTATACGGAGTCACAATGACCAGGGGTACTGAGCCACACTGACCAGGGGTACAGAGTCACACTGACCGGGGGGTACTGAGTCACACTGACCGGGGGTACTGAGTCACACTGAGAGGGGTACTGAGCCACACTGACCAGGGGTACTGAGTCACACTGACCAGGGGTACTGAGTCACACTGACCGGCGGCACTGACTCACACTGACCGGGGGTACTGAGTCACACTGACCAGGGGTACGGAGTCACACCGACCGGGGGTACTGAGTCACACTGACCAGGGGTACGGAGTCACACTGACCAGGGGTACTGAGTCACACTGACCGGCGGTACTGACTCACAGTGACCGGGGGTACTGAGCCACACAGACCAGGGGTACTAAATCACACCGACCGGGGGTACTGAGTCACACCCACCGGGGGTACTGAGTCACACCGACCGGGGGTACTGAGTCACACTGACTGGGGGTACGGAGTCACACTGACAAGGGGTACTGAGTCACACTGATCAGTGGTACTGAGTCACACTGACCAGGGGTACGGAGTCACACTGACCGGGTATACGGAGTCACAATGACCAGGGGTACTGAGCCACACTGACCAGCGGTACTGAGTCACACTGACCAGGGTACTGAGTCACACTGACCGGGGGTACTGAGTCACACTGACTGGGGGTACTGAGTCACACTGACCAGGGGTACTGAGTCACATTGACCAGGGGTACTGAGTCACACTGATCAGGGGTACAGAGTCACACTGACCGGGTATACGGAGTCACAATGACCAGGGGTACTGAGCCACACTGACCAGGGGTACTGAGTCACACTGACTAGGGTACTGAGTCACACTGACCGGGGGTACTGAGTCACACTGAGAGGGGTTCTGAGTCACACTGACCAGGGGTACTGAGTCACACTGACCAGGGGTACTGAGTCACCCTGACTGGGGATAATGAGTCACACTGGCCGGGAGTACTGAGTCACACTGACCAGGGGTACGGAGTCACACTGACCGGGGGTACTGACACACTGACCGACGGTACTGAGTCACACTGATCGGGCGTACAGTGTCGCACTGACCAGGGGTACTGAGTCACACTGACAGGGGCTACTGAGTCACACTGACCGGGGGTACGGAGTCACACTGGCCGGGGGTACTGACACACTGACCGACGGTACTGAGTCACACTGCTCGGGCGTAAAGAGTTGCACTGACCAGGGGTACTGATTCACACTGACAGGGGCTACTGAGTCACACTGACCGGGGGTACTGAGCCACACTGACCAGGGGTACTGAGTCACACTGACCAGCGGTACTGAGTCACACTGACCGGGGGTACTGAGCCACACTGACCAGGGGTACTGAGTCACACTGACAAGGGGTACTGAGTCACACTAACCAGGGGTACTGAGTCGCACTGACCAGGGTACTGAGTCACACTGACCGGGGGTACGGAGTCACACTGACCAGGGGTACTGAGTCACACTGACCGGCGGTACTGAGTCACACTGACCGGGGGTACTGAGTCACACTGACCAGCAGCACTGAGTCACACTGACCGGGGGTACGGAGTCACAATGACCAGGGGTACGGAGTCACACTGACCAGGGGTACTGAGTCACACTGACCAGGGGTACGGAGTCACACTGACCAGGGGTACGGAGTCACACTGACCAGGGGTACTGAGTCACACTGACCAGGGGTACGGAGTCACACTGACCAGCAGTACTGAGTCACACTGACCGGGGGCACGGAGTCACACTGACCAGAGGTACTGGGTCACACTGACGAGCAGCACTGAGTCACACTGACCGGGGGTACGGAGTCACACTGACCAGCAGTACTGAGTCACACTGACCGGGGGCACGGAGTCACAATGACCAGGGGTACTGAGCCACACTGACCAGCGGTACTGAGTCACACTGACCAGGGTACTGAGTCACACTGACCGGGGGTACTGAGTCACACTGACTGGGGGTACTGAGTCACATTGACCAGGGGTACTGAGTCACATTGACCAGGGGTACTGAGTCACACTGATCAGGGGCACTGAGTCACACTGACCAGGGGTACAGAGTCACACTGACTGGGTATACGGAGTCACAATGACCAGGGGTACTGAGCCACACTGACCAGGGGTACAGAGTCACACTGACCGGGGGGTACTGAGTCACACTGACCGGGGGTACTGAGTCACACTGAGAGGGGTACTGAGCCACACTGACCAGGGGTACTGAGTCACACTGACCAGGGTACTGAGTCACACTGACCGGGGGTATGGAGTCACACTGAGAGGGGTACTGAGCCACACTGACCAGGGGTACTGAGTCACACTGACCAGGGTACTGAGTCACACTGACCGGGGGTACGGAGTCGCACTGACCAGGGGTACTGAGTCACACTGACCGGCGGTACTGAGTCACACTGACCGGGGGTACGGAGTCACACTGACCGGGGGTACTGAGTCACACTTACCGGGGGTATTGAGTCACACTGAGCAGGGGTATTGAGTCACACTGAGCGGGGGTACTGAGTCACACTGACCGGGGGTATTGAGTTACACTGACCGGGGGTACTGAGTCACACTGACCAGGGGTACTGTGTCACACTGACATGGGGTACTGAGTCACACTGACCAGGGTACTGAGTCACACTGACCGGGGGTACGGAGTCACACTGACCAGGTGTACTGAGTCACACTGACCGGCGGTACTGAGTCACGCTGACCGGGGGGACTGAGTCACACTGACCAGCAGTACTGAGTCACACTGACCAGGGGTTACTGAGACACACTGACCGGGGGTACTGAGTCACACTGACCAGAGGTACTGAGTCACACTGACCAGGGGTACTGAGTCACACGGACCAGGGGTACTGAGTCACACTGACCGGGGGTACTGAGTCACAATGACCAGGGGTACTGAGTCACATTGAACGGGGGTACGGAGTCACACTGACCTGGGGTGCTGAGTCACACTGACCAGCAGTACTGAGTCACACTGACCAGGGGTTACTGAGACACACTGACCAGAGGTACTGAGTCACACTGACCAGCAGTACTGAGTCACACTGACCGGGGGTACAGAGTCACAATGACCAGGGGTACTGAGTCACACTGACCGGAGGTACTGAGTCACACTGACCGGCTGCAGTGAGTTACACGGACTGGGGGTACGGAGTCACACTGACCAGAGGTACTGAGTCTCACTGACCAGCGCTACTGAGTCACACTGACCGGGGTACGGAGTCACACTGCCCAGAGGGACTGAGTCACACTGACCGGGGTACTGAGTCGCACTGACCGGGGGTACTGAGTCACACCGGCTGGGGGTACGGAGTCACACTGCCCAGCGGGACAGAGCCACACTGACCGGGGGTACTGACTCACACCGACCGGGTGTACGGAGTCATACTGCCCACCGCGACTGAGTCACACTGTCCGGGGTACTGAGTCACACTGACCAGGGGTACTGAGTCACACCGACCGGGGGTACGGAGTCACAGTGACCAGGGGTACTGAATAACACTGACGAGTGGTACTGAGCCACACTGACTGGGGTACTGAGTCACACTGACCAGGGGTACTGAGTCACACTGACCAGAGGTACTGAGTCACACTGACCGGGGGTACGGAGCCACACTGACCAGAGGTACTGAGACACACTGACCAGGGATACTGAGTCACACTGACCGGGGGTACTGAGTCACACTGACCAGAGGTACTGAGTCACACTGACCAGCAGGACTGAGTCACACTGACCAGAGGTTACTGAGACACACTGACCAGGGGTACTGAGTCACACTGACCAGAGGTACTGAGTCACACTGACCAGCAGTACTGAGTCACACTGACCGGGGGTACAGAGTCACAATGACCAGGGGTACTGAGTCACACTGAGAGGGGTACTGAGTCACACTGACCAGGGGTACTGAGTCACATTGACCAGGTGTACTGAGTCACACTGATCAGGGGTACTGAGTCACACTGACCAGGGGTACAGAGTCACACTGACCGGGTATACGGAGTCACAATGACCAGGGGTACTGAGCCACACTGACCAGGTGTACTGAGTCACACTGACTAGGGTACTGAGTCACACTGACCGGGGGTACTGAGTCACACTGAGAGGGGTACTGAGTCACACTGACCAGGGGTACTGAGTCACAATGACCAGGGGTACTGAGTCATACTGCCCAGGGGTACTGAGTCACACTGACCAGCAGTACTGAGTCACACTGACCAGGGGTACTGAGTCACACTGACAGGGGTACTGAGCCACACTGACCGGGGGTACTGGGTCACACCGACCGGGGGTACTGAGTCACACTGACCAGGGGTACGGAGTCACTCTGACCGGGGGTACGGAGTCACACTGCCCAGAGGGACTGAGTCACACTGACCGGGGTACTGAGTCACACTGACCGGGGGTACTGAGTCACACCGGCTGGGGGTACGGAGTCACACTGCCCAGCGGGACAGAGCCACACTGACCGGGGGTACTGAGCCACACTGACCGGGGGTACTGACTCACACCGACCGGGGGTACGGAGTCATACTGCCCAGCGCGACTGAGTCACACTGACCGGGGTACTGAGTCACACTGACCAGGGGTACAGAGTCACACCGACCGGGGGTACGGAGTCACAGTGACCAGGGGTACTGAATAAAACTGACGAGTGGTTCTGAGCCACACTGACTGGGGTACTGAGTCACACTGACCAGGGGTACTGAGTCACACTGACCAGCGGTGCTGAGTCACACTGACCGGGGGTACTGAGTCACACTGACCAGAGGTACTGAGTCACACTGACCAGCAGGACTGAGTCACACTGACCAGAGATACTGAGTCACACTGAACAGCAGTACTGAGTCACACTGACCGGGGGTACAGAGTCACAATGACCAGGGGTACTGAGCCACACTGACCGGGGATATGAGTCACACCGATCGGAGGTACTGAGTCATACTGACCGGGGGGGAATGAATCACAATGACCAGGGGTACTGAGCCACACTGACCGGGGGTACTGAGTCACACCGACCGGGGGTACGGAGTCACACTGCCCAGCGCGACTGAGTCACACCGACCGGGGGTACGGGGTCATACTGACCAGCGGTACCGAGTCACACTGACCGCGGGTACTGAGTCCCACTGACTGGGGGTACTGAGTCACACCGACCGGAGGTACTGCGTCATACTGACCGGGGGGGACTGAGTCACACTGACCCGGGGTACTGAGTCACAATGACCAGGGGTACTGAGTCACACCGACTGGGGGTGCGGAGTCACATAGCCCAGCGGGACTGTGTCACACTGACCAGGGTACTGAGTCACACTGACCGGCGGTACTGAGCCAGACTGACATGGGGTAATGATTCACACTAACCGGGAGTACTGAGTCACACTGCCCGGGGTGACTGAGCCACACTGACTAGGTACTGAGTCACACTGACTAGGGGTATTGAGTCACACTGACCGGGGGTACGGAGTCACAGTGACCAGGGGTACTGAGTCACACTGACCAGGGGTACTGAGTCACACTGACCAGGAGTACGGAGTCACACTGACTAGGGGTACTGAGTCACACTGACCAGGGGTACTGAGTCACACTGATCGGGGGTACTGAGTCACACTGACCTGGTGGTACTGAGTCACACTGACCAGGGGTACTGAGTCACACCGACCAGGGGTACGGAGTCACACTGACCGGGGGTACTGACTCACACTGACCAGGGGTACGGAGTCACACTGACCAGGGGTACTGAGTCACACTGACTGGCGGTACTGAGTCACAGTGACCGGGGGTACTGAGTCACACCGACCGGGGGTACTGAGTCACACTGACTCGGGGTACGGAGTCACACTGACAAGGGGTACTGAGTCACACTGATCAGTGGTACTGAGTCACACTGACCAGGGGTACGGAGTCACACTGACCGGGTATACGGAGTCACAATGACCAGGGGTACTGAGCCACACTGACCAGCGGTACTGAGTCACACTGACCAGGGTACTGAGTCACACTGACCGGGGGTACTGAGTCACACTGACTGGGGGTACTGAGTCACACTGACCAGGGGCACTGAGTCACATTGACCAGGGGTACTGAGTCACACTGATCAGGTGTACTGAGACACACTGACTAGGGTACTGAGTCACACTGACCGGGGGTACTGAGTCACACTGAGAAGGGTACTGAGTCACACTGACCAGGGGTACTGAGTCACACTGACCAGGGGTACTGAGTCACACTGACCGGGGGTAATGAGTCACACTGACCGGGAGTTCTGAGTCACACTGACCAGGGGTACGGAGTCACACTGATCGGGCGTACAGAGATTCACTGACGAGTGGTACTGAGCCACACTGACTGGGGTACTGAGTCACACTGACCAGGGGTACTGAGTCACACTGACCAGAGGTACTGAGTCACACTGACCGGGGGTACGGAGCCACACTGACCAGAGGTACTGAGACACACTGACCAGGGATACTGAGTCACACTGACCGGGGGTACTGAGTCACACTGACCAGAGGTACTGAGTCACACTGACCAGCAGGACTGAGTCACACTGACCAGAGGTTACTGAGACACACTGACCAGGGGTACTGAGTCACACTGACCAGAGGTACTGAGTCACACTGACCAGCAGTACTGAGTCACACTGACCGGGGGTACAGAGTCACAATGACCAGGGGTACTGAGTCACACTGAGAGGGGTACTGAGTCACACTGACCAGGGGTACTGAGTCACATTGACCAGGTGTACTGAGTCACACTGATCAGGGGTACTGAGTCACACTGACCAGGGGTACAGAGTCACACTGACCGGGTATACGGAGTCACAATGACCAGGGGTACTGAGCCACACTGACCAGGTGTACTGAGTCACACTGACTAGGGTACTGAGTCACACTGACCGGGGGTACTGAGTCACACTGAGAGGGGTACTGAGTCACACTGACCAGGGGTACTGAGTCACAATGACCAGGGGTACTGAGTCATACTGCCCAGGGGTACTGAGTCACACTGACCAGCAGTACTGAGTCACACTGACCAGGGGTACTGAGTCACACTGACAGGGGTACTGAGCCACACTGACCGGGGGTACTGGGTCACACCGACCGGGGGTACTGAGTCACACTGACCAGGGGTACGGAGTCACTCTGACCGGGGGTACGGAGTCACACTGCCCAGAGGGACTGAGTCACACTGACCGGGGTACTGAGTCACACTGACCGGGGGTACTGAGTCACACCGGCTGGGGGTACGGAGTCACACTGCCCAGCGGGACAGAGCCACACTGACCGGGGGTACTGAGCCACACTGACCGGGGGTACTGACTCACACCGACCGGGGGTACGGAGTCATACTGCCCAGCGCGACTGAGTCACACTGACCGGGGTACTGAGTCACACTGACCAGGGGTACAGAGTCACACCGACCGGGGGTACGGAGTCACAGTGACCAGGGGTACTGAATAAAACTGACGAGTGGTTCTGAGCCACACTGACTGGGGTACTGAGTCACACTGACCAGGGGTACTGAGTCACACTGACCAGCGGTGCTGAGTCACACTGACCGGGGGTACTGAGTCACACTGACCAGAGGTACTGAGTCACACTGACCAGCAGGACTGAGTCACACTGACCAGAGATACTGAGTCACACTGAACAGCAGTACTGAGTCACACTGACCGGGGGTACAGAGTCACAATGACCAGAGGTACTGAGACACACTGACCAGGGATACTGAGTCACACTGACCGGGGGTACTGAGTCACACTGACCAGAGGTACTGAGTCACACTGACCAGCAGGACTGAGTCACACTGACCAGAGGTTACTGAGACACACTGACCAGGGGTACTGAGTCACACTGACCAGAGGTACTGAGTCACACTGACCAGCAGTACTGAGTCACACTGACCGGGGGTACAGAGTCACAATGACCAGGGGTACTGAGTCACACTGAGAGGGGTACTGAGTCACACTGACCAGGGGTACTGAGTCACATTGACCAGGTGTACTGAGTCACACTGATCAGGGGTACTGAGTCACACTGACCAGGGGTACAGAGTCACACTGACCGGGTATACGGAGTCACAATGACCAGGGGTACTGAGCCACACTGACCAGGTGTACTGAGTCACACTGACTAGGGTACTGAGTCACACTGACCGGGGGTACTGAGTCACACTGAGAGGGGTACTGAGTCACACTGACCAGGGGTACTGAGTCACAATGACCAGGGGTACTGAGTCATACTGCCCAGGGGTACTGAGTCACACTGACCAGCAGTACTGAGTCACACTGACCAGGGGTACTGAGTCACACTGACAGGGGTACTGAGCCACACTGACCGGGGGTACTGGGTCACACCGACCGGGGGTACTGAGTCACACTGACCAGGGGTACGGAGTCACTCTGACCGGGGGTACGGAGTCACACTGCCCAGAGGGACTGAGTCACACTGACCGGGGTACTGAGTCACACTGACCGGGGGTACTGAGTCACACCGGCTGGGGGTACGGAGTCACACTGCCCAGCGGGACAGAGCCACACTGACCGGGGGTACTGAGCCACACTGACCGGGGGTACTGACTCACACCGACCGGGGGTACGGAGTCATACTGCCCAGCGCGACTGAGTCACACTGACCGGGGTACTGAGTCACACTGACCAGGGGTACAGAGTCACACCGACCGGGGGTACGGAGTCACAGTGACCAGGGGTACTGAATAAAACTGACGAGTGGTTCTGAGCCACACTGACTGGGGTACTGAGTCACACTGACCAGGGGTACTGAGTCACACTGACCAGCGGTGCTGAGTCACACTGACCGGGGGTACTGAGTCACACTGACCAGAGGTACTGAGTCACACTGACCAGCAGGACTGAGTCACACTGACCAGAGATACTGAGTCACACTGAACAGCAGTACTGAGTCACACTGACCGGGGGTACAGAGTCACAATGACCAGGGGTACTGAGCCACACTGACCGGGGATATGAGTCACACCGATCGGAGGTACTGAGTCATACTGACCGGGGGGGAATGAATCACAATGACCAGGGGTACTGAGCCACACTGACCGGGGGTACTGAGTCACACCGACCGGGGGTACGGAGTCACACTGCCCAGCGCGACTGAGTCACACCGACCGGGGGTACGGGGTCATACTGACCAGCGGTACCGAGTCACACTGACCGCGGGTACTGAGTCCCACTGACTGGGGGTACTGAGTCACACCGACCGGAGGTACTGCGTCATACTGACCGGGGGGGACTGAGTCACACTGACCCGGGGTACTGAGTCACAATGACCAGGGGTACTGAGTCACACCGACTGGGGGTGCGGAGTCACATAGCCCAGCGGGACTGTGTCACACTGAGCAGGGGTACTGAGTCACACTGACCGGTGGGTATTGATTCACACTGACCGGCTGTCCTGAGTCACACTGACCGGGGGTATTGAGTCACACTGGCCGTGGGTACTGAGTCACACTGACCGGGAGTACTGAATCCCACTGACCGGCTGTACTGAGTGACACTGACCAGAGGTACTGAGCCAGATTGACATGGGGTACTGAGTCACACTGACATGGGGTACTGAGCCACACTGACATGGGGTACTGAGTCACACTGACCGGGCGTACAGAGTCACACTGACCAGGGGTACTGAGTCACACTGACCAGGGGTACTTAATAACACTGACCGGGTGTACTAATTCACACCGACCGGGGGTACTGAGTCACACTGACCGGGGGTACTGAGTCCCACTGACCGGGGGTACTGAGGCACACTGACCAGGGCTACTGAGTCACACTGACGAGGGGTACTGACTCACACTGACCAGGGTTACTGAGTCACACTGACGAGGGGTACTGAGTCACACTAACCAGGGGTACGGAGTCACACTGACCGGGGGGTACTGAGTCACACTGACCGGGTATGCGGAGTCACACCGACCGGGGGTACTGTGTCACACTGACCGGGGGTATTGAGTCACACTGGCCGGGGGTACTGAGTCACACTGACCGGGAGTACTGAATCCCACTGACCGGCTGTACTGAGGGACACTGACCGGAGGTACTGAGCCAGATTGACATGGGGTACTGAGTCACACTGACCGGGGGTTCTGAGTCACACTGACCAGGGGTACTGAGTCACACTGACCAGGGGTACTGAGTCACACTGACCGGGAGTACTGAGTCACACCGACCGGGGTTACTGAGTCACACTGACCAGGGGTACTGAGTCGCACTAAGCAGCGGTACTGAGTCACAGTGACAAGGGGTACTGAGTCACACTGATCGGGTGTACTGAGTCACACTGACCGGGGGTACTGAGTCACACTGACCAGGTGTACTGAGTCACACTGACGAGTGGTACTGAGCCACACTGACTGGGGCACTGAGTCACACTGACCAGGGGTACTGAGTCACACTGACCAGCGGTACTGAGTCACACTGACCGGGGATACAGAGTCAAAATGACCAGGGGTACTGAGTCACACTGACCAGGGGTACAGAGCCACATTGACCAGGGGTACTGAGTGACACTGACCAGGGGTACAGAGCCACATTGACCGGGGGTACAGAGTCACACTGAACAGTGGTACTGAGCCACACTCACCGGAGGTACTGAGTCACACTGACCAGGGGTACTGAGTCACACTGACCGGGCGTACAGAGTCACACTGACCAGGGGTACTGAGTCACACTGACCAGGGGTACTTAATAACACTGACCGGGTGTACTAATTCAGACCGACCGGGGGTACTGAGTCACACGGACCGGGGGTACGGAGTCACACTGACCAGGGCTACTGAGTCACACTGACCGGGGGTACTGAGGCACACTGACCAGGGCTACTGAGTCACACTGACAGGGGGTACTGAGTCACACTGATCGGGGGTACTGAGTCACACTGACCAGCGGTACTGAGTGACACTGACCAGCGGTACTGAGTCACACTGATCGGGGGTACTGAGTCACACTGACCTGGGGGTACTGAGTCAGACTGACCTGGGGGTGCAGAGTCACACTGACCAGGGGGTACTGAGTCACACTGACCGGGAGTACTGAGTCACACCGACCGGGGTTACTGAGTCACACTGACCAGGGGTACTGAGTCACACTGATCGGGTGTACTGAGTCACACTGACCGGGGGTACTGAGTCACACTGACCAGGGGTACTGAGTCACACTGACGAGTGGTACTGAGCCACACTACCTGGGGCACTGAGTCACACTGACCAGGGGTACTGAGTCACACTGACCAGCGGTACTGAGTCACACTGACCGGGGGTACAGAGTCAAAATGACCAGGGGTACTGAGTCACACTGACCAGGGGTACTGAGTCACACTGACGAGGGGTACTGAGTCACACTGACCGGGGGTACAGAGTCACACTGAGCAGTGGTACTGAGCCACACTCACCGGAGGTACTGAGTCACACTGACCAGGGGTACTGAGTCACACTGACCGGGCGTACAGAGTCACACTGACCAGGGGTACTGAGTCACGCTGACCAGGGGTACTTAATAACACTGACCGGGTGTACTAATTCACACCGACCGGGGGTACTGAGTCACACGGACCGGGGGTACGGAGTCACACTGACCAGGGGTACTGAGTCACACTGACCGGGGGTACTGAGTCCCACTGACCGGGGGTACTGAGGCACACTGACCAGGGCTACTGAGTCACACTGACCGGGGGTACTAAGTCACACTGACCAGGGGTACTGAGTCACACTGATCGGGGGTACTGAGTCACACTGACCAGCGGTACTGAGTGACACTGACCAGCGGTACTGAGTCACACTGATTGGGGGTACTGAGTCACACTGACCTGGGGGTACTGAGTCAGACTGACCTGGGGGTACAGAGTCACACTGACCAGGGGGTACTGAGTCACAGTGACCGGTGGTACTGAGTCACACTGAGAGGGGTACTGAGTCACACTGACTGGGGGTACTGAGTCACACTGACCAGGGATACTGAGTCACACTGACCGGGGTTACGGAGCCACAATGTCCAGGGGTACTGAGCCAGACTGACATGGGGTACTGAGTCACACTGACCAGGGGTACTGAGTCACATTGACCGGGGGTACGGGGTCGAACTGAGCATCGGTACTGAGTCACACTGACCGGGGGTACGGAGTCACACTGACCAGGGGTACTGAGCCAGACTGACATGGGGTAATGAGTCACACTGACCGGGGGTACTGAGTCACACTGCCCGGGGGTACTGAATCACACTGCCCGGGGTTACTGAGCCACACTGACTAGGTACTGAGTCACACTGACTCGGGGTACTGAGTCACACTGACCGGGGGTAGGGAGTCACAATGATCATGGGTACTGAGTCACACTGACCAGGGGTACTGAGTCACACAGACCAGGGGTATGGAGTCACACTGACCAGCAGTACTGAGTCACACTGACCGGGGGTACGGAGTCACACTGACCAGAGGTACTGAGTCACACTGACCAGGGGTACTGAGTCACACTGACCGCGGGTACGGAGTCACAATGACCAGGGGTACAGAGTCACACTGACCAGGGGTACTGAGTCACACTGACCAGAGGTACTGAGTCACACTGACCAGGGGTACTGAGTCACACTGACCGCGGGTACGGAGTCACAATGGCCAGGGGTACTGAGTCACACTGACCAGTGGTACTGAGTCACACTGACTGGGGTACTGAGCCACACTGGCCGGGGGTACTGGGTCACCCCGACCAGAGGTACTGAGTCACATTGACCAGGGGTACGGAGTCACACTGACCAGGGGTACAGAGTCACACTGCCCGGGGGTACTGAGTCACACTGCCCGGGGGTACTGAGCAACACTGACTAGGTACTGAGTCACACTGACCAGGGGTACTGGGTCACACTGACCGGGGGTACTGAGTCACACTGACCAGGGGTACTGAGTCAGACTGACCGGGGGGTACTGAGTCACACTGATCGGGGGTACTGAGTCACACTGACCGGGAGAACAGAGCCACACTGACTGGGGCTACTGAGCCACACTGACCGGGGCTACTGAGTCACACTAACCAGGGGTACGGAGTCACACTGACCGGGGGGTACTGAGTCACACTGACCGGGTATACGGAGTCACACTGACCGGGGGTACTGTGTCACACTGACCAGGGGTACGGAGTCACACTGACCAGGGGGTACTGAATCACACCGACCGGGGGTACTGAGTCACACTGACCGGTGGTACGGAGTCACACTGACCGGGGGTACTGAGTCACACTGACCAGGGGTACTGAGTCACACTGACCGGGGGTTACTGGGTCACACTGATCGGGGGTACTGAGTCACACTGACCGGGGGAACAGAGCCACACTGACTGGGGCTACTGAGCCACACTGACCGGGGCTACTGAGTCACACTAACCAGGGGTACGGAGTCACACTGACCGGGGGGGTACTGAGTCACACTGACCGGGTATACTGAGTCACACCGACCGGGGGTACTGAGTCACACTGACCACGGGTAATGAGTCACACTGACCAGGGGTACTGAGTCACACTGACCGGGGGAAGAGTCAAACTGACCGAAGGTACGGAGTGACACTGACCGGGGGCACTGAGCCACACTGACCAGGGGTATTGAGTCACACTGAGCAGGGGTACTGAGTCACACTGACCGGTGGGTATTGATTCACACTGACCGGCTGTCCTGAGTCACACTGACCGGGGGTATTGAGTCACACTGGCCGTGGGTACTGAGTCACACTGACCGGGAGTACTGAATCCCACTGACCGGCTGTACTGAGTGACACTGACCAGAGGTACTGAGCCAGATTGACATGGGGTACTGAGTCACACTGACATGGGGTACTGAGCCACACTGACATGGGGTACTGAGTCACACTGACCGGGCGTACAGAGTCACACTGACCAGGGGTACTGAGTCACACTGACCAGGGGTACTTAATAACACTGACCGGGTGTACTAATTCACACCGACCGGGGGTACTGAGTCACACGGACCGGGGGTACGGAGTCACACTGACCAGGGGTACTGAGTCACACTGACCGGGGGTACTGAGTCCCACTGACCGGGGGTACTGAGGCACACTGACCAGGGCTACTGAGTCACACTGACGAGGGGTACTGACTCACACTGACCAGGGTTACTGAGTCACACTGACGAGGGGTACTGAGTCACACTAACCAGGGGTACGGAGTCACACTGACCGGGGGGTACTGAGTCACACTGACCGGGTATGCGGAGTCACACCGACCGGGGGTACTGTGTCACACTGACCAGGGGTACGGAGTCACACTGACCAGGGGGTACTGAATCACACCGACCGGGGGTACTGAGTCACACTGACCGGGGGTACGGAGTCACACTGACCGGGGGTACTGAGTCACACTGACCACGGGTAATGAGTCACACTGACCAGGGGTACTGAGTCACACTGACCGGGGGAAGAGTCACACTGACCGGGGGTGCGGAGTGACACTGACCGGGGGCACTGAGCCACACTGACCAGGGGTATTGAATCACACTGACTGGGGGTACTGAGTCACACTTACCGGGGGTATTGAGTCACACTGACCAGGGATATTGAGTCACACTGAGCAGGGGTACTGAGTCACACTGACCGGTGGGTATTGATTCACACTGACCGGCTGTCCTGAGTCACACTGACCGGGGGTATTGAGTCACACTGACCGGAGGTACTGAGCCAGATTGACATGGGGTACTGAGTCACACTGACATGGGGTACTGAGCCACACTGACATGGGGTACTGAGTCACACTGACCGGGGGTACTGAGTCACACTGACCAGGGGTACTGAGTCACACTGACCAGGGGTACTGAGTCACACTGACCGGGAGTACTGAGTCACACCGACCGGGGTTACTGAGTCACACTGACCAGGGGTACTGAGTCGCACTAAGCAGCGGTACTGAGTCACAGTGACAAGGGGTACTGAGTCACACTGATCGGGTGTACTGAGTCACACTGACCGGGGGTACTGAGTCACACTGACCAGGGTTACTGAGTCACACTGACGAGTGGTACTGAGCCACACTGACTGGGGCACTGAGTCACACTGACCAGGGGTACTGAGTCACACTGACCGGGGGTACAGAGTCAAAATGACCAGGGGTACTGAGTCACACTGACCAGGGGTACTGAGTCACACTGACGAGGGGTACTGAGTCACACTGACCAGGGGTACAGAGCCACATTGACCAGGGGTACTGAGTGACACTGAACAGTGGTACTGAGCCACACTGACCGGGGGTACAGAGTCACACTGAACAGTGGTACTGAGCCACACTCACCGGAGGTACTGAGTCACACTGACCAGGGGTACTGAGTCACACTGACCAGGGGTACTTAATAACACTGACCGGGTGTACTAATTCACACCGACCGGGGGTACTGAGTCACACGGACCGGGGGTACGGAGTCACACTGACCAGGGGTACTGAGTCACACTGACCGGGGGTACTGAGTCACACTGACCGGGGGTACCGAGGCACACTGGCCAGGGCTACTGAGTCACACTGACCGGGGGTACTAAGTCACACTGACCAGGGGTACTGAGTCACACTGATCGGGGGTACTGAGTCACACTAACCAGGGGTACTGAGTGACACTGACCAGCGGTACTGAGTCACACTGATCGGGGGTACTGAGTCACACTGACCTGGGGGTACTGAGTCAGACTGACCTGGGGGTACAGAGTCACACTGACCAGGGGGTACTGAGTCATACTGACTGGGTATACGGGGTCACACCGACCGGGGGTACTGAGTCACACAGAGCAGGGGTATTGAGTCACACTGACCGGTGGTACTGAGCCACACTGACCAGGCGTATTGAGTCACACTGACCGGGGGTATTGAGTCACACTGACCAGGGGTATTGAGTCACACTGACCGGCTGTACTGAATCACACTGACCGGGGGTATTGAGTCACACTGACCGGCTGTATTGAGTCACACTGACCGGAGCTACTGAGCCAGATTGACATGGGGTACTGAGTCACACTGACATGGGGTACTGAGCCACACTGACATGGGGTACTGAGTCACACTGACAGGGGTTAATGAGTCACACTGACTGGGGCTACTGAGCCACACTGACCGGGGCTACTGAGTCACACTAACCAGGGGTACGGAGTCACACTGACCGGGGGGTACTGAGTCACACTGACCGGGTATACGGAGTCACACCGACCGGGGGTACTGAGTCACACTGACCAGGGGTACGGAGTCACACTGACCAGGGGGTACTGAGTCACACTGACTGGGTATACGGAGTCACACCAACCGGGGGTACTGAGTCACACTGACCAGGGGTACGGAGTCACACTGACCAGGGGTACTGAGTCACACTGACCGGCGGTACTGAGTCACACCGACCGGGGGTACTGAGTCACACCGACCGGGGGTACTGAGTCACACTGACCGGGGGTACGGAGTCACACTGACCGGGGGTACTGAGTCACACTGACCACGGGTAATGAGTCACACTGACCAGGGGTACTGAGTCACACTGACCGGGGGTAGAGTCACACTGACCGGGGGTACGGAGTGACACTGACCGGGGGCACTGAGCCACAATGACCAGGGGTATTGAATCACACTGACTGGGGGTACTGAGTCACACTTACCGGGGGTATTGAGTCACACTGACCAGGGATATTGAGTCACACTGAGCAGGGGTACGGAGTCACACTGACCGGTGGGTATTGATTCACACTCACCGGCGGTACTGAGTCAAACTGACCGGGAGTACTGAATCCCACTGACCGGCTGTACTGAGTGACACTGACCGGAGGTACTGAGCCAGATTGACATGGGGTACTGAGTCACACTGACCGGGGGTACTGAGTCACACTGACCAGGGGTACTGAGTCACACTGACCAGGGGTACTGAGTCACACTGACCGGGGGTACTGAGTCACACCGACCGGGGTTACTGAGTCACACTGACCAGGGGTACTGAGTCGCACTAAGCAGCGGTACTGAGTCACAGTGACAAGGGGTACTGAGTCACACTGATCGGGTGTACTGAGTCACACTGACCGGGGGTACTGAGTCACACTGACCAGTGGTACTGAGTCACACTGATGAGTGGTACTGAGCCACACTGACTGGGGTACTGAGTCACACTGACCAGGGGTACTGAGTCACACTGACCAGCGGTACTGAGTCACACTGACCGGGGGTACAGAGTCAAAATGACCAGGGGTACTGAGTCACACTGACCAGGGGTACTGAGTCACACTGACCAGGGGTACTGAGTCACACTGACCAGGGGTACAGAGCCACATTGACCAGGGGTACTGAGTGACACTGACCAGTGGTACTGAGCCACACTGACCGGGGGTACAGAGTCACACTGAACAGTGGTACTGAGCCACACTCACCGGGGGTACTGAGTCACACTGACCAGGGGTACTGAGTCACACTGACCGGGCGTACAGAGTCACACTGACCAGGGGTACTGAGTCACACTGACCAGGGGTACTTAATAACACTGACCGGGTGTACTAATTCACACCGACCGGGGGTACTGAGTCACACGGACCAGGGGTACGGAGTCACACTGACCAGGGTTACTGAGTCACACTGACCGGGGGTACTGAGTCACACTGACCAGGGGTACTGAGGCACACTGACCAGGGCTACTGAGTCACACTGACCTGGGGTACTAAGTCACACTGACCAGGGGTACTGAGTCACACTAATCGGGGGTACTGAGTCACACTGACCAGCGGTACTGAGTGACACTGACCAGCGGTACTGAGTCACACTGATCGGGGGTACTGAGACTCACCGACCGGGGGTACTGAGTCACACTGACCGGGGCTACGGAGTTACACTGACCGGCGGTACTGAGTCACACTGACCAGGGGCACTGAGTCACACTGACCGGGGTACTGTCACACTGACCGGGGGTACTGAGTCACACTGAGAGGGGTACTGAGTCACACTGACCGGGGGTACTGAGGCACACTGACCAGGGCTACTGAGTCACACAGACCAGGGGTATTGAGTCACACTGACCGGGGGTACGGAGTCTCAGTGACCGGGGGTACTGAGTCACACTGACCGGTGGTACTGAGTTACACAGACCGGGGGTACTGAGCCACACTGACCAGGGGTACTGAGACACACCGACCGGGGGTACTGAGTCACACTGACCGGGGCTACGGAGTTACGCTGACCGGCGGTACTGAGTCACACTGACCAGGGGCACTGAGTCACACTGACCGGGGTACTGTCACACTGACCGGGGGTACTGAGTCACACTGAGAGGGGTACTGAGTCGCACTGACTGGGGGTACTGAGTCACACTGACCAGGGACACTGAGTCACACTGACCAGGGGTAGTGAGTCGTACAGACCAGGGGTACTGAGTCACACTGACCAGGGGTACTGAGTCACAATGACCAGGGGTACTGAGTCACACTGACCAGATGTTTGAGTCACACTGACCAGGGGCACTGAGTCACACTGACCGGGGTACTGTCACACTGACCGGGGGTACTGAGTCACACTGAGAGGGGTACTGAGTCGCACTGACTGGGGGTACTGAGTCACACTGACCAGGGATACTGAGTCACACTGACCAGGGGCACTGAGTCACACTGACCGGGGTACTGTCACACTGACCAGAGGTACTGAGTCACACTGAGAGGGGTACTGAGTCGCACTGACTGGGGGTACTGAGTCACACTGACCGGGGGTACTGAGTCACACTGACCAGGGATACTGAGTCACACTGACCGGGGTTACGGAGCCACAATGTCCAGGGGTACTGAGCCAGACTGACATGGGGTACTGAGTCACACTGTCCAGGGGTACTGAGTCACATTGACCGGGGGTACGGGGTCGAACTGAGCATCGGTACTGAGTCACACTGACCGGGGGTACGGAGTCACACTGACCAGGGGTACTGAGCCAGACTGACATGGGGTAATGAGTCACACTGACCGGGGGTACTGAGTCACACTGCCCGGGGGTACTGAATCACACTGCCCGGGGTTAGTGAGCCACACTGACTAGGTACTGAGTCGCACTGACTAGGGGTACTGAGTCACACTGACCGGGGGTACGGAGTCACAATGATCATGGGTACTGAGTCACACTGACCAGGGGTACTGAGTCACACAGACCAGGGGTATGGAGTCACACTGACCAGCAGTACTGAGTCACACTGACCGGGGGTACGGAGTCACACTGACCAGAGGTACTGAGTCACACTGACCAGGGGTACTGAGTCACACTGACCGCGGGTACGGAGTCACAATGACCAGGGGTACAGAGTCACACTGACCAGGGGTACTGAGTCACACTGACCAGAGGTACTGAGTCACACTGACCAGGGGTACTGAGTCACACTGACCGCGGGTACGGAGTCACAATGGCCAGGGGTACTGAGTCACACTGACCAGGGGTACTGAGTCACACTGACTGGGGTACTGAGCCACACTGGCCGGGGGTACTGGGTCACCCCGACCAGAGGTACTGAGTCACATTGACCAGGGGTACGGAGTCACACTGACCAGGGGTACAGAGTCACACTGCCCGGGGGTACTGAGTCACACTGCCCGGGGGTACTGAGCAACACTGACTAGGTACTGAGTCACACTGACCAGGGGTACTGGGTCACACTGACCGGGGGTACTGACTCACACTGACCAGGGGTACTGAGTCAGACTGACCGGGGGGTACTGAGTCACACTGATCGGGGGTACTGAGTCACACTGACCGGGAGAACAGAGCCACACTGACTGGGGCTACTGAGCCACACTGACCGGGGCTACTGAGTCACACTAACCAGGGGTACGGAGTCACACTGACCGGGGGGTACTGAGTCACACTGACCGGGTATACGGAGTCACACTGACCGGGGGTACTGTGTCACACTGACCAGGGGTACGGAGTCACACTGACCAGGGGGTACTGAATCACACCGACCGGGGGTACTGAGTCACACTGACCGGGGGTACGGAGTCACACTGACCGGGGGTACTGAGTCACACTGACCAGGGGTACTGAGTCACACTGACCGGGGGTTACTGAGTCACACTGATCGGGGGTACTGAGTCACACTGACCGGGGGAACAGAGCCACACTGACTGGGGCTACTGAGCCACACTGACCGGGGCTACTGAGTCACACTAACCAGGGGTACGGAGTCACACTGACCGGGGGGTACTGAGTCACACTGACCGGGTATACGGAGTCACACCGACCGGGGGTACTGAGTCACACTGACCACGGGTAATGAGTCACACTGACCAGGGGTACTGAGTCACACTGACCGGGGGAAGAGTCACACTGACCGGGGGTACGGAGTGACACTGACCGGGGGCACTGAGCCACACTGACTGGGGGTACTGAGTCACACTTATCGGGGGTATTGAGTCACACTGACCAGGGATATTGAGTCACACTGAGCAGGGGTACTGAGTCACACTGACCGGTGGGTATTGATTCACACTGACCAGGGATATTGAGTCACACTGACCGGCTGTACTGAGTAACACTGACCAGAGGTACTGAGCCAGATTGACATGGGGTACTGAGTCACACTGACATGGGGTACTGAGCCACACTGACATGGGGTACTGAGTCACACTGACCAGGGGTACTGAGTCACACTGACCAGGGGTACTGAGTCACACTGACCGGGGGTACTGAGTCACACCGACCGGGGTTACTGAGTCACACTGACCAGGGGTACTGAGTCGCACTAAGCAGCGGTACTGAGTCACAGTGACAAGGGGTACTGAGTCACACTGATCGGGTGTACTGAGTCACACTGACCGGGGGTACTGAGTCACACTGACCAGTGGTACTGAGTCACACTGATGAGTGGTACTGAGCCACACTGACTGGGGTACTGAGTCACACTGACCAGGGGTACTGAGTCACACTGACCAGCGGTACTGAGTCACACTGACCGGGGGTACAGAGTCAAAATGACCAGGGGTACTGAGTCACACTGACCAGGGGTACTGAGTCACACTGACCAGGGGTACTGAGTCACACTGACCAGGGGTACAGAGCCACATTGACCAGGGGTACTGAGTGACACTGACCAGTGGTACTGAGCCACACTGACCGGGGGTACAGAGTCACACTGAACAGTGGTACTGAGCCACACTCACCGGGGGTACTGAGTCACACTGACCAGGGGTACTGAGTCACACTGACCGGGCGTACAGAGTCACACTGACCAGGGGTACTGAGTCACACTGACCAGGGGTACTTAATAACACTGACCGGGTGTACTAATTCACACCGACCGGGGGTACTGAGTCACACGGACCAGGGGTACGGAGTCACACTGACCAGGGTTACTGAGTCACACTGACCGGGGGTACTGAGTCACACTGACCAGGGGTACTGAGGCACACTGACCAGGGCTACTGAGTCACACTGACCTGGGGTACTAAGTCACACTGACCAGGGGTACTGAGTCACACTAATCGGGGGTACTGAGTCACACTGACCAGCGGTACTGAGTGACACTGACCAGCGGTACTGAGTCACACTGATCGGGGGTACTGAGACTCACCGACCGGGGGTACTGAGTCACACTGACCGGGGCTACGGAGTTACACTGACCGGCGGTACTGAGTCACACTGACCAGGGGCACTGAGTCACACTGACCGGGGTACTGTCACACTGACCGGGGGTACTGAGTCACACTGAGAGGGGTACTGAGTCACACTGACCGGGGGTACTGAGGCACACTGACCAGGGCTACTGAGTCACACAGACCAGGGGTATTGAGTCACACTGACCGGGGGTACGGAGTCTCAGTGACCGGGGGTACTGAGTCACACTGACCGGTGGTACTGAGTTACACAGACCGGGGGTACTGAGCCACACTGACCAGGGGTACTGAGACACACCGACCGGGGGTACTGAGTCACACTGACCGGGGCTACGGAGTTACGCTGACCGGCGGTACTGAGTCACACTGACCAGGGGCACTGAGTCACACTGACCGGGGTACTGTCACACTGACCGGGGGTACTGAGTCACACTGAGAGGGGTACTGAGTCGCACTGACTGGGGGTACTGAGTCACACTGACCAGGGACACTGAGTCACACTGACCAGGGGTAGTGAGTCGTACAGACCAGGGGTACTGAGTCACACTGACCAGGGGTACTGAGTCACAATGACCAGGGGTACTGAGTCACACTGACCAGATGTTTGAGTCACACTGACCAGGGGCACTGAGTCACACTGACCGGGGTACTGTCACACTGACCGGGGGTACTGAGTCACACTGAGAGGGGTACTGAGTCGCACTGACTGGGGGTACTGAGTCACACTGACCAGGGATACTGAGTCACACTGACCAGGGGCACTGAGTCACACTGACCGGGGTACTGTCACACTGACCAGAGGTACTGAGTCACACTGAGAGGGGTACTGAGTCGCACTGACTGGGGGTACTGAGTCACACTGACCGGGGGTACTGAGTCACACTGACCAGGGATACTGAGTCACACTGACCGGGGTTACGGAGCCACAATGTCCAGGGGTACTGAGCCAGACTGACATGGGGTACTGAGTCACACTGTCCAGGGGTACTGAGTCACATTGACCGGGGGTACGGGGTCGAACTGAGCATCGGTACTGAGTCACACTGACCGGGGGTACGGAGTCACACTGACCAGGGGTACTGAGCCAGACTGACATGGGGTAATGAGTCACACTGACCGGGGGTACTGAGTCACACTGCCCGGGGGTACTGAATCACACTGCCCGGGGTTAGTGAGCCACACTGACTAGGTACTGAGTCACACTGACTAGGGGTACTGAGTCACACTGACCGGGGGTACGGAGTCACAATGATCATGGGTACTGAGTCACACTGACCAGGGGTACTGAGTCACACAGACCAGGGGTATGGAGTCACACTGACCAGCAGTACTGAGTCACACTGACCGGGGGTACGGAGTCACACTGACCAGAGGTACTGAGTCACACTGACCAGGGGTACTGAGTCACACTGACCGCGGGTACGGAGTCACAATGACCAGGGGTACAGAGTCACACTGACCAGGGGTACTGAGTCACACTGACCAGAGGTACTGAGTCACACTGACCAGGGGTACTGAGTCACACTGACCGCGGGTACGGAGTCACAATGGCCAGGGGTACTGAGTCACACTGACCAGGGGTACTGAGTCACACTGACTGGGGTACTGAGCCACACTGGCCGGGGGTACTGGGTCACCCCGACCAGAGGTACTGAGTCACATTGACCAGGGGTACGGAGTCACACTGACCAGGGGTACAGAGTCACACTGCCCGGGGGTACTGAGTCACACTGCCCGGGGGTACTGAGCAACACTGACTAGGTACTGAGTCACACTGACCAGGGGTACTGGGTCACACTGACCGGGGGTACTGACTCACACTGACCAGGGGTACTGAGTCAGACTGACCGGGGGGTACTGAGTCACACTGATCGGGGGTACTGAGTCACACTGACCGGGAGAACAGAGCCACACTGACTGGGGCTACTGAGCCACACTGACCGGGGCTACTGAGTCACACTAACCAGGGGTACGGAGTCACACTGACCGGGGGGTACTGAGTCACACTGACCGGGTATACGGAGTCACACTGACCGGGGGTACTGTGTCACACTGACCAGGGGTACGGAGTCACACTGACCAGGGGGTACTGAATCACACCGACCGGGGGTACTGAGTCACACTGACCGGGGGTACGGAGTCACACTGACCGGGGGTACTGAGTCACACTGACCAGGGGTACTGAGTCACACTGACCGGGGGTTACTGAGTCACACTGATCGGGGGTACTGAGTCACACTGACCGGGGGAACAGAGCCACACTGACTGGGGCTACTGAGCCACACTGACCGGGGCTACTGAGTCACACTAACCAGGGGTACGGAGTCACACTGACCGGGGGGTACTGAGTCACACTGACCGGGTATACGGAGTCACACCGACCGGGGGTACTGAGTCACACTGACCACGGGTAATGAGTCACACTGACCAGGGGTACTGAGTCACACTGACCGGGGGAAGAGTCACACTGACCGGGGGTACGGAGTGACACTGACCGGGGGCACTGAGCCACACTGACTGGGGGTACTGAGTCACACTTATCGGGGGTATTGAGTCACACTGACCAGGGATATTGAGTCACACTGAGCAGGGGTACTGAGTCACACTGACCGGTGGGTATTGATTCACACTGACCAGGGATATTGAGTCACACTGACCGGCTGTACTGAGTAACACTGACCAGAGGTACTGAGCCAGATTGACATGGGGTACTGAGTCACACTGACATGGGGTACTGAGCCACACTGACATGGGGTACTGAGTCACACTGACCGGGCGTACAGAGTCACACTGACCAGGGGTACTGAGTCACACTGACCAGGCGTACTTAATAACACTGACCGGGTGTACTAATTCACACCGACCGGGGGTACTGAGTCACACGGACCGGGGGTACGGAGTCACACTGACCAGGGGTACTGAGTCACACTGACCGGGGGTACTGAGTCCCACTGACCGGGGGTACTGAGGCACACTGACCAGGGCTACTGAGTCACACTGACGAGGGGTACTGACTCACACTGACCAGGGTTACTGAGTCACACTGACGAGGGGTACTGAGTCACACTAACCAGGGGTACGGAGTCACACTGACCGGGGGGTACTGAGTCACACTGACCGGGTATACGGAGTCACACCGACCGGGGGTACTGTGTCACACTGACCAGGGGTACGGAGTCACACTGACCAGGGGGTACTGAATCACACCGACCGGGGGTACTGAGTCACACTGACCGGGGGTACGGAGTCACACTGACCGGGGGTACTGAGTCACACTGACCACGGGTAATGAGTCACACTGACCAGGGGTACTGAGTCACACTGACCGGGGGAAGAGTCACACTGACCGGGGGTGCGGAGTGACACTGACCGGGGGCACTGAGCCACACTGACCAGGGGTATTGAATCACACTGACTGGGGGTACTGAGTCACACTTACCGGGGGTATTGAGTCACACTGACCAGGGATATTGAGTCACACTGAGCAGGGGTACTGAGTCACACTGACCGGTGGGTATTGATTCACACTGACCGGCTGTCCTGAGTCACACTGACCGGGGGTACTGAGTCACATTGACCAGGGGTACTGAGTCACACTGACCAGGGGTACTGAGTCACACCGACCGGGAGTACTGAGTCACACCGACCGGGGTTACTGAGTCACACTGACCAGGGGTACTGAGTCGCACTAAGCAGCGGTACTGAGTCACAGTGACAAGGGGTACTGAGTCACACTGATCGGGTGTACTGAGTCACACTGACCGGGGGTACTGAGTCACACTGACCAGGGTTACTGAGTCACACTGACGAGTGGTACTGAGCCACACTGACTGGGGCACTGAGTCACACTGACCAGGGGTACTGAGTCACACTGACCGGGGGTACAGAGTCAAAATGACCAGGGGTACTGAGTCACACTGACCAGGGGTACTGAGTCACACTGACGAGGGGTACTGAGTCACACTGACCAGGGGTACAGAGCCACATTGACCAGGGGTACTGAGTGACACTGAACAGTGGTACTGAGCCACACTGACCGGGGGTACAGAGTCACACTGAACAGTGGTACTGAGCCACACTCACCGGAGGTACTGAGTCACACTGACCAGGGGTACTGAGTCACACTGACCAGGGGTACTTAATAACACTGACCGGGTGTACTAATTCACACCGACCGGGGGTACTGAGTCACACGGACCGGGGGTACGGAGTCACACTGACCAGGGGTACTGAGTCACACTGACCGGGGGTACTGAGTCACACTGACCGGGGGGTACCGAGGCACACTGGCCAGGGCTACTGAGTCACACTGACCGGGGGTACTAAGTCACACTGACCAGGGGTACTGAGTCACACTGATCGGGGGTACTGAGTCACACTAACCAGGGGTACTGAGTCACACTGACCTGGGGGTACAGAGTCACACTGACCAGGGGGTACTGAGTCATACTGACTGGGTATACGGGGTCACACCGACCGGGGGTACTGAGTCACACAGAGCAGGGGTATTGAGTCACACTGACCGGTGGTACTGAGCCACACTGACCAGGCGTATTGAGTCACACTGACCGGCTGTACTGAGTCACACTGACCGGGGATATTGAGTCACACTGACCGGCTGTATTGAGTCACACTGACCGGAGCTACTGAGCCAGATTGACATGGGGTACTGAGTCACACTGACATGGGGTACTGAGCCACACTGACATGGGGTACTGAGTCACACTGACAGGGGTTAATGAGTCACACTGACTGGGGCTACTGAGCCACACTGACCGGGGCTACTGAGTCACACTAACCAGGGGTACGGAGTCACACTGACCGGGTATACGGAGTCACACCGACCGGGGGTACTGAGTCACACTGACCAGGGGTACGGAGTCACACTGACCAGGGGGTACTGAGTCACACTGACTGGGTATACGGAGTCACACCAACCGGGGGTACTGAGTCACACTGACCAGGGGTACGGAGTCACACTGACCAGGGGTACTGAGTCACACTGACCGGCGGTACTGAGTCACACCGACCGGGGGTACTGAGTCACACCGACCGGGGGTACTGAGTCACACTGACCGGGGGTACGGAGTCACACTGACCGGGGGTACTGAGTCACACTGACCACGGGTAATGAGTCACACTGACCAGGGGTACTGAGTCACACTGACCGGGGGTAGAGTCACACTGACCGGGGGTACGGAGTGACACTGACCGGGGGCACTGAGCCACACTGACCAGGGGTATTGAATCACACTGACTGGGGGTACTGAGTCACACTTACCGGGGGTATTGAGTCACACTGACCAGGGATATTGAGTCACACTGAGCAGGGGTACGGAGTCACACTGACCGGTGGGTATTGATTCACACTCACCGGCGGTACTGAGTCAAACTGACCGGGAGTACTGAATCCCACTGACCGGCTGTACTGAGTGACACTGACCGGAGGTACTGAGCCAGATTGACATGGGGTACTGAGTCACACTGACCGGGGGTACTGAGTCACACTGACCAGGGGTACTGAGTCACACTGACCAGGGGTACTGAGTCACACTGACCGGGGGTACTGAGTCACACCGACCGGGGTTACTGAGTCACACTGACCAGGGGTACTGAGTCGCACTAAACAGCGGTACTGAATCACAGTGACAAGGGGTACTGAGTCACACTGATCGGGTGTACTGAGTCACACTGACCGGGGGTACTGAGTCACACTGACCAGGGGTACTGAGTCACACTGATGAGTGGTACTGAGCCACACTGACTGGGGTACTGAGTCACACTGACCAGGGGTACTGAGTCACACTGACCAGCGGTACTGAGTCACACTGACCGGGGGTACAGAGTCAAAATGACCAGGGGTACTGAGTCACACTGACCAGGGGTACTGAGTCACACTGACCAGGGGTACTGAGTCACACTGACCAGGGGTACAGAGCCACATTGACCAGGGGTACTGAGTGACACTGACCAGTGGTACTGAGCCACACTGACCGGGGGTACAGAGTCACACTGAACAGTGGTACTGAGCCACACTCACCGGGGGTACTGAGTCACACTGACCAGGGGTACTGAGTCACACTGACCGGGCGTACAGAGTCACACTGACCAGGGGTACTGAGTCACACTGACCAGGGGTACTTAATAACACTGACCGGGTGTACGAATTCACACCGACCGGGGGTACTGAGTCACACGGACCAGGGGTACGGAGTCACACTGACCAGGGTTACTGAGTCACACTGACCGGGGGTACTGAGTCACACTGACCAGGGGTACTGAGGCACACTGACCAGGGCTACTGAGTCACACTGACCTGGGGTACTAAGTCACACTGACCAGGGGTACTGAGTCACACTGATCGGGGGTACTGAGTCACACTGACCAGCGGTACTGAGTGACACTGACCAGCGGTACTGAGTCACACTGATCGGGGGTACTGAGACTCACCGACCGGGGGTACTGAGTCACACTGACCGGGGCTACGGAGTTACACTGACCGGCGGTACTGAGTCACACTGACCAGGGGCACTGAGTCACACTGACCGGGGGTACTGAGTCACACTGAGAGGGGTACTGAGTCACACTGACCGGGGGTACTGAGGCACACTGACCAGGGCTACTGAGTCACACAGACCAGGGGTACGGAGTCACACTGACCGGGGGGTACTGAGTCACACTGACCAGGGGTACGGAGTCACACTGACCAGGGGGTACTGAGTCACACTGACTGGGTATACGGAGTCACACCAACCGGGGGTACTGAGTCACACTGACCAGGGGTACTGAGTCACACTGACCAGGGGTACTGAGTCACACTGACCGGGGGTACTGAGTCACACCGACCGGGGTTACTGAGTCACACTGACCAGGGGTACTGAGTCGCACTAAGCAGCGGTACTGAGTCACAGTGACAAGGGGTACTGAGTCACACTGATCGGGTGTACTGAGTCACACTGACCGGGGGTACTGAGTCACACTGACCAGGGGTACTGAGTCACACTGATGAGTGGTACTGAGCCACACTGACTGGGGTACTGAGTCACACTGACCAGGGGTACTGAGTCACACTGACCAGCGGTACTGAGTCACACTGACCGGGGGTACAGAGTCAAAATGACCAGGGGTACTGAGTCACACTGACCAGGGGTACTGAGTCACACTGACCAGGGGTACTGAGTCACACTGACCAGGGGTACAGAGCCACATTGACCAGGGGTACTGAGTGACACTGACCAGTGGTACTGAGCCACACTGACCGGGGGTACAGAGTCACACTGAACAGTGGTACTGAGCCACACTCACCGGGGGTACTGAGTCACACTGACCAGGGGTACTGAGTTACACTGACCGGGCGTACAGAGTCACACTGACCAGGGGTACTGAGTCACACTGACCAGGGGTACTTAATAACACTGACCGGGTGTACTAATTCACACCGACCGGGTGTACTGAGTCACACGGACCAGGGGTACGGAGTCACACTGACCAGGGTTACTGAGTCACACTGACCGGGGGTACTGAGTCACACTGACCAGGGGTACTGAGGCACACTGACCAGGGCTACTGAGTCACACTGACCTGGGGTACTAAGTCACACTGACCAGGGGTACTGAGTCACACTGATCGGGGGTACTGAGTCACACTGACCAGCGGTACTGAGTGACACTGACCAGCGGTACTGAGTCACACTGATCGGGGGTACTGAGACTCACCGACCGGGGGTACTGAGTCACACTGACCGCGGCTACGGAGTTACACTGACCGGCGGTACTGAGTCACACTGACCAGGGGCACTGAGTCACACTGACCGGGGTACTGTCACACTGACCGGGGGTACTGAGTCACACTGAGAGGGGTACTGAGTCACACTGACCGGGGGTACTGAGGCACACTGACCAGGGCTACTGAGTCACACAGACCAGGGGTATTGAGTCACACTGACCGGGGGTACGGAGTCTCAGTGACCGGGGGTACTGAGTCACACTGACCGGTGGTACTGAGTTACACTGACCAGGGGTACTGAGACACACCGACCGGGGGTACTGAGTCACACTGACCGGGGCTACGGAGTTACACTGACCGGCGGTACTGAGTCACACTGACCAGGGGCACTGAGTCACACTGACCGGGGTACTGTCACACTGACCGGGGGTACTGAGTCACACTGAGAGGGGTACTGAGTCGCACTGACTGGGGGTACTGAGTCACACTGACCAGGGACACTGAGTCACACTGACCAGGGGTAGTGAGTCGTACTGACCAGGGGTACTGAGTCACACTGACCAGGGGTACTGAGTCACAATGACCAGGGGTACTGAGTCACACTGACCAGATGTATGAGTCACACTGACCAGGGGCACTGAGTCACACTGACCGGGGTACTGTCACACTGACCGGGGGTACTGAGTCACACTGAGAGGGGTACTGAGTCGCACTGACTGGGGGTACTGAGTCACACTGACCAGGGATACTGAGTCACACTGACCAGGGGCACTGAGTCACACTGACCGGGGTACTGTCACACTGACCAGAGGTACTGAGTCACACTGAGAGGGGTACTGAGTCGCACTGACTGGGGGTACTGAGTCACACCGACCGGGGGTACTGAGTCACACTGACCAGGGATACTGAGTCACACTGACCGGGGTTACGGAGCCACAATGTCCAGGGGTACTGAGCCAGACTGACATGGGGTACTGAGTCACACTGACCAGGGGTACTGAGTCACATTGACCGGGGGTACGGGGTCGAACTGAGCATCGGTACTGAGTCACACTGACCGGGGGTACGGAGTCACACTGACCAGGGGTACTGAGCCAGACTGACATGGGGTAATGAGTCACACTGACTGGGGGTACTGAGTCACACTGCCCGGGGGTACTGAATCACACTGCCCGGGGTTACTGAGCCACACTGACTAGGTACTGAGTCACACTGACTAGGGGTACTGAGTCACACTGACCGGGGGTACGGAGTCACAATGATCATGGGTACTGAGTCACACTGACCAGGGGTACTGAGTCACACAGACCAGGGGTATGGAGTCACACTGACCAGCAGTACTGAGTCACACTGACCGGGGGTACGGAGTCACACTGACCAGAGGTACTGAGTCACACTGACCAGGGGTACTGAGTCACACTGACCGCGGGTACGGAGTCACAATGATCATGGGTACTGAGTCACACTGACCAGGGGTACTGAGTCACACAGACCAGGGGTATGGAGTCACACTGACCAGCAGTACTGAGTCACACTGACCGGGGGTACGGAGTCACACTGACCAGAGGTACAGAGTCACACTGACCAGGGGTACTGAGTCACACTGACCAGAGGTACTGAGTCACACTGACCAGGGGTACTGAGTCACACTGACCGCGGGTACGGAGTCACAATGGCCAGGGGTACTGAGTCACACTGACCAGGGGTACTGAGTCACACTGACTGGGGTACTGAGCCACACTGGCCGGGGGTACTGGGTCACCCCGACCAGAGGTACTGAGTCACATTGACCAGGGGTACGGAGTCACACTGACCAGGGGTACAGAGTCACACTGCCCGGGGGTACTGAGTCACACTGCCCGGGGGTACTGAGCAACACTGACTAGGTACTGAGTCACACTGACCAGGGGTACTGGGTCACACTGACCGGGGGTACTGAGTCACACTGACCAGGGGTACTGAGTCAGACTGACCGGGGGGTACTGAGTCACACTGATCGGGGGTACTGAGTCACACTGACCGGGAGAACAGAGCCACACTGACTGGGGCTACTGAGCCACACTGACCGGGGCTACTGAGTCACACTAACCAGGGGTACGGAGTCACACTGACCGGGGGGTACTGAGTCACACTGACCGGGTATACGGAGTCACACTGACCGGGGGTACTGTGTCACACTGACCAGGGGTACGGAGTCACACTGACCAGGGGGTACTGAATCACACCGACCGGGGGTACTGAGTCACACTGACCGGGGGTACGGAGTCACACTGACCGGGGGTACTGAGTCACACTGACCAGGGGTACTGAGTCACACTGACCGGGGGTTACTGAGTCACACTGATCGGGGGTACTGAGTCACACTGACCGGGGGAACAGAGCCACACTGACTGGGGCTACTGAGCCACACTGACCGGGGCTACTGAGTCACACTAACCAGGGGTACGGAGTCACACTGATCGGGGGGTACTGAGTCACACTGACCGGGTATACGGAGTCACACCGACAGGGGGTACTGAGTCACACTGACCACGGGTAATGAGTCACACTGACCAGGGGTACTGAGTCACACTGACCGGGGGAAGAGTCACACTGACCGGGGGTACGGAGTGACACTGACCGGGGGCACTGAGCCACACTGACTGGGGGTACTGAGTCACACTTATCGGGGGTATTGAGTCACACTGACCAGGGATATTGAGTCACACTGAGCAGGGGTACTGAGTCACACTGACCGGTGGGTATTGATTCACACTGACCAGGGATATTGAGTCACACTGACCGGCTGTACTGAGTGACACTGACCAGAGGTACTGAGCCAGATTGACATGGGGTACTGAGTCACACTGACATGGGGTACTGAGCCACACTGACATGGGGTACTGAGTCACACTGACCGGGCGTACAGAGTCACACTGACCAGGGGTACTGAGTCACACTGACCAGGGGTCCTTAATAACACTGACCGGGTGTACTAATTCACACCGACCGGGGGTACTGAGTCACACGGACCGGGGGTACGGAGTCACACTGACCAGGGGTACTGAGTCACACTGACCGGGGGTACTGAGTCCCACTGACCGGGGGTACTGAGGCACACTGACCAGGGCTACTGAGTCACACTGACGAGGGGTACTGACTCACACTGACCAGGGTTACTGAGTCACACTGACGAGGGGTACTGAGTCACACTAACCAGGGGTACGGAGTCACACTGACCGGGGGGTACTGAGTCACACTGACCGGGTATACGGAGTCACACCGACCGGGGGTACTGTGTCACACTGACCAGGGGTACGGAGTCACACTGACCAGGGGGTACTGAATCACACGGACCGGGGGTACTGAGTCACACTGACCGGGGGTACGGAGTCACACTGACCGGGGGTACTGAGTCACACTGACCACGGGTAATGAGTCACACTGACCAGGGGTACTGAGTCACACTGACCGGGGGAAGAGTCACACTGACCGGGGGTGCGGAGTGACACTGACCGGGGGCACTGAGCCACACTGACCAGGGGTATTGAATCACACTGACTGGGGGTACTGAGTCACACTTACCGGGGGTATTGAGTCACACTGACCAGGGATATTGAGTCACACTGAGCAGGGGTACTGAGTCACACTGACCGGTGGGTATTGATTCACACTGACCGGCTGTCCTGAGTCACACTGACCGGGGGTACTGAGTCACATTGACCAGGGGTACTGAGTCACACTGACCAGGGGTACTGAGTCACACCGACCGGGAGTACTGAGTCACACCGACCGGGGTTACTGAGTCACACTGACCAGGGGTACTGAGTCGCACTAAGCAGCGGTACTGAGTCACACTGACCAGCGGTACTGAGTCACACTGACCGGGGGTACAGAGTCAAAATGACCAGGGGTACTGAGTCACACTGACCAGGGGTACTGAGTCACACTGACCAGGGGTACTGAGTCACACTGACCAGGGGTACAGAGCCACATTGACCAGGGGTACTGAGTGACACTGACCAGTGGTACTGAGCCACACTGACCGGGGGTACAGAGTCACACTGAACAGTGGTACTGAGCCACACTCACCGGGGGTACTGAGTCACACTGACCAGGGGTACTGAGTCACACTGACCGGGCGTACAGAGTCACACTGACCAGGGGTACTGAGTCACACTGACCAGGGGTACTTAATAACACTGACCGGGTGTACGAATTCACACCGACCGGGGGTACTGAGTCACACGGACCAGGGGTACGGAGTCACACTGACCAGGGTTACTGAGTCACACTGACCGGGGGTACTGAGTCACACTGACCAGGGGTACTGAGGCACACTGACCAGGGCTACTGAGTCACACTGACCTGGGGTACTAAGTCACACTGACCAGGGGTACTGAGTCACACTGATCGGGGGTACTGAGTCACACTGACCAGCGGTACTGAGTGACACTGACCAGCGGTACTGAGTCACACTGATCGGGGGTACTGAGACTCACCGACCGGGGGTACTGAGTCACACTGACCGGGGCTACGGAGTTACACTGACCGGCGGTACTGAGTCACACTGACCAGGGGCACTGAGTCACACTGACCGGGGCACTGTCACACTGACCGGGGGTACTGAGTCACACTGAGAGGGGTACTGAGTCACACTGACCGGGGGTACTGAGGCACACTGACCAGGGCTACTGAGTCACACAGACCAGGGGTACGGAGTCACACTGACCGGGGGGTACTGAGTCACACTGACCAGGGGTACGGAGTCACACTGACCAGGGGGTACTGAGTCACACTGACTGGGTATACGGAGTCACACCAACCGGGGGTACTGAGTCACACTGACCAGGGGTACTGAGTCACACTGACCAGGGGTACTGAGTCACACTGACCGGGGGTACTGAGTCACACCGACCGGGGTTACTGAGTCACACTGACCAGGGGTACTGAGTCGCACTAAGCAGCGGTACTGAGTCACAGTGACAAGGGGTACTGAGTCACACTGATCGGGTGTACTGAGTCACACTGACCGGGGGTACTGAGTCACACTGACCAGGGGTACTGAGTCACACTGATGAGTGGTACTGAGCCACACTGACTGGGGTACTGAGTCACACTGACCAGGGGTACTGAGTCACACTGACCAGCGGTACTGAGTCACACTGACCGGGGGTACAGAGTCAAAATGACCAGGGGTACTGAGTCACACTGACCAGGGGTACTGAGTCACACTGACCAGGGGTACTGAGTCACACTGACCAGGGGTACAGAGCCACATTGACCAGGGGTACTGAGTGACACTGACCAGTGGTACTGAGCCACACTGACCGGGGGTACAGAGTCACACTGAACAGTGGTACTGAGCCACACTCACCGGGGGTACTGAGTCACACTGACCAGGGGTACTGAGTTACACTGACCGGGCGTACAGAGTCACACTGACCAGGGGTACTGAGTCACACTGACCAGGGGTACTTAATAACACTGACCGGGTGTACTAATTCACACCGACCGGGTGTACTGAGTCACACGGACCAGGGGTACGGAGTCACACTGACCAGGGTTACTGAGTCACACTGACAGGGGGTACTGAGTCACACTGACCAGGGGTACTGAGGCACACTGACCAGGGCTACTGAGTCACACTGACCTGGGGTACTAAGTCACACTGACCAGGGGTACTGAGTCACACTGATCGGGGGTACTGAGTCACACTGACCAGCGGTACTGAGTGACACTGACCAGCGGTACTGAGTCACACTGATCGGGGGTACTGAGACTCACCGACCGGGGGTACTGAGTCACACTGACCGCGGCTACGGAGTTACACTGACCGGCGGTACTGAGTCACACTGACCAGGGGCACTGAGTCACACTGACCGGGGTACTGTCACACTGACCGGGGGTACTGAGTCACACTGAGAGGGGTACTGAGTCACACTGACCGGGGGTACTGAGGCACACTGACCAGGGCTACTGAGTCACACAGACCAGGGGTATTGAGTCACACTGACCGGGGGTACGGAGTCTCAGTGACCGGGGGTACTGAGTCACACTGACCGGTGGTACTGAGTTACACTGACCAGGGGTACTGAGACACACCGACCGGGGGTACTGAGTCACACTGACCGGGGCTACGGAGTTACACTGACCGGCGGTACTGAGTCACACTGACCAGGGGCACTGAGTCACACTGACCGGGGTACTGTCACACTGACCGGGGGTACTGAGTCACACTGAGAGGGGTACTGAGTCGCACTGACTGGGGGTACTGAGTCACACTGACCAGGGACACTGAGTCACACTGACCAGGGGTAGTGAGTCGTACTGACCAGGGGTACTGAGTCACACTGACCAGGGGTACTGAGTCACAATGACCAGGGGTACTGAGTCACACTGACCAGATGTATGAGTCACACTGACCAGGGGCACTGAGTCACACTGACCGGGGTACTGTCACACTGACCGGGGGTACTGAGTCACACTGAGAGGGGTACTGAGTCGCACTGACTGGGGGTACTGAGTCACACTGACCAGGGATACTGAGTCACACTGACCAGGGGCACTGAGTCACACTGACCGGGGTACTGTCACACTGACCAGAGGTACTGAGTCACACTGAGAGGGGTACTGAGTCGCACTGACTGGGGGTACTGAGTCACACCGACCGGGGGTACTGAGTCACACTGACCAGGGATACTGAGTCACACTGACCGGGGTTACGGAGCCACAATGTCCAGGGGTACTGAGCCAGACTGACATGGGGTACTGAGTCACACTGACCAGGGGTACTGAGTCACATTGACCGGGGGTACGGGGTCGAACTGAGCATCGGTACTGAGTCACACTGACCGGGGGTACGGAGTCACACTGACCAGGGGTACTGAGCCAGACTGACATGGGGTAATGAGTCACACTGACTGGGGGTACTGAGTCACACTGCCCGGGGGTACTGAATCACACTGCCCGGGGTTACTGAGCCACACTGACTAGGTACTGAGTCACACTGACTAGGGGTACTGAGTCACACTGACCGGGGGTACGGAGTCACAATGATCATGGGTACTGAGTCACACTGACCAGGGGTACTGAGTCACACAGACCAGGGGTATGGAGTCACACTGACCAGCAGTACTGAGTCACACTGACCGGGGGTACGGAGTCACACTGACCAGAGGTACTGAGTCACACTGACCAGGGGTACTGAGTCACACTGACCGCGGGTACGGAGTCACAATGATCATGGGTACTGAGTCACACTGACCAGGGGTACTGAGTCACACAGACCAGGGGTATGGAGTCACACTGACCAGCAGTACTGAGTCACACTGACCGGGGGTACGGAGTCACACTGACCAGAGGTACAGAGTCACACTGACCAGGGGTACTGAGTCACACTGACCAGAGGTACTGAGTCACACTGACCAGGGGTACTGAGTCACACTGACCGCGGGTACGGAGTCACAATGGCCAGGGGTACTGAGTCACACTGACCAGGGGTACTGAGTCACACTGACTGGGGTACTGAGCCACACTGGCCGGGGGTACTGGGTCACCCCGACCAGAGGTACTGAGTCACATTGACCAGGGGTACGGAGTCACACTGACCAGGGGTACTGAGTCACACTGCCCGGGGGTACTGAGCAACACTGACTAGGTACTGAGTCACACTGACCAGGGGTACTGGGTCACACTGACCGGGGGTACTGAGTCACACTGACCAGGGGTACTGAGTCAGACTGACCGGGGGGTACTGAGTCACACTGATCGGGGGTACTGAGTCACACTGACCGGGAGAACAGAGCCACACTGACTGGGGCTACTGAGCCACACTGACCGGGGCTACTGAGTCACACTAACCAGGGGTACGGAGTCACACTGACCGGGGGGTACTGAGTCACACTGACCGGGTATACGGAGTCACACTGACCGGGGGTACTGTGTCACACTGACCAGGGGTACGGAGTCACACTGACCAGGGGGTACTGAATCACACCGACCGGGGGTACTGAGTCACACTGACCGGGGGTACGGAGTCACACTGACCGGGGGTACTGAGTCACACTGACCAGGGGTACTGAGTCACACTGACCGGGGGTTACTGAGTCACACTGATCGGGGGTACTGAGTCACACTGACCGGGGGAACAGAGCCACACTGACTGGGGCTACTGAGCCACACTGACCGGGGCTACTGAGTCACCCTAACCAGGGGTACGGAGTCACACTGATCGGGGGGTACTGAGTCACACTGACCGGGTATACGGAGTCACACCGACAGGGGGTACTGAGTCACACTGACCACGGGTAATGAGTCACACTGACCAGGGGTACTGAGTCACACTGACCGGGGGAAGAGTCACACTGACCGGGGGTACGGAGTGACACTGACCGGGGGCACTGAGCCACACTGACTGGGGGTACTGAGTCACACTTATCGGGGGTATTGAGTCACACTGACCAGGGATATTGAGTCACACTGAGCAGGGGTACTGAGTCACACTGACCGGTGGGTATTGATTCACACTGACCAGGGATATTGAGTCACACTGACCGGCTGTACTGAGTGACACTGACCAGAGGTACTGAGCCAGATTGACATGGGGTACTGAGTCACACTGACATGGGGTACTGAGCCACACTGACATGGGGTACTGAGTCACACTGACCGGGCGTACAGAGTCACACTGACCAGGGGTACTGAGTCACACTGACCAGGGGTCCTTAATAACACTGACCGGGTGTACTAATTCACACCGACCGGGGGTACTGAGTCACACGGACCGGGGGTACGGAGTCACACTGACCAGGGGTACTGAGTCCCACTGACCGGGGGTACTGAGTCCCACTGACCGGGGGTACTGAGGCACACTGACCAGGGCTACTGAGTCACACTGACGAGGGGTACTGACTCACACTGACCAGGGTTACTGAGTCACACTGACGAGGGGTACTGAGTCACACTAACCAGGGGTACGGAGTCACACTGACCGGGGGGTACTGAGTCACACTGACCGGGTATACGGAGTCACACCGACCGGGGGTACTGTGTCACACTGACCAGGGGTACGGAGTCACACTGACCAGGGGGTACTGAATCACACGGACCGGGGGTACTGAGTCACACTGACCGGGGGTACGGAGTCACACTGACCGGGGGTACTGAGTCACACTGACCACGGGTAATGAGTCACACTGACCAGGGGTACTGAGTCACACTGACCGGGGGAAGAGTCACACTGACCGGGGGTGCGGAGTGACACTGACCGGGGGCACTGAGCCACACTGACCAGGGGTATTGAATCACACTGACTGGGGGTACTGAGTCACACTTACCGGGGGTATTGAGTCACACTGACCAGGGATATTGAGTCACACTGAGCAGGGGTACTGAGTCACACTGACCGGTGGGTATTGATTCACACTGACCGGCTGTCCTGAGTCACACTGACCGGGGGTATTGAGTCACACTGACCGGAGGTACTGAGCCAGATTGACATGGGGTACTGAGTCACACTGACATGGGGTACTGAGCCACACTGACATGGGGTACTGAGTCACACTGACCGGGGGTACTGAGTCACATTGACCAGGGGTACTGAGTCACACTGACCAGGGGTACTGAGTCACACCGACCGGGAGTACTGAGTCACACCGACCGGGGTTACTGAGTCACACTGACCAGGGGTACTGAGTCGCACTAAGCAGCGGTACTGAGTCACAGTGACAAGGGGTAATGAGTCACACTGATCGGGTGTACTGAGTCACACTGACCGGGGGTACTGAGTCACACTGACCAGGGTTACTGAGTCACACTGACGAGTGGTACTGAGCCACACTGACTGGGGCACTGAGTCACACTGACCAGGGGTACTGAGTCACACTGACCGGGGGTACAGAGTCAAAATGACCAGGGGTACTGAGTCACACTGACGAGGGGTACTGAGTCACACTGACCAGGGGTACAGAGCCACATTGACCAGGGGTACTGAGTGACACTGAACAGTGGTACTGAGCCACACTGACCGGGGGTACAGAGTCACACTGAACAGTGGTACTGAGCCACACTCACCGGAGGTACTGAGTCACACTGACCAGGGGTACTGAGTCACACTGACCAGGGGTACTTAATAACACTGACCGGGTGTACTAATTCACACCGACCGGGGGTACTGAGTCACACGGACCGGGGGTACGGAGTCACACTGACCAGGGGTACTGAGTCACACTGACCGGGGGTACTGAGTCACACTGACCGGGGGTACCGAGGCACACTGGCCAGGGCTACTGAGTCACACTGACCGGGGGTACTAAGTCACACTGACCAGGGGTACTGAGTCACACTGATCGGGGGTACTGAGTCACACTAACCAGGGGTACTGAGTGACACTGACCAGCGGTACTGAGTCACACTGATCGGGGGTACTGAGTCACACTGACCTGGGGGTACTGAGTCACACTGACCTGGGGGTACAGAGTCACACTGACCAGGGGGTACTGAGTCATACTGACTGGGTATACGGGGTCACACCGACCGGGGGTACTGAGTCACACAGAGCAGGGGTATTGAGTCACACTGACCGGTGGTACTGAGCCACACTGACCAGGCGTATTGAGTCACACTGACCGGGGGTATTGAGTCACACTGACCAGGGGTATTGAGTCACACTGACCGGCTGTACTGAGTCACACTGACCGGGGGTATTGAGTCACACTGACCGGCTGTATTGAGTCACACTGACCGGAGCTACTGAGCCAGATTGACATGGGGTACTGAGTCACACTGACATGGGGTACTGAGCCACACTGACATGGGGTACTGAGTCACACTGACAGGGGTTAATGAGTCACACTGACTGGGGCTACTGAGCCACACTGACCGGGGCTACTGAGTCACACTAACCAGGGGTACGGAGTCACACTGACCGGGGGGTACTGAGTCACACTGACCGGGTATACGGAGTCACACCGACCGGGGGTACTGAGTCACACTGACCAGGGGTACGGAGTCACACTGACCAGGGGGTACTGAGTCACACTGACCGGCGGTACTGAGTCACACCGACCGGGGGTACTGAGTCACACCGACCGGGGGTACTGAGTCACACTGACCGGGGGTACGGAGTCACACTGACCGGGGGTACTGAGTCACACTGACCACGGGTAATGAGTCACACTGACCAGGGGTACTGAGTCACACTGACCGGGGGTAGAGTCACACTGACCGGGGGTACGGAGTGACACTGACCGGGGGCACTGAGCCACACTGACCAGGGGTATTGAATCACACTGACTGGGGGTACTGAGTCACACTTACCGGGGGTATTGAGTCACACTGACCAGGGATATTGAGTCACACTGAGCAGGGGTACGGAGTCACACTGACCGGTGGGTATTGATTCACACTCACCGGCGGTACTGAGTCAAACTGACCGGGAGTACTGAATCCCACTGACCGGCTGTACTGAGTGACACTGACCGGAGGTACTGAGCCAGATTGACATGGGGTACTGAGTCACACTGACCGGGGGTACTGAGTCACACTGACCAGGGGTACTGAGTCACACTGACCAGGGGTACTGAGTCACACTGACCGGGGGTACTGAGTCACACCGACCGGGGTTACTGAGTCACACTGACCAGGGGTACTGAGTCGCACTAAGCAGCGGTACTGAGTCACAGTGACAAGGGGTACTGAGTCACACTGATCGGGTGTACTGAGTCACACTGACCGGGGGTACTGAGTCACACTGACCAGGGGTACTGAGTCACACTGATGAGTGGTACTGAGCCACACTGACTGGGGTACTGAGTCACACTGACCAGGGGTACTGAGTCACACTGACCAGCGGTACTGAGTCACACTGACCGGGGGTACAGAGTCAAAATGACCAGGGGTACTGAGTCACACTGACCAGGGGTACTGAGTCACACTGACCAGGGGTACTGAGTCACACTGACCAGGGGTACAGAGCCACATTGACCAGGGGTACTGAGTGACACTGACCAGTGGTACTGAGCCACACTGACCGGGGGTACTGAGTCACACTGACCAGGGGTACTTAATAACACTGACCGGGTGTACTAATTCACACCGACCGGGGGTACTGAGTCACACGGACCAGGGGTACGGAGTCACACTGACCAGGGTTACTGAGTCACACTGACCGGGGGTACTGAGTCACACTGACCAGGGGTACTGAGGCACACTGACCAGGGCTACTGAGTCACACTGACCTGGGGTACTAAGTCACACTGACCAGGGGTACTGAGTCACACTGATCGGGGGTACTGAGTCACACTGACCAGCGGTACTGAGTGACACTGACCAGCGGTACTGAGTCACACTGATCGGGGGTACTGAGACTCACCGACCGGGGGTACTGAGTCACACTGACCGGGGCTACGGAGTTACACTGACCGGCGGTACTGAGTCACACTGACCAGGGGCACTGAGTCACACTGACCGGGGTACTGTCACACTGACCGGGGGTACTGAGTCACACTGAGAGGGGTACTGAGTCACACTGACCGGGGGTACTGAGCCACACTGACCAGGGCTACTGAGTCACACAGACCAGGGGTATTGAGTCACACTGACCGGGGGTACGGAGTCTCAGTGACCGGGGGTACTGAGTCACACTGAACGGTGGTACTGAGTTACACAGACCGGGGGTACTGAGCCACACTGACCAGGGGTACTGAGACACACCGACCGGGGGTACTGAGTCACACTGACCGGGGCTACGGAGTTACACTGACCGGCGGTACTGTGTCACACTGACCAGGGGCACTGAGTCACACTGACCGGGGTACTGTCACACTGACCGGGGGTACTGAGTCACACTGAGAGGGGTACTGAGTCGCACTGACTGGGGGTACTGAGTCACACTGACCAGGGACACTGAGTCACACTGACCAGGGGTAGTGAGTCGTACTGACCAGGGGTACTGAGTCACACTGACTAGGGGTACTGAGTCACAATGACCAGGGGTACTGAGTCACACTGACCAGATGTATGAGTCACACTGACCAGGGGCACTGAGTCACACTGACCGGGGTACTGTCACACTGACCGGGGGTACTGAGTCACACTGAGAGGGGTACTGAGTCGCACTGACTGGGGGTACTGAGTCACACTGACCAGGGATACTGAGTCACACTGACCAGGGGCACTGAGTCACACTGACCGGGGTACTGTCACACTGACCAGAGGTACTGAGTCACACTGAGAGGGGTACTGAGTCGCACTGACTGGGGGTACTGAGTCACACCGACCAGGGGTACTGAGTCACACTGACCGGGGGTACGGAGTCACACTGACCGGGGGTACTGAGTCACACTGACCACGGGTAATGAGTCACACTGACCAGGGGTACTGAGTCACACTGACCGGGGGTAGAGTCACACTGACCTGGGGTACGGAGTGACACTGACCGGGGGCACTGAGCCACACTGACCAGGGGTATTGAATCACACTGACTGGGGGTACTGAGTCACACTTACCGGGGGTATTGAGTCACACTGACCAGGGATATTGAGTCACACTGAGCAGGGGTACAGAGTCACACTGACCGGTGGGTATTGATTCACACTGACCGGCTGTCCTGAGTCACACTGACTGGGGGTATTGAGTCACACTGACCGGGGGTACTGAGTCACACTGACCGGGAGTACTGAATCCCACTGACCGGCTGTACTGAGTGACACTGACCGGAGGTATTGAGCCAGATTGACATGGGGTACTGAGTCACACTGACATGGGGTACTGAGCCACACTGACATGGGGTACTGAGTCACACTGACCGGGGGTACTGAGTCACACCGACCGGGGTTACTGAGTCACACTGACCAGGGGTACTGAGTCGCACTAATCAGCGGTACTGAGTCACAGTGACAAGGGGTACTGAGTCACACTGATCGGGTGTACTGAGTCACACTGACCGGGGGTACTGAGTCACACTGACCAGGGGTACTGAGTCACACTGACGAGTGGTACTGAGCCACACTGACTGGGGTACTGAGTCACACTGACCAGGGGTACTGAGTCACACTGACCAGCGGTACTGAGTCACACTGACCGGGGGTACAGAGTCAAAATGACCAGGGGTACTGAGTCACACTGACCAGGGGTGCTGAGTCACACTGACGAGGGGTACTGAGTCGCACTGACCAGGGGTACAGAGCCACATTGACCAGGGGTACTGAGTGACACTGACCAGTGGTACTGAGCCACACTGACCGGGGGTACAGAGTCACACTGAACAGTGGTACTGAGCCACACTCACCGGGGGTACTGAGTCACACTGACCAGGGGTACTGAGTCACACTGACCGGGTATACGGAGTCACACCGACCGGGGGTACTGAGTCACACTGACCAGGGGTACGGAGTCACACTGACCAGGGGGTACTGAGTCACACTGACTGGGTATTCGGAGTCACACCGACCGGGGGTACTGAGTCACACTGACCAGGGGTACGGAGTCACACTGACCAGGGGTACTGAGTCACACTGACCGGCGGTACTGAGTCACACCGACCGGGGGTACTGAGTCACACCGACCGGGGGTACTGAGTCACACTGACCGGGGGTACAGAGTCAAAATGACCAGGGGTACTGAGTCACACTGACCGGCTGTACTGAGTCACACTGACCGGGGGTATTGAGTCACACTGACCGGCTGTATTGAGTCACACTGACCGGAGCTACTGAGCCAGATTGACATGGGGTACTGAGTCACACTGACATGGGGTACTGAGCCACACTGACATGGGGTACTGAGTCACACTGACAGGGGTTAATGAGTCACACTGACTGGGGCTACTGAGCCACACTGACCGGGGCTACTGAGTCACACTAACCAGGGGTACGGAGTCACACTGACCGGGGGGTACTGAGTCACACTGACCGGGTATACGGAGTCACACCGACCGGGGGTACTGAGTCACACTGACCAGGGGTACGGAGTCACACTGACCAGGGGGTACTGAGTCACACTGACTGGGTATACGGAGTCACACCAACCGGGGGTACTGAGTCACACTGACCAGGGGTACGGAGTCACACTGACCAGGGGTACTGAGTCACACTGACCGGCGGTACTGAGTCACACCGACCGGGGGTACTGAGTCACACCGACCGGGGGTACTGAGTCACACTGACCGGGGGTACGGAGTCACACTGACCGGGGGTACTGAGTCACACTGACCACGGGTAATGAGTCACACTGACCAGGGGTACTGAGTCACACTGACCGGGGGTAGAGTCACACTGACCGGGGGTACGGAGTGACACTGACCGGGGGCACTGAGCCACACTGACCAGGGGTATTGAATCACACTGACTGGGGGTACTGAGTCACACTTACCGGGGGTATTGAGTCACACTGACCAGGGATATTGAGTCACACTGAGCAGGGGTACGGAGTCACACTGACCGGTGGGTATTGATTCACACTCACCGGCGGTACTGAGTCAAACTGACCGGGAGTACTGAATCCCACTGACCGGCTGTACTGAGTGACACTGACCGGAGGTACTGAGCCAGATTGACATGGGGTACTGAGTCACACTGACCGGGGGTACTGAGTCACACTGACCAGGGGTACTGAGTCACACTGACCAGGGGTACTGAGTCACACTGACCGGGGGTACTGAGTCACACCGACCGGGGTTACTGAGTCACACTGACCAGGGGTACTGAGTCGCACTAAGCAGCGGTACTGAGTCACAGTGACAAGGGGTACTGAGTCACACTGATCGGGTGTACTGAGTCACACTGACCGGGGGTACTGAGTCACACTGACCAGGGGTACTGAGTCACACTGATGAGTGGTACTGAGCCACACTGACTGGGGTACTGAGTCACACTGACCAGGGGTACTGAGTCACACTGACCAGCGGTACTGAGTCACACTGACCGGGGGTACAGAGTCAAAATGACCAGGGGTACTGAGTCACACTGACCAGGGGTACTGAGTCACACTGACCAGGGGTACTGAGTCACACTGACCAGGGGTACAGAGCCACATTGACCAGGGGTACTGAGTGACACTGACCAGTGGTACTGAGCCACACTGACCGGGGGTACAGAGTCACACTGAACAGTGGTACTGAGCCACACTCACCGGGGGTACTGAGTCACACTGACCAGGGGTACTGAGTCACACTGACCGGGCGTACAGAGTCACACTGACCAGGGGTACTGAGTCACACTGACCAGGGGTACTTAATAACACTGACCGGGTGTACTAATTCACACCGACCGGGGGTACTGAGTCACACGGACCAGGGGTACGGAGTCACACTGACCAGGGTTACTGAGTCACACTGACCGGGGGTACTGAGTCACACTGACCAGGGGTACTGAGGCACACTGACCAGGGCTACTGAGTCACACTGACCTGGGGTACTAAGTCACACTGACCAGGGGTACTGAGTCACACTGATCGGGGGTACTGAGTCACACTGACCAGCGGTACTGAGTGACACTGACCAGCGGTACTGAGTCACACTGATCGGGGGTACTGAGACTCACCGACCGGGGGTACTGAGTCACACTGACCGGGGCTACGGAGTTACACTGACCGGCGGTACTGAGTCACACTGACCAGGGGCACTGAGTCACACTGACCGGGGTACTGTCACACTGACCGGGGGTACTGAGTCACACTGAGAGGGGTACTGAGTCACACTGACCGGGGGTACTGAGGCACACTGACCAGGGCTACTGAGTCACACAGACCAGGGGTATTGAGTCACACTGACCGGGGGTACGGAGTCTCAGTGACCGGGGGTACTGAGTCACACTGACCGGTGGTACTGAGTTACACTGACCAGGGGTACTGAGACACACCGACCGGGGGTACTGAGTCACACTGACCGGGGCTACGGAGTTACACTGACCGGCGGTACTGAGTCACACTGACCAGGGGCACTGAGTCACACTGACCGGGGTACTGTCACACTGACCGGGGGTACTGAGTCACACTGAGAGGGGTACTGAGTCGCACTGACTGGGGGTACTGAGTCACACTGACCAGGGACACTGAGTCACACTGACCAGGGGTAGTGAGTCGTACTGACCAGGGGTACTGAGTCACACTGACCAGGGGTACTGAGTCACAATGACCAGGGGTACTGAGTCACACTGACCAGATGTATGAGTCACACTGACCAGGGGCACTGAGTCACACTGACCGGGGTACTGTCACACTGACCGGGGGTACTGAGTCACACTGAGAGGGGTACTGAGTCGCACTGACTGGGGGTACTGAGTCACACTGACCAGGGATACTGAGTCACACTGACCAGGGGCACTGAGTCACACTGACCGGGGTACTGTCACACTGACCAGAGGTACTGAGTCACACTGAGAGGGGTACTGAGTCGCACTGACTGGGGGTACTGAGTCACACCGACCGGGGGTACTGAGTCACACTGACCAGGGATACTGAGTCACACTGACCGGGGTTACGGAGCCACAATGTCCAGGGGTACTGAGCCAGACTGACATGGGGTACTGAGTCACACTGACCAGGGGTACTGAGTCACATTGACCGGGGGTACGGGGTCGAACTGAGCATCGGTACTGAGTCACACTGACCGGGGGTACGGAGTCACACTGACCAGGGGTACTGAGCCAGACTGACATGGGGTAATGAGTCACACTGACTGGGGGTACTGAGTCACACTGCCCGGGGGTACTGAATCACACTGCCCGGGGTTACTGAGCCACACTGACTAGGTACTGAGTCACACTGACTAGGGGTACTGAGTCACACTGACCGGGGGTACGGAGTCACAATGATCATGGGTACTGAGTCACACTGACCAGGGGTACTGAGTCACACAGACCAGGGGTATGGAGTCACACTGACCAGCAGTACTGAGTCACACTGACCGGGGGTACGGAGTCACACTGACCAGAGGTACTGAGTCACACTGACCAGGGGTACTGAGTCACACTGACCGCGGGTACGGAGTCACAATGATCATGGGTACTGAGTCACACTGACCAGGGGTACTGAGTCACACAGACCAGGGGTATGGAGTCACACTGACCAGCAGTACTGAGTCACACTGACCGGGGGTACGGAGTCACACTGACCAGAGGTACAGAGTCACACTGACCAGGGGTACTGAGTCACACTGACCAGAGGTACTGAGTCACACTGACCAGGGGTACTGAGTCACACTGACCGCGGGTACGGAGTCACAATGGCCAGGGGTACTGAGTCACACTGACCAGGGGTACTGAGTCACACTGACTGGGGTACTGAGCCACACTGGCCGGGGGTACTGGGTCACCCCGACCAGAGGTACTGAGTCACATTGACCAGGGGTACGGAGTCACACTGACCAGGGGTACAGAGTCACACTGCCCGGGGGTACTGAGTCACACTGCCCGGGGGTACTGAGCAACACTGACTAGGTACTGAGTCACACTGACCAGGGGTACTGGGTCACACTGACCGGGGGTACTGAGTCACACTGACCAGGGGTACTGAGTCAGACTGACCGGGGGGTACTGAGTCACACTGATCGGGGGTACTGAGTCACACTGACCGGGAGAACAGAGCCACACTGACTGGGGCTACTGAGCCACACTGACCGGGGCTACTGAGTCACACTAACCAGGGGTACGGAGTCACACTGACCGGGGGGTACTGAGTCACACTGACCGGGTATACGGAGTCACACTGACCGGGGGTACTGTGTCACACTGACCAGGGGTACGGAGTCACACTGACCAGGGGGTACTGAATCACACCGACCGGGGGTACTGAGTCACACTGACCGGGGGTACGGAGTCACACTGACCGGGGGTACTGAGTCACACTGACCAGGGGTACTGAGTCACACTGACCGGGGGTTACTGAGTCACACTGATCGGGGGTACTGAGTCACACTGACCGGGGGAACAGAGCCACACTGACTGGGGCTACTGAGCCACACTGACCGGGGCTACTGAGTCACACTAACCAGGGGTACGGAGTCACACTGATCGGGGGGTACTGAGTCACACTGACCGGGTATACGGAGTCACACCGACAGGGGGTACTGAGTCACACTGACCACGGGTAATGAGTCACACTGACCAGGGGTACTGAGTCACACTGACCGGGGGAAGAGTCACACTGACCGGGGGTACGGAGTGACACTGACCGGGGGCACTGAGCCACACTGACTGGGGGTACTGAGTCACACTTATCGGGGGTATTGAGTCACACTGACCAGGGATATTGAGTCACACTGAGCAGGGGTACTGAGTCACACTGACCGGTGGGTATTGATTCACACTGACCAGGGATATTGAGTCACACTGACCGGCTGTACTGAGTGACACTGACCAGAGGTACTGAGCCAGATTGACATGGGGTACTGAGTCACACTGACATGGGGTACTGAGCCACACTGACATGGGGTACTGAGTCACACTGACCGGGCGTACAGAGTCACACTGACCAGGGGTACTGAGTCACACTGACCAGGGGTCCTTAATAACACTGACCGGGTGTACTAATTCACACCGACCGGGGGTACTGAGTCACACGGACCGGGGGTACGGAGTCACACTGACCAGGGGTACTGAGTCACACTGACCGGGGGTACTGAGTCCCACTGACCGGGGGTACTGAGGCACACTGACCAGGGCTACTGAGTCACACTGACGAGGGGTACTGACTCACACTGACCAGGGTTACTGAGTCACACTGACGAGGGGTACTGAGTCACACTAACCAGGGGTACGGAGTCACACTGACCGGGGGGTACTGAGTCACACTGACCGGGTATACGGAGTCACACCGACCGGGGGTACTGTGTCACACTGACCAGGGGTACGGAGTCACACTGACCAGGGGGTACTGAATCACACGGACCGGGGGTACTGAGTCACACTGACCGGGGGTACGGAGTCACACTGACCGGGGGTACTGAGTCACACTGACCACGGGTAATGAGTCACACTGACCAGGGGTACTGAGTCACACTGACCGGGGGAAGAGTCACACTGACCGGGGGTGCGGAGTGACACTGACCGGGGGCACTGAGCCACACTGACCAGGGGTATTGAATCACACTGACTGGGGGTACTGAGTCACACTTACCGGGGGTATTGAGTCACACTGACCAGGGATATTGAGTCACACTGAGCAGGGGTACTGAGTCACACTGACCGGTGGGTATTGATTCACACTGACCGGCTGTCCTGAGTCACACTGACCGGGGGTACTGAGTCACATTGACCAGGGGTACTGAGTCACACTGACCAGGGGTACTGAGTCACACCGACCGGGAGTACTGAGTCACACCGACCGGGGTTACTGAGTCACACTGACCAGGGGTACTGAGTCGCACTAAGCAGCGGTACTGAGTCACACTGACCAGCGGTACTGAGTCACACTGACCGGGGGTACAGAGTCAAAATGACCAGGGGTACTGAGTCACACTGACCAGGGGTACTGAGTCACACTGACCAGGGGTACTGAGTCACACTGACCAGGGGTACAGAGCCACATTGACCAGGGGTACTGAGTGACACTGACCAGTGGTACTGAGCCACACTGACCGGGGGTACAGAGTCACACTGAACAGTGGTACTGAGCCACACTCACCGGGGGTACTGAGTCACACTGACCAGGGGTACTGAGTCACACTGACCGGGCGTACAGAGTCACACTGACCAGGGGTACTGAGTCACACTGACCAGGGGTACTTAATAACACTGACCGGGTGTACGAATTCACACCGACCGGGGGTACTGAGTCACACGGACCAGGGGTACGGAGTCACACTGACCAGGGTTACTGAGTCACACTGACCGGGGGTACTGAGTCACACTGACCAGGGGTACTGAGGCACACTGACCAGGGCTACTGAGTCACACTGACCTGGGGTACTAAGTCACACTGACCAGGGGTACTGAGTCACACTGATCGGGGGTACTGAGTCACACTGACCAGCGGTACTGAGTGACACTGACCAGCGGTACTGAGTCACACTGATCGGGGGTACTGAGACTCACCGACCGGGGGTACTGAGTCACACTGACCGGGGCTACGGAGTTACACTGACCGGCGGTACTGAGTCACACTGACCAGGGGCACTGAGTCACACTGACCGGGGCACTGTCACACTGACCGGGGGTACTGAGTCACACTGAGAGGGGTACTGAGTCACACTGACCGGGGGTACTGAGGCACACTGACCAGGGCTACTGAGTCACACAGACCAGGGGTACGGAGTCACACTGACCGGGGGGTACTGAGTCACACTGACCAGGGGTACGGAGTCACACTGACCAGGGGGTACTGAGTCACACTGACTGGGTATACGGAGTCACACCAACCGGGGGTACTGAGTCACACTGACCAGGGGTACTGAGTCACACTGACCAGGGGTACTGAGTCACACTGACCGGGGGTACTGAGTCACACCGACCGGGGTTACTGAGTCACACTGACCAGGGGTACTGAGTCGCACTAAGCAGCGGTACTGAGTCACAGTGACAAGGGGTACTGAGTCACACTGATCGGGTGTACTGAGTCACACTGACCGGGGGTACTGAGTCACACTGACCAGGGGTACTGAGTCACACTGATGAGTGGTACTGAGCCACACTGACTGGGGTACTGAGTCACACTGACCAGGGGTACTGAGTCACACTGACCAGCGGTACTGAGTCACACTGACCGGGGGTACAGAGTCAAAATGACCAGGGGTACTGAGTCACACTGACCAGGGGTACTGAGTCACACTGACCAGGGGTACTGAGTCACACTGACCAGGGGTACAGAGCCACATTGACCAGGGGTACTGAGTGACACTGACCAGTGGTACTGAGCCACACTGACCGGGGGTACAGAGTCACACTGAACAGTGGTACTGAGCCACACTCACCGGGGGTACTGAGTCACACTGACCAGGGGTACTGAGTTACACTGACCGGGCGTACAGAGTCACACTGACCAGGGGTACTGAGTCACACTGACCAGGGGTACTTAATAACACTGACCGGGTGTACTAATTCACACCGACCGGGTGTACTGAGTCACACGGACCAGGGGTACGGAGTCACACTGACCAGGGTTACTGAGTCACACTGACAGGGGGTACTGAGTCACACTGACCAGGGGTACTGAGGCACACTGACCAGGGCTACTGAGTCACACTGACCTGGGGTACTAAGTCACACTGACCAGGGGTACTGAGTCACACTGATCGGGGGTACTGAGTCACACTGACCAGCGGTACTGAGTGACACTGACCAGCGGTACTGAGTCACACTGATCGGGGGTACTGAGACTCACCGACCGGGGGTACTGAGTCACACTGACCGCGGCTACGGAGTTACACTGACCGGCGGTACTGAGTCACACTGACCAGGGGCACTGAGTCACACTGACCGGGGTACTGTCACACTGACCGGGGGTACTGAGTCACACTGAGAGGGGTACTGAGTCACACTGACCGGGGGTACTGAGGCACACTGACCAGGGCTACTGAGTCACACAGACCAGGGGTATTGAGTCACACTGACCGGGGGTACGGAGTCTCAGTGACCGGGGGTACTGAGTCACACTGACCGGTGGTACTGAGTTACACTGACCAGGGGTACTGAGACACACCGACCGGGGGTACTGAGTCACACTGACCGGGGCTACGGAGTTACACTGACCGGCGGTACTGAGTCACACTGACCAGGGGCACTGAGTCACACTGACCGGGGTACTGTCACACTGACCGGGGGTACTGAGTCACACTGAGAGGGGTACTGAGTCGCACTGACTGGGGGTACTGAGTCACACTGACCAGGGACACTGAGTCACACTGACCAGGGGTAGTGAGTCGTACTGACCAGGGGTACTGAGTCACACTGACCAGGGGTACTGAGTCACAATGACCAGGGGTACTGAGTCACACTGACCAGATGTATGAGTCACACTGACCAGGGGCACTGAGTCACACTGACCGGGGTACTGTCACACTGACCGGGGGTACTGAGTCACACTGAGAGGGGTACTGAGTCGCACTGACTGGGGGTACTGAGTCACACTGACCAGGGATACTGAGTCACACTGACCAGGGGCACTGAGTCACACTGACCGGGGTACTGTCACACTGACCAGAGGTACTGAGTCACACTGAGAGGGGTACTGAGTCGCACTGACTGGGGGTACTGAGTCACACCGACCGGGGGTACTGAGTCACACTGACCAGGGATACTGAGTCACACTGACCGGGGTTACGGAGCCACAATGTCCAGGGGTACTGAGCCAGACTGACATGGGGTACTGAGTCACACTGACCAGGGGTACTGAGTCACATTGACCGGGGGTACGGGGTCGAACTGAGCATCGGTACTGAGTCACACTGACCGGGGGTACGGAGTCACACTGACCAGGGGTACTGAGCCAGACTGACATGGGGTAATGAGTCACACTGACTGGGGGTACTGAGTCACACTGCCCGGGGGTACTGAATCACACTGCCCGGGGTTACTGAGCCACACTGACTAGGTACTGAGTCACACTGACTAGGGGTACTGAGTCACACTGACCGGGGGTACGGAGTCACAATGATCATGGGTACTGAGTCACACTGACCAGGGGTACTGAGTCACACAGACCAGGGGTATGGAGTCACACTGACCAGCAGTACTGAGTCACACTGACCGGGGGTACGGAGTCACACTGACCAGAGGTACTGAGTCACACTGACCAGGGGTACTGAGTCACACTGACCGCGGGTACGGAGTCACAATGATCATGGGTACTGAGTCACACTGACCAGGGGTACTGAGTCACACAGACCAGGGGTATGGAGTCACACTGACCAGCAGTACTGAGTCACACTGACCGGGGGTACGGAGTCACACTGACCAGAGGTACAGAGTCACACTGACCAGGGGTACTGAGTCACACTGACCAGAGGTACTGAGTCACACTGACCAGGGGTACTGAGTCACACTGACCGCGGGTACGGAGTCACAATGGCCAGGGGTACTGAGTCACACTGACCAGGGGTACTGAGTCACACTGACTGGGGTACTGAGCCACACTGGCCGGGGGTACTGGGTCACCCCGACCAGAGGTACTGAGTCACATTGACCAGGGGTACGGAGTCACACTGACCAGGGGTACTGAGTCACACTGCCCGGGGGTACTGAGCAACACTGACTAGGTACTGAGTCACACTGACCAGGGGTACTGGGTCACACTGACCGGGGGTACTGAGTCACACTGACCAGGGGTACTGAGTCAGACTGACCGGGGGGTACTGAGTCACACTGATCGGGGGTACTGAGTCACACTGACCGGGAGAACAGAGCCACACTGACTGGGGCTACTGAGCCACACTGACCGGGGCTACTGAGTCACACTAACCAGGGGTACGGAGTCACACTGACCGGGGGGTACTGAGTCACACTGACCGGGTATACGGAGTCACACTGACCGGGGGTACTGTGTCACACTGACCAGGGGTACGGAGTCACACTGACCAGGGGGTACTGAATCACACCGACCGGGGGTACTGAGTCACACTGACCGGGGGTACGGAGTCACACTGACCGGGGGTACTGAGTCACACTGACCAGGGGTACTGAGTCACACTGACCGGGGGTTACTGAGTCACACTGATCGGGGGTACTGAGTCACACTGACCGGGGGAACAGAGCCACACTGACTGGGGCTACTGAGCCACACTGACCGGGGCTACTGAGTCACCCTAACCAGGGGTACGGAGTCACACTGATCGGGGGGTACTGAGTCACACTGACCGGGTATACGGAGTCACACCGACAGGGGGTACTGAGTCACACTGACCACGGGTAATGAGTCACACTGACCAGGGGTACTGAGTCACACTGACCGGGGGAAGAGTCACACTGACCGGGGGTACGGAGTGACACTGACCGGGGGCACTGAGCCACACTGACTGGGGGTACTGAGTCACACTTATCGGGGGTATTGAGTCACACTGACCAGGGATATTGAGTCACACTGAGCAGGGGTACTGAGTCACACTGACCGGTGGGTATTGATTCACACTGACCAGGGATATTGAGTCACACTGACCGGCTGTACTGAGTGACACTGACCAGAGGTACTGAGCCAGATTGACATGGGGTACTGAGTCACACTGACATGGGGTACTGAGCCACACTGACATGGGGTACTGAGTCACACTGACCGGGCGTACAGAGTCACACTGACCAGGGGTACTGAGTCACACTGACCAGGGGTCCTTAATAACACTGACCGGGTGTACTAATTCACACCGACCGGGGGTACTGAGTCACACGGACCGGGGGTACGGAGTCACACTGACCAGGGGTACTGAGTCCCACTGACCGGGGGTACTGAGTCCCACTGACCGGGGGTACTGAGGCACACTGACCAGGGCTACTGAGTCACACTGACGAGGGGTACTGACTCACACTGACCAGGGTTACTGAGTCACACTGACGAGGGGTACTGAGTCACACTAACCAGGGGTACGGAGTCACACTGACCGGGGGGTACTGAGTCACACTGACCGGGTATACGGAGTCACACCGACCGGGGGTACTGTGTCACACTGACCAGGGGTACGGAGTCACACTGACCAGGGGGTACTGAATCACACGGACCGGGGGTACTGAGTCACACTGACCGGGGGTACGGAGTCACACTGACCGGGGGTACTGAGTCACACTGACCACGGGTAATGAGTCACACTGACCAGGGGTACTGAGTCACACTGACCGGGGGAAGAGTCACACTGACCGGGGGTGCGGAGTGACACTGACCGGGGGCACTGAGCCACACTGACCAGGGGTATTGAATCACACTGACTGGGGGTACTGAGTCACACTTACCGGGGGTATTGAGTCACACTGACCAGGGATATTGAGTCACACTGAGCAGGGGTACTGAGTCACACTGACCGGTGGGTATTGATTCACACTGACCGGCTGTCCTGAGTCACACTGACCGGGGGTATTGAGTCACACTGACCGGAGGTACTGAGCCAGATTGACATGGGGTACTGAGTCACACTGACATGGGGTACTGAGCCACACTGACATGGGGTACTGAGTCACACTGACCGGGGGTACTGAGTCACATTGACCAGGGGTACTGAGTCACACTGACCAGGGGTACTGAGTCACACCGACCGGGAGTACTGAGTCACACCGACCGGGGTTACTGAGTCACACTGACCAGGGGTACTGAGTCGCACTAAGCAGCGGTACTGAGTCACAGTGACAAGGGGTAATGAGTCACACTGATCGGGTGTACTGAGTCACACTGACCGGGGGTACTGAGTCACACTGACCAGGGTTACTGAGTCACACTGACGAGTGGTACTGAGCCACACTGACTGGGGCACTGAGTCACACTGACCAGGGGTACTGAGTCACACTGACCGGGGGTACAGAGTCAAAATGACCAGGGGTACTGAGTCACACTGACGAGGGGTACTGAGTCACACTGACCAGGGGTACAGAGCCACATTGACCAGGGGTACTGAGTGACACTGAACAGTGGTACTGAGCCACACTGACCGGGGGTACAGAGTCACACTGAACAGTGGTACTGAGCCACACTCACCGGAGGTACTGAGTCACACTGACCAGGGGTACTGAGTCACACTGACCAGGGGTACTTAATAACACTGACCGGGTGTACTAATTCACACCGACCGGGGGTACTGAGTCACACGGACCGGGGGTACGGAGTCACACTGACCAGGGGTACTGAGTCACACTGACCGGGGGTACTGAGTCACACTGACCGGGGGTACCGAGGCACACTGGCCAGGGCTACTGAGTCACACTGACCGGGGGTACTAAGTCACACTGACCAGGGGTACTGAGTCACACTGATCGGGGGTACTGAGTCACACTAACCAGGGGTACTGAGTGACACTGACCAGCGGTACTGAGTCACACTGATCGGGGGTACTGAGTCACACTGACCTGGGGGTACTGAGTCACACTGACCTGGGGGTACAGAGTCACACTGACCAGGGGGTACTGAGTCATACTGACTGGGTATACGGGGTCACACCGACCGGGGGTACTGAGTCACACAGAGCAGGGGTATTGAGTCACACTGACCGGTGGTACTGAGCCACACTGACCAGGCGTATTGAGTCACACTGACCGGGGGTATTGAGTCACACTGACCAGGGGTATTGAGTCACACTGACCGGCTGTACTGAGTCACACTGACCGGGGGTATTGAGTCACACTGACCGGCTGTATTGAGTCACACTGACCGGAGCTACTGAGCCAGATTGACATGGGGTACTGAGTCACACTGACATGGGGTACTGAGCCACACTGACATGGGGTACTGAGTCACACTGACAGGGGTTAATGAGTCACACTGACTGGGGCTACTGAGCCACACTGACCGGGGCTACTGAGTCACACTAACCAGGGGTACGGAGTCACACTGACCGGGGGGTACTGAGTCACACTGACCGGGTATACGGAGTCACACCGACCGGGGGTACTGAGTCACACTGACCAGGGGTACGGAGTCACACTGACCAGGGGGTACTGAGTCACACTGACCGGCGGTACTGAGTCACACCGACCGGGGGTACTGAGTCACACCGACCGGGGGTACTGAGTCACACTGACCGGGGGTACGGAGTCACACTGACCGGGGGTACTGAGTCACACTGACCACGGGTAATGAGTCACACTGACCAGGGGTACTGAGTCACACTGACCGGGGGTAGAGTCACACTGACCGGGGGTACGGAGTGACACTGACCGGGGGCACTGAGCCACACTGACCAGGGGTATTGAATCACACTGACTGGGGGTACTGAGTCACACTTACCGGGGGTATTGAGTCACACTGACCAGGGATATTGAGTCACACTGAGCAGGGGTACGGAGTCACACTGACCGGTGGGTATTGATTCACACTCACCGGCGGTACTGAGTCAAACTGACCGGGAGTACTGAATCCCACTGACCGGCTGTACTGAGTGACACTGACCGGAGGTACTGAGCCAGATTGACATGGGGTACTGAGTCACACTGACCGGGGGTACTGAGTCACACTGACCAGGGGTACTGAGTCACACTGACCAGGGGTACTGAGTCACACTGACCGGGGGTACTGAGTCACACCGACCGGGGTTACTGAGTCACACTGACCAGGGGTACTGAGTCGCACTAAGCAGCGGTACTGAGTCACAGTGACAAGGGGTACTGAGTCACACTGATCGGGTGTACTGAGTCACACTGACCGGGGGTACTGAGTCACACTGACCAGGGGTACTGAGTCACACTGATGAGTGGTACTGAGCCACACTGACTGGGGTACTGAGTCACACTGACCAGGGGTACTGAGTCACACTGACCAGCGGTACTGAGTCACACTGACCGGGGGTACAGAGTCAAAATGACCAGGGGTACTGAGTCACACTGACCAGGGGTACTGAGTCACACTGACCAGGGGTACTGAGTCACACTGACCAGGGGTACAGAGCCACATTGACCAGGGGTACTGAGTGACACTGACCAGTGGTACTGAGCCACACTGACCGGGGGTACTGAGTCACACTGACCAGGGGTACTTAATAACACTGACCGGGTGTACTAATTCACACCGACCGGGGGTACTGAGTCACACGGACCAGGGGTACGGAGTCACACTGACCAGGGTTACTGAGTCACACTGACCGGGGGTACTGAGTCACACTGACCAGGGGTACTGAGGCACACTGACCAGGGCTACTGAGTCACACTGACCTGGGGTACTAAGTCACACTGACCAGGGGTACTGAGTCACACTGATCGGGGGTACTGAGTCACACTGACCAGCGGTACTGAGTGACACTGACCAGCGGTACTGAGTCACACTGATCGGGGGTACTGAGACTCACCGACCGGGGGTACTGAGTCACACTGACCGGGGCTACGGAGTTACACTGACCGGCGGTACTGAGTCACACTGACCAGGGGCACTGAGTCACACTGACCGGGGTACTGTCACACTGACCGGGGGTACTGAGTCACACTGAGAGGGGTACTGAGTCACACTGACCGGGGGTACTGAGCCACACTGACCAGGGCTACTGAGTCACACAGACCAGGGGTATTGAGTCACACTGACCGGGGGTACGGAGTCTCAGTGACCGGGGGTACTGAGTCACACTGAACGGTGGTACTGAGTTACACAGACCGGGGGTACTGAGCCACACTGACCAGGGGTACTGAGACACACCGACCGGGGGTACTGAGTCACACTGACCGGGGCTACGGAGTTACACTGACCGGCGGTACTGTGTCACACTGACCAGGGGCACTGAGTCACACTGACCGGGGTACTGTCACACTGACCGGGGGTACTGAGTCACACTGAGAGGGGTACTGAGTCGCACTGACTGGGGGTACTGAGTCACACTGACCAGGGACACTGAGTCACACTGACCAGGGGTAGTGAGTCGTACTGACCAGGGGTACTGAGTCACACTGACTAGGGGTACTGAGTCACAATGACCAGGGGTACTGAGTCACACTGACCAGATGTATGAGTCACACTGACCAGGGGCACTGAGTCACACTGACCGGGGTACTGTCACACTGACCGGGGGTACTGAGTCACACTGAGAGGGGTACTGAGTCGCACTGACTGGGGGTACTGAGTCACACTGACCAGGGATACTGAGTCACACTGACCAGGGGCACTGAGTCACACTGACCGGGGTACTGTCACACTGACCAGAGGTACTGAGTCACACTGAGAGGGGTACTGAGTCGCACTGACTGGGGGTACTGAGTCACACCGACCAGGGGTACTGAGTCACACTGACCGGGGGTACGGAGTCACACTGACCGGGGGTACTGAGTCACACTGACCACGGGTAATGAGTCACACTGACCAGGGGTACTGAGTCACACTGACCGGGGGTAGAGTCACACTGACCTGGGGTACGGAGTGACACTGACCGGGGGCACTGAGCCACACTGACCAGGGGTATTGAATCACACTGACTGGGGGTACTGAGTCACACTTACCGGGGGTATTGAGTCACACTGACCAGGGATATTGAGTCACACTGAGCAGGGGTACAGAGTCACACTGACCGGTGGGTATTGATTCACACTGACCGGCTGTCCTGAGTCACACTGACTGGGGGTATTGAGTCACACTGACCGGGGGTACTGAGTCACACTGACCGGGAGTACTGAATCCCACTGACCGGCTGTACTGAGTGACACTGACCGGAGGTATTGAGCCAGATTGACATGGGGTACTGAGTCACACTGACATGGGGTACTGAGCCACACTGACATGGGGTACTGAGTCACACTGACCGGGGGTACTGAGTCACACCGACCGGGGTTACTGAGTCACACTGACCAGGGGTACTGAGTCGCACTAATCAGCGGTACTGAGTCACAGTGACAAGGGGTACTGAGTCACACTGATCGGGTGTACTGAGTCACACTGACCGGGGGTACTGAGTCACACTGACCAGGGGTACTGAGTCACACTGACGAGTGGTACTGAGCCACACTGACTGGGGTACTGAGTCACACTGACCAGGGGTACTGAGTCACACTGACCAGCGGTACTGAGTCACACTGACCGGGGGTACAGAGTCAAAATGACCAGGGGTACTGAGTCACACTGACCAGGGGTGCTGAGTCACACTGACGAGGGGTACTGAGTCGCACTGACCAGGGGTACAGAGCCACATTGACCAGGGGTACTGAGTGACACTGACCAGTGGTACTGAGCCACACTGACCGGGGGTACAGAGTCACACTGAACAGTGGTACTGAGCCACACTCACCGGGGGTACTGAGTCACACTGACCAGGGGTACTGAGTCACACTGACCGGGTATACGGAGTCACACCGACCGGGGGTACTGAGTCACACTGACCAGGGGTACGGAGTCACACTGACCAGGGGGTACTGAGTCACACTGACTGGGTATTCGGAGTCACACCGACCGGGGGTACTGAGTCACACTGACCAGGGGTACGGAGTCACACTGACCAGGGGTACTGAGTCACACTGACCGGCGGTACTGAGTCACACCGACCGGGGGTACTGAGTCACACCGACCGGGGGTACTGAGTCACACTGACCGGGGGTACAGAGTCAAAATGACCAGGGGTACTGAGTCACACTGACCGGCTGTACTGAGTCACACTGACCGGGGGTATTGAGTCACACTGACCGGCTGTATTGAGTCACACTGACCGGAGCTACTGAGCCAGATTGACATGGGGTACTGAGTCACACTGACATGGGGTACTGAGCCACACTGACATGGGGTACTGAGTCACACTGACAGGGGTTAATGAGTCACACTGACTGGGGCTACTGAGCCACACTGACCGGGGCTACTGAGTCACACTAACCAGGGGTACGGAGTCACACTGACCGGGGGGTACTGAGTCACACTGACCGGGTATACGGAGTCACACCGACCGGGGGTACTGAGTCACACTGACCAGGGGTACGGAGTCACACTGACCAGGGGGTACTGAGTCACACTGACTGGGTATACGGAGTCACACCAACCGGGGGTACTGAGTCACACTGACCAGGGGTACGGAGTCACACTGACCAGGGGTACTGAGTCACACTGACCGGCGGTACTGAGTCACACCGACCGGGGGTACTGAGTCACACCGACCGGGGGTACTGAGTCACACTGACCGGGGGTACGGAGTCACACTGACCGGGGGTACTGAGTCACACTGACCACGGGTAATGAGTCACACTGACCAGGGGTACTGAGTCACACTGACCGGGGGTAGAGTCACACTGACCGGGGGTACGGAGTGACACTGACCGGGGGCACTGAGCCACACTGACCAGGGGTATTGAATCACACTGACTGGGGGTACTGAGTCACACTTACCGGGGGTATTGAGTCACACTGACCAGGGATATTGAGTCACACTGAGCAGGGGTACGGAGTCACACTGACCGGTGGGTATTGATTCACACTCACCGGCGGTACTGAGTCAAACTGACCGGGAGTACTGAATCCCACTGACCGGCTGTACTGAGTGACACTGACCGGAGGTACTGAGCCAGATTGACATGGGGTACTGAGTCACACTGACCGGGGGTACTGAGTCACACTGACCAGGGGTACTGAGTCACACTGACCAGGGGTACTGAGTCACACTGACCGGGGGTACTGAGTCACACCGACCGGGGTTACTGAGTCACACTGACCAGGGGTACTGAGTCGCACTAAGCAGCGGTACTGAGTCACAGTGACAAGGGGTACTGAGTCACACTGATCGGGTGTACTGAGTCACACTGACCGGGGGTACTGAGTCACACTGACCAGGGGTACTGAGTCACACTGATGAGTGGTACTGAGCCACACTGACTGGGGTACTGAGTCACACTGACCAGGGGTACTGAGTCACACTGACCAGCGGTACTGAGTCACACTGACCGGGGGTACAGAGTCAAAATGACCAGGGGTACTGAGTCACACTGACCAGGGGTACTGAGTCACACTGACCAGGGGTACTGAGTCACACTGACCAGGGGTACAGAGCCACATTGACCAGGGGTACTGAGTGACACTGACCAGTGGTACTGAGCCACACTGACCGGGGGTACAGAGTCACACTGAACAGTGGTACTGAGCCACACTCACCGGGGGTACTGAGTCACACTGACCAGGGGTACTGAGTCACACTGACCGGGCGTACAGAGTCACACTGACCAGGGGTACTGAGTCACACTGACCAGGGGTACTTAATAACACTGACCGGGTGTACTAATTCACACCGACCGGGGGTACTGAGTCACACGGACCAGGGGTACGGAGTCACACTGACCAGGGTTACTGAGTCACACTGACCGGGGGTACTGAGTCACACTGACCAGGGGTACTGAGGCACACTGACCAGGGCTACTGAGTCACACTGACCTGGGGTACTAAGTCACACTGACCAGGGGTACTGAGTCACACTGATCGGGGGTACTGAGTCACACTGACCAGCGGTACTGAGTGACACTGACCAGCGGTACTGAGTCACACTGATCGGGGGTACTGAGACTCACCGACCGGGGGTACTGAGTCACACTGACCGGGGCTACGGAGTTACACTGACCGGCGGTACTGAGTCACACTGACCAGGGGCACTGAGTCACACTGACCGGGGTACTGTCACACTGACCGGGGGTACTGAGTCACACTGAGAGGGGTACTGAGTCACACTGACCGGGGGTACTGAGGCACACTGACCAGGGCTACTGAGTCACACAGACCAGGGGTATTGAGTCACACTGACCGGGGGTACGGAGTCTCAGTGACCGGGGGTACTGAGTCACACTGACCGGTGGTACTGAGTTACACAGACCGGGGGTACTGAGCCACACTGACCAGGGGTACTGAGACACACCGACCGGGGGTACTGAGTCACACTGACCGGGGCTACGGAGTTACACTGACCGGCGGTACTGAGTCACACTGACCAGGGGCACTGAGTCACACTGACCGGGGTACTGTCACACTGACCGGGGGTACTGAGTCACACTGAGAGGGGTACTGAGTCGCACTGACTGGGGGTACTGAGTCACACTGACCAGGGACACTGAGTCACACTGACCAGGGGTAGTGAGTCGTACTGACCAGGGGTACTGAGTCACACTGACCAGGGGTACTGAGTCACAATGACCAGGGGTACTGAGTCACACTGACCAGATGTATGAGTCACACTGACCAGGGGCACTGAGTCACACTGACCGGGGTACTGTCACACTGACCGGGGGTACTGAGTCACACTGAGAGGGGTACTGAGTCGCACTGACTGGGGGTACTGAGTCACACTGACCAGGGATACTGAGTCACACTGACCAGGGGCACTGAGTCACACTGACCGGGGTACTGTCACACTGACCAGAGGTACTGAGTCACACTGAGAGGGGTACTGAGTCGCACTGACTGGGGGTACTGAGTCACACCGACCGGGGGTACTGAGTCACACTGACCGGGGGTACGGAGTCACACTGACCGGGGGTACTGAGTCACACTGACCACGGGTAATGAGTCACACTGACCAGGGGTACTGAGTCACACTGACCGGGGGTAGAGTCACACTGACCTGGGGTACGGAGTGACACTGACCGGGGGCACTGAGCCACACTGACCAGGGGTATTGAATCACACTGACTGGGGGTACTGAGTCACACTTACCGGGGGTATTGAGTCACACTGACCAGGGATATTGAGTCACACTGAGCAGGGGTACAGAGTCACACTGACCGGTGGGTATTGATTCACACTGACCGGCTGTCCTGAGTCACACTGACTGGGGGTATTGAGTCACACTGACCGGGGGTACTGAGTCACACTGACCGGGAGTACTGAATCCCACTGACCGGCTGTACTGAGTGACACTGACCGGAGGTATTGAGCCAGATTGACATGGGGTACTGAGTCACACTGACATGGGGTACTGAGCCACACTGACATGGGGTACTGAGTCACACTGACCGGGGGTACTGAGTCACACCGACCGGGGTTACTGAGTCACACTGACCAGGGGTACTGAGTCGCACTAATCAGCGGTACTGAGTCACAGTGACAAGGGGTACTGAGTCACACTGATCGGGTGTACTGAGTCACACTGACCGGGGGTACTGAGTCACACTGACCAGGGGTACTGAGTCACACTGACGAGTGGTACTGAGCCACACTGACTGGGGTACTGAGTCACACTGACCAGGGGTACTGAGTCACACTGACCAGCGGTACTGAGTCACACTGACCGGGGGTACAGAGTCAAAATGACCAGGGGTACTGAGTCACACTGACCAGGGGTACTGAGTCACACTGACGAGGGGTACTGAGTCGCACTGACCAGGGGTACAGAGCCACATTGACCAGGGGTACTGAGTGACACTGACCAGTGGTACTGAGCCACACTGACCGGGGGTACAGAGTCACACTGAACAGTGGTACTGAGCCACACTCACCGGGGGTACTGAGTCACACTGACCAGGGGTACTGAGTCACACTGACCGGGTATACGGAGTCACACCGACCGGGGGTACTGAGTCACACTGACCAGGGGTACGGAGTCACACTGACCAGGGGGTACTGAGTCACACTGACTGGGTATTCGGAGTCACACCGACCGGGGGTACTGAGTCACACTGACCAGGGGTACGGAGTCACACTGACCAGGCGTACTGAGTCACACTGACCGGCGGTACTGAGTCACACCGACCGGGGGTACTGAGTCACACCGACCGGGGGTACTGAGTCACACTGACCGGGGGTACAGAGTCACACTGACCGGGGGTACTGAGTCACACTGACCACAGGTAATGAGTCACACTGACCAGGGGTACTGAGTCACACTGACCGGGGGTACTGAGTCACACTGACCGGGGGTACGGAGTGACACTGACCGGGGGCACTGAGCCACACTGACCATGGGTATTGAATCACACTGACTGGGGGTACTGAGTCACACTAACCAGGGGTATTGAGTCACACTGAGCAGGGGTACTGAGTCACACTGACCGGTGGGTATTGATTCACACTGACCGGCTGTCCTGAGTCACACTGACCGGGGGTATTGAGTCACACTGACCGGGGGTACTGAGTCACACTGACCGGGAGTACTGAATCCCACTGACCGGCTGTACTGAGTGACACTGACCGGAGGTACTGAGCCAGATTGACATGGGGTACTGAGTCACACTGACATGGGGTACTGAGCCACACTGACATGGGGTACTGAGTCACACTGACCAGGGGTACTGAGTCACACTGACCGGGGGTACTGAGTCACTCCGACCGGGGTTACTGAGTCACACTGACCAGGGGTACTGAGTCGCACTGAGCAGCGGTACTGAGTCACAGTGACAAGGGGTACTGAGTCACACTGACCGGGGGTACTGAGTCACACTGACCAGGGGTACTGAGTCGCACTGACCAGCGGTACTGAGTCACACTGACCGGGGTACGGAGTCACACTGACCAGGGGTACTGAGTCACACTGACGAGTGGTACTGAGCCACACTGACTGGGGTACTGAGTCACACTGACTCGGGGTACTGAGTCACACTGACCTGGGGTACAGAGTCAAAATGACCAGGGGTACTGAGTCACACTGACGGGGGTACTGAGCCACACTGACCGGGGGTACTGAGTCACACTGACCGGGGGTACTGAGTCACACTGACCAGGGGTACGGAGTCACACAGACCAGGGCTAAGAGTCACACTGACCGGGGCTAAGAGTCACACTGACCGGGTGTACTGAGTCACACTGACCAGGGGTACTGAGTTACAATGACCAGGGGAACTGAGTCACACTGACCCGGGGTACTTATCCACACTGACCTGGGGTACTGAGTCACACTGACTGAGGGAACAGAGCCACACTGACTGAGGGTACTGAGCCACACTGACCAGAGGTACGGAGTCACATTGACCGGGTCTTCTGAGTCACAATGACCAGGGGAACTGAGTCACACTGACCAGGGCTACTTATCCACACTGACTGGGGGTACTGAGTCACACTGACTGAGGGTACAGAGCCACACTGACCGAGGGTACTGAGTCACACTGACCGGGGTACAGAGTCACACTGACCAGTGGTACTGAGCCACACTGACCAGGGGTACTGAGTCACACTGACTGAGAGTACAGAGGCACACTGACCGAGGGTACTTAGTCACACTGTCCGGGTGTACAGAGTCACACTGACCAGGGGGTAGTGAGTCACACTGAACAGTGGTACTTAGCCACACTGACAGGGGGTATTCAGTCACACTGACCAGTGGTACTGAGCCGCACTGACCGGGGCTAAGAGTCACACTGACCGGGTGTACTGAGTCACACTGACCAGGGATACTGAGTTACAATGACCAGGGGAACTGAGTCACACTGACCCGGGGTACTTATCCACAGTGACCGGGGGTACTGAGTCACACTGACTGAGGGAACAGAGCCACACTGACTGAGGGTACTGAGCCACACTGACCGGGGGTACTGGGTCACACTGATTGACGTAATAAAGACTCACTACGCACTTGGTTGTACATAAAGCAAGGCTTTAATCGCCTTGTAACAAAACATGGAGGTCTAGTTAGTAGTCACTTGCTTCCTGTTTGCAGATTGTCTCTGCCAAGGTGGGCCCACGCCCGAGTATTTATACTCCTCAGACGGTGCCCTCAGCTGGCCGTTCAGTAGTACTTCCTGAGTTACTTCTTATAGAAGTTGTGATTTATGGCATTCTTCCTCCCTAAAAGGTTTGGAAGTCCAGTCTTCCTTTAACGGACTAGGCGGACCAAAAATAGCCGTAGTCGTTTAGCTTTCTGCTTGTGACCGGAAGGCACGTCTCCCCAGACCGTGTCCTGGTCCCCGGGTCACTTGGCCCGTACCGGTAAGTCGGTAGAGTCAGCGTCATCTTGATCGTCCTGTGGAGGCTTGGGAATATCATGACTCCGGGTGCGGGTCCCCACAGGCGCAGAGCTGGCCTCATCCTGGGTCACAGCCGGAGATTGTCCAGCGTCCTGATTTCGGGTGGCCATCCTACGGGGAGCGTTTGGCTCCCTGAGTTGATCCGGTAGCACTGCCGGCAGATCCCTCGATGTCCCAGGTAGGGCGTCATCTTCATAGGGGTGCGGAGTGTTGACATCATCGTCGTGGGATCCTACATCATTCGGGCCCGTGTGACCGGCTGGGCAGGGAGCCAGATCTCTGAACGAGACGGTGGACTACCGGCCATCGGGGTACCGCACGTGCGCATACATGGGGTTTACCTCCGTTAACTCCACCTCGTCAATGAGAGGGTCGTTCTTGGCCAACCGGACGAACCTCCGGAGTAGCACAGGGCCTGGAGCCACCAACCATGACGGTAGAGATGTCCCATGTGTCGAGCGACGCCGGAACTTGAAGAATTGCTCATGAGGTGTGACATTAGTGGATGTGGAGAGAAGAGACCTGATAGAGTGTAACATGTTGGGGAGCACAGTTTCCCACTGCTGGTCTGGTAGGTTGCGTGACCTCAGTGCCAGACGGACAGCATTCCAGATGATGGCATTGTATCGTTCAACCTGTCCATTGCCGATTGGGTGATATGGTGTCGTCTTACTCGAGGCGATTCCCTGTTGGGAGAGATAACTTTTAAGTTCACTCGACATAAAAGGAGGGACCCCGATCCGTGTGGATAAAATTGGCCGTCCCGCAAAGGGAAAAGACCTGATCGAGGCATTTAATTACCGTAGAGGTAAGCATATTAGGACAGGGGAAGGCAAAGGGAAAGCATGAATACTCGTCTACCATCGTAAGTAGGTAGGTGTTCCGCGTCGACGAAGGCAATGGCCCTTTAAAGTCTATGCTGAGCCTCTGCATAGGCTGCATTGCATGTATGAGTAAGTCATCTGATGGGCGGAAGAATTGTGGTTTCAATTCTGCACAAATCCTACAGGAGGAACATGTTTTCTTTACGTCCTCCGTTGAGAATGGTAGATTTTTGGAGCGCACAAAGTGCAACATACGGGTAACGCCAGGATGACATAAGTCCATATGCAGATCCGCCAGAGTCGACGTTGACACTGAAGAGCAAAATGCCCGTGTGAAGGTATCTGGGGCCACATTCTGTTTGCCGGGTCGGTAACGGATAGTATATCCAAAGGTGGCCAGCTCCATCCTCCAGAGTTGAATTTTATTATTTTTGATTTTCGTGCGCTTCCGGTTATCCAACATGAAGGCAACGGAGCGCTGGTCAGTTATGAGCGTGAAACGACGCCGAGCAAGAAAATGACTCCATTGACGTACAGCCTCGGTGATGGCTGTAGCCTCCTTCTCGACGGCGGGGGTAATGGAGCTCGCTACCCTGTAAGGTTCTGGATAGGAATGCCACAGGCCGACCACCTTGATTCAAGGTAGCCGAGATCGCCACCTCCGATGCATCGCATTCGACCACAAAAGGAAGGTTTTCGTTAATGGAGCGAAGCGTGGCTTTCTCCAGCTGTCGTTTGAGGAGGTTGAAGGCAGAAATAGCCGTTGCTTCTAATAGAAAAGACTTTGCATGAAGCAGGGGCTGTATTTTATCGGAGAAGTGAGGTATCCACTTTGCGTAATAAGCAAACATGCCAAGTGCCCGACGAAGAGAGCTGAGATTTGTAGGGGGAGGGAGCTCCTGAAGTGGACGAAGTCGCTCTGGGTCCGGTTTAATAACACCGTTGCCCACCCAGTAGCCGAGAATGTTCACTGATGGCACCGATTTCACCGATTTGGATTCGTTTAACGTTAAGTGGCGACAACGGAGAACGTCAAAAAATCTCTGAAGATTGGCATCATGCTCCTTTTGATCATGGCCAGCAATAGTGATATTGTCTAAATACGGAAAGGTATCCGTCAAGTTCTCTTGCCGGGCTAGGCCATCCATTGCCCGTTGGAAGACGGACACCCCATTGGTGACCCCAAATGGAAGGCGACAAAGCTGATAAAGCCGACCATTGGCCTCAAAGGCCATACACTTTTTGTCAGAGTCTTTCAGCGGTACCTGATGGTACGTGCTCTTTAAATCGAAGGTTGAAAATATCTTGTATTTGGCAAGGTTGTTGACCATGTCATCTATGCGTGGTAGCGGGTAGGCATCCAGATCGGTATATTGATTAATAGTCTGCGAATAATCAATACACAGACGTTTCTTATGTTGTTTTAAGGGGTTTTTCACAATGACGACTTGAGCCCGCCAGGGGGATGAACACGGCTCGATAATACCATCAGCTAAAAGGCGAGAGATTTCTGCCTTGATAAATGCTGGGTCGTCTTGGCTAAAGCGCCGCGATTTGGTGGCTATGGTTTACAGCGGGGGGAGAGATTGGCAAACAGGGAGGGCTCACCGAGTAAGGCCGCCGAGAGCGCACAAAACGGCACCTTAGAAATGGTAAGCTCCGGCTTCGACCCTCCAAACTCAAAAGTGAGTCTTTTGTGCTGCTTCTGGAAGTCCTGTCCCAGAAGCACATCGCTACATAAGTTTTCGAGTACTCCGAGCCGGGTGGAGGGATACGTGCGACCATTGAGGATAAGGTTGACAAGACAGAAGCCAGAAGAATTGGTGGTCAGAGTCGTCAGAGTTATTGCAATCTCCCTGTCCGAGGAATAAATGCACAGTTTTAACCTGCTGACAGCCCGCTTACTAATGAAGCTGTCAGAGCTGCAGGAGTCGATTAGCGCGCTTAGAGTGTGCCCATTTTCTGAAACCTTCGTGGCTGCATGGGACAAACTTTGGGGAAAAACAGCTGTGATGGGAGGAGGGGTAATTTTTCCTTCGGCAGCTGTAGACTTAGCAGTGGTTCTTGGGGGAGGAGCAGCTCCATAGATAGCAGCTGTGAAGCTAACAGGAGCTCTCGACCAGTATACTTTAGAGGAGCGGCCTTTCTTGTTAGCAGAGGCCCGTGACTGGCATACCTTGGAAAAGTGTCCTTTCTTGCTGCAATGATTGCAGGTCGCATTACGAGCCGGGCAAAATTTTCTGTAATGGAACGTACCTCCACAAAAGAAACACTTTCTTCCTGATTGCCAGGATGCTCCTAGGGCGGGGTCGTCATCAGCAAAGGCCTCTAGGGTAGGGTCGTCGTCCGTTAGAGTAGAGTCATCATCAGCGGGGGCATCCACCCGAGACCTATCGAAAGACTTAAGGGTGACAGCCGCCGCCCGTGCACGTGGTGGGAGATAAGTGTCTGCATTCTTCTTGGCCAAGTCCAGGGAACACACCTGGTCATAAGCAGCCTGTAAATTGAGGGTTTTATTTTCCAGCAGGCGCTGACGTATAAAAGGGGACGCAATCCCATTGATAAAGGAATCGCGGATTAGTTCCTCTTGATACTGTTCAGCTGTAACCGCTTTAAGGTTACAATCTTTGCTGAGCCTGCGAGGTTTCTGGAGGAATTCATCGAGTAATTCCCCAGGCTGCTGCCGAGTTGTGGCCAGTAGGTGTCGAGCAAAGATTTCATTCGGGGACTTGACATATAGCTGCTGTAAAATTTTGATAGCAGCGTCGTAGTCTATACAGTCCTCAATATAATCATACACATGAGGGAATATGTAGTTAATAAGCATTCGTAACTTATTAGAGGCACCCACCCCACTGTCTTCAAGAAAGTTGCTAAAGGTACAAACCAATGCTTCCATACCTTCGCTGCCGCAGGTGCATTTGGGTCCAGGTCGAGACGAGCGGGTCTAAGGAGTTTTTCCATGATGGATCAGTTTCTTGCCCAGATCCCTTTCTGCGGATCGAGTTGCAGCTGGTTGTTCCGAATCACCCAAGGCGTGGAGACGATAACAAGTCGATTAAATTGACGTAATAAAGACTCACTACGCACTTGGTTGTACATAAAGCAAGGCTTTAATCGACTTGTAACAAAACATGGCGGTCTAGTTAGTAGTCACTAGCTTCCTATTTCCAAATTGTCTCTGCCAAGGTGGGCCCACGCCCGAGTATTTATACTCCTCGGACGGCACCCTCAGCTGGCCGTTCAGTAGTACTTCCTGAGTTACTTCTTGTAGAAGTTGTGATTTATGACACTGACCAAGGGTACTGAGTCAAACTGACCAGGGGTACTGAGTCACACTGACCGGGGGATACAGAGTCACACTGACCAGGGGGTAGTAAGTCACACTGAACAGTGGTACTGAGCCACACTGACGGGGGTAGTGAGTCACACTGACCAGTGGTACTGAGCCACACTTACCGGGGGTACAGCGTCACACTGAACAGTGGTACTGAGCCACACTGACAGGGGGTATTCAGTCACACTGACCAGTGGTACTGAGCCACACTGACCAGGGGTAATGAGTCACACTGACCAGGGGTACTGAGTCACAATGACGGAGGGTACTGAGTCACACTGACCAGGGGCACTGAGCCACACTGACCGGGAGTATTGAGTCACACTGACCGGGTGTACTGAGTCAGAATGACGGAGGGTACTGAGTCACACTGACCAGGGGTACCGAGTCACAATGACCAGGGGAACTGAGTCACACTGACTAGGGATACTTACCCACACTGACCGGGGGTACTGAGTAACACTGACCAGGGGTACAGAGCCACACTGACTGGGGGTACTGAGCCACACTGACCAGAGGTACAGAGTCACATTGACCAGGTCTACTGAGCCACACTTGTAATATATGTACCTTTAAGGGGGGAACTACTTTCTACAGCTCATGTATACTGTAGTACTGGCAGTGACCATACCTGTATATAACGCTGAGTAGCAATCTGTTGTTTCAGTTGCAGTCTGAGCCACGTTGAGTAAACACCGTTGTACCGTTCTTCGCAGTCTATGTCTGATTATTACACGGACGTAACATTGGCAACGAGGCAGGTTCGAACCTACCTGCAACTCTGCATCACCTCCCGGGGATTCGTTCCTGGAGATCAGTGGATTGGGGGTCAAGGCCAGAGACTCGGGCGTCGACCACGGGCAACCGCCCAGTCATCCAGCAGAGACTCGAGAATTGCGGGGGAGGCTGTCTAGAGCCAGGCTTGGCTTTCCAGTCGAGGTGGTCCAGCGAAACGGGCTGGCAACAGGTAGTGCGCAGACCCTTCCCGGACAGCGGCGGGCTAGAGCCCGACCGAGCGGCACAGCAAAGGGCCGAGCAACGTCAACGGGGGAGAGAGAGGGCAGAGCGCACAGGGCGCAGCCGGTGTTCAGGGGCCGAGCAGCGTCGGAGAGAGGGAGAGAGAGGAGCGCGCAAAACCTATAGGGCACCGCCATTGCCACGAGAACTGCCGGGAGCGGCGTCGGCAGCAGCGGGGGAGGAAGGAAAGCGCGGGAGACGCCATTTTAAGCCATTGGGAGACGCCATTTTAAACCACACCCAAAATGCCGAAGAGTGGCAGTATCACCGCATTTGACAATGAAGTCGAAGATTGGACTACATATGTCGAATGAATAGAGGTGTACTGCAAGGCAAATGGGGTGTCAGATGACAAGAAAGCGTCGGTATTGTTAAATTTAATGGGTGCAAAGACGTATGGTTTATTACGAAATCTAGTAACCCCAACGAAGCCAATGGAAAAGAGTTTTGAAGACATAGTAACGATACTAAAGGAACATTTAAACCCCACACTGCTGCTGATAGCAGAAAGATTCAAGTTTCACAAACGGAACCAGCATAAGGATGAAAGCAATGCTGATTATTTAACAGAACTGCGCAAACTATCGAAACACTGCCAGTTTGGAGCGGGACTGACAGATGCCTTAAGGGACAAGTTTGTGTGTGGGCTTCAAAGAGAAGGAACCCAGAAACGGCTTTTATCTGAAAAGGACCTTACGCTAGAAAAGGCTTTCAGCATTGCGGTATCATATGAAGCAGCAGCACGGGGCGCTGCAGAGATACAACAGAGACCGCAAGAATATGGCACAAACGAAATGTCATATGGAACAGAGAAGTGCTATCGCTGCGGCAGAACAACACACGACCAGAATGATTGCTGGTTCAAAGACAAAGTGTGCAGTGTGGAAAAGTAGGACACATAGCACGAGTCTGCAGGTCGGGAAAGAAAACCAGCAATAAGAAACCTACCAAAGGAAAGGACCAGAAGGTACATAAGATGACGGAGAATAGTTCAGACGAACAAAAGAGTGATAACGACTCCGAAAGCAGGGAACTGAGTTGTCTGAAACTACATAATGTGATCACAACGGAGGATCACCGAACCATTTGGGTCACTCTCAAGATAGCAGGAGTCCAGGTAAAGATGGAATTGGACACAGGATCAGCCCTAACAGTCATAAACCGATGGGACTACGAGCGGCTATTCTCACACATACCCTTGAGAGACACAAAAATTATTTTGAAGACGTACACGGGGCAAAAAGTCTACCCCAAAGGAAAAATAAGGGTGACCGTTATATATAACGGTAAGGAAACACCAAAACTAGACCTGTATGTATTGCAAGATGGAGGACCACCATTACTGGGACGTGAATGGATCCAGAAAATACAACTGGATTGGCATTCCATACAGGCACTGACTGTGGCTGACAAGAAGGATGATGACGTCACACCTGGGCGACTGTCAAAGATCCTAACTGACGCGAAAGAAGTGTTCCAGCAAGGACTCGGAACACTAAAAGGCATGACAGCGATGATTAAAATTGAAGAAAACGCAAGCCCAAAATTTTTTAAGGCCAGACCGGTACCTTATGCGATCCGCCCAGCCGTCGAAGCAGAGCTGGAGAGTCTGGAACATTCAGGTGTACTGTCCAAGGTAGATTGGAGCGAGTGGGCTACACCCATCGTCCCTGTGATGAAAAAGTCGTTGAGCAGCACGCCTGGGGAACCAAAGAAGGTTCGCATCTGTGGGGACTTTAAGGTAACAGTGAACCCGGTCCTTCACACCGTACAATATCCACTTCCGCGGATTGAAGATATTTTCGCCTCGCTATCTGGAGGGAAATGCTTCACTAAGATTGATCTGGCCCAGGCGTATCTGCAAATGGAGGTAGAAGAAGCATCAAAAAAATACCTCACAATCAACACCCATAAAGGTCTCTACCAATACAACCGGCTGGTATTCGGGGTAGCATCAGCTCCGGCTATTTGGCAGAGGGCAATGGAACAAGTCCTGCAAGGGATCCCAGGGACTCAGTGTTATTTGGACGACATCCTGGTCACGGGCAAAAATGACAGTGATCACCTTGCCAACCTGGAGCAGATGCTCACTAGATTGCAGGAATATGGGCTCCGAGCTAACCGCCCCAAATGCGAGTTTTTTAGAAAACAAATCTCGTATTGTGGCCACTGTTAGATCCATGTATCTTGATGTTGTGTCCTTCAATAATTAGACAAGAGACTGCAGGGAACGATGACTGGAAAGTGTGAGGTTATGCACTTTGGCAGGAAAAATCATAGAGCAAGTTATTATCTTAATGGCAAGAAACTGGAAAGTACTGTAGTACAAAGGGATCTGGGGGTCCTGGTGCACGAAACTCAAAAGGTTAGTATGCATGTGCAGCAAGTAATCAAGAAGGCCAATGGAATGTTGGCTTTTATTGCTAGGGGGATGGAATATAAAAACAGGGAGGTATTGCTGCAGTTGTACAAGGTATTGGTGAGACCGCACCTGGAATACTGCATACAGTTTTGGTGTCCATACTTAAGAAAAGACATACTTGCTCTCGAGTCAGTACAAAGAAGGTTCACTCGGTTAATCCCGGGGATGAGGGGGTGGTCATATGAGGAGAGGTTGAGTAGATTGGGACTCTACTCATTGGAGTTCAGAAGAATGAGAGGCGATCTTATTGAAACATATAAGATTGTGAAGGGGCTTGATCGGGTGGATGCGGTGAGGATGTTCCCAATGAAGGGTGAAACTAGAACTAGGGGGCATAATCTTAGAATAAGGGGCTGCTCTTTCAAAACTGAGATGAGGAGAAACTTCTTCACTCAGAGGGTGGTAGGTTTGTGGAATTTGCTGCCCCAGAAAGCTGTGGAAGCTACATCATTAAATAAATTTAAAACAGAAATAGATAGTTTCCTAGAAGTAAAGGGAATTAAGGGTTACGGGGAGCGGGCAGGAAATTGGACATGAGTCTAGGTTCGGAATGGTCATGGCCCTGTGGGTAGTGGAGCGGGCCCAGGGGCTGTGTAGCCTGGTTCTGCTCCTACTGTGTTCTAATTCTGTGTTAGATTTCAGGAGATGGTTTTATTCCTGTTCCTGGCTGGGGTGGAGATCGCCTTTACAGAAGGTAAGTACTGTAGGAAATATAGGGACAGAGTGATCTCCTGGAAGAATTTCGATCGCCTAGATGGGTCGGAGAGGAATTTCCCAGATTTTTTTCTCCCAAATTGGCCATTGGGTCTTTATCCGGTTTTTCGCCTCTCCCGGGAGATCACATGGGTTCGGGTGGATGCAGAGTGATAGAAGATTTGAGGTTAGGATCAGATCAGCCATGATCTTATTGAATGGTGGAGCAGGCTCGAGGGGCCGATTGGCCTACTCCTGCTCCTATTTCTTATGTTCTTATGTTCTTATGATCAACAGGTGTTTACTGAATGAGGGTTACTCTAGAACTAACTGTACAGATCACTGCTCAGGGTTTATATACAGGTGTGGTCACTGCCGGTACTACAGTATACAGGAGCTGTAAAAAGTAGTTCTCCCCTTAAAGGTACATACATTACAATTCCTCCCCTTTTAGATTAACAGTCCATACACTCATTTAACAATTAAATATCAAACTAATTACAATTAACACTTTTAACATGCAACATTAGCTGAAAATAGTCTATTTATAAATTCAGTCTTTGGGGAGGCTTCCTGATCCTTTCTGGATAGCGCCTTTCCCGAGTGTCTTGCTCTTGGTGCGGAGGTGATTCTGGCCCCCTGTCATCGGTTGGTTCATCCGCTTCCGATGCTACTGTTTCTGGGGTAGCTGCTACCTGTACGTCGGGTTCATCACCAGGTACGTATGGGCGAGACATGGGGTTGACTTGTTCCTGTGACTCTAGGATCTGGTCGACATGGCATCTCACAATGTTCTCCCCAACATCCACTGTGTACATTGGTGGCCCCTGCCGTGTGCATATCGTTCCTGGTTGCCATTTCTCTGTTTGGTAGTCGCGGGCCAAGACTGGTTGCCCTACATTGAAGCTCCTTGTCGGCTTCTCATTGATGTGCTGGAATTGCTTATTCTCAACATCTCTTCGTACATTTGGTCTGAGCAAATCCAGACGAGATCTCAACCTTCAGTTAAAGAACATCATGGCCGGGGTCTGGTTGGTGACTGCATGTGTCGCATTTCTGTAGGCTAACAGGAAATTGTCCACCTTATGCTGCAGTGGAATGTCGTCATCGCACATGGCCCTTACTGCCTTTTTAAAAGTTTGTACGAACCTCTCAGCCAATCCATTTGTGGCTGGATGATACGGGGCGGATGTGTAATGCCTTACCCCATTCCTTTTCATAAATTTCCGAAACTCTTTGGACACAAACTGTGGTCCGTTATCAGAGCAAATCTGCTCTGGCAAGCCGTTCCTGACAAATATGGTCCGTAGGACTGCAATCGTTTTCTCCGTGGTGGTGGAGGACATTTTGATCACCTCAGACCATTTCGAGTGCGCATCCATGGCTATTAAAAACATTGAGTCCATGAATCGACCAGCAAAATCAATATGCACCCGTTGCCATGGAGATGAGGGCCACTCCCATGGGTGTAGAGGGGCATGTGGTGGTGCATTTTGGACCTTCTGGCATCCTGAGCAGCTCTTTGTCAGGTCCTCGATTTGCTGATCGATCCCCGGCCACCACACATAAGCCCTAGCAAGGCTTTTCATTTTCACCCCTCCCAGATGACCTTAATGAAGCTCATTGAGCACTCTCTCCCTTAACTTGGGTGGAATTACCACTCGGGATCCACACATCAAGGTCCCCTGGCATACTGACAGCTGTTCTCTTCTGGATGAGAATGCTGGCAACAGTGAGTCGCCATGTGCTGGCCATCCCTTCACCGTCAAATCATATACCCGAGACAGTGTCGGGTCATTTCGGGTCTCCTTCTCTATACCAGCGTTAGCTACTGGCAAGCATTCAATTATAGTCGAATGAAATATTTCGACAGGATCCACTGCTGGTGCTTCCTCCGCAGTAGGCAGTAGCAGGCATGATAGCCCATCAGCGTTTCCATGCTATTTCGTGCCCTTATACTCAATTTCATATTGGTGCACCCCTAGAAAAAGGGACCATCTTTGTAGCCGTTGCGCAGTCATCACCGGAACGCCCTTCTTTGGATTAAAGATGGAGACAAGTGGTTGGTGGTCAGTCAGCAAGGTGAACTTCTGCCCGTGCAGATAGTGATTGAACTTTTTCACTACCCACACTAGGCTGAGGGCCTCCCTGTCAATCTGGGCGTAGTTACGCTTGGCTGAGGTTAGTGACCGAGACGCAAAGGCTAATGCCCTCTCCGAGCCGTCCGGGAATTTGTGCGACAGCACCGCTCCAATGCCATAGGGTGATGCATCACACGCCAACCGAATTGGTAGTGCTGGGTTGAAATGAGCCAACACCTCTTTTGATGTGATCAATGCTTTGCTCTTCTGGAAAGCTCGTTTACATTCGTCACTCTACTTCCATGGTACCCCCGTTTGCAGTAGGGTGTTCAGTGGGTGTAGTACGGTAGACAAATTCGGCAAGAACTTATGGTAGTAGTTCACCAGCCCGAGGAACGACCTCAGTTGTGACACATTTTCTGGTGCTGGAGCCTTGACTACTGCCTCAATCTTTTCAGGGGACTTATGAAACCCCTCTTTATCAATAACGTGGCCACAATACGAGATCTGCTTTGGAGTGCTGTGCATTGAGTGCTGCTAGAGTTTGGTAAGAGGGAGAAAAGTCATTTAAGTGTATTTTGTGAATTTTAGTGTGTTAAAAAGTTAATTATTTGAAGTGTGTTTAATTTTTAAGTGTATATTAAACTGTTGGGGAGTTTAACCCGGAAGTAGAATCTGGGTATAAAAGGGGCGGGACTAGTGCTTGTGCACGGAGTGCTGCTAGAGTTTGGTAACAGGGAGAGTTCGGGCAAGTGGGAGGTGAGGGTGTTTTTTGTTCTGTTTTCCCCACTCCCAGGCTTAGACAGCACTGCGGAAGCGGAGCAGCGAGGCGAGTCAACCAAACAGGCCCCACAGACAGTATTCAAGGAGGAGGTTGGTGATCAGCTGGTTGTTTGATTTTCTTCCTTCTCTTTTATTCCTTTAAGTTGGTAAGTCCTATTGAATAGTGGTGTAATAGTATCATCTACATCGGGGCAGAGGGCCTTCATAACTAATAATAATAAATTTAATTAATTACATAGATATGGGTGAACAGGTGATGTGTCACTGTTGCGAAATGTGGGAGCTGGTGGACCCCATTGAGGCTCACGGTGATTACATTTGCGATAAGTGTTTGCTGCTAGAGGAACTCAAGCTCCATGTTAAAGAGCTTGAGACCGAGCTTCAGACACTGCGACACATCAGGGAGGGGGAGAAGTCCCTGGACTCTATGTTTCAGGAGATGGTCACACCTATGAAGTTAATTACTGCAGATGTAGTCCGTGGTCAGGGACAGGACGGTGTGACTTCGAGTGAGGAAGGTACAGGGATCCAGGATGTAGTGTTGAAGGAGACGCAGCCCTTGCTCTTGTCAAGCAGGATCGAGGTTCTTACTCCCTGTGAGGGCGGGAGCGGGGACTGCAGGGAGGATGAGCAACCTGGCCACAGCACCGTGGTACAGGGGGCCATTCAAGTGGAGGGAGTAAAAAGAAATGTTGTAGTGGTAGGGGATAGTATCATTAGGGGGATAGATAGGGTTCTCTGCAGTCAAGAGCGGGAGTCCCGAAGGCTGTGTTGCCTGCCCAGTGCCAGGGTTAAGGACATCTCTTCTGGGCTGGAAAGAAACTTGGAGTGGGAGGGGGAGGATCCAGTTGTCGTGGTCCATGTTGGTACAAACGACGTAGATAGGACAAGGAAGACGGTTCTGTTAAAGGAGTATGAGCAGCTAGGGGTCAAATTAAAAAACAGAACCTCAAGGGTAATAATCTCTGGGTTGTTACCTGAGCCACGAGCGAATTTGGCTAGGATAAATAAAATTAAAGAGTTAAATGCGTGGCTCAAAGACTGGTGTGGGAGAAATAGGTTTTGCTTCTTGGGACACTGGCACCAGTACTGGGACAGGAGGGAGCTGTTCCGTTGGGACGGACTCCACTTGGCCAGTGCTGGGACTAGAGTCCTGGCGAATCATATAACTAGGGCTGTGGAGAGGGCTTTAAACTAATTAGTGGGGGGGGGGGGGGAGGTTTCTAGAGAGCAAATAATAGAAATGACAACAGAGAAGGTCATAGACTTAGGTAGCAGTGGGGGAATTAAAAAACAGAATGTGTCAGGAAGGGACAGAAGGTATGGAGTAAAAAGTAAAGTACCAAAAAGGGAAAACACAGGAACTAAGTGTTCCAAAACATATTTGAAAGTTCTTTATCTGAATACACGTAGCATTCGTAACAAAATGAATGAGTTAACGGCATAACGACATATGGGTATGATCTTGTGGCCATTACAGAAACATGGCTGCAGGGTGACCATGACTGGGAATTAAACATACCAGGTTATTTAACAATCAGGAAGGACAGGCAGGAAGGGAGAGGAGGTGGGGTGGCTATGTTAATAAAGGAAGGAATCACTATAATACAGAGAAATGATATTGGGTCAAAGGAGCAGGATAGTGAAACAGTTTGGGTGGAGATGAGGAATAATAAGGGGAAAAAAACACTAGTGGGTGTAGTCTAAAGGCCTCTGAACAGTTGCAACTCTGTTGGACAGAGTATTAATCAGGAAATAGTTGAGGCTTGTAATAAGGGAACAGCTATAATTATGGGGGATTTTAATTATCATATTAACTGGACAAATCAAATTGGGCAGAGCAGCCTTGAGGATGAGTTCATTGAGTGTATTAGGGATGGGTTTCTTGAGCAGTATGTAACTGAACCGACCAGGGGGCAAGCAACCTTAGATTTGGTCCTGAGTAATGAGACAGGATTAATTAAAAATGTCCTAGTAAAGGATCCCCTTGGAATGAGTGACCATAACATGGTTGAATTCCATATTCAATTAGAGGGTGAGAAGGTTGGATCTCAAACAAGCGTGCTGAGCTTGAATAAATGAGACTATGAAGGTATGAGAGCGGAATTGATTAGAGTGGACTGGGAAAATAGATTAAAGGGTAAGACGGTACATGATCAGTGGTGTACATTTAAGGAGTTATTTTACAACTTCCAAAAAATATATATTCCACTGAGGAAAAAAGGGTGTAAAAGAAAAGATAGCCGTCCGTGGCTAAGTAAAGTAATTAACGATAGTATCCGACTAAAAACAAGGGCATATAAGGTAGCCAAATCTAGTGGGAGGATGGAAGATTGGGAAGTCTTTAAAAGACAGCAAAAAATAACTAAAAGATTGATTAAGAAAGGGAAAATAGATTATGAAAGTAAATTAGCAAAAAATATAAAAACAGACAGCAAAAGTTTCTATAGTTATATAAAAAGAAAAAGGGTGGCTAAAGTAAATGTTGGTCCCTTAGAGGATGAGACCGGGAAATTAATGGTGGGAAACATGGAGATGGCAAAAACGCTGAACAATTATTTTGTATCAGTCTTTACAGTAGAGGACACTAAGAATATCCCAACACTGGACAAACAGGGGGCTCTAGGGGGGGAGGAACTAAATACGATTAAAATCACTAAGGAAGTGGTACTTGGTAAAATAATGGGACTCAAGGCGGATAAATCCCCTGGACCTGATGGCTTGCATCCCAGGGTCTTGAGGGAAGTGGCAGTAGGGATTGTGGATGCATTGGTAATAATTTTCCAAAACTCCCTGGACTCAGCAAAGGTCCCGGCAGATTGGAAAACTGCTAATGTAACACCCTTATTTAAAAAGGGTAGTAGGCAGAAGGCTGGAAACTATAGACCTGTTAGCCTAACATCTGTGGTTGGTAAAATGTTAGAGTCCATTATTAAGGAGACAGTAACGGGACATTTGGATAAACATAATTTAATAGGACAAACTCAGCATGGTTTCATGAAGGGGAAGTCATGTTTGACAAATTTGCTTGAGTTTTTTGAGGAAGTAACATACAGGGTGGATAAAGGGGAACCAGTGGGCGTAGTGTATTTAGACTTCCAAAAGGCATTTGACAAGGTGCCACACAAAAGATTATTGCTCAAGATAAAAAATCACGGGATTGGGGGTAATATTCTGGCGTGGGTGGAGGATTGGCTCTCTAACAGAAAGCAGAGAGTTGGGATAAATGGTTCGTTCTCAGATTGGCAACCAGTAACTAGTGGTGTTCCGCAGGGGTCAGTGCTGGGTCCCCAACTCTTTACAATCTATATTAACGTTTTGGAAGAGGGGACCGAGTGTAACATATCAAAGTTTGCAGATGATACAAAGATGGGACGGAAAGTAGTGAGTGAGGAGGGCATAAAAAACCTGCAAAGAGACATAGACAGGCTAAGTAAGTGGGCAGAGATTTGGCAGGTGGAATACAATACTGGAAAGTGTGAGGTTATGCACTTTGGCAGGAAAAATCATGGAGCAAGTTATTATCTTAATGGCAAGAAACTGGAAAGTACTGTAGTACAAAGGGATCTGGGGGTCCTGGTGCACGAAACTCAAAAAGTTAGTATGCAGGTGCAGCAAGTGATCAAGAAGGCCAATGGAATGTTGGCTTTTATTGCTAGGGGGATGGAATATAAAAACAGGGAGGTATTGCTGCAGTTGTACAAGGTATTGGTGAGACCACACCTGGAATACTGCATACAGTTTTGGTGTCCATACTTAAGAAAAGACATACTTGCTCTCGAGTCAGTACAAAGAAGGTTCACTCGGTTAATCCCGGGGATGAGGGGGTGGTCATATGAGGAGAGGTTGAGTAGATTGGGACTCTACTCATTGGAGTTCAGAAGAATGAGAGGCGATCTTATTGAAACATATAAGATTGTGAAGGGGCTTGATCGGGTGGATGCGGTGAGGATGTTCCCAATAATGGGTGAAACTAGAACTAGGGGGCATAATCTTAAAATAAGGGGCTGCTCTTTCAAAACTGAGATGAGGAGAAACTTCTTCACTCAGAGGGTGGTAGGTTTGTGGAATTTGCTGCCCCAGAAAGCTGTGGAAGCTACATCATTAAATAAATTTAAAACAGAAATAGATAGTTTCCTAGAAGTAAAGGGAATTAAGGGTTACGGGGAGCGGGCAGGAAATTGGACATGAGTCTAGGTTCGGCATGGTCATGGCCCTGTGGGTAGTTGAGTGGGCCCAGGGGCCGTGTAGCCTGGTTCTGCTCCTACTGTGTTCTAATTCTGTGTTAGATTTCAGGAGATGGTTTTATTCCTGCTCCTGGCTGGGGTGGAGATCGCCTTTACAGAAGGTAAGTACTGTAGAAAATATAGGGACAGAGTGATCTCCTGGAAGAATTTCGATCGCCTAGATGGGTCGGAGAGGAATTTCCCAGATTTTTTTCTCCCAAATTGGCCATTGGGTCTTTTAGCTGGTTTTTCGCCTCTCCCGGGAGATCACATGGGTTCGGGTGGATGGAGAGTGATAGAAGATTTGAGGTTAGGATCAGATCAGCCATGATCTTATTGAATGGTGGAGCAGGCTTGAGGGGCCGATTGGCCTACTCCTGCTCCTATTTCTTATGTTCTTATGTTCTTAAAAACTCGCATTTGTGGCGATTAGCTCAGAGCCCATATTCCTTCAATCTAGTGAGCACCTGCTCCAGGTTGGCGAGGTGATCAGTGTAATTTTCGCCCGTGACCAGGATGTCGTCCAAATAACACTGGTGATACGCTTATCAATTAATCCATAAAAAGCGATGAATTAGGATGGTAATGAAAAGGTTTTTATTAACTAAAGAACAGAGCATGCCTCTCGTGGATGACTGGTTCCAGGAAGGAAGTGGGTTGCCGAGCAGCCACCTTTATACTAGGTCATGTAGGCGGAGCCATGGGTGGAGCCAGCTGAGGCATGCATTGGTACACAGTGAGTAGCAAGAGGTAACAATGTGTAATAACGATAACAGTAGTGAACAGCAGTGAACAACAATGAAAACGACAACAGTGGTTTACCACATTCACCCCTTGTTTAAAATTGAGTCCGGCGGGGTGAAGTGTACTAAAAGTTCGTGTAGGTAAGTCTATCAGGAGGCCTTGTATGCCGTCCTGATCATCGTAGCAGCGGCGGCGGTGGTGCAGTACCCAACGTCGAATGGGGTGTCTGAGTGGTCAACGAAGGGTCCTGGGGCTCCGGCATGCCGTCTACAGGGGTTGGGTTGGGAGTAGTGGTGGAGAATAACGGTGGTGATTCAGGGGCGCCCGAGGGTGCGAGGTCTCGTATGGAGACCGTGTCCTCCCGCCTGTCTGGGTATGCCACGTAGGCATACTGGGGGTTGGCGTGTAGGAGGTTCACCCTCTCGACCAGGGCGTCCATTTTATGGGTCCTCACGTGCCTCCGCAGTAGGACGGGCCCAGGAGAAGTCAGCCATGTCGGTAGCGAGGTTCCCGATGTGGACTTCCTGGGGAAAACCAACATTTGCTCATGAGGGGTGGCATTAGTGGCAGTACAAAGCAGTGACCGGATGGAGTGGAGCGCCGCAGGGAGGACCTCCTGCCAGCGAGAGGTCGGAAGGCCCTTAGATTTTAAGGCTAAGAGGGCGGCCTTCCAAACCGTCGCGTTCTCTCTTTCCACCTGGCCGTTCCCCCGGGGGTTGTAGCTGGTGGTCCTGCTCGTAGCAATACCTCTCGCGAGCAGGTACTGACGAAGTTCGTCGCTCATGAAAGATGAGCCCCGGTCGCTATGTATATAGCTAGGGAACCCGAACAAGGCGAAGAGGTCATTCAGACATTTGATGACCGTGGTACTGGTCATGTCTGGGCAAGGGATGGCAAAAGGGAAACGGGAGTACTCATCAACTATGTTGAGGAAGTACACGTTGCGGTCAGAGGAAGGGAGAGGCCCCTTAAAGTCGATGCTCAAGCGCTCGAAGGGGCGAGTGGCCTTGATCAGGCGTACTCTGTCTGGCCTATAAAAATGCGGTTTGCATTCGGCACAGATTTGGCAGTTCCTGGTCATAGTCCTGACCTCCTCGATGGAGTAGGGCAGGTTGCGGGCCTTAATGAAATGGCAGAATCTGGTGACCCCGGGGTGGCAGAGGTCATTGTGGAGGGTCTGCAGTCTATCAACTTGCGCGTTGGCGCATGTACCTCGTGATAGAGCATCTGGGGGCTCATTGAGTTGTAGGTGGAGAGTTCAATTCTCCACCTCAAGATCTTGTCGTTCTTGATTTTGCCCCTCTGCTTATTATTGAACATAAAAGCAACTGAACGCTGGTCAGTGAGAAGGGTAAATTGTTTTCCGGCCAGGTAATGCCTCCAGTGTCGCACCGCTTCCACAATAGCCTGGGCCTCCTTTTCGACAGAGGAGTGTCGAATCTCAGGGCCCTGGAGGGTCCTTGAGAAAAAGGCCACGGGTCTCCCCGCCTGGTTAAGGGTTGCAGCTAGGGCGAAGTCGGATGCATCGCTCTCCACTTGGAAAAGGATGGACTCATCCACTGCGTGCATTGTGGCCTTCGCAATATCACTCTTAATAAGAGTGAAGGCTGCACACGCCTCAGATGTCAGGGGGAAGGAGGTGGACTTGATGAGGGGTCTGGCTTTGTCCACATAGTTGGGCATCCACTGAGCATAGTAAGAGAAAAACCCCAGGCATCTCTTCAGTGCTTTTTGGCAGTGGGGGAGGGGGAGCTCCATAAGGGGGCGCATTCTGTCGGGGTCGGGGCCGATGACTCCGTTCTCCACTACGCAGCCGAGAATGGCAAGGCGCGTGGTGCGAAACATACATTTCTCCTTATTGTATGTTAAATTCAGCCGCTGGGCCGTACGGAGGAATTTCTCCAGATTAACGTCATGGTCCTGCTGGTCGTGGCCGCAGATGGTGACGTTATCCAGATAGGGAAAGGTGGCCTGCAGCGCGTTCTGGTCAACCATCCGGTCCATCTCCCTTTGGAAGACCGAAACCCCGTTGATGACGCCGAAGGGAACCCTAAGGAAGTGGTAGAGGCGGCCGTTTGCCTCGAAGGCAGTATACTGGCGGTCCTCAGGGCGGATAGGGAGTTGGTGGTATGCTGACTTAAGGTCAATGGTGGAGAATACCCTGTATTGCGCAATCTGATTGACCATATCAGATATGCGGGGAAGGGGGTACGCGTCCAGCTGAGTGTACCGGTTTATGGTTTGGCTGTAGTCAATGACCAGGCGGTTTTTATTGCCGGTCTTAACGACTACAACCTGGGCTCACCAGGGGCTGGTGCTCCCTTCGATAATGCCCTCCTTCAGGAGCCGCTCCACCTCAGAGCTAATAAAAGCTCTGTCCCCGGCGCTGTACCACCTGCTCTTGGTAGCGATGGGTTTACAGTCGCGGGTGAGGTTAGCGAACAAGGGAGGGGGGGAGACTTTGAGTGTGGAAAGACTGCAAATGGTGCGCGGCGGGCGATTTAAAAGCTGTCGGTTGCAGACTGTGAGTGGGGGGAGGGGTCCACCGTATGCCAATGTGACACTTCTAAGGTGGCACTGAAAATCCAACCCTAGCAGAACGGCAGCGCAAAGATGGGGCAGGACAAGAAGTTTAAAATTTTTATATTCCGTGCCCCTAACCGAAAGGGTCACCACACAGTAGCCGCCGACGTCCGTTGAATGGGACTTGGACGCCATAGAAATCCGATGGCGCGTTGGCAGGACCGTGAGGGAGTGGCTACGCACCGTGCCGGGGTGAATAAAACTCTGTGCTCCCGCTGTCAAACAGGCAAGTAGTGGCGCGGCCGTTTACCGTAATGTCCATTATGGACCTGGACAGATGATGAGGGAGAGCTTGATCCAGCGTAACGGAGGCCAGTGTATGGCTGAGTGAGCCAATGTGGTCATCAGACGAGACGGTGGTCGAGCCCGGAGGCAAAATGGCGGTTGAGTGCGGCAGGCAAAATGGCGGCGGCCATGATTCCGATCCCCACGCGGCCAGAGGTGCACAAAATGGCGGATAAGATGGCTGCCCCCACGGTTCACACGCGGCGCTGCTGGCGTTCGCGGGTTTCCCTCTGCAGGCGTTGGCGTAATGGCCTTTCTTCCCGCAGCCAGAGCAGGTAGCGGTCTTCGCCGGGCAGCGCGCTCCAGGGTGTTTTAACTGGCCACAGAAATAGCATTTTTGGGCCTGGTTACGGGACATCGCTGCAGTAGTTGGTACCGGGGGCAGCGGTCCCAGTTGATTTTGGGACATCGCTGCAGTAGTTGGTACCGGGGGCGGCGGTCCCATGTCCCAAGGTCGCGATGACCATGGCGCGGCACTGTTACGTGAGTATGCTTCGAGGTTTCGGTGGGCCGCATCTAATGAGTGCGAGGGCTACGGCCGTCTTCAGGTCGAGCTCCTTGCTTTCGAGCAGTCTCTGCCGGGAGTAGTCGGACTGGAGGCCCTTAACGAAGGCATCACAGGTAAGTCCCTCCGCGTGCGCCACAGCCGATACCGCCTTACAGTCGCAGTCCCTGCAGAGTGTCTGTAACGCCCGTAAAAATGCCTCTACCGATTCCCCGGGTTGCTGCCTGCGGGATCCCAGGAGGTGTCTGGCGTAAATCGTATTCACTGGGCGCGTGTATTGCCCTTTTAGCAGGTCGAGAGCCGCCGTGTACGTAGTAGCGTCCCGGATGAGTGTATATACTTGAGGGCTCACCTGGGCGGTCAGAACTTTTAATTTGTTCTCCTCCGATATCACGGCGGAGGCTTCTAGGAAGGATTCAAAACAGCTCAGCCAGTGTTCGAAATTGGTAGCTGAACCCGCCGCTTGAGGGTCGAGGTCCAGGCATGCTGGTCTAAGGGCTCGCAGCAACGCCTGCTGTTGTTGCTGTTGCTGCTGCTCAGGTCCCGACATTTCAATTTAGTTAATAAAATTGATACGCTTATCAATTAATCCATAAAAAGCGATGAATTAGGATGGTAATGAAAAGGTTTTTATTAACTAAAGAACAGAGCATGCCTCTCGTGGATGACTGGTTCCAGGAAGGAAGTGGGTTGCCGAGCAGCCACCTTTATACCAGGTCATGTAGGCGGAGCCATGGGTGGAGCCAGCTGAGGCATGCATTGGTACACAGTGAGTAGCAAGAGGTAACAATGTGTAATAACGATAACAATAGTGAACAACAGTGAACAACAATGAAAACGATAACAGTGGTTTACCACAACTGGGTCCCTGGAATCCCTTGCAGGACTTGATCCATTGCCCTTTGCCAAATAGCCAGAGCTGATGCTACCCCGAACACCAGCCGGTTGTATTGGTAGAGACCTTTGAGTGTTGATCGTGAGGTACTGTTTCGAGGCTTCTTCTACCTCCATTTGCAGGTACGCCTGGGCCAGATCAATCTTAGTGAAGTGTTTCCCTCCCGATAGCGAGGCGAAAATATCTTCAATCCGCGGAAGCGGATATTGTACAGTGTGAAGGACTGGGTTCACTGTCACCTTAAAGTCCCCACAGATGCGAACCTTCTTTGGTTCCCCAGGCGTATTACTCAACGACCTCTTCATTACAGGAACGATGGGTGTAGCCCACTCACTCCAGTCCACTTTGGACAGTACTCCTGAACGTTCCAAACCTTCCAGCTCTGCTTCAACAGCTGGGCGGATCGCATAAGGTACCGGTCTGGCCTTAAAAAACTTTGGGCTTGCATTTTCCTCTATTTTGATCGTCGCTGTTATGCCTTTTAGTGTTCCGAGTCCCTGCTGGAACACTTCTTGTGCGTCAGTTAGCATTTTTGACAGTCGTCCAGGTGTGACGTTGTTGTGTATGTCCCTTTAAGGGAATAACTGGTCTCAGACTGCAGTACCGGCAGTGACCACCCCTGTATAAAAGGTGCTAGCAGCCTTCTGTAGTTTCAGTTTCCAGAGTGTCTCCATTCAGTAAAGATTTGTTAAACCAACTCCTGCATTCCGTGTCTCCATTAACACACGGATTTAATGCTGGCGACGAGTAAGAAACGAACTTACCTGCAACTCGGCAGCACCTCAGACGACGTTATTGAAGGTCGAAGCCAGAAGTAAGAAAAAAAATATATAATCCAAAGAAACTCGAGAAACGGGCGTCGACCGTGGGCAACCGCCCTCCAAATCATCGGATTGAAAACTTGCAGGAGAGACTGTCAAGAGCCAGGCTTGGTTCCCCAGTCTGTGGTTTCCCAGTTAATCGGGCTGGTGGCAGGTAGTACACTGATCCTTCCTGGGCTGCGGTGGGCTAGAGCTCGATCGGGTGGCTCTGCAACGGGGCCGGGCAGCGAGTCGGGAAGCAAAGAGAGAGAGGGTGGAGCACACAGGGCGCAGCCGGTGCTTTGCAGCCGGGCAGCGTTCGGACCTAAGAAGAGGGAGGGAAGTGTCCCAGAGGGTCCACTCCACGACGGGAACGGTTAAAAATAAAAATACCGCGGAGAGCGGCGTTGACAGCAGCGGCAGCGGCGAGAAAGCGCGGGAGGCGCCATCTTAACTCGGCAGGGAAGAAGGGAAAGCGCGGGAGGCGCCATTTTGATCCATCGGGGATGAAGGAAAAGCGTGGGAGACGCCATCTTAGATTTTCAAGATGCCAAAGACTGGCGATATCACTGCCTTCGATAATGCAATAGAAGACTGGACCACGTATGTGGAAAGAGTCGAGGTATATTGCGAGGCAAACGAAATAGCCGAGGAGAAAAAGGCATCGGTATTGCTAAATTTAATGGGCGCAAGAACGTACGGTCTATTGCGGGACCTGATTACTCCAGCCAAACCGAAGGCAAAGAGTTTTAACGAAATTGTTGCTATCCTACAGGAACACCTAAATCCTACACCGCTGCTGATAACAGAAAGATTTAAATTCCACAGGAGAAATCAGCATAAAAATGAGAGCAATGCTGATTACCTTACGGAACTACGCAAGCTATCAATGCACTGCCAGTTCGGAGCAGGACTGGCAGATACCTTACAGGACAAATTTGTCTGTGGACTCCTGAGTGAAGGAACCCAGAAGAGGTTACTCTCAGAGAAAGAGCTGACGCTAGATAAGGCTTTCAGCGTGGCAGTATCGTACGAAGCAGCAGCAAGGGGAGCTGCGGAAATACAACAAAAGCCACAGGAATACGGCACCCACGAAATGACATGGGGATTTGCAAAATGTTATCGCTGCGGCAGAACAAACCATGACCAGAAGAACTGCTGGTCCAAGGACAAAATATGCAGGCAATGCGGAAAGATGGGACACATTGCACGAGTTTGCAGGTCTGAGAAGAAGACCAACGACAACAAAAAGGCTACTAAGGAACCGTACAGGAAAATACAAAAGATGACGGACAGTAGTTCCGAAGACCAGATGAGCGAGAGTGAATCCGGGAACAAGAGACTAAGCTGTCTCAAACTTCACAACGTAATCGCAAAAGAGGATCACCGAACCATTTGGGTCACCCTCACGATAGCAGGGTCCCAAGTCAAAATGGAATTGGATACAGGATCAGCTCTAACCGTCATGAATCGACGAGACTACGAGCGGCTATTCTCACACATACCCTTGAGAGAGACATCCATTGTCTTGAGGACGTATACGGGGCAAAAAGTATACCCCAGAGGAAAAATAAGGGTGCCTGTCGAATACAACGGCAAGAAAATACGGAAATTGTATCTCTACATTCTGCAAGATGGTGGACCACCGTTATTGGGACGTGAATGGATCAGAAAGATAAGTTTAGACTGGCACTCCATTCAGGCACTGACAGTGGCTGGTAAAAAGGATGACAACGTCACTCCTGGACGATTGTCAACAATCTTAGCTGACGCCAAAGAGGTATTTCAACAAGAACTGGGCACTCTTAAAGGCGTAACCGCCTCGATAAAAATAGAAGAGAATGCAATTCCCAAGTTTTTCAAAGCAAGACCGGTACCATATGCAATTCGCCCAGCCGTCGAGGCAGAGCTGGAGAATCTGGAGAATGCAGGCGTATTGTCTAAGGTAGACTGGAGCGAGTGGGCGACACCCATCGTTCCTGTCATGAAGAAAACGTTAAGCAATAAGTCTGAGGAGCCAAGGAAGGTTCGCATCTGTGGGGATTTCAAGGTGACGGTGAACCCAGTCTTTCACACAGTACAATATCCTCTTCCAAGGATAGAAGACATCTTCGCCTCACTATCTGGAGGGAAGCGTTTTACAAAGATTGACCTAGCACAAGCATATTTACAGATGGAGGATGAAGAATCCTCTAGGAAGTATCTCACGATAAACACTCACAAAGGTCTTTACCAGTATCATCGACTGGTATTCGGAGTAGCATCGGCTCCGGCGATATGGCAAAGAGCGATGGAACAAGTCCTGCAAGGGATTCCGGGGACTCAGTGTTACTTGGACGACATCCTAGTGACAGGTGAAGATGACAGTGAACACCTTAACAACCTAGAACAGGTGCTCACTAGACTACGTGAACATGGGCTACGAGCCAACCGTCCCAAGTGCGAGTTTTTTAAGAAACAGATATCGTATTGTGGCCACGTGATTGATGAAGAGGGGTTACATAAGTCCCCTGACAAAATTGAAGCGGTTGTTAAGGCCCCAGCGCCTGAAAATGTGTCGCAACTGAGGTCATTCCTCGGATTGGTGAATTACTACCATAAGTTTTTACCGAATTTGTCCACAATTCTGCACCCACTGAACACCCTACTACGAACGGGAGTAGCATGGAAATGGAGCAATGACTGTAAGCGGGCCTTTCAGAAGAGTAAGGACTTAATCACTTCAAGAGAAGTATTGGCTCACTACAACCCATCACTACCGATAAGACTGGCGTGTGATGCGTCTCCCTACGGCATTGGGGCGGTACTGTCACATAAATTCCTTGATGGTTTAGAGAGGCCGATAGCTTTTGCGTCACGCTCGTTAACTTCAGCCGAGCGTAACTACGCCCAGATTGACAGAGAGGCCCTCAGACTAGTGTGGGGGGTGAAGAAGTTCAATCACTGCCTGCACGGTCAAAAATTTACTCTAATAACTGATCATCAACCTCTTGTCTCCATTTTCAACCCTCAGAAGGGCGTACCGATAATGACAGCACAACGGCTACAGAGGTGGTCCCTTTTCCTAGGGGCACACCAATATGACATCAAGTACAAAGGAACTAAACAGCATGGGAGTGCTGATGGATTGTCGCGCCTACCGTTGCCGACGGTGGAAGAAGAACTTGCATTGGATCCAATGGAGATATTCCACTCGATCATAGTCGAATGTCTCCCTGTGACAAATGCAAACATAGAAAAGGAAACACGAAATGACCCGACACTATCCCGGGTCTATGATTTAACGGTGAAGGGATGGCCAGCACATGGCGAACCACTGCTGCCAGCATTCTCGCCGAGAAGAGAACAGCTGTCAGTGTGCAGAGGAACCTTGATGTGTGGATCCAGAGTAGTGATTCCACCCAAATTGAAGGATAGAGTGCTCAATGAGCTTCATGAGGGTCATCTGGGAGGGGTAAAAATGAAGAACTTAGCTAGAGCGTTTGTGTGGTGGCCGGGAATTGATAGAGAAATCGAAGAGATGACCAAGAGCTGTACAGGATGCCAGAAGGTCCAAAACGCCCCACCACAAGCCCCTCTACATCCATGGGAGTGGCCCTCATCTCCATGGCAAAGGGTGCACATTGATTTTGCTGGTCCCTTCATGGACTCGATGTTTTTAATTGCGGTGGATGCACATTCAAAGTGGCCAGAGGTAATAAAAATGTCCTCAACCACCACAGAAAAAACTATCACAGTCTTACGAACCATATTCGCCAGGAATGGGCTGCCTGAACAGATTTGCTCCGACAATGGACCACAGTTTGTGTCTGAAGAGTTCTGGAGGTTCTTAAAGAACAATGGTGTTAAGCATTACACATCCGCCCCATATCATCCAGCCACTAATGGATTGGCCGAGAGGTTTGTTCAAACATTCAAGAAGGCTATCAAGGCAATGTGTAATGAAGATATACCCCTACAACACAAGGTGGACAACTTCTTGTTTGCCTACCGGAATGCGACACATGCGGTTACCAACCAAACTCCTGCCATGATGTTCTTCAATCGAAGACTACGATGCCGCTTGGATTTGGTTAAGCCGAACATCAGAAGAGATGTGGAGAACAGGCAGTTTCAGAATATGAATGAAAGGCCGACCAGGAGTTTTAAGATAGGTCAACCAGTTTTGGCCCGGGACTACCGCACAGAGAAATGGCAGCCAGGAACGATCTGTACACGGCAAGGACCTCTCATGTATACCGTGGACGTTGGAGAGAGCATTGTAAGACGCCATGCTGACCAGATTCTCGAGTCACTGGAAAACGTCAACTCCACACCACGATCTGATACACCTGGCGATGAAACCGACGTACCAATTGCATCTACCGCAGAATCGGTGATATTGGAAGCAGATGAACCAAACAACGACAGTGATCCCGACTCAACTTTACCAGAAGAACCTGATACCCCAAAGAGGCGTTATCCAGACAGAATCAGGAAGCCTCCTCAAAGACTGAACTTATAATTGCTTAACCTCAACCAATGTATCTAGCAACCGTAATTGTAATTGTAATTAGTTATCATTTAGTTGTTAAATTCATGTTATGTACTGTTTATCTAAAAGGGGAGGAATTGTTGTGTATGTCCCTTTAAGGGAATAACTGGTCTCAGACTGCAGTACCGGCAGTGACCACCCCTGTATAAAAGGCGCTAGCAGCCTTCTGTAGTTTCAGTTTCCAGAGTGTCTCCATTCAGTAAAGACTTGTTAAACCAACTCCTGCATTCCGTGTCTCCATTAACACATGGATTTAATAGATGTCGTCATCCTTTTTGGCACCTACAGTCAGTGCTTGTATGGAATGCCAATCTAGGTGTATCTTCCGGATCCATTCACGTCCTAGTAGTGGTGGTCCTCCATCTGGCAATACATATAGGTCCATTTTTGGTGTTTCCTTGCCGTTATATATAACGTTCACCCTTATTTTTCCTTTGGGGTAGACTTTTTGCCCCGTGTACGTCTTCAAGACAATCTTTGTATCTCTCAAGGATATATGTGAGAATAGCCGCTTGTAGTCCCTTCGGTTTATGACTGTTAGAGCTGATCCTGTGTCCAATTCCATTTTCACTTGGACTCCTGCTATCTTGAGCGTGACCCAGATAGTTTGGTGATCCTCCGTTTTGATCACATTATGTAGTTTCAGACAACCCAGCTCCTTGCTTCCGGAGTCTGTATCACTTTTCTGTTCGTCTGAACTACTCTCCGTCACCTTATGTACCTTCTTGTACTTCTCCTGTGGAGATTTCTTGCTGCTGGTTTTCTTTCCCGACCTGCAGACTCATGCTATGTGTCCTACTTTTCCACACTGTCTGCACACTTTGTCCTTGAACCAGCAATCCTTATGGTCGTGTGTTGTTCTGCCGCAGCGATAGCACTTCACTGTTCCGTATGACATTTCATTTATGCCATATTCTTGCGGTCTCCGTTGTATCTCTGCCACGCCCCGTGCTGCTGCTTCGTGTGATACTGCAATGCTGAAAGCCTTGTCCAGCGTAAGATCCTTTTCTGATAGAAGCCGTTTCTGGGTTCCTTCACTTTGAAGCCCACACACAAACTTGTCCCTTAAAGTATCTGCTAGTCCCGTTCCAAACTGGCAGTGTTTCGATAGCTTGCGCAGTTCCGTTAAATACTCAGCATTACTTTCATCTTTATGCTGGTTCCTTTTGTGAAACTTAAATCCTTCTGCTATCAGCAGCAGTGTGGGGTTTAAGTGGTCCTGTAGGATTGACCTACGTTTTCAAAATCCTTTTCTACTGGCTTCTCTGGGGTTACTAGGTTCCGTAGTAAGCCATACGTTTTTGCACCCATTGAATTCAACAATACCAGCGCTTTCTTGCCATCTGGCACTTCATTCGCCTTGCAGTATACTTCTATGCGTTCGACATATGTCGTCCAATCTTCGACTTCATTGTGAAACGCTGTGATACTGCCACTCTTCGGCATTTTTGGGTGTGGTTAGACTGGCTTAAAATGGCGTCTCCCGCGCTTTCCTTTCTTCCCCCCTGCGGCTTAAAATGGCGTCTCCCGCGCTTTCCTTTCTTCCCCACTGACGCTGCTCGGCCCTTGAACACCGGCTGCGCTCTGCGCGTTTTCCTGCGCGCCTCTCTCCCCCGTTGACGCTGCTCGGCCCTTGAACACCGGCTGCGCTCTGCTCTCTCTCGCCTCTCTCCCCCGTTGACGCCGCTCGGTTCTGAACACCGGCTGCGCCCTGTGCTCTCTACCCTCTCTCTCTCCCCCGTCGATGCTGCTCGGCCTTTTTCTGTGCCGTTGGTCGGCTCTAGCCACCGCTGTCCGGGAAGGGTCTGCGCAGTACCTGTTGCCAGCCCGTTTCGCTGGACCACCGTGACTGGAAGCCAAGCCTGGCTCTCGACAGCCTCCCCTGCGATGCTCAAATCTCCGCTGGATGACTGGGGGGTTTCCCGTGGTCGACGTCCGTGCTTCTGGACTCAGCCTTCTTCCACTGTTCTCCAGGAGCGAATCCCTGGGAGGTGATGCAGAGTTGCAGGTAGGTTTGAATCTGCTCGTCGCCAATGTTAGATCCATGTATCTTGATGTTCTGTCCTTCAATAATTAGACAAGAAACTGCAGGGAACGATCAACAGGTGTTTACTGAATGAGGGTTACTCTAGAACTAACTGTACAGATCACTACTCAGGGTTTATATACAGGTGTGGTCACTGCCGGTACTACAGTATACAGGAGCTGTAAAAAGTAGTTCTCCCCTTAAAGGTACATACATTACAGCCACGTTATCGATAAAGAGGGGTTACATAAGTCCCCAGAGAAGATTGAGGCAGTAGTCAAGGCTCCAGCACTGGAAAATGTGTCACAACTGAGGTCGTTCCTCGGGCTGGTAAACTACTACCATAAGTTCTTGCCAAATTTGTCTACAATACTACAGCCACTGAACACCCTACTGCAAACTGGGGTGCCATGGAAGTGGAGTGACGAATGTAGACGAGCTTTCCAGAAGAGCAAAACATTAATCACATCGAAAGAGGTATTGGCCCATTACAACCCAGCATTACCAATTCGGTTGGCATGTGATGCGTCACCCTACGGCATTGGAGCGGTGCTGTCGCACAAATTCTCGGACGGCTCAGAGAGGCCAATAGCCTTTGCGTCATGATCACTAAACTCAGCTGAGCATAACTATGCCCAGATTGACAGGGAGGCCCTCAGCCTAGTGTGGGGAGTGAAAAAGTTCAATCACTATCTGCACGGGCAGAAATTCACCTTGCTGACTGATCACCAGCCTCTTGTCTCCATTTTTAATCCGAAGAAGGGCGTTCCGGTGATGACTGCGCAACGACTACAAAGATGGTCACTTTTTCTAGGGGCGCAGCACTATGAGATTGAATATAAGGGCACGAAACAGCATGGAAATGCTGATGGGCTATCACGCCTGCCACTGCCTACTGCGGAGGAAGCACCAGCAGTGGATCCTGTCGAAATATTCCATTCGACTATAGTTGAATACCTACCGGTAACTAACGCTTGTATCGAAAAGGAAACCCGAAATGACCCGACACTGTCTCGGGTATATGATTTGACGGTGAAGGGATGGCCAGCACATGGCGACTCACTGTTGCCAGCATTCTCGACAAGGAGAGAACAGCTGTCAGTGTGCCAGGGGACCTTGATGTGTGGATCCCGAGTGGTAATTCCACCCAAGTTAAGGGATAGAGTGCTCAATGAGCTTCATGAGGGTCATCTGGGAGGGGTAAAAATGAAAAGCCTAGCCAGGGCTTATGTGTGGTGGCCGGGAATCGATAAACAAATCGAGGACCTGACCAAGAGCTGCTCAGGATGCCAGAAAGTCCAAAATGCACCACCACAGGCACCTCTACACCGATGGGAGTGGCCCTCATCTCCATGGCAACGGGTGCATATTGATTTTGCTGGTCCATTCATGGACTCAATGTTTTTAATAGCCGTGGATGCGCACTCGAAATGGCCTGAGGTCATCAAAATGTCCTCCATCACCACGGAGAAAACTATTGCAGTCCTACGGACCATTTTTGCCAGGAATGGCTTGCCAGAACAGATTTGCTCCGACAACGGACCACAGTTTGTGTCCGAAGAGTTCCGGAGGTTCTTGAAAAAGAATGGGGTAAGGCATTACACATCCGCCCCGTATCACCCAGCCACAAATGGATTGGCTGAGAGGTTCGTACAAACCTTTAAAAAGGCAATAAGGGCTATGTATAATGACAACATTCCGCTGCAGCACAAGGTGGACAATTTCCTGTTCGCCTACCGGAATGCGACACATGCAGTTACCAACCAGGCCCCAGCCATGATGTTCTTTAACCGAAGGTTAAGATCTCGCCTGGATTTGCTCAGACCAAACGTACGAAGAGATGTTGAGAGTAAGCAATTCCAGCACATTCATGAGAAGCCAACAAGGAGCTTCAATGTAGGGCAACCAGTCTTGGCCCGCGACTACCGAACAGAAAAATGGCAGCCAGGAACGATATGCACACGGCAGGGCCCACTAATGTACACAGTGGACGTTGGGGAGGGCATCGTGAGACGCCATGCTGACCAGATCCTAGAGTCACAGGAACAAGTCAACCCCATGCCTCGCCCATACGTACCTGGTGATGAACCCGACGTACAGGTAGCATCTACCCCAGAAACAGTAGCATCGGAAGCTGATGAACCAACCGACGACAGGGGGCCAGAATCGCCTCCGCACCAAGAGCAAGACACTCGGGAAAGGCGCTATCCAGAAAGGATCAAGAAGCCTCCCCAAAGACAGAATTTATAAATAGACTATTTTCAGCTAATGTTGCATGTTAAAAGTGTTAATTGTAATTAGTTTGATATTTAATTGTTAAATGAGTGTTATGGTACTGTTAATTTAAAAGGGGAGGAATTGTAATGTATGTACCTTTAAGGGGGGAACTACTTTCTACAGCTTATGTATACTGTAGTACCGGCAGTGACCACACCTGTATATAACGCCGAGTAGTAATCTGTTGTTTCAGTTGCAGTCTGAGCCACGTTGAGTAAACACCGTTGTACCGTTCTCCGCAGTCTGTGTCTGATTATTGCACGGACGTAACAACACTGACCAGAGGTACGGAGTCACATTGACCGGGGCTAAGAGTCACACTGACCGGGTGTACTAAGTCACAATGACGGAGGGTACTGAGTCACACTGACCAGGGGTACTCAGTTAGAATGACCAGGGGAACTGAGTCACACTGACCAGGGGTACCTATCCACACTGACCGGGCGTGCTGAGTCACAATGACTGAGGGAACAGAGCCACACTAACTGGGGGTACTGAGCCACACTGACCAGGGGTATGGAGTCACATTGACCGGGTCTACTGAGTCACACTGACCAGGTATACGAAGTCACACTGACCAGGGGTACTGAGACACACTGACCAGCGGTACGGAGCCACACTCACCGAAGGTATTGAGCCACATTGACCGGGGGTATTGAGTCACACTGATCAGGGGTACTGAGACACACTGACCAGGTGTACTGAGTCACACTGACCGGGGGAATTGAGCCACACTGACCACGGGTACTGATCTCTTCTTAGGCAGTCCCTCGGAACCGAGGATGACTTGATTCCACTTTAAAAATGAGTTCGCAGGTGACTGATGAGTCCAATGCAGGACCTACATTCTCTGTCACAGGTGGGGCAGAGAGTGGTTGAAGGGGTGGGTGGGTGGGGTGCTTGGGTTGACGTGCGCTCCTTCCGCTTGCTCCGGGCGAAGGGACTCGAGGTGTTCAGCCCCTTCCCGGATGCTTCTCCTCCACTTTGTGCGGTCTTGGGCCAGGGATTCCCAGGTGTTGATGGGGATGTTACACTTTTTCAAGGAGGTTTTGAGGGTGTCCGTGAAGCGTTTCCTCTGCCCACCTGGGGCTCTCTTGCTGTGCCGGAGCTCCGAGTAGAGCGCTTGTTTTGGGAGTCTCGTATCGGGCATGCGGACAATGTGACCCGTCCATCGGAGCTGATTGAGCGTGGTCAAATATTCAATGCTGGGGATGTTGGCCTGAGCAAGAACACTGACGTTCGTGCATCTATCCTGCCAATGGAATTGCAGGATCTTGCGGAGGCAGCGTTGGTGGTACCTCTCCAGTGCTTTGAGGTGCTTGCTGTACATGGTCCATGTCTCTGAGGCACACAGCAGGGCGGGTATCACTGCTGCTCTGTAGACCATGAGCTTAGTGCCGGGTTTGAGGTCCTGGTCTTCAAACACTCTCTTCCTCAGGCAACCGAAGGCTGCACTGGCACATTGAAGGCGGTGTTGGACTTCGTCGACGACTTCTGCCCTTGTTGACAGTAAGCTCCTGAGGTATGGAAAATGGGCCACGTTGTCCATGGCCTTGTCATGGATTTTGATAATTGGGGGGCAGTACTGTGTGGTGGGGGCAGGTTGGTAGAGGAGCTTTGTCTTACGGATGTTTCGTGTAAGGCCCATGCTCTCGTACGCTTCGGTGAAGGTGTTGATGATGGTTTGGAGTTCAACCTCCGAGTGAGCGCAGACGCAAGCGTCGTCTGCATACTGTAATTCGACGAGAGAGGATGTGACGACCTTGACCTGGACTGGAGGCGACGGAGGTTGAACAGTTTTCCATTTGTTCTGTAAATTAGCTCCACTCCAGTGGGGAGCTTACTGAGGGTGAGATGGAGCATTGCAGCAAGGAAGATCGAGAAGAGCGTTGGTGTGATGACACAGCCTTGCTTGACCCTGGTTCATACGTGAATTGGGTCTGTTGTGGAACCGTTGGTCAGGATCACGGCATGCATGTCATCGTGAAGCAGGCAGAGGATAGTGACAAACATTTGAGGGCAGCCGAATTTGAGGACACTCCATAATCCCTCACGGTTGACTGCGTCGAAGGCTTTTGTGAGATCAAAGAAGGCCATGTAGAGTGGTTGGTGCTGTTCCCTGCATTTCTCTTGTAATTGGCGTGCGGTGAAGATCATGTCCATTGTGCCCCTTAGTGGGTGGAATCCGCATTGCGACTCTGGGAGGAGCTCTTCGGCCACTGGGAGGAGGCGATTGAGGAGGATTCATTCCATGACTTTCCCTGTGGCAGACAGCAGGGAAACTCCTCTGTAATTACCGCAATTGGACTTGTCACCTTTCTTGAAGATGGTCACAAATACGGCGTCTCTGAGATGCCCTGGCATGCTCTCCTCCTTCCAGATAAGAGAAATTAGTTCATGAATTCACGCCAGTAGTGCTTCTCCGCCATGCTTTAGTGTCTCGGCGGGGATTCCATCTGCTCCTGAGGCCTTGTTGTTCTGAGTACACGGACCACGGGTACTGAGTCACACTGACCAGTAGCACTGAACCACACTGACCAGGGTTACTGAGACACACTGACCCGTGGTACTGAGTCACACTGATGAGGGGTACTGAGTCACAATGATGGAGGGTGCTTAGTCACAATGACCAGTGGTAATGAGCCACACTGACCAGGGGTACTGTGTCACACTGACCGGGGATACTGAGTCACTTGACCAGGCGTACTGATTCACACTGACCGGGGGTACGGAGTCACACTGACCGGGAATTCTGAGTCACACTGACCGGGGGTACTGAGTCACTCTGACCGGGGGTACTGAGTTACACTGACCGGGGGTACGGAGTCACACTGACCTGGGGAGCTGAGTTACACTGACCGAGGGTACGGAGCCACACTGACCTGGGGCACTGAGCCACAATGAAATGGGGTACTGAGACACACTGGCCGGTGGTACTGAGTCACACTGACCGGGGGTACTGAGTCACACTGACCGGGGATACTGAGTCAAGTACTGAGCCACACTGACCAGCGGTAATGAGTCATACTGACCTGGGGTACTGAGTCAAATTTACCAGGGGGACGGAGTCACACTGACCGGGGGTACAGAGTCACACTGACCAGGGGGACGGAGTCACACTGACTGGGGGTACAGAGTCACACTGACCGGGGGGGTACTGAGTCACGCTGACCAGGGGGACGGAGTCACACTGACCGGGGGTACTGAGTCACACCGACCAGGGGTACTGAGTCAAATTGACCAGGGGTACTGAGCCACACAGACCAGGGGTACTGAGTCACACTGACCGGGGGTATTGAGTCACTCTGACAAGGGGTACTGAGTCAAACTGACCGAGGAAACTGAGCCACACTGACCGGGGGGTACTGAGTCACGCTGATCAGGGGTACTGAGTCAAACTGACCGGGGTACTGAGTCACACTGACCGGGGGTACTGAGTCACACTGACCAGGGGTACTGAGTCACACTGACCAGGGGTACTGAGTCACACTGACCAGGGGTACTGAGTTACACTGACCAGGTGTACTGAGTCACACTGACCGGGGGTACTGAGTCACACTGACCAGGGGTACTGAGCCACACTAACCAGGGGTACTGAGTCACACTGACCAGGGGTACTGAGCCACACTGACCAGGGGTACTGAGTCACACAGACCGGGGGTACTGAGTCACACAGACCGGGGGTACTGAGTCACACAGACCGGGGGTACTGAGTCACACAGACCGGGGGTACTGAGTCACACAGACCGGGGGTACTGAGTCACACTGACCGGGGCTATTGAGTCACCCTGACCGGGGGTACTGAGTCACACTGACCGGGGGTATTGAGTCACACTGACCGGGGGTACTGAGTCACACTGACCAGGGGTACTGAGTCACAATGGCCGGGGGTACTGAGCCACACTGACCAGGGGTACTGAGTCACAATGGCCGGGGGTACTGAGCCACACTGACCAGGGGTACTGAGTCACACTGACCGGGGATAGTGAGTCCAACTGACCAGGGGTACTGAGTCACACTGACCAGGGGTACTGAGTCACACTGACCAGGGGTACTGAGTCACACTGACCAGGGGTACTGAGTCAGACTGACCGGGGGTACTGAGCCACACTGACCGGGGGTACTGAGTCACACTGACCGGGGATAGTGAGTCCAACTGACCAGGGGTACTGAGTCACACTGACCAGGGGTACTGAGTCAGACTGACCAGGGGTACTGAGCCACACTGACCGGGGGTACTGAGTCACACTGACCGGGGATACTGAGTCAAGTACTGAGCCACACTGACCAGCGGTAATGAGTCATACTGACCTGGGGTACTGAGTCAAATTTACCAGGGGGACGGAGTCACACTGACCGGGGGTACAGAGTCACACTGACCAGGGGGACGGAGTCACACTGACTGGGGGTACAGAGTCACACTGACCGGGGGGGTACTGAGTCACGCTGACCAGGGGGACGGAGTCACACTGACCGGGGGTACTGAGTCACACTGACCAGGGGTACTGAGTCAAATTGACCAGGGGTACTGAGCCACACAGACCAGGGGTACTGAGTCACACTGACCGGGGGTATTGAGTCACTCTGACAAGGGGTACTGAGTCAAACTGACCGAGGAAACTGAGCCACACTGACCGGGGGGTACTGAGTCACGCTGATCAGGGGTACTGAGTCAAACTGACCGGGGTACTGAGTCACACTGACCGGGGGTACTGAGTCACACTGACCAGGGGTACTGAGTCACACTGACCAGGGGTACTGAGTCACACTGACCAGGGGTACTGAGTTACACTGACCAGGTGTACTGAGTCACACTGACCGGGGGTACTGAGTCACACTGACCAGGGGTACTGAGCCACACTAACCAGGGGTACTGAGTCACACTGACCAGGGGTACTGAGCCACACTGACCAGGGGTACTGAGTCACACAGACCGGGGGTACTGAGTCACACAGACCGGGGGTACTGAGTCACACAGACCGGGGGTACTGAGTCACACAGACCGGGGGTACTGAGTCACACTGACCGGGGCTATTGAGTCACCCTGACCGGGGGTACTGAGTCACACTGACCGGGGGTATTGAGTCACACTGACCGGGGGTACTGAGTCACACTGACCAGGGGTACTGAGTCACAATGGCCGGGGGTACTGAGCCACACTGACCAGGGGTACTGAGTCACAATGGCCGGGGGTACTGAGCCACACTGACCAGGGGTACTGAGTCACACTGACCGGGGATAGTGAGTCCAACTGACCAGGGGTACTGAGTCACACTGACCAGGGGTACTGAGTCACACTGACCAGGGGTACTGAGTCAGACTGACCAGGGGTACTGAGCCACACTGACCGGGGGTACTGAGTCACACTGACCAGGGGTACTGAGCCATACTGACCAGGGGTACTGAGTCATACTGACCGGGGGTACTGAGCCACACTGACAAGGGGTACTGAGGCATACTGACCGGGGGTACTGAGTCAAACTGACCGGCGGTATTGAGTCATGCTGACCAGGGGTACTGAGTCACACTGACAAGGGGTACTGAGTCAAACTGACGAGGGGTACTGAGTCACACTGACCAGGGGTACTGAGCCACACTGACCGAGGCTACTGAGTCACACTGACCAGGGGTACTGAGTCACACTGACCGGGGGTACTGAGTCACACTGACCAGGGGTACTGAGTGACGCCGACCCGGGGTACTGAGTCACACTTACCGGGGGTACTGAGCCACACTGACCAGCGGTACTGAGTCACACTGATCGGGGGTACTGAGTCACACTGACCTGGGGGTACAGACTCACACTGACCAGGGGGTACTGAGTCACACTGACCGGGTATATGGAGTCACACCGACCGGGGGTACTGAGTCACACTGACCAGGGGTACTGAGTCACATTGACTGGTGGTACGGAGTCACACTGACCAGGGGTACTGAGTCACACTGACCGGGGATAGTGAGTCCAACTGACCAGAGGTACTGAGTCACACTGACCAGGGGTACTGAGTCACACTGACCAGGGGTACTGAGTCAGACTGAACAGGGGTACTGAGCCACACTGACCGGGGGTACTGAGTCACACTGACCAGGGGTACTGAGCCATACTGACCAGGGGTACTGAGTCATACTGACCGGGGGTACTGAGCCACACTGACAAGGGGTACTGAGGCATACTGACCGGGGGTACTGAGTCAAACTGACCGGCGGTATTGAGTCATGCTGACCAGGGGTACTGAGTCACACTGACAAGGGGTACTGAGTCAAACTGACGAGGGGTACTGAGTCACACTGACCAGGGGTACTGAGCCACACTGACCGAGGCTGCTGAGTCACACTGACCAGGGGTACTGAGTCACACTGACCGGGGGTACTGAGTCACACTGACCAGGGGTACTGAGTCACGCCGACCCGGGGTACTGAGTCACACTTACCGGGGGTACTGAGCCACACTGACCAGCGGTACTGAGTCACACTGATCGGGGGTACTGAGTCACACTGACCTGGGGGTACAGACTCACACTGACCAGGGGGTACTGAGTCACACTGACCGGGTATATGGAGTCACACCGACCGGGGGTACTGAGTCACACTGACCAGGGGTACTGAGTCACATTGACTGGTGGTACGGAGTCACACTGACCAGGGGTACTGAGTCACACTGACCGGGGATAGTGAGTCCAACTGACCAGGGGTACTGAGTCACACTGACCAGGGGTACTGAGTCACACTGACCAGGGGTACTGAGTCACACTGACCGGGGGTACTGAGTCACACTGACCAGGGGTACTGAGCCATACTGACCAGGGGTACTGAGTCATACTGACCGGGGGTACTGAGCCACACTGACAAGGGGTACTGAGGCATACTGACCGGGGGTACTGAGTCAAACTGACCGGCGGTATTGAGTCATGCTGACCAGGGGTACTGAGTCACACTGACAAGGGGTACTGAGTCAAACTGACGAGGGGTACTGAGTCACACTGACCAGGGGTACTGAGCCACACTGACCGAGGCTACTGAGTCACACTGACCAGGGGTACTGAGTCACACTGACCGGGGGTACTGAGTCACACTGACCAGGGGTACTGAGTCACGCCGACCCGGGGTACTGAGTCACACTTACCGGGGGTACTGAGCCACACTGACCAGCGGTACTGAGTCACACTGATCGGGGGTACTGAGTCACACTGACCTGGGGGTACAGACTCACACTGACCAGGGGGTACTGAGTCACACTGACCGGGTATATGGAGTCACACCGACCGGGGGTACTGAGTCACACTGACCAGGGGTACTGAGTCACATTGACTGGTGGTACGGAGTCACACTGACCAGGGGTACTGAGTCACACTGACCGGCGGTACAGAGTGACACTTACCGGGGGTACTGAGCCACACCGACCAGGGGTACTGAGTCACACTGACCGGGGGTACTGAGTCACACCGACCGGGGGTACTGAGTCACACTGACCAGGGTACTGAGTCATACTGACCGGGGGTACTGAGTCACACTGACCGGGGTACTGAGTCACACTGACCAGGTGTACTGAGCCACACTGACCGGGGGCACTGACTCAAAATGACATGGGGTGCCGAGCCACACTGACAAGGGGTACTGAGTGACACTGACCAGTGGTACTGAGCCACACCGAGCGGGGGTACTGAGTCTCACTGACCATGGGTACTGAGACACAGTGACCAGGGCTACTGAGCCACATTGACCGGGGGTATTCAGTCACACTGACCAGGGGTACTGAGTCACACTGACCGGAGCTACTGAGTCACACTGACCAGGAATACCGAGTCTCACTGACCAGGGCTACTGAGTCACACTGACCAGGGGTTCTGAGCCACACTGGTCAGGGGTACTGAGTCACACTGACCAGGGCACTGAGTCCCACTGACCGGGGGTACTGAGTCACACTGGCCAGGGGTCCTGAGTTACACTGACCAAGGGTACTGAGACACACTGACCAGGGGTACTGAGGGAGACTGACCAGGGGTACTGACTCACACTGACCAGGGGTCCTGAGCCACACTGGCCAGGGGTAATGAGACAGACTGACCAGGGGTACTGAGACAGACGGACCAAGGGTAATGAGTCACACTGGCCAGGGGCACTGAGTCACACTGACCACGGGTGCTGAGCCACACAGGCCGGGGGCACTGAGTCAAACTGACCGGTGGGTACTGAGTCACACTGACCAGGGGTATGGAGTCACACTGACCAGGGGTACTGAATCACACTGACCAGGGGTACTGAGCAACACTGACCGGGGGTACTGAGTCACACTGACCAGGGGTACTGGGTCACACTGACCGGGGGTACTGAATCACACTGACCAGGGGTACGGAGTCACAATGACCGTGGCTACAGAGTCACACTGACCGGGGCTACTGAGTCACACTGACCAGGGGTACTGAGTCACACTGACCGGGGCTACTAAGTCACAGTGACCGGGGGTACTGAGTCACACTGACCGGTGGTACTGAGCCACACTGACCAGGGGTACTGAGTCACACTGACCGGGGGTACTGAGTCACACTGACCAGGGGTACAGAGCCACACTGACCGGGGGTACAGAGACAGACTGAGCAGGGGTAATGAGTCACACTGACCAGGGATGCTGGGCCACACTGGCCGGGGGTACTGAGTCACACTGACCAGGGGTACCGAGCCACACTGACCGGGGGTACTGAGACAGACAGACCGGGGGTAATGAGTCACACTGACCGGGGGTACTGAGTCACACTGACCGGGGATGCTGAGCCACACTGGCCGGGGGTACTGAGTCACACTGACCAGGGGTACTGAGTCACACTGACCAGGGTTACTGAGTCACACTGACCGGGGGCACTGACTCAAAATGACATGGGGTGCCGAGCCACACTGACAAGGGGTACTGAGTGACACTGACCAGTGCTACTGAGCCACACCGAGCTGGGGTAGTGAGTCACACTGACCGGTGGTACTGAGTCACACTGACAAGGGGTACTGAGTAACACTGACCGGGGGTACTGAGTCACACTGACCAGGGGTACAGAGCCACACTGACCGGGGGTACAGAGACAGACTGAGCAGGGGTAATGAGTCACACTGACCAGGGATGCTGGGCCACACTGGCCGGGGGTACTGAGTCACACTGACCAGGGGTACCGAGCCACACTGACCGGGGGTACTGAGACAGACAGACCGGGGGTAATGAGTCACACTGACCGGGGGTACTGAGTCACACTGACCAGTGGTACTGAGCCACACTGACCGGGGGTACTGAGTCAAACTGACCAGGGGTACTGAGTCACATTAACCGGGGGTACTGGGTCACACTGACCAGGTGTACTGAGCCACACTGACCGGGTGTACTGAGTCACACTGACCGGGTGTACTGAGTCACACTGACCGGGTGTACCGAGTCAGGATGACGGAGTGTACTGAGTCACCCTGACCAGGGGTACTGAGTCACAATGACCAGGGGAACTGAGTAACACTGACCGGGGGTACTGAGTCACACTGACTGGGGATACTGAGTCACACTGACCAGCGGTAATGAGTCATACTGACCTGGGGTACTGAGTCAAATTGACCAGGGGGACGGAGTCACACTGACCGGGGGTACTGAGTCACACTGACTGGGGGTACAGTGTCACACTGATCAGGGATAATGAGTCACACTGACCGGGGGTACTGAGTCACAATGACGGAGGGAACTGAGTCACACTGACTAGGGATACTTTTCCACAATGACCGGGGGTATTTAGTCACACTGACCAGGGGTACAGAGCTACACTGACTGGGGGTACTGAGCTACACTGACCAGAGGTACTGAGTCACATTGACCAGGCCTACTGGGCCACACTGACCAGAGGTACGGAGTCACATTGACCGGGGGTATTGAGTCACACTGATCAGGGGTACTGAGCAACACTGAGCAGGGGTACTGAGTCACACTGACCAGGGGAACTGAGCCACACTGACCACGGGTACTGAGCTCTTCTTAGGCAGTCCCTCGGAACCGAGGATGACTTGCTTCCACATTAAAAATGAGTTCGCAGGTGACTGATGAGTCCAATGCGGGACCTACATTCTCTGTCACAGGTGGGGCAGACAGTGGTTGAGGGGGCGGGTGGGTGGGGTGCTTGGGTTGACGTGCGCTCCTTCCGCTTGCTCCGGGCGAAGGGACTCGAGGTGTTCGGCCCCTTCCCGGATGCTTCTCCTCCACTTTGTGCAGTCTTGGGCCAGGGATTCCTAGGTGTTGATGGGGATGTTACACTTTTTCAAGGAGTCTTTGAGGATGTCCGTGAAGCGTTTCCTCTGCCCACCTGGGGCTCTCTTGCCGTGCCGGAGCTCCGAGTAGAGCGCTTGTTTTGGGAGTCTCGTATCGGGCATGCGGACAATGTGACCCGTCCATCGGAGCTGATTGAGCGTGGTCAAATATTCGATGCTGGGGATGTTGGCTTGAGCAAGAACACTGACGTTGGTGCACCTATCCTGCCAATGGATTTGCAGGATCTTGCGGAGGCAGCATTGGTGGTACCTCTCCAGTGCTTTGAGGTGCTTGCTGTACATGGTCCATGTCTCTGAGGCACACAGCAGGGCGGGTATCACTGCTGATCTGTAGACCATGAGCTTAGTGCCGGGTTTGAGGTCCTGGTCTTCAAACACTCTCTTCCTCAGGCAAGCGAAGGCTACACTGGCACATTGAAGGCGGTGTTGGACTTCGTCGTCGACGTCGACGTCTGCCCTTGTTGACAGTAAGCTCCCGAGGTATGGAAAGTGGTCCACGTTGTCCATGGCCTTGTCATGGATTTTGATAATTGGGGGGCAGTACTGTGTGGCGGGGGCAGATTAGTAGAGGAGCTTTGTCTTACGGATGTTTAGTGTAAGGCCCATGCTCTTGTACGCTTCGGTGAAGGTGTTGATGATGGTTTGGAGTTCGACCTCCGAGTGAGCGCAGACGCAAGCGTCGTCTGCATACTGTAATTCGACGACAGAGGATGGGACGACCTTGATCTGGACTGGAGGCGACGGAGGTTGAACAGTTTTCCGTTTGTTCTGTAAATTAGCTCCACTCCAGTGGGGAGCTTACCGAGGGTGAGATGGAGCATTGCAGCAAGGAAGATCGAGAAGAGCGTTGGTGCGATGACACAGCCTTGCTTGACCCTGTTTCGTACGTGAATTGGGTCTGTGGTGGAACCGTTGGTCAGGGTCATGGCTTGCATGTCGTCGTGAAGCAGGCGGAGGATGGTGACAAACTTTTGAGGGCAGCCGAATTTGAGGAGGACACTCCATAATCCCTCACGGTTGACAGCGTCGAAGGCTTTTGTGCGATCAAAGAAGGCCATGTAGAATGGTTGGTGCTGTTCCCTGCATTTCTCTTGTAATTGGCGTGCGGTGAAGATCATGTCCATTGCACCCCTTAGTTGGCGGAATCCGCATTGCGACTCTGGGAGGAGCTCTTCGGCCACTGGGAGGAGGCGATTGAGGAGGATTCATTCCATGACTTTCCCTGTGGCAGACAGCAGGGAAACTCCTCTGTAATTGCCGCAATCGGACTTGTCACCTTTCTTGAAGATGGTCACAATTACGGCATCTCTGAGATGCCCTGGCATGCTCTCCTCCTTCCAGTTAAGAGAAATTAGTTCATGAATTCATGCCAGTAGTGCTTCTCCGCCATGCTTTAGTGCCTCGGCGGGGATTCCATCTGCTCCTGAGGCCTTGTTGTTCTGAGTACACAGACCACGGGTACTGAGTCACACTGACCAGTAGCACTGAGCCACACTGACCAGGGTTACTGAGTCACACTGACTGGGGATACTGAGTCACACTGACTAGGGGTACTGAGTCACACTGATGGGGGGTACTGAGCCACACTGGCCAGGGGTACTGAGTCACACGGACCAGCGGTACTGAGTCACACTGATCGGGGAAACTGAGCCACACCGACCGGGGTGTACTGAGTCACACTGACCAGGGGTACTGAGTAAAACTGACCAGGGGTACTGAGTCACACTGACCGGGTGTACTGAGACAAACTAACCGGGGGCACTGAGGCAGACTGACTGGGATTAGGGAGCCACACTGACCAGTGGTACTGAGCCACACTGACCAGGGGTACTGAGTCACACTGACCAGGGGTACTGAGCCACACTGACCAGGGGTACTGAGCCACACTGACCAGGGGTACTGAGTCACACTGACAGGTGATACTGCAGTCACACTGACCGGGGGTACTGAGCCACACTGACCAGGGGTACTGAGGCACACTGGTTGGGGGTACTGAGTCACACTGCCCGGGGGTACTGAGTCACACTGACAAGGGGTACTGAGTCAAACTGACCGGGGGTACTGAGTCACACTGACCAGGGGTACTGAGTCACACTGACCGGGGTTACTGAGCCACACTGACCTATGGTACTGAGTCATACTGACCAGGGGTATTGAGACAGGCTGACCAGGGGTACTGAGTCACACTGACAAGGGGTACTGAGCCACACTGACCAGGGTTACTGAGAGAGACTGACCGGGGGGTACGGAGTCACACTGACCGGGGGTACTGAGTCACACTGACCAGTGGTACTGAGCCACACTGACCAGGGGTAGTGAGCCACACTGACTAGGGGTACTGAGTCACACTGACTAGTGGTACTGAGTCACACTGACTGGGGATACTGAGTCACACTGACCGGTGCTACCGAGTCACACTGACCAGGGTTACTGAGCCACACTGACCGGGGGTACTGAATCACAGTGACCAGGGGTGCTGAGCCACACTGGCCATGGGCCATGAGTCACACTGACCGGGGGCACTGTGTCACACTGACCAGGGGTACTGAGTCACACTGACCGGGGGTACTGAGTCACAGTGACCGGGGGTACTGAGCCACACTGACCAGGGGTACTGAGTCACCCTAACCAGGGTACTGAGTCACACTGACTGGGGATACTGAGCCACACTGACCGGGGGCACTGACTCAAAATGACATGGGGTGCCGAGCCACACTGACAAGGGGTACTGAGTCACACTGACCAGGGGTACTGAGTCACACTGACTCGGGGTACTGAGTCACACTGACCAGGGGTACCGAGCCTCACTGACCTGGGGTACTGAGTCACACTGACCAGTGGTACTGAGCCACACTGACCGGGGGTACTGAGTCAAACTGACCAGGGGTACTGAGTCACATTAACCGGGGGTACTGGGTCACACTGACCAGGTGTACTGAGCCACACTGACCGGGGGCACTGACTCAAAATGACATGGGGTGCCGAGCCACACTGACAAGGAGTACTGAGTGACACTGACCAGTGGTACTGAGCCACACCGAGCGGGGGTACTGAGTCTCACTGACCATGGGTACTGAGACACAGTGACCAGGGCTACTGAGCCACATTGACCGGGGGTATTCAGTCACACTGACCAGGGGTACTGAGTCACACTGACCGGAGCTACTGAGTCACACTGACCAGGAATACCGAGTCTCACTGACCAGGGCTACTGAGTCACACTGACCAGGGGTTCTGAGCCACACTGGTCAGGGGTACTGAGTCACACTGACCAGGGCACTGAGTCCCACTGACCGGGGGTACTGAGTCACACTGGCCAGGGGTCCTGAGTTACACTGACCAAGGGTACTGAGACACACTGACCAGGGGTACTGAGGGAGACTGACCAGGGGTACTGACTCACACTGACCAGGGGTCCTGAGCCACACTGACCAGGGGTAATGAGACAGACTGACCAGGGGTACTGAGACAGACGGACCAAGGGTAATGAGTCACACTGGCCAGGGGCACTGAGTCACACTGACCACGGGTGCTGAGCCACACAGGCCGGGGGCACTGAGTCAAACTGACCGGTGGGTACTGAGTCACACTGACCAGGGGTATGGAGTCACACTGACCAGGGGTACTGAATCACACTGACCAGGGGTACTGAGCAACACTGACCGGGGGTACTGAGTCACACTGACCAGGGGTACTGGGTCACACTGACCGGGGGTACTGAATCACACTGACCAGGGGTACTGAGTCACAATGACCGGGGCTACAGAGTCACACTGACCGGGGCTACTGAGTCACACTGACCAGGGGTACTGAGTCACACTGACCGGGGCTACTAAGTCACAGTGACCGGGGGTACTGAGTCACACTGACCGGTGGTACTGAGCCACACTGACCAGGGGTACTGAGTCACACTGACCGGGGGTACTGAGTCACACTGACCAGGGGTACAGAGCCACACTGACCGGGGGTACAGAGACAGACTGAGCAGGGGTAATGAGTCACACTGACCAGGGATGCTGGGCCACACTGGCCGGGGGTACTGAGTCACACTGACCAGGGGTACCGAGCCACACTGACCGGGGGTACTGAGACAGACAGACCGGGGGTAATGAGTCACACTGACCGGGGGTACTGAGTCACACTGACCGGGGATGCTGAGCCACACTGGCCGGGGGTACTGAGTCACACTGACCAGGGGTACTGAGTCACACTGACCAGGGTTACTGAGTCACACTGACCGGGGGCACTGACTCAAAATGACATGGGGTGCCGAGCCACACTGACAAGGGGTACTGAGTGACACTGACCAGTGGTACTGAGCCACACCGAGCTGGGGTAGTGAGTCACACTGACCGGTGGTACTGAGTCACACTGACAAGGGGTACTGAGTGACACTGACCAGTGGTACTGAGCCACACCGAGCAGGGGTACTGAGTCACACTGACCAGGGGTACTGAGCAACACTGACCGGGGGTACTGAGTCACACTGACCAGGGGTACTGAGTCACACTGACCGGGGGTACTGAGTCACACTGACCAAGGGTACTGAGCCACAATGACCATGGCTACTGAGCCACAATGACCATGGCTACTGAGTCACACTGACCAGGGGTACTGAGTCACACTGACCAGGGGTACCGAACAACACTGACCGAGGGTATTGAGTCACACGCACCAGTGGTATTGAGTCACACTAACTGGTGGTACTGAGCCACACTGTCCGGTGGTACTGAGTCACACTGACCAGTGGTACTGAGCCACACTGACCGGTGTTACTGAGCCACACTGACCAGGGGTACTGAGTCACACTGACCGGGGATACTGAGTCACACTGACCAGGGGTACGGAGACACACTGTCCTTGGGGTTCTGAGCCACACTGGCCAGGGGTACTGAGTCAGACTGACCGGGCGTACTGAGTCCCACTGACCGGGGGTACTGAGAACCACTGACCAGGGCTGCTGAGTCACACTGACTGGGGATACTGAGCCACACTGACTGGGGGGTACTGAGTCACACTGACCGGGGGCACTGACTCAAAATGACATGGGGTGGCGAGCCACACTGACAAGGGGTACTGAGTGACACTGACCAGTGGTACTGAGCCACACCGAGCGGGGGTACTAAGTCACACTGACCAGTGGTATTGAGTCACACTGACCGGGGGTACTGAGACACACTGACCGGGGGTACTGAGTCACACTGACCAGTGGTACTGAGTCACACTGACCAGGGGTACTGAGTCACACTGACCGGGGGTACTGAGTCACACTGACCAGGGGTACTGAGTCACACTGACCAGGGGTACTGAGACACACTGACCGGGGGTACTGAGCCACACTGACCTGGGGTACTGAGTCACACTGACCGGGTTTACTGAGTCACACTGACCAGGGGTTCTGAGCCACACTGGTCAGGGGTACTGAGTCACACTGACCAAGGGTACTGAGACACACTGACCAGGGGTACTGAGGGAGACTGACTAGGGGTACTGACTCACACTGACCAGGAGTCCTGAGCCACACTGACCAGGGGTACTGAGACAGACTGACCAAGGGTACTGAGACAGACGGACCAAGGGTAATGAGTCACACTGGCCAGGGGCACTGAGTCACACTGACCACGGGTGCTGTGCCACACAGGCCGGGGGCACTGAGTCAAACTGACCGGTGGGTACTGAGTCACACTGACCAGGGGTATGGAGTCACTCTGACCGGGGGTACTGAGTCACACTGACCAGGGGTACTGAGTCACACTGACCTGGGGTACTGAATCACACTGACCAGGGGCACTGAGTCACACTGACCATGGGTGCTGAGCCACACAGGCAGGGGGCACTGAGTCACACTGACCGGGGGGTACTGAGACAGACTGACCAGGGGTATTGAGTCACACTGACCAGGGGTATGGAGTCACACTGACCGGGGGTACTGAGTCACACTGACCAAGGGTACTGAGCCACAATGACCATGGCTACTGAGTCACACTGACCGGGAGTACTGAGTCACACTGACCAGGGGTACCGAACAACACTGACTGGGGATACTGAGCCACACTGACTGGGAGGTACTGAGTCACACTGACCGGAGGCACTGAGTAACACTGACCAGGGGTACTGAGACAGACTGACCAGGGGTCATTGAGTCACACTGACCAGGGTTACGGGGTCAAACTAACCAGGGGTATTGTGTGACACGGACCAGGGGTACTGAGTCACACTGACCGGGGGTACTGAGACAGACTGACCAGGGGTTATTGAGTCACACTGACCAGGGGTATTGAGTCACTCTGACCAGGGGTATTGAGTCACACTGACCAGGGGTATTGAGTCACACTGACCACGGGTACTGAGATAGACTGACCAGGGGCACTGTGTCATAATGACCGGGGGTGCTGAGCCACACCGACCTGGGGTACTGAGTAAAACTGACCAAGCGGTACTGAGTCACACTAACCAGGGGTACTGAGACACACTGACCAGGGGTACTGAGTCACAGTGACCAGGGATACTGAGCCACACTGACCGGGGGTACTGAGCCAAACTGAACTGGGATATTGAGTCACACAGACCGGGTGAACTGAGTCACACAGACCGGGGGTACGAAGTCACACTGACCGGGGGTACTGAGTCACACTGCCCAGGGGTACTGAGTCACACTGACCGGGGGTACTGAGTCCCACTGACCGGAAGTACTGAGTCACACTGACCGGGGGTACTGAGTCAAACTGACCAGGGTTCTGAGCCACACTGACTTGGGGTACTGAGTCACACTGACCAGGGGGTACGGAGTCACACTGACCAGGGGTACTGAGTCACACTGACCCGGGGGTACTGAGACACACTGACCTGGGGTACTGAGTCACACTGACCAGGGGAACAGAGTCACACAGGCCATGGGTATTGAGACACATTGACCAGGTACAGAGTCACACTGACCAGGGGTATGGAGTCACACTGACGAGAGGGTACTGAGTCACGCTGGCCAGGGGGTACTGAGTCACACTGACCAGGGGGTACTGAGTCACACTGACCAGGGGGTACTGAGTCACACTGACCAGGGGTACAGAGTCACGCGGACCAGGGGTACTGAGTCACACTGACTGGGTGTACTGAGTCACACTGACCAGGGGCTACTGAGTCACAATGACCAGGGGTACTGAGTCACACTGACCGGGGGTACTGAGTCACACTGACCTGGGGTACTGAGTCACACTGACCAAGGGGTACTGAGTCACACTGACCTGGGGTACTGAGTCACACTGACCAGGGAGTACTGAGTCACACTGACCTGGGGTACTGAGTTACAGGGATCGGGGTTACTGAGACACACTGACCGGGGTTCTGAGCCACAGTGACCTGGGGTACTGAGTCACACTGACTGGGAGTACTGAGTTACACGGACCGGGGTCACTGCGACACACTGACCGGGGTTCTCAGCCACACTGACCTGGGGTACTGAGTCACACTGACCTGGGGTACTGAGACAGACTGACCAGGGGCTTTTGAGTCACACTGACCAGGGTCACGGAGTCAAACTGACTAGGGGTACTGAGTCACACTGACCAGGGGTATTGAGTCACACTGACCAGGGGTACTGAGACAGACTGACCGGGGGTACTGAGTCACACTGGCCAGGGGGTACTGAGTCACACTGACCTGGGGTACTGAGTCACACTGACCAGGGGTACTGAGTCACACTGACCAGGGGTACTGAGACCCACTGACCGGGGGTACTGAGTCACACTGACCAGGGGGTACTGAGTCACACTGACCTGGGGTACTGAGTCACACTGACCAGGGGGTACTGAGTCACACTGACCTGGGGTACAAAGTCACACTGACCTGGGGTACTGAGTCACACTGACCAGGGTTACGGAGTCACACTGACCAGGGGTACAGAGTCACACGGACCAGGGGTACTGAGTCACAATGACCGGGGGTACTGAGTCACACTGACTGGGTGTACTGAGTCACACTGACCAGGGGCTACTGAGTCACAATGACCAGGGGTACTGAGTCACACTGACCGGGGGTACTGAGTCACACTGACCTGGGGTACTGAGTCACACTGACCAAGGGGTACTGAGTCACACTGACCTGGGGTACTGAGTCACACTGACCTGGGGTACTGAGTCACACTGACCTGGGGTACTGAGTCACACTGACCTGGGGTACTGAGTTACAGGGATCGGGGTTACTGAGACACACTGACCGGGGTTCTGAGCCACAGTGACCTGGGGTACTGAGTCACACTGACTGGGAGTACTGAGTTACACGGACCGGGGTCACTGCGACACACTGACCGGGGTTCTCAGCCACACTGACCTGGGGTACTGAGTCACACTGACCTGGGGTACTGAGACAGACTGACCAGGGGCTTTTGAGTCACACTGACCAGGGTCACGGAGTCAAACTGACTAGGGGTACTGAGTCACACTGACCAGGGGTATTGAGTCACACTGACCAGGGGTACTGAGACAGACTGACCAGGGGTACTGAGTCACACTGACCAGGGGGTACTGAGTCACACTGACCTGGGGTACTGAGTCACACTGACCAGGGGTACTGAGTCACACTGACCAGGGGTACTGAGACCCACTGACCGGGGGTACTGAGTCACACTGACCAGGGGGTACTGAGTCACACTGACCTGGGGTACTGAGTCACACTGACCAGGGGGTACTGAGTCACACTGACCTGGGGTACAAAGTCACACTGACCTGTGGTACTGAGTCACACTGACCGAGGGTACTGAGTCAAACTGACCAGGGGTACTGAGACAGACTGTCCGGGGGGTACTGAGTCACACTGACCAGGGGTACTGAGACAGACTGACCGGGGGGTACTGAGTCACACTGACCAGGGGTACTGAGACAGACTGACCAGGGGTACTGAGACAGTCTGACCGGGGGCACTGAGTCCCATAGACCAGGGGTACTGAGTCACACTGACCAGGGGTACTGAGACCCACTGACCGGGGGTACTGAGTCACACTGACCAGGTACTGAGTCACACTGACCAGGGGTATTGCGTCACACTGACCAGGGTTACGGAGTCACACTGACTCGGGGTATTGAGTCACACTGACCGGGGTATTGAGTCACACTGACAAGGCGTATTGAGTCACGCTGACCAGGGGTACTGAGACAGACTGACCGGAGGTACTGAGTCACACTGACCGGGGTATTGAGTCACACAGACCAGGGGTACTGAGTCACACTGACTACCGGTACTGAGACAAACTGACAAGGGGTATTGAGTCCCACTGACCGGGGATACTGAGTCACACTGACCAGTGGTACTGAGTTACACTGACCAGGGCTACTGAGTCACACTGACCGGGGGTACTGAGTCCCACTCACCGGGGTTACTGAGTCACACTGACCAGGGGTACTGAGCCACACTGACCAGGTACTGAGTCACACTGACATGGGGTACTGAGCCACACTGAACGGGGGTATTGAGTCAAACTGACCGGGAGTACTGAGTCACACTGACCGAGGGTACTGAGTCACATTGACCGGGGGTACGGAGTCACACTGACCGGGGGTACTGAGTCACACTGCCCAGGGGTACTGAGTCACACTGACCGGGGGTACTGAGTCCCACTGACCGGAAGTACTGAGTCACACTGACCGGGGGTACTGAGTCAAACTGACCAGGGTTCTGAGCCACACTGACTTGGGGTACTGAGTCACACTGACCAGGGGGTACGGAGTCACACTGACCAGGGGTACGAAGTCACACTGACCAGGGGTACTGAGTCACACTGACCCGGGGTACTGAGACACACTGACCTGGGGTACTGAGTCACACTGACCAGGGGAACAGAGTCACACAGGCCATGGGTATTGAGACACATTGACCAGGTACAGAGTCACACTGACCAGGGGTATGGAGTCACACTGACGAGAGGGTACTGAGTCACGCTGGCCAGGGGGTACTGAGTCACACTGACCAGGGGGTACTGAGTCACACTGACCAGGGGGTACTGAGTCACACTGACCAGGGGTACAGAGTCACGCGGACCAGGGGTACTGAGTCACAATGACCGGGGGTACTGAGTCACACTGACTGGGTGTACTGAGTCACACTGACCAGGGGCTACTGAGTCACAATGACCAGGGGTACTGAGTCACACTGACCGGGGGTACTGAGTCACACTGACCTGGGGTACTGAGTCACACTGACCAAGGGGTACTGAGTCACACTGACCTGGGGTACTGAGTCACACTGACCAGGGAGTACTGAGTCACACTGACCTGGGGTACTGAGTCACACTGACCTGGGGTACTGAGTTACAGGGATCGGGGTTACTGAGACACACTGACCGGTGTTCTGAGCCACAGTGACCTGGGGTACTGAGTCACACTGACTGGGAGTACTGAGTTACACGGACCGGGGTCACTGCGACACACTGACCGGGGTTCTCAGCCACACTGACCTGGGGTACTGAGTCACACTGACCTGGGGTACTGAGACAGACTGACCAGGGGCTTTTGAGTCACACTGACCAGGGTTACGGAGTCAAACAGACTAGGGGTATTGAGTCACACTGACCAGGGGTATTGAGTCACACTGACCAGGGGTACTGAGACACACTGACCAGGGGTACTGAGTCACAGTGACCAGGGATACTGAGCCACACTGACCGGGGGTACTGAGCCAAACTGAACTGGGATATTGAGTCACACAGACCGGGTGAACTGAGTCACACAGACCGGGGGTACGAAGTCACACTGACCGGGGGTACTGAGTCACACTGCCCAGGGGTACTGAGTCACACTGACCGGGGGTACTGAGTCCCACTGACCGGAAGTACTGAGTCACACTGACCGGGGGTACTGAGTCAAACTGACCAGGGTTCTGAGCCACACTGACTTGGGGTACTGAGTCACACTGACCAGGGGGTACGGAGTCACACTGACCAGGGGTACTGAGTCACACTGACCCGGGGGTACTGAGACACACTGACCTGGGGTACTGAGTCACACTGACCAGGGGAACAGAGTCACACAGGCCATGGGTATTGAGACACATTGACCAGGTACAGAGTCACACTGACCAGGGGTATGGAGTCACACTGACGAGAGGGTACTGAGTCACGCTGGCCAGGGGGTACTGAGTCACACTGACCAGGGGGTACTGAGTCACACTGACCAGGGGGTACTGAGTCACACTGACCAGGGGTACAGAGTCACGCGGACCAGGGGTACTGAGTCACACTGACTGGGTGTACTGAGTCACACTGACCAGGGGCTACTGAGTCACAATGACCAGGGGTACTGAGTCACACTGACCGGGGGTACTGAGTCACACTGACCTGGGGTACTGAGTCACACTGACCAAGGGGTACTGAGTCACACTGACCTGGGGTACTGAGTCACACTGACCAGGGAGTACTGAGTCACACTGACCTGGGGTACTGAGTTACAGGGATCGGGGTTACTGAGACACACTGACCGGGGTTCTGAGCCACAGTGACCTGGGGTACTGAGTCACACTGACTGGGAGTACTGAGTTACACGGACCGGGGTCACTGCGACACACTGACCGGGGTTCTCAGCCACACTGACCTGGGGTACTGAGTCACACTGACCTGGGGTACTGAGACAGACTGACCAGGGGCTTTTGAGTCACACTGACCAGGGTCACGGAGTCAAACTGACTAGGGGTACTGAGTCACACTGACCAGGGGTATTGAGTCACACTGACCAGGGGTACTGAGACAGACTGACCGGGGGTACTGAGTCACACTGGCCAGGGGGTACTGAGTCACACTGACCTGGGGTACTGAGTCACACTGACCAGGGGTACTGAGTCACACTGACCAGGGGTACTGAGACCCACTGACCGGGGGTACTGAGTCACACTGACCAGGGGGTACTGAGTCACACTGACCTGGGGTACTGAGTCACACTGACCAGGGGGTACTGAGTCACACTGACCTGGGGTACAAAGTCACACTGACCTGGGGTACTGAGTCACACTGACCAGGGTTACGGAGTCACACTGACCAGGGGTACAGAGTCACACGGACCAGGGGTACTGAGTCACAATGACCGGGGGTACTGAGTCACACTGACTGGGTGTACTGAGTCACACTGACCAGGGGCTACTGAGTCACAATGACCAGGGGTACTGAGTCACACTGACCGGGGGTACTGAGTCACACTGACCTGGGGTACTGAGTCACACTGACCAAGGGGTACTGAGTCACACTGACCTGGGGTACTGAGTCACACTGACCTGGGGTACTGAGTCACACTGACCTGGGGTACTGAGTCACACTGACCTGGGGTACTGAGTTACAGGGATCGGGGTTACTGAGACACACTGACCGGGGTTCTGAGCCACAGTGACCTGGGGTACTGAGTCACACTGACTGGGAGTACTGAGTTACACGGACCGGGGTCACTGCGACACACTGACCGGGGTTCTCAGCCACACTGACCTGGGGTACTGAGTCACACTGACCTGGGGTACTGAGACAGACTGACCAGGGGCTTTTGAGTCACACTGACCAGGGTCACGGAGTCAAACTGACTAGGGGTACTGAGTCACACTGACCAGGGGTATTGAGTCACACTGACCAGGGGTACTGAGACAGACTGACCAGGGGTACTGAGTCACACTGACCAGGGGGTACTGAGTCACACTGACCTGGGGTACTGAGTCACACTGACCAGGGGTACTGAGTCACACTGACCAGGGGTACTGAGACCCACTGACCGGGGGTACTGAGTCACACTGACCAGGGGGTACTGAGTCACACTGACCTGGGGTACTGAGTCACACTGACCAGGGGGTACTGAGTCACACTGACCTGGGGTACAAAGTCACACTGACCTGTGGTACTGAGTCACACTGACCGAGGGTACTGAGTCAAACTGACCAGGGGTACTGAGACAGACTGTCCGGGGGGTACTGAGTCACACTGACCAGGGGTACTGAGACAGACTGACCGGGGGGTACTGAGTCACACTGACCAGGGGTACTGAGACAGACTGACCAGGGGTACTGAGACAGTCTGACCGGGGGCACTGAGTCCCATAGACCAGGGGTACTGAGTCACACTGACCAGGGGTACTGAGACCCACTGACCGGGGGTACTGAGTCACACTGACCAGGTACTGAGTCACACTGACCAGGGGTATTGCGTCACACTGACCAGGGTTACGGAGTCACACTGACTCGGGGTATTGAGTCACACTGACCGGGGTATTGAGTCACACTGACAAGGCGTATTGAGTCACGCTGACCAGGGGTACTGAGACAGACTGACCGGAGGTACTGAGTCACACTGACCGGGGTATTGAGTCACACAGACCAGGGGTACTGAGTCACACTGACTACCGGTACTGAGACAAACTGACAAGGGGTATTGAGTCCCACTGACCGGGGATACTGAGTCACACTGACCAGTGGTACTGAGTTACACTGACCAGGGCTACTGAGTCACACTGACCGGGGGTACTGAGTCCCACTCACCGGGGTTACTGAGTCACACTGACCAGGGGTACTGAGCCACACTGACCAGGTACTGAGTCACACTGACATGGGGTACTGAGCCACACTGAACGGGGGTATTGAGTCAAACTGACCGGGAGTACTGAGTCACACTGACCGAGGGTACTGAGTCACATTGACCGGGGGTACGGAGTCACACTGACCGGGGGTACTGAGTCACACTGCCCAGGGGTACTGAGTCACACTGACCGGGGGTACTGAGTCCCACTGACCGGAAGTACTGAGTCACACTGACCGGGGGTACTGAGTCAAACTGACCAGGGTTCTGAGCCACACTGACTTGGGGTACTGAGTCACACTGACCAGGGGGTACGGAGTCACACTGACCAGGGGTACGAAGTCACACTGACCAGGGGTACTGAGTCACACTGACCCGGGGGTACTGAGACACACTGACCTGGGGTACTGAGTCACACTGACCAGGGGAACAGAGTCACACAGGCCATGGGTATTGAGACACATTGACCAGGTACAGAGTCACACTGACCAGGGGTATGGAGTCACACTGACGAGAGGGTACTGAGTCACGCTGGCCAGGGGGTACTGAGTCACACTGACCAGGGGGTACTGAGTCACACTGACCAGGGGGTACTGAGTCACACTGACCAGGGGTACAGAGTCACGCGGACCAGGGGTACTGAGTCACAATGACCGGGGGTACTGAGTCACACTGACTGGGTGTACTGAGTCACACTGACCAGGGGCTACTGAGTCACAATGACCAGGGGTACTGAGTCACACTGACCGGGGGTACTGAGTCACACTGACCTGGGGTACTGAGTCACACTGACCAAGGGGTACTGAGTCACACTGACCTGGGGTACTGAGTCACACTGACCAGGGAGTACTGAGTCACACTGACCTGGGGTACTGAGTCACACTGACCTGGGGTACTGAGTTACAGGGATCGGGGTTACTGAGACACACTGACCGGTGTTCTGAGCCACAGTGACCTGGGGTACTGAGTCACACTGACTGGGAGTACTGAGTTACACGGACCGGGGTCACTGCGACACACTGACCGGGGTTCTCAGCCACACTGACCTGGGGTACTGAGTCACACTGACCTGGGGTACTGAGACAGACTGACCAGGGGCTTTTGAGTCACACTGACCAGGGTTACGGAGTCAAACAGACTAGGGGTATTGAGTCACACTGACCAGGGGTATTGAGTCACACTGACCAGGGGTACTGAGACAGACTGACCAGGGGTACTGAGTCACACTGACCAGGGGGTACTGAGTCACACTGACCCGGGGTACTGAGTCACACTGACCAGGGGTACTGAGTCACACTGACCAGGGGTACTGAGACCCACTGACCGGGGGTACTGAGTCACACTGACCAGGGGGTACTGAGTCACACTGACCTGGGGTACTGAGTCACACTGACCAGGGGGTACTGAGTCACACTGACCTGGGGTACAAAGTCACACTGACCTGGGGTACTGAGTCACACTGACCAGGGTTACGGAGTCACACTGACCAGGGGTACAGAGTCACACGGACCAGGGGTACTGAGTCACAATGACCGGGGGTACTGAGTCACACTGACTGGGTGTACTGAGTCACACTGACCAGGGGCTACTGAGTCACAATGACCAGGGGTACTGAGTCACACTGACCGGGGGTACTGAGTCACACTGACCTGGGGTACTGAGTCACACTGACCAAGGGGTACTGAGTCACACTGACCTGGGTTACTGAGTCACACTGACCTGGGGTACTGAGTCACACTGACCTGGGGTACTGAGTCACACTGACTGGGAGTACTGAGTTACACGGACCGGGGTCACTGCGACACACTGACCGGGGTTCTCAGCCACACTGACCTGGGGTACTGAGTCACACTGACCTGGGGTACTGAGACAGACTGACCAGGGGCTTTTGAGTCACACTGACCAGGGTCACGGAGTCAAACTGACTAGGGGTATTGAGTCACACTGACCAGGGGTATTGAGTCACACTGACCGGGGGTACTGAGTCACACTGACCAGGGGGTACTGAGTCACACTGACCTGGGGTACTGAGTCACACTGACCAGGGGTACTGAGTCACACTGACCAGGGGTACAAAGTCACACTGACCTGGGGTACTGAGACAGACTGACCGGGGGGTACTGAGTCACACTGACCAGGGGTACTGAGACAGACTGACCGGGGGGTGCTGAGTCACACTGACCAGGGGTACTGAGACAGACTGACCAGGGGTACTGAGACAGACTGACCGGGGGCACTGAGTCCCACAGACCAGGGGTACTGAGTCACACTGACCAGGGGTACTGAGACCCACTGACCGGGGGTACTGAGTCACACTGACCAGGTACTGAGTCACACTGACCTGGGGTACTGAGTCACACTGACCAGGGGTACTGAGTCACACTGACCGAGGGTACTGAGTCAAACTGACCAGGGGTACTGAGACAGACTGACCGGGGGGTACTGAGTCACACTGACCAGGGGTACTGAGACAGACTGACCGGGGGGTGCTGAGTCACACTGACCAGGGGTACTGAGACAGACTGACCAGGGGTACTGAGACAGACTGACCGGGGGCACTGAGTCCCACAGACCAGGGGTACTGAGTCACACTGACCAGGGGTACTGAGACCCACTGACCGGGGGTACTGAGTCACACTGACCAGGTACTGAGTCACACTGACCAGGGGTATTGCGTCACACTGACCAGGGTTACGGAGTCACACTGACTCGGGGTATTGATTCACACTGACCGGGGTATTGAGTCACACTGACAAGGCGTATTGAGTCACGCTGACCAGGGGTACTGAGACAGACTGACCGGAGGTACTGAGTGACACTGACCGGGGTACTGAGTCACACAGACCAGGGGTACTGAGTCACACTGACTACCGGTACTGAGACAAACTGACAAGGGGTATTGAGTCCCACTGACCGGGGATACTGAGTCACACTGACCAGTGGTACTGAGTTACACTGACCAGGGCTACTGAGTCACACTGACCGGGGGTACTGAGTCCCACTCACCGGGGTTACTGAGTCACACTGACCAGGGGTACTGAGCCACACTGACCAGGTACTGAGTCACACTGACATGGGGTACTGAGCCACACTGAATGGGGGTATTGAGTCAAACTGACCGGGAGTACTGAGTCACACTGACCGAGGGTACTGAGTCACATTGACCAGGGCTACTGAGCCACACTGACCGGGGGTACTGAGCCACACTGACCTGGGATACTGAGTCACACTGACCAGGGCTGCAGATTCACACTGACCGGGGGTACTGAGCCACACTGAACTGGGGTACTGAGTCACAATGACCAGGGGAACTGAGTCACACTGACCGGGGGTATTCAGTCACACAGACCAGTGGTACTGAGCCACACTGACCAGGGGTACTGAGTCACAATGACCAGGGCACTGAGCCACACTGACCAGGGGTACTGAGCCACACTGACCGGGGGTACTGATCCACACTGACCAGGGGTACTGAGTCACACTGACCGGGGCGACTGAGTCACACTGACAGGGGGTACTGAGTCCCACTGACCGGGGGTACATAGTCCCACTGACCGGGGATACTGAGTCACACTGACCAGGGGTACTGAGTTACACTGACCAGGCTGCTGAGTCACACTCACCGGGGGTACTGAGTCCCACTGACCGGGGGTACTGAGCCACACTGACCTGGGGTTCTGAGTAACACTGACCAGGGGGTACTGAGTCACACTGACGAGGGGTACTGAGACAGACTGACCGGCGGGTACGGAGTCACACTGACCAGGGGTACTGAGTCACACTGACCAGGGGGTACTGAGTCACACTGACCAGGGGTACTGAGTCACACTGACCGGGGTATTGACTCACACTGACCAGGCGCATTGAGTCACACTGACCAGGGGTACAGAGTCGCACTGACCAGGGGTACTGAGTCACACTGACTAGCGGTACTGAGACAAACTGACCAGGGGTATTGAGTCACACTGACCAAGGGTATTGAGTCACACTGACCAGGGGTACTGAGACAGACTGACTGGGGGTACTGAGTCACACTGACCGGGGCTACTGAGTCCCACTGACCGGGGGTACTGAGTCCCACTGACCGGGGGTATTGAGTCCCACTGACCGGGGCTACTGAGCCACACTGACCAGGAACAGAGTCACACTGACCAGGGGTACTGAGTCACACTGACCGGGGGTACTGAGTTCCTCTGACCGGGGTTACTGAGCCACACTGACGAGGAACAGAGTCACACTGACCAGGGGTACTGAGACCCACTGAATGGGGGTATTGAGTCAAACTGACACGGAGTACTGAGTCACACTGACCGAGGGTACTGAGTCACATTGACCGGGGGTACTGAGTCACACTGACCTGGGGTACTGAGTCACACTGACCAGGGGTACGGAGTCACACTAACCAGGGGCATTGAGTCACACTGACCAGGGGTACTGAGTCACACTGGCCAGGTGTATTGAGTCACACTGACCAGGGGTACTGAGACAGACTGACCGGGGTTACTGAGCCACACTGACCAGGAACAGAGTCACACTGGCCAGGGGTACTGAGTCACACTGACCAGTGGTACTGAGACAGACTGACCGGGGGTGCTGAGTCACACTGACCGGGGGTACTGAGTCCCACTGACTGGGGGTACTGAGACACACTGACCAGGGGTACTGAGTCACACTGACCAGGGCGACTGAGTCACACTGACCGGGGATACTGAGTCACACTGACCAGGGGTACTGAGTTACACTGACCAGGGCTACTGAGTCACACTGACCGGGGGTACTGAGTCCCACTGACCGGGGGTACTGAGTCCCACTGACCGGGGGTACTGAGCCACACTGACCTGGGGTACTGAGTCACACTGACCAGGGGGTATTGAGTCGCACTAACGAGGGGTACTGAGACAGACTGACCGGCGGGTACGGAATCACTGACCAGGGGTACTGAGTCACACTGACCGGGAGTACTGAGTCACACTGACCAGGGGGTACTGAGTCACACTGACCGGGGTACTGAGACAGACTGACCAGGGGTTATTGAGTCACATTGAACAGGGTTACGGAGTCACACTAACCAGGGGCACTGAGACAGACTGACCGGTGGTACTGAGTCACACTGACCAGGGGTACTGAGTCACACTGACCAGGGGTATTGAGTCACACTGACCAGGGGTACTGAGACAGACTGGCCGGGGGTACTGAGTCACACTGACTGGGGTATTGAGTCACACTGACCAGGGGTAGAGAGTCACACTGACCAGGGGTACTGAGTCACACTGACTAGCGGTACTGAGACAAACTGACCAGGGGTATTGAGTCACACTGACCGAGGGTACTGAGCCACACTGACCTGGGGTACTAGGTCACACTGACCAGGGGTACGGAGTCACACTGAGCAGGGGTACTGAGTCACAATGACCAGGGTACTGAGCCACACTGACCAGGGGCACTGAGACAGACTGACCGGGGGTACTGAGTCACACTGACCGGAGCTACTGAGTCACACTGACCGGGGGTACTGAGTTCCTCTGACCGGGGTTACTGAGCCACACTGACCAGGAACAGAGTCACACTGACCAGGGGTACTGAGCCACACTGACCAGGTACTGAGTCACACTAACATGGGGTGTGAGCCACACTGACCAGATACTGAGTCACACTGACATGGGGTACTGAGACCCACTGAATGGGGGTGTTGAGTCAAACTGACCGGGAGTACTGAGTCACACTGACCGAGGGTACTGAGCCACACTGAACTGGGGTACTGAGTCATAATGACCAGGGGAACTGAGTCACACTGACCGGGGGTATTCAGTTACACAGACCAGTGGTACTGAGCCACACTTACCAGGGGTACTGAGTCACAATGACTAGGGTACTGAGCCACACTGACCAGGGGCACTGAGACAGACTGACCGGGGGTACTGAGTCACACTGACCAGGAGTACTGAGTCACACTGACCAGGGGTACTGAGCCACACTGTCCGGTGATATTGAGACACGCAGACCGGGTGAACTGAGCCACACAGACTAGGAGTTCTGAGTCACACTGACCAGGGGTACTGAGTCACACTGGCCAGTGGTACTGAGTCACACTGACCGGGGGTACTGAGTCCCACTGACTGGGGGTACTGAGACACACTGACCAGGGGTACTGAGTCACACTGACCAGGGTGACTGAGTCACACTGACCGGGGATACTGAGTCACACTGACCAGGGGTACTGAGTTACACTGACCAGGGCTACTGAGTCACACTGACCGGGGGTACTGAGTCCTACTGACCGGGGGTACTGAGTCCCACTGACCGGGGGTACTGAGCCACACTGACCTGGGGTACTGAGTCACACTGACCAGGGGGTATTGAGTCGCACTAACGAGGGGTACTGAGACAGACTGACCGGCGGGTACGGAATCACTGACCAGGGGTACTGAGTCACACTGACCGGGAGTACTGAGTCACACTGACCTGGGGTACTGAGTCACACTGACCAGGGGGTACTGAGTCACACTGACCGCGGTACTGAGACAGACTGACCAGGGGTTATTGAGTCACATTGAACAGGGTTATTGAGTCACATTGAACAGGGTTACGGAGTCACACTAACCAGGGGCACTGAGACAGACTGACCGGGGGTACTGAGTCACACTGACCAGGGGTACTGAGTCACACTGACCAGGGGTATTGAGTCACACTGACCAGGGGTACTGAGACAGACTGGCCGGGGGTACTGAGTCACACTGACTGGGGTATTGAGTCACACTGACCAGGGGTAGAGAGTCACACTGACCAGGGGTACTGAGTCACACTGACTAGCGGTACTGAGACAAACTGACCAGGGGTATTGAGTCACACTGACCGGGGCTACTGAGTCACACTGACCTGGGGTACTGAGTCCCACTGACCGGGGGTATTGAGTCCCACTGACCGGGGATACTGAGTGACACTGACCAGGGGTACTGAGTTACACTGACCAAGGCTACTGAGTCACACTGACCGGGAGTACTGAGTCACACTGACCGAGGGTACTGAGCCACACTGACCTGGGGTACTGAGTCACACTGACCAGGGGTACGGAGTCACACTGAGCAGGGGTACTGAGTCACAATGACCAGGGTACTGAGCCACACTGACCAGGGGCACTGAGACAGACTGACCGGGGGTACTGAGTCACACTGACCGCGGCTACTGAGTCACACTGACCGGGGGTACTGAGTTCCTCTGACCGGGGTTACTGAGCCACACTGACCAGGAACAGAGTCACACTGACCAGGGGTACTGAGCCACACTGACCAGGTACTGAGTCACACTAACATGGGGTGTGAGCCACACTGACCAGATACTGAGTCACACTGACATGGGGTACTGAGACCCACTGAATGGGGGTATTGAGTCAAACTGACCGGGAGTACTGAGTCACACTGACCGAGGGTACTGAGCCACACTGAACTGGGGTACTGAGTCATAATGACCAGGGGAACTGAGTCACACTGATCGGGGGTATTCAGTTACACAGACCAGTGGTACTGAGCCACACTTACCAGGGGTACTGAGTCACAATGACTAGGGTACTGAGCCACACTGACCAGGGGCACTGAGACAGACTGACCGGGGGTACTGAGTCACACTGACCAGGAGTACTGAGTCACACTGACCAGGGGTACTGAGCCACACTGTCCGGTGATATTGAGACACGCAGACCGGGTGAACTGAGCCACACAGACTAGGAGTTCTGAGTCACACTGACCAGGGGTACTGAGTCACACTGGCCAGTGGTACTGAGTCACACTGACCGGGGGTACTGAGTCCCACTGACTGGGGGTACTGAGACACACTGACCAGGGGTACTGAGTCACACTGACCAGGGCGACTGAGTCACACTGACCGGGGATACTGAGTCACACTGACCAGGGGTACTGAGTTACACTGACCACGGCTACTGAGTCACACTGACCGGGGGTACTGAGTCCCACTGACCGGGGGTACTGAGTCCCACTGACCGGGGGTACTGAGCCACACTGACCTGGGGTACTGAGTCACACTGACCAGGGGGTATTGAGTCGCACTAACGAGGGGTACTGAGACAGACTGACCGGCGGGTACGGAATCACTGGCCAGGGGTACTGAGTCACACTGACCGGGAGTACTGAGTCACACTGACCTGGGGCACTGAGTCACACTGACCAGGGGGTACTGAGTCACACTGACCAGGGGGTACTGAGTCACACTGACCGGGGTACTGAGACAGACTGACCAGGGGTTATTGAGTCACATTGAACAGGGTTACGGAGTCACACTAACCAGGGGCACTGAGACAGACTGACCGGGGGTACTGAGACACACTGACCAGGGGTACTGAGTCACACTGACCAGGGGTATTGAGTCACACTGACCAGGGGTACTGAGACAGACTGGCCGGGGGTACTGAGTCACACTGACTGGGGTATTGAGTCACACTGACCAGGGGTACAGAGTCACACTGACCAGGGGTACTGAGTCACACTGACCGGGGGTACTGAGTCCCACTGACCGGGGGTATTGAGTCCCACTGACCGGGGATACTGAGTGACACTGACCAGGGGTACTGAGTTACACTGACCAAGGCTACTGAGTCACACTGACCGGGAGTACTGAGTCACACTGACCAGGGGTACGGAGTCACACTGACCAGGGGTACTGAGTCACAATGACCAGGGTACTGAGCCACACTGACCAGGGGCGCTGAGACAGACTGACCGGGGGTACTGAGTCACACTGACCAGGGGTACTGAGTCACACTGACCAGGGGTATTGAGTCACACTGACCAGGGTTACGGAGTCACACTGACCAGGGTTATTGAGTCACAATGACCGGGGGTATTGAGTCACGCTGACCAGGTGTATTGAGTCATACTGACCAGGGGTACTGAGGCAGACTGACCGGGGTTACTGAGCTACACTGACCTGGGGTACTGAGTCACACTGACCAGGGGAACTGAGTCACACTGACCGGGGGTATTCAGTCACACAGACCAGTGGTACTGAGCCACACTTACCAGGGGTACTGAGTCACAATGACCAGGGTACTGAGTCTCACTAACCAAGGGAACTGAGACAGACTGACCGGGGGTACTGTCACACTGACCAGGAGTACTGAGTCACACTGACCGGGGGTGCTGTGTCAAACTGACCAGGGGTACTGAGTCACACTGACTGGGGTACTGAGTCAGACTGACCAGTGGTACTGAGCCACACTGACGTGGGGTACTGAGACACACTGACCAAGCGGTACTGAGTCACACTGACCAGGGGCATTGAGTCACACTGACCAGGGGTACTGAGTCACACTGACCGGGGCGACTGAGTCACACTGACCGGGGGTACTGGGTCCCACTGACCGGGGATACTGAGTCACACTGACCAGGGGTACTGAGTTACACTGGCCAGGGCTACTGAGTCACACTGACCGGGGGCACTGAGTCCCACTGACCGGGGGTACTGAGCCACACTGACTTGGGGTTCTGAGTCACACTAACCAGGGTGTACTGAGTCACTCTGACGAGGGGTACTGAGACAGACTGACCGGCGGGTACGGAGTCACACTGACCAGGGGCACTGAGTCACACTGACCAGGAGTATTGAGTCACACTGACCAGGTGTATTGAGTCACACTGACCAGGGGTACTGAGCCAAACTGACCAGGTACTGAGTCACACTAACATGGGGTGCTGAGCCACACTGACCAGGTACTGAGTCACACTGACATGGGGTACTGAGACTCACTGAATGGGGGTATTGAGTCAAACTGACTGGGAGTACTGAGTCATACTGACCGAGGGTACTGAGTCACATTGACCGGGGGTACTGAGCCACACTGACCTGGGGTACTGAGTCACACTGACCAGGGGTACGGAGTCACACTGACCAGGGGCATTGAGTCACACTGACCAGGGGTGCAGATTCACACTGACCGGGGGTACTGAGCCACACTGAACTGGGGTACTGAGTCACAATGACCAGGGGAACTGAGTCACACTGACCTGGGGTATTCAGTCACACAGACCAGTGGTACTGAGCCACACTTACCAGGGGTACTGAGTCACAATGACCAGGGTACTGAGCCACACTGACCAGGGGCATTGAGACAGACTGACCGGGTGTACTGAGTCACACTGACCAGGGGTACTGAGTCACACTGACCGAGGGTACTGTGTCAAACTGACCAGGGGTACTGAGTCACACTGACTGGGGTACTGAGTCAGACTGACCAGTGGTACTGAGCCACACTGACCTGGGGTACTGAGATACACTGACCAAGGGGTACTGAGTCACACTGACCAGGGGCATTGAGTCACACTGACCAGGGGTACTGAGACACACTGACCAGTGGTGCATAGTCACACTGACCAGATGATACTAAGTCACACTGACCTGGGGTACTGAGTCACACTGAGCAGGGGTACTGAGTCACAATGACCAGGGTACTGAGCCGCACTGACCAGGGGTATTGAGTCACACTGACCAGGGGTACTGAGCCACACTGGCCAGGGGTACTGAGTCACACTGACTGGGGGTACTGAGTCCCACTGACCAGGGGTACTGAGACACACTGACCAGGGGTACTGAGTCACACTGACCGGGGCGACTGAGTCACACTGACCGGGGGTACTGAGTCCCACTGACCGGGGATACTGAGTCACACTGACCAGGGGTACTGAGTTACACTGACCAGGGCAACTGAGTCACACTGACTGGGGGTACTGAGTCCCATTGACCGGGGATACTGAGTCACACTGACTGGGGGTACTGAGACACACTGACCAGGGGTACTGAGTCACACTGACCGGGGCGACTGAGTCACACTGACCTGGGGTTCTGAGTCACACTGACCAGGTGTACAGAGTCACACTGACCAGGGGCATTGAGTCACACTGACCCGGGCTACTGAGTCACACTGACCAGGGGTGCAGATTCACACTGACCAGGGGGTACTGTGTCACACTGACCAGGGGGTACTGTGTCACACTGCCCAGGAGTACTGAGCCACATTGACCCGGGCTACTGAGTCACACTGACCAGGGGTACGGACTCACACTGACCAGGGGGTACTGTGTCACACTGACCAGGGGTACGGAGTCACACTGACCAGGGGCATTGTGTCTCACTGACCGGGGGGTACTGAGTCACACTGACCGGGGGTACTGAGTCACAATGACCAGGGGAACTGAGTCACACTGACCGGGGGTATTCAGTCACACAGACCAGTGGTACTGAGCCACACTTACCAGGGGTACTGAGTCACAATGACCAGGGTACTGAGCCACACTGACCAGGGGCACTGAGACAGACTGACCGGGTGTACTGAGTCACACTGACCAGGGGTACTGAGTCACACTGACCGGGGGTACTGTGTCAAACTGACCAGGGGTACTGAGTCACACTGACTGGGGTACTGAGTCAGACTGACCAGTGGTACTGAGCCACACTGACCTGGGGTACTGAGATACACTGACCAAGGGGTACTGAGTCACACTGACCAGGGGTACTGAGTCACACTGACCGGGGGTACTGAGTCACACTGACTGGGGGTACTGAGTCACACTGGCCAGGGGTATTGAGTCACACTGACCAGGTGTACTGAGCCACACTGACCAGGGGTACTGAGTCACACTGACTGTGGGTACTGAGTCCCACTGACCAGGGGTACTGAGACACACTGACCAGGGGTACAGAGTCACACTGACCGGGGCGACTGAGTCACACTGACCGGGGGTACTGAGTCCCACTGACCGGGGATACTGAGTCACACTGACCAGGGGTAATGAGTCCCATTGACCGGGGATACTGAGTCACACTGACTGGGGGTACTGAGACACACTGACCAGGGGTACTGAGTCACACTGACCGGGGCGACTGAGTCACACTGACCTGGGGTTCTGAGTCACACTGACCAGGTGTACAGAGTCACACTGACCAGGGGCATTGAGTCACACTGACCCAGGCTACTGAGTCACACTAACCAGGGGTGCAGATTCACACTGACCTGGGGTACCGAGTCAAACTGCCCAGGAGTACTGAGCCACATTGACCCGGGCTACTGAGTCACACTGACCAGGGGTGCAGATTCACACTGACCATGGGGTACTGTGTCATACTGACCAGGGGGTACTGTGTCACACTACCCAGGAGTACTGAGCCACATTGACCCGGGCTACTGAGTCACACTGACCAGGGGTGCAGATTCACACTGACCAGGGGGTACTGTGTCACACTGACCAGGGGTACGGAGTCACACTGACCAGGGGGTACTGTGTCACACTGACCAGGGGTACGGAGTCACACTGACCAGGGGCATTGTGTCTCACTGACCGGGGGGTACTGAGTCACACTGACCGGGGGTACTGAGTCACACTGACCGGGGGGTACTGAGTCACATTGATCTGGGGTACTGAGCCATGCTTACTGTCATGAATCTTATCATTCATGAAGAAATGACTCATGAAATAACACTGGGTGGCCAGCTGCTGGCGCCGTCCAAGGAGTATAAATACTCTGGCGTGGGCCCAGCTTGCCCAGGACGTTTTTGTAACTAGGAACTAGTGATGTAACTAGAATCTCATGGTTGTGAAACAGTTGATTAAAGCCTTGTTTTATACTCAAACCAAGTGCTTAGTAGTTATTTTACATCAATTTAATCAACTGACCTGCTCCATGCTCTGAGTTGTTTTGGGAACAGACGGCTACGACTCAAACTGTACAAGGGAACTCGGACGAAGTAATCAATCCATCATGGAGAAACTACTCAGACCCGCCTGTCTCGACCTGGACCCGAATTCACTTACAGCTGCTCAGGTATGGAAACACTTGTATCGTACCTTCAGCAACTTCCTTGAGGAGTGTGGTGAGAATGTTCCTAATAAGTTACGAATGCTTGCCAATTATGTATCCCCTCATGTGTTTGACTATATCGAAGACTGTGTAGACTATGACGCCGCTATCGAAATATTACAGCAACTATATGTTGAGGCAACAAACGAAATTTTTGCTCGGCATCTACTGGCCACAACTTGACAACAACCCGGGGACGAATTGACAAATTCCTTCAGAAACTTCACAGACTCAGCGAGGATTGTAATCTTAAAGCTGCCACAGCTGAGCAGTAACAGGAGGAGTTAATTCGTGATTCCTTTATTAATGGGATTGCGTCTCCCTTCATAAGTCAGCGTCTGTTGGAGAAAAAAACCCTCAAGCTATAGGCTGCCTATGACCAGGCATGTTCTCTGTACTTAGCAAAGAGGAATGCAGATACCTATCTTTCACCACATGCACGGGCTGCTGCTATCACTTTTAGTGACTCCTTCGATTGGCCTCGGGCGGAAGCCCTCACTGATGATGACTCCAACCTGGCTGATGACAACCCTACCCTAGAAGCCTTCACTGATGACGACCCTGCCCTAGCGGCATCTTGGCAATCTGGAAGGAAGTGTTTCTTCTGTGGCGGTGCATCCCACTATAGGAAATTTTGTCCTGCTTGTAACGCAATCTGCAATCATTGCAGTAAGAAAGGTCACTTTTCTAAGGTATGCCAGTCAAGAGCCTCTGTTAGTAAGAAAGGCCACTTTTCTAAGGTATATCGGTCGAGGGCCCCTGTTAGTTTTGCAGCTACTATCTATAAAACTGCTCCTCCCGCAAGAACCACTACTAAGGTTACAGCTGTCAAGGGTAAAACTGCCCCTCCTCCCATCACAGCTGTTTTTCCCCAAAGTCTGTCCCATGCAGCCACAAAGGTTTCGGTAAATGGACACATTTTGCGTGCACTAATCGACTCATGCAGCTGTGACAGCTTCATTCGTGAGTGGGTTGTCAGTAAGTTAAAACTGCGCATTTACCCCTCGGACAGGGAAATTGCAATGGCTCTGACAACATTGACCACCAACTCTTGTCGACCTTATTCTCAATGACCGCACTTATTTCTCCACCCAGCTCGGGGTGCTCAAAAAGCTATGCAGTGATGTGCTCCTGGGACAGGATTTCCAGAAACAACACAAAAGACTCACTTTCGAGTTTGGGGGGTCAAAGCCAGAGCTTACTATTTCCAAAGTACCGTTTTGTGCGCTTTCGGCGGCTTCACTCAACGAGCCCTCCTTGTTTGCCAATCTTTCCCCCCGATGTAAGCCCGTAGTCACTAAATCACGACGTTTCAGCCAAGATGATCGATCCTTTATTGAGGCAGAAATCTCTCGCCTTCTAGCTGACGGTATCATTGAGCCATGTTCATCTTCCTGGCGGGCTTAAGTCGTCGTTGTTAAAAATCCTCTGAAGCAACACAAGAAACGTCTTTGCATCGATTACTCGCAAACTATTAACCAGTATACCAACCTGGATGCCTACCCACTACCATGCATCGACGACATGGTCAATAACCTTGCCAACTACAAGGTATTTTCAACTTTTGATTTAAAAAGCGCATACCATCAAGTACCGTTAAAGGACTCTGACAAGAAGTACACGGCTTTTGAGGCCAATGGTCGGCTTTATCAGTTTTGTCGCCTTCCATTTGGGGTCACCAATGGGGTGGCCGTATTTCAATACAATACAATAATACAATACAAATCGCTTTATTGGCATGATAAGGTACATCTTATGTTGCCAAAGCATCAAAATACATTTATGGTTGAACACATAAACGCGGTTCCATTTCAATGGGCAATGGATAGCCTAGTCAAACAGGAGAACTTAACGGACACTTTTCCATATCTGGATAATATCACCATTGCTGATCATGACCAGAAGGAGCATGATGCCAACCTCCAGAAATTTTTTGACGTTCTCCGTCGTCGCAACTTAACCTTAAATGAGTCCAAATCTGTAAAATCAGTACCATCAGTCAACATCCTTGGCTACTGGGTAGGCAACGGTGTCATCAAACTGGATCCGGAACGGCTTCGTCCGCTTCAGGAGCTCCCTCCTCCTACAAATCTCGGCTCTCTTCGTCGGGCACTCGGCATGTTCGTCTATTATGCGAAGTGGATACCCCACTTCTCCGACAAGATCCAGCCCCTGCTTCATGCGAAGTCATTTCCGTTGGAATCAACGGCTATTTCAGCTTTCAACCTCCTCAAGTGACAACTGGAAAAAGCCACGCTTCGTTCCATCGATGAAAATCTTCCTTTCGTGGTCGAGTGCGATGAATCGGAGGTGGCGATCTCGGCTACCCTGAATCAAGGTGGTCGACCCGTTGCATTTCTGTCCAGAACTTTGCAGGGTAGCGAGCTCCATTATCCTCCTGTCGAGGAGGCTACGGCTATCATCGAAGCAGTACGTAAATGGAGTCATTTTCTCGCTCGTCGCCATTTCACGCTTATAACCGATCAGCGCTCCGTGGCCTTTATGCTGGATAACCGGAAACGCACTAAGATCAAGAATAACAAAATACAACTCTGGAGGATGGAATTGGCCGCCTTTGGCTACACCATACATTATCGACCCGGCAAAGAGAATGTGGCCCCAGATACCCTCACGCGTGCATTCTGCTCTTCTATGTCAACTTCGACTCTTGCGGATCTTCATACTGACTTATGCCATCCTGGCGTTACCCGTATGTTGCACTTTGTGCGATCTAAAAATTTCCCATTTTCTACGGAAGATGTGAAAAGAACTTGCTCCACCTGTAGAATTTGTGCGGAATTAAAACCGCAATTCTTCCGTCCATCGGATGGCTCGCTCATACAAGCTATACAGCCTATGCAGAGACTCAGCATTGACTTTAAAGGGCCATTGCCTTCCTCAACACAAAACACCTACTTGCTTACTATGGTGGACGAATATTCACGCTTTCCCTTTGCTTTCCCCTGTCCTAAAATGCTTACTTCCACAGTGATCAAATGCCTCGATCAGGTCTTTTCCCTTTGCGGTACAGCCAATTTCATCCACTCTGATCGGGGTCCTTCCTTCATGTCAAGCGAACTCAAAAGTTATCTTTCCCAACGGGGAATCGCCACATGTAAAACGACACCGTATCATCCCATCGGTAACGGACAGGTTGAGAGATACAACGCTATCATTTGGAACGCTGTCCGTCTGGCACTGAGGTCACGCAACCTACCAGACCAGCAGTGGGAAACTATGCTCCCTGACGCGTTGCATTCCATCAGGTCTCTTCTTTCTACGTCCACCAATGTCACTCCTCACGAGCGATTCCTCAGGTTCCAGCGTCACTCCACTCATGGGACGTCCCTACCATCATGGTTGGCAGCTCCCGGCCCCGTGCTGCTGCGAAGATTTGTCCGATCTTCCAAAAACAATCCCCTCGTCGACGAGGTGGAACTAACAGACGTTAATCCCACATACGCGTACGTGCGGTACCCTGATGGCCGGGAGTCCACCGTTTCACTCCGAGATCTGGCTCCTTGTCCAACCGGTCCCACGGACCAAACTGATAGAGGGACCCATAGTAATGATGCCGACACTCTGCGCTCCTTTGAGGATGACGCCCTACCTGGGAGATCAAGGGATCTGCCGGCTACTCCACCGGATCAACTCGGGGAGCCGAGTGCTCCCCACAGGATGGCCACCCGAAGCCAGGACGCTGGTCAATCCCCAGCTACCAAACAAAATGAAGCCAGCTCTGCAGCTGTGGGGACCCACACCCGGAGTCACGATCTCCCCAGACTCCCTCAGGTCGATCAAGGCGACATGGGCCCTGTCGATCTACCAGTACGGACCAAGCAACCCAGGGACCAAGACACGGTCCGAGGAGACGTGCCTTCCAGCCACAAACAAAGATCTAAAAGACTGCGGCTATTCGTGGTCCGTCTAATCCGCTAGAAGGAAGTCGTCGGACTTCCAAATCTTTCAGGCGGGAAGAATGTCATGAATCTTATCATTCATGAAGAAATGACTCATGAAATAACACTGGGCGGCCAACTGGTGGTGCCATCCAAGGAGTATAAATACTCGGGCGTGGGCCCAGCTTGCCCAGGACATTTTTGTAACCAGGAACTAGTGTTGTAACTAGAATCTCATGGTTGTGAAACAGTTGATTGAAGCCTTGTTTTATACTCAAACCAAATGCTTTGTAGTTATTTTAAATCACTTACCAGGGGTATTGAGTCACACTGACCAGGTACAGAGTCACACTGACCAGGGGTACTGAGCCCGACTGACCAGCTACTGAGTCACACTGGCATGGGGTACTGAGGCACACTGAACGGGGGTATTGAGTCAAACTGACCCGGAGTACTGAGTCACACTGACCACGGGTACTGAGACCCACTGAACGGGGCTACTGAGTCAAACTGACCGGGGGTACTGAGTCACACTGACCTGGGGTACTGAGTCACATTGACCAGGGGTACTGAGTCACACTGACCACGGGGTACTGAGTCACACTGACCGAGGATATTCAGTCACACTGACCAATGGTACTGAGCCACACTGACCAAGGGTACTGAGACACACTGACCAGGGGTACTGAGTCACACTGACCAGGGGTACTGAGCCACACTGACCGGGGATACTGAGTCACACTGACCAGGTACCGAGTCACACTGACCACGGGTACTGAGCCACACTAACCAGGGGTACTGAGTCTCACTGACTGGGGATACTGAGTCGTACTGACCAGGGGTACAGAGCCACACTGACCAGGTACTGAGTCACCCTGACCGGGGGTACTGAGTCACACTGACCAGGGGTACTGAGCCACACTGGCCAGGGGTACTGAGTCACACGGACCAGGGGTACTGAGTCACACTGACCGGGGATACTGAGTCACACTGACCAGGGGAACTTTTTCTTCTTAGGCAGTCCCTCAGAACCGAGGATGACTTGCTTCCACATTAAAAATGAGCTCGCATGTGACTGATTAGTCCAGTGCGGGACCTATAGTCTCTGTCACAGGTGGGGCAGACGGTGGTTGAAGGGGCGGGTGGGTGGTGTGCTTGGGTTGACGTGCGCTCCTTGCGCTGCCTGCACTTGGCTTCTGCTTGCTCCCGGCGAAGAGACTCGAGGAGTTCGGCGCCTTCCCGGATGCTTCTCCTCCACTTTGTGCGGTCTTGGGCCAGGGATTCCCAGGTGTCGGTGGCGATGTTACACTTTTTCAAGGAGGCTTTGAGGGTGTCCTTGAAGAGTTTCCTCTGCCCACCTGGGGCTCTCTTGCCGTGCCGGTGCTCTGAGTAGAGCGCTTGTTTTGGGAGTCTCGTATCGGGCATGCGGACAATGTGACCCGTCCATCGGAGCTGATTGAGCGTGGTCAGAGCTTCGATGCTGGGGATGTTGGCCTGAGCAAGAACAGTGACGTTGGTGCGCCTATCCTGCCAATGGATTTGCAGGATCTTGCAGAGGCAGCGTTGGTGGTACCTCTCCAGTGCTTTGAGGTACCTACAGAGCCACACTGACCGGGGGTACTGAGTCACACTGACCAGGGGTACTGAGACCCACTGAACGGGTCTAAATAGTCACACTGACCGGGAGTACTGAGACACACTGACCGGGGGGTACTGAGTCACACTGACCAGGGGTACTGAGTCACACTGACCTGGGGTACTGATTCACACTGACCAGTGGGTACTGAGTCACACTGACCAGGGGTACTGAGTCACACTGACTGGGGGTACGGAGTCACACTGACAAGGGGTACAGAGCCACACTGACCAGGTACTGAGTCACACTGGCCGGGAGTACTGAGCCACACTGGCCAGGGGTACTGAGTCACACTGACTGGGGTTGCTGAGTCATACTGACAAGGGATACAGAGCCACACTGACCGGGGGTACTGAGTCACACTGACCAGGGATACTAAGGCCCACTGAACGGGGGTACTGAGTCACAATGACCGGGAGTACTGAGTCACACTTACTGGGGGTACTGAGCCACACTGACAGGGGGTACTGAGTCACACTGACCAGTGGGTACTGAGTCACACTGACAGGGGGTAATGAGTCACACTGACCAGGGGTACTGTGCCACACTGACCGGGGGTAGTGAGTCAAATTGACCAGGGGTACTGAGTCACACTGACCGGGGGTACTGAGTCCCACTGAACGGGAGTACTGAGTCACACTGACCTGGGGTACTGAGTCACACTGACCAGGGGTACTGAGTCACACTGACCAGGATACTGAGCCACACTGACCAGGGGTACAGAGCCACACTGACCAGGTACTGAGTCACACTGACCACGGGTACTGAGACCCACTGAACGGGGCTACTGAGTCACACTGACCGGGTGAACTGAGTCACACTGACCGGGAGTACGGAGTCACACTGACCGGGGGTACTGAGTCAAACTGACCAGGAGCACTGAGCCACACTGACTAGGGGTACAGAGCCACACTGACCAGGTACTGAGTCACACTGACCACGGGGTACTGAGTCACACTGACCAGGGTACTGAGTCACACTGACCAGGTACTGAGTCACACTGACCACGGGTACTGAGACCCACTGAACGGGGCTACTGAGTCACACTGACTGGGGGTACTGAGTCACACTGACCAGGGGGTATTGAGTCACACTGACCAGGTGAACTGAGTCACACTGACCGGGAGTACGGAGTCACACTGACCGGGGAACTGAGTCAAACTGACCAGGAGCACTGAGCCACACTGACTAGGGGTACTGAGTCACATTGACCTGGGGTAATGAGACAGACTGACCGGGGGGTACTGACTCACACTCGTCAGGGGTACGGAGTCACACTGACCGGGGCGGTACTGAGCCACACTGACCGGGGGTACGGAGTCACACTAACCGGGGGTACTGAGTCACACTGACCAGGTACTGAGTCACGCTGACCACGGGTACTGAGCCAGACTGACCAGGGGTACTGAGTTTCACTGACCGGGGATACTGAGTCACACTGTCCAGGGGTACTGAGCCACACTGACAAGGTACTGAGTCACATTAACCGGGGGTACTGAGCCACACTGACCAGGGGTACTGAGTCACACTGACCGGGGATGCTGAGTCACACTGACTAGGAGTACAGAGCCGCACTGACCAGGTACTGAGTCACACTGACCGTGGGTACAGAGCCACACTGACCGGGGGTACTGAGTCATACTGACCAGGTACTGAGTCACGCTGACCACGGGTACAGATCCACGCTGACCGGGGGTACTCAGTCACACTGACCAGGGGTACTGAGAACCACTGAACGGGGCTGCTGAGACCCACTGAACGGGGCTACTGAGTCACACAGACCGGGGGCACTGTGTCAGGCTGACAGCGGGTACTGAGCCACACTGACCGGGGGGCATTGAGCCACACTGACCAGTGGGTACTGAGTCACACTGACCTGGGGTACTGAGTAACACTGACCAGGGGGTACTGAGTCACAGTGACCAGGGGTACTGAGACACACTGACCAGGGGTACTGAGCCACACGGACCAGGGGTACTTGTGGTGTATGTGCCTTTAAGAGCCCCTGTGTACTGTAATGCCGGTAATGGCCACTCGGGCTATATAAGCCTGTATAGTGTCTTGTATCTGTTAGTTCACCTCCAGACTTTGTTCAGTAAACACCTGTGAAACCAACTCCTGCATTCCGTGTCTCCATTAACACACGGATACAACAGTGGCGACGAGGATGGGATTACGAGAGGCTATTTCCGCATATACCTTTGAAAGCCACATCCATTATCTTGAAAACATATACGGGGCAGAAAGTATACCCCAAAGGGAAAATAAGGGTGCCTGTTGTATACAACGGCAAGGAAATACAGAAGTTGTATTTATACGTTCTGCAAGATGGTGGTCCACCGCTGTTGGGACGTGAATGGATCAGGAAGATACGTTTAGACTGGCACTCCATTCAGGCACTGACGGTGACCAGTAAGAAAAAAAATGATGATGACGTCGTACCTGAACGATTAAAAGACATCTTGGCCAACGCCAAGGAAGTGTTTCAACAGGAACTAGGAACCTTGAAAGGCGTCACCGCCTCAATAAAAGTGGAAGATGCGGCAATTCCCAAGTTTTTTAAGGCAAGGCCGGTGCCATATGCAATTCGTCCAGCAGTCGAGGCAGAGCTGGAGAATTTGGAAAAGGCAGGCGTATTATCCAAGATAGATTGGAGCGAGTGGGCAACACCCATCGTCCCGGTCATGAAGAAAACGTTGAATAATGATAAATCTGAAGAACAGAGAAAAATTCGCATATGTGGGGACTTCAAGGTGACTGTAAACCCGGTCCTTCATACGGTACAGTATCCTCTTCCGAGGATAGAAGATATTTTCGCCTCACTATCCGGAGGGAAACGTTTCACCAAAATTGACTTGGCACAAGCATATCTACAGATGGAGGTTGAAGAGGCCTCTAAAAAGTATCTCATGATAAATACACACAAAGGCCTGCACCAGTACAATCGACTGGTTTTCGGCGTAGCATCAGCTCCAGCTATCTGGCAAAGAGCTATGGAGCAAGTCCTCCAAGGGATTCCGGGGACTCAATGCTACCTAGACGACATCCTTGTAACAGGAGAAAACGAAAACGAGCACCTTGCCAATTTGGAGCAGGTGCTCACTAGGCTGAAAGAACGGGGCCTACGAGCAAATCGCCCCAAGTGGGAATTTTTCCAGAAACAAATATCATATTGTGGCCACATAATTAACGAGGAAGGGTTGCATAAGTCACCTGAAAAAATTGAAGCGGTCATAAAAGCCCCAGCACCTGAAAATGTCTCACAATTAAGGTCGTTCCTGGGATTGATAAATTACTATCATAAATTTTTACCGAACTTGTCAACTCTTCTACACCCTCTTAACGAACTGCTACAAACGGGAGTAATTTGGAAATGGAGCAAAGACTGTAAACGTGCCTTCCATAAATGCAAAGGCTTGATCACGTCCAAGGAAGTTTTGGCTCATTACAACCCATCACTGCCAATCAGACTGGCGTGCGATGCATCCCCTTACGGCGTAGGAGCGGTATTATCGCATAGATTCCCTGATGGCTCGGAGCGGCCGATAGCTTTTGCGTCACGCTCATTGAACTCAGCTGAGCGTAACTATGCCCAGATCGACAGGGAAGCACTCAGCCTGGTATGGGGAGTGAAGAAATTCAACCATTACCTACACGGACAAAAATTTACCTTGTTGACTGACCATCAACCCCTCGTCTCCAAATTCAACCCTAAAAAGGGTGTTCCCATTATGACAGCGCAAAGGCTACAGAGGTGGTCCCTTTTCCTAGGGGCACACCAATATGACATAGAATACAAAGGATCAAAACAGCATGGGAATGCTGACGGTTTATCGCGCCTACCGTTGCCAACGGTAGAAGAGGCACCTACAGTGGACCCAGTGGAGATGTTCCACTCAACCATAGTGGAATGTCTACCAGTAACAAATTCTGCCATTGAAAAGGAAACGAGAAATGACCCGACTCTCTCACGAGTCTACGATTTAACGGTGAAGGGATGGCCAGCACATGGCGAACCACTGTTGCCAGCATTCTCGCAAAGAAGAGAACAGCTGTCAGTGTGCCGAGGAACCTTGATGTGTGGATCCAGAGTGGTGATTCCACCCAAACTCCAGGATAAATTGCTAAAGGAGCTTCACGAGGGGCATCTGGGTGGAGTGAAAATGAAGAACCTAGCCAGAGCGTTTGTATGGTGGCCAGGTATCGATGGAGACATCGAAGAAATGACCAAGAGCTGCCTAGGATGCCAGAAGGTCCAAAACGCCCCACCACAAGCCCCTCTATATCCATGGGAGTGGCCCTCATCTCCATGGCAAAGGGTACACATCGACTTTGCTGGTCCATTTATGGACTCAATGTTCTTAATCGCGGTTGATGCACACTCCAAGTGGCCAGAGGTAATAAAGATGTCCTCCACCACCACGGAAAAAACCATCACAGTATTAAGGACCATATTTGCCAGGAATGGGCTGCCTGAACAGATCTGTTCTGATAATGGACCGCAATTTGTGTCCGAAGAATTCAGGAAGTTCTTAAAAAAACAATGGGGTTAAGCGCTACACGTCCGCCCCATACCATCCCGCCACCAATGGATTGGCTGAAAGGTTTGTCCAGACCTTCAAGAAGGCCATAAAGGCCATGGGTAATGAAGACATAAATCTACAGCATAAGGTAGATAACTTCTTGTTTGCATACAGGAATGCAACACATGTGGTTACAAACCAAACTCCCGCCATGATGTTCTTCAATAGAAGCCTAAGATGCCGGCTGGATTTGATCAAGCCAAACATCAGAAGGGACGTGGAGAACCGGCAATTTCAAGGCATGAATGAAAGGCCAACTAGAACCTTCCAGATAGGTCAACAAGTTTTGGCCCGGGACTACTGTACCGAGAAATGGCAGCCTGGAACTATTTGCACACGACTAGGACTGCTGATGTATACCGTGGACATTGGAGAAAGCATAATAAGGCGCCATGCTGACCAGATCATAGAGTCATCCGAAAAGGGACAACCTACACCACAACTCTATACGCCTAATGATGAAGCAGAGATACCCATAGTATCTACCTCCGATCCGGTGATACTGGAACCAGATGAACCCGACACTGGCATTCAAGCCGAATCGACCTTGCCAAAAGAACCTACTACACCACCAAAAACTACTACACCACCGAGGCGTTATCCGGACCGAGTCAGGAAGCCTCCAGAGAGACTGACTTATAATTGATTAACTGCAGCAAATGTGTAGATTATTGTTCTTGTAACATGTTAATTAATGATTACTTAATATGTTATGTACTGGTTGTCTAAAAGGGGAGGAATTGTGGTGTATGTACCTTTAAGAGCCCCTGTGTACTGTAATGCCGGTAATGGCCACTCGGGCTATATAAGCCTGTATAGTGTCTTGTATCTGTTAGTTCACCTCCAGACTTTGTTCAGAAAACACCTGTGAAACCAACTCCTGCATTCCGTGTCTCCATTAACACATGGATACAACAGTACTGAGTCTCACTGACCTGGGGTATTGAGTCACACTGACCGGGTGAACTGAATCACACTGACCGGGGGTATTGAGTCACACTGATCGGGTGAACTGAGTCACACTGACCGGGGGTACTGAGTCACATTGACCAGGGGTCCTGAGTCCCGTTGCACGGGAGTACTGAGTCACACTGAACGGGGGTACGGGGGTCACACTGACCAGGGGTACAGAGCCACACTGACCAGGTACTGAGTCACACTGGCCGGGACTACTGAGCCACACTGACCAGGGGTACTGAGTCACACTGACTGGGGTTACTGAGCCACACTGACAGGGGCTATTGAGCCACACTGACCGGGGATACTGAGTCACACTGACCACAGGTAATGAGACCCACTGAACGGGGCTACTGAATCACACTGACCGGGGGTACTGAGTCACACTGACCGGGAGTATTGAGTCACACTGACCGGGGGTACTGAGCCACACTGACCAGGGGTACTGAGTCATACTGACCAGGGGGTACTGAGCCACACTGACCAGGAGTACTGAGTCACACTGACCGGGGATACTGAGTCACACTGACCAGGGGTACTGAGCCACACTGACCGGGGGTATTGAGTCACACGGACCAGGGGTACTGAGCCACACTGACCAGGGATACTGAGTCACACTGACCGGGGGGACTGAGTCCCACTGACCGGGGGTACTGATTCACATTGACCTGGGCTACTGAGCCATACTTACCAGGAGTATTGAGTCACACAGACCAGGGGTACTGAGTCACACTGGCTGGGCGTACTGAGACGGACTGACCAGTGGTACTGAGCCACACTGACCAGTGGTGCTGAGCCACACTGACCAGGGGTACTGAGCCACAATGACCGGGGGTATTGAGTCACAAGGACCAGGGTTACTGAGTCACACTGACCAGGTACTGAGTCACACTGGCCACGGGTACTGAGACCCACTGAACGGGGCTACTGAGTCATACTCACCGGGGGTACTGAGCCACACTGACCAGGTACTGAGTCACACTGACCGCGGGTACTGAGTCACACTGACCGGGGGCACTGAGTCACACTGACCGGGGGCACTGAGTCACACTGACCACAGGTACTGAGATCCACTGAACGGGGGTATTGAGTCAGTTCTGACCGGGAGTACTGAGTCACACTGACCAGGGGGTACTGAGTCACACTGACCAGGGGTACTGAGGCACACTGACCAGGGGTACTGAGCCACACGGACCAGGGGTTCTGAGTCACACTGACCAGGGGCACTGAATCACACTGACCGGGGGTACTGAGTCCCACTGACCGGAGGTACTGAGTCACACTGACATGGGGTACTGAGTCACACGGACCAGGGGTACTGAGTCACACTGGCTGTGGATACTGAGTGGTATTGAGCCATACTGACCGGGGGTACTGAGTCACACTGACCTGGAGTACGGTGTCACACTGACCGGGGGTACTGAGTCACACAGAGCAGGGGTACTGAGGCACACTGACCAGGGGTACTGAGCCACACGGACCAGGGGTTCTGAGTCACACTGACCAGGGGCACTGAATCACACTGACCGGGGGTACTGAGTCCCACTGACCGGAGGTACTGAGTCACACTGACATGGGGTACTGAGTCACACGGACCGGGGGTACTGAGTCACACTGACCTGGAGTACGGTGTCACACTGACCGGGGGTACTGAGTCACACAGAGCAGGGGTACTGAGCCACACTAACCTGGGGTATAGAGTCACACTGACCAGGGGGTACTGAGTCACACTGACCAGGAGTACTGAGCCACACTGACCAGGGGTACTGAGTCACATTGACCTGGGGTACTAAGCCATACTTACAAGGGGTATTGAGTCACACTGACCAGGGGTAATGAGCCACACTGACCAGGGGTACTGAGCCACACTGACCGGGGGTACTGAGACAGACTGAGCAGGGGTACTGAGTCACACGGACCAGGGGTACTGAATCACACTGACTGGGCGTACTGAGTCGGACTGACCAGTGGTACTGAGCCACACTGACCAGTGGTGCTGAGCCACACTGACCAGGGGTACTGAGTCCCACTGACCAGGGGTACTGAGTCACACTGGCCAGTGGTAATGAGCCACACTGACATGGGGTACTGAGCCACACTGACCGGTGGTACTGAGACAGACTGACCAGGGGTACTGAGTCACACAGACCAGGGGTACTGAGTCACACTGACCAGGGGTACTGAGTCACACTGACCAGGGGTACTGAGTCACACTGACCAGGGCCTGTTAACGAGGTCTACGCCAGACACCTCCTGGCTACCCGAAAACAGCGCCCCGGGGAATGGGGCGCCGAATATTTACTGGCACTGAGAGTCCTCAGCCGGGCCTGTAATTGCAAAGCGGTGACGGCCAAGGAATGCACGGAAGACCTGATCCGAGACGCCTACGTAGCCGGCATCAGGTCCAACTATACACGGCAGAGGCTGCTGGAACAGAGGGGGCTCGACCTGCAGAAGACGGTGGCCCTCGCTAACTCGTTAGACGTGGCCCTCCAGAACATGGACGCCTACCCCCCTGACCGGATGGCCACGTGGATGTCACGGGAGCAGCCATCTTGGGACCCGGTAAGGCCACAAGCCACTAGCAGCCCAACTACAGCTGCAATGACCAGAGGCCAGAAATGCTACTTCTGCGGCCAGGCCAAGCACCCCAGACAGCAATGCCCAGCAAAGGACGCGACCTGCTCCAAATGCGGCAAGAAAGGCCACTACGCGAGAGTGTGCAGGGCGAAATCGACCCCCAATTCCAGCAGCGCCGCATGTGAGCCGTGCAGGCCGCCATTTTGGACCCCACCAACCACGTGTGAGCCGTGCGGGCCGCCATTTTGGGCACCACCAGCCGCGGGGGAGCCGCCATCTTGGACACCATTTCGGGACCAGGCCCCCGGCGCGGGCGAATACTACAGTGACCCACCGACCTCGACGATGGCCTCCATCACCCTGGACCAATCTAGGTCCCATCAACTAGCCAGGTCCATGATGAACGTAAAGGTGAATGGCCATGCCACAAATTGCCTTTTCGACTGCGGAAGCACGGAGAGCTTCATCCACCCCGACACGGTGCGACGCTACTCCCTATCGGTTATGCCCACACGCCACCAGGTCTTTATGGCCTCAAAGTCCCATACGGCGGACGTCGGCGGCTACTGTGTAGCGACTCTGACAGTGAACGGCGTGGAGTACAGAGATTTTAAATTCCTCGTCCTGCCACAGCTCTGCGCTCCCGTACTGCTAGGATTAGACTTCCAGTGCCATCTGGAGAGCGTCACGATGGCATATGGCGGGCCCCTGCCCCCACTTACAGTCTGCAGCCGGCAGAATTTAAACACGGCGCCGCGCAAAGTATGCAGCCTGTCCACCCTGAAGGTCAAACCCCCCCCGTTGTTCGCTAACCTCGCCAAAGACTGCAAGCCAATTGCTACTAAAAGCAGGCGGTACAGTGCCGGGGATAGGAGCTTTATTAAATCAGAAGTAGAAAGACTCCTGAGGGAAGGGATTATCGAGGGCAGCACCAGCCCATGGCGAGCCCAAGTGGTGATAGTGAAGACCGGCGAAAAACAGCGCCTGGTTATTGATTACAGCCAGACGATCAATCGATACACGCAATTAGACGCATACCCACTTCCCCGCATATCTGACATGGTCAACCAGATAGCACAATACCGGGTATTCTCGACGATTGATCTGAAGTCGGCATACCACCAGCTCCCCATCAGGCCTGAGGACCACCAGTACACGGCCTTCGAGGCTGACGGTCGCCTCTACCACTTCCTCCGAGTCCCCTTCGGCGTCACCAACGGGGTCTCGGTCTTCCAAAGGGAGATGGACCGGATGGTTGACCAGAACGCGCTGCAGGCCACCTTCCCCTATCTAGATAACGTCACCATCTGCGGCCATGACCGGCATGACCACGACGCCAACCTAGAAAAATTCCTCCGTACGGCCCAACGGCTGAATCTGACATACAACAGAGAAAAATGTATGTTCCGCACCACGCGCCTCGCTATTCTTGGCTGCGTGGTGGAAAACGGAGTCATCGGCCCCGACCCCGACCGAATGCGCCCCCTCCTGGAACTACCCCTCCCCCACTGCCTAAAAGCCCTGAAGAGATGCCTAGGGTTCTTCTCTTACTACGCCCAGTGGGTGCCCAACTATGCGGACAAAGCCCGGCCCCTCATCAAGTCAACCTCCTTCCCCCTGACGGCAGAGGCCTGTGCGGCCTTCACCCTCATAAAAGAGGACATTGCGAAGGCCACAATGCACGCAGTGGATGAGTCCATCCCTTTCCAAGTGGAGAGCGATGCATCCGACTTCGCCCTAGCCGCAACCCTAAACCAGGCGAGGAGACCCGTGGCCTTCTTTTCACGGACCCTCCAGGGCCCCGAAATTCGACACTCCTCAGTCGAGAAGGAGGCCCAGGCGATAGTGGAGGCTGTACGGCACTGGAGGCATTACCTGGCCGGTAAACGTTTCACCCTGCTCACTGACCAACGGTCAGTAGCATTTATGTTTAACAACAGACAAAGGGGGAAAATCAAAAATGATAAGATATTGCGGTGGAGGATCGAGTTATCCACCTACAACTACGATATCTTATACCGGCCCGGGAAACTTAATGAGCCCCCAGATGCCCTATCCCGTGGGACATGTGCCAACGCACAAGTCGATAGGCTATGGACCCTCCACAATGATCTCTGCCACCTGGGGGTCACCAGGTTCTTCCATTTTATTAAAGCTCGCAACCTGCCTTACTCCATCGAGGAGGTCAGGACCATGACCAGGAACTGCCAGGTCTGCGCCGAATGCAAACCGCATTTTTATAGGCCAGACAGGGCACACCTGATTAAAGCCACCCGCCCCTTCGAACGTCTCAGCGTTGATTTCAAGAGGCCCCTTCCCTCCTCTGACCGCAACACGTACTTCCTCAATATTATTGACGAGTACTCTCGTTTCCCCTTCGCCATCCCCTGCCCGGACATGACCAGCGCCACAGTCATCAGGTGCCTCAACGACCTGTTCGCCATATTTGGCTTCCCCAATTACATCCACAGCGACAGGGGCTCGTCGTTCATGAGCGACGAGCTGCGCCAGTACCTGCTCGAGAAGGGCATAGCCACGAGCAGGACTACCAGCTACAACCCCCGGGGTAACGGACAGGTAGAGAGGGAGAACGCAACGGTGTGGAAGACCGCCATGCTCGCCCTAAAATCCAAGGGCCTCCCAATCTCCCGCTGGCAAGATGTCCTCCCCGATGCGCTCCACTCCATACGATCACTGCTCTGTACTGCCACAAACGCCACCCCTCACGAGAAGATTTTCGTCTTCCCCAGGAAATCCACCTCGGGGACATCACTACCGCCATGGCTGATGTCTCCGGGACCCGTCCTGCTCAGGAAACACGTGAGGAGCCATAAGACGGACCCCCTGGTCGAAAAGGTTCACCTCCTCCACGCCAACCCACAGTACGCCTACGTGGCGTATCCTGACGGGCGGGAGGACACAGTCTCAATTCGAGACCTCGCACCCTCAGGTACCACCCGAAACACCATCGATCACCATCCACTACCTCCACCCACCACCACTACACACGACGCGCCACCGGGGTGTCTACCACGAACTGACGACATGCCGGTGCCATCCCTACCCCGAGAGGACGACACGCCAGTGCTCCGTCCCACGCGAGAAGCGGCCGCGGGCAAAGAACCGCCGCAACCGGCACCACGAAGATCATTACGGCAGACAAGACCCCCGGAGAGACTTTCGTATACGAACTTTTGAAACACTTCACCCCGCCGGACTCTTTTTTAAACGAGGGGTGAATGTGGTAAACCACTGCTAACTCTGTACAGGTCCGGGCATGTCTCCGCCCCTGGCTCCACCCCTAAGCCCGGGTATAAAGGTGACTCACCACCCTTCCCCCGGGAGCTCTTAGGATGGATCCACTAGCAGAGGCATGCTCCAGTTCTTAGTCAATAAAAGCCTACTTCGTATAAGTTCAACTCGTAGTCTTTGGTGTTGTTGATAGTGCATCAGTCACAATGACCAGGGGTACAGAGCCACACTGACTGGGGATATTGAGTCACACTGACCGGGTGAACTGAGTCCCACTGACCAGGAGTACTGAGTCACACTGACCAGTGGTACTGAGTCACACTGACCAAGGGGTACTGAGTCACAATGACCAGGGGTACTGAGACAGACTGACCGGTGATACTGAGTGGTACTGAGCCATACTGACCGGGGGTACTGAGTCACACTGACCAGGGGTACTGAGTCCCACTGACCGGGAGTACTGAGTCACACTAACCGGGGGTACTGAGTCACACTGACCAGTGGTACTGAGTCACACTGACCAAGGTGTACTGAGTCACACTGACCAAAGGTACTGAGCCACACTGACCTGGGGTACTGAGTCACACTGACCAGGGGGTACTGAGTCACACTGACCAGTGGGTACTGAGTCACGCTGACCAGGGGTACTGAGTCACACTGACCGGGGGTACTGAGTCCCACTGACTGGGAGTACTGAGTCACACTAACCGGGGGTACTGAGTCACACTGACCAGTGGTACTGAGTCACACTGACCAAGGTGTACTGAGTCACACTGACCAAGGGTACTAAGCCACACTGACCTGGGGTACTGAGTCACACTGACCAGTGGGTACTGAGTCAGGCTGACCAAGGGGTACGGAGTCACACTGACCAAGGGTACTAAGCCACACTGACCTGGGGTACTGAGTCACACTGACCAAGGGGTACTGAGTCATAAGAACATAAGAAATAGGAGCAGGAGTAGGCCAATCGGCCCCTCGAGCCTGCTCCGCCATTCAATAAGATCATGGCTGATCTGATCCTAACCGCCAATCTACTATCACAGAACCATCTCCTGAATCTAACAGAATTAGACACACGAAATAGGAGCAGGATCAGGCTACACGGCCCCTGGGCCCGCTCCGCTACCCACAGGGCCATGATCGATCCGAACCTAGACGCATGTCCAAATTCCTGCCCGCTCCCCGTAACCCTTAATTCCCTTTACTTCTAGGAAACTGTCTATTTCTGTTTTAAATTTATGTAATGATGTAGCTTCTACAGCTTTTTGGGGCAGCATATTCCATGGACCTACCACCCTCTGAGTGAAGTAGTTCCTCCTCCTCTCAGTTTTGAAAGAGCAGCCCCTTATTCTAAGACTATGCCCCCTAGTTCTAGTTTCACCCATCATCGGGAACATTCTCCCCGCATCCACCCGATCCAACCCCTTCACAATCTTATATGTTTCAATAAGATCGCCTCTCATTCTTCTGAACTCCAATGAGTAGAGTCCCAATCTACTCAACCTCTCCTCATATGTCCATCCTCTCATCCCCGGGATTAACTGAGTGAACCTTCTTTGTACTGACTCGAGAGCAAGTATGTCCTTTCTTAAGTATGGACACCAAAACTGTATGCAGTATTCCAGGTGCGGTCTCACCAATACCTTGTACAACTGAAGCAATACCTCCCTATTTTTATATTCTATCCCCCTAGCAATGAAAGCCAACATTCCATTGGCCTTCTTATTCACTTGCTGCACCTGCATACTAACCTTTTGAGTTTCGTGCACCAGGACCCCCAGATCCCTTTGTACTTCAGTACTTTCCAGTTTCTTGCCATTAAGATAATAACTTGCTCTACGATTTTTCCTGCCAAAGTGCATAACCTCACACTTTCCAGTATTGTATTCCATCTGCCAAATCTCTGCCCACTTACTTAGCCTGTCTATGTCCCCTTGCAGGTTTTTTATGTCCTCCTCACTCACTACTTTCCCCCCCATCTTAGTCACACTGACCAAGGGTACTGAGCCACACTGACCTGGGGTACTGAGTCACACTGACCTGGGGTACTGAGTCACACTGACCAGTGTTACTGAGACAGACTGACCGGGGCGTACTGAGTCACACTGACCAGGGGTACGGAGTCACACTGAGCAGGGGCATTGAGTCACACTGACCAGGGGTACTGAGACAGACTGACTGGGGGTAAGGAGTCACACTGACCAGGGGCATTGAGTCACACTGACCGGGGGTTACTGAGTCACACTAACCAGGGGCATTGAGTCACACTGACCAGGGGTACTGAGACAGACTGACCAGGGGTACTGAGTCACACTCACCAGTGGTACGGAGTCACACTGACCGGGGGTTACTGAGTCACACTGACCGGGGGTACTGAGACAGACTGACCGGGGGTTACTGAGTCACACTGACCAGGGGCATTGAGTCACACTGACCAGGGGTGCTGAGACAGACTGACCAGGGGTACTGAGTCACACTGACCAGGGGTACGGAGTCACACTGACCGGGGGTACGGAGTCACACTGACCGGGGGTTACTGAGTCACACTGACTGGGGGTTACTGAGTCATACTGACCAGGGGCATTGAGTCACACTGACCAGGGGTGCTGAGACAGACTGACCAGGGGTACTGAGTCACACTGACCAGGGGTACGGAGTCACACTGACCGGGGGTACGGAGTCACACTGACCGGGGGTTACTGAGTCACACTGACTGGGGGTTACTGAGCCACACTAACCTCGGGTACAGAGTCACACTGACCAGGGGGTACCGAGTCACACTGAACAGGGGCATTGAGTCACACTGACCGGGGGTACTGAGTCACACTGACCAGGGGTACTGAGCCACACTGACCGGGTGTACTGAGTCACACTGACTGGGGTACTGAGTCACACTGACCGGGGGTACTGAGCCACACTGACCTGGGGCACAGAGTCATGCTGACCACGGGGTACTGAGTCACACTGACCAGTGGTACTGAGACAGGCCGACCGGGGCGTACTGAGTCACTCTGACCAGGGGTACGGAGTCACACTGACCAGGGGCATTGAGTCACACTGACCGGGGGCTACTGAGTCACACTGACCGGGGTACTGAGTCAAACTGAACAGGAGTACTGAGCCACACTGACTAGGGGTTCTGAGACAGACTGACCAGGGGTACTGAGTCACACGGACCTGGAGTTCTGAGTCACACTGACCGGGGGTACTGAGTCACACGGAGCAGGGGTACTGAGCCACACTAACCTGGGGCATTGAGTCACACTGACCGGGGGTTACTGAGTCACACTGACCGAGGGTACTGAGTCAAACTGACCAGGAGTACTGAGCCACATTGACCAGGGGTACTGAGTCACATTGACCTAGGGTACTGAGTCAAACTGAACAGGAGTACTGAGCCACACTGACTAGGGGTTCTGAGACAGACTGACCAGGGGTACTGAGTCACACAGACCAGGGGTACTGAGTCACACTGACTGGGGACACTGAGTGCTACTGAGCCATACTGACCAGGGGTACTGAGTCACACTGACCTGGAGTTCTGAGTCACACTGACCGGGGGTACTGAGTCACACGGAGCAGGGGTACTGAGCCACACTAACCTGGGGCATTGAGTCACACTGACCGGGGGTTACTGAGTCACACTGACCGAGGGTACTGAGTCAAACTGACCAGGAGTACTGAGCCACATTGACCAGGGGTACTGAGTCACATTGACCTAGGGTACTGAGTCAAACTGGCTAGGGGTCCTGAGACAGACTGACCAGGGGTCCTGAGCCACACTGACCAGGGGTCCTGAGACAGACTGACCAGGGGTACTGAGTCTCACGGACCAGGGGTATTGAGTCACACTGACTGAGGGTACTGAGTCAAACTGACCAGGAGTACTGAGCCACACTGAACGGGGGTATTGAGTCAAACTGACCGGGAGTACTGAGTCCCACTGACCGGGGTTACTGAGTCACACTGTCCCGGAGTACTGAGTCACACTGTCCCGGGGTACTGAGTCACACTGACCAGTGACATTGAGTCACACTGACCGGGGGCTACTGAGTCACACTAACCGGAGTACTGAGTCAAACTGACTGGGGACACTGAGTGCTACTGAGTCACACTGACCAGTAGTACTGAGTCACACTGTCCCGGGGTACTGAGTCACACTGACTAGGGGTTCTGAGACAGACTGACCAGGGGTACTGAGTCACACGGACCAGGGGTACTGAGTCACACTGACTGGGGACACTGAGTGCTACTGAGCCATACTGACTGGGGGTACTGAGTCACACTGACCTGGAGTACTGAGTCACACTGACCGGGGTACTGAGCCACACTAACCTGGGGTACAGAGTCACACTGACCAGGGGGTACTGAGTCACACTGAACAGGGGTACTGAGACAGACTGACCGGGGCGAGGTCAGCAGAGAGTGCTGTGAGTTAGGTTAAGTGGGGTGTTAGGTGCTCTTTTCAAACTTTAACTCTGTGGGTTGTAGTTAATAAGGCCTTTCTGGTGCAGAGTGACTGTTAGTAAACCATTTAACTGGTGTAACTAGAGGGATTGATTTAATTTAAATCCAATTAATTAAAGGGGATACTAGCATCTAAAATCGGTCAGAGGGTGTCCATAACTAACAATAAAAAATTTAATTAATTGCATAGAATGGAGCAGCTGATGTGCTACTGTTGCGAGATGTGGGTGCTGGTGAACCCCATCGAAGCTCACGGTGATTACGTCTGTGACAAGTGTCTGCTGCTACAGGAACTCCAGCTCCGTGTTGATGAGCTGGAGTCTGAGCTTCAGACACTGCGACACATCAGGGACGGGGAGAAGTACCTGGACTCTGTATATCAGGAGGTGGTCACACCTATGAAGTTAAGTAATTCAGATGTAGCCCATGGTCAGGGACAGGGCGGTGTGACTACGAGTGAGGCAGGTACGGAGATCCAGGAGGTAGAGCTGGAGGAGCCGCAGCCCTTGCTCTTGACCAACAGGTTCGAGGTTCTTACTCCCTGTGGGGACAGGAGCAGGGACTGCAGGGAGGATGAGCAACCTGGCCACAGCACCGTGGAACGGGGGGCCATTCAAGAGGGGGGAGTAAATAGAAATGTTGTAGTGGTAGGGGATAGTATTATTAGGGGGATAGATAGGGTTCTCTGCAGTCGAGAGCGAGAGTCCCAAAGGCTGTGTTGCCTACCCGGTGCCAGGGTTAAGGACATCTCCTCTGGGCTGGAAAGAAACTTGCAGTGGGAGGGGGTGGATCCAGTTGTCGTGGTCCATGTTGGTACAAACGACGTAGATAGGACTAGGAAGCCAGTTCTGTTAAAGGAGTATGAGCAGCTAGGGGTCAAATTAAAAAACAGAACCTCAAGGGTAATAATCTCTGGATTTTTACCTGAGCCACGAGCGAATTTGGCTAGGATAAATAAAATTAGAAAGCTAAATGCGTGGCTCCAAGACTGGTGTGGGAGAAATGGGTTTTGCTTCCTGGGACACTGGCACCAGTACTGGGGCAGGAGGGAGCTGTTCCGTTGGGACGGGCTTCACTTGGCCAGTGCTGGGACTAGAGTCCTGGCGGATCATATAACTAGGGCTGCAGAGAGGGCTTTAAACTAACTAGTGGGGGGGAGGTTCCTAGAGAGCAAATAATAAAAATGACAACAGAGAAGGTCATAGACTTAGGTAGCAGTGGGGAAATTAAAAACCAGAGCATGTCAGGAAGGGGCAGAAGGTATGGAGTAAAAGGTAAAGTAATAAAAAGGGCAAAAGCAGGAACTAAGTGTCACAAAACATATTTGAAAGTTCTCTATCTGAATGCACGTAGCATTCGTAACAAAATAGACGAGTTAATGGCACAAATAACTACATATGGGTATGATCCTGTGGCCATTACAGAAACATGGCTGCAGGGTGACAATGCCTGGGAATTAAACATACCAGGTTATTTAACGATCAGGAAGGACAGGCAGGAAGGAAGGGGAGGTGGGGTGGCTATGTTAACAAAGGAAGGAATCACTGTAATACAGAGAAATGATATTGGGTCAAAAGGTCAGGATAATGAAACAGTTTGGGTGGAGGTAAGGAATAATAAGGGGAAAAAAACACGAGTGGGCGTAGTCTATAGGCCTCCGAACAGTTGCAACTCTGTTGGACGGAGTATCAATCAGGAAATAGTTGAGGCTTGTAATAAGGGAACATCTATAATTATGGGAGATTTTAACTATCATATTAATTGGACAAATCAAATTGGGCAGGGCTGCCTTGAGGATGAGTTCATTCAGTGTATTAGGGATGGGTTTCTTGAGCAGTATGTAACTGAACCGACCAGGGGGCAAGCAACCTTAGATCTGGTCCTGTGTAACGAGACAGGATTAATTAAAAATGTCTTAGTAAAGGATCCCCTTGGAATGAGTGACCATAACATGGTTGAATTCCATATTCAATTAGAGGGCGAGAAGGTTGGATCTCAAACAAGCATGCTAAGCTTGAATAAAGGAGACTATGAAGGTATGAGAGCGGAATTGAGTAGAGTGGACTGGGAAAATAGATTAAAGGGTAAGACGATACATGATCAGTGGTGTACATTTAAGGAGTTATTTTACAACTTCCAAAAAATATATATTCCACTGAGAAGAAAAGGGTGTAAAAGAAAAGACAGCCATCCGTGGCTAAGTAAAGAAATTAAGGATAGTATTCGACTAAAAACAAGGGCATATAAGGTAGCCAAATCTAGTGGGAGGATAGAGGATTGGGAAAACTTTAAAAGACAGCAAAAAATAACAAAAAGATTAATTTAGAAAGGGAAGATAGGTTATGAAAGTAAATTAGCAAAAAATATAAAAACAGATAGTAAGAGTTTTTATAGTTATATAAAAAGAAAAAGGGTGGCTAAAGTAAATGTTGGTCCCTTAGAGGATGAGACCGGGAAATTAATGGTGGGAAATATGGAGATGGCAAAAACACTGAATGAATATTTTGTATCAGTCTTTACAGTAGAGGACGCTAAGAATATCCCAACACTGGACAAACAGGGGGCTATAGGGGGGGAGGAGCTAAACACAATCAAAATCATTAAGGAAGTGGTACTCGGTAAAATAATGGGACTCAAGGCGGATAAATCACCTGGACCGGATGGCTTACATCCTAGGGTCTTGAGGGAAGTGGCGGTAGAGATTGTGGATGCATTGGTAATAATTTTCCAAAACTCCCTGGACTCGGCAAAGGTCCCGGCAGACTGGAAAACTGCTAATGTAACACCCTTATTTAAAAAGGGCAGTAGACAGAAGGCTGGAAACTATAGACCGGTTAGCCTAACATCTGTGGTAGGTAAAATTTTGGAGTCCATTATTAAGGAGACAGTAACAGGACATTTGGATAATCATAATTTAATAGGACAAAGTCAGCATGGTTTTATGAAGGGGAAGTCATGTTTGACAAATTTGCTGGAGTTCTTTGAGGAAGTAACATATAGGGTGGATAAAGGGGAACCAGTGGACGTAGTGTATTTAGACTTCCAAAAGGCATTTGACAAGGTGCCACACAAAAGATTATTGCTTAAGATAAAAAATCATGGGATTGGGGGTAATATTCTGGCATGGATAGAGGATTGGCTATCTAACAGAAGGCAGAGAGTTGGGATAAATGGTTCATTCTCAGACTGGCAATCAGTAACTAGTGGTGTTCCACAGGGGTCAGTGCTGGGTCCCCAACTCTTTACAATCTATATTAACGATTTGGAGGAGGGGACCGAGTGTAACATATCAAAGTTTGCAGATGATACTAAGATGGGGGGGAAAGTAGTGAGTGAGGAGGACATAAAAAACCTGCAAGGGGACATAGACAGGCTAAGTAAGTGGGCAGAGATTTGGCAGATGGAATACAATACTGGAAAGTGTGAGGTTATGCACTTTGGCAGGAAAAATCGTAGAGCAAGTTATTATCTTAATGGCAAGAAACTGGAAATTACTGAAGTACAAAGGGATCTGGGGGTCCTGGTGCACGAAACTCAAAAGGTTAGTATGCAGGTGCAGCAAGTGATTAAGAAGGCCAATGGAATGTTGGCTTTCATTGCTAGGGGGATAGAATATAAAAATAGGGAGGTATTGCTTCAGTTGTACAAGGTATTGGTGAGACCACACCTGGAATACTGCATACAGTTTTGGTGTCCATACTTAAGAAAAGACATACTTGCTCTCGAGTCAGTACAAAGAAGGTTCACTCGGTTAATCCCGGGGATGAGGGGATGGACGTATGAGGAGAGGTTGAGTAGATTGGGACTCTACTCATTGGAGTTCAGAAGAATGAGAGGCAATCTTATTGAAACATATAAGATTGTGAAGGGGTTGGATCGGGTGGATGCGGGGAGGATGTTCCCGATGATGGGTGAAACTAGAACTAGGGGGCATAGTCTTAGAATAAGGGGCTGCTCTTTCAAAACTGAGATGAGGAGGAACTACTTCACTCAGAGGGTGGTAGGTCCATGGAATATGCTGCCCCAAAAAGCTGTAGAAGCTACATCATTACATAAATTTAAAACAGAAATAGACAGTTTCCTAGAAGTAAAGGGAATTAAGGGTTACGGGGAGCGGGCAGGAATTTGGACATGAGTCTAGGTTCGGATCGGTCATGGCCCTGTGGGTAGCGGAGCGGGCCCAGGGGCCGTGTAGCCTGATCCTGCTCCTAGTTCGTGTGTCTAATTCTGTTAGATTCAGGAGATGGTTTTGTGATAGTAGATTGGCGGTTAGGATCAGATCAGCCATGATCTTATTGAATGGCGGAGCAGGCTCGAGGGGGCGATTGGCCTACTCCTGCTCCTATTTCTTATGTTCTTATGTTCTTATGTACTGAGTCACACTGACCAGGGGTATTGAGTCACACTGACCGGGGGTTACTGAGTCACACTGACCGAGGGTACTGAGTCACACTGACCAGGAGTACTGACACACATTGACCAGGGGTACTGAGTCACATTGACCTAGGGTACTGAGTCAAACTGACCAGGGGTACTGAGCCACACTGACCAGGGGTCCTGAGACAGACTGACCAGGAGTACTGAGTCACAATGACCAGGGGTACTGAGTCAAACTGACCAGGAGTACTGAGCCACATTGACCAGGGGTACTGAGTCTCACGGACCAGGGGTACTGAGTCACACTCACTGGGCGTACTGAGTCAGACTGACCAGTGGTACTGAGCCCCACTGACTGGGGATACTGAGTGGTACTGAGCCATACTGACAGGGGGTACTGAGCCACACTGACCAGGGGTACAGAGTCACACTGACCACGGGGTACTGAGTCACGCTAACCAGTGGTGCTGAGTCACATTGACCTGGTGTACTGAGCCACACTGACCAGATATCCTGAAACAGACTGACCAGGAGTACTGAGTCACACGGACCAGGGGTACTTAGTCACACTGACCGGGGGTACTGAGTCACACTGAGCAGTGGAACTGAGTCACACTGACCAGGGATACTGAGTCACAATGACCAGGGGTACTGAGTCAGACTGATAGGGGGTACTGAGCCACACTGACCTGGTGTACTGAGCCACACTGACCAGTGGGTACTGAGTCACACTGACCAGTGGTACTGAGTCACACTGACCGGGGCTATTGAGTCACACTAACCGGGTGAACGGAGTCACACTGACCGGGGGTACTGAGTCACACTGACCAGCGGTACTGAGCCACACTGACCTGGTGTACTGAGCCACACTGACCAGTGGGTACTGAGTCACACTGACCAGTGGTACTGAGTCACACTGACCGGGGCTATTGAGTCACACTAACCGGGTGAACGGAGTCACACTGACCGGGGGTACTGAGTCACACTGACCAGCGGTACTGAGTCACACTGACCGGGGGTACTGAGTCACACTGTCCCGGGGTACTGAGTCACACTGACCGGGGGTACTGATTCACACTGTCCCGGGGTACTGAGTCACACTGACCACTGGTACTGAGTCACACTGACCGGGGGTACTGTTAGAAACTAGGGTGCCTAAAAATGTACAGTATATGGCTTTTAAATGATAAGTTTTGTTTTCCTGGGAAGCTTGCATTAAATTTTGAGACAGTCTTTTTCATCAGTTAGGTTAGGTGAAACTTAAACATTCCACACGGGGGCCCATAGGATGGTCCTGCCAGGCTAGTTATCTGTTGTTTGTAAGTTAGGGTTTTGACTTTGTTAATGTATCTTTAATTTGGCCAGTGAAGGCCCAGCCTATGTTTCTTCCATTATTACTAATAACCATATTATAATCTCCACAGCTAGAATTTGGAGTTTGTTTAGCAGAACTGCTTGTGAAGATAATTAAAAGTTAATTAGGAAAAGAGATAGAATGAAAGGAATTTGAGGAGGATAAGGTATCCATCTTAGAATGGGCCATTTGCTAGATGAAGGTGAGATAGCGACTGGTAAATGTGCGACAGCTCTGGCTGGAGCCATGTTTAAGAGAGACAGGGCCGGGCCTTGTACTTGCTGGGAAAAAGGGGGAGAGAGTAAAAAGAGATAAGATGGATTCCAATGGAGGAACCTTCAAATTGTAAAAACAAGGATGAAGTAATGAGACCTTCTTTTGGGGAGGGCTTTCATCCAAACACCAAGACAAAGAACTTAAGCTGACATTGGTTGATGAAGTTTTGGAGGAACCGCTGTAGGTTAAATGGTCTTGTCAATAACTTGGCCTCAGGCCCACCCCTAAAAAGAGAATAAAAAGTGACACCCCAAGGACTTGCACACAGACTGCGGAAGGGAGAGCCAAACAGCTGGTCGAATGCTCTTTTAAGAGTGATCCCATCCTCACCATCGAAGGCCCGAGAGAGAGAGAAAGAGAGACCAGAGAACAGTTTATGCATGCCAGCCGTCTGTCCGATCGGGTCCGATACCAGCTGCTTGTCACAGTCGTATGTTTTTGCTGAATTACTATTGTGTTATATTCCATCCTAAACTCTGATTAAACACAAGGGCCTAGAAATTCAGTTGCGTTTGCGCCCACTTATTGGCTATAAAGTGGTTTGCGCCTGAAGTTTTTTATCGCCCGAAATTCAGATGGACCCTAACATCGGCGTTAGCCGGTAGCGCCGCGCCGGCACCGATGACGTCATCGGTGTGCGCAGCGCCCCGGTTGCAGTGCTATTCCGGCCCGATGGCCAAATTCAGTTGCGGCCGCCTCGCCCGTGGCAGCCGCAAACAGCGTTTGTGAAACGGGGTCTTGCAGCTCCGAAAGGCCGGCGCATAAAGGTGGAGCGGCGGCCGGCCGCTTTCCCGGCGGCTGCCTGCCCGCACCTCCCTCCCCGGACTCCTGCACCACCCCCCCGCGGCATTGATGTCTGAGTCCCGCGAGCCCGGCACTTCTCCGTGGTGCCGGGCTCATTTGCCGGGGGAATCCACCGGCGATCTGACGGCTGCAGGCAGCTCCTCCTTAAGAGAAGGAGGAGGCCTGCAGTACCCCAGCCTGCCGCACCGCATCGGGTGCCGCAGCGGCAGCTGGATGCCTGAAAGTGACATTCATCGCCCCTAGCGAGGCGGCCAAACCCTGCAATAGCGCCCGCCACCGTCTTGGCCCGTCGCAACTGAATTTTAGGCGGGCGCTACGGGAATCCTGGCGAGCGCAAAATTTCGGGCGCAAAAGACCTGGCGGGGCCATACCGAATTTCTAGGCCAATATACCCACCATATTAGTTTGCACTTGATCCTGTTTACCAGAGATACGTGAACCTTAACAAATTGGCGAGTCAGGCAGGAGGTGCAACAGGGTTGTTGTGGTCGAAAAGAGCTGAGGACGGGTTTGTTCTGTAATGTTACTCGGCGTTCTTATCGGGTTGTAAAGTAAAAACGAAATGGCAGATGCATATTTTAGAGAAAACGTTGCGAACAGTCTTTCGGATAAGTTAGGGGCTCCGGGGACCCAAGCAGTAATTGGAATAGTGCAGGGAGATGAGAAGAGTTACTCTGAGATTTGGGGTGAGATAGCTTCCCAGGTGGGTGCGAAGAAATGTAAAGTTAAGGAAGCCAGGAATAGGCTGGCTTACGCGGCCCACTTGTGTGCTGTTCGCTAGGGAAGCGAAGTTGTACTTCTGAAAGAGAGAAATGCACCACTTGAAAAAGACTTACAGGACTGGCAAGGCCGATATGCCACAGTCTGTACACTTCTCCATCAAGAACAAGCCTTGGCAGATGAGGCACGACTTGCCTCAAGACGCCACCATCAGGTGTTTGAGGATAACAAGGCTTTAAAAATAAAAAATGAATCCCTCATCTCACAACTTGAGGACGCCAGGGGAGCCTTGAGAGAATTACCTGAAAAACCCCTTCTGCTGAGTACTGACCATATTCACTGCGAATTAAAAATTATGGAATTGAAGGAAACGCTGGGGAGACAAACAGCTGCTGTTGTGGCCGTCAGCCGCCTTAAACCAGGGGATCCCAGTATTAACTGGGATGATCTAACATGAAAAGCCCAGTGCAATAATAACCCCTCACAAAATAGTCCCTCACCCTCTGTGCCTCCGCCTCCGCCTCCCTATCCAGGACAAACTGCCCCGGCAGAAACCAAGCAGGTTAATATAGTCACTACCACCACCCAATTTGGTGACCCTACACCCTCGGATGATGAATTCGATAATGATACCTCTTCTGTGGCCTACAACCTGCCCCCAAATGAGGAAGTAACCACTACCACCAGTAGAAGTTTGACCCCGGCAGAGTGCAAAGCACTAGCTGAAGAAATGGGGCCAATAAACTGGGGGACGAACCCAGTCGCCCTAACAAGTGATTGGGGTACATTCCGTCACTGTCACCCTGAGTTAGAGTTGACAGACTTAAAACAAGTTCTGTTGTCATGCATTTCACGGGAACTCAAGTTATCCCCTTCACGGGAAATCTATGATAAAAGTAAGGGGTGGTGGGATGTTATGGATTCAGTTTGTTCCCGTTTGGGCATGGACGCAGTTAATTTCACCCGTGCGGCTGGGGACGCCCGGCAAAAGGCTAATGAGCATCCCGTAGCCTTTGCAAATTGATTGTATGATTTGTACAACCAGTCCAGAAAAACTATAATGGTCAAGAATTTTGGGACACGGAGGAATTTAAGCTGACATTCATTGATGCTCTCTTACCCGCCGTAAGGGACGCTCTTGGTGTTACTGTTCATCAGGGAACCCCGTGGGCTGATCTAGAGAACGCTTGCATTCGAGCTTGGGACCGAATTAAATCGTCCCTCACCCCTATCGAGTCCAAAGTGTCGGCGGTGGAGGGGCCTCTGACACCACAAACCCCTCCCCAATGGGGAGACAAACGCCACGTAATCTGTTATAACTGTTATAAGCCCGGACACTATGCTCGTGACTGCCGCAATAGTCGACGTCCAAATAATGGCCCACGCTACCAACCCCCAATCCGTGAAGGTAACAGGTCTGATTTGAACTCTCTGCAGCAGCAGCTCGAACACCTTTCAGCAGTAGTTGAGGCCATGAAGCACAGTCAGGCCGGGGGGGTAAAACGTTTCGGCTGTTTCTCGCAGTGGAGATGCGCTCCCAGACTCACGGCCCCAGTGACAGTCAGAGGCCTCCACGGTGACCACGTCTTCTCCTGTCTGGTACGGGGAGGACGGACGACCTTTTGTCCGGGCCACTGATCATGGAGGCCGCCACCATGTAATGCTTGTGGATTCCGGTTCTGCCGTGACTATTTTCATGACCCCACTCCCTTTTCCCATTCTGGCACCACCCTAAACCTCTCTGGCTTTAATGCTTCTACTCAGTTAGCTAATCAGGGATTGAGCTCCACAGCCTTGTCCATTGATGGGAATTCCGTCGATGTCCCCTCTCCTGTATATATGACCACCCATGACCAGAAAGGTATCCTCGGAAGTGACACGTTGCATAAGCATTGTGCTGTCCTCGACTATGCTAATGATTGTCTTTGCTGGCACTTTAATGAGGGACCACCGACACCTATTTCAGATGCCCATTCAATATATGCAATTAAAAAACCCAAGGATTTCACCCTTCCCGGGACTGAAGACCCCATGGTTAATACATGAATTCATAAATTTTCAGAGGTTTTTGCTAAGTCCAAACATGATTGTGGTAGGATGTCAGGAGATGAGGAGATTAATGGACCCTCCCACCCTCCTGTTAAGCAGTATTCCATTCCGGCTGAGAGTAAACCTTATGTTCGGTCTACTATCAATTCATTGTTAAAGCAGGGTGTTATCCGCATTGGCACTTTTACCACTAATTCTCCAACCTGGCCAGTTAAGAAGCCAGACAATAGCTGGCGTCTAACAATTGATTATCGCAAGCTTAATTCGGTAACCCCAGCTTGTGCCCTGTTGTTCGGGAGACCCCCACTCTCCTGTCCCAGATTCCACCAGGTAGCTGCTGCTTCTCCACCTTTGACGTTTCAAACGGCTTCTGGAGTATTCCTGTTAAGTCAGAAGATCAGTACGGTTTGCACCTGGGCAGGGCCGGGACCGATGTCCTAGGGGGAGTGTTTGCTAATGCTCTGGGGGAGGGTTTAAACTAAAATGGCAGGGGGTTGGGAACCTGAGCAGGGAGGCAGAGGAAAGGGAAACAAGGATAAAAGCAAAAGATAGGAAGGAGAAAAACAAAAGTGGCAGTCAGAGAAATCAACGGTTTAAATCAAACATGGCCACAGTAAGTAATAATTCTAATAGGTTTAAGAGCGTTAAAACAACAAGCCTGAAGGCCTTGTGTCTTAATGCGAGGAGCATTCGTAATAAGGTGGACGAATTAGCTGCGCAAATAGAGGTAAACGAATATGATTTGATTGGGGTTACGGAAACATGGCTCCAGGGTGGCCAAGGCTGGGAACTCAACATCCAGGGGTATTCAATATTCAGGAAAGATAGGCAAAAAGGAAAGGGAGGTGGGGTAGCATTGCTGGTTAAAGAAGGGATTAACACAATTGTAAGGAAGGATATTAGCTCTGATGATGTGGAATCTGTATGGGTGGAACTGAGAAATACCAAGGGGAAGAAAACGTTAGTGGGAGTGGTATATAGACCTCCAAACAGTAATGTGGAGGCTGGGGACGGCATTAAAAGGGAAATTAGAGAAGCGTGCAATAAGGGCACAGCAGTTATCATGGGTGACTTTAATCTACATATAGATTGGGCTAACCAAATTTGTAACAATACTGTGGAGGAGGAATTCCTGGAGTGTTTACGGGATGGTTTCCTGGACCAATATGTCGAGGAACCAACCAGAGATCAGGCCATCTTAGACTGGGTATTATGTAACGAGAAAGGATTAATTAGCAATCTTGTTGTACGAGGCCCCTTGGTTCGGAGCGATCATAATATGATCGAATTCTTCACTAAGATGGAGAATGAAGTAGTTGACTCAGAGACCAGGGTCCTGAATATAAATAAAGGAAACTACGATGGTCTGAGGCGCGAGTTGGGTAGGATTGATTGGGAAATGTCACTCAAAGGGTTGACGGTGGATAGGCAATGGCAAACATTCAAAGACCGCATGGATGAACTACAGAATTTGTTCATCCCAGTTTGGCATAAAAATAAAACAAAAAAAGTGACTCAACCGTGGCTAACAAGGGAAATTAGGGATAACATAAGATCCAAGGAGAGGACATATAAATTGGCCAGAAAAAGCAGTAAACCTGAGGATTGGGAGCAGTTTAGGATTCAACAAAGGAGGACAAAGGGATTAATTAAGAAGGGGAAAATTGAATATGAGAGTAAGCTTGCAGGGAACATAAAAACTGACTGTAAAAGCTTTTATAGATATGTGAAGAGAAAAAGATTGGTGAAGTCAAGCGTGGGTCCCTTGCAGTCAGAATCAGGGGAATTTATAATGGGGAACAAAGAAATGGCAGACCAATTAAATACATATTTTGGTTCTGTCTTCACAAAGGAGGACACAAATAACCTCCCAGAGATGTTGGGGAACATAGGGTCTGATGAAAGGGAGGAACTGAAAGAAATCAGTATTAGTAGGGAAATGGTGTTAGGGAAATTGATGGGATTGAAGGCGGATAAATCCCCAGGGCCTGATAATCTACATCCTAGGGTACTTAAGGTAGTGGCCCTAGAAATAGTAGATGCATTGCTGATCATCTTCCAACATTCGATGGAATCTGGAACAGTACCCATGGATTGGAGGGTAGCTAATGTTACCCCACTATTCAAAAAAGGTGGTAGAGAGAAAACGGGGAATTACAGACCGGTAAGCCTGACATCGGTGGTGGGGAAAATGCTAGAGTCCATTATAAAAGATGTAATAGCAGAGCACTTGGAAAACAGTGATGGGATCGGACAAAGTCAACATGGATTTACAAAAGGTAAATCATGCTTGACTGATCTACTGGAATTTTTTGAGGATGTAACTGGTAAAATAGATAAGGGAGAACCAGTGGATGTGGTGTATTTGGACTTTCAGAAGGCTTTTGATAAGGTCCTGCATAAGAGATTAGCATGTAAAGTTAAGGCACATGGGATTGGAGGCAAGGTATTGACTTGGATAGAGAACTGGTTGGCAGACAGAAAGCAAAGAGTTGGAATAAACAGGTCTTTTTCCAAGTGGCAGGCAGTGACTAGTGGGGTACCGCAGGGATCGGTCCTTGGACCCCAGCTATTCACAATATATATTAATGATCTAGACAAGGGAACTAGATATAATATCTCCAAATCTGCAGACGACATAAAGCTGGGTGGGCGTTTGCGCTATGAGGAGGATGCCGAGAAACTCCAGGATGATTTGGACAGGTTGGGTGATTGGGCAAAAGCATGGCAGATGCAATATAATGTGGATAAATGCGAGGTTATCCACTTTGGTGGCAAAAACAGGAAGGCAGATTATTATCTGAATGGCAATAGATTGGGAGAAGGAGAAGTGCAACGAGACCTGGGTGTCCTTGTGCACCAGTCGCTGAAGGTAAGCATGCAGGTGCAGCAGACGGTTAAGAAGGCAAATGGTATGTTGGCCTTTGTAGCGAGAGGGTTTGAGTACAGGAACAAGGATGTCTTGCTGCAGTTGTACAGGGCCTTGGTGAGATCACATCTGGAGTATTGTGTGCAGTTTTGGTCGCCTTATCTGAGGAAGGATGTTCTTGCCATGGAAGGAATTCAGCGAAGATTCACCAGGCTGATACCTGGGATGGCAGGAATGACGTATGAGGAGAGATTGGGTCGATTGGGCTTGTACTCGCTGGAGTTTAGAAGAATGAGAGGGGATCTCATTGAAACTTATAAAATTCTGACAGGACTGGACAGACTTGATGCAGGAATGATGTTCCCGATGGTCTGGGAGTCCAGAATCAGGGGTCACAGTCTAAGGATAAGGAGTAGGCCATTTAGGACAGAAATGAGGAGGAATTTCTTCACCCAGAGAGTGGTGAACCTGTGGAATTCTCTACCACAGAAGGCAGTAGAAGCCAAATCAGTAAATATATTCAAGAAGGAGTTGGATATATTTCTTAAGGCTAAAGGGATCCAGGGGTATGGGGAGAAAGCAGGGACCGGGTACTGAAATTGGATGATCAGCCATGATCGCATTGAATGGCGGAGCAGGCTCGAAGGGCCGAATGGCCTACTCCTGCTCCTATCTTCTATGTTTCTATGTTTCTAAGTACAAGTTTGCCTTCACTTTTGAAGATCAAAGTTATACTTGGACATGTTTACCTCAAGGCTTTCACAACGCCCCAACTATATTCCACAAACGGATGGCTCAGGCACTGAAACCTTTTTCGAGACCCGACTGCCTGCTGCAGTATGTTGACGACCTTTTGCTTGCAACGCCTGACAAAAATACTCATATTAAATTAATGGAAGAGCTATTAGACCTTCTTCTAAAAGCTGGGCTGAAAATTAACCCCAAAAAGGTACAATTGTTACAGCCAGAAGTGACATTTTTAGGGGTTTCTGCTGTGACCAGCATAAGATTGAGGTGATTCAGCGTTTACCATTGCCCGCATCCAAAACCGCACTTCGTTCTTTCCTGGGCCTAGTGGGATGCCAGCGTTCATTTATTCCCAGATTTGCGGAGCTAGCCAAACCATTATATGAACTGTTAAAGGGTGAAGAGGATGCTGTGGCCCGTGACTGGACCACCGAACATACAACGGCTGTGTCCCTCCTTAAAACTGCTGTTATGCAAGCCACATGCCTGACAAGCCCTGACCGAGAGAAGCCTTTCCACCTGGAGGTGGTGTTATGTTCATAAATAAATAGACGTTTTCATTTTGAACAGCTAGCTTGAGCTAGTCATTTATTCAGCCATGTGGACTAGTGTACAGGCATCCATCTTGACTACTGCCTTGTGGGTAGCCCACTACTAAACATACAGCTCCACCTAGTGTACCATTCTAGAATGACATGTTACTGATCATTACATCCCCCTTCCTTGGAGGTTAAACAAAATCAATATCAATCAATCATAACGACATAAACACCTTCACAACAGTCAACACATTTTCAAAGCTTTACTTTATGAACTCTAAGCTTTTCATTCTTTTATTATAGTTTTCTTTGTACTCAAAGATTAAGTCTATCAGGCTTTTTTACTTCACGTGTGGATCTTCTCAGCACAGGTAAGTCTGATGTGTTTTCATGAGAGCCTGTATGTGTGTTTGTGTTAGATTGTTCTGGTGGTGAGTGACAAGATTCAGTTGCGGCATTGTCATCGATTTGCTCTTGGATAGTTTCTTGTGTTTTCAGGAGGGAACAGCGGTTCCTCCTGAGAATCTGTCCTTCCTCAGTTCTAACGGTGTATGACCTTGGTCCTACTTCCTCAAGAACTGTAGCTTTCCTGTTCCATGCATTTGGATCCTCAATCCTGACAACATCATCCCTTGTCAATGGTTTCAGAGTTTTGGATGACTTGTCATAGTGTGATTTCTGTTTCAACTTTAACAGTTGAAGTCTCTGTCTTAGTTCCTTACTCTGCTTTTCTTTTGCACAGCAGGGTAGCGTGGTGCGCAACTTGCGACCCATTAGGAGTTCAGCAGGTGAAGAACCACAGTCTAAAGGGGAGGCTCGGTAGCTCAGCAGGGTGAGATAAGGATCAGACTTGCTTTCTGTTGCTTTCTTCAGTAGCTGTTTGAGAACTTGAACACCTTTCTCTGCCTTACCATTCGACTGAGCATACAGAGGACTGGATGTGATGTGCTGAAAGTCATACTGTGCTACAAACTGTTGCCACTCCTTACAGCTGAAGCACGGACCATTGTCGCTAACGGCAATCCTGGGAATTCCATGTCTGGCGAAGATGGATTTAACATGCATTATGACACTGCTTGCTGATGTGCTTGAGAGCAGCGCCATCTCAGGATAGTTAGAATGGTAGTCAATCACTAATAGATAGTCTTTACTATTCAAATGAAAAAGGTCCATACCAACCTTTTGCCATGGTGCTGTTGGTAAGTCAGCTACTATCATTGGTTCCTTTGCTTGTTTGTTTTGGTGTTTCTGACATGTCTCACATATGCCTATCATGTTCTCAATGTCCTTATTTATGCCAGGCCAATAAACAGTGTCTCTTGCTCTCCTTTTGCATTTTTCAATTCCGAGGTGTCCCTCATGAATCCTTTCGAGCATGTCTCGACGTAGAGCCTGTGGAATGACTATTCTGTTCTGTTTTAGTAATAGTCCACTTGCGACACTCAACTCTGACCTGATGTGATTGTACTTTGGACAGGAACCTTTTGGCCAACCATGATGAATGTTCTCTATTACTGTTTGTAACACTGTGGCCTAGAAATTCAGTAAGGCGCTGCAAGCTTTGCGCCCAGTTACCGCCTAAAGAGGGCTTCTAAGCCAGTAGAGGAGGTTGCGCTGATATTGAGCTCGGCGGTAATGGCGGCGGTAGCCGGTAGCGCTGCGCCAGCACCGATGACGTCATCGGTGTGCGCAGTGCCCCGTTTCCGCCCCAATGCCGGCCCGACGCCCATATTCAGTTGCCGCCGCCTCCTCCGTGGCGGCCGCTACTAACATTCGGAGACCAGGGCCTTACTGCAGCCTTAGTGGGGCGCATAAAGGTGGAGGTGTGGCCGGCCGCTTTTTCGGCGGCCGCCTGCCCGCACCTCCTTCCCCGGCCTCCTCCACCACCCCCACTGCGGCATTGCCGGCTGCTTTCCGCGAGCCCGGCACTTCTCCGTGGTGCCGGGCTCATTTGCCGGCACAATCCAGCGGCGCTCTCCCCGTTGCAGGCACCTCCACCTTAAGAGAAGGAGGAGGCCTGCAGTACCGCAGCCTGCCGCACCGCATCGGGTGGCGCAGCGGCACCTAGAGCGCTGAAATTCAGTTTCAGCGCCCCAAGCGGGGGCGGGCACACCCTGGAATAGCGCCCGGTTCCGACTTGGGGCGCAAAAACTGAATATCTGACGGTCGCAACTGGCTCCGCGCCCAGCGCTAACTTTTGGGCGCTAGCCAGCTGGCGGGGCCATAGTGAATTTCTAGGCCTGTATCTTTTACTGTTTCTTCTGCTATCTGCTTTGATTTTGTGTCTGACACAGGCAGCGCAGCAGTGACCATACTCACATGAACATCCACGTCTTCCTCAGTAGAGCTCACATGACTCATTGTGGGTGCTCGGGATAGTGCATCTGCTAACTATGTGTTTGCCTGGTGTGTAGATCAGTTCAAAGTCATATCTTTGCAGCTTCATCATGAGTCGCTGAATCCTTGGAGACATCTCATTCAGGTTTTTTTTTTGATGGCAACCAGTGGGCAGTGGTCTGTCTCAACTGTGAAGGTGGGAAGTCCATATATGTAGCCATGGAACTTTTCTAATCCAACTACCAAGCCTAGACATTCTTTTTCAATCTGGGCGTATCTTCACCCTCTGCTTGTAGCAAGACCGCGCCAAGGCCATCTTTTGATGCATCCGTTGACACTTTGATTCTCTTTGTTGGGTCAAAGAAGGTGAGTACAGGTGTGGTTGTCAGCACTGTTTTGAGGTTCATCCACTCTTGTTCATGTCTTTCTGTCCATGCAAACTCATTTGTTTTATGTAGCAGGTCTCGCAGACAGGCTGTCTTGGCTGACAAGTTAGGAATGAACTTTCCAATGAAGTTTATCATCCCCATGATGCGTAGCACTCCTTTTTTGTCAGTGGGTCGGGGCATGTTGAGTATGGCGTTTACTTTTTCCATATCTGGCTCTAATCCTTTACCAGATAGATTATCTCCTAGGAAAGTGACTTCCTGGACGCCAAACTGACACTTGGCTTTGTTGAGCTTCAGTCCATTCCAGCGTATGCTCTGTAGCACTTTAGTCAGTCTCTCATTGTGTTCTTTCAGTGTGGAGCCCCAGATGATGATGTCATCAACATAGACCCGAACTCCTTCCAGACCTTCAATTATGTGTTCCATCGCTCTATGAAAGGTTTCAGATGCAGATATTATCCCGAAAGGCATTCTGAGGAAACAATACCTACCAAATGGTGTGTTGAAGGTACAGTATTTGGTGCTCTCTTCATCCAGTTTTAGTTGCCAAAATCCTTGTGAGGCATCGAGCTTTGTGAAGTATCTGGCACCTGACATTTCACTGGTGATTTCTTCTCGCTTGGGAATCTGGTAGTGTTCACGTTTTATGTTTGCATTTAAGTCCTTTGGATCCATGCATACTCTTAGATCATTGTTCTTTTTCTTTACACATACCATGGAGTTAACCCAGTCTGTTGGCTCTTCGACTTTCCTGATGACTCCTAGTGTGGTCATTCTGTCCAGTTCTTTCTTGAGCCGGTTACACAAGGGTGCTGGAACTCTCCGTGGAGCATGTACCACTGGCTGAGCATCCTCCTTTAGCTGGATCTTGTAAATGAATGGTAGAACTTCAAATCCTTTGAACACATCCTGGAAATTACTCACTACAGAATCCACTGAGTCATCTGGTCTGCTTATGGCACAGTTTATACGGTAGACTCTCTTGACCTAAGCCCTTACAAGCTTTGTCACCTAGTAGTGAATCAAGTCCTTCAGCCACAACAGAAAACATGAGATGATGCACTTTGTCTTTGACTGTCACTTTAAGTGTGCATACACCTAAGCTATCTATTTTCTGTCCATTATAGTTCTTCAGTAGTACTGACTTTTTCTGTATTTTGGGCTTTTCTTTCATATTTTTAATGTCACTCATGCTGATTAAGTTTGCTTTTGCCCCAGTGTCTAGTTTCAATGTAACTAATGCTCCATTTACCTGCAGTGGCATTATCCATTTGTCCTCTTTTACTGCATTAACTTTATGTTCAGCATTGTCCATTCCTGAGGGCTGCACATTTTCTGTATCCTTTTCGATATTGTCATATGACACCATTCCTACAAAAAATGCCTCACTTAAATCAGTGTCCTCTATCACATTGACTTGTTGCCCTTTCTTTGTTTTTACTTTTGAAAAGCATTGTTTGGTAAAGTGATTCTTTCCATTACATTTTGTGCACATTTTTCCAAACGCTGGGCATTGTCTTGACTGGTGCTGGTAACCACAGCGTTTACAATTAAAAGTTTCATCCTCCGATTGCTTTGCATTTCTGTTCTGCCCATGTTTCTTCCCCTTGCAGAACACAGCACCGACAGCAGCACAGTCACTCATTACAGTCGCATCATTATTAATTTCACTGAAAGTCTTTGCATGCTGTTGAGCTAGCTCACTGGCATGGCATATTTTCACAGCATCCTCCAATGTTAGTTCGGTTTCTCTCAACAAACGTTCCCTGACTTTTTTATCATGAATACCAAACACAATCTGGTCACGAATCATGGATGATTTCAGTTCAGAGAAATTACATGTCTGTGCTTTCAGTTTCAGATCGGTCACAAAGCTATCAAAAGTCTCATTTTGCTGCTGTGTCTAGGTCTCGTTCTTTTTGGGAGAACAATGTGTATCAAAGTATCAAACTTCTTTAGCACGACGTCCATCTTTTCTCTGTCCTCCTCTTGATCAAATACAAACATATTACATACCTCTATCGCCTGCGGGCCTGCAACCGTGAGCAGTAACGCTATTTTCCTTGCGTCTGGCATTGTACCGAACCTAATGGCGGCAATGTAGAGTTCGAATTGTTGTTTGAAAGTCCGCCAATTGCAGTCGACATTCCCCGTGAGTTTCAAACCCTCCGGTGGCTTCAAATTCTCCATGTCGCGTTTCGCAATATTCAACAGATATTACCAATCCTGGTATAACAACAGAAAATGTTGGAAATACTCAGCAGGCCAGGCAGCATCCGTGGAGAGAGAAACAGAGTTAACATTTCAGGTCTGGGACCCTTCATCAGAACCAATCCTGGTACCATGTTATGTTCATAAATAAATAGACGTTTTCATTATGAACAGCTAGCTTGAGCTAGTCATTTATTCAGCCATGTGGACTAGTGTACTTCACCATCTGGGGCTACCCACAAGGCAGTAGTCAAGATGGATGCCTGTACACTAGTCCACATGGCTGAATAAATGACTAGCTCAAGCTAGCTGTTCATAATGAAAACGTCTATTTATTTATGAACATAACAGGTGGGATCCACCGATCAGAGTCTTGCTGCTGTTCTGTGCCAAGAGGTACAGGGTAAACTTATGCCAATCGCATTCGCCTCCCGTATTTTGAATGGCGTGGAAAAGAATTTCACTGTGTGTGAGCGACATCTGCTAGCCACTTTTTGGGCAGCCAAACACTTCACGTTTATTACTGGGCCGAACAAAATGATCATACATAGCCCCCACACCCCTTTGAATCTTTTACTTAAACCAGGGGACACTTTGGTCTCCTCTGCCCGACTCAGTCATTGGACACTTCTGTTAAATCAGAGAGATTTGGAAATAACGCCAAGGCAGGCAACTTTACTACCTCAGCTCCTACTGTATGAGGAGGGAAGCCATGAGTGCCCCCTTCCACCACTGGAGTTCGACCGTCACCCCGTCTCTCCTACTTCGCTAAGTGACGCCCAGAACGTCTACATTGATGAGTCATCCTATCACAGGGACGGAAAGCCCCTTATTGGATTTGCAGTAGTCATGCCTGACCGAGAACTTAAGTATAAATGCATTCCCCACTCTGCCCAATATGCTGAAGTTGCAGCCCTGGTGACAGCAATCCAAATTACTCATGACATATCTGTTAATGTCTGATCAGATAGTGCCTATGCGATTAACACTTTGTTATCTTTACCGCTGTATGCTAGGAATAATTTTTGTACTGTTGATGGCAAGACCCTGCTCCATGCAGACCTCTTTGCTTCCCTTTGGGACTCTTTAAATTCACGATCAGACCTTGTCTATGTTGGTACGGTAAAGTCCCATTCACGTTCTTCAGATGTACAGACCCAGGGTAACTCACAGGCAGATCGTGCTGCCAAGGATGCCGCCGTTAACGGTGACCTCTGGAAAGCCCCTACCCCTCCCTTAAGATCAGTCTCGAGTATCCAAGGTGGGGACATCGACCTCCCTTCCCTCCAGTCCAGTTATTCCCCCTATGCAGTTGTTATTGCATGGCATCAGAATGGATGTCCATTACCTCAGCCCACTCCATGGGATGCGGACACGCAATTGGCTCCGAATCAGTCTGGGGAAGCTGCTCCCCTGTTAATGTTCAACCCCCGCATGCGGTGGCTATCATCTGATCTCCTGGTTGTCTGTGTTCCCCCATTCATGGCACCCGAAATTTTTGATCTCCTGCACTCACATCCGGTAGGAGGGCACTATTCAGCTGATGCAACTGTTCAGAAACTACGCAAATTTGCATGGTATCCCGATTGCATCACAGATGTCACTCATAGGGTGAATCGTTGTCTGCCCTGTCAGCACAATCCAAGTGCCCACACTAATCGGGCACTGTTGCGCAGTCCCCCTCCTCCCGATGGGCCGTGGACCCACCTTCAAATTGATTTTATAGGGCCCTTACCTGCAGGACCTTTGGGCTTGCGGTATTGTCTGGTTATAGTTGATAAATTTACTAAATGGATGGAGGCTTTTCCATGTAAAACAAACACCGCATTGACAGCAGCTCGCCTTTTATTGGGTGAGGTGATCTGCAGGTGGGGAGTGTCAATTCAAGTTGATAGTGATCAGGGATCACACTTTACCGCCCAAATTTTTACCGAATTGCAACAGATAATGGGTACCTCGCATAAACTTCACATCTCCCATCGCCCACAATCATCTGGTGTAGTGGAAAGAGGAAACCGAACTCTGAAAACTATGTTAAACAAATTTTGTGCAGATCACCCCACCAAATGGTCCAGTATGTTGCCAATGTGTCTAATGGCTATTAGATCCACCCCGCATAGCACAACGGGTATCCCACCCTACCAGGCTATGACTGGGCGACTAATGCGAATGCCAGCCCATCTGTTAACCACTTCAGCCACACCCTTAGTACAGGGAATTGCCAACCAAAAATGGCTTGAAATGGTGGTAGAGAACATAGAACAAACTAACATGTTTGTAGCTACACAAACAGGCAAATCAAAAAACGAGGCAAAGAAATACTTCGACAAGAAGGTCCAACCATTTGAGTATCAAGTGGGAGATGTTGTAATGGTACTAAACTATGGGAAGAAGCAACATTGCTTCGAACCAAAGTGGAATGGCCTCTTCCCGATTATTGACAAGGCCAGTCCTTCGGTTTATCTGATGCAATTCCCTGGAATAAAAAGGGAGAGCCAAGATGGCTAAATGGTACCATATCAATCAGTTGAAAACTGTGAAAGAATAAGTATTCCTGGTTAGATGATAAACTGTAGCTTTCTTCACAATTTCTGTATTCTTTGTTTTGTATCATTGTCGCTTGAAATGTATGTACTTAGTCGACGTGCTAATGATTGTAAGACTGAATTATAACTGTGACTGTAATAATTGTGTTTTGTAGGTAACAGAGCATGGGAAAAGCCAATACGATCCAGTATGAGCTGCACAGCTATGTGGTACAATTCAGGTATGGCATTCTCCTGTTGTCTGAGGAATTCAGTGAGCTTGTAATGCGACTGAACTCCCCCCTAAAGCAATTTTATGTTTTGGAGCAAGACAACTCGAGAATAGATATTGAAATTGACAGCATCGGGGATGATTCACACTGGTGGGATATTGGGGTTTATATATCAGCTCACCCATACATTCGTATCATTTCACATGCTCTGGTAGTTCTCAAACTTGTAATGATAGTGTATTTGATATATGTATACACAATGTAGTAAGAATTTGATACATAAGCCAATTGTATACTCATGCCTATGACTAACCAGCACTAACAAATTAATTGAGCACACCGAAAGAGAAGATCCGAAGCAATGTAGAGGAGACCCCAGGTGGGGTAAGATCAGGAAAGATAGAAGAAACAGAGGATCCCCTAGGCGGGGCAGAATTGGAACACCGGAATACTGAATTGAACCGTCGACCCAATAATTAGAGTTGGCACGGTTGGTAGAGGTTCGTAAATGAGAGATCGAAATAGAGTTTTTCTCCCTCTCAAGGTGGAGACTGTTAGAAACTAGGGGTGCCTAAAAATGTATATGGCTTTTAAATGATAAGTTTCGTTTTCCTGGGAAGCTTGCATTAGAATTTGAGACAGTCTTTTTAATCAGTTAGATTAGGTGAAACATAAACATTCCACACGGGGGCCCATAGGATGGTCCTGCCAGGCTAGTTATCTGTTGTTTGTAAGTAAGGGTTTTGACTTTGTTCATGTATCTTTCATTTGGCCAGTGAAGGCCCAGCCTATGTTTCTTCCATTATTACTAATAACCATATTATAATCTCCACAGATAGAATTTGGAGTTTGTTTAGCAGAACTGCTTGTGAAGATAATTAAAAATTAATTAGGAAAAGACATAGAATGAAAGGAATTTGAGGAGGATAAGGTATCCATCTTAGAATGGGCCATTTGCTAGATGAAGGTGAGATAGCGACTGGTAAATGTGCGACAGCTCTGGCTGGGGCCATGTTTAAGAGAGACAGGGCCGAGCCTTGTACTTGCTGGGAAAAAGGGGGAGAGAGTAAAAAGAGATAAGATGGATTCCAATGGAGGAACCTTCAAATTGTAAAAACAAGGATGAAGTAATGAGACCTTCTTTTGGGGAGGGCTTTCATCCAAACATCAAGAGAAAGAACTTAAGCTGACATTGGTTGATGAAGTTTTGGAGGAACCGCTGTAGGTTAAATGGTCTTGTCAATAACTTGGCCTCAGGCCCACCCCTAAAAAGAGAATAAAAAGTGACACCCCAAGGACTTGCACACAGACTGCGGAAGGGAGAGCTGAACAGCTGGTCGAACGCTCTTTTAAGAGTGATCCCATCCTCACCATCGAAGGCCCGAGAGAGAGAGAGAGAGAGAGAGAGACCAGAGAACAGTTTACACATGCCAGCCGTCTGTCCGATCAGGTCCGATATCAGCTGCTTGTCACAGTCGTATGTTTTTGCTGAATTACTATTGTGTTATATTCCATCCTAAACTCTGATTAAACACAAGGGCCTAGAAATTCGGTTTGAGTCCGCCAGGGCTTTAGCGCCCGAAATTTTGCGCCCGCCATAATTGCCGCTGCGCCCGCCTAAAATTCAGTTGCCCCGGGCCCAGACGGCGGCGGGCGCTAATGGAGGGTTTTAGCGCCTCGCTATGGGCGTTGAATGCAGGTTTCAGGCGCTAATCCCCCGCTGCGGCACCCGATGCGGTGCGGCAGGCTGGGGTACTGCAGGCCTCCTCCTTCGCTTAAGGAGGAGCTGCGTGCAGCCGACAGCTGACCGGTGGATTCCCCCGACAAATGAGCCCGGCACCTCGGAGAAGTGCCGGGCTCGCGGGACACACACATCAGTGCCGCGGGGGGGTGGTGCAGGAGTCCGGGGAGGGAGGTGCGGGCAGGCGGCCGCCGGGAAAGCAGCCGGCCGCCGCTCCACCTTTATGCGCCGGCCTTACGGTGCTGCAACATCCCGTTCCACAATCGTTGTTTGCGGCTGCCACGGGCGAGGCGGCCGCAACTGAATTTGGCCATCGGGCCGGATTACCACTGCAACCGGGGCGCTGCGCACACCGATGACGTCATCGGTGCCAGCGCAGCGCTACCGGGTAACGCCGATGTTAGGGCCCATCGCAATTTCGGGCGCAGCGATACCGCCGGCGCAAGCCACTCCAACGCCCCTAACTGGGCGCTAACCCAACCGAATTTCTAGGCCAATATACCCACCATACTAGTTTGCACTTGATCCTGTTTACCAGAGATACATGAATTTCAACAGTACCAAGTCACACTGTCATGGGGTACTGAGTCACACTGACCAGGGGTACTGAGTCACACTGACCAGGGGTACTGAGTCACACTGACCAAGAGTACTGAGTCACACTGACCAGGGGTACTGAGTCACAGTGACCGGGGGTACTGAGTCACACTGACCAGGGGTGTTGAGTCACACTGACCAGGGGTACTGAGTCACACTGACCAGGGGTACTGAGTTACATTGACCAGGGGTACTGAGTCACACTGACCAGGGGTACTGAGTCACACTGACCGGGGGTACTGAGTCACACTGACCGGAGGTACTGAGCCACACTGACTGGGGGTACTGAGTTACACTGACTGGAGGTACTGAGCCACACTGGCCAGGTACTGAGTCACACTGACCAGGGGTACTGAGTCACATTGACCAGGGGTACTGAGTCACACTAACCGGGGGTACTGAGTCACCCTGACCGGAGGTACTGAGCCACACTGACCGTGGGTAACTGAGTCACACTGACCAGGGGTACTGAGTCACACTGACCAAGGGTACTGAGACACACTGACCGGGGGTACTGAGACACACTGACCGGAGGTACTGAGCCACACTGGCCAGGTACTGAGTCACACTAACCGGGGGTACTGAGTCACACTGGCCGGGGTACTGAGTCACCCTGACCGGAGGTACTGAGCCACACTGACTGGGGGTACTGAGTCACACTGACCGGGGGTACTGAACCACACTGACTGTGGGTAACTGAGTCACACTGACCAGGGGTACTGAGTCAACTGACCAAGAGTACTGAGTCACACTGACCAGGGGTACTGAGTCACAGTGACCGGGGGTACTGAGTCACACTGACCAGGGGTACTGAGTCACACTGACCGTGGGTTACTGAGTCACACTGACCAGGGGTACTGAGTCACACTGACCAAGGGTACTGAGGCACACTGACCAGGGGTACTGAGTCACACTGACCAAGGGTACTGAGTCACACTGACCAGGGGTACTGAGTCACACTGACCAAGGTTACTGAGTCACACTGACCAGGGGTACTGAGTCACACTGACCGTGGGTTACTGAGTCACACTGACCAGGGGTACTGAGTCACACTGACCGGGGGTACTGAGTCACACTGACCAGGGGTACTGAGTCACACTGACCAAGGGTACTGAGTCACACTGACCGGGATTACTGAGTCACACTGACCTGTGGTACTGTGTCACACTGACCAGGGGTACTGAGTCACACTGATCAGGGGTACTGAGCCTCATTGACCTGGGGTCCTGAGTAACGTAGAAAAGAATTACTTTCTGGAGAGGTGAAAATGTAGAAAACTGCCAAGAAGACCAATTTCACAAGAGAGAGACAATTAAAGTCTGTTAACATCACACAAACCTTCAGAAACAATTTTTTTAAAGATCCATAATTTATATTGTGCCTCAGTACGTGAGATGGTCAGGTAATGTGCCTGCAGTTTATATTTCTTGCCAAGCATTTTGGGACTATGGTACAGGGATGTGTGAATAGAAAACCTCAGGAGGGAATAAACTTGTATTTTCCATTTGCAAAACAAATAGATAAATCAATATTTCAATTTGGGTTGTGCTGAAAACACTGGGGCCAGTAATTGCAAAGTGTATCTTTGTCCCAGTTTTACTGACCCACAGCCATTGATGTAGTTGCTTTGCAGTGATAAACGTCTGCTGCCTTTTCACAGATAAAGCTGCAGTTTTCTTATTTGTAGTACTCCATAGAGGCTGAATTAAAGGGGTATTGCCTGTTGCCCGATCGGCTCTGCGGGTAAAGGCATTGCTCAGTGTATCAGGGACATTCGGAGCAGGCAGCGTAAGGTTCGATTCCCAGTCTTTGCTGAGCTAGGCAGTGATCAGGGGGAATTGCTACTATTGGTTTCAGTAACCTTGGGCTAGGAGATCAACCGGGGTTCCCACTCCTGATCACTACCTAGTGATCCCCGCTGCAAAGTGCGGGGATGTTTGGGTGATGTTCCCCACAGTGAAACTAGGCAAAGGGAGAAATCGGAGATGGGGGAAGAAAATAAGGGGCAGACAAAATGGGACAAGGGGAGAGAAATTGGGCAGAGGGATGGAAAAGAGAGGTAGGAAATGGGAGGAGATGGAGTAAGGAGGGGTTTAAAGGGACATAGAGGAGGAAGGAAAATGGGGAAGAGGGAGCAAACAGGGGAAAGGAGAGAAAATAGGGAAGGGGAAAATAAAAACTGGATCCCTTCGGTACCCATAGCACCTTTGCCCACCTCTAGCCTGATTTGCTCAGTCTTAAGAACATAAGAAATAGGAGCAGGAGCAGGAGTCGGCCATATAGCCCCTCAAGCCTGCTCCACAATTCAATAAGATCATGGCTGATCTTCGACCTCAAATCCACTTTTCCGCCCTATCCCTTGATTCCCTTAGAGTCCAAAAATCTATTGATCTGAGCCTTGAATATACTCAACAACCAAGTATCCACAGTCCTCTGGGGCAGAGAATTCCAAAGATTCACAATCCTCGAGTGAATAAATGTCTCCTTATCTCAGTCGTAAATGTCCGACCCCTTATCCTGAGACTATGCCCCCTCGTTCTAGACTCTGCAGCCAGGGAAAACAGCCTCTCAGCATCTACCCTGTCAACCCCCTCAGAATCTTACATGTTTCAATGAGATGAAATTGGATTCTGTATATTTATTACTGACTTTTAATGTATCCCACACACAATGACACAAAACTTTTTTTTAAATGGCACATGCTTCACAGACTGAATTAATGCCTAGTTGAACAATGCAGTGCCTCCATCGCAACACGGCCCCTAGTTAATAAATAAGCAGTTGTTAGAAGTAGCTGGCAGTCCTTACGCGGGCAGGGGGGTCATTTCGAATGACATTCGCTGCCAATTGTCTGCGCTCAGCCTCAACCTTCTGTCAGCAGAGACTGCGGACACAGGAGGAGTTTGCTCACCCACGCGAGGCAGAGTGGCCCAGGGACTGACGCAAGGGGTTCAGATCCGACTGTAATATATGGACATTGTGATCAGAGCGTGGCAGAATTATTATTTTTTTGTTGTTGGGAGAAATGCCTTGATATATTTCTGCGTATGTTCAATTTATTAAAAAGGCACAAATTGCTTTTCTTCAATCCTCCAGGAAATGTCTTTTGATATGAATTACAAGGGGAGATCTCAGGAATCCTCTGCTGCTCCAAGCTCTCTGCAGCCCCTTGTTAATACAAGTGCTGGGGTGGCAGTAACACAGTGTGGTCTGTCCTACTGTTCACCTTGGCCAGCCAGCTGAGTTAGACTGGCTGTGATTCTCCGAACCAATAAGCTTCTAATTCAGTTAAACGGGAGCTGCAATTGGATTCTGCGGCCTCCTGCCAGCTCAGGCAGCAGCTATTGGTTAATAAAAATAAAAGACAGCGTTAGCAACAGAAATAAAGGGAACTCGCGCCCGCTCTGCAGAAGACTCTCTGAAGAGAGTCACGACACGGGTTAAAAACGGCCATCGGAGGTTGGGATTAGGGCAGAACTCCTTCGAATTAGAATTTAAAGGCATTTTAGTATCGGGATTAGGACAAACGCCCTCAAGAATGAGGTTTAAATGCTCTCAGGTTTGGGATGAGTTAACTACCGTAGAGAATGAGGTTTGGACACAAACTCAGACTAAGAAATAAAAACAGAAAATGCTGGAAATACTCAGCAGGTCAGGCAGCATCTGTGGAAAGAGAAACAGAGTTAACGTTTCAGCTCGATGGCTTTATTCCAGTTCTGATGAAAGGTCATCGACCTGAAACGTTAACTCTGTCTCTCTCTCCACAGATGCTGCCTGACCTGCTGGGTGTTTCCAGCGTTTTCTGTATTTATTTCAGATTTCCAGCATCCGCAGTATTTTGCTTTCAGATTAAGAAAGATTTTTTTGTGAATGGGAATTAGTTTACAGCCTCAAATGTGGATCTGGGAGATACACTTTCAACCACCGAATATTCTGTGCCTTAGCGATAAGAACCAAACTCTGCCCCTCTACCTCTCCCTCCACTCTCCCAATCTTCCCCTCCATTCCTCAACCTCCCCCTCCATCCCTCAACCTCATCCTCCATTCCCCAACCTCATCCTCCATCCCCCCAACCTCATCCTCCATCCCCCAAACTCATCCTCCATCCCCTCAACCTCATCCTCCATTCCCCGAACTCATCCTCCATCCCCCAACCTCATCTTCCATCCCCAACCTCATCCTCCATCCCCCAAACTCATCCTCCATCCTCTAAACTCATCCTCCATCTCCCAACCTCATCCTCCATCCCCCAACCTCATCCTCCATCCCCCAACCTTCCCCTCCATCCCCTCAACCTCATCTTCCATCCCCCAAACCCATCCTCCATCGCCCAACCTCATCCTCCATCTCCTCAACCTCATCCTCCATCCCCCAAGCTCATCCTCCATTCCCTCAACCTCATCCTCCATCCCCCAACCTAATCCTCCATCACCCAAACTCATCCTCCATCCCTAACCTCATCCCTCAACCTCATCCTCCATCCCCCCAACCTCATCCTCCACCCCCTCACCTTACCCCTCCATCGCCTCAACGTCCTCACTCTCCAATTGAACGTAAGTTCCTTTGTACAGCCGAACATTTCCAGTACTAGAGAGAAGTAAAATAGCAATGTATATTTGGAGGAGAGACGAGGCATGCAGCTGAACAGACCGCGAGGCTGGTGGTTCAATCTGTGCTGATTTAGAAGTTCTCACTCAGGGTCGCATTAAAATTGCCCTCAGTGCCTTAGGGCGGGCTAGGGTCCCTGCCCCGTTTGAAAGTGCATGTGGCGGACACTGCATGAAGACAGCGTTTGGCTCTACTCCGGTGCCTCCTCCAACAGTCGCAAAGCCAGCGGCAGCTTACAAGTGAAGAATAGCCACTTGGAAGAGGTAGCAGAAGTCGGGATGGCCGGGGGGGGGGGGGGGGTGCCACCACTGGAACCATATCCTAGCAACAATCTGGCAGGAGGTGGGGGGTGTGGGGAGGAGGAAATGGGAATCACAAACTTCATCTGCCGCAACGAAAATATAAATCATCAATTCAGACTGCACATTCTCACCTGAAACTGCGGAGGATGGGAGGCGTCTCAAGGTTTTTACTGTAAAAATTAAAACTGGGGAAATGAAGCCCGACGGACTCAAATTAATTTATTTTAATGAATCGTTTTATTAACGAGGGAGTTCTGAATATCGGCTCTCCTTAAAGGAGAAGCTTCAGTATGGGCTTGAAGACTGAGTTACCAGGGGCTCACATTGATTTTAGTTTGTGTGAAGCTTGGTGCTCCTGCAAGGTGAGGGAGGTCAATGCTGCAGAATGGAACACTTCCACGTTGCAGGCATCCAGTGTTAGTACCGAACACTCCCAGGTCAGGTATAGCATGAATGAGATGCTGAGTAAAGCTTGCTCTACATTTCCCCAAGAACGTATCTCAGAAGACCACCTTGACTGCCCCATTTTCCCATTTCCTGAGGTGTTTAAGATGATGAAAGGAGGTGATAGGGTAGATAGGGAGATACTATTTCCTCTGGTGGGGGGTGGGGGAGGGGGAGTCCAGAAACAAGAAGATAAGGAGGGGAAAATTCGGTTGGTTTGCGCCTCCCGTTAGTGCCTTAAGAAGGCGCTAATGTGGCGCAAAGCAACTAGCGCCCGTGCGCGGCGATGTTTGCGCCGCTCATGAAAGTGACTAGACATTTTGCGTCGGCGCTAACCACTACCGCCACGATCTCCTACGCCCGCAGATCGTGACGTCAGTCGAGCGTGCAACGCCCCGGTAGTGCCCCGGACTGGATATTGAGTGGCGCCCCCTGTCTTACCGCCTGCCGCTAGCAACAGCAGGTTGAGGGGAGCGTTTTGCAGTCGGGAAGGGACTGGGGGAGCGCTATTTAAAGGCAACTGCTTCCTGCCTTTTTTTGTCGGCAAAGTTTTTTCACCACGCATTCTGAGTGAGAGAGAGAGACTGCAGGAGATATTCAAAGCTGTGTTGAGGAGTTTTGGGTACTGAGCAGCACTTTGCAGGTTCTTTTTTATTTGATCTTCCTTGCATCGATTTAGAAGAGACTATGGGGGCTGCACTCTGAGCTCGTTCCTGGGTCTCGCCATTGTTCTTTCCAACAGATTTGATGTACAGGTCTCTCCAGGCCTAGATTCAAGGCTGCAATGAGCAGGGTGTGGATGGAGAGCAAGGTCGACCCAGTCCCCTTTAAGAACTGGCCAGCGACAGTGTGTCTATGTTCCATCGCTGACCGACATCACATGAGCTTCGCCAGCGCTCTGAGTTAGCGCCTCGCTCCTCGGCCTTTGCGCCTTAAGACAGGTGTGCAGCTCCTGATTTAGTGTTCCAATCACCTCCAGGGGCGATACAAGCCAAGTTTGCAGTCGGAGGCGATAATTAGCGCCAGGCGCTAAACTTTGCGCCCGGCCGATAATCGCGCCCCAAACGGGGCGATACTGAATTTCTCCCCCCTAACCTTAAAATTAGAGTTAGGTCGCTCAGGTTTTTTTTTAAATATTTGTTTTTATGGGATGTGGGCATTGCTGGCAAGGCCAGCATTTATTGCCCATCCCTAATTGCCCTTGAGAAGGTGGTGGTGAGCCGCCTTCTTGAACCGCTGCAGTTCGTGTGGTGAAGGTGCTCCCACAGTGCTGTTAGGTAGGGAGTTCCAGGATTTTGACCCAACGACGATGAAGGATCGGCGATATACTTCTGAGTCAGGATGGTGTGTGACTTGGAGGGGAACTTGGAGGTGGTGGTGTTCCCATGCGCCTGCTGACAGGTTGTTGGTGTTGGTGTTGTCAGGAAGCACTTTTTCACAGAAAGGGTGGAAATCTGGAACGCTCTCCCCCAAAAAGCTGTTGAGGCTAGGGTTCAATTGACTGAGATTGATAAGCTTTGTTAGGCGAGGGTATTAAGGGTTAGGAAAACAAGGCGGGTAGATCAAGTTAAGATACAGATCAGCCATGATCTATATTGATGGTGTTGAGCCGCACAGAGCGTTAAGGACCCAGGACTGATCACTGGTCTGTGCTGAGTTAGTAGACCTCGGTAGGGGTGGTGATTAGGGAGCACGACAGCTGGCCTCACTGCCCCAAGGGCTAAGGAGGCCCAAATCAGCCGGGTTCCCAACTCCTCAACACAGGTTTCAAATCATGAAGGGTTTAGACAGAGTAAATAAAGAGAAACTGTTTTAATGGCTGAAGGCTCGCTAACAGAGGGCACAGATTTAAGGTGATTGGCAAAAGGACCAGAGGGGTCATGAGGAAAAACTTTTTTATGCAATGAGTGGTTAGGATTTGGAATGCACCACCTGATAGGGCGATTGAAACAGATTCAATAGTAACTTTCAAAAGGGAATTAGATAAATACTTGAAGGAGAAAAATTGCAGGGATATGGGGAAAGAGCGGGGGAGTGGGACTAACTGAATTGCTCTTTGAAAGAGCCGCCGCTGACTTGATGGGCCGAATGGCCTCCTTCTGTGCTATACTATTCTACGATTCTATGTGCATAGATGCCGGGTGTAGACAGGGACAGGTCTGGCTGTGATGATCTCTGGAATCAAATGGCGTTCCAGCACTCACTGTCAGGGCTCTGGTCAGCTTGGGTGCTGACTGGCACTGTACGGCCCATTGCGCAGCTTCGAGCTGACGGAGTCGATATTCGTCTTTACCGCTCGGGTGTTAAATATGGCCCGGGCTGAGCTCAGAGAGGAATTGCGGTTGGGGAACATCTCACGCCTGTTACAGAACCCGCCCAATCTTCCCCTTATTCATTTAAATGGATGACAAAATCAGGCCGCTTCAGTTTACCGGTGTGGAATTCTTCTCTGCAGAGGATCTGGGTTTTGAATTCCATTCCTCAACTCAAGTTACTCCTGGTGTTGTTTCCCAAATGAGGAGCTGTGCACAGCAACTGGTCTCATCACACATCTGAGGCTCTCAGACAGACCAAACCACCCAACAAACTGGACAAGAAAAATAACTTTCCATCTTGATCCAAAAGTCATGAAAATATGGAAATGTTTCTTGTGATTTCCAAACTCAAGTTATTGGTTTCACTGCGCATTTATACCATTTAAAAAAAATAGGCAACTAGTCATTTCAAACTAATATTGATTTTTTTTGAGTACCTGAATTCTGATCCAACTCAAATTCCACTCATCCTTCCTCCCTGTGAAGACCAATGTAAGCAGCAGATAACAACAGGGTCATTAACTTCTCCCACACAGAGCCCCAAACACAGTTAAGTATATTGAACAGGATGTATTTAATAACAGCCAGTAACCACTGTAACAGAACTTGGACTTCCCTCTCTTGCTACCTCTCTTTCCCCCTCCCCCCACAGAACCCTCCTGTTTTTGCCCTACACGCCCCAGGGATTGGTGGAACCATAACTTCAGCTTCCCATAATCCAGTCCCTCAGATGGTTACAACACAATGTCATAAAAGTGACTGACGCCAACTATCTCCAACTAAATTGATCTATATGCTGGAGGTGCCACTGGTCCCCTATCTATATATTGGAGGTGTTATGTGTTGTGTATTGATTGCGAGTTTGACACCAGTCAATACGGTAATGTAATGTGCATTGCATTATGGGAATTACCCGGGAAAACGGCAGTCGGCCATTTTACGCAATAAAGTGAACATCGCAGTTATAAGCCTGTCTGCCTGACTCTGATTTAATTCGACGTATCTACATGCTTGATTGAACGCATTAAAGCATAGATACAACATTGGCGACGAGGATAACGAACGGAATCATTTTAGATAGGTAGTTGCCCAAGTTTTAGTTAGCTAGGATGGAGAAGACCGGTGTTGTGTATGTAACCTGTTCCACCTTAAGAGAGCTTAAGCCTGTTCCACCTTAAGAGATGTACTACTTTCTCAGGCTGCTGTAGACGTAATACCGGGGGTGAACACACCGGTATATAAGCACTGTGCAGTAATCTTGTATTCAGTATAGTCCCTACCTCCAACCAGTAAAGACCTGTTTTTATTGTTACTCATTAGTCTGTGTTTTAATTAACTAAATAATTCACAGACTTAACACTGGCGACGAGTCAGGTTCTTACCCTGCGGCAGTTATTCCACGGCGGTTGAAGAGAGGTTTCAAACCTCACCACTCACCACCCCACTGGAAGCGACAGGCATTAGGACCCTGAAGCCTCCATCAGCTTGTGAACCGGAGTAGAAGACAGGACTGGGGAAGAGAGAGGTACAGGGCGATAGCGATCGGCAGATAAGGGCCGGGCCGCTTTCAAGTGCGAGGCGCAGCCGGGCCATCGATCGCATCCGCTGATAAGGGCCGCACTCGGGGGCTGAAGGGAGACGGCGTCGGGGGACGGGTGAAGACTGCCAAGCGCGGGAAAACCGCCATTTTGTGGGCGGAGGACGACGGCAAGAGCGGGAAGCCGCCATCTTTGATAACAAGTAAAGAAAAGAAAATCTGAGAAATTGCAAATCTGCAATGCCTAAACACGGGAATATTAGCACCTTTGATAGTGACCTCGAAGATTGGGCCATATATGTTGAAAGAGTAAAAAATTATTGTAAGGCCAATAAAATTCGTGACCAAGATAAAGCTCTAACATTATTAAATTTAATGGGTGCGAAGACATACGGGCAATTGAAACACCTGTTATCACCAGATGAACCGGCGGATAAGACGTTCGATGAGATTGTTACTGTCCTGAAAGATCATCTAAACCCCACGCCGCTGATGCTAGCGGAACGATTTAAATTTTACGACAGAAGGCAGCTACAGCATGAAAGCAATGCTGAATATTTGCTGGAATTGCGTAAATTAGCGAAATATTGCCAGTTTGGAACGGGACTGACAGAGGCACTTCGAGACAAATTTGTGTGTGGTTTATTTAAACAGGATACACAAAAGCGACTGCTCGAGGAGAATGAGCTGACGCTTGAGAAGGCGGTCACTATGGCAGCAGCACACGAAGCCGCAGCGAGAGGCACGGCAGTAATGCAGCTACGGTCACCGGAGCTCAGTGCACACAAATTGGGTGTGAGTTCTGGCAAATGTTATCGTTGTGGAAAGACAACGCATGATCAGAACCAGTGTTGGTTTAAAAACCAAGAATGTAGAACTTGTGGTAGGCTTGGACATATAGCTAGAGTATGCAGGTCAGCGAAGAAGACCAGCAACAAGAAGTCACCGCAAGGGAAATACGCAAAGGTACACAAGGTGGCCGAACAGGAGTCCGATTCAGACGCAAGCAGTATTGAACTGGCTAGCTTAAGGGTACTCAACGTTGGTAAGGGTGCAGACCTCCAGACAATTTGGGTTACTCTTCAGATAGAAGGAGTCCAAATAAAAATGGAATTGGACACTGGATCGGCATTGTCGGTCATGAATAAGAAAGATTACAGAAGGTTATTCCAACATATTCCCCTACAGGATACGGAGATTATATTGACAACCTACACGGGGCAGAGAGTGTACCCCATCGGGACAATAAAGGTTGCAGTGGCCAACAAGGGCGAAGGAAGTCAAATAATGGACTTATATGTGCTACCGGAGGGAGGTCCACCACTACTAGGCCGGGAGTGGTTTAGAAACATAAATATGGACTGGCATTCGCTAAAAGCCATAAAGAGTGAGAACTCGGTGCAGATAATCAGCCCAGACTCTAGAACTGATGATGGTAAGACCAACCCATGTGCAAAAGACAAAGTTTCAGCACAGAATTCCACTGAGCAACAACATAGTTTAACAGAGAATTCTGAGTCTGTCAAGTCTACTGATATGCACATTCTTGAGGGACACTGGGCTCGAACTCAACTCCATTTCAAACTACAACAGCAATTAGAACAAATGATTCGCCGTTTTGAGCAAGAGATGAATGAAATAAAAAAGTTCTTTGTTACAGAGTGGGAGAATCTGGAAAGTCAACAGAAGCAACTGATGGAGAAAATGGAGCAGGAGCACACCAACCATCTGCGCGAGGAGGCCGAACGAATCAAAGCTGATTCAGGTTCTGAAGGTGCGTGCCATAATCTGGTGTCAGAAGAGTTAACGGTCAGCCAACTCCTTCATATGCTGAGGGACAAGACTCTGAAATGGGAAAAACTTGAACACGAGCTGCGATCTTCAAAGGAAAAGGGTTCGGAGCTCTCAAAAGTCATTGAGATGGCTGATGTGACGACACAGACTGAAACGACTGCAACAGAGCAGCCATTGGATGCCAAAAGTACGCTGACTTACGTCAATGTAGAACAACAGACCGCTGAAACAGCTGCTCCAGTAGAAGGATTGCATAGTCCGATCAATCAATCTCCAAAGGAAGTTGAAGTATTAAAATCACAAATGAGGTCACTAGTAAACGACTTGCTGAAAGCCCAGAAAAAGCTGGATGCAGAGGTACACATGAAGAAGTCTCTTCAGGAAAGATGTCTGGATTTGGAACAAGAGCTGGCTAACGTCCAGCTGGGTATGGAGGAAATAGATGACCCTCTCACTGGTCTAGCTCAGGACGACACCGAATATTACCATGACCTGGTGGACGACACCGAATATTACGATGTCCTGTCCTGCCCAGCTTGTAACTTCGACTCCCAAAGTGCAGAAATCATGGAGGAGCACCAAAAGTCTACGGAACATCGGGAGAAGCTGGCTCTACGACGGAAACAGGAGGAAGAGAAGGAGGAACTGCGCATGCAGCTGGCAGCTGTGGCAGCTGACAATGGAGCCCAGAGAGTCTCCAAGAAGCAGAAAAGGAAAAGTAAAAACAGAAGATGACCCATCTGAACCATTATCACCTCTACCAGATCACACACGTGGTCCCTCCGAACGGAGCCAAATCAGTTCGGAAGTTCAAGCTGTTAAATCCATGAAAGGACTATTGAATGAGTAACGTGAACCGACTACACCACAGAGATTGAATCTGTGAACTGTTTTCCGCAGAGACTGAATCTGTGATATGTTACGTTAAACATGAAGTTATATATGTATATATGTTATTACGTTATGTTAAATGGGGGGGATGACTATAAAGCTAAGAAGGGAGGAGTGTTGTGTATGTAACCTGTTCCACCTTAAGAGAGCTTAAGCCTGTTCCACCTTAAGAGATGTACTACTTTCTCAGGCTGCTGTAGACGTAATACCGGGGGTGAACACACCGGTATATAAGCACTGTGCAGTAATCTTGTATTCAGTATAGTCCCTACCTCCAACCAGTAAAGACCTGTTTTTATTGTTACTCATTAGTCTGTGTTTTAATTAACTAAATAATTCACAGACTTAACAACCGGCATTCAAAATTTTGCATGCTTCGCCGAGCCAGCCACGTTGGGTCCAAGATGGACGAGGTGGTTAACGTCTTTTGAGCTTTATGCCGACGGCAAAGGACTCATTATCGACGATACCTCTACAGGTGCCACAAAGCAGAGGAGAAGAGCTCTACTTCTACACCTAGCAGGACCAGATGTCCAGGATATCTTTTCGACTCTACCGGAAACAGGAGAGCCAACAGACTACACGGCGGCGGTTAGTGCTTTGAATCACTACTTCGTGCCCCAGGTCAACGCAGCATTTGCTAGACAGACTTTTCATAAGTTGTCCCAGAAGACAGGTGAGACTGTGCAACAATTTGCTACTCGCTTGCGGCAGGCTGCTAAAGACTGTGCTTTTGGGGGGGAAGCGGATAATCAAATAAGAGACGCTATCCTGAGTAGGTGCACGTCAGCCTATGTGCGGAGGAAATTGCTAGAGGAAGGGCAAGGTCTAACGCTCGCCCGCACGTTACAATTGGCCTCACAATGTGAAAACGTCGAGGAGCAGATGTCAGCCATGTCATGTACAGAGAAGACGGAGACAGATACTGTTCGTCGTGTTACACAGAAAAGAGGGTATTATGCGAAAAGCTCGACAGGGAAACCAAAGGGAAATGGCGATAGGAACAAAAGGAAATGTTACAGATGTGGACACACAGACCACATGGGCAGAGATCCGAAATGCCCAGCACGTGGACAAACGTGTCATAAGTGCAAGGGAAAGGATCATTTCTCCAAAGTATGCCGCACAAAGGGTACAAAGAAACACAATGTGAACAATGTAGAGGAACAAAATGACTTTGCATTTGCTGTTACTGGAAATAACGTGAGAGAGAGACTTACCTTTTGTGTGGGGGGAGTAAACCTGAGAATGTTAATTGATTCGGGTGCAACTAGTAATGTGATAGATGAGAATACATGGGAAGGATTAAAGTCAGAACACATTAAGTGTCAGTCACATGTCCCTAAGACAGAGAGAAAGTTATTATTTTATGCTTCTAGCCGACCACTGTCAGTTAAAGGTATATTCACATGTGGGATTACAATAGGTAAGAGAACTGAGCAGGCGGAGTTCATTGTGGTTAAAGGCCATGGAGAGCCGTTGCTAGGAAGGGAGACAGCCATGAAACTGGGAGTTTTAAAAATAGGCGCAGATGTCTCAGCTGTGGTAGATGTAAGACAGCTACTAGAACAGCGGTATCCAAAGGTGTTCCAGGGAGTAGGAAGGCTGAACACAAAACAGATCAGTTTGTATATCGACCCACAAGTGAAGCCTGTGGCCCAGCCACTCAGGCGTATACCATTCAACTTAAGGGGGGCAGTAGAGGCCAAAATAAAACAATTGAGGGACATGGACATTATCGAACCTGTAACTGGTCCCACCCCATGGGTAAATCCTGTGGTTATTGTACCAAAAGCGGATAAGGATGTAAGGTTATGCCTAGACATGTGACGAGCAAACCAGGCAATAGTGAGGGAACGATATCCAATCCCCACCGTTGATGAGATACTCCAAGGTATGAACGGCTCGACGGTGTTTAGTAAGCTAGACCTGAAATGGGGTTATCACCAGCTAGAACTGACCCCTGAGTCACGAGAAATCACAACGTTTGCAGTACATAACGGAGTATACAGGTACAAGAGGCTGATATTCGGTGTATCTTCAGCTAGTGAGCAATATCAGCACGAGATAGCTAATGCCTTAGCTGGAATAGAGGGTGTTGAAAACATCTCAGACAACATTATCGTGCATGCACACGACCAGGAAACGCACAACAGATGCCTGCATGCTGTCATGACCAGACTAATGGAAAGTGGACTGACACTAAACTCAGAGAAGTGCCAATTCAACATGGACTGATTGATTTTCATGGGAATCCTGTTGTCTGAAAAGGGCATCGGACCAACAGCAGAGAGAGTGCGAGCGGTGGCAGAAGCTCGGGAACCAGAGAATGCTACAGAGGTGAGGAGTTTCTTGGGACTCGTTGGGTACAGTAGCAGATTCATCCTGCAGTTTGCAACGCTATCAGAGCCACTGCGATGCCTGACGAGAAAAGACACACCATTTAAATTTGGATCACAACAGAGACAGTCATTCAGTGCACTCAAGGAAGAGTTGGCCAGAGCCGGCACTTTAGCATATTTTGATAAGGACGCTCCAACCAAGGTGATAGCAGATGCCAGTCCTGTAGGTTTAGGCGCAGTACTAGTTCAGGACCAACAGGGACAAGAGGTGCCAATATGCTATGTAAGTCGTAGTTTAACAGACTGTGAGAGGAAATACTCTCAAACAGAGAGAGAGGCCTTAGCTCTTGTATGGGCTTGTGAGAGGCTGCATCCATATGTGTATGGCCGAAAATTTAACTTGGTAACTGACCATAAGCCATTACAAGTGATATACGGCCCACACTCTAAACCCTGTGCCCGTATAGAGAGATGGGTACTTAGATTACAGCCGTGCGATTTTAAGGTGATACACATTCCAGGCAAGCAAAACATTGCAGACCCACTGTCACGATTGCTGGGGGAGACAGCAAAACAGGAGAGACATTCTCATGGCTCAGATGAATACGTGAGATTTGTAGCTGTGAGTGTGACACCAAAAGCACTCACTACTAGAGAGGTGGAGAAAGCCTCTGCTACCGACCCAGAGCTGATTGAGGTACGGAAGGCAATCACAAACGGACATTTTCAGAACTGTAAAGCTTATGCAGCAATTGCAAACGAGCTGTGCGTAGTGGGGTACCTAGTTCTTCGGGGAACACGCATCGTGCTGCCCACAGTGTTACACGCACGAGCCCTGGTGTTAGCACATGAAGGACACTTAGGAATAGTTGGAACAAAGCAACATCTCAGAACCAAGGTTTGGTGGCCTGGCATGGATAAGGCAGCTGAAAAACACTGTAAAGCGTGCCACGGCTGTCAGATAGTCGCCAGACCCGACCCACCTGAACCGTTGAGACCAACACCATTACCGGAGGGCCCCTGGCAGGATGTAGCTATAGACTTACTGGGACCCTTGCCATCCAACCACTCCATTCTTGTGGTAGTTGATTATTATAGTCGCTACTATGAATACGACATCATGACCTCCACAACAACAGAGAAGGTTATTGATAGTTTAGAGTCAATCTTCAGCCATCATGGTTTGCCAATCACCTGCAAATCTGATAATGGTCCCCAATTCAGATCTGAATTATTCAAAGAATACTGTGAAAACAACGGGATCAAACACCTGAAAACGACAGCAAAATGGGCTCAGGCTAACGGAGAAGTCGAGCACCAGAATGCATCGCTGATGAAGAGAATCAGAATTGCTCAGTCAGAAGGACTAGATTGGAAACGTGAACTTAGAAAATATGTGACTGTGTACAGGAGCATTGACCATGCCATGACAGGAAAGAGCCCGGCAGAGCTGCTCTTTAAACGGAAAATGAGAGGAAAGCTGCCAGACATCACAGAGTCGCGCGCAGACATGGAAGTACGTGACCGGGACGCAGAACAAAAAGGCAAGTCCAAACTGTACGCAGATGAACAGCGGAGAACACAATACTCAGAGGTGGAAGTTGGCGACACGGTGCTGGTACGGCAGGACAAAGTGGACAAGTTCACCACTCCTTTTAATGCCACACCCCACAAAGTTTTGAGTAAAACAGGGAGTCAAGTAGTAGTAGAATCTCCAGACGGAGCACGCTACTCGAGAAACACTACGTTTGTGAAGAAATACAGAACCAATGGACTAAAGGAGACACTTCATGAGCAGGAGTAAACACAAGGGACTGAGGACAGTATAGTAGACCCTGACACACATACCACTGTGACACAGGCAATACCCACTGACACCAACATGTCAGACATACCCAATACAGCCAGACCTCAAAGGGTTAAAAGAAAACCCCAAAGACTGTCTGATTATGTCACAACATAAACTGTGCGAGAACTGCATGGGTGATGTTAAATGTTTAAATCTGGGAATTATTTAGTTGTGTGGTAAGACACAAGTTTGTAAAAAGCTTATAAACCAAATAAGTTATGTAGTGTTATTCTAAGCAACTGTTTGTAAACTGCAAGTTTGTTTCCAAGGAAAAGGGGGATGTCATGTATTGATTGCGAGTTTGACACCAGTCAATACGGTAATCTAATGTGCATTGCATTATGGGAATTACCCGGGAAAACGGCAGTCAGCCATTTTACGCAATAAAGTGAACATCGCAGTTATAAGCCTGTCTGCCTGACTCTGATTTAATTCGACGTATCTACATGCTTGATTGAACGCATTAAAGCATAGATACAACGTGATGGATCCCCTATCTAGATACTCGAAATGCCACTGGTCCCCTATCTAGATACTCGCGATGCCACTGGTCTCCTATCTATATACTGGAGGTGCCAATTATCTCTTATCTAAATACTGGAGGTGTGATGGGTTCCCTACCTAAATACTGGAGGTGTAATGGGTTCCTTACCTAAATACTGGAGGTGTGATGGGTTCCCTATCTATATACTGGAGGTGTGATGGGTTCCCTACCTAAATACTGGAGGTGTGATGGGTTCCCTATCTATATACTGGAGGTGTGATGGGTTCCCTATCTATATGCTGGAGGTGTGATGGGTTCCCTATCTATATACTGGAGGTGTGATGGGTTCCCTATCTATATACTGGAGGTGTGATGGATTCCCTATCTATATACTGGAGGTGTGATGGGTCCCCTACCTATATACTGGAGGTGTGATGGATTCCCTATCTATATACTGGAGGTGTGATGGGTTCCCTATCTATATACTGGAGGTGTGATGGGTCCCCTATCTATATACTGGAGGTGTGATGGGTCCCCTATCTATATACTGGAGGTGTGATGGGTTCCCTATCTATATACTGGAGGTGTGATGGGTTCCCTGTCTATATACTGGGGGTGTGATGGGTCCCCTATCTATATACTGGAGGTGTGATGGGTTCCCTATCTATATACTGGAGGTGTGATGGGTTCCCTATCTATATACTGGAGGTGTGATGGGTTCCCTATCTATATACTGGAGGTGTGATGGGTTCCCTATCTATATACTGGAGGTGTGATGGGTCCCCTATCTATATAGTGGAGGTGTGATGGATGCCCTACCTAAATACTGGAGGTGTGATGGGTTCCCTATCTATATACTGGAGGTGTGATGGGTTCCCTATCTATATACTGGAGGTGTGATGGGTTCCCTATCTATATACTGGAGGTGTGATGGATTCCCTATCTATATACTGGAGGTGTGATGGGTTCCCTATCTATATACTGGAGGTGTGATGGGTCCCCTATCTATATACTGGAGGTGTGATGGGTCCCCTATCTATATACTGGAGGTGTGATGGGTCCCCTATCTATATACTGGAGGTGTGATGGGTTCCCTATCTATATACTGGAGGTGTGATGGGTTCCCTATCTATATACTGGAGGTGTGATGGGTCCCCTATCTATATACTGGAGGTGTGATGGGTTCCCAATCTAAATACTGGAGGTGTGATGGGTTCCCTATCTATATACTGGAGGTGTGATGGGTCCCCTATCTATATACTGGAGGTGTGATGGGTTCCCTATCTATATACTGGAGGTGTGATGGGTTCCCTATCTATATACTGGAGGTGTGATGGGTCCCCTATCTATATACTGGAGGTGTGATGAGTTCCCTATCTATATACTGGAGGTGTGATGGGTTCCCTATCTATATACTGGAGGTGTGATGTGTAAAGTCTGCGCCTCAATAATACACGGACTTCGGGAGAACAGTTAACAGGTACTTTACTGAACAAGAGGCAGCTTGAAACTGAAACTACAGAAGCCTGCTAGGGCCTTTTATACAGGGGTGGTCACTGCCGGTACTGCAGTCTAAGACCAGTTATTCCCTTAAAGGTACATACACAACATGATGGGTTCCCTATCTATATACTGGAGGTGTGATGGGTCCTCTATCTATATACTGGAGGTGTGATGGGTCCCCTATCTATATACTGGAGGTGTGATGGGTCCCCTATCTATATACTGGAGGTGTGATGGGTCCCCTATCTATATACTGGAGGTGTGATGGGTTCCCTATCTATATACTGGAGGTGTGATGGGTCCCCTATCTATATACTGGAGGTGTGATGGGTTCCCTATCTATATACTGGAGGTGTGATGGGTCCCCTATCTATATACTGGAGGTGTGATGGGTCCCCTATCTATATACTGGAGGTTTGATGGGTTCCCTATCTATATACTGGAGGTGTGATGGGTTCCCTATCTATATACTGGAGGTGTGGTGGGTCCCCTATCTATATACTGGAGGTGTGATGGGTTCCCTATCTATATACTGGAGGTGTGATGGGTTCCCTATCTATATACTGGAGGTGTTATTGGTCTCTTATCGAGACACTGGAGGTCTCCTTTATCTTTTATTGGTGTATCCTCGAGTGCAGGGATTTGGAAGATAGGGGTGATTGGTTTTCCTAAGTCTACTGTCCAGTAACTATGTCCCAAAGCCCAGTGCTCTCTATGTGAGAAACGTGGAATCGATGACCTGTGATCCATATGTTAACATTGAATATTCCTCGGCTTGTTGGTAGTGATGGAAAACAATCCTGAATATTTGCTGCTCCCATACATTTCTGCAGATGATTTTGAGAAATAGCAGGCATCTGTATATTTTAATTTTAGTTCTTTAAAATGTACTGTATTAATATTTTTAAAAAACCAAGCATGGCATCACCTACATTCTGTCACATCATTCTTCAATTTCAAAGAAAGAGCTTATTTTAACAGTAAGAGTGAGCAGAAGAAAGAAAGAACAACAGGGGTTTATGAGGGCCCGCAACAGAGGCATAAATTGCCGTGAAGAATCGACCCAGCAGATCTAGGAAGCTTCTGACGAGTCTCTCTGGGATTACTGCTCTCTGTCCTGGGATAAATGAGGAGGCTGACTCCTGACAACTGACGCTGGAGTCTATAAAGTTAAGTTGAAATATGAAGGTTTTTATGAAAAGGCTCAATATTTTGCATTCAGTTACTCTGGAGGTACATCAAACTGCAGCAACCGTATCCTATTTGTTGTTTAATTGTGTTATTTCTACATAGGAACAGGAGCAGGCTATTCAGCCCCTCGAGTCTATTCCACCATTCAACGGCAGTAACTCACCAAGGCTTCTTCAACAGCACCGGTTAGAATGTGGAACTCGCTACCACATGGAGTAGTTGAGGCGAATAGCATAGATGCATTTAAGGGGAAGCTAGATAAGTACTTGAGGGGGAAAGGAATAGAAGGATATACTGATAGGGTGAGATGAAGAGAGGTGGGAGGAGACTCGTGTGAAGATCGGTTGGGCCGAATGGCCTGTTTCTGCGCTGTAAATTCCATGTAATTCTATGTAAATTTCTCCCTATATCACCACAGCAAGTCTGAGTTGCTGGCACACAGCATTTGCACTGTGTCATAAAACTGTTGCGAAGACCATAAAAAAAACAAAGTCTAATTAATAACGTTTAACTCCGCAAACCTCCGCTCGCTTTGCTAGTGACCCACAGCTTAGCAGTGGACGAGGCATCGAAGATATATTTCGCAAACGTACGGCAGCCTTAAATGGCACAGTTAATGTGAATGATGGGATGTTGCAAAGAGAAATATCTGAGGCAATTCTCGAGAGTCACAGCAACTGGGCCTTTGGTGATGTTACTGCTTGTGACATGGTTTTTACATGATCGGTTTTATTGCGTTACTGCACCCTACGCCTTGCTGCCCCACGCGTTGTGTACACAAAAGAATTTTTTTTAAAGTCAGCAATGACAAATCCCTTTGTGCAGGAATTCAGATATTAAATCAAAACCTAGACTTCAAAAAACTCTCCGGAGCCCGAGAGGCAGGGTTTAAAAGTTGAATCATTTGTCTTTCTGCCACATCAGTGAAGGCCAGACACGGTACGGTGCTATCTTCCTACCAGGGACTTCACTGTCACTGTCTGCAGCACACATACAGCCGCTCACTCTGGTTGGAGGTCCTGTTGGTACGTGACCTCCCTCCTCCACAAGCCCCATCCGGAGCCTTTTTTTTTTTACACATCTCCAATATTTTTATACAAGTAATAAACAAAAGTGTTCAAAGAAAATGGAAAAAAGCACAATTTTTTTTAATGTCTTGTGATTTTTTTCCCGGGTTTTTGCTGGCAGCAATGGCCAGGAGATTGATCTTGAATTCCTTGAGGGTTGGCTAACCATAATTCCTACATGAGATAGTGACTACACGTCAAAAGTACTTCATTGGCTGTGAAGCGCTTTGGGACATCCTGATGGCGTGAAAGGTGCTATATAAATGCAAGTCTTTCTTTCTTTAATCACACACTAGCACAGCATATAATGCTCCAGCCCTTCGAACAGAGGGTCATTGGGCCAAGAGCAGGCCTGTTCTACTGTGCAGCTTGCCTCAATACTAAGCAGTTTTGGCCTCACATCGATGCAGTGCGCTGGAGTAAACTGAAAAGGAGGAGCAAATTTTTAGATAGGTTAGATTGTTCCAGGTTACAACGATTTTAAAACACTAGGTTAATGGGATTACCTGAATTATGCACTACGTAATCAGCGAGGGCCAAATCCTGTCACTAACGTATTGTAAATAATTATTTTGCGCTGACTCAGAGTGTGTTTAAAAGCAACAGAAACACTTCACATTTCTGTTGATGCAAAACACACAGAACTTCACAGCTATGGCATGGCACACCTGAGACACGGTAGTTAGAAAAAAATGTCATTGGGAAGTAGTGCGAAGCTCTATAGCTATACCCATTGCCACCAGCTCCAAGTCGGGGGGAGCTCGTACTCCATTGTAAGTCACTGTCTTTTAAATGAGGCATTAAAAGAAAGACTTGCATTTCTATAGGACCTCTCACGACCTCAGAAACGCTTTACAGCCAATGAAGTACTTTTTGAAGTTTTGTCACTGATGGAAACGCAGGAAACACAGCAGCCAATTTGTGCACAGCAAGCTCCCACAAACAACACTGAGATAAAGACCAGATATTCTGTGCTGGTGAAGTTGGTTGAGGGATAAATGTTGGCCCAGGACACTGAGGGAGAACTCCCCTGATCTTCTTTGAAATAGTGCCATGGGAACTTTTATGTCCACCTGAGAGAGCAGACGGGGCCTCGGTTTAACATCTCATCTGAAAGACGGCACCTTTTGAGCACTCCCTCAGCAATGCACTGGAATGTTGGCCTAGATTTTGTGTTCAAGTTCAGGAGTGGGACATGAATCTACAACCTTCTGACTCAGAGGCGAGAATGCTACCTCTTACAGAGGGAGAAGCCCTATTATAATAATAATAATAATAATTCAACTTTATTGTCATTGTACAATGCACAAGTACATGAACAACGAAATGTGATCTTGCAAGCTCCCATGAGTCCAGTACAAATAACATTAACATTAAACATAAATAGCACCGTCCTGGGAGAAGCAAAGCCGCTGCGTCTGTGCGCGCCGCCATTCCATTTTCCACCATTCCTCCTGTCCGACAATCTTCAGCCCAACGCCCGGGCCTGCTCACCAGCCGCCCCTCCCGGGGCTGCTTCCGTGACCTTCTCACCAACCGCCCGTCCTCGGGGCTCCTTCCGTGACCTTCTGCACCTGGTCTTCCCTGATGGTCACCCCTCCAGGTACTAACCAGGCCTGGCTCTGCTATAGCTTCCAAGCTTTGCCAGTGACCCTGTCCCTAGTCCCTAGTCCCAGGAACAGGAACAGGAACAGGTGCGTGAGTCACTTGGGGAGGGCCTGCTGTGCTTGCTGTGTGCAAATTGGCTGCCGTGTTTCCTACATTACAACAGTGACTACGCTTCAAAAGCACCTAATTGGCTGTAAAGCATTTTGGGGTGTCCTGAGGTTGCTATATAAATGCAAGTACTTTCTTTCTTTTCTCTGTGAGAAAGCATTTCAACTGGAGAAGGCAATTCAGTCAGCAAATTAATGAAAAATCCATTATTCTTGGCTCGAGTTTCAGCAGCATAATTGTGATATCTTGAGACACAGCATATATATACAACAGCACAACTTTGGCTTCCGGTAAGAACTGTACTGCAGATGGCTTTATTATTATATACATCAGTAGTCCACCAGATGGCTCTATTACACTTCTCCCTCCTTATTGAAGAAGTTAATCATAGCAAATAATCATTGTACATGACATGTATGGTATACACAACTCTTGGTATACATTTTTCAAATGGAACCCATTTTATGTTTCCAAATTCTACTAAAGAATTCTGTAACACAAACAAAAGATATGCACTTATTTTCCATATTTACAGATTAAACTTAACCACTGGTTTTCTGTTTCGAAGAGGATACCTTCTTTCTTGAACAGAACTTTCAGATCTTGTTGTAGGACTTTGACTCATTCTAGGCTGAGCCTGCGGAGAATTTTTCTCCAAGGGCTGACCTTGATCTGCATTTGGACTCTCTACACGTTCAGACTGTTTGTCTCCCTGACTCGGGCTCAGACTTAAATTCTGACTTTGTCTTGGACTTGTTTCTGGTACGTCTGATGTAGGATTTGCTGCTGGTACTCTACTTGTAACAAGACTATCTGACTCATCAGAATAAATTGAATCATCCCAGCTTCCAACTCCTTCCACATCTGTAGGCAAGATATGATCAAAGTGAACAAACCTAAGCTTTCCATGATCAAACATCATGACCAAATATGTGCGAGGGCCACATATCTTCACTACTCTTCCTGGTAACCACTTTAACCATTTATGGTGATGGTTCTTCACTCTAACCTTCTGGTTCAACTTCACACTTCTCTCTCTGACTCTACCTTTATCATGACTCTCTTTCTGCCTTGATTGTTTCTCTTCTACAGACTGTGCCAAGTTTGGCTTTAACAACAAGAACTTGGTTCGTGGCTGTCGTTTGAGAAACAACTCTGCTGCTTTTCTACCAGTAGTGGTATGAGGTGTATTCCGATAGGTAATCAGAAAATTTGCCAGTTTGTGGTCCAACGACAACTGACGTTTCTTTGGATTTGGATCCAACATTTGCTCGATGAGGGCACGTTTGACAATTTGTACTGTGTGCTCTGCTGCACCATTTGAAGCAGGGTGGTATGGTGGAACTTTGGTATGTTTCACAACGTTTCTGCTCATGAACTGTGTGAACTCTTCTGAACAAAATTGCGGCCCATTATCAGACACAATTTCTTCTGGGAGGCTGTATGAAGAAACCAATCTTCGCAAATTGTCTAGTGTTTGGCTTGTTGTTATTATCCGCATCGGAAACACCTCTACCCACTTTGAGTGACTATCTATCACTATGAACAATTGCTGTCTTTCTAGCTCAGCAAAATCTACATGTCACCTTTGCCACACTTTGGGAGGCCATTTCCATGGCTATACAAGTACTGATGGTGGTTTCTTGCTCACCGATTAACATGTTGTACACTGACTGACTATGTACTCTATCTCTTTATCTAAACCTGGCCACCATAAGTAACTGCATGCAAAGCTCTTGGTCAAGCGCATTCCCAGGTGCTGGGCATGAAGATCTCCTAACAATTTAGACTGAACCTATTTGGGATAACCACTCTTGCTCCCCACATGATACAATCTTTATCCACTGACAATTCATTCCTACGAACGAAATATGGATGGATATCTTCCTCTGATACCTAGTTTGGCCATCCATTTGCTATGTAATCATACACCTTTGACATAATTGGGTCATGTTTGGTTGCCCTACCAATCTCTTCAACTGTGACTGGCAGTTCATCAATGTATGAGAAATAGAACACTTCTTCCTTATTGGGTGTAACTTGTGATGGGATGGCAACCTGGACATAGCGTCAGCATTATTGTGATTAGCTGATCGTCTGTACTCAATGTCATACGCTGACAAAATCAAAGCCCATCTCTGCATTCGGGCTGCAGCTAAGGTTGGAACTGGGGACTTTTGGATGAAGGATTGCTATCAGGGGCTTATGGTCAGTAACTATGGTAAACGTACGACCAAACAAGTATTTGTGAAACTTCTTGACCCCAAAAAATCAATGACAAAGAATCCCTTTCGATCTGCGCATAATTCCACTCACTGGCACTGAGAGTGCGTGAAGCAAAAGCAATTGATCACTCCTCCCCACTATCTAGTACATGAGAGATCACTGTCCCAACTCCGTACGGAGAGACGTCACACGCTAGCTTGATCTCCTTAGATACATCATAGTGAACTAACATGGTACTCTCTACTAACTGGCTTTTACACTCTTTGAATGCTGTGTCGCATTCTTTTGACCACTTCCAAGGGCCTGTTTTCTCAACAGCTCATTCAGTGGATGTAACAATGTAGCCAAGTTTGGGAGGAGCTTTCTGTAATAATTCAAAAGACCCAAAAACGATCGAAGTTCAGAGACATTCTTGGGAGTGGCTGCATTTCTGATTGCATCCAGCTTTCCCTTGGTTGGATGTAAACCATCTTTGTCTACTCTGTGCCCTAAGTACTCCACTGAGTTTTTAAACAACTCACACTTGTGAGCTGTCACTCGTACTCCGTGCTTCTCTAGTCATTTGAGCACTTCATTCAATACCTCATCATGGATTTGTTTGTTTGGTGCTGAAATGAGTATGTCATCCAAATAACACACTACCCCTTCAATCCCTTGCAAAATTTGGTTCATCACCCCCCGGAATATGTCGGGTGCAGAAGACACTCCAAATGGTCGCCTCCTGAACTGATATAGGCCTCGGTGAGTATTTATAGTCAAGCATGACGTAGACTCTTCATCTAACTCAAGTTGTAGGTAGGTGTTTGTAAGATCTAACTTCGAAAAGATCGGGCCACCTGTCAGCGTTGTGAACAAATCTTCCACATTTGGCAACGTATTGGGTAGATTACACTCTAGAACCTGGTTTACGGTTACCTTATAATCTTACCATCTGACTTAGGTACAATAACAATGGGTGTAGCCCAATTACTCAGATCTACCTTAGAGATAATGTTCTCAGTTTCTAGTCTTTTGAGTTCTTGCTCAACTTTCTCTTTGAGTGCCTATGGTACGGGATGTGGCTTGCAGTAAACTGGTCTTGCGTCCTTCTGCACTCAGACACTCGCCTTGAAGTCTTAGATCGGACTGCCCGTTTCGCTGAACACCTTTGGATACTGCTTGATGACATCGTCTTTCGATGCAAATTTCGCTTCCACACGAAAAATCGTATTCCAATCCAGCTTCAGTGATTCCAACCCATTTCTACCTATCAAGGCAGGCTTGTTCCCTGCCACTACTATAAGAGGCAAGCTCTGACACGGATCCTTGTATTTCATTGGTATGGTGACACTTCCTACTACAGGGATTTGCTCTCCTGAGTAGCCTCACAGCTCTATGTTTGATTTCTCTAGCCGATAATCACGCAACTTGTCGCAATATAGTGATTCCGGTACTACGCTCACGGATGCACCAGTGTCAATTTCCATGGGTATCCTGGTTCCTGCGACATCTACTTGGATGACGATACCTCGCGAATCGCTGTTAGGTACCTTCATGCTCCTGATGACGTGAATCTCCAGAAACTCCTCGTCCTGCTACTTCTCTTCAATGGTATGTAGTGTCTGGCAATTTCTACTTCCAGCATTGCCAGTCGGTTTACTCTTCTGTCGGCATGCCTTCGCAAGATGCCCAGTTTTCTTGCAGTAGAAACGCTCTGCTTTCACATATGGACAGCTTTGAGCGAAGTGTTTTCCTAAGCACCGATAGCGCGACTTCAATGCACTGTTACCTTGGCCAGTTGCTGAGGCCTTGGGGCCCAACTGCCTTTTACTTTTAGCCTGTAGCTGATTCACCTCAGTTGTCTAACGACTGGAAATGGCACAGAACTCTCTGGAGTATCGGTCGGACATATCCATCGACAGAGCTGTCTGACAAGCTAAGTCAAAAGTCAAGTTAGGGATTGTCAACAATTTACGTTCATTTTTCAACCCACAAACAAAGTGGTCACACAAAGCTTGGTCCTGAAAGTTTCCGAAATGACAGTGAATGGATAGCTTTTTTAAAGCTACAATGTACTCTCTGTTACCCTCATCATTTAATTGATCACGTGTTCCAAAACAATAACTTTCAGCAATTTCCAGGGCCTCAGGACTGTAGTGCTGTTTTAACTTTGTTAGGATCTCCTTCAGTGGCATGTCCTTCGGCTTGGCAGGAACAAGCACATTTTTCAGGGTTTCATACACCTTGGGGCCTGCTTCAGTCAAAAAAATAGCCTGTTTCATTTCTAAAACTGCCCGGTTACGGTTTACATCATCGGAGACTTCGACAATACTATTTGCGGTGAAAAACATTTCTAGCCGCTCCACATATGTTCCGAAAGTCTCTCGGTCGCGATGGAACTCACCCAAGCGCCCTATTATTCCCATGGGCGCGGCCATCTGGACTCCGGCAACGTCGACAGTTCAGTCACGTGTGTTCAAAATTTACCTCAGATTTTTTAGTTTTTCTGCAAAGCCAAGAACCTCTAACAGTCCCTCCGTCGGTTGGCAGGATTATCCTCCAACAAAAATTTCAGCTCGGGAATCCGCAATCGCATCCTCATTGCCAATTCTGTGATATCTTGAGACACAGCAACAGCATATATACAACAGCACAACATGGCTTCCGGTAAGAACTGTACTGCACATGGCTTTATTATAATATACATCAGTAGTCTACCAGGTGGCTCTATTACAGTAATAAAGTAACTGAGACAGAGACAGCCCGACTCGCAAGGATCAAGATACTCTGCACCTACTGTGAAAGGTATTAAAAATCAAACTGCACGGATGGCAAGTCGGGGGAAAGATTGTATTGCTTTTGAGCTCAAGACAATTGCAAAAGGATACTGAGCAATGTAATGGGTTTCCCGGCTGCCCAGTGGGCAACTTTTCTGAATTGGATTCAGTGCCATTTCCGTTTTGATTGCAAGTGGAACTGCACTGTGCATTAAAGCTTCCGTCATTGGAACAACTAAAATGGCTGCCAGGGTCAGTCAACCAAATCTTCCATAATGACTGCCAAGTGAGAGCTAAATTCTATCTAGAAATCGTGGGAAAGGAATGGTAACAGAGCTGATGAATAGGCAAAGATAGATCTCAACACTCTCCTAAGGAATTTTAGTCATGAGTAAATATGCCCACACACACACACAGGGCAAAGTGGGAAGATGGCAATTGCAATTCATAGAATCTTACAGCACAGAAGGAGGCCATTCAGCCCATCGTGCTTGTGCCGGCTCTTTGGTAGAACTATCCAATTATACCAACTCCCCCGTTCTTTTCCTATAGCCCTGCAAATTTTAACTTTTCAAGTATTTATCCAATTCCCTTTTGAAAGTTACTACTGAATCTGCTTCCACCACCCTTTCAGGTAGTACATTCCAGATCATAACAACTCGCTGTGTAGAAACAATTCTCCTCATCTCCCCCCTTGCTAATTACCTTAAATCTGTGTCCTCTGGTTACCAACCCTCCTCCCAGTGGAAACAGATTCCCTTTATTTACTCTATCAAAACTCCATATAATTTTGCACACCTCTATTAAATCTCCCCTTAACTTTCTCTGCTCTAAGGAAAACAATCTCAGTTTCTCCAGTCTCACCACGTAACTGAAGTCCCTCATCCCTGGTACCATTCTGGTACATCTCCTCTGCACCCTCTCCAAGCCCTTGACATCCTTCCTAAGAAGAAGTTTTTCCTTTGCAACTAACGTGATGTTAGCCCAGAAATTGCTGTCAGTGGCAAACGTATAATGCATTTGTAAGACATTCCTATTTGCCAGTTTTAGCAGAGGCGTTAACTCGTTTGGGGACACGGGTCAACAGCTGCTTTAAAACAGGGATGTCCTTCGCGTGTGGGGAGTTGTAATCCAGCATTTGGCTTCCGTGGTTATGCAGCGGGTTGGATTTCCAGTGTGTGTGTGTGGAAATGGGAACACGAGTAGCCCATTTAGCCCCGCGACCCTCTTCCGCCATTCAATCAGATCATGGGCATCAGGATTAAGCTCAGCTGTAATGCCCCCACAGTCAAACAGCCAGCCAACACTCACTAAGGTACACACATTAAGAATGAAAACTCGGGGTGAGGTACTGGAGGGAAGCTGGCAGCCAGGGGACCTCACTCCAGCACTGTCTGGAGAAAACGGGGAATCTTTTTCTCGAAAAGTATTTGTGAGAGGGTTTGCTGTGATGTGCAAAGCGCGATTACGCCGAGAAAGATCGCAGGATTTACCACGTGAAGATTCGATTTTACAGCCATCATTACTCGGTGCTTGAGGATCATGCTTCTCCTGTTAGCTCCGGGGCTGTTTAATAAAATATAACGGGCACTCATCATAAATTTATTGAGAAGGTAACTGCTATAGGAAAAGGAGGAGAAAGAAATCACTACAACACATCAGACCCGAACAACTGTTATTAATGACTACAAGATCGAGTGCAAAACAAACACTACAGAATATCAAACATAGACACACACAGACACTTAGACACACACAGGCACACGCATACACAGGTACACACTTTTAGGAAAAATCAAGAGCAACATTTCTGCTGCCATGAAGCCTGAGAGATAGCATTCAGCTACGACACTGGACTGTGGACTGGCAACCTGAAGATTGCGGGTTCAAATCCCTCCATGATGGGTTATGAAGGTACATGCATTAAGCATGAAACATTATGGTTATGCAGTGGATTGGATTTTCCATTGTGTGTGTGTGGGCATCAGGTTCAAGTTCAGTGGCAATGCCCCCCATGGTCAAATAGCTAGTCAGCACTTACTGTCTAAGGATGAAAACTCGGGGTGAGATATTGGAGGAGAGCTGGCACCCAGGGGACCCCACTCCAGCACCGTCTGGTGAAAATGGGGAATCAACCTGGGCCGGAGATCAGCGGAAATCCCGCGGTAATGGTGCAAACCTCACACGCAGTTTCTCCAGGGTTTCTGTTGGATTTATGACGGGAGATCGGGAGAACCCTCTCATAGAAACTCCAGGCATATAAATCTGGTAACCTGTGGCCTGGCCCTAGAAGAAAATGATCATGAGAGCTGGTGGATAATAATAAAAACCTAACTGGCTAATTCCCTCATTCCCAGTCTGACCCACACTGCATGGTTGATGCTTAATGTCCCTTTGAATAGGGTTGCCAACCCTCCAGGGTTGCCCTGGAGTCTCCAGGAATTAGAGATTAATCTCCAGGACACTGCTGCGAGCAACACACTGGGAGAGAAATCACAGGGGCAATTAAAAAAAAGATCAATTTCTTGCAATACTTTTGTTCATTGGTTTTAAGAATATTGGGAGATGGAAAAGAAAGGTTAATTGGCCGAGTGGTGCAGTTGGAGGTGGGAGGTGATGTGATGAGACCTTCAGGAATACACCCAACCACAGTTGGCAACCCTATCCCTGAAGTGGCCTAGCAAGACAGGCCCACTGGGGCAGGTAGCATTGGCCACATCCTGAGAACAAATTCATGCTGTGCTGAATTTGCCACCTTTATGCTGCAAGGTGCCTTCTCCAACACATCTACATTGTATGTAGTGGTTATGTTACTGGAATAGTAATCCAGAGAATAAGGGCTCGATTTTAACGCAGCCGACAGGCGGACTTTTAGGCGTGTGGGGGCTTAAAATCGCAAAACCTGGGGGTCGAGACCCCCCCCCGCCACCTGGTTCCCACCTCCACGCCATTTTAACCTAGGTGTGTCTGATGGACCCGAATCAGTCCTGCCTGCAACAGGTGGGACTGGTCTTTAGGGCCCTTAAACAGCACTAATTGGTCTTTATAATCCCATTTTAACAGGCCCTTGCCTGTTTAACCCTTTTCCCACGTAAAACACGCCTGGTGGGGATCACGCCTGTGAAACCTGGCGTGAACACTATTGGCGTGCTGACAACCAGCTGCAGGCCCAACATTAAAGAGGATATTTGATCAGCCATCATTTGCAGGTGGCAGGACTTTGTTGTCTCAGGTCTGGGGCAACTTTTACCAGGCCTAACCACACCTGTGGAAGGCTGGAGCCTCACACACTTCTCCAGTGTGACCTCCTGCGAGACCCCTCTCGCCACCCTCACTCAGCGCTTCCTCAACAGGCATCTACCAGAAGCATGGGAGGCCTTTTTTTCCTTCCCCTCTTGGCATTAGAGGACCTCCAGCCCCATTCGCGAAATGACACATGCCACAACTGCAGAAGTTGCCATCAGAATTTTTATGAAAAACAAACTGATGGCATTTTTACAAAATACACAGCATTTCACCCAAGTGACTACCCTTGTGACTATTTGTGCTTTATTTTCCTCTTACGCATGCTCCTACGTAGTGGTTCCCCTGTGGCTTCAGCAGATGTGGAGGCCCCTTGCTCACTTTCCTGTCTCGACACCTTTGGCGGGCATCCTCTGGGGTGGCGAGCCTGTGAGGGCTCGCCAGCAGTCTGCTGCTCCTGCAGCTGTGCAGGGGTTGAGACCTCTATCTCCGTTAGGTGTGGACTCCGGCGGGGCTCTGACCGAGGGCCCTGCAGTGGCATGGAAGTGTGAGCGCTTGGAGAGGAGCCCCCACTTCCTTGAGGTCTGCCACCAACCTCCCTCTCATGGGTCAGGTCCCCCCTCAGTGCCTGCAAGTGGCTTGAGAGCAGCTTGCTGCACATCAGGGGGGCCATGGGGACCCGTATCTACAATGGCAGTCCTACTCAGAGGACTTCCATGAAGGTCTGGTTTCTCTGTTCAATAGATGCCCATCGCTCCTCAAGAGATGTCATTCTATTCTGAACACTCACCATGTTTTCCATACCCTGGCGACTAACCTCCTCCATGGCCGTAGCCCTCCTCTCCTCTACCGTAGCCAGCCTTACCACGGAGGCAGCAATCATTTCCACGTAGGTAGCCATCCTTTCCGTGTTGATGCGTTCATGCGCCACTGACTCCACAAAGGCTCTGCTCATGTTCGCTATGGACTCCTCCATTCGCTCCACACTCGCAGCGACTCTGGAGACAAAACCTGCCAGAGACTCCTGCATCTGTGCATGGAGTTCCATCACCTCTGATCTTACGGATGGACCCAGAGGCAGAGGGTCAACATGCAGATGAGCCGAGCGGGCAGAGTCCTGCGCCCTCCGACAAGGACTCTCCACTGCTGTCCCTGTCTCCACAATCTGCTGATGCTCACTTGTGAGCTGTGATACACCAGGTGACAACTCTACTCTATGTCCCGAAGGTCCCACTGAGGTGTGAGTGTCTGCACTGGTGCTGGGTGCGCTTATTTCTGATGATGCTGCGCCCTCAGAGGTTGCAGATTTCTCTGAGGAGTCTGGCATCTCAGGCTCTTCCTCCTGCACACTGGGGACGGGGGCTCTCGATGGTCCTGTGGGGGAGTCAAGGAAAAAGTTAGAGATGTGATGCCAAGGTTACATGCACATTGCATTTTGCAGATGATCATAAGTCCATCTGATGTAGCTTCAGAATCATTATCAGCGACTCATGCAATGCCAATGAGAGAGATGGAAAACTATTCTGTCACCAGCTTGCGGGGATGCTCCTGTCTGTCCTTCCCCAACTTCCACATCTCGGTCTGCCCTGGTAATCTCCAGGACGCCTTCCTCCCAGGGGGTGAGCTGGGCTACTGAGGGCGGCCCTCCTCCTGTCCTGGCTCGCTCTCTCCTGTTGTGAGCTCTCTTTTCCTGCAATGAGGGAGACAAGTGGAGGATGAGTGAGAATGAAGGAGTAAGTGCAGAGATTGCATAGCATAGATACTTAGAAGGAGACAAAGATGGAGTGAGGTTGCAAGACCAAGGGCCCTCCCTGTGTGTAGTCAGTTGTGTTCAAAGCATCAGAGTGAGAGGGAGTGTGAGGGCTGCATGGTGGAATAGTTCTGTGAATGTGAGCATAGAGAGAGAGGGAATGGGTAAGGGTGCATGGATGTGAGTGTCTAGTGGGATGTGCAGGAAGAGATTGGTAAAGCTGAGTGCTGGTGAGGAAAGGCAATGGGGATCAGATTGAGGGTGATGGAAACTTCATACAGTACTTACTTTTCCAGTGCGAAGAAGGTCATGGAATCTTTTCCTACACTGCAACCACGTTCTTCGTGTGAGTCCCAAGGAGTTGACTTGACCTGCCACCTGTAGCCACACAGCCTTGGTCTGGCTGGGAGGCCTCTTCCTCCCTGAAGAAGGGAACAGGACCTCCCCGTGGGCCCTAGCACCATCCAGTAATGCCTGGAGTGAAGCCTCATCAAATTTGGGGGCAGATCTGGCCCTCCTGCTGGCCGTTGCTCCTGCAGGCTCCTGTGCCATCTTAATGGTGAAGTTTGGGAGCCTGCAGAGGAAGCAAGGCTTGCTGTGGATCTTAAAAGCAGCAGCAATGATGACGTCATATTCTGCGACTTTCTGACTGAAAATACTCAATTGCCAAGGCTTCTCACATGCTGGAAATCAATTGGCCAATTGAGTTAAAATTGCATCAATCTCACAGACCCATTTAGAATCGTGTGGGAATCACTAAATTCGGGGAACCCGCCAATTCCCCGCACCCGAGTTAAAATCGACCCCTAAGAGTTCAAATCCCACCAGGGCAGTTTCTGAATTTGAATTCAGTTCAAATAAATCTGGCAATAAAAAGCTGATATCTGTAAAAGTGACCATGAAGCTGTCAGATTGTCATAAAAACCCAACTGGTTCAACTAATATCATTTAGGGAAGGAAGCCTACCGTCCTTACCTGGTCTGGGCCTATAAGTGACTCCAGTCCCACACCAACATGGTTGACTATTAATTGGCCCCTGAAGAGGCCTAGCAAAATAGTCAATTGTATCAAAATACTGCTGCAGTGGTTGAAGAAGAAGGCCCACCACCACCATGGGCAATGAATGCCAGTCTTGCCAGCGACGCCCACATCCCGAGAATGAATAAAAAACACAATTCCCAACCTTGGCATTCTGTGCTGTTTTTAGGGCACTGCTGTCTTCACAGGCAAGGAACAGAACCTCCTCATGTTTCTGACCTTGGGAGGCATGAACTCACAGGATTGTGTTCCAGTCACTTGTTTTTGGACACAGAATACAGCAAGCACTTTTATTTCTCTCTCGCTCTCTTTTTTTTCCGCCAATGTTCTCCCCTCTGCCCGTGCTCTCCTGCAGGCACTGCCTCCTTGCGTGGGGTGCAGTCCTACAGACACCGCCCACCCTACACTACCTCTGCCAATCGGCCAATCTTTGTATGTGAACCTGGACAGTAGGCAGGATATTAGACCATGGGAGGGGCATCACAGCCGATTACCCCCCTGGTCTCGCCCACTTTCCAGCAGGGGATCGCTAAGTGTCATTCAGGAGTGGAAATACTGGGCTATTTCCGCCCCCCCCACCTGCAGGTGTCAGTCAAGGCCCTCTTGCCTCTGACTCAGAAGAGACTTGAGCACAAAATCTAGGCTGACACTCCAGTGCCATGCTGAGGAGTGCAGCACTGGCAGAGGATCTGTCTTTCGGATGAGACGTCAAACCGACGCCCCGTCTGCCCTCTCAGATAGATGGGCATTATTTCGAAGAAGAGCAGAGGAGTTCTCCCTGGTATCCTGGTCAATATTTATCACTCAATCAACATCACTTTAAAAAAAAAAATTAACTGGTCATTATCACATTGTTGTTTGTGGGATCTTGCTGTGCACAAATTGGCTGCTGCGTTTCCGACATTACAAGTGACTACACTATAAAAAAAAACTTCATTGGCTGTAAAGCGCTTTGGGGCATCCCGAGGTCGAGAAAGGCGCTATATAAATGCAAGTCTTTCTTTATTTCTCTAACCCAAGAGTGCTGAGGCCAATTGTAGTGTCTCAACCACCTCCCCCTCCCCCCTACCCAGCAACCCCAGCTGAGATCAGCTGACTTGAAAAGGGATAATCGGAACAGGGCAGGCACATGGGTGCAGGACTACTGCTCGTGCGGAGGACCAGTCTGGTTTGGTTGGGCCGAATGGCTTGTTTCCGTGTTGTAATCTCCACGTGGCGATGCTGATAGGGTGAGGTGAAGTAAGGGTGGGAGGAAGCCCGTGTGGCACATAAACACCAGTACAGATCAGTTGGGCCAAATGGCCTAGGTTTGCACTGTAAACTCTATGTTGGCTGGGAACTGTGTGATCTGATCTGTATGGTTTCAGTTACTCACTGCCTGAAAGCAAATGGGCCATCAGAGCAGCAAGAGCCCATTCCTATCGTTACCAGCAGGCTGCTGAAACACAGCAAATGTATTTCTGAGCTCGAGTTATATCTGTACGACTAACAATAATACTGCAAATCATCTACTTGACAGCCAGCCACTGGAGCCAGGGGCTCACTATCTTTTAATTACCATATTTTGTTTTAATCTCAGTCCAGACAAATGCAAAAGAGCAAATAATCTATTCTGGGCTGTAATTAAAAGCATAAAATGGGCATCAGTCTTTGTGTCCCACAAACCCTGAGAAAAAGCTACTTTTAAACTCAGGGCTCCTGCACTGCCGGCCCCATTAAGCACCATCCTGAGCTTCCAATCTCATTTGTTTGCGTCAACAAGACATTCAAAGGATTTATTTCACTCGCAAACGAGCATTCGTTTATTGGTCCAATAACTCGGAAAGAATTAGAACATGGAAACATTTACCAAGCTCAGAGAGGCTTTGGCATGTTGCCAGTCAATGTGAAGAATTGAAGTTTTTCTGGAAGTAACTCGCCCCGTTTATCCGCCCCGATGACACTGATTTTCCTGGGGTACAATTCCAAGAATGCCGGTGGCCCTCCTGTATTCCTCATGTTGAGTTTTGGCCAGCTACTCCACTGTGGAGGACATCACAGCTGAGTGTGATGGTCTCACACACACACAAACATATTTTCTACTAGCTGGGGGGGGGCCCGGCATTGCCAGGGCTTTTTTGGGCCGCGCGGTTTACGGCCGGCCGCTGCCGCTTCCCCGCTCTGTGTCTCGGGCCGCGCGGTTCACGGCGGGCTGCTGCCGCTCCCCCACTCTGTGTCTCGGGCCGAGCGGTTGTCAGGCCCGGCCCGAGTGACCCCAACTCACCTGCCGCTCCGGCGGGCCGGGAGTGGGATACTGTGCCGGAGCCGCAATGTGGGGGTTTGTTGTGCTGGTGCTGTCGCTGTCGGTATGAAAAAAATGGCGGCGAAATTTCAGGAGGCTGCAGGATTAGGCCTGCCCACACATGGAATTAAATGCCCCCCGTGACGCACCGATTGGTCAACCATCAGGTCACTGAAGTGTAGGATTGGTCAACCATCACGTCAGTCAACGCTATCCCCTGTACGATTGGTGAACCATCACGTCACTCAATAATAGGGTAATAATAATGGGGGATTTCAACTTCCCCAATATTAACTGGGATAGTCAGAGTGTGAAAGGCTCAGAGGGTGTAGAATTCTTAAAGTGCATCCAGGAGAGCTTTTTGAGCCAGCATGTAGAAAGTCCTACAAGAGAGGGGGCGGTACTGGACCTAATTCTAGGGAATGTGGCCGGCCAAGTGGAAGAAGTGCTAGTAGGTGAGCACTTTGGTGACAGTGACCATAATATGGTGAGATTTAAGGTGGTCATGGAAAAGGACAGGGATGGGCCGGAAATAAAGGTTCTAAATTGGGGGAAGGCCGATTTTAATAGGATAAGGCAGGATCTGGCCAAAATGGACTGGGATCAGCTACTTGTCGGAAAATCCGCATCGGAGCAATGGGAGGCTTTCAGAAGGGAGATTGAGATCATACAATGGCAACATGTTCCCGTAAAGGTCAAGGGTGGTTCCAAAAACCACAGGGAACCTTGGATGTCAGGGGATATACGAGAATGGATTAGGAAAAAAAGGAGGGCTTTTGGCAGATACAAAAGGCTAAAGACGGAGGAAGCCCTAGAGGAGTACAAAAAGTGCAGGGGGATACTTAAAAAAGAAATTAGGAGATCAAGGAGGGGCCATGAAATAACACTGGCGAGCAAAATAAAGGAAAACCCTAAGATGTTTTATAAGTATATTAAGGGTAAGAGGATAGCTAGGGAAAAAATAGGGCCCATTAGGGACAAAAGTGGCAATCTGTGTGTGGAGCCGGAAGATGTAGGAGGGGTTCTAAATGAATTTTTTGCATCTGTTTTCACTATGGAGAAGGACGATGTAGACATAGAAATAGGGCGGGGGGACTGTGATATGCTCGAACATATTAACATCGAGAGGGAGGAGGTATTGGCGGTTTTAGCAGGCCTAAAAATGGATAAATCCCCAGGCCCGGACGAAATGTATCCCAGGCTGCTGTGTGAGGCAAAGGAAGAGATTGCGGGGGCTCTAACACATATATTCAGAACCTCTCTGGCCACAGGGGATGTGCCAGAGGACTGGAGAACCGCTAATGTAGTACCATTATTCAAGAAGGGGAGTAGGGAAAAACCGGGGAACTACAGGCCAGTGAGCCTAACATCAGTGGTAGGAAAATTATTGGAAAAAATTCTGAGGGACAAAATTAGTCTCCACTTGGAGAGGCAAGGATTAATCAGGGATAGTCAACATGGCTTTGTCAAGGGAAGATCATGTCTGACTAATTTGATTGAATTTTTTGAGGGGGTGACTAGGTGTGTGGATGAGGGTAACACAGTGGATGTGGTATACATGGATTTCAGTAAGGCCTTCGATAAAGTCCCGCACAGGAGACTGGTCAAGAAGGTAAGAGCCCATGGAATCCAGGGTGCCTTGGCACATTGGATACAAAACTGGCTTAGTGGCAGAAGGCAGAGGGTGATGGTCGAAGGTTGTTTTTGTGACTGGAAGCCTGTGGCCAGTGGGGTACCACAGGGATCGGTGCTGGGTCCCTTGCTGTTTGTGGTCTACATTAATGACTTGGATATGAATGTAAAAGGTATGATCAGTAAGTTCGCGGATGATACAAAAATTGGTAGGGTGGTAAATAGCGAGGAGGGTAGTCTCAGTCTGCAGGACGATATAGATGGGTTGGTCAGATGGGCGGAACAGTGGCAAATGGAATTTAACCCGGAAAAGTGCGAGGTGATGCCCTTTGGGGGGACTAACAAGGCAAGGGAATACACAATGAATGGTAAGACCCTAGGCAAGACAGAGGGTCAGAGGGATCTGGGTGTGCAAGTACACAGATCCCTGAAGGCGGCGGAACAGGTGGATAAGGTGGTAAAAAAGGCATATGGGATACTTGCCTTCATTAGCCGAGGCATAGAATATAAGAGCAAGGAGGTTATGATGGAGCTGTATAAAACACTGGTTAGGCCACAGCTGGAATACTGTGTGCAGTTCTGGTCGCCACACTACAGGAAGGATGTGATCGCTTTGGAGAGGGTGCAGAGGAGATTCACCAGGATGTTACCAGGGCTGGAGCGCTTCAGCTATGAAGAGAGACTGGGCAGATTGGGTTTGTTTTCCTTGGAGCAGAGGAGGCTGAGGGGGGACATGATTGAGGTGTACAAAATTATGAGGGGCATAGATAGGATGGATACTAAGGAGCTTTTTCCCTTAGTAGAAGGGTCAATAACTAGGGGGCATAGATTCAAGGTAAAGGGCAGGAGGTTTAGAGGGGATTTGAGAAAGAACTTTTTCACCCAGAGGGTGGTTGGAGTCTGGAACTCACTGCCTGAAAGGGTTGTGGAGGCAGGAACCCTCACAACATTTAAGAAGCATTTGGATGAGCACTTGAAATGCCATAACATACAAGGCTACGGACCAAATGCTGGAATATGGGATTAGATTAGACAGGGCTTGATGGCCGGCGCGGACACGATGGGCCAAAGGGCCTCTATCCGTGCTGTATAACTCTATGACTCTATGACTCTAATGCGCAGTAGGATTGGTCAACCGCTAATGAGCGGATTTTTGAACGTTTTTTGAACGTTTTTTGTCTACTGTCTGAACAACTTTTGTCTGACCAAAAAGTAAATACACCTATGACACTCCCCTGATCATAACCTTTCTTTTGATATAACATATGTGTAGGTACGCTCTATAACCTTTGAGTGTATAGCAGACACAGAGACAGAGACACCAACCGCTTTATATATACTAGCTGGAGTGCCCGGCGGTGCCGAGGGTTTTTTGAGGGCATGTTGTTGTTGGAAGAGAGGGAGAGAGAGGGAAAGAGAGAGGGGGAAGGAGAGAGAGAGAAAGGGGGAAGGAGAGAGAGAGAGAGGGGGAAGGAGCGAGAGCGAGAGGAGGAAGGAGAGAGAGAGAGAGAGGGGGAAAGAGAGAGAGAGGGGGAAGGAGAGAGAGAGACAGGGGGAAGGAGAGAGAGAGAGAGAGAGGGAAGGAGAGAGAGAGAGAGAGAGGGAAGGAGAGAGAGAGAGAGGGACTCCAGGATGGCAGGTAAGTGGTAGCACTCTTGTCTTTGAGTCAGAAAGCAGTGGGTTGAAACTCCACTCTCGAGACTTGAGCGCATAATGTAGATTGAGGGAGTGATTAATTGTCAGAGGTGCCACCTTGTGGATGAGACGTTAAACCAAGGCTCCGTTTGGCCTCTCAGGTGGGCATAAAATATGATGGGGCATGATTTGAAGAAGAGCACGAGAGAATGGGAGTGATTAAATCAGAAGTTGGAGGTGCGGGGGGGGGGGGGTCAGGGTGGGGTGGCCCCTTTAAGTGAGGATGATTGACGGGGTTCTTGCAGTGTTTGTCTAGATTAATCCAGTCCGCCCTCGCTCCCGTGTTCAAGCAGAGACGCGAGTGCTGGAGCTTCAAGAATCCGGAGGAGGGGGAAGGTACCGTGTTTATATAAGATCTCGATCCCCCCTTTTACTTGCTCACCCCGCTGTTTAATTGCAACCCTCATTTTCCCCACCCTGCCCCGCAGAAAGGGTGGTGGGGTTTTTGTGGACTTGTTTCTCTCGGATTGCTCTGCTGAGTTTGGGGCACTCGCTCGCTCCTCCCGCTATCACAATGCTAGATCAGCGATTTTCCGCCACAGACCTGAACGGCCCGCAGAGCCCGAGCCCAGGAAACTACAATTCCCAGACTTCTGTGCGTCTTCCTTCCGCGTAGCGCCTGAGGCCCAGCCCGAGTCACCTTAGCTCAGGTCCCGCTCTGGGCAGCCGCTGACGTTCACGCGCTCGCTGTCTCCCGCCCCGCCAGCCTTTACCAAGATGGCGGCGATGTCGGGCCGCTTGTTTGTAATCGGGGCCAGCGGGACGGGCGGTGCGTAGCTTGGGCGTGGCTGGCGAGGAGAGGCCGAGGCTTCGAGGCCTGCAGGCGGGGTAACCCTCCAAGGTTGCGACGCCCGGCGGAGGCAGCGAGTGAAGAGCAAAAAATAGGGTGAAAGCTAGGAGAATTAATGAGCTTAGAAAAGATATTTACAAATTAATTTACTTTTTTTTAAAACAATTTAATTGTGTTACTTAATGCGGCGGGTGCCCGTGTTCGGCATTAAAAAAATGGGGGCGAAGTTTAGGAATCAAGATGGCGGCCACTCAGCTCAGCTCAGAAGGATTAGGCCCGCCCACACACGCAATGAAACGCCCCCCGTGACGCACCGATTGGTCAACCATCAGGTCACTCAACTGTAGGATTGGTCAACCATCACGTCACTCAACGCTATCCCCTGTAGGATGGCCCGCCCACACACACAATGAACCCCCCCCCCCCCCCGTGATGCACCGATTGGTCAACCATCACGTCACTCAACGCTATCCCCTGTACGATTGGTCAACCATCACGTCACTCAACGCTATCCCCTGTACGATTGGTCAACCATCACGTCACTCAACGCTAATGAGCGGAGTTGTCAATTTTTTTAACGTTTTTTGTATACTGTCCGAACAATTTTTGTCTGGCCAAAAAGTAAATACGCCTATGACACTTCCATAATCATAAGCTTTCTTTTGATATAACATATGTGTAGGTACGCTCTATAACTTTTGAGTGTATAGAGGACATACAGACAGACAGACAGACAGAAGAACCGCTTTATATATATAAGATATAAAATAAAACAGATTATTATTATATTAAAATAATTATTATAAATAAATAAAATAAAAAATAAATAAAATAGAAGAAAAGAAGAAAGACAGAAAGAGAAAATAATAAATAATAAAAATATAATATAATAATAAAGATGCAGGATCCACTGATCAGTGTTTGGGAGCATGGAGACTTGGGTAAGTATTTGTTTTTTCCCTCCCTAGCACATATGTGTCTGCCATGGCTCAGTGGGTAGCACTCTCGCCTCTGAGTCACAAAGTTGTGGATTCAAGAACCACTCCAGGGACTTGAGCACAAAAATCTAGACTGACATTCCAGTGGAGTACTGAGGGAGTGCTGCACTGTCCGAGGTGCCATCTTTCAAATGAGACGTTAAACCAAGGTCCTGTCTGCCCTCTCAGGTGGACATAAATGATCCTATGTCACTATTCGAAGGAGAGCAGGGGAGTTATCCCTGGTGTCTTGGCCAATATTTAATCCTCAACCAGCATCACTAAAAAACAGATTATCTGGTCATTATCACATTGCTGTTTGTGGGAGCTTGCTGTGTGCAAATTGGCTGCTGCGTTTCCTACATTACAACAGCGACTACACTTCAATAAGTACTTCATTGGCTGTAAAGCCCTTTGGGATGTCCTGAGGACATGAAAGGCACTATATAAATTCTTTCACAATTGTAGCTGAGGTTAGCCAACTCAGTCCAGACCGGGGATGGAGGATGGGGCCTGCTGATCTGTACAGTTCAGTACTGATCCTAAAAAAGTCCCAAGTACACTTTCCCTCTGTTCTGCAGTATAGAGGATCCGACCTAATCCAAATCTGCTCGTCCTTGTCAAATTAGTTGGGTGTTAGTCAGGATTGAATGTATTACACAATCGGGTCACTCTCTATTTTTACACATTACTTGAATTAGATCGGTGCAAAATGGCTCTAATGTAAAAGTCTCACCAACATTTGGGGCAGATTTTAACTTTGTGCAATCGTGTAAAACGGGTGATCGTGAATCAACAGCCCATTTTACATCTTTCCCCATTTTTGTTTCCAGTTGTAAAACAGGCTGCCGATTCGCGATCACCCATTTTACACTGTCGCACAAAGTCAAGGTCTACCTCTTGTCTCTTTACAAAATATGAGTCCATCCAAAGTTTGATTACAGCTCCCATATCTGGGGTGGCTCTTTAACACCTCTTGCACAGGATACAAGAGAAAACTTGTCGTCTGGTAGGTGGTCCCTCTTGCCTCTAACCTCCGACCTCTCTCCCTCCAATTTTCTCGTCTTCATTTTATTTATACACTATGGCCAGCAGTTCTCTCAACTTTCCCTTTAGCTCTTCCTAAGCTCCTTCTCCCTGCATCCTCACTCCGTTAAAATCAAAACTCATCGTTCCACCTCCAAATTGAACTCATTCATTCCCAGAGCTGGAAAACCCTGGAATTCCTTATGGTGAATAAGATCAAAGGTTAGAAGGATGGGGGTAAATCCCACAGGGATCAAGAGGGGAGAAGCTTTGGAAAGACAGTATAGAATAAATGGCACAATTTTGAAAAGTGTAGCTGAGCAGGTGTCCATATACACAAATCCTTAAAGGTGGCAGGGCAAGTTGATAAGGTGGTTACTTGGGTTTACAAACAGAGGTATAGAATATAAAAGCAGTGATCATGCTAGAACTTGATAAATCACTGATTAGGCCTCAATTGTGGAGTATTGTGGACAATTCTGGGCCCCACACTTCAGGAAAGATGTAAAGACCTTAGAAAGGGTACAGAGGAGGTTTACCAGGATGTTACCAGGGATGAGGGACTTCAGTTATGAGGAGTGGTTGGAAAAGTTAGGATTGTTCTCCTTGGAACAGAGAAGGTTAAGAGGTGACTTAATAGAGGTTTTCACGACGATGAGAGGTTTTGATAGAGTAGAGAGAGAAAAACTATTCCCTCTGGCGAGTGGGTCAATAACCAGAGGTCATAGAGTAAAATCATTGGCAAAACATCTAGAGGGGAGATGAGGAGAATTTTTTCACTCAGAGAGTTGTCAGGATCTGAAACGCTTTACCTGAAAAGGTGGTGGAAGCTGATTCCAAAAATAATTTTAAAAGGGAGTTGGACAGGTACTGGAGGATGAGGAACTTACAGGGTTACGGACAAAAAGCAGGGATGTGGAAATAATCACGACTGCTCTTTCAAAGACCTGGCATAGGCATGACGGGCCGAATGGCCTCCTTCTGTTCTGTACGTTTCTCCGATTCTCTGATTCTAAGTCTGTTAGAGTGGCTGTGGTGTTATCCTGGCAGACTGCCTGAATTACCAGCTCAGTGGCACAGCCCTGGCATTAAATCACTTGCCTGCCCTCAGCTGGGCAGTGGTGCGTAACGCAAAGCGAGGTTTTGAAGAAAACATTTAAACGAAAAAGAGGACAGAAGGAAGAGGGAATTACAATTGGCTTTTATTGCAGAATTCTTTTTCAGAAAATTATTAGCACTGTGCATGCAATGTAATTACCAGACTGGACTGCAATGATATCTCACCAACACACGCTTACACACAAACACACATCTTCTCTATTACACACACACAGCGCTACACTGGACGAAAGAGAAGAACGATTCAAAAGAGAGTGTTTAAAAAAAGGATTAAAGGGGGAGGGATTTTAACTGGGAGCCTGTTTCAGGCGGGCAGGGGCGTCAAACTCCACCGTCCAACGGGATCAATTTGAGGCCTGGGCTATTTTAACTCCTGGGCCTCGTTTATATCCTGCCGGCCACCTGCTCAGCTGAAATGGGTGTAATGGGGCATTTGGCTGGTTCCTCAAAACAAATGATCCAGAAAGACAGAATGATAAAAATAAACCGGATAAAAAAAAACCCTCATTATTTTTATTCTCACAGCAAGGTGATGGGCCAAGACCTGCACAGCAGGTAACCAAGAATAGGAGAATAGACGACATAAATCAGGAAGTACAAATTTGTTGCCTCAAGTTTGAGATTTAAAAGCCTATTAATTGTCGGAGGAAGAGAAGACTGAGGGAGGTGAGAAGCTTCACAGTTTTGAGGTCCAGGGGGAAGAGGGAGGGGATGGTGCGATGAATCTTGATTTCCGGGAGTTAAAATAGCCCGGGCCTCAGATTGATTCCGTTGGACGCTGGGGTTTGACGTCCCTGCCCGCCTGAAACAGGCTCCCAGTTAAAATCCCACCTTTGATCCTTTTTTTTTTACACACTCTTTTGAATTGTTCTTCTCTAGGGAGGATGGAGGAAGACTATGCAGGACGCGGTAGCAAGAGCATGGAATAGAAAGAAAATAAAGGATGTGAAGGAAAGAGAGAGAGCTGGAGGCTAGAGGTGTGAGAAAGATTGTTTGTCAGACAACAAGCTTGTTCTGCTTTCTTGCCCGGAGTGCAAGAGAGGTGTTAAGAAAATCCTCCCCAAGTATGGGAGCAATCTTGATCATGTTACGGACTTTGGATGTTGTTCTCTCAGGTAACTGCTATTCTACTGGAATGAAACAGATTGTTGGTTTGTGTTACTCTTTGGATGGGAGCTTAATCTGAGGCTCTGTCTGCCTGTTGCAGTGGCCATTAAAGATCCCAGGGACTTTTTCAAAAAGAACAGGGAGTTCTTCCAGTGTCCTAGCTTTTCGACCATGACTTCTGATCATCAGCAGCTGGCTCCACAGGAACACCAGCTAATGAGATAATATCCAAGTCAAATCTATGAAAAAGATTTCTCAGCAAGTACGGTTAATTAGATAACGACATTGCAAGCAGCAGACAGGGCACTCTTAATATAACAACCTGCATTTATATAGTGCCTTTAATGTAGTAAAACGTCCCATGGCGCTTCACAGGAGTGTTATCAGACAAAATTTGACTCCAAGCCACATAAGGAGATATTAGGACAGGTGACCAAAAGCTTGGCAAAAAGAGGTAGGTTTTAAAGAGCATCTTAAAGGAGGAGAGAGAGGCAGAGAGGTTTAGGGAGGGAATTCCAGAACTTAGGGTTTAGGCAGCTGAAGGCACATCAGCCAATGGTGGGGGCGATGAAAATCGGGGAGGATGCGCAAGAGGCCAGAATTGGAGGAGCGTAGTTATCGGAGGGTTGTAGGGTTGAAGGAGGTTACAGAGATAGGGAGGGACGAGACCATGGAGGGATTTGGTCACAAGGATAGACGGTCCGGTGCTAGCGCGCTCTCTCTGCTTTGGGCGGCCCGCTCTCGCCGCTCGCTCCCACAACCGGAGCGAGGTGTTCGGCGAGTCGGGCGGAGGCAGCACAACGCGGCAAGCAGCAGCAGTCACGTCGACCCACTAGGGCACGTCGGCCGGCCGCTCCTCAGCGGGAAGGGATTCCGACCGGGAGGAGGGGAGCTGAGCATGGCGGCCAGAGGCTGGACCGGAAGCGGGAGAAGCAGGCCTGGGCCGTCGGACCGTGGAGCCGGCGACAGCGAGGTGGAGGCCGCGATGACCGGAGGATGTGTTGGGCGAGTCGGCCGGAGGAGCACAGCGCATCGGGACGCAGCAGCAGACTCGACGACTCGCAGTCCGACTGGGAGGAGGGGAGCCGGGAATGGTGGCCAGAGGGTGAGCAGGAGAAGCAGGCCACCGCATGTGGAGCCGAGCCGGCAACAGTGAGGAGGACGGAGCGGCTGAGGGACATCGTGCTCCCACTGCCACTGGATGCCAAAGAATTGACTTTCTGAACACGGCGCTGTAAAAATAGCTGACGTGTCTCTGTGAGCTCCCACAGCTTTATTGTGGGAGTGATTGGGGAGTAAGCATTCCATTGTACTAGTTACATATGGCAAATAAAGAATCTTGAATCTTGAATTGAATCTTGAATTTTAAAATTGAGCCTTTGCTGGACTTTGAGTGTTCCTACTGAATCATCAAGTAGGGAAGGCCTCATATAGATAGCTCGAACTCCAGCAGCAACATGTGCTGGTTCTGAATAAATGATGACATCAAACCTATGCCCCCGCCCTCACACCCATCACTCCTGGAGGGAGCTACTTTCCCTGCTGGGATGAGATCAGAGTGAGAAACTCCACGATGCATGTTTGTGCCTGAGTTCCCTGCGATGGATTCAGTATCAATCGGGGGTAAGACACTGGCACACTCTACCACACTGAGAATAAATGAACAACGTTGAATAGTCCCGACAGCATTCAACAACAGGAGCAACTTGAATTCCTATCACACCTATAATGCAAACAATGTCCCAAGGTGCTTCGCTTTAAGAAAAATAGACCCTGGGCCAGAAAGGGCGGGATTTAGAAGGACTGCTAAAGACATGGCCAAAGAGATGGTTTGTAAAGGAGGAGAGAGAGGTGGAGAGGCAGCAAGGTTTAGGGAAGGAATTCCAGAGAGTAGGATCCAGGTGCATGAAGGTTCTAGGAACATACGAACAGGAGGAGGCCATTCAGCCTCTCGAGCCTGTTCCACCTTTCAATTAGATCATGGCTTATCTGTATCTTAACTCCATTTACCCGACTTGGTTCCGTAACCCTTAATATCCTTGCCTAACAAAAATCTTTCAATCTCAGTTTTGAAATTTTCAACTGACCCCCCAGCCTCAACCGCTTTTCGGGAGAGTACCAGATTTCCACTGCCCTTTGTGTGAAGAAGTGCTTCCTGAACGGCCTAGCTCTAATTTTAAGGTTGTGCCCCCTTGTTCTGGACTCCCCCCACCAGAGGAAATAGTTTCTCTCTATCCACCCTATCAACTCCTTTAATCATCTTAAACACCTCAATTAGATCACCCCACAATCTCCTATACTCGAGGGAATACAAACCTAATCTGCTGCTAATGATGGAATGAGGCATCACTGCACCAAATTCTAGTCAGAGGAATGGAATGTTCAGGAGTAGATTGTAGAGGTAGGTGGCAGTGAGGCAATGGAAGAATTAAAGGATAAGGATGCAGATATTAAATTGAATGCATTGGGAGAGGGGGAATCAATGCAAGTCAATGAGGACAGGGGCAAAAGGTGAGTGGGACAGGATGCCCATGGTACAGTTTTGCCCATGGCACAGTTCTGCACAATTTGGAGTTTATGGTGCGTGGGAGGCCAGAAAGCAGGAAGTCAGGGTAGTCAAATGTGGAGACGGCAGATTCAGACAGAATTTCTTTTGGAAAAAGGCGATCAATATATAGAATAGACTGCCAGGTCAGGTGCTCAGACTGCAAGCTTTACAGGGTTTCAAACAGGAAACAGACAAGTCCCTGAAAGGATTTATGAATTTTATAAGTGAGACTAAGATATCTCACAGAAAAGAAAGGAATAATTGGCTGGAGCGCTTAGATGGACCAATGGTGTCCCACTCAAAATATCTTACTATGATCGTGAAATGACTCATTATTTACTTGCTTATTTTAAGGAAGTTAACTCCTCAGTTGCAGTATCAAAGTAATTTCATACAAACGCATTAAGCAATGGTATATTAATATTGCATAGTGTAATTTCTAGACTCGGGTACCATGTGCACTACAAGATTTTGGAAGATGTTTATTGCGCTGCACAGGACTAGGTGAGAACACAAGCGTGTTAGGGTTCACCACTGACCAGAAGCTAAACAGGGCCATCCATACCAACACTGTGGCTACAAGAGGACTGTAGAGTCTGGGTACTCTGCGATGAGTGGGTCACCTCTTGAGTCCCCAAAGTCTCTCCACCATCTACAAGGCTCAAATCTGGAGTGTGTTGGAGCACTCACCACTTGTCTGGATGGGTGCAGCCTCAACAACACTCAAGATGCTCAACACCATCTTAGACAGAGCAGTTCGCTTGATCACTTCCCCTGCCACTGGAGTCAATATTCACCTCCTCCAGGGCACTGTGGCTGCAGTATGTAAGAGCTACAAGATGTACTGGAGCACTAAAGTCACACCACCTCCCTCCCCTGCAACCTCTCCTACTGAGAAGGACAAGAGTAGCAATGTCATGGCAACGCCACTACCTCCAAGTCACACACCATCCTGGCTTGGACATATATCACCGTCTCTTCATTGCCACTGGGTCAGTATCCTGGAACTCCCGACCTAACACTGCTGGGGGGGGGGGGAAGGAAAAGTCAGTCAGGGTTCCTGCTCTGGGTCCCTGTCCAGTGACGTTCCAGTGATGGAAAATGCATGTGTGGGTGGAGGGCGGTGGGGGCCGGCGAATGGGCACTGTTGATGTTACGCTACTCCCTGGTTCAATAGCCTGTCTAGGCTCATACATGAAGAATGCCTACTGGGGCATGGTAGTGAAGAGCCACAGGCGCCAGTCAAACTGTTCCCAGTCTGAGCCAACGCCTTCAGAAGAGAAGGGAGAGAAAAAACACCTTGCCCACAACGTGTCACGACGGAAAACAAACCACCATTTCTAATCATCTAAGTCTTTCAACACGTTCTTCCGGGAGTGGTGTCCTGGAGCTGGGGCCGGGGTTGGGGGGCGGGGGGGAGGGCTGGGTAGGGGTTTAGCAGACTCCCCAAAGCACAGAAAAGGCTGTTGAGTTAATACCTATCAAGAATGACGGGGCTAACCATTCATAATTTGGAAATATTTGTAGCAAGCTAACTATTTTTACACATTTCATTTCTTTTTGTGGCTAAATATGTAATTTTCCACACGACTAATTTTGCCGGCATCCGAACACATTTATATAAATAGATCAATTCCCTGACATCAGGCGTGCTTCCCTGCATTTCATAGAGCCAGCTTATTAATATTAATAAAGAGATAACTAATGGAGAAGAATCACAAGGAAAAGATTAAGTCGGAAAGCTTTGTTCATCATTTTATGTAGTGATTTGCACCGTTTACTCCAGTGCATGTATGGGGGGGGGGGGGGCGGCTGGGGGGGAGAGGAAGGGGGGGAGCGCGATGGGCCTTTTTAGCCCTGTATCAGATGAAACATTAAGTGCTTTATAATTTGTTACCAACAGACACCTTCATATATACTTCAAGCAGCCTGCAAAAATTAATACTGCCTGTTGGATATCAGCTCAAATCTAAAAATAGGCTCTGTAGATGTGGGATGTGCACCTTATTTGGTGCGAGCCAGTACATTGTTATTACGCCCACGTATAAGACTTAATGGATTTCTCCTTTCAGCAATTAAAAAGCTATTTCTCACACACCAAGATGTATGGCATGATATTGGCAGATATTACTCTTCTGTACCACCGGCTGTGGGAGAGACAGTGAGATGGAGTGGTCCAGCTCTCGCTGATGAATGGGGGCAGACCGATACCAGGGTACAGAGAGCCAACGTCAGCAAGAACAATCAGGAATCCTTGCAACAATCACCGCTCGCAACAGCCACACACTGCTGGCTTCCAGGAAATAGTGCAGAAGGAATCTCTGTAAACAGCAATGCTGTCCCTAAGGGCTTTTCACACGTGATAATGGGTACCTGGGAGAGTGTTAGACACAGGATAATGGGTACCTGGGAGTGTGTTACATACAGGATAATGGGTACCTGGGAGTGTGTTACATACAGGATAATGGGTACCTGGGAGTGTGAAACATACAGGATAATGGGTACCTGGGAGTGTGTTACATACAGGATAATGGGTACCTGGGAGTGTGAAACATACAGGATAATGGGTACCTGGGAGTGTGTTACATACAGGATAATGGGTACCTGGGAGTGTGAAACATACAGGATAATGGGTACCTGGGAGTGTATTACATACAGGATAATGGGTACCGGGGAGTGTGTTACATACAGGAAATAATGGGTACCTGGGAGTGTGAAACATACAGGAACATGGGTACCTGGGAGTGTGTTACATACAGGATAATGGGTACCTGGGAGTGTGAAACATACAGGATAATGGGTACCTGGGAGTGTGAAACATACAGGATAATGGGTACCTGGGAGAGTGTTACATACAGGATAATGGGTACCGGGGAGTCTGTTACATACAGGATAATGGGTACCTGGGAGTGTGAAACATACAGGATAATGGGTACCTGGGAGTGTGTTACATACAGGATAATGGGTACCTGGGAGTGTGAAACATACAGGATAATGGGTACCTGGGAGTGTGTTACATACAGGATAATGGGTACCGGGGAGTGTGTTACATACAGGATAATGGGTACCTGGGAGTGTGTTACATACAGGATAATGGGTACCTGGGAGTGTGAAACATACAGGATAATGGGTACCTGGGAGTGTGAAACATACAGGATAATGGGGACCTGGGAGAGTGTTACATACAGGATAATGGGTACCGGGGAGTCTGTTACATACAGGATAATGGGTACCTGGGAGTGTGAAACATACAGGATAATGGGTACCTGGGAGTGTGTTACATACAGGATAATGGGTACCTGGGAGTGTGAAACATACAGGATAATGGGTACCTGGGAGTGTGTTACATACAGGATAATGGGTACCTGGGAGTGTGTTACATACAGGATAATGGGTACCTGGGAGTGTGTTACATACAGGATAATGGGTACCTGGGAGTGTGTTACATACAGGATAATGGGTACCTGGGAGAGTGTTACATACAGGATAATGGGTACCTGGGAGTGTGTTACATACAGGATAATGGGTACCGGGGAGTGTGTTACATACAGGATAATGGGTACCTGGGAGTGTGTTACATACAGGATAATGGGTACATGGGAGAGTGTTACATACAGGATAATGGGTACCTGGGAGTGTGTTACATACAGGATAATGGGTACCTGGGAGTGTGAAACATACAGGATAATGGGTACCTGGGAGTGTGTTACATACAGGATAATGGGTGCCTGGAGTGTGTTACATACAGGATAATGGGTACCTGGGAGTGTGTTACAGACAGGATAATGGGTACCTGGGAGTGTGAAACATACAGGATAATGGGTACCTGGGAGTGTGTTACATACAGGATAATGGGTACCGGGGAGTGTGTTACATACAGGATAATGGGGACCTGGGAGTGTGAAACATACAGGATAATGGGTACCTGGGAGTGTGAAACATACAGGATAATGGGTACCTGGGAGTGTGTTACATACAGGATAATGGGTACCTGGGAGTGTGTTACATACAGGATAATGGGTACCTGGGAGTGTGTTACATACAGGATAATGGGTACCTGGGAGTGTGTTACATACAGGATAATGGGTACCTGGGAGTGTGTTACATACAGGATAATGGGTACCTGGGAGTGTGTTACATACAGGATAATGGGTACCTGGGAGTGTGTTACATACAGGATAATGGGTACCTGGGAGTGTGTTACATACAGGATAATGGGTACCTGGGAGTGTGAAACATACAGGATAATGGGTACCTGGGAGTGTGTTACATACAGGATAATGGGTACCGGGGAGTGTGTTACATAGAGGATAATGGGTACCTGGGAGAGTGTTACATACAGGATAATGGGTACCTGGGAGTGTGTTACATACAGGATAATGGGTACCTGGGAGTGTGTTACATACAGGATAATGGGTACCTGGGAGAGTGTTACATACAGGATAATGGGTACCTGGGAGAGTGTTACATACAGGATAATGGGTACCTGGGAGAGTGTTACATACAGGATAATGGGTACCGGGGAGTGTGTTACATACAGGATAATGGGTACCTGGGAGTGTGAAACATACAGGATAATGGGTACCTGGGAGTGTGAAACATACAGGATAATGGGTACCTGGGAGTGTGTTACATACAGGATAATGGGTACCTGGGAGTGTGTTACATACAGGATAATGGGTACCTGGGAGAGTGTTACATACAGGATAATGGGTACCTGGGAGTGTGTTACATACAGGATAATGGGTACCTGGGAGTGTGTTACATACAGGATAATGGGTACCTGGGAGTGTGAAACATACAGGATAATGGGTACCTGGGAGTGTGTTACATACAGGATAATGGGTACCTGGGAGTGTGAAACATACAGGATAATGGGTACCTGGGAGTGTGAAACATACAAGATAATGGGTACCGGGGAGTGTGAAACATACAGGATAATGGGTACCTGGGAGTGTGAAACATACAGGATAATGGGTACCTGGGAGTGTGTTACATACAGGATAATGGGTACCTGGGAGTGTGTTACACACAGGATAATGGGTACCTGGGAGTGTGTTACACACAGGATAATGGGTACCTGGGAGTGTGTTACATACAGGATAATGGGTACCGGGGAGTGTGAAACATACAGGATAATGGGTACCTGGGAGTGTGAAACATACAGGATAATGGGTACCTGGGAGTGTGTTACATACAGGATAATGGGTACCTGGGAGTGTGTTACATACAGGATAATGGGTACCTGGGAGTGTGTTACATACAGGATAATGGGCACCTGGGAGTGTGAAACATACAGGATAATGGGTACCTGGGAGTGTGTTACGTACAGGATAATGGGTACCGGGGAGTGTGTTACATACAGGATAATGGGTACCTGGGAGTGTGTTACATACAGGATAATGGGTACCTGGGAGTGTGTTACATACAGGATAATGGGTACCTGGGAGTGTGTTACATACAGGATAATGGGTACCTGGGAGTGTGTTACATACAGGATAATGGGTACCTGGGAGTGTGTTACATACAGGATAATGGGCACCTGGGAGAGTGTTACATACAGGATAATGGTTACAGGGGAGTGTGTTACATACAGGATAATGGGTACCGGGGAGTGTGAAACATACAGGATAATGGGTACCTGGGAGTGTGTTACATACAGGATAATGGGTACCGGGGAGTGTGTTACATACAGGATAATGGGTACCTGGGAGTGTGAAACATACAGGATAATGGGTACCTGGGAGTGTGTTACATACAGGGTAATGGGTACCTGGGAGTGTGTTACATACAAGATAATGGGTACCTGGGAGTGTGTTACATACAGGATAATGGGTACCGGGGAGTGTGTTACATGCAGGATAATGGGTACCGGGGAGTGTGAAACATACAGGATAATGGGTACCTGGGAGTGTGTTACATACAGGATAATGGGTACCTGGGAGTGTGTTACATACAGGATAATGGGTACCTGGGAGTGTGTTACATACAGGATAATGGGTGCCTGGGAGTGTGTTACATACAGGATAATGGGTACCTGGGAGTGTGTTACATACAGGATAATGGGTACCGGGGAGTGTGAAACATACAGGATAATGGGTACCGGGGAGTGTGAAACATGCAGGATAATGGGTACCTGGGAGTGTGTTACATACAGGATAATGGGTACCTGGGAGTGTGTTACATACAGGATAATGGGTACCTGGGAGTGTGAAACATACAGGATAATGGGTACCTGGGAGTGTGAAACATACAGGATAATGGGTACCTGGGAGTGTGTTACATACAGGATAATGGGTACCTGGGAGTGTGAAACACACAGGATAATGGGTACCTGGGAGTGTGAAGCATACAGGATAATGGGTACCTGGGACTGTGTTACATACAGGATAATGGGTACCGGGGAGTGTGTTACATACAGGATAATGGGTACCGGGGAGTGTGAAACATACAGGATAATGGGTACCGGGGAGTGTGTTACATACAGGATAATGGGTACCTGGGAGTGTGTTACATACAGGATAATGGGTACCTGGGAGTGTGTTACATACAGGATAATGGGTACCTGGGAGTGTGTTACACACAGGATAATGGGTACCTGGGAGTGTGTTACATGCAGGATAATGGGTACCGGGGAGTGTGTTATATACAGGATAATGGGTACCTGGGAGAGTGTTACATACAGGATAATGGGTACCTGGGAGTGTGTTACATACAGGATAATGGGTACCTGGGAGTGTGTTACATACAGGATAATGGGTACCTGGGAGAGTGTTACATACAGGATAATGGGTACCTGGGAGAGTGTTACATACAGGATAATGGGTACCTGGGAGAGTGTTACATACAGGATAATGGGTACCGGGGAGTGTGTTACATACAGGATAATGGGTACCTGGGAGTGTGAAACATACAGGATAATGGGTACCTGGGAGTGTGAAACATACAGGATAAGGGGTACCTGGGAGTGTGTTACATACAGGATAATGGGTACCTGGGAGTGTGAAACATACAGGATAATGGGTACCGGGGAGTGTGAAACATACAGGATAATGGGTACCTGGGAGAGTGTTACATACAGGATAATGGGTACCTGGGAGTGTGTTACATACAGGATAATGGGTACCGGGGAGTGTGTTACATACAGGATAATGGGTACCGGGGAGTGTGTTACATACAGGATAATGGGTACCTGGGAGTGTGTTACATACAGGATAATGGGTACCTGGGAGTGTGTTACATACAGGATAATGGGTACCTGGGAGTCTGTTGCAAGCTAATGACCCATTAGTATTAGTAGATGACATGATAAACCCTCGCAATGACACTGACAGGGCAGGTGCAGCACAGATCAGATACAGAGTAAAGCTCCCTCTACACTGTCCCTTCAAGCATTCCCAGGGCAGGTACAGCACGAGTTAGATACAAAGTAAAGCTCCCTAAATCTGTCCCAACAAACACTCCCTCAACTCTGCTCACTTGGTCACACCCTTCGAAGTGTATCCTCACTGTGAAATGTTACATTTCCCACACTTGCCATCTCTCGGTAAGATTGCCGATTTAGTGCCAAACCAGACTCAGCTCCGTACGGTAAGGCCAAACTCATTTCCCATCGGGACCGTGCCAGCAGCAGACAGAGAAGATCTTCAACCCACCACTTTGAAACTGTGTCCCAGAGGTGCAGGGCGTGAGTCTAACCCACTGCACCACCCAGCACCCACTTTAGTATTCTTATAGATAGTAATAAACAGAATGCTCAGGCAATTATTGGTCATACTGGCAACCACAAAAAACAGGGAGTGATTTATAAAATGAACACTATATAATTCAGATGTTAGTAGGTAAATGGCACTGAATAAGATTTATTATTGAGAATTTTCTCCAAGAAAAATGACTTTGAAGTTCACACATTGGGAAGCTGTGCTAAGTTCTGTTGCTCAAGCAAGTTATGCTGAAAAGGTCATGTTTTACCAAGCTCATATCAGATGCAGCATCTTTCAATCGTGTCTGTGAGACTTGGCATTTAAGCCAGCGCTGTTCCTATTTAATGGGCCGGCACAGCAGTCAGTCCGTGCCCTGCGCTCGCTGGGCTGCTATCAGCCTTGTCACAGTGTTTGTCGCATAGCTGAGATTGAATGGATAAGGACTTTGCATTTCATAATTTGGGATAGAATAAACATAGTGGACCAGAATTTGCTGTCAAAATAACAGTGAGGCTAATGGGGCTCGCCGTGATTTATGTGTCAATGGTACAGCAATTTCAGGCGAGGGGCAGATGCACAGCTAAATGCCAATATCCAAAAGTTGCTGTCCGAGTTGCACAGCTCTGCTGTTAGCTTTGCAAAAATGGCATCTCGCTGTCGGCCTCACCATTGAAATGCACTGGACGGCGTGAAGTTCCTGTATTTGCGCGGTAGATACAGACTAAACTCGCCACAGAAAGTTAAGACTTGTCCATTTTAGGTCTAAGTACCCTTTTAACAAAGTGATCATTGTTAATTATTGCCAATCAACCTCTCTGGCACTGAAAATTAATTATTACAAATGTGGAATCTCATTCCGTCAGGTTTTGAATTTTTCAGACAGATTTTAAAAATGTCAAATATTAAGGGCTAAAAATTGAGTAGTGCCCCATTTGGGGCGCTAACTTCGCAGTGGCCCGGAAAAATTAATGCCCCCGCTCCGGAACTTGAGTGGTTGCATCCCAAGAGGGAAGCGAGGTGCTACTGGAAGCGCCCCGCATCCCTCTTGGGGTGCCGCGATATTGCAAGCCTTCCTCCCCTTCTTAAAGGGGAGGGGCCTTGCACAGCGCGACCTGGGGCCCAGCTGGGCCCGCGGGGATCGGGAGTGCTGGCAAAAGAGCACGGCACTCAAGAGAAGTGCGGCTCAGGAGGCCGGGGATGGGAGCGCAGGCAGGTGCTGGCAGGCGACCAGCACCAAAAATGGCTGGCCTGCACCTCGCCTTTAAATTGCGCCTCCCCGGCCGCAGGTAGGCCCCCCTGACCCCATCGGACATAGCGTCCGGCGGTAAGTCAGGGGGCGCTCCCAAAGATTGCGGCCGGGGTGCTGTGCACATTGATGACATCATCGCCGGCGGCGTAGCGCCGCTACCCGTTAGCGCCGCCACTAACCTCCCGCTGAATTTCGTGAGAGGTGTGGACAGCGCCGCGTCCGGGCGCTAGTTGCTTTGCGCCCCGTTAGCGCCTTAAGAGGGCGCTAACGGGAGGTGCAAAGCAACCCAATTTTTCCCCCTAAATGTTAACACTTTTTTTCTAACTTTTCCTTTGTCCTTTTTTCTCTCACTCTTAATTCAATCTTTCTTTCCCTCTCTTAATTTCTCTTTCAGTCCCTGATTTGACTTTGAATTCACCCCCTTTAATACACCCTTCTCAGTCCTTCTGCTGTTTATTTACCACTCCTTAAATCTCATTGGTTAAGGAGATACCCTGTTGGTTTCCCTGTTCACTCAGGTCCCAGATCCCCTGTTGCCTTCACTACGCTGTTATCAGCTTACACGTTCAGCAACTTAGTGGGCAAAAAAAAAATTTGAGCTGAAGGGTGCAGGGGCAAGTCTAAATAACGGCAGATGCCATTAGATGCCCTGCTACAGCAAAATCTGGCCCACAGTGAGTCCTTGTGAGATCCTGGAGTCTCAAGGAACTGAAGACTAATCTCCAGGACACGGCTGGGAGCAAATCCCAGGGAGAAAAAATAGAGGCATTAAAAAAAATCATTATCTTTCAACACTTTTGTTTATTACTTATAGAAATGTTGGAGTTGGAAAAGAAAAGGCCGTTTGACTGACAATATCGGATAATGAAGAGTCTGTTCGCTTTCCGATTGGCTGTGGGAAGGCGGGGCGCCGCGAGGGTCGACATATTGGGTGACCAATGGGGAAAGCGTAAGGGGGTGGGTGGGGCAGCTGGAGGGAGGAGGTCATGTGATGAAACCTCCAGAATTACATCCAGCCAGAGTTGGCAACTGTGGTGTATGTGCCTTTAAAAGCCCCATGTGTGCTGTAATACCGGTAATGGCCACTCGGGCTATATAAGCCTGTATATTGTGTTATATCCGTTAGTACCCCTCCAGACTTTGCTTAGTAAACACCTATGAACCAACTCCTGTCTTCAGTGTCTCTATCAACGCACGGACACTACAGTGGCAACGAAGTGGAAACGGACTTACCTGCAGCACCTCAAGGACATCGATTCCTCGGGCGTCCACAAGACTCAAGAAAGTGAAAGAAGCTGTGGTTTCACCAGCTGGCCAAGCTGGTGGCAGGTACTGCGGTAATCCTTCCTGGGCATCAGGCTGGGGCTCCAGCGACTGGCTCTGCAGCTGGGACAAACGGCGAAATCGGAGGCAAGCAATAACAGACGGGGAGGGAGCACTCGGGAGACGGCCGGTGCTGCAAGCAGGTCGGCGTTCAGACCTAGAGAGAAAGTCCGGCGGGAACGAGTCTCCAACTGTAAATAAATAAATAAAAAAAGAACGGAAACCGCGGGAAACAGCGTTGTCATCGGCAACAGCGACGGGAAAGCGCGGGAAGCGCCATATCTTTTCTGCAGAAAAGAAAGAAAAGCGCGGGAAGCGCCATATCTTTTCTAAGATGCCTAAGTCTGGCAATATTGATGCTTTTGATAGCGAAATAGAGGATTGGACCACATATGTGGAAAAGTAGAGGTATATTGCACTGCAAATGGAGTAGAAGATGAAAAAAAAGCTTCAGTACTGCTGAATCTAATGGGCGCAAAGACATACGGGCTGTTACGAAATGTAATCACTCCAGCCAAACCAAAGGACAAGGATTTTAAAGAAATTGTTGATACCCTGCAGGAGCACTTAAACCCAACACCGCTGCTGATAGCGGAACGATTCAAATTCTTCAAGAGAAATCAACACAAGAATGAAAGTAACGCTGATTACCTCACCGAATTAAGGAAGCTATCAAAACACTGCCAATTCGGGGCAGGACTAGCAGATTATCTTCGAGACAAATTCGTCTGCGGTCTCTTAAGTGAAGGAACACAAAAAAGGCTGCTTTCTGAAAAAGATTTAACGCTGGACAAGGCTTTCAGTATGGCTGTATCATACGAAGCAGCAGCAAGAGGAGCTGCAGAGATACAACAAAAGACACAGGACTTCAGCACCCATGAAATGACACAGGGTTTCGAAAGATGTTATCGCTGCAGCAGATCCACCCATAACCAGAGGGACTGCTGGTTCAAGGACAAAGCATGCAGGCAATGCGGAAAGATTGGACACATTGCACGGGTATGCCGATCTGGACAAAATAAATCCACAGACAGGAAAAAAAAAATCAATAAAGAAAAGTACAGAAAGGTACAAATGATGACGGACAGTAGCTCCGAAGACCAGAAGAGCGATAGCGACTCCGAAAACAAGAGACTAAGCTGTCTCAAATTACATAATGTACTTGCCAAAGATGAATACCAGACCATTTGGGTTACCGTCACGATAGCAGGGTCCCCAGTTAAAATGGAGCTAGATACAGGATCAGCTCTGACCGTAATAAATCGACAGGATTACGAGAGGCTATTTCCGCATATACCTTTAAAAGACACATCCATTATCTTAAAAACATATACGGGGCAGAAAGTATACCCCAAAGGAAAAATAAGGGTGCCTGTTGTATACAACGGCAAGGAAATACAAAAGTTGTATTTATACATTCTACAAGATGGTGGCCCACCGCTGTTAGGACGTGAATGGATCAGGAAAATACGTTTAGACTGGCACTCCATTCAGGCACTGACGGTGACCAGTAAGAAAAAAAACAATGATGACGTCATACCTGAACGATTAAAAGACATCTTGGCCAACGCCAAAGAAGTGTTTCAAGAGAAACTAGGAACCTTGAAAGGCATCACCGCCTCAATAAAAGTGGAAGATGCAGCAATTCCCAAGTTTTTTAAAGCAAGACCAGTGCCATACGCAATTCGTCCAGCAGTCGAGGCAGAGCTGGAAAATTTAGAAAATGCAGGCGTATTATCCAAAATAGATTGGAGCAAGTGGGCAACACCCATCATTCCAGTCATGAAGAAAGCATTGAATAATAATAAATCTGAAGAACAGAGAAAAATTCGCATCTGTGGAGACTTCAAGGTGACGGTAAACCCGGTCCTTCACACGGTAAAGTATCCTCTTCCGAGGATAGAAGATATTTTTGCCTCACTATCCGGAGGGAAACGTTTCACCAAAATTTACTTGGCACAGGCATACCTACAGATGGAGGTTGAAGAAGCCTCTAAAAAATATCTCACGATAAATACACACAAAGGTCTGTACCAGTACAATCGACTAGTTTTCAGAGTAACATCCGCTCCAGCTATCTGGCAAAGAGCTATGGAGCAAGTCCTCCAAGGGATTCCGGGGACTCAATGCTACCTAGACGACATCCTTGTAACAGGAGAAAACGACAACGAGCACCTTGCCAATTTGGAGCAGGTGCTCACTAGGCTGAGAGAACGGGGCCTACGAGCAAATCGCCCCAAGTGCGAATTTTTCCGAAATCAAATATCATATTGTGGCCACATAATAAATAAGGAAGGATTGCATAAGTCACCTGAAAAAATTGAAGCAGTCATAAAAGCCCCAGCACCTGAAAATATTTCACAATTAAGGTCATTCCTGGGATTAATAAATTACTATCATAAATTTTTACCGAACTTATCAACTCTTCTACACCCTCTTAATGAACTGCTACAAACAGGAGTAAGTTGGAAATGGAACGAAGACTGTAAACGTGCCTTCCATAAATGCAAAGACTTAATCACATCCAAAGAGGTTTTGGCTCATTACAACCCATCACTGCCAATCAGACTGGCGTGCGATGCATCCCCTTACGGCATAGGAGCAGTATTATCGCATAAATTCCCTGATGGCTCGGAACGACCGATAGCTTTTGCGTCACGCTCATTGAACTCAGCTGAGCGTAACTATGCCCAAATCGACAGGGAAGCACTCAGCCTGGTATGGGGAGTGAAGAAATTCAACCATTACCTACACGGACAAAAATTTACCTTGTTGACTGACCATCAACCCCTCATCTCCATATTCAACCCTAAAAAGGGTGTTCCCATTATGACAGCGCAAAGGCTACAGAGGTGGTCCCTTTTTCTAGGGGCACACCAATACAACATAGAATACAAAGGATCAAAACAGCATGGGAATGCTGACGGTTTATCGCGCCTACCATTGCCAACGATAGAAGAGGCACCTACAGTAGACCCAGTGGAGATGTTCCACTCTACCATAGTGGAATGTCTACCAGTAACAAATTCTGCCATTGAAAGGGAAACGAGAAATGACCCGACTCTCTCACGGGTCTACGATTTAACAGTGAAGGGATGGCCAGCACATGGCGAACCACTGTTGCCAGCATTCTCGCAAAGAAGAGAACAGCTGTCAGTGTGCCGAGGAACCTTGATGTGTGGATCCAGAGTGGTGATTCCACCCAAACTCCAGGATAAAGTGCTAAAGGAGCTTCACGAGGGGCATCTGGGTGGAGTGAAAATGAAGAACCTAGCCAGGGCGTTTGTATGGTGGCCAGGTATCGATGGAGACATCGAAGAAATGACCAAGAGCTGCCTAGGATGCCAGAAGGTCCAAAACGCTCCACCACAAGCCCCTCTACATCCATGGGAGTGGCCCTCATCTCCATGGCAAAGGGTACACATCGACTTTGCTGGTCCATTTATGGACTCAATGTTCTTAATCGCGGTCGATGCACACTCCAAGTGGCCGGAGGTAATAAGGATGTCCTCCACCACCACGGAAAAAACCATCACAGTATTAAGGACCATATTTGCCAGGAATGGGCTGCCGGAACAGATCTGTTCTGATAATGGACCGCAATTTGTGTCCGAAGAATTCAGGAAGTCCTTAAAAAGCAATGGGGTTAAGCACTACACGTCCGCCCCATACCATCCCGCCACCAATGGATTGGCTGAAAGGTTTGTCCAGACCTTCAAGAAGGCCATAAAGGCCATGGGTAATGAAGACATAAAACTTCAGCACAAGGTGGATAACTTCTTGTTCGCATACAGGAATGCAACACATATGGTTACCAACCAAACTCCCGCCATGATGTTCTTCAATAGAAACCTAAGATGCCGGCTGGATTTGGTCAAGCCCAACATCAGAAGGGACGTGGAGAACCGGCAGTTTCAAGGCATGAATGAAAGGCCAACTAGAACCTTCCAGATAGGTCAACAAGTTTTGGCCCGGGACTACCGTACCGAGAAATGGCAGCCTGGAACTATCTGCACACGACTAGGACCACTGATGTATACCATGGACATCGGAGAAAGCATAATAAGGCGCCATGCTGACCAAATCATAGAGTCATCCGAAAAGGGACAACCTACACCACAACTCTATACGCCTAACGATGAAGTAGAGATACCCATATCTACCTCCGATCCGGTGATACTGGAACCCGATGAACCCGACACTGGCATTCAAGCCGAATCAGCCTTGCCAAAAGAACCTACTACACCACCAGAAACTACTACACCACCGAGGCGTTATCCGGGCCGAGTCAGGAAGCCTCCAGAGAGACTGACTTATAAGTAATTAACTACAGCAATATGGACATTATTTTTCTTATAACATGTAATTAATAATTACTTAAAATATGATGTACTGGTTAGCTAAAAGGGGAGGAATTGTGGTGTATGTGCCTTTAAGAGCCCCATGTGTGCTGTAATACCGGTAATGGCCACTCGGGCTATATAAGCCTGTATATTGTGTTATATCCGTTAGTACCCCTCCAGACTTTGCTTAGTAAACACCTATGAACCAACTCCTGTCTTCAGTGTCTCTATCAACGCACGGACACTACAGCAACCCTACCAGAGGAATTTTCATGCTTATTGCGACTGACAGCGCAAATCACATTCCCAACAGGCAGCACACGAAGTTGGAGATGGGAAATTAGGCCGCTTGTAAAGGGCAGCAGTAGCTTAAAGGGACACTGCATTTTTTGTCAGGAACAGAAAAGAGCAACACTGTGGAGCAGCAAGCAACAATTCATAAAGTGCAACAGCTTTCAAATCCGCTAAGGTGGAAATCCCACAAACATCTCCACAAGCTCCATCCAGCTCGATGTGACAGCGACTGAGGATCCCTTTAAATATTGATGGTACTGGCTGTCTCTAGACATACTGGCCATGGTTAGTGGGCGGGGGCAGGAACTAGCGGTAGTCAGGTGTACACAGACGGAAATGGCGTCATGTTCTAAATGGCATCCATTGATTGCTAGTTGCAGGTGTGCATGTGGCACCACTTGTTTCCACAAGAGTTCTGACCACCAGGATTCAAGTCTGGCCAACAACTGGAATGGTCATTCAGTGAGACGAGCAGTCATTCCATTTTGGTTTCACTACCGCCCCGTTTCTGAGCTCAGAGCGGTAGCGAGATGCAAATCGGCGCCAGTGAGTCCTTGGGGTGGAATCTCATTCCCTGCTCAAGGCCTTAAACAGCGATCATTGGGAGGCACGTCGGTTCCAAGCTCTGAGGCCATTTTTTAAGCATTTGCTGTTGGGGAGGGTCTCGGCCTTGGCCTTTACTCAAGGGGCTCTTGCTAACCACAGCCCCTGTTGGAAGTTTGGGTCGGGGTGTCTCCAATCTCTTGTCTATTTGCTAAGAGCAGCTCCAGGATCCGCTCTTGTTCTCCTCAATGCTCCTGGGGAGGGTCTCTGCTTTTACTCAAGGGCTGTTGCTAAGCACCATTTCTGATGGGGGTCAGGTGATGGGGGTCTCCAATCTCGGCCTGTTGCCTGCTCCTGCAGGTTCATTCTCCATCCTGCACGTGCTCATCTGAGATGTTCCTATTCTTTCCATAGCAGCAACAACAACAACAACAACTTGCATTTATATAGCACTTTTAACATAGTAAAACGTTCCAAGGCGCTTCACAGGAACGATTATGAAACAAAATTGGACACAGAGCCACGTAAGGAGATATTAGGGCAGATGGCCAAAAGCTTAGTCAAAGAGGTAGGTTTCAAGGAGCATCTTAAAGGAGGAAAGAGAGGTAGAGCGGCGGAGAGGTTTAGGGTGGGAATTCCAGAGCTTAGGGCCGTGGCAGCTGAAGGCACGGCCGCCAATGGTGGAGCGATTAAAATCAGGGATGCACAAGAGGCCAGGATTGGAGCAGTGCAGAGATCTCGGAGGGTTGTAGGGCTGGAGGAGGTTACAGAAATAGGGAGGGGTGAGGCCCTGGAGGGATTTGAAAACAAGGATGAGAATTTTGAAATCGAGGCGTTGCTTAATCAGGAGCCAATATAGGTCAGCGAGCACAGGGGTGATGGGTGAACAGGACTTGGTGCGAGCTAGGACACGGGCAGCCGAGTTTTGGATGACCTCAAGTTTACGGAGGCCGGCCAGGAGTGCGTTGGAATAGTCGAGTCTAGAGGTAACAAAGGCAAGAATGAGCGTTTCAGCAGCAGGTGAGCTGAGGCAGGACGGAGTCAGGCGATGTTTTGGAGGTGAAAATAGGCAGTCTTAGTGATGGTGGGGATATGTAGTCAGAAGCTCATCTCGGGGTCAAATACGACACCCAGGTTGCAAACAGCGTGGCTGAACCACAGACAGTTGCCAGGGAGAAGGATGGAGGCCCTTTAGGTCATAACTTATTTCTTCTTTGCACCAACACAACTTCATTCAACACACGATTCTCTTTTCATAAATAACAGCCATTCTTGTGTTTGGATACAAAGTGGAGGATTTACAAAGATTAGTACTGCACTGTGAATCTGAAAACATAATCTAAATAAATTATGTTTCTAAATTACATGATATGAGAAACCACTAGTTCTCTGACAGGTAATTCCTCTCTCCCTGCCACCCTCACTCTTTCTTGTCTGTCACAATCTTTCTTTGTCTGTCTCTATTCTTTCCTACATTACAACAGTGACTACACTTCTAATGTACTTCATTGGCAGTGAAGTCATGAAAGACTCCATATGAATGCAATTTCTTTCATTCTTTCTGTTATAATCAGTGATCCTCTGTACTTTCCGCTCTTGTTTGTCCTAAACTCTAAATACATAACTCTACTCACTGTTCCTCCTCCCCGTATCCTCATTCTGTTGAACTCAAGGCTCATCACACCTTCTGCTCTAACTCATTCTTTCCCAGGACCTGCTCACCTCCTTGAGCCTTCCCTTCCTTTGTGAATCTACAAGCCTTTGAAGCTCAAACTTGGTGTTACTGAATCGTTACTTCCTGGTTCACCCCAGTTTCTCTCCTATGGTGTCAGCCATGGCTCAGTGGGTAGCACTCCCGCCTCTGTTATGGGGCCTTGGTGGTGCCCTGTGTTACGGGGCCTTGGTGGTGCCCTGTGTTATGGGGCCTTGGTGGTGCCCTGTGTTACGGGGCCTTGGGGGTGCCCTGAGTTACGGGGCCTTGGTGGTGCCCTGAGTTACGTGGCCTTGGGGGTGCCCTGAGTTACGGGGCCTTGGTGGTGCCCTGTGTTACGGGGCCTTGGTGGTGCCCTGTGTTACGGGGCCTTGGGGGTGCCCTGTGTTATGGGGCCTTGGGGGTGCCCTGTGTTACGGGGCCTTGGTGGTGCCCTGTGTTACGGGGCCTTGGTGGTGCCCTGTGTTATGGGGCCTTGGTGGTGCCCTGAGTTACGGGGCCTTGGTGGTGCCCTGTGTTATGGGGCCTTGGGGGTGCCCTGAGTTATGGGGCCTTGGTGGTGCCCTGTGTGCCCTGTGTTACGGGGCCTTGGGGGTGCCCTGTGTTACGGGGCCTTGGTGGTGCCCTGTGTTACGGGGCCTTGGGGGTGCCCTGTGTTACGGGGCCTTGGGGGTGCCCTGTGTTATGGGGCCTTGGTGGTGCCCTGTGTTACAGGGCCTTGGTGGTGTCCTGAGTTACGGGGCCTTGGTGGTGCCCTGAGTTATGTGGCCTTGGGGGTGCCCTGAGTTACGGGGCCTTGGTGGTGCCCTGTGTTACGGGGCCTTGGTGGTGCCCTGTGTTACGGGGCCTTGGGGGTGCCCTGTGTTATGGGGCCTTGGGGGTGCCCTGTGTTACGGGGCCTTGGTGGTGCCCTGTGTTACGGGGTCTTGGTGGTGCCCTGTGTTACAGGGCCTTGGTGGTGCCCTGTGCTATGGGGCCTTGGTGGTGCCCTGTGTTACGGGGCCTTGGGGGTGCCCTGAGTTACGGGGCCTTGGGGGTGCCCTGAGTTACGGGGCCTTGGTGGTGCCCTGTGTTACGGGGCCTTGGGGGTGCCCTGTGTTACGGGGCCTTGGTGGTGCCCTGTGTTACGGGGCCTTGGTGGTGCCCTGTGTTACGGGGCCTTGGGGGTGCCCTGTGTTATGGGGCCTTGGTGGTGCCCTGTGTTACGGGGCCTTGGTGGTGTCCTGAGTTACGGGGCCTTGGTGGTGCCCTGAGTTATGTGGCCTTGGGGCTGCCCTGAGTTACGGGGCCTTGGTGGTGCCCTGTGTTACGGGGCCTTGGTGGTGCCCTGTGTTACGGGGCCTTGGGGGTGCCCTGTGTTATGGGGCCTTGGGGGTGCCCTGTGTTACGGGGCCTTGGTGGTGCCCTGTGTTACGGGGCCTTGGGGGTGCCCTGAGTTACGGGGCCTTGGGGGTGCCCTGAGTTACGGGGCCTTGGTGGTGCCCTGTGTTACGGGGCCTTGGGGGTGCCCTGTGTTACGGGGCCTTGGTGGTGCCCTGTGTTACGGGGCCTTGGTGGTGTCCTGAGTTACGGGGCCTTGGTGGTGCCCTGAGTTATGTGGCCTTGGGGGTGCCCTGAGTTACGGGGCCTTGGTGGTGCCCTGTGTTACGGGGCCTTGGTGGTGCCCTGTGTTACGGGGCCTTGGGGGTGCCCTGTGTTATGGGGCCTTGGGGGTGCCCTGTGTTACGGGGCCTTGGTGGTGCCCTGTGTTACGGGGCCTTGGGGGTGCCCTGAGTTACGGGGCCTTGGGGGTGCCCTGAGTTACGGGGCCTTGGTGGTGCCCTGTGTTACGGGGCCTTGGGGGTGCCCTGTGTTACGGGGCCTTGGTGGTGCCCTGTGTTACGGGGCCTTGGTGGTGCCCTGTGTTACGGGGTCTTGGTGGTGCCCTGTGTTACGGGGCCTTGGTGGTGCCCTGTGTTACGGGGCCTTGGTGGTGCCCTGTGTTACAGGGCCTTGGGGGTGCCCTGTGTTACGGGGCCTTGGTGGTGCCCTGTGTTACGGGGCCTTGGGGGTGCCCTGTGTTACGGGGCCTTGGGGGTGCCCTGTGTTACGGGGCCTTGGTGGTGCCCTGTGTTACGGGGCCTTGGGGGTGCCCTGTGTTACGGGGCCTTGGGGGTGCCCTGTGTTATGGGGCCTTGGTGGTGCCCTGTGTTACGGGGCCTTGGTGGTGTCCTGAGTTACGGGGCCTTGGTGGTGCCCTGAGTTATGTGGCCTTGGGGGTGCCCTGAGTTACGGGGCCTTGGTGGTGCCCTGTGTTACGGGGCCTTGGTGGTGCCCTGTGTTACGGGGCCTTGGGGGTGCCCTGTGTTACGGGGCCTTGGGGGTGCCCTGTGTTACGGGGCCTTGGGGGTGCCCTGTGTTACGGGGTCTTGGTGGTGCCCTGTGTTACGGGGCCTTGGTGGTGCCCTGTGTTACGGGGCCTTGGTGGTGCCCTGTGTTATGGGGCCTTGGTGGTGCCCTGTGTTACGGGGCCTTGGGGGTGCCCTGAGTTACGGGGCCTTGGGGGTGCCCTGAGTTACGGGGCCTTGGTGGTGCCCTGTGTTACGGGGCCTTGGGGGTGCCCTGTGTTACGGGGCCTTGGTGGTGCCCTGTGTTACGGGGCCTTGGGGGTGCCCTGTGTTACGGGGCCTTGGGGGTGCCCTGAGTTACGGGGCCTTGGGGGTGCCCTGAGTTACGGGGCCTTGGGGGTGCCCTGTGTTACGGGGCCTTGGTGGTGCCCTGTGTTATGGGGCCTTGGGGGTGCCCTGAGTTACGGGGCCTTGGGGGTGCCCTGTGTTACGGGGCCTTGGTGGTGCCCTGTGTTATGGGGCCTTGGTGGTGCCCTGTGTTATGGGGCCTTGGCGGTGCCCTGTGTTATGGGGCCTTGGCCCTTCACCCAAGCTTCACAACAATTTAAAAAGCTGCCTACCCGAGTATAATTACTGTTTTCTAGCGAGAAAAGCTTCCTCATATGATTGTCTGCTCAGTATTGATTATGTGATATTCTTAGATATAAAAATCTAATAAAACAGTGGCAATTATTTAGATACAGCTATTACCATGCTGGAATAGTAGGTAATTTCATTAAAGTCCAGGGATATCATGGAATGTTAATAAGAGTCAGTGTGAAGGGAGCTGGTAGGTGGTCTACTAATTGTACAGTGAGTGAGTGGAGTATTTAGGCTCACTCGGCAGAGGTCTATGGTAATCTGCTTGATAATTCATTCTCAACTCAACTGTGTAAAACAACAGATACAGGCTCCATGTGCATCTTGGATTTGTAACTCATCTAGTTTGTTTTTAAAATCATTACCGAGAGCATAAAAAAAAGAACATTTGAACTAAATCACTCGGGCTGAAGCCTCTGTGCCGTGCGTAAAGATTGCGTGCGATATTTAACACATACGGTACTTGGATTTAGTTTTCTTCCAGCTTAATTACGGTTATCAGAAGATAGAACTCACATTTATACAGCGCCTTTCACGACCTCAGGACGTCCCAAGGCGCTTTACAGCCAATTAAGTACTTTTTGAAGTGTAGTCACTGTTGTAATGTAGGAAACGCAGCAGCCAATTTGTGCACAGAAAGCTCCCACAAACAGCAATGAAATAATGACCAAATCATCTGTTTTTTCGTGATGTTGGCTAAGGGATAAATATTGGGCAGGACACTGGGGAGAACTCCCTTGCTCTTCTTCGAAGTAATGCCCGAGAGGGCGGACAGGGCCTCGGTTTACCGTCTCATCCAAAAGACAGCACCTCCGACAGTGCAGCACTCCCTCGGTACTGCCCTTGAGTGTTAGTGCTCCAAACTCTGGAGTGGGACTTGCACCCACGACCTTCTGACTCAGAGGAGAGAACGCGATCCACCGAGCCACAGCTGACACTTTTTCTTTATTCTGTTTGTAAAAGCTTCGACTTGCTGTTCACGAGATTAATCGAATAACCGTCGGTTTCAATTTATTTTATTCCACCTGAAATTAGATTTTAAAGGGTTATTTTTGGGTTCTGTTCTTCCAGAACCTGATAAACGCATCCAGGATTTGAAGCAGCTTGTCACCTGGCATCTGTTTGCAGGACTGTGAAAGGCAATGAAGTCAAAAAGGACTCACTGCTGCCTAATGAAGGCACCTCGAGTTGTTTCCTTGGCTCTCTCGCGAGCTTATTGTTTCTTTAATGACGGCGATTGAGGCCGGTGTTTGATGCAACTGCTATGGTGCTATGATATTTTTTTTAAATATAAATAAAATGTGTTATTTTTAAGAAACAGCTCAAAGAATGATGAGGTACTGAGAGTTGATTTAAACATCTACCTTCCATCGGCAGCCTCCCACGCCTGCTACTCTGTTACAAGTGTTGAAACACTTGTGCAAAACCCACTTGCAAAGGTTTCTTTCAATGCAATAATTAAATTGTAACATCTGCTTTGAGCGCAGCTTATGAGGCAATAGACGTCAAACATATTTTGATAGAATGCCAAAGCACAAGAGGTTTCCTTTCCGTCCAGATTCTCAGGTTCCTTGGTCTTGTCGGCATGGAAACTGCCGAGGATTAAAAGCCCTGGTTTTCTTTCAGCCATTAGCGCGCGTTGCCAAACCAGAGATCAACAGAAATGGGAAAGTTAAGACCAGGAGACAGGGAGTTCTGCAGATGGTTCAGTGGTATATGGGTGAGGCAGTCTTAGTGCAGCCTTCCTAAAGTGTGGTGCCCAGAATCAGCCACAATACTCCAGCTGGGGTCTAACAAGTGTCAGCTGTGGCTCAGTTGGTAGCACCCTTACCTCTGAATCAGAAGGTTGTGGGTTCATAGTTCCAATCCAGAGACTTGAGCATGAAAATCTAAGCTGATACTCCCAGTGCAGTAGTGAGGGAGTGCTGCACTGTCGGCGGTGCCTACTTTCAAATGAGATGTTAAACTGAGGCCCTGTTTGCCCTCTCAGGCGGATGTAAAAGATCCTATGGCACTATTTCGAAGAAGAGCAGGGGAGTTATCCCTGGTGTCCTGGTCAATATTTATCCCTCAAGCAACATCACTAAAACATTATCACATTGCTATTTGTGGGAGCTTGCTATGCGCAAATTGGCTGCTGCATTACACTTGACTACATGGATCCTGGCTTTTTTAACAGCCTTCTCAACTTGTCCTGCCACCTTCAAAGACTTGTGTAGCTACACCCCCAGGTCTCTCTGTTCCTTTAAAATTCTGTAAAATTGTACAATCTTTCCCGCAATTTCACGTTTGAATCCCTCCAATCAGGTTTCCAGTCCGGCCACAGTACTGAAATGGCCCTTATCAAAGTCACAAATTGCATTCTTTGTGACTGTGATCATGATAAACTATCCCTCCTCATCCTTCTCGACCTATCTGACACAACTGACCTCACCATCCTCCTCCAACGCCTCTCCTCCGTCTTTCAGCTGGGTGGACCTGCACTCACTTGGTTCCATTCTTATCTATCTAATCGTAGCCAGAGAATCACCTGCAATGGCTTCTCTTCCCTCTCCCACAACATTAGCTCTGGTGTTCCCCCAAGGATCTATCCTTGGCCCCCTTCTATTTCTCATCTACATGCTGCCCCTTGGCGACATCATCCAAAAATACAGCGTCAGGTTCCACATGTCCGCTGAGGACACCCAGCTCTATCTTACCACCATCTCTCTGGACCTCTCCACTATCTCTGATTTGTCACACTGCTTGTCCGACATCCAATATTGGATGAGCAGAAATTTCCTCCAACTAAATATTGGTAAGACTGAAGCCATTGTCTTTGGTCCCCACCATAAACGCCGTTCCCCGGCCACCGTTTCCATCCCTTTCCCTGGCAACTGTCTAAAGCTGAGCCAGGCTGTTCGCAGCCTTGGTGTTGTGCTTGACCCCTGAGATGAGCTTCCGACCACATATCCGCTGCATCGCCAAGACTACCTACTTCCACCTTCGTAATATCGTCCGACTCCGACCCTGCCTCAGCTCATCTGCTGCTGAAACCCTCATCTATGCCTTTGTTACCTCTAGACTTGACTATTCCAACTCACTCCTGGCCGGCCTCCCATCTTCCACCCTACATAAATTTGTACTCATCCAAAACTCTGCTGCCCGTATCTTAACTCGCTCCAAGTCTTGTTCAACCATCTCTCCTGAGCTGGCTGACCTTCACTGGCTTCCGGTCTGACAATGCCTCAATTTTAATATCCTCATCCTTGTTTTCAAATCCTTCCATGGCCTCGCCCCTCCCTATCTCTGTAACATCTTCCAGCCATACAAGCCTTCGAGATCTATGCACTCCTCCAATTCTGGCTTCTCGTGCATCCTGGATTTTAATCGCTCCACCACTGGCGGCCATGTTTTCAGCTGTCTAGGCTCTGGAATTCCCTCACTATACCTCTCCGCCTCTCTCTCTCTCTCTCCTCCTTTAAGATGCTCCTTAAAACCCTCCTCTTTGATCAAGCTTTTGGACATCTGTCCTGATATCTTCTTCTGTGACTCAGTGTCAAAAATATTTTGATTGATATCGCTCTTGTTAAGCGCCTTGGGATGTTTTGCTACGTTAAATGTGCTATATAAATGTAAGTTGTTGTTGTTATATTGCCTCTCCTCATTCTTTCTTCCAAAATGCTTCACTCCACATTTCTCTGCGTTAAATTTCATCTGCCATGTGCCTGCCCATTTTGCCAGTCTGTCTATGTCCTCCTGACGTCTGCTATTATCCTTCTCACTGTTGACTACATTTCCAAGTTTTGTGTCATCTGCAAACTTTGAAATTATGACCTGTATACCCAAGTCCAGGTCATTAACATATATCAAAAAGAGCAGTGGTCCTGTTACCAATGTGCTCTCGAATTTTGTTTGGCCCGACATGGCCCCTTTAAGGGGCTGTGCAGGCCATTCAAAATACCGCGCATATGCGGTTTTTGTATTGAAAAGTTGGCAAGCTGGCTGCCCAGGTTCCCTGGAACGCTGTACAGCCGTGCGACTTACAGGGAACATTACCTATTACCGACCCCTGGGGAACACCACTGTATACCTCTGTCCAGTCTGAAAAACAACCGTTCACCTTCATGCCTTTGTGTCTGCAGATTGTAAAAATTATTCATATTATTTAGCCATTTACCTGACAGACTGGCCTTCTAAGTACATGCCTGTGTTTCAAAGGTATTATAAGTATCTAAAAAAAATACATTTTGTGCATTAGCAGTTTGGTTTGTCTTGCTGTGGATCAATTAGACTCCTTAAATTTCCACTTATGTAATTCGTACAAAGACTGCATTTGGTTTTGGCTGGGGTACAAGATTGCATTTGGACCGGTTTGTTCGACTCACCCCTGGATTCTCCAGACTTCTAGTACCATTCAAAAAACTGCTTGAATCTATAAATAATTCTATTCACTATTAAACTTCTTTAAAAGTTTAGCCTGTTATGAAAGGTGTCTGGGTTGGCTGATAATAGCAATTTTCTTCAGTAATATAAGTCAAAGTAGAATCCCACATACCATTCAGCAGCAAGTTTATAAGAAGATTGTTTGCCCTGCGGCACATTATATCACCACCTTCTCAAGGGCAATTAGGGATGGGCAATAAATGCTGGCCTTGCCAGTGATGCCCACATCCCAGGAGCGAATAAAAAAATATATACTAAATACGTACGGTTACGTTTCTAGATACTGAGGAGTGCAGTCTGACAAGAGGAAACTGCTTCTACAGTGAGAACGAGTGTAGGATATTGGGAGCGATTCCGAATTCTAAGAAGGCGTTCCACATATTCAAAGTCCTGGGAAAGGATAAGTTTTGATTTCAACACAGGGACTTTGGTTATGTGGGGAGACTAGAGAAGTTGAGATTGTTCTCCTTAGAGCAGAGAAGGTTAGTGTGAGATTTGATAAAGCTGTTCAAAATTATGAGGGGTTTTGATAAGAGTAAATAAAGAGAAACTGTTTCCACTGGAGGGAGGGACACAGATTTAAGGTAATTGACAAAAGAACCAGAGGGGGAGATGAGGAGAAATTTATATACGCAGCAAGTTGTTGTGATCTGAATGCACTGCCTGAAAGGGTAGTGGAAGCAGATTCAATAGTAACTTTCAAAAAGGGAATTGAATAAATACTTGAAAAGGAGGAAATTTGCAGGGCTATGGGGTAAGAGCAGGGGAGTGGGACTAATTGGATAGTTCTTTCAAAGAGCCGGCACAGGCACGATGGGCCAAATGGCCTCTTTCTGTGCTGTATGATGCTAGGCAGGGAATTTAGTTTTACAATGCCAAACATTTACATTTAGCTCTCAACAATGTCACCGCTCACCTCAGTGAACAGGAACACAGAGGGAGGCTTGTGCTGACTCACTGTGTTGGAGTGACATTCACAGTGACAGTTGAAAGCAGATTCAACACCTACATTTAGAAATGATTCTAACCTAGCGATGGACTAAAATGAATAATACTAAATGTCACGCTAATTAAGCTCATCAAATTCTAATTATGTGCCTACTGATTAATTAGTTTTGCGCAAAGCTGACATTTACGGTCAATGATATGAGACAATATATAAATACAATCTTTGTCACAAGCTCTGCCAAACGTAAAGGAATTAGTTATGGGCTTTTTTTTAGTTATTTAACAGGTTGCTTTATAAATATTGTTATAATTTAAATTCAAACAGAGTCAAACTATAATTTGATAAAACACTAACGAGGGCATTGATTAGGAAATCTGACAGAATATTGCAGAATTTTTAAAGTACCAGTAAATTGCCTGGGGCGCAGCCAGTTCATCGATATTAGTTTTTTTAATTTAAAAGTTGCTGACAGATTTGGGATTGATGTCAAAAGCCTGCTCCACAAGGCCACCCATTGGCCAGAGCTTGCAACTGCCACATGACAGTTGACACAGTGGACAAGAGTTTCCGCTTTGGGCGCAATGGGCGATCCCGGCGCAGCTTGCGCTCAAAATTGCGCTAGTTTCCAGAAGTTGTTTTTCTCTCAAGTTTCCGCTCAAACTCATTTGCATATCGCTGAACATAAAATCTGCCATGAACAACAACAACTTGTACTTATTAACCAGCGCAATCGGACAGCGTTTTAGAACGTAACTTTAAAAAAATATGTTTTAACATTAAAAAATAATCCTTGATATATTTAAGAGTGGTAACCTGGTGCAGCATTATTAGTACAGCTGAAAATGGGTTTATCGCAAAAAATAAGCATTTTAATCAGTGAAAATGATTTTTTTTTAATATACAGAACCATTTATGAATAACATTGGTCAGTTTCTTAGTAAATTAAAAAAATCATATTCAAAAGCTTTTAAGACATGCCTATTAGTGTGCTTGCGCCTAAAATAAGCTTAATTTTTAGAGCCTCCTCGAAGACCCACAGGCCCACAAACGGGCGCGGTTTTAATGTAATTGGTAGAAGGATTAGAGGGGATTTGAGGAGAAATTCTTTCACCCAGAGGGTGGTGGGGGTCTGCAACTCACTGCCTGAAAGGGCGGTAGAGGCAGAGACCTTCATCACATTTAAAAAGTACTTCAATATGCGCCTGAAGTGGCGTAACCTACAGGGCTACAGACCATGAGCTGGAAAGTGGGATTAGGCTGGATAGCTCTTTTTCGGCCGGCACAGACGCAATGGGCCGATTTACAATGGTATATGTTGACACATAAATCTGACCCAAAAAATCATGACAACAGGTTTATGGACAGGAAGCGTGCACCCTATGCAAGAATATATAGATACATAGCAGTACAGATTAATACCGATAATACAAATACAATTTTTAAAAATATATAATAACAACAGAAAATGCTGGAAATACTCAGCAGGCCAGGCAGCATCCGTGGCGAGAGAAACAGAGTTAACGTTTCAGGTCTGGGACCCTTCATCAGAACTGGAAAAAGCTGGCGATGTAACAGATATTAAGCAGGTGCAGAGATGGGGGGGGTTGGCGGCGGGGGTGTTAGGAGGGGAGGAAGGAATTGAAAGAACATCCTGTACTTTTGTAAGAGGCAGGAAAGATAAAATGTTGCAAATGGGAATGGCAAAATAATACAGCATGAAAAATGGGGGCAGGGATTATTATCTGAAATTGTTGAACTCAATGTTGAGTCCGGCAGGCTGTAAAGTGCCCAATCGAAAGATGAGGTGCTGTTCCTCGAGCTTACGTTGAGCTTCATTGGAACAATGTAATAGGCCAAGGACAGAGAGATCAGAGTGGGAGTGAAGCGGTGAATTAAAGTGACAGGCGACCGGAAGCTCAGGGTCACCCTTACGGACTGTGAATTAAAGTGACAGGCGACCTTCTGTGCTGTATGATTCTATGAATTGCAATTTTCTTCTTCCCACTTTGGGGTGGGTGTGAGTGGGTGTGAGTGGGTGTGCGTGTGTTTGGCTTCCTTCTGTGCTGTATGATTCTATGATTAATTTCCAGGCTACAGTTTATATTCTTATCTGGAGAGTGAACAAGACACTTAGGGAGGTGGGGGAGTTCAAAAATTATTGAGCTCCCTGGTGATCAAGGGCACCATTAGAGTACTTAGCCATACAGAGTAGAAGGATCCAAGTTCATTTCCCAAGTTAGCTGTGTCTCAGAACATAGGAACAGGAGGAGGCCATTCAGCCCGTCAAGCTTGTACCCCATTCAATTAGATCATGGCTGATCTGCATTAACTCCATCTACCTGCCTTGGTTCCATATCCCGTAATACCCTTCGCCTAACAAAAATCTATCAATCTCAGTCTTGAAATTTTCAATTGACCCCCAGCCTCAGCAGCTTTTTGGGGGAGAGTTCCAGATTTCCACCACCCTTTGTGTGAAGAAGTGCTCCCTGACATCACCCCTGAATGGCTTAGCTCTAATTTTAAGGTTATGCCCCCTTGTTCTGAACTCCCCCCACCAGAGGAAATAGTTTCTCTCTATCTACCCTATCAACTCCAATGTGATCTAATTGAGGTGTTTAAGATGATTAAAAGAGTTGTTAGGGAAGGGTATTAAAGGTTACGGAATCAAGGTGGGTGGATGGAGTTAAGATACAGATCAGCCATGATCTAATTGAATGGCGGTACAGGCACGAGGGGCTGAATGGCCTCCTCCTGTTCCTATGATCCTATGAGAAAACTGGAGGAAAAACAAACAAAAAAGCATTAAAAAAATTCTAATATCACTGGTGAGAAAGATCTCTTCTTTCACTGATGCCTACGCAGCCCATACATGTGAAATAAACGCAGACACTCGCTGCAACCTGCTCAATATCCTCTACTGCTTTCATGGGTGATTTACCCAATCGATGAGGCATGAAAGCGTTTAAAAGCTGGCATTTCAAAGTCTTATCACGCATGGAGCAAGATCTATGAATAATCCCAGTCAAGTGCCCTCCTTTGTGGTCTGGTCGTCACCAACTCTCATCCCAGGGTATTTGGAAAGTTGACCTTAATTTGCAAGATGAAGCTTACAATTTGGAGCTAGCAAATGCTGTATTGAAGGCTCCTTTATAAATCCCCGTCTTGGTGTACAATGGCCAGCTATTCCATAATGACAACTCCTTAGACACCAGAGCAAAAGGAAGACACTTTGCCAATCAACCATCAACAGCTCCCAGCCCCACTGTATATAGAAGCCAATCAAATGCAAAGGAATGGCAGACTCTAATCTCAATGCTTGATATGATAATTGCCTGTGAATTGAACAAAGATACACAAGACATGAAACGAAACTGTCTCCCAAACACCACCCATTAACGCCTCAGCCTGTGCAGTCCAATATTGAAACCATCAAGGAATAGATTTGACACAAAATCCTGCTGTGAGCCCACTGCTGCCTCTTCGCAACTCAATCACCAGACTCTCGTTTGAAAAGCTTGCGGATGGTAACGGCCTCTTGTGCTATGAAAAATTCATGCATTTAGATTTACAACCCGTCTTGTTTACCCGTCTCTCTTTCACAGCAGCTCCTTTTAGATTCGCCCACTCAGAGTGACCTTCACTGAGAGTTGCGTATCCTGCCAGAAGCTTCAGGGTAAAACGAACTTGCTTTCAGTTCTACAATCGACAGGTCTGAAAGAATGAAAGTCTCCTTTGACTGCTGGCTGTGAGGGTTCTATCTGAAATGAGCTCGGGCAACAACAACAACAACTTGCATTTATATAGCACCTTTAACGGAGAATAACGTCCCAAGGCGCTTTGCAGGAGCGTAAATCAGACAAAATTTTACACCGAGCCACATAAGGAGATATTAAGACAGGTGACCAAACACTTGGTCAAAGTGTTAGGTTTTAAGGAGCGTCTTAAAGGGAGAGGAAGAGAGGTTTAGGGAGGGAATTCCAGAGCTTACGGGCCTAGGCAGCCAAAGGCACGGCTGCCAATGGTGGGGTGATGAAAGTCAGGGATGTGCAAGAAGCCAGAATTTGAGGAGCGCAGAGATCTTAGAGCGCTGTAGGGCCAGAGGAGGTTATAGAGATAGGGAGGGGTGAGGCCATGGAGGGATTTGAATACAAGGATGAGAATTTTAAATTTGAGGCGTTGCTGGAGCGGGAGCCAATGTAGATCAATGAACACAATCCAATATAGTGCAGTCTCAATCCAGTTACTCATGGATATTAGCCAGCAGCACAGAAATGGCCCTTAAATGGCACTAGATTGACAATCTCAGTCAGAAGGCTGTAGGATATCTATGAACTGATTCCGGGGGACTAGGTGGTGCTGTGGGTTTCAGACACTGGCCTTTCACCTTTGGGACCTGTGTTCAAGTCCAGCCCAGTCCGATAGGATGAAAGCTTCCTCTGTCTGCTGGCTGTAAGTAGGAATAGCCAGCCTTCCAGGATTATTCCTGGAGTCTCCAGGAATTAAAAGATTAATCTCCTAGACACTGCTGGGAGCAAAGCCGGGACACAAATCATTGGAGGTGGGGGAATAAAGGCTGTTTGACCAGCCGGGGCGGTCGGAGGCAGGAGGTCCTGTGATTAAACCTCCAAGAATACGTCCAACCAGAGTGGGCAACACTAACTGTAAGGATCCTGCATAAAATAAATCGAAGCAGTCTCAAGTTGCTAGTGGGCATGGGCCATTGCCTAACAACGGTCCCACAATTGGCAATCTCACTCAGAGCACAAAATGACTAGTGGAAAAATGCCAGAATGGTGCTCTTGGGTGCTTTTCTGTGATTGGGGTACATTGTTGGGACAGAGTAAGGGACTTTGCATCTAAACCACCTAATCTGAGAGTAGTTGACGAGGTGGTGGAGGAAGAGCTTTACTCTTAAGTTGTGTTATAACTGAGCTTGTGCTGATTGCCAATGGCACTGGATACAAAGATGGAAAATGTTCTATTGTCCAACTTGGGAGGCAAAAATGTCACGAAATAACGTGAATTTAGAATCGGCACAAAAAGAGAGTGTTTCTCTCTGCAGATATAGTCTGGGGTCCAGCGTGGAGTGAAGCACAGAGCATGACTGAATCCAGCATTAGGACCATTGATTTTCTGCCCCGACAAAATAGCATAGGAAAGGGCTCCTTCACTTGTGTAGGTATTTACAATTCTTGCGGGAGCATCGCATTAAAAAGTGAAAGGGGAAAAAAGAAAATCAATGCGGCCAACTATGATCTGCGATTAGAACAACATCTTTAAGCGCTTTTAGAAAAATTTATCACGAACAGAAGTCAGCTGATGATCTGAAACGCACGACACTTTGATGTCATTTTAATGGCACCAGCATCCATTAAGAGGCCTCGGTTGAGAGGGCCCAGGTCTAATCAATACCCACCTCACGCAACAAAAGTATCAAAATCGCATCGATCAGCCCAGAGATGTGGCGGATATGGAACAGACACCCATGGTTTTTACTTTCACTAATCAGTTGCTCAATATCACTAACGTTTGGTGATCCACAGCGACAGCACAATATAGCTGAGTGATGCACCTAATGGCCACTCAGACTCGGCATTCTGCTTTCCTTTCCATCACTTTCTCCCCTTTGTGCATTGTAGCTTTGTCCCCCTCCTCTCCTGAGGATACTGATTAAAAGCCGGGCTCCAGGTTTAAGAATGTTTGCTGCCCCAGTGGCCACTCCTCATGTGTGAGGTTCAAACATTTGGTCTTGGTGAGTCACTTTCATACCAGGGGCTTCTAACCAAAGGGCCACATATACACAACTGAAATACAAAACATCAAAATCAAGGAACGAGCCAGCATAGATACGATGGGATCCTGCTGTGCTGGAAACCTCTATGGTTCCATGGAGTGCACACTACCTCCCCCATCTCCCCAAAACTAAGTTACAAACTGTTTCAATGTAGTTTGGCTGTAGGAGAGTGAATCAGTGGGGTTTTACAGACCAGAGATTCAAGGTTTGTGGGCTGCATCTGGCCCACGGGCCGTAGTTTGACCGCCTCTGGGCTAGACAATGAGAAACTGACTGGTTATTCAACTGTGGGCCCAATCCTGTTCTTATTCGATACATACACACGTGCATGCACACGCTTGTGTACGCTCACACACACACACACACACACACACACACAGGCGCACGCATACACACATACACACACGCAAACACACATACACACAAACGTTCTCCAACATGGGTTACTATATAGTGGTCATAAGTGAGGACCCTGGCTAATATTTCTCACCCTAATCCAAGGACAGGAGCCCTGACTGATTTCTCCTTCCCTGGACCAGGGGCACTGAGGCTAACTCTAGCATCTCTACCAGTGCCTTAACGGTGATTAGCTAACGCAGCACAACCCAGAGATGGAACCTGGGATCTTCCTAGCCTGTACAGCTCAGTAATGGAGGCCATGCCTTTACGTAGTCATCGGAGCAGTTTAAGATTAACTTTCTTTTCAGCTTTTACTACATGAAAGTGGAGAGAGGGAGAGAAAGAGAGAAAGAAATTATTGTATTAATATAGCGCCGTTCATGCCCTCAAGACGTCCCAAAGCACTTTAAAGCCAATGAAGCACTTTTGAAGTGTAGTCACTGTTGTAATCTAGGAAACGAGGTACCCAATTTTCAGACTGCAAGGTCCCACAAATAACAATGTGATAATGACCAGATAATCTGTTTTTAAGTGATGTTGATTGAGGGATAAATATTGGCCTGAACACCGGGGAGAACTACCCTGCTCTTCTTTGAAATAGTGCCGTGGGATCTTTGCACCCATCTGAGAGGGCAGACAGGACCTCGATTTCACGTTCTCATCCGAAAGACGGTACCTCCGACAGTGCACCACTGGAGTGTCAGCCTGGATTACGGGCTCAAGTCTCTGAACTGGGACTTGTTTACCACATGACTACTAGTGCAATGGAGACAGACAGCAAATTAGCCGAAAATCATGTTCTCTTTTTTTTCCTAGATCTTTCTTCTAGGAGAATTCCCATGCGAGGTTTATTTTAGTCACCAGACAATATTAAAGCAGAATTAATATCTAGTAGTTTAAAGGGCAGGCCCACTTATTACAAATGACTGCCGCTCCACTCTTCACTTCATACTGTTCTCTCGGTGTGCTCTTGGTTCTCTAATTTACACTTTACAAATAAGCTTTGCATTTTTAGTCAGCCTTAACCTTTCACAAATTGATGGTTTTCTGTGATTTTAATGCTGACTGAAAGGGTACGACTAGGTTTTCTTAGCCGTGGCACAGCAAGTGCAGGGATTGCACGGAAGGAGCCAGCAAGCTCTTGCTCCCTCACAAAGTTGTTCATAGAATTGGTCTCCCGGGCAGAAGAAACAAAAATGACAACTTGGATAATGACGAGGACAGTTGTACTGAGGTATCGTGAGAGTTCCGCTAATTAGCAACTTTCAACTAGGGGCCTACAAACATAGATAGCGGTACAGATTCCTAGAGGAGATACATAACAGTGCCCTCATGGATATCGGACAGCTTAAGGCTCCCCGGGCTATGTATTTTTTACGCAAGCCCAGATTGATGAGATTCCTGATTGGGGTTGTGAATTAAGCTGCAAATTCAGAGGTTTTAGCTGTTTTTTATTGTGAGACACATGCTCATGGCATTGATGTCCTACACTGGGAGAGAGGGTGGGGAAGGAGGGGTGGAGGAGAGAGGGAGTGGGAGAGAGGGTGGTCCTCGTGTAGCCAGCTGCAACCCAGAGGTAAACATGCTAGGACTCACTACGCCCAATGCCCAGAAAGCCCCATTTTTACTGTCATGGGATTGGGTCCAATCTCAAGTGCACCTGAATTACTTGAACCCTCACGTTCACTCAGCTTAATTCAATTTTTTTAGGTTCATTTCACCCTCGTAGCACAGCCCTTGAGGGGTGGGGGGGACAAGAATTTGTCTCGTTGTACCGTGTGTTGCTGGTTACACCGTACATATCTGGTCCAGTAGCAGACTGAGAACCTTATGATAAAGCTGGTGAGTGAGCGCATGCACACCGATAAGGGTGATGGATGAATCTCTCAGAAACGCAACTTTAATTCCACTTCCCTCGTAGTGACAGCATCAAGTACTCTCAAGTCAAGGATGACACAAAGGTCAGAAACACTGCAGAATATCTGCGTGTACAGCCTAAACAATGTACCTCAGAACAGCAGTCTGCTCTGTACCACTGTGACATTTCCAATTCCAGGTCTCTACCTTTTGCTCACAAGCAGGTTATCAGCTGTAAAGGACTGAGCCAGTCTGTAAGAAAGAATGAAACGAGAAAAGCCTACTTGGTCCATTTAGCCCTCCCTCCTACATTACAACAGTGACTACACTTCAAAAGTACTTCATTGGCTGTCAAGCGCTTTGGGATGTCCTGAGGTTGTGAAAGGCGCTGTGTAAATGCAAGTCCTGTCTTTCTTTCAAGATTTAAAACAAGCTATTGCAAAATACCCACTGAGACATCTTAATCCCTCTCAGTCTTCTTATCATTTAGAGGTTCTTAAGACACAAGCTTGGCACCTTCTTGATTTCTCTCGTCAACTGTCCTACTCTTTGAATCTGGGTGCTCACCTGCAGTACAGGTTTTGGCCCGTAAAAGGTTTGACAAGTACAAAAGCAAATGGAATACTGGCGCAATCCTATTTGACCCATTTGGCCTAGCAGCCCTTCACTTGGCAATTGGGATATACAGTACAACAAAACTACCCAGGTCATTATTGGATCCACTGCCCCCAATTAACCCAGAGTAAATTGATGAGAAATATAAAATGGCTGAGCATCCTCCTAGTACAGTGCAAATTGGTTAAGCGAATAATCATTTTGCCAAGTAATTTTATTCACTTAACCGTTCTATTCTATCATCCGTTGGACTGGCATTGGTGCTCATTGGATCATCACCCCTGAATTAAAAAAAAAATAATTCTCAGGTTGTGGCCGTCGCTGGCAAGGCCGGCATTTAGAGCCCATCCCTCGTTGTTAGGGGTGCCAACTCTGGTTTGACATATTGCTGGAGATTTGATCACGCAAGGCTTAATCACATAACATTGATCACGTGCCATTTGCCCACTGTTTGCAAATGTTATTGCATTTACCCTAGTTAAGTGTCTCAGTATCACCAAGCCCCGAATAAAATATCTGGCTTTTTGTTTTATAGTGAGATGAATAACATAATTAATGAATCAAAAAAAAGAACACAAAAGAATAGAAAGATTTAAGGATAAGTAATGTTTAAATAAAAACTACATCTGAGAGTTTCTACAGTATCGACTGCAATGAGAAACACCAAGTAAATACCACTGATTCAACAAAAACATCAGCGATATAAGTTACTTCTCACTAAAGTTTTTGTACAATTTAATGATTTTTACAATACACAGAAAGTTATAAAAATAATAAAACCAAAACCAAACTTAATTCAATTCACTGACTCTCACACCCCACCACTGAAGCCCAGCGTCAGGGAGGTGAGGCTCAGTCCTCAGGGAGCAGCACCAAAGCTGCCTGACTCCCACAAGACCCATTATACAACAGCGCACATCACAGGCTGACATGAACTCTCCCTCCCCGTTAGTGTTTCTCTCTCCCGCAGTTTGTGTTTCTCACTCTCTCCCTTCCCCAGATTGCTTCTCCCTCTCTCCCTCCCCAGTTTGTGTTTCTTTCTCGCTCTCCCCGTTAGTGTTTCTCTCTCCCGCAGTTTGTGTTTCTCACTCTCTCCCTTCCCCAGATTGCTTCTCCCTCTCTCCCTCCCCAGTTTGTGTTTCTTTCTCTCTCTCCCCGTTAGTGTTTCTCTCTCCCGCAGTTTGTGTTTCTCACTCTCTCCCTTCCCCAGATTGCTTCTCCCTCTCACCAGTTTGTTTCTCTCCCCCTCCCTCCCCAGTTTGTGTTTCTCTCTCTCCCTCCCCCAGTTTGTTTTCTCTCCCTCCCTTCTTCACCCGTTTCTGTTTCTCTCTCCCTCTCCAGTTTCTGTTTCTCTCCCTCTCCCAGTTTGTGTTGCTCTCTCTCTTTCTCCCCCCAGTTTCTGTTGCTCTCTCTCTCTCTCTCCCCAGTTTGTGTTGCTCTCTCTCTCCCCTCAGTTTGTGTTGCTCTCTCTCTCGCTCCCTCCCCATAGTTTGTTTCTCTCTCTCTCTCTCCCACAGTTTGTGTTGCTCTCTCTCTTTCCCTCCCCAGTTTCTGTTGCTCGCTCTCTCCCCAGTTTGTGTTGCCCTCTCTCTCTCTCCCCAGTTTGTGTTGCTCTCTCTCGCTCTCTCCCCACAGTTTGTGTTGCTCTCTCTCGCTCTCTCCCCACAGTTTGTGTTGCTCTCTCTCTCTCTCTCTCTCCCCAGTTTGTGTTGCTCTCTCTCTCGCTCTCTCCCCAGTTTGTGTTGCTCTCTCTCCCTACAGTTTGTGTTGCTCTCTCTCTCTCCCCAGTTTGTGTTGCTGTCTCTCTCTCTCCCCACAGTTTGTGTTGCTCTCTCTCTCCCCACAGTTTGTGTTGCTCTTGCTCTCTCTCCCCAGTTTGTGTTGCTCTCTTTCTCTCCCCAGTTTGTGTTGCTGTCTCTCTCTCCCCAGTTTGTGTTGCTCTCTCTCTCTCCCCAGTTTGTGTTGCTCTCTCTCGCCCCACAGTTTGTGTTGCTCTTGCTCTCTCTCCCCAGTTTGTGTTGCTCTCTTTCTCTCCCCAGTTTGTGTTGCTCTCTCTCTCCCCACAGTTTGTGTTGCTCTCTCTCTCCCCACAGTTTGTGTTGCTCTCTCTCCCCACAGTTTGTGTTGCTCTTGCTCTCTCTCCCCAGTTTGTGTTGCTCTCTTTCTCTCCCCAGTTTGTGTTGCTCTCTCTCTCCCTACAGTTTGTGTTGCTCTCTCTCTCTCCCTACAGTTTGTGTTGCTCTCTCTCTCCCCACAGTTTGTGTTGCTCTCTCTCTCTCTCTCCACAGTTTGTGTTGCTCTCTCTCGCTCTCTCCCCAGTTTGTGTTGCTCTCTCTCGCTGCTAAGGTCAGGGGTTGCTTCCTGTTAAGGTCAGGGGTTAGCTTCCTGCTAAGGTCAGCAAAGGTGCAATGCCTGGAAGCAGGCCTGACTGGTTGTCTCACAGTCATTCAATAAAGCACTCGTATTAATCCTCATACCTCGCCTCTTCGAGTTCCTTGTCTCACTACATGGATTTATCACATTTGGCGACAAGGTAAAACAGGACCCTGTATAAGAGAAGTCTGCCAGGACGTTTAAACAACAAAATCACGAGCTGCAGTTAGCTACCAGTTGGAAGAGAGCATGGCTGCCACGGTAGGAACGGTCTCCGCTTTTGATATTCAAGCACAAACTTGGGAGGAATACTGTAAGTGTTGGGTTATTTTTTCGAAGCAAATGAAATAAATGATGCCGGAAAAAGGAAAGCCATTCTGCTTAGTTCAGTGGGAAGCCAAACCTACAGTTTGATGAGGAATCTGCTCAGTCCTGAAAAGCCTGGAGACAAATCATTTGTTGAATTAGTGGCCGTGCTAAAAGAACATTTCAACCCTAAGCCTAGTGAGATTGTACAGCGGTTCAAGTTTAATTCAAGGAACAGGAAAGAGGAAGAGAGTGTAATGGACTATGTAGCGGTGTTGCGTAAATTGGCACAAGATTGCAATTATGGGAACAACCTGAAGGAAATGCTGAGAGATAGGCTAGTTTGCGGAATAATGGACGACCGAATGCAGCGCAGATTATTATCCAAGACTGGGCTTACTTATGAAAAAGCATTGGAACTTGCTCAAGCCATAGAGACAGCGAACCGAGATGTAAAAGAAATACAGGGTTCAGACAGGGCTAATGCTACGCAAGTTGCAGGTCAGGCTGTTGTGCACAAGTTGAAAATGTGTCAGAAACCACAACGTGAGCATGTGAAGGCTTGTTATAGATGCAAGGGCGATCACCTGACGAGTGAATGCCGGTTTCTGGAGGAAAAGTGCGACAAGTGTGGGAAACAAGGACACATAAAACGAGCTTGCAGGGCGAAATCACCTGTGGAGGAATCCAAACCAAAAGGGGGAGGACAGCAAAACCAAGGGAGAGAAGTGAAAAAACATGGAGCACACCACATCAGCAGGGAAGCTGAGGAAGAAGAGGACATGTTCATAATGTATGGCATGTTAGAGAACATTCCAAAAGTGGCTCCTATCACATTGAAACTGACAGTAAATGACTCTAAGGTGAACTTTGAAGTGGATACAGGGTGCGGCGTAACCATAATGAACAAGGCAGAGTACTCAAAATTGTGGAACCGTGCAAAAGTTCCAGAGTTAAAGCCTTGCTCCCTGCACCTTAAAACATATACAGGTGAACGAGCAGCGACATTAGGTACAGCTAAGGTAACTGTGCAACACAGGGACACAGTGGAACAGCTACCTGTAGTTATAGTATCGGGTACCGGACCAAACCTGTTAGGTCGGGGCTGGATAAAAGAACTTAAATTAGACTGGGGAGCAGTACATCAAATAGATGCGGGCAAACAGTTGACTTTGCAAGAAGTGTTGAGTGAACATGAGAATGTGTTCAAGGAGGAACTTGGCACATTTAATGGCCCCCCAGCTAAGATTTATGTAGACAAGGAGGCACCGCCAAGGTTTTTTAAACAACGACTTGTGCCTTATGCCATGAAGCCAAAGGTAGAGGCTGAGCTTGACCGTCTATTGAGAGAGAACACACTGGAGCCAGTGAAATGTTCGGAATGGGCAGCTCCCATAGTACCGGTTTTAAAACCGGACAATTCGGTAAGACTCTGTGGAGACTATAAATTGACAGTCAATCGGGTGTCCAAACTAGAGCAGTATCCTATTCCCAAAACAGAGGATCTCTTTGCAAACCTGGCTGGAGGAAAGAAATTCACAAAGTTGGATATGAGTCATGCCTACTTGCAGATTACACTGGATGACGAATCAAAGAAGTATGTCACCATAAATACATACAAGGGCTTGTTTACATATAACCGCTTACCGTTTGGTGTCTCATCGAGTCCAGCTATCTTCCAGAGGACAATCGAAGGTGTACTGCAAGGGATTCCACATGTTTCCATCTATCTGGATGACATTCTGGTGACGGGAAGAACCGACCAGGAGCATCTGAGCACGCTGAGAGAGGTACTACAGAGATTGGAGAGGGCAGGGTTCCGGCTCAAGAGGAGTAAGTGCACTTTCCTGGGTAATGAGGCAGTGTTCCTGGGACACAGAGTGGACGCCACCGGGCTCCATCCACTCAAGGAGAAGGTACAAGCACTGCAGGACGCCCCTGCTCCTACAAATGTGGCTGAGTTAAAAGCTTACCTGGGACTGCTGAACTATTATAACAGGTTTTTACCAAACTTGTCAACTGTGTTAGCACCTCTTCACAAACTACTGCGCAAGGAGACACAGTGGCAGTGGGGAGAGGAGCAGGGGGTTTCATTTGAACAGTCCAAGAAACTGATGCTGTCGTTAGATGTGCTGGTTCACTACAATGCAGAGAAAGACATCATTCTCTCTTGTGACGCTTCACCTTACGGGGTGGGGGCAGTTCTTTCACACTGCATGGAAGATGGAACTGAAAGACCAATAGGGTTTATGTCCCGAACTCTAACACCAGCGGAAAAAAACTATTCCCAGTTAGACAAAGAGGGGTTAGCAGTAATGTTTGAGTTACAGAGGTTCCACAAGTACATATATGGCAGGAAGTTCACCATATGCACCGATCATAAACCTCTTATCTCTCTTTTCAATGAAATGAAAGCAGTTCCACAGATGGTGTCACCCCGGATCCAGAGGTGGGCCGTGACGTTGAGGGCATATGAGTATGTCATCGTCTACAAGGCGGGCAAGTACCATGGGAACGCAGATGCCTTGAGCCATCTTCCACTGCCAGGCACACCTATCCGTGCAGCTCCAGAGGACAGAGTGTTGATGTTGGAGGACACTGACACAGCACTTGTGACTGCAGAGCAAGTAAGAACATGGACAGGTAAAGATCCAGTACTGTCTAGAGTTCGAGAATATGTGGTGAGGGGATAGCCACAGCATCCGGAAGGGGCTGACTTCACACCCTACAGTGTCAGGAAAACAGAGCTGAGTGTGCAGGATGGTTGCGTGTTGTGGGGAGCACGAGTGATTATTCCACAGCCAGCACGACAGTCTATCCTAGAGCAACTACATCAGTTTCATCCTGGGGTCGCGCATATGAAAGTCTTGGCTAGGAGTTACTTGTGGTGGCCAAAGCTAGATGAGGAGATAGAAAATCTAGTCAAGACATGCAGCACTTGTCAGGAACACCGGAAGGCACCAGCAGCGGCTCTTCTCCACCCCTGGGAGTGGCCGGATAAACCATGGAGAAGATTGCACTTAGATTATACGGGTCCATTCATGGGAAAGATGTTCCTCATAATCATTGATGCACATTCCAAATGGATGGATGTTTATCCTGTAAATTCTGCTTCCGCCACTACTACTATAGACTGCCTGCGTCGGAGCTTCAGTAATCAAGGGCTACCGGAGATCGTGGTAAGTGACAATGCCACTTGTTTTGTGAGTACAGAGACAAAAGAGTTCTTGAGAAAAAATGGCATAGTGCAGGTGACCTCGGCCCCATATCATCCGTCCTCAAATGGACTTGCGGAGAGAGCCGTATAAACATTTAAAGAGATGATGAAAAAAAGTGCAGAAGGGAGTTTAGCAGCCAAAGTGTCACGGGTTCTGTTCAGCTACAGAATAACACCTCAATCCACCACAGGACTCTCTCCTGCTGAGATGTTATTAGGTCGTAGACTACGCTCCACTCTTGACCTTGTCCGCCCAGACCTAAAAAGGAAAATGGAAAACAGACAAAACAAACAAAAAGAGAACCATGACAAAAGAACAAAGAGCCGAAGTTTTGGAGAAGGAGATGCGGTCCTTACCAGGAATTTCAGTTATGGACCCAAGTGGATTCCTGGCTTCATAGACTCAATGACCGGTCCCGTATCATACAAGGTCATGTTGGGAGATGGTAGGGTAGTACGCAGACATGTAGATCAGATACTTACCAGACAAGGGGAAATTGAAATGAAGGTTCCAGATGCAATGGCTGAGGACAGGTTTGCCCCCAGTTATCCAAGTGCATCTGTGGTGCCACCACCAGGGACAGAGACCATTCCACAGGAACCCATTCGTCAAGAGGAAACCATCGTTGCAGAGTCAGATACTCTGAGCACTGCTCAGGAGCAGCTGGTGGCTTCACCACAAACAAGCAGGGACTTTACTGTCAGACGTTCACAAAGGACTCGCAAGCCACCAGAGAGATTGATACTGACCTGTTAGATTCGTCAAGTATGGAACAGGGTGAATGGAAACTTCTTATGTGACCCTTAGGAATGGTTGTTTGTTAAGAAATTCATACTGAAATCTTAAGGGAGGAGGGATATAGTAATCTGGGATGTTATGATTAAGGTTATCCACCAGGTGGTGCTGTAGCCAATTCTGCTGCTAAGGTCAGGGGTTGCTTCCTGTTAAGGACAGGGGTTAGCTTCCTGCTAAGGTCAGCAAAGGTGCAATGCCTGGAAGCAGGCCTGCCTGGTTGTCTCACAGTCGTTCAATAAAGCACTCGTATTAATCCTCATACCTCGCCTCTTTGAGTTCCTTGTCTAACTACATGGATTTATCACAGTGTTTCTCTCTCTCCCAGTTTGTGTTGCTCTCTCTCTCTCTCCCCAGTTTGTGTTGCTCGCTCTCTCTCCCACAGTTTCTGTTGCTCTCTCTCTCTCCCCAGTTTGTGTTGCTCGCTCTCTCTCCCAGTTTCTGTTGCTCTCTCTCTCTCCCCAGTTTGTGCTGCTCTCTCTCTCTCCCCAGTTTGTGTTGCTCTCTCTCTCCTCACAGATTGTGTTGCTCTCTCTCACTCTCTCCCCGGTTTGTGCTGCCCTCTCGCTCCCCACAGTTTGTGTTGCTCTCTCTCGCTCTCTCCCCACAGTTTGTGTTGCTCTCTCTCGCTCTCTCCCCGCATTTTGTGTTGCTCTCTCTCTCACCCTCCCCCAGTTTGTGTTGCTCTCAGTACTCACCGAGTTTCCATGCGATTTTTGTTGGCCCCGATGCCGTCATCCTCACAACCAGCAATTATAGTGGTGTGTTTCCGAATAGCAGGGAGACCAGCAGGGCCCAGACAACATGGTTTGTTTGCTAGCCACAACAGCCGTGCACACATGAACCATGCATACAAGGACCTTTTCATCCTTGCCACAGTACTGAAACGGCTCTCATCAAAATTACAAATGACATCCTTTGCGACTGTGACAAAGGTAAACTAGCCCTCCTCGTCCTTCTTGACTTGTCTGCAGCCTTCGACACGGTTGGTCACGCCATCCTTCTCCAACGCCTCTCCACCGTCGTCCAGCTGGGTGGGACTGCACTCACCTGGTTCCATTCTTATTTATCTAATCGTAACCAGAGAATCACCTGCAATGACTTCTCTTCCCGCTCCCGCATCGTTACCTCTGGTGTCCCCCAAGGATCTATCCTTGGCCCCCTCCCATTTCTCATCTACATGTTGCCCCTTGGTGACATCATCCGAAAACACAGCGTCAGTTTCCACATGTACGCTGACGACACCCAGCTCTACCTCACTACCACTTCTCTCGACCCCTCCACGGTGTCTAAATTGTCAGACAGCTTGTCCGACATACAGTTCTGGATGAGCAAAAATTTTCTCCAATTAAATATTGGGAAGACTGAAGCCATTGTTTTTCGGTTCCCGCCACAAACTCCGTTCCCTAGCCACTGACTCCATCCCTGTACCTAACATCTGTCTGAGGCTGAACAACACTGTTCGCAACCTTGGTGTCATATTTGACCCTGATCCGCAGCATAACAAAGACCGCCTACTTCCACCTCCGTAACATCACCCGTCTCCGCCCTTGCCTCAGCTCATCCGTTGCTGAAACCCTTTGTTACCTCTAGACTTGACTATGCCAAAGCACTCCTGGCTGGCCTCCCACATTCCACCCTACGTAAACTTGAGGTTATCCAAAACTCGCACCTAACTCACACCAAGTCCCGTTTGCCCATCACCCCAGAGCTCACTGACCTACATTGGCTCCCAGTTAAGCAGCGCCTCAATTTCAAAATTCTCATCCTTGTTTTCAAATCCCTCGCCCCTTCCTATCTCTGTAATCTCCTTCAGCCCTACAACCCCCCGAGATATCTGCGCTCCTCTAATTCTGCCCTCTTGAGCATCTCTGATTATAATCGCTCAACCATTGGTGGCTGTGCCTTCTGTTGCCTAGGCCCTAAGCTCTGGAATTCCCTGCCGAAACCTCTCTGCCTCTCTTTCCTCCTTTAAGGTGCTCCTTAAAACCTACCTCTTTGGCCAAGCTTTTGGTCACCTGCCCTAATTTATCCTTATGTGGCTTGGTGTCAAATTTTTTGTCTTAAAATATTCCTGTGCAACGCCTACGTTAAAGGCGCTATATAAATACTAGTTATTGTTGTTGAGTCGCCAGTAGCAGCACCCGGGACACCAATTGCTCATTCCGGTAGACACCCACCCAAAGCAGGAGGGTTGGGAACCCTACTAGTTGTCCTGAGAAGGTAGTGATGGGCCTTCTTCTTGAACCTTTTTTTTTTAGTGGTTTGATGCAACTGAGTGGTTTGCTAGGCCACTTCAGAGGGAGGTAAGAGTCAACCACGTTGGTGTAGGACTGGAGTCACATATAGGCCCAGACCGGGTAAGGACAGCAGATTTCCTTCATGAAAGGACATTAGTGGACCAGTTGCGTTTGTATGATAATCTGACAGTTTTATGGCCACTTTTACATATAGTTACATCGAGTCTACAGCACAGAATAGGCCATTTGGCCCAACTGGTCCATGCCAGCGTTTATGCTCCACACGAGCCTCTTAATGAGTCAGGCTTTTTATTTCCAGATCTTGATCTTATCTTCACTCGATGTCTGGACACATGTATTTTTCTGGAGGGATCAATGGAGCGTGATGCAGAAGAGGGAAGCCCAGCTGAATTCTATTTTTCTTTGTAGCCCAGGGGTGCTGTGATCAACCGTAGGATCCTTACTGCCACCCAGCTGAGATCAGCCAACTGAGTGAGGGGGACTGCACCTGGGACTTCCCTAGTCTGTATGACTCAGTACCACAATAGGCAGCGCATGTACTAGTCGAGCTACTGAGGGTTGGGAGGGTGGGGTGGAATCCTCCATGTGGAGCATGTAGTGTCTTTCCTACACTGGAAACCATTTTCATCCACATTTACTCCTGGTTCAAAGCAAATTCACATTCAGTAAGGGAGAAATATTAAGATCTATGGCAGCAAAAATATTATTACAAAAAGACATTTTAAAATAAGACTGCACAGCTCTTCCTTATTTAAAGGCATAAAGTGTAAAAGGAAGCATTTATTCGTGCTGTTCCGACTTGCGGACACTAAATCTTAAAAGATTGCAGCCAAGGTTAAACAGTAATCGAGGGGCAAACTGAGCTAAAGGAGATGATTGAGAATCTTTTGCGATTAAGCTCTGCTAGTGCACGAGTGCCCATCTGCACACAAAGAGCTGTCTGTGTGTGTGCATATCAATGCCCTTCAGGGATGACAGCCCTGTGCTACATCATCTGCACGTTGGCAACCACTGTTTCATCACCGTGGCACTTGCCTTGGGACATGCTGGGGTGATGGAGAACTAAGCTGACAGAACTCACCCACCGCCACCCTCCCTCCCCAATATCTTCCCAATTCCAAGGAGCGATTCGCAATCCCACTCCTCGATTATTAGCACTGCACTCCATTGCACTCAGATGTTACTTAAACCTTAGTGTTCTGAAGGCGCTTTCAAGGCATGATTCGGCTCCCCGTTGGCTAAATGCACTGCTTGGCGAGTCATACAGACCAGGGAGGTCCAAAGTTCAATTCCTGGTCTGTAAAGAAATTACTTTCATTTATATAGCACCTTTCACATCCTCAGGATGACCCAAAGTGCTTTACAGTCAATGAAGTACTTTTTAAAGTGTAGTCTCTGTAGGAAACCACTGCCAATTTGCCCACAGCAAGGTCCCATACATAGCAACGTGATAATGACCAGCCCCTCTGACAGTGCAGCACTCCCTCAGTACTGCACTGAAGTGTCAGCCTAGATTATTAGCTCAAGACTCTGGAGTGGGGCCTGAACCCACAACCTTCTGACTCAGAGGCGAGAGTGCTACCCGTTCAAAGTAGGAAAAAGCAAATTTAGGACTGATACTGGGAGCTCTCAACACATGAAATGAACTCTTGGGAAGAGTGCTGGATGCAAATGTCCTGCAGTTACTTAAAAGACAGTTGGGTATTGCCATGGGGGAAGGGGTGTGGAATCTTTCTAGATGGATGAGATAAGATAGGCCAAATAGCCTCACTCATCTGTATCTCTCTGTTGACATGTGGTGTTAACAGAATATTGTTGACAGCTCCTGAAAATAATTTACATGTACAGATATTGGCCCAGAAATTCGGGTCGGGGGCTTCCCGCGGGTGTAAGCCCCCGACCTGCACTTACCTTGCACGCCGGCCGTTGAGCTGTAGGGCCCCGTGGAATTCCGATCCGGGGCCTGGTCCAGCAGCTGGCGCGCAGTGCTTGCATATCCCAGGGGCGCAGTTAGTTCGATGCGTCCCCTGGGATCACGTGGGCCACGGGGAGCCAATCGGAGCAGGGAATGCTCCATTCATAAGTCTTGACAGGAAGTGCTGTCAAAACTTATAAATACTACGGCCCCAAAATAGCACTAAACCTTCAAATAAATTTTTTAAAAACATCACATTTTTTAAATAAACTATAAATTACATGAAATAACTATTTTAAACAATAATTTAAAATTTTGGAAATTTTTTTTTATATTCTAACAGGGCTAAAAATAAACTTACCTTGCTTTAAAGTATAACTTACCTTGCTTTAAAGTATTTAAAAATAATAAACCTTTGGAAAAAATGTTTTAATTTTAATTAATTCACCACTTACCTTGTAAAAAGCAGGCCTTACACCTGCTTTTTACATTTCTAAATTCTGCAGACTTACCCTCACGGAAAAACCTGTAAAAAAAAAACTAAGTTTGATGCGCACGCGCAGCCTCCCCCGCGCACGCGTTCGACCTCTGAACCCCTGCTTTCAGAGGAACGGAAGTGCCGGTTTCCCGCGCATGCGCAGTGCATGCAGGAAACCGGCACTTCCATCGGGCCTACGGGTGAGTAACCCGTGCGTATTCACCCGTGGAGACCCGAATTTCTGGGCCAATAAGAACAGATTTGTTTTACAGTTATTCCGCCCCTCCCCCCAGCTCCTCAGCCATTCACTTTTTCGCTTAAAAATAAATTAGCCTGACACCATGGTGCCACCTTTCATTTCATGCTCTTCAAGATTACATAGTATTTATAGCATAGAAACAGGCCATTCGGCCCAAAAGGTCTATGCTGGTGTTTATGCTCCACACGAGCGTCCTCCCACCCTACTTCATCTAACCCCATCAACATATCCTTGTATTTCTTTCTCCCTCATGTGTTTATCTAGCCTCACCTTAAATGCATCTACGCTATTAGCCTCAACTATTCCCTGTGGTCGCAAGTTCCACATTCTCACCACTCTCTGGGTAAGGAAGCTTCTCCTGAATTCCCTACTGGGTTTATTAGCGACTATCTTATATTTATGGCCCCTAGTTCTGGTCTTGCCCGCAAGTGGAAACATCTTCTCTACGTCTACCCTATCAAACCCTTTCCAAGATGAGAGATGTTAGTGCTGGAGAATGGGACAATTTCCGGCCGGTGCTTGCCGCGGGGGCGGAAGATCGCGTCGCTCTCGTCGGCTGGCCGATGCGGCCGAAATCGCGGTAGGCCGGGCTGTGCCGGTGGCCGTCTTGGAAGACCGAGTCGGGCCGGTGGCCGGCGCGCGTGCGTCACGTGATGCGTGACGTCAGCGCGTTAGGTCGCCTCTTAAAGGGGCAACGGCCCAACAGGTAAGTTAAAGGGGCAACGGCCCCAACAGGTAAGTTATACATACATAAGTAAGTTAAGTACATACAGTTAGGTAAGTTAAAGGGAATTATGTATATATCTATATGTAAGGGACAACCGGTGGTACCGCCACAACATCATGTATTCCTAGGTTAGGTACAGAACAGGTTAGAATACAGATCGCTCGACACTGTCACATCAAACACTTGCAGGCCAGGCACATTATGGGTTGGAGTAAAGTTCCCTCTATACTGACCAATCAAGCAGTCCATGTCAAGCATACACAGTTAACACTGTCCCATCAAGCACTCCCGGTCAGGTACAACAGAGTAAAGTTCCCTCAACAGAGTGCCTCATCTTGGCATATGACCTACCTTAGCACAGTGACTCAAATTCTCTATTGTATTTTTTCCTGGATTTTTCAGTATTTGTTGACATAGTAGCATATTATTTGTTATATATATTTATTAACACATAAAGAACAGTACATCTACCATGTGCAGATGTCATTTTCTAGAAATAACACTGGTTAACAGACGCACTTGTTAAAATGCTGGGTGCTTCTAAGCTGCAATCTGAAACTGATGTGTACACTTCAATCTGCACAGGTTCCTGATCAAACAACAATTAAACTCTGAATGACCCAAGCCTCGGTTTACTTAACAACAATTAGACATAAGAACATAAGAACATAAGAAATAGGAGCAGGAGTAGGCCAATCGGCCCCTCAAGCCTGCTCCGCCATTCAATAAGATCATGGCTGATCTGATCCTAACCACCAATCCACTATCACAGAACCATCTCCTGAATCTAACAGAATTAGACACACGAAATAGGAGCAGGATCAGGCTACATGGCCCCTGGGCCCGCTCCGCTACCCACAGGGCCATGACCGATCCGAACCTAGACTCATGTCCAAATTCCTGCCCGCTCCCCGTAACCCTTAATTCCCTTTACTTCTAGGAAACTGTCTATTTCTGTTTTAAATTTATGTAATGATGTAGCTTCTACAGCTTTTTGGGGCAGCATATTCCATGGACCTACCACCCTCTGAGTGAAGTAGTTCCTCCTCATCTCAGTTTTGAAAGAGCAGCCCCTTATTCTAAGACTATGCCCCCTAGTTCTAGTTTCACCCATCATCGGGAACATCTTCCCCGCATCCACCCGATCCAACCCCTTCACAATCTTATATGTTTCAATAAGATCGTCTCTCATTCTTCTGAACTCCAATGAGTAGAGTCCCAATCTACTCAACCTCTCCTCATATGTCCATCCCCTCATCCCCGGGATTAACTGAGTGAACCTTCTTTGTACTGACTCGAGAGCAAGTATGTCCTTTCTTAAGTATGGACACCAAAACTGTACGCAGTATTCCAGGTGCGGTCTCACCAATACCTTGTACAACTGAAGCAATACCTCCCTATTTTTATATTCTATCCCCCTAGCAATGAAAGCCAACATTCCATTGGCCTTCTTAATCACTTGCTGCACCTGCATACTAACCTTTTGAGTTTCGTGCACCGGGACCCCCAGATCCCTTTGTACTTCAGTACTTTCCACTTTCTTGCCATTAAGATAATAACTTGCTCTACGATTTTTCCTGCCAAAGTGCATAACCTCACACTTTCCAGTATTGTATTCCATCTGCCAAATCTCTGCCCACTTACTTAGCCTGTCTATGTCCCCTTGCAGGTTTTTTATGTCCTCCTCACTCACTACTTTCCCTCCCATCTTAGTATCATCTGCAAACTTTGATATGTTACACTCGGTCCCCTCCTCCAAATCGTTAATATAGATTGTAAAGAGTTGGGGACCCAGCACTGACCCCTGCGGAACACCACTAGTTACTGATTGCCAGTCTGAGAATGAACCATTTATCCCAACTCTCTGCCTTCTGTTAGATAGCCAATCCTCTATCCATGCCAGAATATTACCCCCAATCCCGTGATTTTTTATCTTAAGCAATAATCTTTTGTGTGGCACCTTGTCAAATGCCTTTTGGAAGTCTAAATACACTACGTCCACTGGTTCCCCTTTATCCACCCTATATGTTACTTCCTCAAAGAACTCCAGCAAATTTGTCAAACATGACTTCCCCTTCATAAAACCATGCTGACTTTGTCCTATTAAATTATGATTATCCAAATGTCCTGTTACTGTCTCCTTAATAATGGACTCCAAAATTTTACCTACCACAGATGTTAGGCTAACCGGTCTATAGTTTCCAGCCTTCTGTCTACTGCCCTTTTTAAATAAGGGTGTTACATTAGCAGTTTTCCAGTCTGCCGGGACCTTTGCCGAGTCCAGGGAGTTTTGGAAAATTATTACCAATGCATCCACAATCCCTACCGCCACTTCCCTCAAGACCCTAGGATGTAAGCCATCAGGTCCAGGTGACTTATCCGCCTTGAGTCCCATTATTTTACCGAGTACCACTTCCTTAGTGATTTTAATCGTGTTTAGCTCCTCCCCCCCTTTAGCCCCCTGTTTGTCCAGTGTTGGGGTATTCTTAGTGTCTTCTACTGTAAAGACTGATATAAAATATTCATTCAGTGTTTTTGCCATCTCCATATTTCCCACTATTAATTTCCCGGTCTCATCCTCTAAGGGACCAACATTTACTTTAGCCACCCTTTTTCTTTTTATATAACTATAAAAACTCTTACTATCTGTTTTTATATTTTTTGCTAATTTACTTTCATAATCTATCTTCCCTTTCTTAATCAATCTTTTTGTTATTTTTTGCTGTCTTTTAAAGTTTTCCCAATCCTCTATCCTCCCACTAGATTTGGCTACCTTATATGCCCTTGTTTTTAGTCGAATACTATCCTTAATTTCTTTACTTAGCCACGGATGGCTGTCTTTTCTTTTACACCCTTTTCTTCTCAGTGGAATATATTTTTTTTGGAAGTTGTAAAATAACTCCTTAAATGCACACCACTGATCATGTATCGTCTTACCCTTTAATCTATTTTCCCAATCCACTCTACTCAATTCCGCTCTCATACCTTCATAGTCTCCTTTATTCAAGCTTAGCATGCTTGTTTGAGATCCAACCTTCTCACCCTCTAATTGAATATGGAATTCAACCATGTTATGGTCACTCATTCCAAGGGGATCCTTTACTAGGACATTTTTAATTAATCCTGTCTCGTTACACAGGACCAGATCTAAGGTTGCTTGCCCCCTGGTCGGTTCAGTTACATACTGCTCAAGAAACCCATCCCTAATACACTCAATGAACTCATCCTCAAGGCAGCCCTGCCCAATTTGATTTGTCCAATTAATATGATAGTTAAAATCCCCCATAATTATAGATGTTCCCTTATTACAAGCCTCAACTATTTCCTGATTGATACTCCGTCCAACAGAGTTGCCACTGTTCGGAGGCCTATAGACTACGCCCACTAGTGTTTTTTTCCCCTTATTATTCCTTACCTCCACCCAAACTGTTTCATTATCCTGATCTTTTGACCCAATATCATTTCTCTGTATTACAGTGATTCCTTCCTTTATTAACATAGCCACCCCACCTCCCCTTCCTTCCTGCTTGTCCTTCCTGATTGTTAAATAACCTGGTATGTTTAATTCCCAGGCATTGTCACCCTGCAGCCATGTTTCTGTAATGGCCACAAGATCATACCCATATGTAGTTATTTGTGCCATTAACTCGTCTATTTTGTTACGAATGCTACGTGCATTCAGATAGAGAACTTTCAAAGATGTTTTGTGACATTTAGTTCCTGCTTTTGCCCTTTTTATTACTTTACCTTTTACTCCATACCTTCTGCCCCTTCCTGACACGCTCTGGTTTTTAATTTCCCCACTGCTACCTAAGTCTATGACCTTCTCTGTTGTCATTTTTATTATTTGCTCTCTAGGAACCTCCCCCCCACTAGTTAGTTTAAAGCCCTCTCTACAGCCCTAGTTATATGATCCACCAGGACTCTAGTCCCAGCACTGGCCAAGTGAAGCCCGTCCCAACGGAACAGCTCCCTCCTGCCCCAGTACTGGTGCCAGTGTCCCAGGAAGCAAAACCCATTTCTCCCACACCAGTCTTTGAGCCATGCATTTAACTCTCTAATTTTATTTGTCCTAGCCAAATTCGCTCGTGGCTCAGGTAATAATCCAGAGATTATTAGCCTTGTGGTTCTGCTTTTTAATTTGGCCCCTAGCTGCTCAAACTCCCTCAGCAGAACCTCCTTCCTTGTCCTATCTATGTCGTTGGTACCAACATGGACCACGACAACTGGATCCTCCCCCTCCCACTCCAAGTTTCTCTCCAGTCCAGAGGAGATGTCCTTAACCCTGGCACCGGGCAGGCAACACAGCCTTCGGGACTCTCGCTCTCGGCTGCAAAGAACTCTATCTATCCCCCTAACGATACTATCCCCTACCACTACAACATTTCTTTTAACTCCCCACACTTGAATGGCCCCCCGCTCCACGGTGCTGTGGCCAGGTTGCTCATCCTCCCCGCAGTCCCTGTTCCCATCCTCACAGGGAGTAAGAGTCTCGAACCTGTTGGACAAGTGCAAGGGCTGCGGCTCCTTCAACACTCCCTCCTGGATCCCCGTACCTGCCTCACTTCTAGTCACACCATCCTGACCCTGGCCACGGACTTCATCTGAATGAATTAATCTAATTTGTGTGAATACCTCGTGATACACAGAGTCCAGGTAACTCTCCCCCTCCCTGATGTGTCTCAGTGTTTGAAGCTCGGACTCCAGCTCTTCAACACGGAGCCGGAATTCCTCGAGCAGCCAACACTTACTGCAAATGTGATCACCGTGAGCATCAATGGTGTCCACCAGCTCCCACATATTGCAGCAGCAACACATCACCTGATCTCCCATTCTATGTAATTAATTAAATTTATTAATATTATTCTTAAATACCCTCTGCCCCGACACACCTTACCTTACAGAATAAGGCACAAAAAACCTAGACTTAAAAATGTGTCACTGAATTTATCACAAGCAACCTCACAGGAGATCTGCTAGTATTAATAAAAATATTTTCGGAAATAACAGCACTGTTTTTCTTTGGTAGTTGATGATATTGTCCGACTCCCCATACTTCAGCTCACCTGCTGCTGAAATGCTCATCCGTGCCTTTGTAACCTCCAGACTTGACTATTCCAATGCTCTCCTGGCCGGCCTCCCATCTTCCACCCTCCATAAACTTGAGCTCATCCAAAACTCTGGTGCCCGTATCCTAACCCGTTCACCCGTCGCCCCTGTGCTCGCTAACATACATTTGCTCTTGGTCCGGCAACAACTTGATTTTAAAATTCTCATCCTTGTTTTCAAATCCCTCCATGGCCTTCTCCCTCCCCATCTCTGTAATCTCCTCCAAACCTACAATCCTCTTTGATCTCTGCGTTCTTCCAATTCTGTCTTCTTGCGCTCCACCGCTTCTGATTTCAAGCGCTCCACCATCGGCAGCCGTTGCCTCTCCTCATTCTTCCTACCAAAGTGTATCACATAACCAAAGGTGACATCAGAAAAAACGTTTTTATGCAGCAAGTGGTTAGGATCTGGAATGCACTGCCTGAAAGGGTGGTGGAGGCAGATTCAATTGCGGATTTCAAAAGGGAATTGGATAAGTACCTGAAGGAAAACAACTTGCAGGGCTACGGGGAAAGGGCGGGGGCGTGGGACTAGCTGAGGTGCTCTTGCAGAGAGTCGGCACGGGCTTGATGGGCCAAATGGCCTCCTTCAGTGCTGTAACCATTCTATGATTCTATGACACTCCCTAGTATGTTTTACCACGTTAAAGGTGCTATATAAATGCAAGTTGTTGTTGTTGTCTTTTGGAAGTTCTCATTGGTGGTTAGGACACGGGTGTGTCAATCGCAGAGAAAACCACTGCCTCATTGCACTAGCCATTCTGTGGCCTCCCTGAGTGAGATTGCAAATATAGTATCAATTAGGCCCATTGTGTCTGTGCCAGCTTTTCGCTAGAATGGTTTGTGCCTTAGGCCCTTGCCCAATAAGAATTTGAGGCTACTCAAACTATTTCACACGCAGAGCAGATCTAGATCGTCCTCACATCAGTCTGGATTGGATTAGAGCTTAGGTACCAGGGGGAAAGGTCAGTGCTTTAACTCACTGCACCATCTGGTCCATAAGATGCAGTTTATATGTAAACACACCTTACAACTACAGGAGAAAATTGTTTGATAGGAGAAACAAACTTTGGCATTTCATATAAATGGCATTCATTTTATATTTTATTGCCCTGTCATATCTCTTTTGGACCCAGTACAACAGAAAGCTTTTAGTGTCAAAATCTTAAAGTACACGGCATCAATAATGTGAAGCTGGTGTGAAAATTATGCCTTATGCTCTTCAAAAGACTTAGAGCAAAGCATGTGAGGAAGCTTTGGGGGAAAAATTCAGTATCGCCCCGTTTAGGGCGCCATTATCGGCCATGCGCAAAGGCGCTAAATATCGCCTCTGATGGCAAACTTGGCTTTTATCGCCCCTGGAGATGATTGGAGTGCTAAATCGTGCGCTTCACACCTGTCTTAAGGCGCAAAGGCCGAGGAGTGAGGCGCTACCTCAGAGTGCTGGCGAAGCTCATGTGATGTTAGTCAGCAATGGAACACAGGCACACAGGCTTCGGCCAGTTCTTAAAGGGGAGTTCTGACGAAAGGTCATCGACCTGAAACATTAACTCTGTTTCTCTCTTCACAGCTTGACCTGCTGAGTTTCTCCAGCATTTTCTGCTTTTATCTTAAAGGGGAGGGTTGATTTTGCTCTCCATCCACATCCTGCTCATTGCAGCCTTGAATCTCGGCCTGGAGAGACCTGTACATCAAATCTGCTGGAAAGAACAATGGAAAGACACAGGGAAAGAGCTCAGAGTGCAGCCCCCACAGTCTCTTCTAAATCGATACAAGGAAGGGCAAATCAAAATGAACCTGCAAAGTGCTGCTCAGTACCCAAAACTCCTTCACACAGCGTTGAATCTCTCCAGAAGGCTCTCTCTCTCTCTCTCTCAGAATGTGTGGTGCAAAAATGTCACCAGCAAAAAAAGGCAGGAAGCAGTCACCTTTAAATAGCACTCCTCCAGTCCCTTTCTGACTGAAAAACGCTTCTCTCAACCTGTCGTTGCTAGCGGCAGGCAGTAAGGCAGGGGGCGCCACTCAATATCCGGTCTGGGGCACTACCGGAGTGTTGCGCACTCAACTGACGTCATGATTTGCCGGCGCAGGAGATCGTGGCGGTAGTGTTTAGTGCCGCCGCAAAATGTCTAGTTAATTTCATGAGCGGCGCAAACATCGCCGTGCCCGGGCGCTAGTTGCTTTGCGCCCCATTAGCACCCTCTTAAGGCGCTAACGGGAGGCGTAAACCAACTGAATTTTTTCCCCTTTGTCTATTCTTCTATTCCTTAAAAAATATGTATCAAATGGCTGATTTCAGAAGTAATAACAAAGCAATTTGCAAAGTAGAAAAACTACTTTATAATCCGTTTATTCCTATGGAAACAAGGAGTGGAAGATGTACACTGAACTGGAATCGGTCGATAGTTTGAGTACCAGGGTAGAGGGAGTCACGTAATGCAGGAAATGCAGTGCGATGAGCCTCTGGAGAGGTGCATCCCGACGGCCCCCCACCATTGTTCCACCGCCCCCACAACGGCCCAGAAGGTAAAGATATCGGCCAGTGTAGTACTGGAGGTGGATAAATAGAATGAAAATCGGTCAAGTTCTATAATGGGCAGGTGTTCCGCTCCGCTACCCCACATTACTACCCGGCAGTGAAGAAGAAAATTACCCCCTTTCTGTCCACAAAGCTTATTCTTCCTGTCACGATTTTTTGTTAGCATTTACATTCCCCATTCAATTTTCCTATGTCAACAGTCACAATGTAATTGCAGGCTCTGGCCAGTAGGTGGCTCAGTGGAGCAAGTTTCTGAAGTTTCGCTCCCGACTCTGTTGCCATCTTGTATATATAAACAAACTTCTTTTCATCAATTGATTATGGGCAGCAACACAAACAATTTACTTGTATTTAAAATGATAAATAGCTCCATGATATCAGTGGCTTCGTCACTTGCATATGATTTGTTACTTAAGCCATTTTTAGATTAGAGCTGTTTTAGTTGGGATTCCGGGAGACTAGCATCTGTGGAGCTGATTCCTGATGTTTACATAACTAAATTTGCTGCCCGTAACCCAATGGCGGAACTGTAGGCCCAGAAAATACTGGGTCCATGAGTCTACCGCTGGGAGCAAGATTTAACAGCATCTACACGGGGATTAACAACAACAACAACTTGCATTTATGTAGCGCCTTTAATGTAGTAAAACGTCCCAAGGTGCTTCACAGGAGCGTAATCAGACAAAATTTGACACCAAGCCACATAAAGAGATATTAGGACAGATGGAGGTGTGTTTTAAGGAGCGTCTTAAAGGAGGAGAGAGAGGTAGAGAGGCAGAGAGGTTTAGAGAGGGAATTTCAGAGCTTCGGGCCTAGGCAGCTGAAGACACGGCTGGCAATGGTGGAGCTAAGGAAATCGGGGATTTGTAACAGTCCAGAATTGGAGGAGTGCAGAGATCTTGGAGGGTTGTAGGGCTGGAGGAGGTTACAAAGGTAGGGAGGGGCAAGGCCATGGAGGGATCTGAATATAAGTATGTGAATTTTAAAATCGAGGCGTTGCCGGACCGGGAGCCAATGTAGGTCAGCAAGCACAGGGGTGATGGGTGAACGGGACATGGTGTGAGTTAGGATACGGGCAGCAGAGTTTTGGATGAGCTCAAGTTTACGGAGGGTGGTAGGTGGGAGGCCGGCCAAGAGAGCGTTGGAATAGTCGATCAACTCAAGGATGCCTGTCTGCTGGAATCCAAACTATATTAATGGCAATAGAGAACAGCTTATCATACAAAATGGTTTTAGCTGAGATTAAAGCCCTCAAATTGCAAGACATTACCCTCGTGCACATTCTTGCTTAATGGGAACTCGGTTCAGAGAATCCTGCGCTGAAGTCAGAGCACCAAGCTTGATTATTTTATTTTGGTCGTCGATTTTAACGATCGCAGAATCAGGAGGTCCATGAGTTGGGCGGGACACAACCTCCACACACGATTCTCCGACTCGCGCTGCCGTGGAGTGATAATCCACAGCGGGTCTGCAATCTCACAATTTGGGGCTTTTGGAGCCAGAATGAGCATCACTGGGACTGAGGCACAAATCTGCCTATTTGTCACCAGGATAAAAACAGAAGACGAAAGCATGGAACAGAAATCCTGATCCAAGAAGAGCGTTTCTTGTTAAACCAGCCAGGTGCTTTAATCAGGATTCAACCACATTCATTGCCATTCGCCAACTGAGGAGCCAGCAACAGTCTCGGAACGTTCAATATTTACAGATCCCACTCCAGCACTCCTGGGCGTGTGTGTGCATCCACATGTGTCTGTCTCTGTGTATACAAGCCTCTTGAGGCCATTAGGGCCTGTCTGCATATCTATATTTGTGTGTGCGTGTGTGTGACTGCGTTATATCATGTACTTCACAAGTATGTGTCACAAATTTAAGTACCGTGCCTATACATCACCCTTCCATAGAATCCTAGTCTCTCATCTCAGCCTCTAACTGCCTCGAGTGACTCCTGAGTTTTTCCCTCTAATCCCCCAGGTATTATCTATGTATGTGTTTGTGTGTGTGTGTTTGTTTGTCTATGTGTGCGAGTGCATGTGAGTGTGTTTGCGCATGTATGTTTGGCTGTGTGTGCTTGTGCGTGTGTCTATTCGTCTGTGAGTGGGTTTGTGTGTCTGTTTGCGCGTGTGTTTGCCTGTGTGTTTGTGTGTGTGTGTATTTGCGCGTGTTTGCCTGTGTGTGTGTATTTGCGCGTGTTTGCCTGTATGTGTATTTGTGTGTGTGTTTGCCTGTGTGTTTGTGTGTGTGTATTTGTCTGTGTGTGTTTGTGCGTCTGTTTGCGTGTGTGTGTGTTTGTATGTGCGAATGGCAAATTTTCTCGCCTGCTCTCCCAAAGGCATTGATTCTTGCCATGTACCCACAGCCCTCTGGTACCTTGCCTGATTGGCCATCCTTCTTGAGTGAGCCTTGACTCTGAGAGTCGGCAGCACTGCCCAGTCCGATCCTTACCTCCACACGTCTGCGTGTTCCAGCAGCAATCACTGGCTAGTGATCAGGGGCAAAAGTATTGGCTGTTTCTTCATTTCTGTAGAACGGAGGGCCCTGAGGATAATTTAGTGCCCATATAACAAGTTGCATTTATATAGTGCCTTAACGTAGAAAAACGTCCCGTGGCGCTTCACAGGAGCGTGAGGAATAAAATAAATGCAGAGCCAAAGAAGGAGATATTAGGAGGGGTGATCAAAAGATTGGGTGAAGAGGGTGGTTTTGAGGAAGGTCTTAAAGGAGGATAAAAAAGAGGCGAGGCTTAAGGAAGGATTCCAGAGCATGGAACCTAGGTGGTTGAAGGCACGGCCGCCAATGGTGGGGCGAAGGGAGGGAGGTGGATGCAGAGGTCAGAGTCAAAGGAATGGAGAACAAAATGGGGGGTTGGGGGAGAGGAGGGGGCAGAGCTCAGAGAACTCAGCAAACACTGGAGGTCCAACTAGAACCTTGCCCCCACCACTGCATGGTAAAGCACCACTCGGGACTAGAGGCTTACCAACTGAACGATTGGTACAGTTTAAGAAAAAGCAGTTTCATTTATTTATTTATTTTTGTAAAAATGATTCCAGTCTGCTGGCTATTAAAGTCAATGCTTCAAAGCCTGCGCAAATTGATTTTCCAGAATGTTCTTCACATACTTTCTCTAAACTTAGTCCCATATCAATAATAAAAGCTGTCACTTTTAATCAGCTGCATTCTCCTCGCACTTCTCTCCTATCTGATTATTGTTAACGTTCACTGAAGTCTCCCTTTTCGACGATCTGCCAAATAAAATTTGAGGAACAGCCAACAAAGCAGGTGCTGTAAAAGCAGGTGAGAAGTTCTGCCTCCCCTCATAGCTGACCTCTGACCTCTGAACAGCCATCTTCAAATTCCATTTTCTTCGCTCCATGATTGAATTTCTTTTCTCCCGCTGAAAGGATTTGGTTAAAGACATTGGTCGAAGTGCGTGGCGTTCAAATCGGGTGTTGGCCCTGATATTAAGGAGCCAGTCAGCCGGTCAGACTTAGATTTGGGGTACCGCCCACTTTTCGCAGCAGGTGGGCCAGGTCATTGGCTGAAAAGTGTCCACAAACGCCCAACTCCCAGGCACCGACATGTCTTAGGGAATAGACTGCGGCTCAATTTTAACCCTAGGGAACCAGGCGGGTCGGCAGTTAAAATCAACCGGCAGATCTATCCTCCGATATCGGGCCTGCATCCAGCCGTCTTCAATTTTAACCTGGTCTTCTGAGGCCAGGCCTGAAGCTGGCAAGGATGGAAGGATGGGGAGCGGTGTATGTGTCCTTTTCTTATTGGAATCCGATGATGTGACTGAGCCCCGACCGCTGCAGCTTTAACCGGCAGTAAAAGTGAAGTCGGAAGAGGGTCGGAAGCAGACAAGGCCATTTCAAGGTAAGTTTTCCTTTGTGGGGTCAGAGGGAGCATGAGTGCTCCTTCGGGCCTCACAAGGAAAGTTTAAACCTCCTCTGTCCCATACCTCCGCACCACACCTCCCTCTGCAGAACCACAGTCCCCACACTAACCTGCAATTTCCCCAGACCAGCAGCCACTTCTGGGCAGGAGGTCAAAATCACAGCAGCCTCATTCTACTTGTGGACCCGCTGACAGTTAAAATCCTCATTGTTTGCATCTATGTCTCATGCTGTAGCGGTCTTGGTTATTAGTTATTAAGTTAGTTACATAGAAACATCGAAGCTAGGAGCAGGAGTAGGCCATTCGGCCCCTCGAGCCTGTTCCGCCATTTAATGAGATCATGGCTGATCATCCAAATTCAGTACCCTGTCCCTGCTTTCTCCCCATATCCCTTGATCCCTTTAGCCTTAAGAAATATATCTAACTCCTTCTTGAATATAATAAATGAATTGGCCTCAACTGCCTTGTGTGGTAGTGAATTCCACAGGTTCACCACTCTCTAGGTGAAGAAATTCCTCCTCATCTCAGTCCTAAATGGCTTACCCCTTATCCTTAGACTGTGACCCCTGGTTCTGGACTCCCCCGCCATCGGGAACGTCCTTCCTGCATCTAATCTATCTAGTCCTGTTAGAAGTTTATAAGTTTCAATGAGATCCTCTCTCATTCTTCTAAACTCTAGCGAATATAAGCCTAATCGACCCAATCTCTCCTCATACGTCATTCCTGCCATCCCAGGTATCAGTCTGGTGAATCTTCGCTGCACTCCCTCCATGGCAAGAACATCCTTCCTCAGATAAGGCAACCAAAACTGCACACAATACTCAAGGTGTGGTCTCACCAAGGCCCTGTACAACTGCAGCAAGACATCCTTGCTCCTGTACTCGAATCCTCTCGCTATGAAGGCCAACATACCATTTGCCTTCTTAACCGCCTGCTGCACCTGCATGCTTACCTTCAGCGACTGGTGCACAAGGACACCCAGGTCTCGTTGCACTTCCCCTTCTCCCAATCTATTGCCGTTCAGATAATAATCTGTCTTCCTGCTTTTGCCACCGAAGTGGATAACCTCGCATTTATCCACATTATACTGCATTTGCCATGCATCTGCCCAATCACCCAACCTGTCCAAATCATACTGGAGTTTCTCTGCATCCTCCTCACAGCACACACGCCCACCCAGCTTTGTGTCATCTGCAAACTTGGAGATATTACATCTAGTTCCCTCGTCTAGATCATTTATATATATTGTGAATAACTGGGGTCCTAGCACCGATCCCTGCGGTACCCCACTAGTCACTGCCTGCCACTCGGAAAAAGACCCATTTATTCCAACTCTTTGCTTCCTGTCTGCCAACCAGTTCTCTATCCAAGACAGTACCTTACCCCCAATCCCACGTGCTTTAACTTTGCACGCCAATCTCTTATGCGGGCCTTATCGAAAGCCTTCTGAAAGTCCAAATACACCACATCCACTGGTTCTCCCTTATCTATTCTACCAGTTACATCCTCAAAAAATTCCAGTAGATTAGTCAAGCATGATTTACGTTTTGTAAATCCATGTTGACTTTGTCCGATCCTGTCACTGTTTTCCAAGTGCTCTGCTATTACATCTTTTATAATGGACTCTAGCATTTTCCCCACTACCGATGTCAGGCTTACCGGTCTGTAATTCCCCGTTTTCTCTCTACCATCTTTTTTAAATAGTGGGGTTACATTAGCTATCCTCCAATCCATGGGAACTGTTCCAGAGTCTATAGAATTTTGGAAGATGACCAGCAATGCATCTACTATTTCTAGGGCCACTTCCTTAAGTACCCTAGGATGTAGATTATCAGGCCCTGGGGATTTATCGGCCTTCAATCCCATCAACTTCCCTAACACCATTTCCCTACAAATACTGATTTCATTCAATTCCTCCCTCTCATCAGACCCTATGTTCCCTGACATCTCTGGAAGGTTATTTGTGTCCTCCTTTGTGAAGACAGAACCAATGTATGTATTTAATTGGTCAGCCATTTCTTTGTTCCCCATTATAAATTCCCCTGATTCTGACTGCAAGGGACCTATGCTTGACTTCACCAATCTTTTTCTCTTCACATATCTATAGAAGCTTTTACAGTCAGTTTTTATGTTCCCTGCAAGCTTACTTTCATAATCTATTTTCCCCCTCTTAATTAATCCCTTTATCCTCTTTGCTGAATCCTAAACTGCTCCCAATTTTCAGGTTTGCTGCTTTTTCTGGCCAAATTATATGTCCTCTCCTTGGATCTTATGCTATCCCTAATTTCCCTTGTTAGCCACGGTTGAGTCACCTTTTTTGTTTTATTTTTATGCCAAACAGGGATGAACAAATTCTATAGGTGATCCATGCGATCTTTAAATGTTTGGCATTGCCTATCCACCGTCAACCCTTTAAGTAACGTACCCCAATCCATCCTAGCCAACTCGTGCCTCATACCATCGTAGTTTCCTTTATTTAAATTCAGGACCCTAGTCTCTCAGTCAACTACTTTACTCTCCATCTTAATGAAGAATTCTATCATATTGTGATCGCTCCTCCCCAAGGGGCCTCGCACAACAAGATTGCTAATTCATCCTTTCTCATTACATAATACCCAGTCTAAGATGGCCTGATCTCTAGTTGGTTCCTTGACATATTGGTCCAGGAAACCATCCCGTATACACTCTAGGAATTCCTCCTCCACAGTATTGTTACTAATTTGGTTAGCCCAATCTATATGTAGATTAAAGTCACCCATGATAACTGCTGTGCCCTTATTGCACGCGTCTCTAATTTCCCATTTAATGCCATCCCCAACCTCAGCATTACTGTTTGGGGGTCTGTATACAACTCTCACTAACGTTTTCTGCCCCTTGGTATTTCTCAGCTCTGCCCATACAGATTCCACATCATCAGAGCTAATATCCTTCCTTACTATTGTGTTAATCTCCTCTTTAACCAGCAATGCTACCCCACCTCCTTTTCCTTTTTTCCTGTCCTTCCTGAATATTGATGTTGAATTCCCAGTCTTGGTCACCCTGGAGCCATGTCTCCGTAATCCCAATTATATCATATCCATTTACATCTATTTGCGCAGCTAATTCATTCACCTTATTACGAATGCTCCTCACATTAAGACACAAAGCCTTCAGGCTTGATTTTTTAACACTCTTAGTCCTTTTAGAATTATTATTTACTGTGGCCCTGTTTGATTTACACCCTTGATTTCTCTGCCTTCCACTTTTGCTTTTCTCCTTCCTGTCTTTTGTTTCTATCCTTGCTTCCCTTTCCTTTGTCTCCCTGCACAGGTTCCCAAACCCTGCCATTTTAGTTTAAACTCTCCCCAACAGCACTAGCAAACACTCCCCCTAGGATATCGGTTCTGATCCCGCCCAGGTGCAAACCGTCCAGTTTGTACTGGTCCCACCTCCCCCAGAACTGGTTCCAATGTCCCAGGAATTTGAATCCCTCCCCCTTGCACCATTCTTCTAGCTACATATTCATCTGAAATATCCTTCTATTTCTACTCTGACTAGCACATGGCACTGGTAGCAATCCTGAGATTACTACCTTTGAGGTCCTACTTTTACTATCAAACTTCATGAGCAGCAAAGCAAACAGCAGAACCTGACCCCTGATCCCACCTCGCCCCCTCCATCCCGTTCCCCCTCGCTTCCCCTGTGTTCATACGGATTTGGCATTACGAACAGACAACTTTGCTCCAAGATTGAACAAATCTCCTCGGCCTATTACTCACGCTTCATAGCACAAGGTTATCTCCATGAAGATTTTTGCATATCATGGTTTGACGCCTCCCTCACAAATCTCAGCAGAATGCAGGAGAAATTTGCTGTCTCTCGCATCTTGCCCCCAGTCCCACTTGCCTTCGCGAGGGGTCTCTCGCATCTCGATGTAATCGGTACCACGACAGCCGGTACGTTGGTTGAACGTTCATTCCCCTCTTGTTTCTTCCTGTCTCGAGCGCACTCTTCCTCCTTCCTACATCCTCACCACGTTGAAGTCAGGACCTGTTTCCTCCTCTGGCTCACCTGACCTTTGCGCACACATGATTGCGCTCGCGTGTCTGCTTTCTAGCGAGATGGCGATCAAGGGTTGGGGGGGGGGGCGCGTGACCTTTACCCCCTCCCGAACCCATGCCGAGGGCAATTGCAGAACTCTTCACTGTTTTCCTGACTGAGGAGCGGCTAACTCAGGAATGAAACCAGCAATCTTCGTCGGCTGTGTGGCTCAGTACCAGGGCATTTACCCACTGGACCAACAGAGGGGAGCTTGCTAAGTCTATTTAACACAGAGCCTGGCAAAGCTGGCACCAGTACGTTTGGCACAGACTGTTCCTCAACATCCCACTGAAACACAATTTGAATCTAAATGATGGCAAATCGATCTTTTGCCTTTTTATCTCTTGCTGACAATTTCATAGAATCATAGAATAGTGCAGCACAGTTTGTCAGGCAGATTGGTCTGTCTGAGAGCCTCAAATAGATGTCTGTGGTGAGACCAGTTGCTCAGACAGACGTCTGTTATGAGTTGAGGAATGGAATTCAAAACCCAGATCCTCTGCAGAGAAGAATTCCACACCGGTTAACGGAAGCGGCCTGATTTTGTCATCCATTTAAATGAATGAGGGGAAGATTGGGCGGGTTCTGTAACAGGCGTGAGATGTTCCCCAACCGCAATTCCTCTCTGAGCTCAGCCCGGGCCATATTTAACACCCGAGCGGTAAAGACGAATATCGACTCCGTCAGCTCGAAGCTGCGCAATGGGCCGTACAGTGCCAGTCAGCACCCAAGCTGACCAGAGCCCCGACAGTGAGTGCTGGAACGCCATTTGATTCCAGAGATCATCACAGCCGGGCCTGTCCCTGTCTACACCCGGCATCTATGCACACAGAATCGTAGAATAGTACAGCACAGAAGGAGGCCATGCGGCCCATCGAGTCAGGGTCGGCTCTTTCGAAGAGCAATCCAGTTAGTTTCACTCCCTGGCTCTTTCCTCATATCCCTGCAATTTTTTCTTCTTCAAGTATTTATCCAATTCCCTTTTGAAGGCTACTATTGAATCTGTATCCACCACCCTATCAGGCAGTGCCTTCCAAATCCTAACCACTTGTTCCGTAAAAAATGTTTTCCTCATGTTTGGCAATCACTTTAAATCTGTGCCCTCTGGTTATCGACCCTTGCAGCGTGTCCACCGATACCAAGCAATTATCATCATTATCCCCATGATGGCTTCTCTCTCTTAAATATGTCTTTAAGCCAGGCTGCTTTATTTGCACTTACTTCTTATTGTGAGACCATTTACTCTGCTGCATTATTTATTTTCTTTGTTTGTCACAGTTTGTATTATTTTATTGTTGCTGCCTTCGTTATTGATCACGTCCTTCCTGATCGTGCCAACAGGGCCTCATTATAAACTAGCTGTTTTCATCTAAATTGATCTACCGTGTGCAAATATTTGAAACGCATATAACATGCCAATGTGGCAGGGAAACCGCAGGCTGTCCTGAAGAAAGAGAAAGCCCCTTTATTCACAAACAAAGCTTAGAAGTCCCGCTGAGATAGAATGGTTAATGGCTGAAATTGGTTAAGGGCTGTGTCTGGTGCACTGCTTCCTCGACAGATCGAAAGTCAGGCAGGAAAGGGATCAAATCGCCAATCCCACCAATTCACCCCCATAAATCGACAGGCTGTTGTTGCGTTGAAGTCTTGTTCTCGGGTATTCCGAACTCAACAAAGGGAGAGCAAATGGGCACTGGTACAGGGAAGGAGGGGAGAGGAGGGGAGAGGGGAAGGAGGGGAGAGGAGGGGAGAGGGGAAGGGAGGGGCGAGGGGAGGGGAGAGGGGAGAAGGGAGAGCAGGGGAGAGGAGAGAGGGGAGAGGAGAGAGGGGAGAGCAGGGGAGGGGAGGGGAGAGCAGGGGAGGGGAGGGGAGAGAGAGGAGACGAGAGGGGAGGGGAGAGCAGGGGAGATGAGAGAGAGGAGGGGAGAGCAGGGGAGAGGAGGGGAGGGGAGAGAGAGGAGACGAGAGGGGAGGGGAGAGCAGGGGAGAGGAGAGAGGGGAGAGGAGAGAGGGGAGGGGAGGGGAAGGGAGAGCAGGGGAGGGGAGGGGCGAGAAGGGAGATGAGAGGGGAGGGGAGAGCAGGGGAAAGGAGAGAGGGGAGGGGAGAGCATGGGCGAGGAGGGGAGGGGAAAGCAGGGGAGGGGAGGGGAGAGGGGAGAGTAGGGGAGGGGAGGGGAGAGTAGGGGAGGGGAGGGGAGAGGAGAGGGGAGAGCAGGGGAGGTGAGAGGAGATTATGGAGGGAAGAAGAGGGGTGGAGAGGAGGGCAGGGGAGAGGAGGGGAGGGGAGATTAGGGGAGGGGAGAGGAAGGGAGGGGGGAGAGGAGAGAGGGGAGGAGGGAAGGGAGGAGGAGAGAGGAGGCGAGGGGAGGGGAGAGGAGGGGGGGGAGAGGAGGGTCGGGGAGTCGTGGGAAGGGGAGTAGAGGGGAGAGGAAAGAGGGGAGAGGAGAGAGGGGGAGAGGAGGGGAGTAGAGGGGGACTATCACCCGATATACACCCCGCCCGATTTACAACCACCATTATACACCCCGCCCGATATACATCCCGCCCGATATACACCCCCGATATACACCCCACATTATACACACCACCCGAATTACACCCCCCAATATACACCCCGCCCGATATATACCCCGCCCGATATACACCCCGCCCGATATACACCCCACCCGATATACACCCCACATTATACACCCCGCTTGAATTACACTCACCGATATACACGCCACCCGATATACACCCCGCCCGATATACACCCCGCCCGATATACACCCCACATTATACACCCTGCCTGATATACAGCCCGCCCGATATACACCCCGCCCGATATACACCCCGCCCGATATACACCCCACATTATACACCCCGCCCGATATACACCCCACATTATACACCCCGCCCGATATACACCCCGCTCGAATTACACTCACTGATATACACCCCCCCCGAATTACACCCCCCAATATACACCCCACCCGATTTATACCCCCGATATACACCCCCCCACAATCTCCCCCCCCACCCGATTTACACCCCATTGAAAGTGTCTGAAGTCCACATTCTGTAGCTAATAAGTAATTTCACACAGGCCGTGGGAAGAACAGCTGTTAGATTTATTGTCCAATGTCCCCAGTGTACCTCCTTCTGTTCTCTTTTATCTGTTGAAATTTTCACAGAGTTAAAAGAAGTTTTCACTGTCACTAACTCTAGCATTGAAAACCTCTAATAAGTAATGGAAAATGTGTGGGACTAGGGAGCTGTAGAACTCAAAAGCTAATGTGTCAGATTGGTACATTGTGTAAGAGAGACGTCAGAACGGTAAGGAACCAAGGACAGGCAGGAACTTTATGTATCCTGGAAAACTGAAGTTTTTAAGTTGATGGGTTGAACAGCAGTTACTGCCAAGCCTTAAAAAAAACAAATCGTGATTCATTGACTAGTTTGGTAGCTCTGCTATTTCATCACTGGCCCCAGTTATGAAGAGGATGTGTTTGGCTTCAACCTCCCAGTGCAGATGTAGAGGTGTTGGTCCTTGACCTCCCAATACAGATGTGGATGTGTTAGGCCTTGACATCCCAGTGCAGATGTGGATGCGTTAGGCCTCAGCCTCCCAGTGCAGATGTGGATGTTGTTTGTCATTGGCCTCCCAGAGAAGCATGTTTGGCCATTGATCTTCTGCCCTGGAGGAAGATGTGTTGCCCACTGTGCTCCCAACCCAAAAGAAGAAGAGTTCAAAACTCAGATTTGACAAACAGCTGAACTAACGCATCTTCACTGGGTAAAAGTCATCAGTGCATGGCTGATTCATTAGCTGTGGTAGACAATTGGAAAGTAGCTCTGATGAAGAGCTCCAATGCAAATAGGGTGAAAGAGGAAACATGACAACGGGAGGCAGCAGAAGGTGACAGAAATACATTGAATAGTATCTTGCAATGTTGTACGAGTTCATTTTTGTACCAGTTATCTCCCAGTGCTTTATAAAACAATATCAAATCATCTCTTACCTGAAGAAGCCAATAGCACCTCCGGTGGAAAGTGGGGATAATAGAAGAATGGACATAGCAGCCATAAAGACACTGTGAAGACAAAAAGGTAAAGAAATGACTGAGCTTTTTCGAGGTCAGATTCAGTGCTGTGCTGTTTTCAGATGTTTGCCTCCTCTCTTTCAGGCGCTGACTTACACTGAGGTGCAGTTCCACAGGAACTGGCCCACCTCCAGCACCGCGACCAAGTGACTATTCTTTACGGGAGGTAATTCCGTGATGGTTCCTTTCCAGCAGGGAATGGGGCCTGGAATGTTGTCGCCCGATCTCTGAACCATGCTCCCTGTGAGGGCAGCTCCCTACTGGGTGCACGGGATTGTGGAAGTACCCCTTATATGTGAGACATGAATGTTACAGGCTATTTGACTGTGAGGGCATCACAGCCAAGTCCAATCCTGTCCTCATCCAACATGGGTATTTCCCTGGATAGAGCCCAGGAGTGGGAACTCTGCCCAAAATTTCTTTCCCTTCCGAGGCTAATTGTGAGGCTCAAGAGGTGCCCCAGCTCACGTAGCAGCAAGAGTGTGGGTAGACAGCCTCTCGTGACTTTCAGAACTTACGTGAGAATAGCAACCAAGGGGGTGAATTGAAGGAGATTAGCGACTCAACGGTGAGGCCATCAGAGGGGGAAAGGGTCATGCCTTACCTGGCATGCAGAGCCAACACACTCTCCCCAAAAAACAATGCTGAATTCTTAACGCAGCAGTTAGTATTAATTCAGTCAAATGCAAATGAGATAGATTTCTTGCAGAAAATAATATTTTGGGATACAATATACGAGTCATGACATGTGGTGAGTGTAGCATGCTTGGGAGGAACAGGTGACTTTGGGCCTAAGGTTCCCAAAACCACTGGGGATTTCCCTCACCTGATGTCTGGGTCTGTTGTAGACTAAGCGATAGGGATCGATTGCTATGATAAGTCAACAACTCCCTTATTGTTGTATCATGCAACTATCAGGGTGGTAGAAGGCGAACCAGATGGACTTTGGTCTTTTCTCGCCCACCAATTCCTGTGTTCCTTTGATGTTACTTGAGAATAGCTGGTACACATTTCTCAAAGCTTAACTGGCCTCCCCAGGACGGTTGGCATCATACTTAAGCCATTTTTACATTCAGATGCAACAAACCACTCCTACCAATTCCCACCAAGATCTCAGAAACTGAAACACAAATCATTCAAATCTGCAGGAAAGGAAATCAGCTCGTTTTTAAATCTCCAGTAAAGACTTATAAACTGAGGCAGAGATTTCTCTGTCATCAGGCGGTATTCCTGGACTATCAAATCAAGTCAGATCCTAGAAATCGAAGCATTTAAAGAGCTGCCGCCTTTTTCTCTGATTTGGTTCCTGTCCTCCTGCAGTTACAATGTCTGTTTGCTCCTGGACCAGTGGGGCTTTGACAACCTGGCAGTTTCATGGTCAATTTGACCCCCATATAGTACCCGAGTTATTGAATTCAATTTCACAACTAGCCATGGTGGGATTTGAACTTGCAAATCATTACATTATGTAGAAATTGCAGCACAGAAACAGGCCATTCAGCCCAACAGGTCTATGCCGGTGTTTACGCTCCACACAAGTCTCCTCCCGCCTTACTTCATCTCACCCTACCACCAAGTCCTCAGGATTGTTAGCCTGGTTACATAACCCCTGTGCTATCACACCCACATGGTGAATGACAATGTGGGTGAGATACCAGAGAGCAGCTGCCGACTGTGAATCTGTAAACCGCAAGAGTCAGCAAACTGGGAATGATAAAGTTGTACACTTGCAAACAAATGAAAAAAAAGTTTATCGAACGAAGGTGTGGTCCCCTTTAAATCCAGGACACAATGGAAGCTATAATTCACTCTGAATGCTTTGAAGTGTAATAGCTTATAGTTTAGGTACTGTCAGTGTCAAAATAGGCAGATGATTACTGCCCGCTGTACCATATCTGTGGACATCTTTCATTGCTGTCAGTGTGTAACCTGTCTGTGTGTAACACCATGTTTCAGTCAGGTCACTCTAGGGCCTTTGTTGAAACATGCATTAAATTCCGAGGAGGTTATTCTGCTGAAGTATTATTCCTTCAGAAATAAATTTGTTGTACGGAAAAAGACTAGTTTTCTGTTGTTGCGCTTTAAACGCCTCATGCTGTTGAGTGAATTTCACTGTGCACATACGCACCTGCCTTTTAAAATAATGCAGGGATCTCCATGGGTCAGCCTCGCCCCTGCCCCCCGCACCCCCATCCCCCACCCACACCCAGCCCGAAATCCTGTCCCACCCCCATCTGGTTTTGGACTGGAAATGGTGGCAGCCACAGGTAGCATTCCACAGGCTATGCCAGTTGCCTGATGCCACACGTAAGTGCCCTTAAAGAAAGGTGAAAATTTAGCAGGGGGATTATTATTTCAGTCCAAATCCTTTGAACCTTTAACAAAGATATATTTTGTGCTGCAGTATTATTTGAATTTAATTACAATGAAATGTTGGGAATTCTGTACTGTTGTAAATGACGTTGGGAATAATGTTGGGAATCCCACACTGTTATAAATGATGTTGGGAATCCCACACTATTATAAATGACGTTGGGAATCCCACACTGTTATAAATGATGTTGGGAATCCCACACTGTTATAAATGATGTTGGGAATCCCACACTATTATAAATGATGTTGGGAATCCCACACTGTTATAAATGATGTTGGGAATCCCACACTATTATAAATGATGTTGGGAATCCCACACTATTATAAATGACGTTGGGAATCCCACACTATTATAAATGATGTTGGGAATCCCACACTGTTATAAATGATGTTGGGAATCCCACACTATTATAAATGACGTTGGGAATCCCACACTATTATAAATGATGTTGGGAATCCCACACTGTTATAAATGATGTTGGGAATCCCACACTATTATAAATGATGTTGGGAATCCCACACTGTTATAAATGATGTTGGGAATCCCACACTGTTATAAATGATGTTGGGAATCCCACACTATTATAAATGATGTTGGGAATCCCACACTGTTATAAATGATGTTGGGAATCCCACACTGTTATAAATGATGTTGGGAATCCCACACTGTTATAAATGACGTTGGGAATCCCACACTGTTATAAATGATGTTGGGAATCCCACACTATTATAAATGATGTTGGGAATCCCACACTGTTATAAATGATGTTGGGAATCCCACACTGTTATAAATGATGTTGGGAATCCCACACTGTTATAAATGATGTTGGGAATCCCACACTGTTATAAATGATGTTGGGAATCCCACACTGTTATAAATGATGTTGGGAATCCCACACTGTTATAAATGATGTTGGGAATCCCACACTGTTATAAATGATGTTGGGAATCCCACACTGTTATAAATGATGTTGGGAATCCCACACTATTATAAATGACGTTGGGAATCCCACACTGTTATAAATGATGTTGGGAATCCCACACTGTTATAAATGACGTTGGGAATCCCACACTATTATAAATGATGTTGGGAATCCCACACTGTTATAAATGATGTTGGGAATCCCACACTATTATAAATGATGTTGGGAATCCCACACTATTATAAATGATGTTGGGAATCCCACACTGTTATAAATGATGTTGGGAATCCCACACTATTATAAATGATGTTGGGAATCCCACACTATTATAAATGATGTTGGGAATCCCACACTGTTATAAATGATGTTGGGAATCCCACACTGTTATAAATGATGTTGGGAATCCCACACTGTTATAAATGACGTTGGGAATCCCACACTGTTATAAATGACGTTGGGAATCCCACACTGTTATAAATGATGTTGGGAATCCCACACTATTATAAATGACGTTGGGAATCCCACACTATTATAAATGACGTTGGGAATCCCACACTGTTATAAATGATGTTGGGAATCCCACACTGTTATAAATGATGTTGGGAATCCCACACTGTTATAAATGATGTTGGGAATCCCACACTGTTATAAATGATGTTGGGAATCCCACACTATTATAAATGACGTTGGGAATCCCACACTATTATAAATGATGTTGGGAATCCCACACTGTTATAAATGATGTTGGGAATCCCACACTGTTATAAATGATGTTGGGAATCCCACACTGTTATAAATGATGTTGGGAATCCCACACTGTTATAAATGATGTTGGGAATCCCACACTGTTATAAATGATGTTGGGAATCCCACACTATTATAAATGATGTTGGGAATCCCACACTGTTATAAATGATGTTGGGAATCCCACACTATTATAAATGATGTTGGGAATCCCACACTATTATAAATGATGTTGGGAATCCCACACTGTTATAAATGACGTTGGGAATCCCACACTGTTATAAATGATGTTGGGAATCCCACACTGTTATAAATGACGTTGGGAATCCCACACTGTTATAAATGATGTTGGGAATCCCACACTGTTATAAATGACGTTGGGAATCCCACACTGTTATAAATGATGTTGGGAATCCCACACTATTATAAATGACGTTGGGAATCCCACACTGTTATAAATGACGTTGGGAATCCCACACTGTTATAAATGATGTTGGGAATCCCACACTGTTATAAATGATGTTGGGAATCCCACACTATTATAAATGATGTTGGGAATCCCACACTATTATAAATGACGTTGGGAATCCCACACTGTTATAAATGACGTTGGGAATCCCACACTATTATAAATGATGTTGGGAATCCCACACTGTTATAAATGACGTTGGGAATCCCACACTGTTATAAATGACGTTGGGAATCCCACACTATTATAAATGATGTTGGGAATCCCACACTATTATAAATGATGTTGGGAATCCCACACTGTTATAAATGATGTTGGGAATCCCACACTATTATAAATGACGTTGGGAATCCCACACTGTTATAAATGACGTTGGGAATCCCACACTGTTATAAATGATGTTGGGAATCCCACACTGTTATAAATGATGTTGGGAATCCCACACTATTATAAATGACGTTGGGAATCCCACACTGTTATAAATGATGTTGGGAATCCCACACTGTTATAAATGATGTTGGGAATCCCACACTATTATAAATGATGTTGGGAATCCCACACTGTTATAAATGATGTTGGGAATCCCACACTGTTATAAATGATGTTGGGAATCCCACACTGTTATAAATGATGTTGGGAATCCCACACTGTTATAAATGATGTTGGGAATCCCACACTATTATAAATGATGTTGGGAATCCCACACTGTTATAAATGACGTTGGGAATCCCACACTATTATAAATGATGTTGGGAATCCCACACTGTTATAAATGATGTTGGGAATCCCACACTGTTATAAATGATGTTGGGAATCCCACACTATTATAAATGATGTTGGGAATCCCACACTGTTATAAATGATGTTGGGAATCCCACACTATTATAAATGACGTTGGGAATCCCACACTGTTATAAATGACGTTGGGAATCCCACACTGTTATAAATGACGTTGGGAATCCCACACTATTATAAATGATGTTGGGAATCCCACACTATTATAAATGATGTTGGGAATCCCACACTGTTATAAATGATGTTGGGAATCCCACACTATTATAAATGATGTTGGGAATCCCACACTGTTATAAATGATGTTGGGAATCCCACACTGTTATAAATGATGTTGGGAATCCCACACTGTTATAAATGATGTTGGGAATCCCACACTGTTATAAATGATGTTGGGAATCCCACACTATTATAAATGATGTTGGGAATCCCACACTATTATAAATGACGTTGGGAATCCCACACTGTTATAAATGATGTTGGGAATCCCACACTGTTATAAATGATGTTGGGAATCCCACACTGTTATAAATGATGTTGGGAATCCCACACTATTATAAATGACGTTGGGAATCCCACACTGTTATAAATGACGTTGGGAATCCCACACTGTTATAAATGATGTTGGGAATCCCACACTATTATAAATGACGTTGGGAATCCCACACTGTTATAAATGACGTTGGGAATCCCACACTGTTATAAATGACGTTGGGAATCCCACACTGTTATAAATGATGTTGGGAATCCCACACTGTTATAAATGATGTTGGGAATCCCACACTGTTATAAATGATGTTGGGAATCCCACACTGTTATAAATGATGTTGGGAATCCCACACTGTTATAAATGATGTTGGGAATCCCACACTATTATAAATGACGTTGGGAATCCCACACTGTTATAAATGATGTTGGGAATCCCACACTGTTATAAATGATGTTGGGAATCCCACACTGTTATAAATGATGTTGGGAATCCCACACTATTATAAATGATGTTGGGAATCCCACACTGTTATAAATGACGTTGGGAATCCCACACTGTTATAAATGATGTTGGGAATCCCACACTGTTATAAATGATGTTGGGAATCCCACACTGTTATAAATGATGTTGGGAATCCCACACTGTTATAAATGATGTTGGGAATCCCACACTGTTATAAATGATGTTGGGAATCCCACACTGTTATAAATGATGTTGGGAATCCCACACTGTTATAAATGATGTTGGGAATCCCACACTATTATAAATGATGTTGGGAATCCCACACTGTTATAAATGATGTTGGGAATCCCACACTGTTATAAATGATGTTGGGAATCCCACACTGTTATAAATGATGTTGGGAATCCCACACTATTATAAATGATGTTGGGAATCCCACACTGTTATAAATGATGTTGGGAATCCCACACTATTATAAATGATGTTGGGAATCCCACACTATTATAAATGATGTTGGGAATCCCACACTGTTATAAATGATGTTGGGAATCCCACACTGTTATAAATGATGTTGGGAATCCCACACTGTTATAAATGATGTTGGGAATCCCACACTATTATAAATGATGTTGGGAATCCCACACTGTTATAAATGATGTTGGGAATCCCACACTGTTATAAATGATGTTGGGAATCCCACACTGTTATAAATGATGTTGGGAATCCCACACTATTATAAATGACGTTGGGAATCCCACACTGTTATAAATGACGTTGGGAATCCCACACTGTTATAAATGATGTTGGGAATCCCACACTGTTATAAATGATGTTGGGAATCCCACACTGTTATAAATGACGTTGGGAATCCCACACTATTATAAATGATGTTGGGAATCCCACACTGTTATAAATGATGTTGGGAATCCCACACTATTATAAATGATGTTGGGAATCCCACACTGTTATAAATGATGTTGGGAATCCCACACTGTTATAAATGACGTTGGGAATCCCACACTGTTATAAATGATGTTGGGAATCCCACACTGTTATAAATGATGTTGGGAATCCCACACTGTTATAAATGATGTTGGGAATCCCACACTGTTATAAATGATGTTGGGAATCCCACACTGTTATAAATGATGTTGGGAATCCCACACTATTATAAATGATGTTGGGAATCCCACACTATTATAAATGATGTTGGGAATCCCACACTATTATAAATGATGTTGGGAATCCCACACTGTTATAAATGATGTTGGGAATCCCACACTATTATAAATGATGTTGGGAATCCCACACTGTTATAAATGACGTTGGGAATCCCACACTGTTATAAATGACGTTGGGAATCCCACACTGTTATAAATGATGTTGGGAATCCCACACTGTTATAAATGATGTTGGGAATCCCACACTGTTATAAATGATGTTGGGAATCCCACACTATTATAAATGATGTTGGGAATCCCACACTGTTATAAATGATGTTGGGAATCCCACACTGTTATAAATGATGTTGGGAATCCCACACTGTTATAAATGATGTTGGGAATCCCACACTATTATAAATGATGTTGGGAATCCCACACTATTATAAATGATGTTGGGAATCCCACACTATTATAAATGATGTTGGGAATCCCACACTGTTATAAATGATGTTGGGAATCCCACACTGTTATAAATGATGTTGGGAATCCCACACTATTATAAATGATGTTGGGAATCCCACACTGTTATAAATGATGTTGGGAATCCCACACTGTTATAAATGATGTTGGGAATCCCACACTGTTATAAATGATGTTGGGAATCCCACACTGTTATAAATGATGTTGGGAATCCCACACTGTTATAAATGATGTTGGGAATCCCACACTATTATAAATGATGTTGGGAATCCCACACTGTTATAAATGATGTTGGGAATCCCACACTGTTATAAATGATGTTGGGAATCCCACACTGTTATAAATGATGTTGGGAATCCCACACTGTTATAAATGATGTTGGGAATCCCACACTGTTATAAATGATGTTGGGAATCCCACACTGTTATAAATGATGTTGGGAATCCCACACTGTTATAAATGATGTTGGGAATCCCACACTGTTATAAATGACGTTGGGAATCCCACACTGTTATAAATGACGTTGGGAATCCCACACTGTTATAAATGATGTTGGGAATCCCACACTATTATAAATGATGTTGGGAATCCCACACTGTTATAAATGATGTTGGGAATCCCACACTGTTATAAATGATGTTGGGAATCCCACACTATTATAAATGATGTTGGGAATCCCACACTGTTATAAATGATGTTGGGAATCCCACACTATTATAAATGATGTTGGGAATCCCACACTGTTATAAATGACGTTGGGAATCCCACACTGTTATAAATGATGTTGGGAATCCCACACTGTTATAAATGATGTTGGGAATCCCACACTGTTATAAATGATGTTGGGAATCCCACACTGTTATAAATGATGTTGGGAATCCCACACTGTTATAAATGATGTTGGGAATCCCACACTATTGCTCAATTGGTAGCACTCTTGCCTCTGAGTCGGAAGATTGTGGGTTCAAGTCCCACTCCAGAGGCGAGCACATAATCCAGGCTGACACTCCAGTGCAGTACTGAGGGAGTGCTGCACTGTCAGAGGTGCCGTCTTTCGGATGCGACGTTAAACCGAGGCCCCATCTGCCATCTCAGGTGGACATAAAAGATCCCGCGGCACTATTTCAAAGAAGAACAGAGGAGTTCTCCCCGATGTCCTGGTCAATATTTATCCCTCAACCAACATCACTATAAACAGATTATCTGGTCATTATCACATTGCTGTTTGTGGGATCCTGCTGTGCGCAAATTAGTTGCCACGTTTCCTACATTTCAACAGTGACTGCACTTCAAAAGTACTTAATTGGCTGTAAAGTGTTTTGGGACATTCTGAGGTAGTGAAAGGTACTGTATAAATGCAAGTCTTTCTTCTTCTATAACCATTAGGTTACTTACCCATAAACATTAGGATGGTAGGATAGGAAGGGAACCAAAGAGTGATCAAATTGTTGAATGATAAGTTAGCAGCGAAGTCCATTGAATCAGATAGTATACGTCTGGGGGTGGGGGGGGGGGGGGACGTGCAGGTCAAGAGGCAATTAGAAATGTTTCTGCAGAGAGACTGAGAGAAGGAATTGAGGGATATAATGAGAAGGTGGATCGGTGAAGTTGAGGTCAATGAAAAAGGCAAATGTTTGTTGGGTCTAATGTGCCTCCGAGCAATTCTCGTGCTCCTATCACAGTTTGATGTTAAACTGTCCTGCTTTTGGATGCACGACTTAACTTCGAATTGGTACCTGTCAACCATGAGCATCCATCCAATCGTGTCAAATCACAAACAGCAAAGAGGAGAGACCGTAGCCAGTGACTATGGAGACAGGTTTTAATTTGCTATCAATCACTGTCCACTGGCTCCCAAGCTTTTTCTGTTACTCACTTTTCATGTTAACTTTATTTGATTCCTCTTTATTTGCATTTTAGCCCACTTTGTAAGCAACTGGTTAACACAGGCCAAATTAATTTGGTTAAGAATTTAAAGTTTGTTACATTTTCTTTAAAGGGGAAAGCAGCGGGAGATATTTATTAATGAACGAGATTTAACAGTCTGCCTGATTAGCAGAGTAAGTGCGAAGCAGCTCTTGGGGTGGCAGCATGTCTGTTCTCCCAGATGCCTGTGGTTTCTCACCTTCTTTCTGCTGGGAAACTCTACCACACTTGCAGCCAAACAGGGGGTTTCCTCCTGCCCAAAATCCGATGGGCTCGGCGCAAACCGTCGAACCATTCATGGGACAATCAGCCACTGCGTGACCCAATGGTGCCGCGGATCACTGAGAATGCCAGGGCCTAGCTGTCGCAATCGTTACCCTCATGAGGGTAACATGCAAATATAGAATAATAGATCATAGAAACTAACAGCACAGGAGGAGACCATTCGGCCTGTCATGCCTATGCCGACTCTTTTAAAGAGCAGTCGTGCTTAGTCCCCCCAACCCCGGCTTTTTGTCCGTAACCCTGTAAGTTCCTTATCCTGAAGTACCTGCCCAACTCCCTTTTAAAATTATTTATGGTATCAGCTTCCACCACCTTTTCAGGTAGAGCGGTCCAGATTCTGACAACTCTCTGAGTGAAAAGATTTCTCCTCATCATGGTCAGACAGTTCTGGACAAAACCTAACAAAACCTCACATCCCAACACAGCACCGCAGAGGCCAAGAGCAGAACGTTACCCGGGTGCAATTTAACTATAAGGGTACAAGACCCAAGGGTGCAGTAATGAGGAGTGCAATTTAACTACAGGGTACAGTACCTGGGGTATAACAGCACTACAGGGATATAACATTCTAACCTCTAAGTAAGAGGTCATGGGTTCAAGCCCCTGCTCCAGAGACTAGAGAACATAATCCAGGCTGACCCTCCAGTGCAGTACTGAGGGGGCGCTGCACTGTCGGAGGTGCCGTCTTTCAGATTAGACATTAAACCAAGGCCCCGTCTGCCCCTCGGGTGGATGTAGAAGATCCCGTGGCACTATTTTAGTGAAGAGCAGGGGAGTTCTCTCCTGTGTCCTGGCCAATATTTATCCCTCAAGCAACATCTCTAAAACAGATTATCTGGTCATTGTCTCAATGTTGTTTGTAAGACCATGCTGTGCGTAAATTGGCTGTACCTTTCCTACATTACAACAGTACTTCATTGGCTGTAAAGCACTTTGGTAGGTCCTGAAGTTGTGAAAGGCGCGATATAAATGAAAGTTTGTTCTTTCTTTCTTCTTACCGGGTATAGTACCCAGGTACAATATAAATATAGGGGGTTATAGTACCCAGGGGTACCACATGAGTATAAGGCTACAGCTTCTGGGTACAATATAACTACAGGGTATAGTATCCGGGATACTATATAACCACAGATACAGCACGGGTTAGATACAGAGTAAAGCTCCCTCTACAATGTCCCATCAAACACTCCCAGGGCAGGTACAGTACGGGTTAGATACAGAGTAAAGCTCCCTCTACACTGTCCCATCAAACACTCCCAGGGCAGGTACAGCACGGGTTAGATACAGAGTAAAGCTCCCTCTACACTGTCCCATCAAACACTCCCAGGGCAGGTACAGCACGGGTTAGATACAGAGTAAAGCTCCCTCCACACTGTCCCATCAAACGCTCCCAGGGCAGGTACAGCATGGGTTAGATACAGAGTAAAGCTCCCTCTACACTGTCCCATCAAACACTCCCAGGGCAGATACAGCACGGGTTAGATACAGATTAAAGCTCTCTCTACAGTGCCCCATTGGGCTAATTTGTGTAACTCCAAGGTACTACCTCAGACACCGTTCTTAAATGTTTCCCCAGACTGTCACCCAGCAATGCAGCATCAGCATCATTTGAGAAATTTTGGAAGCAAGTCAAGGAATGAGGGGGATGAAAATGGTTAAAGTGGGTTCTGTACATTACTCTAATTAACCGAGCAAGGGAGATGTTTACGTGACCAATTCTTGTACCACACTGATACATCCTAAGGTACAGTTCCACAGTTGGTGGCCACCATCTGGTACTTCACTTCATGTGTGAGGCGAAACAGTGAGTGCCAAATTTAACTATTGGGGTTACACAAATTAGCCCAATCCCGGCCTCCACCAACAGCCAGACACACGGGTATTTTCTAGCAGAGATCAGTGTATAGCGACGAGGTCCTTCTGGGAATCCTGACTGTGATTTTACCCTTCTCTAGCTCAAGGGCACTGAGGCTAATTGCAGGAGGCCCAGTTCTGCCTCAGGCAAGATCAGCTAACTGATCCCACACCAGTGTCTGTATGGCTCAGTTCCACACGAGGCAGTCGCCAGCTGAATGTAGAAGGAACCTCCCTTTTGTTGCCAAGTTCTATGAGAGTCAGGTTAAACGGAAGCTTAATGTCACACTGAATCTACTTCATGTAACTGGGTTCTTCGACAATACGTTGCGACATTTCACTTTGTTACACTTTTCCGTTCTTCGACCGTTTCTGTTCCACGTTTAATTATTTTAATAATGGTTAGCAGCCTTGGGTTGGAAGGAAGAAAAAAGCACAAAGCGATTACAATTCTGGTGTGACATTCTGTCATATCACAGCATAACATCTTGTGACATATGTCATATTAAAAAAAGGCACATCCTGTTCGCTGTCATGGTGTGATAACACATTAGGAGGCATCAACAAAATCTGGATGTTATTTCAAACACTCCCATTTGGCTTATACCAAGAATACTTTCATTACGATGACAATTATTGAAGTGATAGATGCTCTCGTAAGGTCTCAAGTTACTCATACTTTTATTACCAATTCAAAATAGTGCCTGCGTGTCCATCAAATTTACTGAGTATTAGCATAATGCAAAAAAAACCTTTGTGTTATTCGCAGAAAAGCGTTGTATTTTCATCAGGACTATATTCGGCTTGAAACAGGGGAGTTAACTGGGTGAAGGTCCAAAGCTTCCAGTGCTGGTCAGTCAAAGGACTGAAAACAGCAAGAGAAAGGATAAGGCAATTGAAGGAGCCACGATTAGGTGACGCCAAACTTGGGTTTTCAAAAGCCTGAAGGTCGTGGGAAGAACTCTAGTGTTCTGATGAAGGGTGCGTATGCGAAACAGTACCCTGACTTCCATGGCTCAGTGGGTAGTACTCTCGCCTCTGAGTCAGAAGGTTGTGGGTTCAAGCTCCACTCCAGAGACTTGAGCACATAATCCAGGCTGACACTTCAGTGCAGTGTTGAGGGAGTGCTGCATTGTCGGAGGTGTTGTCTATCAGATGAGATGTTAAACCGAGGCCCTGTCTGCTTTCTCAGGTGGACACAAATGATACCATGGCACTATTCGAAGAAGAGCAGGGGAGTTCCCCTTGGGGTCCTGGCCAATATTTATCTCTGACAGATTAAATGTTCATTTATCTCATTGTGTTTTGCATTTTGGCTGCAGCGTTTCCTACATTACACAGTGACTACCCTTCAAAAGCATTTAATTGGCTGTAAAGTGCTTTGGGACGCCCTGAAAGGTGCTATACAAAGGCAAGATCTTGTGTTCTATTTCACTTTACAGCTCTGACTGTGCTGTGCACTTTCAGCATTTTCTGTCTGTATTTCAGATTGATATAATTGTTTATTTTTATTTTTTCTTGTAAAATGCTGGCGAGGGGTACAAGGAAGGAGAGCTCTTCTGAGCCAGGGGCTGAGGCAACTGATTGGGGCACAGTGGAAGGATCTTTACTCTGTATCTAACCCGTGCTGCACCTGCCCTGGGAGTGTTTGATGGGACACTGTAGAGGGAGGTTTACTCTGTATCTAACCTGTGCTGTACCTGCCCTGGGAGTGTTTGATGGGACAGTGTAGAGGGAGGTTTACTCTGTATCTAACCCATGCTGTACCTGCCCTGGGGGTGTTTGACGGGACAGTGTAGAGGGAGCTTTACTCTGTATCTAACCCATGCTGTACCTGCCCTGGGAGTGTTTGATGGGACACTGTAGAGGGAGCTTTACTCTGTATCTGACCCGTGCTGTACCTGCCCTGGGAGTGTTTGATGGGGCAGTGTAGAGGGAGCTTTACTCTGTATCTAACCCGTGCTGTACCTGCCCTGGGGGTGTTTGATGGGATAGTGTAGAGGGAGCTTTACTCTGTATCTAACCTGTGCTGTACCTGCCCTGGGAGTGTTTGATGGGATAGTGTAGAGGGAGCTTTACTCTGTATCTAACCCCGTGCTGTACCTGCCCTGGGAGTGTTTGATGGGGCAGTGTAGAGGGAGCTTTACTCTGTATCTAACCCGTGCTGTACCTGCCCTGGGGGTGTTTGATGGGGCAGTGTAGAGGGAGCTTTACTCTGTATCTAACCCGTGCTGTACCTGCCCTGGGAGTGTTTGATGGGACAGTGTAGAGGGAGCTTTACTCTGTATCTAACCTGTGCTGTACCTGCCCTGGGAGTGTTTGATGGGATAGTGTAGAGGGAGCTTTACTCTGTATCTAACCCCGTGCTGTACCTGCCCTGGGAGTGTTTGATGGGGCAGTGTAGAGGGAGCTTTACTCTGTATCTAACCCGTGCTGTACCTGCCCTGGGAGTGTTTGATGGGACAGTGTAGAGGGAGCTTTACTCTGTATCTAACCTGTGCTGTACCTGCCCTGGGAGTGTTTGATGGGATAGTGTAGAGGGAGCTTTACTCTGTATCTAACCCCGTGCTGTACCTGCCCTGGGAGTGTTTGATGGGGCAGTGTAGAGGGAGCTTTACTCTGTATCTAACCCGTGCTGTACCTGCCCTGGGGGTGTTTGATGGGGCAGTGTAGAGGGAGCTTTACTCTGTATCTAACCCGTGCTGTACCTGCCCTGGGAGTGTTTGATGGGACAGTGTAGAGGGAGCTTTACTCTGTATCTAACCCGTGCTGTACCTGCCCTGGGAGTGTTTGATGGGACACTGTAGAGGGAGCTTTACTCTGTATCTAACCCGTGCTGTACCTGCCCTGGGAGTGTTTGATGGGACAGTGTAGAGGGAGCTTTACTCTGTATCTAACCTGTGCTGTACCTGTTCTGGGAACGTTCGATGCAGAAGAGTGGAAGGAGATTTACTCTATCCCTAACCTTGTGTGCTTGATGCTGACGTCAGGAGCTGAAAATAGAAATTGTTCCATTCCCCAGCATTAACATTGCTAACCTTGATGAGCACAAAATTCACACAAAAAGAAGTCGTAAAAAACCCATGCGAGTGGTGCCAGAAGCATGCAGCTTGACAGGTCTGCAACTCAAGCACAAATTGAGAGCACTCGCAATTTTAATATTTAATACTCTCTGTAAGAGCCAGGCTGGGCGGTACAGAACTCTCTTTTTAGATCGCAAATCTCCAGACACGTGCCAGGATCGCTCATTTTGATTATTCAAGGGGATCCTATCAATCAATGCAATGGATTTTTTACACAGCCATTGTGAGAATGAAGTTGTTGTGAGGAGTCGCATTTCATTCCTGTCCTTCCTCCGACCACTATAAAAAAGTCCCCTCCCAAATTAGGAATTGATATTAAAAATTTAATTTTAAAGAGCATTTCGATGGTTTTTCCCAAAGCCCAAAATAGTCTGAAGCTGTTCGGTGATGTTGCTGTGATGTTAAAATTTTATTGGATTTTTGAAGTAAACATTCATGGTTTAATTATAGAATAATGGACACCCAGGAGTGAGTAACAGGCTGGAATCTAATCGAGGGGTTCAGGTGGTTTATATATAGAATAACAAATGCCCGGGAGTGAGTTACAGCCTGGAATCTAATCAAGGGGTTCGGGTGGTTTATATATAGAATGACAAATGCCCGGGAGTGAGTTACAGGCTGGAATCTAATCAAGGGGTTCGGGTGGTTTATATATAGAATAACAAATGCCCGGGAGTGAGTTACAGCCTGGAATCTAATCGAGGGGTTCAGGTGGTTTATATATAGAATAACAAATGCCCGGGAGTGAGTTACAGGCTGGAATCTAATCGAGGGGTTCGGGTGGTTTATATATAGAATGACAAATGCCCGGGAGTGAGTTACAGGCTGGAATCTAATCGAGGGGTTCGGGTGGTTTATATACAGAATAACAAATGCCCGGGAGTGAGTTACAGCCTGGAATCTAATCAAGGGGTTCGGGTGATTTATATATAGAATAACAAATGCCCGGGAGTGAGTTACAGCCTGGAATCTAATCAAGGGGTTCGGGTGGTTTATATATAGAATAACAAATGCCCGGGAGTGAGTTACAGGCTGGAATCTAATCGAGGGGTTCGGGTGGTTTATATATAGAATGACAAATGCCCGGGAGTGAGTTACAGGCTGGAATCTAATCAAGGGGTTCGGGTGGTTTATATATAGAATAACAAACAATGGATGTACAACATGCCCTGGAAAAAAAAGAAGAAATTCAGGTTTTACTTCAACACATGCAATATATGTATTGCAGACGAAAAATAGCAACACCTGGTAGCATCAAGCATGTAGCAATCACCCAGCATACATCCCACAACCCTTTTTCTAAAGACTGAGGGATGTCAGTACTGGGATTGTAGGCCTACAGGATGAGGCTCCGTCAATTCAGCCCCAGAATGCAGATCAACTCCAATCTCAGAACTCCCTATTTATTGTATCCATGTGGGCCCACGCCCACTGAGAACTGGATGGAGACTGTCCAAATTCCTCCTGTCCTGCCCCACTTGCTACAGAACTGTTGCCCATTCGGTGGCTCAGAATTCCTTGCACTCTGATTGTCTCATTCATCTTGGAGAATGAAAGCCCAGTGTCAATATAGACGTTTCAAGGGACTTCTGAAGGAATTCAAATCAATTCTGCCACAAGTACTGTAGTCAAAAGGCATCAAAAGAAGGCTGACATTGATTTCTCTCTCTCCACACTCCTACGCTGAACTCATTTGTTAAACCAATCTTAAACCACTTCCAGAATCATTTCAAAAGAATGACTTGAATTCGTTTCTGCCTGAGGTATTTATTGCTAAACCTAATTCTGATTATTTTACATTTTCAATAGGCAAGCCTTCACAAAGCTTTAATCAATAGTAACACCTTGAAGAGAAAGGGGAAAGCTGAAGATGGAGACAAAATGAATGCACAGTACAAAGCGCAGTCCATAGAGTGATTTAATGCTCGTGCACGTGACGTGAATATTATGGAAATGTGCTTCCCCTAGCAGTCGTTCTGTGGTACCATGGATGTGTCCATCACACCAACTGATGACAAGGGTTTTGAATTATGAAAGAAACTCAAGAATTACGATTTTTTTTTAAAAAGCACCTTTCACGACCTCAGGACGTCCCAAAGCGCTTAACAACCAATGAAGTACTTTTTTTAAGTATAGTCACTGTCGTAATGTAAGAAATGATAATGATAAAGCATAGCAAAACAACCCTAAGGAGACATCTATAATATAGTAAAAGTCTTTCGCATCTGGAGTACTGCGTTCTATTCTGGGCCCCACATCTCAGGAAGGATATATTGGCCTTGGAGGGGGTGCAGCGGAGATTCACCAGAATGATACCGGGGTTAAAAGGATTAAAATATGAGGACAGGTTGCATAGACTAGGCTTGTATTCCCTTGAGTATAGAACATAAGAACATAAGAAATAGGAGCAGGAGTAGGCCAATCGGCCCCTCGAGCCTGCTCCGCCATTCAATAAGATCATGGCTGATCTGATCCTAACCGCCAATCCACTATCACAGAACCATCTCCTGAATCTAACAGAATTAGACACACGAAATAGGAGCAGGATCAGGCTACACGGCTGATGTGCCTCAATAAATCCGAGACTCAATGTTAGCGGAACAAAACAAGGCTTTTATTAACTTAGAAGGTAACACACAGCGGAGAGGTATCTTCCATCCAGAGGTCTGCTGTACTGGATGTGAGGCAGGCTGTGCCTGCTTACATAGGGGCCAGGTATGGGCGGAGCCCTACACACAATACAATACAATGGTGAGGAAATGGAACTGAGGTAAGGGAAATGAAACTGAAACTAAACCACAGTCACAGGCAGGGAATACCGATGAGTGATGAATGGCATATTTCATCACATTCACCCCTTCTATAGATTTAGTCTGTTCGGGGGTTTGATAGTCCTCTGTGACCGACGTGGCTGTTGTGGTGCTGCAGGTGTCGGCTGGGTGTCCCCGGTGGCCTCCTGGGTCTCTGCCGGGGGTGCCGCCAGGGTTGTTGAAGGGGTAGTTGGTGGGGGTACCGTTGGTCGATGTTCTTCCGGGGGTGATGAAAGAGTAGTGGGTGGGTAAGAGTTGCTGTGATCGTTGTTGCTGCTGTTGTCGTGGTTGTTGTCATTACCGGCTGGGGCGACGTCTTTTATGGACACAGTGTCCTCCCTTCCGTCGGCGTGCCGGACATACGCGTATTGGGGGTTGGCGTGGAGTAGGTGCACTGACTCCACGAGAGGGTCCGTCTTGTGGCCCCTCACATGCCTTCGCACGAATACCGGACCTGGGGTGGAGAGCCATGACGGCATGGATACGCCTGAGGTGGATTTCCGGGGAAAGACAAACATTCGCTCATGAGGCGTGGCATTAGTGGCAGTACACAATAGCGACCGTATCGAATGGAGCACATCTGGGAGGACTTCCTGCCAGCGGGAGATAGGGAGGCCCTTGATCCTTAGAGCTAGAGTGACTGCTTTCCATACTGTCCCGTTCTCTCGCTCCACTTGACCGTTACCCCGGGGGTTGTAGCTGGTGGTACGGCTCGTGGCGATCCCCCTGGACAGCATGTACTGGCGTAGCTCTTCACTCATGAAGGACGCCCCCCTATCCGTATGGATGTAGCTCGGCATACCGAACAGGCAGAACAGGCTGTTGAGGCATTTAATGACCGTGGCGCTGGTCATGTCTAGGCAGGGGAAGGCGAATGGGAAACGGGAGTATTCGTCCACAATGTTCAGGAAGTAAACATTGCGGTCGACGGACGGGAGGGGGCCCTTGAAATCTAAGCTGAGCCGCTCAAAGGGCCGTGTAGCTTTGATTAAGTGGGCTCTATCTGGGCGGTAGAACCGAGGCTTGCACTCAGCGCAAGTGTGGCAGTTCCTGGTCAGAGACCGAACTTCCTCAATCGAGTAGGGTAAGTTGCGGGACTTTATGAAGTGGAACAGCCGCGTGACCCCTGGGTGGCAGAGGTCGTTGTGGAGGGTCTGTAGCCGATCCCCGGTGGCGCTGGCACACATCCCTCGTGAGAGGGCGTCGGGGGATTCGTTAAGGGCCCCTGGCCGGTAAATGATGTCATAATCGAAGGTGGAGAGCTCGATCCGCCACCTAAGAATCTTATCATTTTTAATCTTCCCCCTCTGTTTATTATTGAACATAAACGCTACCGACCGCTGGTCGGTAAGTAGGGTGAAGCGTTTGCCGGCTAGGTAGTGGCGCCAGTGGCGCACTGCCTCCACGATGGCTTGGGCCTCCTTTTCCACGGAGGAGTGTCTGATCTCGGGCCCTTGGAGGGTCCTCGAGAAGAAAGCTACGGGCCGCCCCGCCTGGTTGAGGGTGGCCGCCAAGGCAAAGTCAGACGCATCACTTTCCACTTGAAAGGGAGTGTTCTCGTCCACTGCCTGTAGCGTGGCCCGCTCAATATCCCGCTTAATGCTTTTGAAGGCGGCGTGGGCCTCAGCAGAGAGCGGAAAAGAGGATGCTTTCAAGAGGGGGCGGGCTTTGTCGGAGTAGTTGGGGACCCATTGGGAATAATAAGAAAATAACCCCAGGCACCTTTTCAGGGCTTTGGGAGTGTTGGGCAGGGGCAGCTCCCGTAGGGGGCGCAATCGGTCGGGGTCTGGTCCGATTTCCCCATTCTCCACCACGCTGCCTAGTATGCAGAGGCGCGTGGTGTTGTAAACGCACTTGTCCTCGTTGTAGGTGAGGTTGAGTTTTTGTGCGGTTTTCAGGAACCTCTCGAGGTTCGAGTCGTGATCCTGCTGGTTGTGACCGCAGATGGTGACGTTGTCGAGGTAGGGGAAGGTTGCCTGCAAGTGGTGGTCATCGACCATGCGGTCCATCTCCCTCTGGAAGACCGAGACCCCATTCGTCACCCCAAAGGGGACTCTGAGGAATTGGTAGAGGCGTCCGTTCGCCTCGAAGGCGGTGTACGGGCGGTCCTCTGGTCTGATAGGGAGCTGGTGGTACGCTGACTTGAGGTCGATGGTGGAGAACACCTGGTATTGGGCGATTTGGTTCACCATTTCTGATATGCGGGGTAGCGGGTAGGCGTCTAGTTGGGTGTACCTGTTGATCGTTTGGCTATAGTCGATCACCATCCGTTTCTTCTCGCTACCCCTTACCACCACCACTTGGGCGCGCCACGTGCTGTTGCTGCGTTCAATAATGCGCTCCTTCAGGAGCCTGTCTACCTCGGTCGCGATAAACCGCCTGTCCTCCCAGCTGTACCTCCTGCTTTTGGTCGCTATTGGCCGGCAGTTGGGAGTAAGGTTCGCGAATAGCGAAGGCGGCTTTACCTTCAGGGTAGCCAGACCGCACACTGTGAGGGGCGGCTGGGACCCACCGTAATTGAGCGTGATGCTTTGGTGGTGGCACTGGAAATCCAGGCCCAAGATCACGCTCGCACATAGATTCTTCATGATTAGTACTTTAAAATTATCGTATACAGTTCCGTTAATGGACAATTGTACCGTGCAGTAACCCATAATGGTCGATGTCTGGGTTTTATCAGCCATAGAGATGGTACCCCGAGTAGGGGCCACCTTTAGGGAGAGTTGTTGTGCCAGTTCAGGGTGGATAAAACTCTCCGTGCTTCCACTGTCAATTAAACATTTAATCCCGCACCCGTTTACCTCGATGTCCACCATTGATTTGGATAGCGGGTGCGGCCTGGTCTGGTCCACTGTGACCGATGCCACTGTAGGGCCCTGATCGAGACAAGATGGCATCCACGCTGTCTGCTCACAAGATGGCGGACCCCACGAGGTCGGGCAAGATGGCCGCTCCCACGGCGCACACGCGGCGGTGGCGGGTTTTCCGGCGGGGTTCCCTCTGCACACCTTCCCGAAGTGCCCCTTCTTACCGCACTTAAAGCAGGTGGTGCCTTTCGCCGGGCACAGGTTTCTGGTGTGCTTCGGCTGCCCGCAGAAGTAGCAGTTGGGTCCCCGACGCGTCGCGGCTGTCGTCGGGCTTCTGGGGGGAGAGCGGGGCCCCGACGGTGTCGGGCTGCCGGGCGGGGAAGATGCCTTCCAAGATGGCGGCGCCCTTGGTGCACACGTGGCGGCGTGGACGGCGCGGGCTGAAGAGTAGGCGTCCGAGTTTCTCTGGGCCACATCCAGGGATCGCGCTGTGTCCACAGCCTGTTTCAGGTCCAATCCCGTTTTTTCCAGCAGTCTCTGCCGGATGTAAGTGGAGCTGAGGCCTGTGATAAAGGCATCACGAACAAGCTCGTCAGTGTACACTGCGGCTTTTACACCTTGGCACTTGCAGTCTTTGCCAAGCGTTTTCAGGGTGCCTAGGAACTCATCCAGCGATTCCCCAGGTCGCTGTGCGCGAGTAGCGAGCAGATGCCTAGCATACACCTCATTCGTAGGCTGCTGGTAATGCGCCTTTAAGATGTCGCAGGCGGCCGGGTACGTGTCGGCGTCTTGGATGAGGGGGTAAACCCGGTGGCTTACCCAATTCCGCAGGATTCCGAGTTTCATACTTGCAGCGTCCGTAGCGCCTGTGACGGCTGTGGAATTGTCCAGGAAGAATTCCATACACATAAACCAGTGTCCAAAGCGTGCCGATGCGTCCGAAGCATGCTGGTCCAAATCCAAACGTTCGGGTTTCAAGAGTTGATCCATTGTGTTGAAAAGTAAGTTAATAAAATTGATGTGCCTCAATAAATCCGAGACTCAATGTTAGCAGAACAAAACAAGGCTTTTATTAACTTAGAAGGTAACACACAGTGGAGAGGTATCTTCCATCCAGAGGTCTGCTGTACTGGATGTGAGGCAGGCTGGGCCTGCTTACATAGGGGCCAGGTATGGGCGGAGCCCTACACACAATACAATACAATGGTGAGGAAACGGAACTGAGGTAAGGGAAATGAAACTGAAACTAAACCACAGTCACAGGCAGGGAATACCGATGAGTGATGAATGGCATATTTCATCACAACGGCCCCTGGGCCCGCTCCGCTACCCACAGGGCCATGACCGATCCGAACCTAGACTCATGTCCAAATTCCTGCCCGCTCCCCGTAACCCTTAATTCCCTTTACTTCTAGGAAACTGTCTATTTCTGTTTTAAATTTATGTAATGATGTAGCTTCTACAGCTTTTGGGGGCAGCATATTCCATGGACCTACCACCCTCTGAGTGAAGTAGTTCCTCCTCATCTCAGTTTTGAAAGAGCAGCCCCTTATTCTAAGACTATGCCCCCTAGTTCTAGTTTCACCCATCATCGGGAACATCTTCCCCGCATCCACCCGAACCAACCCCTTCACAATCTTATATGTTTCAATAAGATCGCCTCTCATTCTTCTGAACTCCAATGAGTAGAGTCCCAATCTACTCAACCTCTCCTCATATGTCCATCTCCTCATCCCCGGGATTAACTGAGTGAACCTTCTTTGTACTGACTCGAGAGCAAGTATGTCCTTTCTTAAGTATGGACACCAAAACTGTATGCAGTATTCCAGGTGCGGTCTCACCAATACCTTGTACAACTGAAGCAATAGCTCCCTATTTTTATATTCTATCCCCCTAGCAATGAAAGCCAACATTCCATTGGCCTTCTTAATCACTTGCTGCACCTGCATACTAACCTTTTGAGTTTCGTGCACCAGGACCCCCAGATCCCTTTGTACTTCAGAACTTTCCAGTTTCTTGTCATTAAGATAATAACTTGCTCTACGATTTTTCCTGCCAAAGTGCATAACCTCACACTTTCCAGTATTGTATTCCATCTGCCAAATCTCTGCCCACTTACTTAGCCTGTCTATGTCCCCTTGCAGGTTTTTTATGTCCTCCTCACTCACTGCTTTCCCTCCCATCTTAGTATCATCTGCAAATTTTGATATGTTACCCTCGGTCCCTTCTTCCAAATCGTTAATATAGATTGTAAAGAGTTGGGGACCCAGCACTGACCCCTGTGGAACACCACTAGTTACTGATTGCCAGTCCGAGAATGAACCATTTATCCCAACTCTCTGCCTTCTGTTAGGTAGCCAATCCTCTATCCATGCCAGAATATTACCCCCAATCCCGTGATTTTTTATCTTAAGCAATAATCTTTTGTGTGGCACCTTGTCAAATGCCTTTTGGAAGTCTAAATACACTACGTCCACTGCTTCCCCTTTATCCACCCTATATGTTACTTCCTCAAAGAACTCCAGCAAATTTGTCAAACATGACTTCCCCTTCATAAAACCATGCTGACTTTGTCCTATTAAATTATGATTATCCAAAATGTCCTGTTACTGTCTCCTTAATAATGGACTCCAAAATTTTACCTACCACAGATGTTAGGCTAACCGGTCTATAGTTTCCAGCCTTCTGTCTACTGCCCTTTTTAAATAAGGGTGTTACATTAGCAGTTTTCCAGTCTGCCGGGACCTTTGCCGAGTCCAGGGAGTTTTGGAAAATTATTACCAATGCATCCACAATCCCTACCGCCACTTCCCTCAAGACCCTAGGATGTAAGCCATCAGGTCCAGGTGATTTATCCGCCTTGAGTCCCATTATTTTACCGAGTACCACTTCCTTAGTGATTTTGATTGTGTTTAGCTCCTCCCCCCCTTTAGCCCCCTGTTTCTCCAGTGTTGGGATATTCTTAGTGTCTTCTACTGTAAAGACTGATATAAAATATTCATTCAGTGTTTTTGCCATCTCCATATTTCCCACTATTAATTTCCCGGTCTCATCCTTTAAGGGACCAACATTTACTTTAGCCACCCTTTTTCTTTTTATATAACTATAAAAACTCTTACTATCTGTTTTTATATTTTTTGCTAATTTACTTTCATAATCTATCTTCCCTTTCTTAATCAATCTTTTTGTTATTTTTTGCTGTCTTTTAAAGTTTTCCCAATCCTCTATCCTCCCACTAGATTTGGCTACCTTATATGCCCTTGTTTTTAGTCGAATACTATCCTTAATTTCATTACTTAGCCACGGATGGCTGTCTTTTCTTTTACACCCTTTTCTTCTCAGAGAAATATATATTTTTTGGAAGTTGTAAAATAACTCCTTAAATGTACACCACTGATCATGTATCGTCTTACCCTTTAATCTATTTTCCCAATCCACTCTACTCAATTCTGCTCTCATACCTTCATAGTCAACCTTCATAGAAGATTAAGGGGTGATCTAATTGAGGTGCTTAAGATGAGTTAAGGATCTGATAAGGTAGATGGAGAGAAACTATTTCCTCTGGTGGGGGGGAGTTCAGAACAAGGGGGTATAACCTTAAAATTAGAGCTTGGCCATTCAGGGGTGATGGCAGGAAGCAGTTCTTCACACAAAGGGTGGTGGAAATCTGGAACTCTCCCCAAAAAGCTGTTGAGGCTGGGGGTCAATTGAAAATTTCAAAACTGAGCTTGATAGATATTTGTTAGACAAGGGTATTAAGGGTTATGGAACCAAGGCGGGTAGATGGAGTTAAGATACAGATCAGCCATGATCTAATTGAATGGCGGAACAGGCTCGAGAGGCTGAATAGCCTCCTCCTATATTCCTATAATGCACACTTCGTATAAGTGCCACACTTACTTCTTGTAGTATTTCCCCCTTCACAACTTCCACATTGGGTTTTGGTTATGACACACCAACTGTATCCTGAAATTCAGAGTGAGCAACACCACCTGAGATCTGCTCCTATATGTATACAGTACTGACCACATGCAATAATATAAATAAATAAACAACTTGTAAATAGATGAACAGCACAGCGCAGCAAACAACTCAACCACTAGGGAAAAATGTGCACAAAGAAAGAAAAAGAAGAACTTGCATTATTTAGCACCTTTCACAACCTCAGGATGTCCCAAAGTGCTTCACAGCCAATGAAGTACTTTTGCAGTGTAGTCACTGTTGTAATGTAGGATATGCAGCAGCCAATTTGCGCACAGCGAGGTCTCACAAAAAGCAATGTGATAATGGCCAGATAATCTGTTTCAGTGATGATGGTTGAGGGATAAACATTGGTCAGGACACCAGGAAGAACTCCCATGCTCTTCTTCGAAATAGTGCCATGGGATCTGTGACGCCCACCTGAGAGGGCAGATGGGGCCTCGGTTTAACGTCTCGGCCTATTACACAGCACAGGAGCTGGGCAATAATATGAGTAATGTCAGCTAACATTGACATAGATCAACGTCAAAATATGTTACAGGGAGATTTGTCTCTTTTCTGATTGCCCCACAGCAATGTGCAGCTGAAACTGCTCTACGAGCCCCCATTGATAGCACAGAAGTTCCTATATAAATGAGGCAGCCGGATGAGATGTTAAGCCAAGGCCACATCTGCCCTCTCGGGTGGATGTAAAAGATCCCACAGCACTATTTCAAAGAGCAGGGGAGATCTCCCCGGTGTCCCGGCCAATATTTATCCCTCAACCAACATCACTAAAACAGATTATCGCACCATTTATCTCAGCACTGTTTGTGGGACTTTGCTGTGCACAAATTAGCTGCCACGTTTCCTACATAACAACAGTGGAATGGCACATCTTGTGCGTGAACAGTTATTCTTGCGTTGCTGAGTCCAATCTAATTCAGTGCAATGGGAGTCAGGCAATACTGCGGCACTGGCTCCATCATATAACCAGACTGTAAGTTGCATACAGCAGTTTCATTGCCACTAAGGATTATGGGTGAGAAGTACCACCATCGTGATCTGTCAAAAGACAAATTCCTCAGAAGACCACGGGTAAAAGGGCATTAAGCACAACTGTAGTAGCTCCAAGTCAATGTCCTCGTGTTGTCAGATCTCCGCTTTACATCAAATACTTGAACAAAAGCAGAAGTCATGTTAGAACATCTGGGTCAGAACAAGATTTGAATTCATACATGATTAAACAGCTATCATCAGTCTCCATTATTTTCTATGGAACTGGTACATTAATCTTTGATTTTTGTTTTCATGCTTTAATAAATATTTTAGATTCTCACATTTCCTTCCTTGGGTCAAATATCTCTATAGCCCACCAGTCGTGTCAGTTTGGATCAGTTGGTAGCACTCTCACGTTTGAGTCGGAAGGCTGTAGCTTTGAGTTCCACACAAAGGCTTCAGTGCATAACACAGGTTGGCATTACAGGGCAGTACTGAGGGAGTGCTGCACTGTCGAAGGTGTTATCCTTCGGATGAGATGTTAAACCGAGACACTTGTCTGCCTGCTCAGGTGGACATAAAAGGAGTAACCAGCCCTACACCCTCCAAGATTTCTCGAGATCTCTGTGCTCCTCCAATTCTGGCCTTTTGCGCATTCCTGATTTTCACTGCCCCACCACTGGCGACCCTGCTTTCAGCTGCCTAGACCCCAAGCACTGGAATTCCCTCCCTAGACCTCTTCGTCTCTCTCTCTCCTCCTTTAAGATGCTCCCTAAAACCTAGCTTTTGGTCACCTGTCCTAATCATAGAATCATAGATTAGTACAGCACAGAAGGAGGCCATTCGGCCCATCAAGTCTAAACCGACTCTTTCGAAGAGCAATCCAGTTAGTCCCACTCCCCCCGGCTGTTTCCCCGTATCTCCTTGTGTGGCTTGGTGTCAAATTTTGTCTGATCTACACTCCTGTGAAGTGCCTTGGGACGTTTTACTAGGTTAAAGATGTTGCATAAATGCAAGTTGTTGTTGTATCAGGAAGATTGCAGGATCGGTATTCAGGAAGCATGAGATGAAATAATGGGCTGAAGAGGCTTCTTCGGTGAAATTGTATTTTGTAAACTTCTGTTTTTTTCAAACTGGCTAAATTTCCTCTTTTGTGCCACATCCCAGCCCTGGAGGATAACTGACAGATCCGCACAGCACGGTATTGGGAAAGGGCGCAGGGCGATTCACTTTGGTTTTGCCTCCCTTCCCCCCTCCCCATGTGGGCACGCTGCATACTTTGCCTGTACCGCCCTCTGCTACCCCGCCAAGTGACCATCCTTTAGGTTTTGGCCGGGACAGCTATTCACTCGTAAGCAAAGCAACAAAGCTAAGCTGACCCCTGACCTCGGCCGATGTCCACACACACACACATTTTCCAGAAGTGTCCCTGGATGGTTATCGGGAGCTGGTACGTTGGCCGATTCTTACCCTCCATAGCCAAAAGACACTGAAGACAATTATACTGTCCTTACCATCACACTAGCTGAGATCAAAGAAAGACTTGCATTTACATAGCGCTTTTCACGACCTCAGGACGTCCCAAGGTGCTTTACAGCCAATTAAGTACATTTGAAATGTAGTCACTGTTGTAATGTAGGGATAAAAAGGATGGGATTGAACCTTCTTCTTCAATATGGCTCAGTTCCTCAGCACTTACCAACTGAGCCACCATGTCTTGAGGGGCTCAACATACTTGTTACTATTAAGTTAAGGAAAGATTTGCATCACTAAAATCTCTGATTCCCATCTCCCTCAAATTCCTCAAAGCACGTCACACACCATGAATTATTTTGAAGTGCCATCACTATTGTCATGTAGGGAAATGCGGTAGTCATTTTGCACACAGCAAGATTCGGCAAACAGCAATAAGGTGAATGACCAGTTGGTTTATTTTTGGTGATGGTGAATGCGGGCCAGGACACCGGGAAAGGTGCCCGCTCTCTGTGAGATCTTTAACACGATCTGACAGGCAGCTGGAGTCTCGGTTTAACATCTCAATCAAAAGACTACACTTCTGACAATTCAGCACTCCCTCAGCACCAGCGTGTGAAAGTACTCACTTGGAGTAAATCCTGGAGTGGGGCTTGAACCCACAACCTCTTGACTGAGAGGTTAGCATGATCCAAGCTGACACCTGAGTGCTGGTGTTTTGGTGGACTGATGTAGGGTGGGATGGGGTAAGACCTGCCATTTCAGGTCTCCTTCCCTCCGTTTTAAAATTCTGAACCTTGTTTTCGAATCCCTCCATGGCCTCGCCCCTCCCTATCGCTGTAACCTCCTCCAGTCCTACAACCCTCCGAGATCTCTGCGCTCCTCCAATTCTGGCCTCTTGTGCATCCCCGATTTTCTTTGCCCCACCATTGGTGGCCGTGTCTTCAGCTGTCTAGGCCCTAAGCTCTGGAATTCCTTCCCTAAATCTCTCCCCTTCTCCTTTCAGATACTCCTTAAAACCTACCTCTTCGACTAAGCTTTTGTTCACCTGTCCTTACGTGGCTTGGTGTCAAATTTTGTTTGATAACGCTTCTGTGAAGCGGCTTGGGACGGGTTACTACATTAAATGAGCTATATAAATGCAGGTTGTTGATTCCATTCTGGTGACACCACCGATGAGGGGACGCTGTGTGTGAAACATAGAAAAAAATAGGAGCAGGAGTAGGCCATTCGGCCCATCGAGCCTGTCCTAGGGCAGCTCTTATTTTGTTGTAATGGGGGTTGAAACATAGGGACAAGTCGGCACCCTGACCAAAGGAAAACTCACTATGGGGTAAGGACACTGTAGTGCTCCACCGGTTATGACTGAACCACAGGCAGGCAGGCTGCTCCTGATGGAAGGAAGATGTAGCCCAGTGACCTTGATCAGGCCAGTGGCACTGCATTGCTGTCAAGCACAAGAGACAGATCTGTGCAGAGAGATGCAGTCAGCCATTTGAGGCCCAGCGATCAAGACAAATAAGCAGCAAAGTCAGGCAAGGGGTGGGTGAGCGGCTGTGTCCTGCCGGCCTGTTCTGTGATCACCTGTGAGTTGAAGCATGAAGTACAATTGATTTCCATTCAGGCAAAGTTCAATTTACTGGAACAAAAAGAAGGCTTGCTTCTATCAGACTGTTCTAAACAGGAATTCTCCTCTGATGTTATTGATGTCAGCAGGGATAGACTGCACTCAAACTATACACTTCTAATGGCTACTTTGCAATACAGCTCTGGCGCTGATGGCAGCTCCATGGCATAACTCTACCAGCCTTCTCCACTCCACTTTAGAATGTGGAACTCGCTAGGGTTAGATGAAGTAGGGTGGGAGGAGGTTCATGTGGAGCATAAACACCAGCATATATCTGATGGGCCAAATGGCCTGTTTCCGTGCTGTACATTCTGTGTCATTCTAGGTGAGCCACCTCAGGCACTGGTCTTTGTTATGTGTTTCTGGTGTTAATTTGGTTGGCCACCTCTATGTATTTGGAGTCTTATGTTTACGTTATCCAGGACGGGAAAAAAAATAGGCTTTCAGCTTCATCCTTGGCTGATTTAATCCCCAAATACCAACCCTCCCTTCCGTTCACCTCCTGGAAGAGGTAACATTCCAGCGACATGTAGCCAAATCAAGAGCCCGCTGTCAAAAATTCCTCAAAATGAATCAGCCTCCTAATATTTCCTTCTTTGGCTCAGTTGAGTTTTGTCTGATTACGCTTCCGTTAAAGGCGCTATATAAATGCAAGTTGCTGTTGTTGTACAGAGAAGCAATAGCAATAAAAAGTAAGTCATTGAATCCAAAGGACTTTGAGGTGTATCTGAGAGAGGTGATGAGGCACTGTGTGTTTCCCTTTCCGTATTGGCAATATTGCTAATTTTCAGATGATAGTGTATCGTGGAACAGCTCGGGTCGGTGTTGCGGTGTGAACACAAGTACCCTTAGAGCTCGATGAAGGCTTGGGAGCCTCAGTTACCTTACGAACCATAACAGCTAAGGGGTAATAAAAGAAGACCTTCGCCATTAGTCCCTAGGGTATTGAATCAAGATGACAATACACTGCTGCAGAAATGGTGTTCAACTGAACTGTGCCTTCCGAGGAACTGAAACTCTGGTATCTAATAACGACAATCAATCAACAAGATAAAGGAAAATAGACTCAATGAACTAAGGAAATTGCTGGGGGCTCAACTTTCCTTAACCATTTTCTTGATGAATCATTCAGTCAGTTCCCATTGAAAATGGAAAGGGAACAGCTGATCCTACTCCGTAGCAGACTGTTGTACCTTCTGACACTGGGACTCTCTCCATTTGTGTCACCAGATTGTGTATAGATTCTTGGCTCGCTCTTCTGTACAGATTTTTGGCTCGCTCTGCTCCATAGACCCTTCATTCACCTCGTACTCAGTAGCTTCTGACTTGATCTGCATTCAGCACGTTGTTTGTTTCGTGACCAATAGACGCAGATGAAGGTCCAAGGCCCATAGTGCTGGGCCAAGGTTTCAAACAGCACATCAATCTTATCCTAATGAGCTTGGATCCACAGCACAAAACGGCCTCTCCAATACGGCACCAAAATCAACAGGCCGACTCAGAGAGGCCTCTGGATGGCTGGTGTGGGAAGTGGTAAAATTACTGGTGCAGTAAAGGGCACTGTTTGGATTGTGGGGGAATCCAAAACTAGGGGACATAAGTATAAGATAGTCACTAATAAATCCAATAGGGAATTCAGGGGAAACCTCTTTACCCAGAGAGTGGTTAGAATGTGGAACTTGCTACCACATGGAATAGCTGAGGCGGTTAGCATAGATGCATTTAAGGGGAACCTAGTTAAGTACATGAGGGAGAAAGGAATAGAAAAATATGTTGATGGGGGTTAGATGAAGTAGGGAGGGAGGAGGCTTGTGAGGAGCATAAAGACCAGTATAGATCTGTTTCTGTGCTGTACATTCTATGCAATTCTATGTTGTGAGTTTGGGACATAGCTTCATTGATACGGTAGTGCAGAGGGAGCTTTACTCTGTTCCTAATCAGTACTGCACTTGAACTGGGAGTGATTGACAGAAAAGTGTAGCGGGAACTTTACTCTGCTTCTAACCAATGTTGCATTTGACCCGGGGCTGCCTGATGGGTATGGAAAATGGAAAGTGTCCAATTTCCCAGGGCATCTTTCACATTGATGAACAAGAAATTTCCCACAAGAATAAAGAAAGCAAAAAAGGACAGGAGAGAAGATGCGGTGAATCAGGAAGAAATGGCTCCAACGACGGCAACTTTGGGTTTTAAAAGCCTGTAGATTGGAGGGGGAAGGGAAGATTGAGGGGTGTGTGAATTTAGCAATATGGCACTCATCCAACTTACTTCAACAAAAATGACTCCTGGACATGGAGGTGTTGAGGGGCTCACACTGAATAGGAATTAAATGCCCAAACAGCAAGCTCCCACAAACAGCAGTGTGATAATGACCAGATAATCTGCTTTAGTGATGTTGGTTGAGGGATAAATATTGGCCACGACACTGGGAAATAGTGCCGTAGGATCTCTGGCGCCCACCTGAGAGGGCAGACGGGACCTTGGTTTAATGTCTCATCCGAAAGACAGCACAGCACTGGAGTGTCAGCCTGGATTACAGGAGTGGGACTTGAACCTATGACCTTTAGACTCAGAGGCAAGAGTGCTACCCACTGCGCCACGGCTGAGGAGTGGAGCAACTCTGGAGGCAGGGAGAGGTGGGGGAAGAGAGGAACACAAGCCTTCTTTCCACTGTTGCAAGTATTAAACATTGTTAGACGATACGGGGAATAGAAAGAGCAATACCAACATCAAATATTAAAACAAAAAACTGGGATATTGGAAGCAGGAAAGAATTATGAATTACAGATGTAGCGACATGTGTGTTTACCAGTCTGTCTTGCAAGGAGATTTCATTAGTGAACTGTTTCCCCTTGCTCAGTGGCATGCTGGGAGAGCTGTGTATCTGTGGCACAAAGTTAATGCAAGGCTGGGCATTTGGCCAAGACATTAAGTCAAATCGAATTCTGAAAGAAGAGCTGGGATCAGCACATTTTTTTTCTTCCTGGGTTAGAATTACTTTCTCTCGTGGACTGCCAGCCAAGGAGAAATCTGCCGTTAGGAATTACAGAATTAATGGGGCTGAGGCTGGGATTATTTCTCTTGCCAAAGTTTTTTCAAAGATATCAGCGTGTGAGTGAGCTTGCTCTTAATCGCAGCTTGTTTTCGCTTCTCCGAGAATTTCCTACAGGTTATTTTGCTCCATCGTGACGCAAAATTAATAGAGGATGAAGCAAGAGTATCTGGGGCACCGCATCTGCACCTCACCATCCCTTTGTTAGAGAGCAGGAAGTCAGCCAGGGTTCCTGCTTCTGATCACTACCTAGTGACCATTACTGGTGCGCGTTTATGGGTGTTGGATGCAGACAGGATTGAGCTCAGCTGTGATGGCCTTCAAGGTGGATCAGCCTGCCAACGCTCATGGCCAGCGTCGAGCTGAGCCATACAGATCGGAAAGGGGTGGCAGTTTTTGATTCCTGGTCTGTGCTGCGATGCTGATAGAGAAGCTAGAAATGAGCAAACTGCTCCTGGGTTGGGGAGGAGGAAATAAAATCAGCCAGGGTTCCTGCATCTAATTGCTGTCCATGATTCTTGCTGCACATTGCATGTGCATGCGTGTGTGGTGTGTACGCGTCCATGCATTCACGTGTGTGTGAGAGAGCATACGTGTGTGTGTGTACATATGCGTGAGTGCGTGTGTGTGCGTGCGTGTGGGCGTGAGAAAGTGTGCCTGTGTGTGTGAATGCATGTGTGCATGTGCGTGTGCATGCATGTGTGCATGTGCGTGAGAGAGCACATGCGGTGTGTGTACACGTGCGTGTGGGTATATGAGTGCGTGTGAATGAGAGTGTGACTGTGTGTGCATGCGTGTCTGCACGTGTGAGAGAGCGCGTGCGTATGGGTGTGCGAATGTGCACGTGCGTGTGTGTGAGGGAGTGCATGCGTGAGGGAATGCGTGCGTGTGTGTGAGGGAGTGCGTGCGTGTGTATGAGGGAGCGCGTGTACGGGTGTGTGTGCGTGTGGCACATCGGGTGAGGACAGGATTAGGTTTGGCAGTGATGCCCTTCACAGTCAAATATCCTGGTGCCACTCAGTGTCTGGGTTCATACATGAAGACTGGTCACCGGGGGGAGGTGCTCAGGTGAGCGTGGAACCGTTTCCCAGTGAGGAGAGTCCATGTCCTAACGAGTGGAGGGGAGATATCGAGATAAATGACAATATCCCAGAAAGAACTGTTCAAAGGCTATTTCCCATCTTCTGATGTGTCCAGCCAGAAGTTTCAATTGATTTTTTTCTTGCAGATTCTTTGCAACTGCTGCCCAATAAAAAGGAAATGGAACTCCTGATTCAAATGATTGCAGAAGGTTGTTGTTTTTGGAGGATGAAAGGCACTGGGAGTTTAACTTGCTGCCTTTTCTCCTTTTATCGACATTTACCCTTGTGCTTGTTCCAGTGAAGGCCGCCCTACAAATCAAAGTCGATTTCTGCTTTTCTTTTTAGTACTTTTACGATCCAGTTTCCTTTTCCTTGTTAAATGTTTTATTGAGGTTTTTTTTTCTGTCCTTGCCCTGCTGGGTGACGGCTCCATGGAGGGCAAGCTCACCAGAGCATCATTCGTGTGCGACCTCAGGCAGCAAGTGTCAACAGCCGAGCCCAAATCTGTTGTCACCCAAAGATTATCTGGTCATTATCACATTGCTGTTTGTGGGAGCTTGCTGTGCGCAAATTGGTTGCCGCGTTTCCTACATTACAACAGTGACTACACTTCAAAAGTACTTCAGTGGCTGTAAATATAAATGGAAGTCTTCCTTCCGTCCCGTCTTCCTTCCCGCCTGTCTTCCTTCCTTCCATTCTCTTTGTCTTCCTTCACGTTTGTCTTCCTTCCTTCCTTTCTCTTTCTCTCCTCATATTTACAGTTAAAAGGGAGCATGTAAGAGGAAACATGTAGTGCGGAATGGGTGGGCTCCAAGGATGGCATCTTGGGGCATGCCAGAGTTGACCGTATATGGGAGTGGGGTGGGGTGGCGGGTGGACAAACAGCGCAGGAAATGCACTGGCTACATGTAGGAGCCATGAATGGACAGTGCTATGGAGGCATCCAATGAAGGGAGGGGGGCGATGGAAGAGGAGGCTGTTGAGTGAATGAGTCAGGGCAACATGCCACACCATCCACTCACACACGTTTCCAGAAGGGTTTTCCTCTCCTCCTCCTCGCTAAGCCAGGGGTGCTAGGCCGTTTGCTGCTCCCTCGGATGAGATCAGGCTGCAACTCAAGATGCAAATCCCAGGATTGAAGCAGAGCCCTGTTCTAGGCTGTATGACTGAGTTAATCACTGTATAAACTCAGTGATACATCAAGCGAGTCTGTTTTATTGAACTTTAAGTACTAAAGGCTTTTAAAACAATGGCATAAAGAAGGTGAAAAGCTATGGAAGGGGGGTGGGGTGGGGGAGTTCTTCACGACACATGAATTACTGTACAATAAACGGAGTGTAGCTCCCAGCCAGAGATGCTGCCTCTTGAGGGAAAGCATCAGTGAATCGAGGCCGCGTTATAGGGTGTTTTGGGGTGTTTGTCATGGACGAGGGTTTAAACCAATGGTCCCTTTAAGCTGCACGCGTGCACGGCATTCTGCAACGTAGCGCGCAGGCCGCTCACTAGCTTTCCCATTTGAAATTTAAAGGGACCGCGCATTGAAATAAACAGGCCGCGCACAACAAAGACAATTTAGAGGGACATTGGTTTATACTCAAGCTGACTGCCCACTCTCCTCCAACACACACAAGGCGAGTCCCTGATCTAGCTGCCCTGCTGAGGGGAGAGTCACCAGCAGAGGTTGAGGGCTTCGCTCACACTGAGGAAGGGGACCATCATGGAGAGGAGCCCGTGGACCTTTGGAACTGGTCACTGGCTTGTCACCTTGCCAGGACAATGGTGCATGAAGCAGTAGCTCAGCTCAGCAGGGGATTGTGATAGAGGTGTTACCATTAGCCTCAATACCCCAGGGGAAGGAGGAGAATATTCAGGATCGATCTCCCTGCACGTGCCCCCCCCCCGCTTCGTCTGATTACTTTCCAGAAAATTCTGGGGGAAAGGACATGTTGGGGGAGAACAATGGCCCAGTAATTCCGGTCCCAACACGTGAGTACGGATGGGGTACTCACGCGTGGGCCCGTTGGAAGTGCTGGATTTTAGCATGCACAGCGCATGCGCGGAAAACCGGCATTTCCTCTCCTCTGAACCAAGGGGTTAAGAGGCGGTTCCCTAGCGACGTTTGAGGCAGCGCGTACGCGTTGAACTTCGTTTTTTTTGACAGGTTTGTCTGTGCGTGAAGGCCTCCACTTTTTACGAATGTAAAAAGCAGACGTAAGGACTTAGTTTTATAAGGTAAGTGGTCTAATAATTAAAGTTAGAAATTTTTTTCCACAGGTTTATTATTTTTAAAGAATTTACAGTAAGGTAAGTTAATTTTTGGACCCAATTTCTTGAAAAAAACTTTTTGGCATAAATTTGAATAATTGTTTAAATTAGTTTTTTTAAAGTTATTAATAGTTAATTTAATTATTGGAATGTTTTTTTAACTTTTATTTAAAGTTTAAGTAGTGTTTTGGGCGCCCGTACTTTTCATGAGTTTGACAGGTCTTATGTCTAACTCATGAATGGACTTTTGTAAACTCCCATTGGTTGCCCAGTGCTCACGTGATCCCAGCCGGCTCATCGCACTAAGTATGCCGCTGGATCATGCTCGCACAGCGCGCCGGGAGCTGAACCGGGCCACAGACCGGAAATCCAAGCAGGCCCAGTCTTCAAATGTCAGCGCGATATGTAAGTGTAGGTTGGGGGCTTGGAAGCCCCCGACCCGAATTTCTGGGCCAATATGTCTTCCATGGTCGAAGAGCCTGATGAGACTCACACACGAAGAATCGTCACTTCTGCAAGGTACTGAAAGGCTGTGGGAAACGAATCAAACTAAGAGGCAGCACCTTCAGAGTGGAGAACATTTACAAAAAACAGAACACTTGTGTAATGTTCTGTTATGTTTGGAGGTAAAAGTCGGCAGATCCTGTACAATAAGGGTCAAAACTACGTTTCTGGTTCCCACATCGTATTTGGAGAGAATCCCAGCAGCAAAGACTGAAATACAGGAATGTCATTATCTTCCGTATAAAGCATTCGCTGTGGTCGGGTCAAAGGCCAAAGGGGCAGCGCGCACAGGTCTGAAAATTGTGGAAAAGGAGGAAGCGGCTCACACTAAAGTGTCGTCCTGTGAGAGCTGAAATCCAAAGCGATACAGTTCCACACATGTGCACCATTTTGTCAGCACATGCAGCAAATGTGCTGTCCAGTATTCCATTCTCAGAATTAATGGACAGCCAAGACTAAAAGCAGACCCATCATTCCCTTCATTGTGTGAGAGAACACTGGATTAGGTACTGGGGGACTGCATGGGGTTGGAGCACTTGACAGGGGCTTGGAGCACTGGAGCGGGTGTTGGAGCACTGGAGCGGGTGTTGGAGCACTGGAGCGGGTGTTGGAGCACTGGACTGGCTGCTGGAGCACTGGACTGGGTGCTGGAGCATTGAACTGGGTGCTGGAGCACTGGACTGGGTGCTGGAGCTCTGGAGTGGGTGTTGGAGCATTGAACTGGGTGCTGGAGCATTGAACTGGGTGCTGGAGCACTGGACTGGGTGCTGGAGCTCTGGAGTGGGTGTTGGAGCATTGAACTGGGTGCTGGAGCACTGGACTGGGTGCTGGAGCACTGGACTGGGTGCTGGAGCATTGAACTGGGTGCTGGAGCACTGGACTGGGTGCTGGAGCTCTGGAGCGGGTGTTGGAGCACTGGATGGAGTGTTGGAGCACTGGAGCGCGTGTTGGAGCACCGGAGCGGGTGTTGGAGCACTGGACTGGGTGCTGGAGCACTGGACTGGGTGCTGGAGCTCTGGAGTGGGTGTTGGAGCACTGGATGGAGTGTTGGAGCACTGGATGGAGTGTTGGAGCACTGGAGCGGGTGTTGGAGCACTGGATGGAGTGTTGGAGCACTGGATGGAGTGTTGGAGCACTGGAGTGGGTGTTGGAGCACTGGAGTGGGTGTTGGAGCACTGGATGGAGTGTTGGAGCACTGGATTGGGGGTTGGTGCAGTGGAGTGGGTGTTGGAGCACTGGATGGAGTGTTGGAGCACTGGAATGGGGGTTGGAGCACTGGAGTGGGTGTTGGAGCACTGGATGGAGTGTTGGAGCACTGGAATGGGGGTTGGAGCACTGGAGTGGGGGTTGGAGCACTGTAGTGGGGGTTGGAGCACTGGAGAGGGTGTTGGAGCACTGGCTGGACGGTTGGAGCACTGGAGTGGGGGTTGGCGCAGTGGAGTGGGGGGTTGGAGCACTGGATGGTGTGTTGGAGCACTGAAGTGGAGGTTGGAGCACTGGAGAGGGGGTTGGAGGACTGGATGGTGTGTTGGAGCACTGGAGAGGATGTTTCAGCACTGGAGAGGGTGTTGCAGCACTGGATGGAGTGTTGGAGCACTGGATGGAGCACTGGAGTGGCAGTTGGAGCACAGGATGGAGTGTTGGAGCACTGGAGTGGGGGTTGGAGCACTGGAGAGGGTGTTGGAGCACTGGATGGAGTGTTGGAGCACTGGATGGAGTGTTGGAGCACTGGATGTAGTGTTGGAGCACTGGACTGGCGGTTGGAGCACTGGATGGAGCGTTGGAGCACTGGAGAGGGTGTTGGAGCACTGGATGGAGTGTTGGAGCACTGGAGAGGGTGTTGGAGCACTGGATCGAGTGTTGGAGCACGGGGTGCAGTGTTGGAGCACTGGATGGAGTGTTGAAGCACTGGATGGAGTGTTGGAGCACTGGAGTGGTAGTTGGGATGATTTGCATCACATGGTTATAGACACTACGTGATTTATATGGCAAGCAGGTTAGGATTAGAAAAAATTACAAAAACTCTGAACACTTAATTTTAAGTGACTCTCATAAATCAGTTCATAATGTTTAACAAATGAGTAACACACTACTGTAACTATAAAAATCCCTGTTGTTTAATAACATTGTAATAACAGTGTTATAAATTATTAATATGTATTTAATTAAAAAGCTCTTAGGAAACAATAATTAATAGTAATATATATCCCAATCCTGTAAATAGACAGATAGAACTGGCTCCTACATTTTTTATAATATTCAGTAATATATGGCATTAATTTGTAATATATACAGTAGAATTAAGCTTCAGTAAACGATGATATTATATAACCTTGGACACATCCAAAGCCTTTGACAGGTTCTGGCACTTTGTACTTTTATACAAGTTCCCATTAAAATAGCCTCCACAACAATCTCTCTCTGTCTATTTCATCAGTATTACAATGGTTAATGTGCCTCCTGACTTTCCTCACTCATTCCTCCAAATACTACAATCTTCACACTCTTTCTATTCCCTGCCTCCTCACTATGTTGAAATCAAGACTCATCACATTGTTTCCTACTCGAGCTTTTTTTCTCCTAGAAATTTAAACTGTAGACGAAAGACCTTATATTTATATATCGTTACAATTCTCAGGATGCCTCAAAGCTCTTGGCCAACAACGAGTTACTTTTTGAAGTGGCATCGCTGTTGTTATGTGGGTTAACGGGACACCCAACTTGCTTCTTCAGGGCTCGCCAACCTTCCAGGATTGTCTTGGAGTCTCCAGAAATTGAATATTAATCTCCAGCACACTGCTGCCAGCAAACCCAGGAGGAAAACAACTCTAGGGGTGTTGAAAGAAAAATTACTTTCTTTCAACACTTTCGTTTATTAGTTATAAAAATGTTGGAGTTGGGAAAGAAAAGGCTGTTTGACTGACAGTCATGAATCATCCAATCGGGTAATGAAGAGTCCGTTTGCTTTCTGATGGGCCGTGGGAAGGTGGGGCGCCGCAAGGATGACGACCAATGGTAGGGGGAGCGAGACGGTTGGAGGGAGGAGGTCACACGTGATGAAACTTCCAGGATTACATCCAGCCAGAGTTGGCAGCTCTAGTGAGGACTCTTGCGGGGGCCCAGGTTCCATGGTCGAAGGACTGCTTTCCCTTACCTCCCACAAGTGGCCCTTCTTTATTTGTGAACCTTGACATTAAGTGTTGGAAGGCTATTCAGATACAATGGGAGGAGGCCTCACCACCCAGGCCCATCCTGAAACTTCTCAAATGTCCACCGACACAACCTCTCCTGGAGGGGAAATTGAACAGAGATCAGCCGCATAAACAGCAAATGAGATGAAGAACCAGGTGACCTGTTTTTGGTGGTGTTGGTTGGTCAGGACTCGGGAGAACTTCCTGTTTATCTTTGAGTAGCGCCATAGGACCTTTTCTGAGCAGGTAGACAAGGCCTTGCTTTAGCATTGCATCCCTAGGACAAGAGTGCCACACTCCCATCACTACGCACTCAAGTCCTGGGCTGAGGCTTGAACCCACAACCTCCTAAGAGAGAACAGTGCTGCCAACTGAGCTGAGCTGAGATTTAAGAGTCCTTATCTTCCTCAGGCTTCCCTTCATCCAACAAGCTTTTAAAACACAAACTAGTCATTGCCTAATTGCTACTTCCTCACTTACATCACCTTCTCTCCTGCTCCTTTCATCCCGGTGCTGTCCTGTATTATAGGGCTTGGCTCTTCATCTTGATTTTACAAAATAAAAACAATAATATACATAATACTGCACCCAGTAACACACAGCATGATATATATATAATAGTGGTTTACACTAGTAACAGGGAGTGTAGTACAGGTACATGATATATTCAGAATGCTACAGTGTACCAGAATGTCCTTCAATGCTCAAATAATCTGCTGAAACTTAGGGGACAATTTTAAGATAAGCTGCCCTGATGGGGGTTTTACACCCAGCCTGATTTTACTCTTCATTGAGGGTTAGGTTAAAATTGCCCCCTCACTGTCTAGACTCACATATGACAACTTCCAGTTGGGGAATGGTCCCAGAGGGACTCCAGCGCCCACTGACGAGCATCCCTGCATGAGTCAGTGTATTCAGGAGAGGGAGTGGAGAACACAGGATGGGCAAGGAGGAACTAAAGGCTTCGAATGACCCAAGTGGCCACTAAGAACAAAGTGATGGTCATTTTGCATGGTCTGAGGTGTGCTTATGCACTCACTGAGAATGTCACAGGGTCCCGGACAAAGCAATGAGCTTTCGGCAGGAGGAAACACAAATGTGCAGTGACACATTTTAGCATTTTTCTGTTGGCTGATCTGATGGCCTAGTGAGTAAAGGGAAGGCACTGAGTTAGCTAATGGCAGCCAGGGCAGCTGTAACAGCTGCATAATTGGCCTCAGTACCCCTGGATTGGGCCCTGGAAAATCAGTCACAGTTCTCGCTCCTGACCTCTGTTCACTTTCCTCTCCAGGAGAGGTTGTGTCGGTGGATATTTGATCAGTACAGGATGGGCCTTGGTGGTGAGGCCTTCTCCCATCATCAACAATAACTTGCATTTATATGGACGTGTTTATTTGCAACACCAAAGTTCTGATTGCTCACCTTGGATGACAAGACCTGATTTCTGATTGGTCCCCTTGGAGGACAAGGCACACCCAGTAGTTTCTCTGGAATGTGTAATTAGATCCTGCCTGCCTACATAATCGGATACTTTGCAAAGTGTAATTCAAGCCATTCTGACTGCCAGGCTCCAGACAGAACAGAGCTCACATAGACCAGGGCTCACCCACACAGGTTAAGACCTTCTCCTCCCACCCTGCCCAAGTTCCTGACCTCCTTCCCCCACCCAAGTTCCTGACCTCCTCCCCTGCCCGAGTTCCTGACCTTCTCTCCCCCCCTCCCCCCGAGTTCCTGACCTCTTCTCCCCCTCCGAGTTCCTGACCTTCTCCCCCCCGAGTTCCTGATCTCCTCTCCCCCTGCTGAATTCCTGACCTTCTCTTCCCCCCCCCCCCGCCCCGAGTACTTGACCTCCTCTCCCCTCTGATTCCCTCTCTATCTCTCTCTCCCTCCGATCCTCTCTCCTCCCCCTGGCCAGCACAGATCCAGTGACGGGCCTTCTCCCACGGAGCTTAAGGAAAATATGGCCCACTGCACTGCAGAGGGCAACTGTTGGGTACTACGCGTGTGTGGCCTTGGTAAATAGCGCACATGCGCAGGAGGAGATCAGGTGCTCATGCACAGAAGGCCACAAAAATGTTTGTGCAGATAACCACTCTGCATTTATATAGCGCTTTTAACATAGTAAAACGCCCCAAGGCACTTCATAGGAGCGTTATCAAACAAAAACTGACACCCAGTCACATAAGGAGATATTAGGCTAGGTCAACAAAAGCTTGCTCAAAGAGGTAGGTTTCAAGGAGCATATTAAAGGCAGAGAGAGAGACAGAGAGGTTTAGGGAGGGAATTCCAGAGCTTAAGGCCTAGGCAGCTGAAGGCATAGCCACCAATGGTGGAGCAATGGATAGCAGGGCGGTGCAAGAGGCCAGAATTGGAGGAGCGCCGAGATCTCGGAGGGTTGTAGGGCTGGAGGAGGTTACAGAGATAGGGAATGTGTGAGGCCATGGAAGGATTTGAAAACAAGGATGAGAATTTTTAAATTGTGGCATTGCCAGACCAGGAGCCAATGTAGGTCAGCGAGCACAGGGGGTGCTGGGTGAACGGGACCGGGTGAGAGTTAGGATACAGGCAGCAGAGTTTAGATGAGCTCAGGTTTACGGAGGATGCAAGGTGGGAGGCTGGCAAGGAGAGGGTTGGAATGTCTTCCAACGCTCATTGTCAAGGTTCACAAATATAGAAAGGCCACTTGAGAGGTAAGGAAGGGCAGCCCTGCGTCCATGGAACCTGGACCCCGGCAAGAGTCAGTGCCTTCACAAGAGGAGAGGAGAAAAACATTCTTTTTAATTCCCTTTATTACACTGCAAACCCTCGTCTGACATTTAAGAACTGGCTTACATATTTTATAAAAATATTGCCAATTAATTATTATATTGTTGTAACAGCTTCTTTTTAATTAAATATGTGTTAATTATTCACAGTAAAGTTATTAAACAACTGCTGATTTGTTTTAATGGCTGGTAGCCTACAGGCTTGTTAAGTCGAGTGCCCACCTCTATAAAATTGCTGATAGCTTGCAGCTCCCTTGTTAAAAGCCCCATATTCAAAAGTTACAGATCTTGAACACATGGGGGTGCTGTGGCTCCAGGCCGTGTTGCCAGGCAGGGCTCAGGCCCTGGATGTATCTCATCCCTGGTCCCAGCCTGTAATCTCGGTGAGCTGCCTTCCTACAGTGAGAGGGAAGGAAAAATAACAGGGGGATTGTCACCTTCACCCACACCATGCAATAGTTGGGCGGGGGGGGGGAGCAATTAAAGAAAAACACAATCTGCAAGTGCCCCAAAATGGGTCTGCTCACTGAAGCGGAAAGCTTGTCCGCTCCTGGGTCTGATAGCTATCTGAAGCGGGAATTCCTAGCCGACTTTTCCCCTCTCTGATTGAAAGCCAATTGCAACGTTCCTACTGTTGCCCCGGTTGGGATCAGCTAACTCAACAGAGGCCAGGAATCACATCACATCTCAGGCCTTCAGGTGTTCTGTATGGCTCAGTGATCTGGCACAAAGCACCTTTACCTTTTACCTATTGAGTCATCAAGTCAATTCCTTAATAATAATCTATAGCACCAACATTTTCCATCCTATAGTCTCCCCCGGCACCCCAGAAAATCACTAAGATGAATATATATGTACTCACACCACAACTACAAGTTCATAAAGGAATAGAAAGGTTTTGAGGGTCATTGTCTGGCTATGTCAGAGTCAAGGATCTGTGCTTCATTTAAAAAATATATATCCAGTCAAACATCATATTAGTGCCTCCTCAATGACTCAGCAAGTTTATCCAGTGAGCAGCTGGAGTAGTAAATAGATACATTTAAGGGGAAGCTATATAAGTACATGAGGGAGAAAGGAATAGAAGGATATGCTGATAGGGTGAGATGAGATGGGGTGGGAGGAAGCTCGTGTGGAGCATAAAGACCGGCATGGACCTGTTGGGCCGAATGGCCTGTTTCTGTGCTGTAAAATTCTATGTTATTCCATGTAGGTGTGCCAAACAGAGCAGGAAGGTCTCAACTTCAATTCCCAGTCTGTGCTCAGTTAGTTGATCTTAGACGGGTGGTTATAAAGATGTTACAATTAACCCCATAATAAGGAAGGAAAAAAAGATCAGCCAGTGTTTTGAGTTCTAGTGATCCCTGCTTGAAAGTAGACATGTATCGGCATCTAGTGAGGGCAGGGCTGAGCTCAGAAGTGTTCCTCCCCATGGTTGAATAACATGCTGCCTCTCAACTACATGGGCTCACACATGACCACCTGGGTAAGGCAGCAGAGACCGACCGCCCCTCCACCTGTGGAACAGGGTTCCAGCAAGGGGTTGACGCTCTCAAAACGCTCTCAAAAGACGAGGGGGAAAGGACGATCCGAAATTTACAAAGACTTCAAAAGGGGGCTGATTCCCCAACCGTGTCTGCTCCTGGTGCAGGTCGGCACCAGCAGGGATCGCTGATGGGGGAAACCGTTAGGCCTGCATCCATCTAAAGTAATTGCAGACTCGCCCTCTCTGTGAGCTCCTCTCTGCAACAGGAACACCCGATTGGGGAGTCAGCCCAACGTGCCTAGGGTTGCCAACGCTGGCTGGATGTATTCCTGGAGGTGTCATCGCATGACTTCCTGTCTCCAATGGCCCTGCACTGTCAAACAGCCATTTTTCCCCAGCTCCAATATTTCTATAACTAATAAACGGAAGTGGTTAAAAATAAAATGAAAAAAAAAACAATTTTTTAATACTCCCTATGATTTTTCTCCCGGGTTTGCCATCAGCAGTGTCCAGGAGATTAATATGGAGTGTGTGACATAGACAGGAGATTGGCAACCCTAAACGAGGCCCAAACACAGACAGGAGTAGAACAGGAGGGTTTAGACAAGTCTCCGTCAAGAGTTTCGCATCCTTGCTTGCGCTAAAAAAAAAACAGTCAAACAACGGATTAGCTTTATGTCTTGTCAACCAAAGTCATTGAACGACATCAGTAATTCCAGTCATCTCCATTAATCAAATTCGTACAAGAGCAGAAACTGCCAGCGGTAAAATCCCTTGACTCCCAACAGCAGGCAAACACAATACAGCACAATCAGTCTTTGCTTCCGAGAGTTTTGCCCCTTCTGCCAATCGGAGGGACCCTCACATCAGGCTATTTGCTCTCTGCAGATAGGAGTTAGAAACCTAGTGTGCTGACATCCAACCACCTCCCAGTCTGTCTCATTATACCCAGCGTCCCATCTGCTATTAAATCTTGGCTGCGAGCTTCTGGTGTGAATTTAAAATAAGTTTATTCTGGAAAAAAAAATGTTTCACAGCCCTGCTATCAACTGTCACAATATCAATCAGGGTAAAACATTCTCTCTCAGTAAACGTCTTCATTGTTGTCTATTTGCAGTGAGGTATGTTTTACCTTGAGGACATTTGTGTAGCAGCTTCATATCGCTGGACAGAGAGGGAGAGTGAAAAAAAATATTTATTTTATTCACTGCAAATACTTTGGCGAAGAAGCAGAAGGAATAGCTCGGGGACTACTTAGGCAAGGAATGCATCAGCACGATCGGACAATGATCACGATTCAGGCAGGTGAAAATCAACCGCAGCGGGTAACATTAGCACAAGAGGCACTGGAATAATGAGCTAGTTAAAGTCCCATTACCACCCCTGCCTCACAACAGCACGGAATATCCCTGCCACTATCTATATCTACTATTTCATACATTAAAAAAAAACTTAATAGCTGCCCCCACTTCCTCTCAACTTTTTCCATTAGAAATTCCTGTGCCCACATGTATAAAGGTAACTTCCTATGTCAACTTGTCACGCTGTAATTGCACCCTCCTGCCGGTGAGGGCATTACACTACCACACTGTGGGAAGGTGTCATTACAGCATGACTCATTTACATAAGCAATTTCCATTATAATTGTGGGCATTGGAATTTATAATGGAAAATAAAACTAAGGACAGAATGCTTGAGTTTAAAATGGGGACTGAATTCTACCTGCATGCCCTGGTTGAATAGTCCCATTGCCTTCTAACTTCATTTCATCTGAAAAGTACTCTTGGTCTTCACTCCCTAGTGTGCAACCCCATAGGAAATTGCCTAGTAATATATCAATTTTGCTGTCTATGGCACACACTCCATATTTGGGCATCACCATTCTGTGACACACAGTCACACCTGCAACTGCACATTTCTACCACTTGATGTTGCTTCATCCCAATCCCAACAACATTAGGACACAACTAGACCTCCATGTTGTAAAACAGTTGATTAAAGCTTTGTTTAACGCTTAAAAAAAATACATTAGGAATGCATCCTGAGTGAAATTCACTCAGTCCTGACTTTCTCTGGGCAGATCCTCAGGAGAGCCATTTCTTCTCTTTCTTCCATGCCTAGCAGTAAGTGAGACAACCTGTGTCTTCCAGTGCTTTACATCTGGGCTTTTTTCTGTAACGAATCTATGTGAACAGTCAGGTTAGCCTGACTTAAGACCCCCTCCCAGGTGGACCGACTGGAAACAATGGGGTGGGGGAGTCGTTCCACTGCCATCAGACCTGAGTACCCCACTGGATGTCAACCCAGTATTCAGAGACCAGAACTCTCGTCCTTGCTTGACACGGCACAAGAGATCCACTCGTAGTGGATAATTCTGTAAGTCCACGCTGTTGGCCGGGAACCTTGGCTGTTGCCAGCGCCAATCCAAAGCTCGAGCGATGCCGGCAATATTCCGATCAGTGCTCACTCTTAAAATTACGTCCCATGCTCTCAAATGTCAGGACCCAATAACCCCTTTGGTGGGGTCCCTGAGCTATGCACAACCAATTCCCAGTCTGTGCAATTTGCCTCAATGCCCCAGGCAATGGGGAAGTGAATAAATCGACATTGGTTCCCGCTCCTGATTATTGTCCGGTGAATCCTGCGAGTGGAGAACATGTGTGTACAACAATAGCATTCTCCCCCCTCCCCCACCACAGCCCCCTGTTGAAGATCCTGCTGAGGCTGGGCTCACACTTAGCCACTTGGGTGAGGTCGTGGAGGAGCGGCCAATCTTTGTGTAGCATAGTATCAGGGGAACGAAAATAACACATGCAGAGTGCAGCTCAGCAAACTGATTCAGAAACGCTTCAATGAACGACAAGACAATCAGAAATACTGAACAGAATACACATTGGTGGGATGCGTCACCGGTAGCTGATTGAGTCGAAGCATTGAGCAGTCTACAGGAAGCAAGTTGAAGGCTCAGTGAGGAGCTGAGCTAAACCAGGAAGATCCCAGCTTTGATCACTGGTCTGCCCTGAGTTAGCAGGTCTCATCTAAGATGGTGAAAGGGGCTCAGTACCTTTCTACCAACTTTGTCGAGATAAGCTAGGCTAAGGAGAAAAAAATTGGGTTAGTCCATTGCTTCTGAGCATAGTCTCGGGATAAGGGGTCGGCCTTTTAAGACTAAGATGAGGAGGAATTTATTTACTCAGAGGATTGTGAATCTTTGGAATTCTCTACCCCAGAAGGTTATGGTTGCAGAATCATTGAGTATATTCAAGGCTGAGATAGATAGATTTTTGGACTCTCGGGGAATCAAGGGATATGGATATCGGGCGTGAAAGTGGAGTTGAGGTCAAAGATCAGCCATTACATTACATTACATTACATAGGATATATGGCACAGAAACAGGCCATTCGGCCCAACCAGTCCATGCCGGCATTTATGCTCCACACAAGCCTCCTCCTGTCTTTCCTCATCTAAATCTATCAGTATAACCCTCTACTCCCTTTTCCCTCATATGCTTGTCTAGCCTCCCCTTAAATGCATCTATACTATTCACTTCAACCACTCCCTGTGGTAGCGAGTTCCACATTCTCACCACTCTTTGGGTGAAGATGTTTCTTCTGAATTCCCTATTGGATTTCTTGGTGACTACCTTATATTGATGGCATCTAGTTATGCTCTTCCTCACAAGTGGAAACATTATCTCTGCATCCACTTTATCAAAATTTTTCATAATTTTGAAGACCTCTATTAGGTCACCCCTCAGCCTTCTTTTTTCAAGAGAAAAGAGACCCAGCCTGTTCATCCTTTCCTGATATGTATACCCTCGCATTTCTGGTATCATCCTTGTAAATCTTCTCTGCACCCTCTCCAGTGCCTCTATATCCTTTTTATAATATGGCGACCAGAACTGTACGCAGTACTCTAAGTATGGTCTAACCAAGGTTCGATAAAGGTTTAACATAATTTACCTACTTTTCAATTCTATCCCTCTAGAAATAAACCCTAGTGCTTGGTTTGCTTTTCTATGGCCTTGTTAACCTGTGGTGCTACTTTTAGTGATTTGTGTATTTGTACTCCGAGATCCCTTTGTTCCTCTACCCCACTTAGACTCGCACCCTCCAAGTGCTAAGTGACCTCCCTATTCTTCCTACCAAAATGTAATACCTCTCATTTATCTGCGTTGAACTTCATTTGCCAATTAGATGCCCATTCTGCAAGTTTATTAATGTCCTCCTGCAACTTGTTGCAGTCCTCCTCAGCCATGATCTTATTGAATTGTGGAGCAGGCTCGAGGGGCCATACAGTCTACTCCTGCTCCTAATTCCTAGGTTCTTATTTTCTGATCACTATCAAGCAACTTATGCTTGCAGTGAATGCGGACTTACAACATTCAAAAGTGAACTGGACAGAATCTAAACTGAACTCGGAGTACACAATCATAGACTAAATAGAAGGATCCCATATTCTCCTGCTCATATCAACTCTTTTTTAAATCCAGACACCAGTGGTGAAGGATCACAGTGAAGGGCACCTAAGGTTGAAAAGAGTGAAAGATAAAATAAATCAGTAAGTGGTGATTGGGTAAAGGTATCAAGGGGTATGGAGCAAAGACAGGCAAATGGAGTTGAGGTACAGATCAGCCGTGACCTAATAAAATGGAAGAACAGACTCGAGGGGCTGAATGACCTACTCCTGCTCCTATGGCACTAATCATATTTTCAAAAGTTTGTGGGAAGAATGGAAGACTGAGGGGACTAAGGAGAGAGATTGGAGGCTAAGTGTGAGAAAATGACCCATCAAACCTCTCTTTAAGGAATCCCACTTACAGCCCTGAAAATGTGCATCGCTGAACACAGGCCTGTTTCTTCAATCTCTCTTGCTCCCAGCTTACCTGTCCATCTCTTTGGAAATTTGCTGCTGTTCACCCTATCCTTAAGAAAGATACTCCCTCTTATTCTGCTATTTCCCACCCTAATGCCTCTACATTGGTATTTTCTAAGGTTATAGAAGATGCTGTTAACTCGCAAGTTATAGCACCACCTTGAAAGATTGGGCCTAACCCATGATTGTAAATAGGGTTTCAGACTAGTTTTTCTGTTGTCCCCATCTCTGGCCACTGTCTGAGGCTGAACCAGACCGTTCGCAACCTCGGCGTCCTATTTGACCCTGAGCTGAGCTTCCGACCCCACATCCGCTCCATCACCAAGACGCCTACATCCATCTCCGTAACAGCACCCGTCTCTGTCCCTGCCTCAGCTCACCTGTTGCTGAAACCCTCATCCATGCTTTTGTTACCTCGAGATTTGACTATTCCACTGCTCTCCTGGCCAGTCTCCCATCTTGCACCCTCTGTAAACTTCAGATCATCCCAAAATCTACTGCCCGTATCGCTGACCTACATTAAATCCCGGTCCAGCAACGTCTCAAATTTTAAATTCTCATCCTTGTGTTCATATCCCTCCATTGCCTCGCCCCTCCATTGCCTTGCCGCTCATCCTCTGTAGCCTCCTCCAGCCCTACAACTCTCCGAGAACTCTGCGTTCCTCCAATTCTGACCTCTTGCACATCACCGATTTCCTTCGCTCCACCATTGGCGGCCATGCCTTCAGCTGTCTAAGCCCTAAACTCTGGAATTCATGCCCTAAACCTCTCTGCCTCTCTCTCTCTCCTCCTTTAAGACACTCCTGAAAACCTGCATCTTATGACCAAGCTTTTGGTCATCTGTCCTAATATCTCCTTATGTGCTTCAGTGGCAAATTATGTTCCATAATGCTCCTGTGAAGTGCCTTGGGACATTTTACTACGTTAAAGGCACTATATAAATGAAAATTGTTGTTGTTGCCCACGTTACATAACTCTGTAGCTTTGTTCTTCAATAATTTAATGAATCATCATTGCCTTGGACAGTCAGAGTATCCTAAACAAGTTATCACATAGCTAGGCTCAAGGCTATCCAATTTCCATGAACATATCTGTACTGTAGTTGATTGCTCATCCTCTGACTGTTATGTACAGTCAACACCATGCATAGTACAACTTGCTATTAATCTAACTTGTGTGTCCCAGTCAAACAAGCAGATAGCAAAACCTCCTGGGTTGTTCAGCCGTGAGGCTAGAAACAAGTTTGCTATTGTTTTTTTTTGTGATTCAGTTCCCAGTCTGAGATATGTTAGTCCTTTTTTTACAGTTTGTGAATCTGTCAATCAGTAACTGCACCAAAACTGTACTTAAAGGTGAACTGCACTCCGTTGAATCACCACCATGGAATTGTTCGGAAGAGCAAAAGTCTCTTAAGTCCAACAAGCCTGTCTCCTTTTGATTAATCTCAACAATTTTTTTAGTTTCCCTCCTAATGCTAAATGTTATGAAGGATGATACCTAGGCAAACACTGCTATCTCTTAGTCATCAAAGTGCCGCTAAGAGACAGCATGGGAACAGATACGTTGTACAGAGCTCCCCCTAGCAGTGGCATCATGAAGTTCTGCTCCATGGTGATACCACAAGTAAAAGGAGAGCTCGGTACCAAATGTCTGCTGTCGGTCTGCCCCTCACCATCTGTTTCAAAGCATGAAACAGGATAAGAGGCAACTGAGAGACCTAGAAACATGCAGTTAGCCTTGGCATGTCCATTCTGTCCTTACATTCCCGATTTTAATTGCTCCACCATTGGCGGCCTAGGCCCTAAGCGCTAGAATTCCCTCCCTAAACGTCCCCGCCTCTGTACCACCCTCTCTCCCTTTAAGACGCTCCTTAAAATCTACCTCTTTGACCAAGCTTTTTGTCACTTGTCTGAATATCTCCTAATGTGGCTCGGTGTCAAATTTTATTTGATAACGCCCCTGTGAAGCGCCTTGGGATGTTTTACGACTAAAAGTGCTACGTATATAACTGCAAGTTGTTATAGATAAAACGTTATTAAAAAATTAAATTATAAGAAAGAAAAAACCTTTATTTATGTACAGTAGCATTTTTTGTGTCAGCCATTGAATTACTCTTTTTGGTGCAATCACTGTTACCCAGGCAAACGTGACAGTCAATGATGCGCACAGCAAGATCCCACAAGCAGCAAATGAGATGAGTGAACAGTTAATATGTTTTTAGTGCTGTTGGTTATGGGAAATATGTCAACCACAGGATCTTTTACGTGCACCTGAAGAGCAGAAAGGGCCTCGGTTTAACGCCTCATCTGAAAGAGGGCGCCGCCAAGAGCGTAGCACTGAATTGACAATCTAGATTGTGCGCTGAGTGGGACTTGAACTCATGACCTTCTGATTCAGAAGCAAGAGTGCTACCAACTGAGCCAAGCTGACACCACAGGCGCCAGACCAAGTACGTGATGGGACTGGCTGATAGCTTACAGTCCTGATTCCCAAACTGCCACCGTGATGATGTTTGAAAAGCAGATCAATAAAAGAATTCTCCACTGGGGCCAAAGTTTAAAAGAACTCTTGTAAATAAAATCTTTCAGAAAAGATTAATCAAAGAAAGAAAGAACTTGCATTTATATAGCGCCTTTCACAACTTCAGGACGTCCCAAAGTTCTTTACAGCCAATCAAGCAGGGTCTGACAATCAAATCAAATTTTACCGACTTTTAAAAAAAACATCTTTAATGAAATCCTGGTGAAGAGTCAAGGCTCACAGTTCAGGACTCCAGCAAGGTTAAAGAGAATAGGAGAGAAGATGGGGGAAATTAAGAAGCAGTGTTTGGATGACACCAAGCTTGGATTCTTAAAAGGATGACTGAGGCAGATGAGGGATTCCACAATACTGAAGTCCTGGGAAAGAATGAATTGAAGTCAGGGACAGTGCGAGGAGTCGCAAGATATTTCAGTATAAAATACCAGTGCAATTCCCCCCCAAAAATACAGGGCTTGACCATTGAAGATTCTGATGATTTTAAAAGCAATCCTATCTCCCCGTTTCTGGCAGATGTTGCCTGAAATTGGAGCTGGTCGTGAAGTACAATAGCATGATGTGTTTTCATGACTTTGGGTTAAGTGTCCACTCAGGGTGACTCGGCATATTAATGTATCTGTCACCTTCAATTAACCCGTAAAATCCATCTCTGCTTCCCTAATAGACACAAGTCCGAGCCGCTCTTAATTGCAATTTACAAGGCCCAGGCTTGTTTCCTTGTTTGCCTTTCATGAATCATGGCCTTGGTTGGATTAAAAGATTAAACATAAAAATGTGATTAATTAATCACAATAATTCTATTAATTGTTACAGCTCCATTATAAAAAGGAATGTGAATTTGACTTCAGCCATGACTCTTTTTCTGTCTCTTTTTTTTAAGAGACAAACACATCTTCTGAAGTTACTGTGTAGTAATTACAGGTCAGTACATTAGCGCTGCTGATATAGTTGGTCATATGCTGGGATTGACACACCTTTGGGATTCAAGGTAGCTTGGTGACGTCCCTTGGGTTGGGCCAGATTGAACATATAGTTTACAAAATGTGACAAATTATTTACAGCACAGAATCAGGCCATTCAGTCCAACAGGTCCATGCTGGTGTTTATGCTCCACACGAGAGTCCTGCTACCCTACTTCATTGAACCCAATCAACATATCCTTCTATTCCTTTCTCCCTCATGTGTTTATCTAGCTTTCCCTTAAATGCATCTGTGCTATTCGCCTCAACTACTCCATGTTGTAGCGAGTTCCACATTCTCACCACTCTCTGGGTAATGGATTTATTAGTGACTATCTTATATTTATGGCCCCTAGTTCTGGTCTCGCCTGCAAGTGGAAACATCTTCTCTACGTCTACCCTATCAGGTCACCCCTCAGCCTTCCCTTTTCTAGAGCAAAGAGCCCCAGCCTGTTCAATCTTTCCCGATAGGTATAACCTCTCAGTTCTGGTATCATTCTCGTATTATTTTCCCAAGTTCTCCGGTACCTCTATGTCCTTTTTATAATATTGAGACCAGAACTGTGCACAGTACTCCCAAGTGTGGTCTAATCAAGGTTCTATACAAGTTTGACATAACTCCCAGCTTTTCAATTCTATCCCTCTAGAAATGAACCCCAGTGCTGTGTTTGCTTTTTTTATGGCTTTATTAACCTGCATCGCTACTTTTAATGATTTGTGTATCTGGTTTTTAGATGCATAGAAAGGGGTCTCATAGATTTTCTAACAGAGTAAAGATCCTTTCACACAGTGGGGATTAAGCAGCTCGGTGAAATGGAAGAAAGCCACTGTTGGATTTTGGTTCTGTTCAAAGCTGGAGGCAGATTAGGAGTGCTGCTGGGGTTGAGGGCAGGAGAGAATGTCTCAGTTGTGCAGACTTCTGGTAAACTGCCAGAATTTTTCAACAGACCTTAACAACCTGGAAATCCAGGAACAGCCACTTCCAGGAACTACAGCGCTGCCCAAAATTCAGCACCAAGTTGTCAGTCTTGTGCAGAATGAAGTTGGCTGCTACAGGGAAGGAATGTGCCGCACCAGTGCAGTAAGGGCACTCTTTTAAAGTTGGAGTTAAGGTACAACATTGGGGAAGAGGATTTGGCTAAGCTAAATCTGACCTAGAACAGCACAACAAGGCAGTGCAGAAGGAGATAAGAACACAAGAACCAGGTCAGTTAGCCCCTCGAGCCTGTTCCGCCATTCAATAAGATCATGGCTGATCTGTGACCTAACTCCATATACCAGCCTTTGCCCCATATCCCTTAATACCTGTGGTTAACAAAAATTGATCAATCTCAGATTTAAAATTAACAATTGATCCAGCATCAACTGCTGTTTGCAGTAGAGAGTTTCAAACTTCTACCACCCTTTGTGTGTAGAAGTGTTTGCTAACTTCACTCCTGAAAGTCCTGGCTCTAAATTTTAGGCTAAGTCCCCTAGTCCTAGACCCCCCAAACCAGTGGAATAGTTTCTCTCCGTCTACCCTATCAGTTCTCCTTAATATCTTGAAAACTTCGATCAAATCACCCCATAACCTTCTAAACTCCAATGAAATACAACCATAGTACCCTAGATCTGCTCTGTATCTAATCCATATTGAACCAAGGAGTTCTCGATAAGACAATGGTAAGGGATCTTTACTCTGCATCTACATATGGTACAATGCCTAACTCAAGAATAGGACAGTGCAAAGGGAGCTTTACTCCATATCTAATTCCTGTCATACTGACTTGGGAATGCTTGATGGAGCAGCACAGAGGGAGCTTTACCATTGTACGTAACCTATAGTAACATGGGCAGGTTGGAGTACTGTTTTCCTATAGCTTGCAGTGACTCACAGTTACCCACACACCATTTATTCAGCAATGAGCCATCATTTAATTAAAAGAATTTTCTCTCAATGCTGCTCTTTGTAGTAAAGTATTTAAAAGCTGTCTCTACTGTGCCTTCATATTACATAACAATAGTTAGAAAGATTGGGAGAATTGCAATAAAAAGTGTCAAAGTGTAATGCATGAAGACAGACTCCACAGGCTAGATCTTCTCAGCCCCCGAGGAGGCGGATACGGAGGCGGGACTGCCGGGTAAATTGCAGAATTTGGGGGCGGGTGGCAAACCCGCCCACAGCCCACCTCCATGCCCTCTTGCCAGGAGGCGGGAAGCCGTCCTGTACCGGGTCCCGTCTCCTTGGAGGCGGGAAGGGATTAAAGCCTATTAACTGCCTGTTAACAGGTAGTTAACAGGCAGAAAATAGGATTATCCCCATTTTTCGTGCTGAAGTGCGGGCTTCCCGACCTGGGGGAACCCTGCCGGGGTGTAGATGAGTAGGTCTGCGGGGGTCGGAGGGGTCTGAAAGTGCGATGTAGAGGTGAGTGATGGGTGCAAGTGTGGAGTGGTAAGTATGTGAGGTGAGTGTAAAGTGTTAGAAAATGTTAACTTATCTTTGTTTCTCCTTACAGCCTTCAGCCGCTGTGGAGCCGTAGTCCCCGACATCTCCATTGTAGAGATCACAGACTGGCTGTTGGATCTTCCGATCCAACAGCCAGCTGATTTCTGCAAAGTAGAAAGGTTTGAGGAGTCCCGAACACAAGGACTCATCAAACTACACAGAATGTCAGTATTTGACAGCTTCACAGAGTTGTCAAACGATGACATTTCTTCTTTCAAAAATTCTTGACAGATGACATGTCATACGCTGACGTGCTCTGTCACTGACTTCCCCCTAATTGGCCTGCTGAGCCCGCCGGGCGGGCTTAACAAGGTCAATCAGGGGAAAATCCCGCTGGTTGGCCAAAAGTTGATGGAGATGGGACTGAAACCAGGCAAGCAGCAGTCCCGCCTCCAACACGTCTCCATTCATAAAATCCAGCCCCACATCCGTAGAAGGAGCTTTACTCTGCTTCAGAGTCAAGCTGTACCTGAACTCCCTCAATACTGCACTGAAGTGTTTAGTCCACCCCTCCAAATCCAGAATCTCCCATTCAAAGCCAAGCAGGCGATCCCCCTCCAGCCTGCACTCCAACTGACGGGAAACAATTGGTACAAAGTTTGAGACACAAGCAAGCCAGGAGATGACACACAATAGCCATGGCAAGAGATTGATGAGTAGGTCATCCTCCAATCAACAACAGAGCACAATTTAAATCAGAAGCTACTCCTCAATTCCCTATTGGATGTATTGGTTCCTTGACCAGTTACAGCAAATGTTGGGCCAATATCTTTTAAAAACAAAATATGCCCAGTGTATTGTACATCACAATCTATTTTTTTAGTGATGTTGGTTAAGGGATAAAATTTGGCCAGGACACCAGGGAGAACTCCCCTGCTCTTCTTCAAATAGTGCCATGGAATCTTTTGCGTCCACCTGAGGGGGTAGACGGGGCCTCGGTTTAACGTCTCATCTGAAAGACGGCACCTCTGACAGTGCAGCACTCCCTCGTTACTGCACTGGAGTGTCAGCCTGGATTCTGTACTCAAGTCTCTAGAGTGGGACTTGAAACCAAGACCTTTTGGCTTAGAAGCAAACGTGCTACCAACCGAGCCAAGACTGACACAGTTCAATCTGGGACTAAATTTGGCACGTTTCTGGTCTGCGATGCTCAGTGCCACACTGGACAGTACATTTATCCAATGAGGTGCAAGGTTTGATTGTTGACCTGTGTTCAATCAGCTGATCTAAAGCAAGGCAACAGCTGGGCTGCTGCAGCTAGCCTCAATGCCTATGGACCAGTGCTCCCACCCCTGACAGAATCTGGTTCAGTTATGCTGCCCCCACCACAGTCGATGAAACCTTGCCAACAGTTGCTATGTGGGCTTGCGTTTGAAGAATGGCCACTTGGGCAAGGTGCTAGCGGGCAAACCAGCACCTCTGGAACCTTGACCTCAGCAACAGAGATGCAGAAATCTCCCTAAGCCGTAAATTGCCCATCTTAGCCAAGATACTCCTCTACCCTGCAACTCCCTGGTCGGTTTATAGAGTGGCACCAGGGGAGATAGGGTGTTTCAATCAGGCATAGTATGAAGAAATGGCAAAGTGGGTAAAATGGAGACAAATTAATTAAACAAAGCAAAATCCTTTCCTGGAAACCAGAAAGGTTTCACAGGGATATTTCTGGCAAAACTTTGGAGGACAGTCATCTGCTATTCCAGAGACGTCAGTGTTCCCTGCTGTGCAGCCTGATCAGCAATTCCATTCAGCTCAACTGTCAGTCTCAATGAGTAACACAAGTACACATTCAGAATATGTTTGAATATCCGCAAAGCTGCCTTCTGTTCCCTGACTGGCGTCTCTTGTTTATTTTCGTCCCTCTCTAAACTCTGACAGAAAACAGGCTCCGGAAGGTGGCCACTGGGAACAGACCCATGGCTGAACAACAAACGAGTGTTCGCTTGATTTGGGACACCGAGGCCATGACCCCAAACAAATCCAGAAGGACATGCAACATGGCAGAAGATGTATGTTGCTGAGGTAAAGACACATCGTGCAGTGAATGCTAGATGATCCATCACCGTATCCCATATGCCAGTGGCCAGCAACAAGGTTTGAATGGCCTCGCTTAGGTTGGGCAAACTGCACATCCAAAATGTGAGACTCAGTGGCCCCACCCTACTTGCAAAAAGTGGTCAAGTTTCACTCTTTCCTCAGATGTGGCCCTTGTACAGTAATTGGCAGATGCTCTCACTTAAACACCACTGTGGCAAAGCTGGACAAAGTCCATTTGTCTCATCCACTCATGTGGTTTTCCTGTTTCCTGTGCAGAAAGTTGGTGTCCACAATTGCATCACCACAACTCCCTATTTTACCAATGCTACTGCGATTATTTCTCTCCTAAGCTTCCCCCTCTTGTTCCTCCTACACTGCCAATATGCTATCTCACTCCTTGCTGCAGCCTCGCTGTGTTGAAGATTAAACCTCATTCGCACCATCTCTTACTCCAACTCATTGCTTCCCAGTCAGCACTCTGGAACAGCCCACCTTCCTCAATCTTCAGGGTCTTGAAATCCAGGCTTGGTGTCACCTAATCACCGTTCCCTGATTTACTTTGTCTTCTCTTGCCCCTCTTTTGCTGAAATCCTGCTCTCTGGCCCTGGCATTTCACCTAGGTTTCTTAACAAGAAAAAAAACTAAAGCAACAAGGAGCCAAATATGACTTAGAAAGGCAATGAGAATACAGTTTGCTCACAATTCCTGGGACAGTCTGAAAGAAGAAAGAATCTGCATTTCTATAGCGCCTTTCACGACCTCAGGACTTTACAGCCAATTAAGTACTTCTGAAGTGTAGTCACTGTTTTAATAAGGGAAACGAGGCCGCCAATTTGCACACAGCAAGGTCCCACAGGCAGCTTCTTCTTCTTCGTCTTAGGCAGTCCCTCGGAACCGAGGATGACCACAGGCAGCAATGTGATGATGACCAGATAATCTGTTTTAGTGATGTTGGTTGAGGGATAAGAATTGGCCCCAGGACACTGGGGAGAACTTCCCTGCTCTTCTTCAAAACAGTGCCAGGAGATCTTTTGTGTCCACCTGAGAGAATAGACGGGGTCTCAGTTTTACGTCTCATCTGAAAGATGGCACCCCTGACAGTGCAGCACTCCCTCAGTATTGCACTGGAGTGTCATCCTAGATTTGTGTGCTCAAGTCTCTGGGGTGGGATTTGAACCCACAGCCTTCTGACTCAGAGGCAAGAATGCTACCCACTGAGCCACAGCTGACCCCAGTCTGCTTGATGTTGGTCAAGCACCATCTGAATTTGACCTGTGAATTCATGTTTCTGTGAAGCGCCTTGGGACATTTCACTTCATTAAAGGCACTATGTAAATGCAAGTTGTTGTTGTAGTTGGGTGTTTGCTTGGGTTAAGTGTACCGTGTAGTAAAAGTTGCAATGCTCCAGTATTTTTGTCAGTAACGCTGTGAGAATTTTGCCAACAACTTCTTCTATTTACAACTCAACACGGTTATTGTTAAATCGAGCTGTGTGAAGGGGGACAATGTTTTCAACGTGTGGAGCTCAAGAAATAACCCGTGAACGAGGGGAGTGGGTGCCCTCCGTGCTCCACCAATCAGCCTGTGACGCCACCCTTGCCCGCTTCCCAGCACGGCGGGATCCCCTGCCAATCGAGCTTAATACCCACCAGCCTCTCCGATGCTCCAACATCTGTGATGAATTATTTTCAGCCATGCATTCTGGCATTCACAAAATACCAGATAAGCAGAGAAAAGGTCAAAGAAATTGTTATCAATGGCTGTCAGGCCTCTTATCAGACATTCAGGATTCCCTGTTATCAGTCATCCAGCAACCCTGCAACAATCAGTGCAAAATAACCGGCATGGATTTTCTCATTCCTGTTTCTCCTCGAGTGACTCAATCATCATTGTAAATAATAAGTTACATGGAGGATTTGTCTGAGAGACCTTCTGGGAAAACGTGTCTGTGTTTACCACGTTGACACTCAGTAAGTCCGCCCAAGAACAGACTACAGCGCCTCTATTTCTCCTTTGAGCAGAGAAGGTTAAGAGCAGATTTGATAGAGCTGTTCACAATTAAGAAAGGTTCTGATAGAGTAAATAAGGAGAAATTGTTTCCACTGGGAGGAGGTCGGTAACCAGAGGACACAGATTTAAGGTAATTGGCAAAAGAACCAGAAGGGAAGATGATGAGAATTTGTTTTACTCAGTGAGTTGTTGTGATCTGGAATGCACTGCCTGAAAGGGTGCTGGAAGCAGATTCAATAGTAACTTTCAAAAGGGAATTGGATAAATACTTGAAAAGGAAACATTTGCAGGGCTATGGGGAAAGCTCTTTCAAAGAGCTGGCACAGGCACGATGGGCCAAATGGCCTCCTTCTGTGCAGTAAGACTCTATGATTCTATTTGAGACGCCTCTGCTATTTCTCTCACACTCCTGGACAGGATACAAAATGAGGTGATCCTTCTCTCCCCTCTAGTCCCCAACAAGTCTTTCCCCATTGCAACCTTCTATACCTCTATATATTTCACCAATACTGCTACTGTCAGTGCTCTTCTGAGCTTTACTTTCTTGTTCCTCTTAAGCTCTGCACTCTTTCTCCTCTTCCCAGCCTCACGATGTTCAAATATTCACACTGTTTCCTACCTGAACTCATTCTTTCCTAGAACCTCTGAACTGTGGAACTCTTCATCTCCCTCAGCCTTTCCTTGTTCCGATAACGTACAGGGCTCTTAAAGCCCAAGGTTGGTGTCACTTATTCTCTCCTCAATTTATCTCATCCTCTTCTCCTTCAATTTTCAACCTTGGTGGTATCATGCACTATGAATCTTGACCCTACTCCCAGGTTTCTCAACAAAGCAGCCATCAGTGCCAGTGTTTTGTCGGCTTTTCCAGCACAGTGTTCCTGAGAGACTTAATTTTTGTATAATTCGTCACTGTCACTAAGTAAGTTTATCGGTATAATATTTCTTGACGAGCCGAATGGCCTTTCTCACTCTGGTCTGTAGTGGTGCTAAGCCAAGGGTGATTAGCGAGCCCAGAGTGGGAGTGAGAGGGAATCTGGAAGGATCTTCTCCCTCAGAGACACTGCATACCTGAAGTACGCCATACCTTTCAGTACCCAGACAGGGAAATCTCCCCTCATCTATTTAAAAGCACGTTGCACTCACTCATGGTCCCCACCTTTATCTTACTCTGAATACAAATTAAGATGAATATTATCAAAAATGTTGTTGCAGCAGTCTGTAGCACCTGATAAAGTATGATTATATCACCTGACTCAACATGGTTGGTGTGCCAAACCTGGCTGATCGCAGAAGCATTGTTCCCCAAGGCTCCCCAGAGAGGCTATTACTCCCCTTTAATTTGCGAGTTCTGGTAGGGACCCATTTGCAGTTAAGCTTAGACCTGCAGTTTCAAATCTCTGAGATTTGAATGTTTACGGCTGTAGTCCTGCAGTGGACATGGGAGCATTGTGATCCAGTGCAGTTAGCAAGTTCCTGACTTGCTGGGAGTCCCGTGCGAGGTATGTGCCTGAGTATCTGGGGATCGTGCGGTGGGTAAGTATCGGACACGCTGGTGGTATTGTGGTTGGCATCTGACTGCAGGGCAACATAAAGAAAGAGAAGATGGGATATTTCAGTGGAAACCCCTCCCCAGATCTTTCAGTCCCTTGTTATTGAAATACTGTGTGAACCACTTCACAAAGCTGAAATACTCCCTTTACCATGACACACATCAAAAATTACCTTTAGATTTTTTTTTGCTGAAGTAAATTTCAAAACTGAGATCAAAAATAGACGGTGATTTATTTTCTCGAGAGGAACGATAAAAGACAAGAGGGTTAACCCAGATTCTGGGCTCCTTTGAGAGGGCTTTGTAGTACAGTAAGGTTTGATGTTTTTACCCTTCAAACCTCCTTGTCTACTCAGGCTGATCGCATACAATTACACTGAAATTGGACATCCAATCCCTCAGTGATGCTCGGAGTTTCCTTGTGGTGTTTGTGTAGCACAGGATTAAATTGTATCCTGTATCTATGATTTTATAATGATTCAACCACTTAATCTTCATACTGACTGCCAGAGTTGGAAATGGGGACAGGGGCAACTCCTCTTTTATGCAAATTAAAACATATAAAAATACTTTTTCCTATTATTTTCTCCTAAAGGTGCTGACTAGTGATGAGGTACAGTTGCTCAGGCACTCCGGCTCTCCAGCGCCTTGCCTAAGTGCTTACTGATTTTCTTTCTACCTTCTATTCTACCCCCACACGTGCACTTCTTCAGCAATGGTCACTGGGTGGCGATTGGGTATCCTGACCGACTGTCCTCCCTTCTCTAACACAGGGGAGAGAGAATTAGCAAATGTATCCTTTTAAAGTGGGGTTAGAGGGTGAGGGATGATTGGTCCAGGGCGCATAGACGCAACTCAATGCCCACTTTAACATCATACGTTCTCTCCTTATTTTTACATTTTCAATATAAATTCCTTTGCCTGGAATACTGCGTACAGTTTTGGTTTCCATATTTAAGAAAAGATATACTTGCTCTCGAGGCAGTTCAGAGAAGGTTCACTCGGTTGATTCCGGAGATGAGGGGCTTGACTTATGAGGAAGGGTTGTGTAGGTTGGGCCTCTGCTCATTGGAGTTCAGAAGAATGAGAGGCGATCTTATCGAAACATATAAGATTGTGAGGGGGCTTGATCGGGTGGATGCGGTGAGGATGTTTCCACTGATGGGTGAGACTGGAACTAGGGGGCATAATCTTAGAATAAGGGGCTGCCCTTTCAAAACTGAGATGAGAAGAAACTTCTTCACTCAGAAGGTAGTAAATCTATGGAATTTGCTACCTCAGAGAGCTGTGGAAGCTGCGACATTAAATAAATTTAAAACGTAGACAGTTTCCTAGCTGATAAGGGAATTAGGGGTTACGTGGAGCGGGCAGGGAAGTGGACGTGAGTCTAGGTTCGGATCAGCCATGATCCTATTGAATGGCGGAGCAGGCCCGAGGGGCCGTAAGGCCTACTCCTGCTCCGACTTCTTATGTTCTTATGCCTCTATAAACTTATCATGCTGCAATTACATCCTCCGGCCAGTGGTGGCAATGCAGCATCTCCACTCACGGGTAATTTACTGCGTGGCAATTTTACATGGACAGCTCCCATTATAAACGTAGACTCGGAAATTTATAATGGATAGGGTTTACAAGAAGTGCGTATAGCGATAACATTTTAATAGATAGATACATACATAGACTCATACATCTCTCCTTTAGCATCATATAAATCTGTTAAGATAACAACTTGCATTTATATAGCGCCTTTAAATGTAGTAAAAATGTCCCAAGGCGCTTAATGACCTTTTCTTTTGAGGGGAGGGGGTAAGGGTTAGGGGTAATGGTTGGACTCGGACTCTGTGAAGATCATGGCTGAGTATGTAGTTGAGTCTGTGTATAGGATGTTGGGAGTATGAGTGCCCCAAGTCTAATACTGAGCAAAGACAAAAAGTCCATTATATCTTTACTTCAATACTTAGGACATCCTCAAGGCTCCTAAAACAAATAACGTGTCTCCCACTTGGGTCTTGTCTGTTCTTACAAGGACTCTAGCCTTTGGCTGGAGATTGATTCCAATGTTTTCTTTCTAGCACCTTGTGTTTTACTCTGTTCTCACCACACCCCCACCATCCCCGCCTCCACCACCCCACCGCCCCCCACCCCCCAACCCCTTTCTCTTTTCAGATACCTCCTCCCCAAAAATAACTATCACATCTTAGGCAGACAAGATAGGCAGACAGGCAGCTTGTGGTCCATCAATGCCAATCTGGAGCTGGTCACAAGGAGATGCCCGACAGTGGTCTGCACTGGTGTGCTCTCTCCTTGAGCTCTTTCTCTCCACAAAGTGGCTAAAATTGAGAACTCACTGCAGAGCAATTGTGGCTAATGAGAGCCCACAGCCCTGCTGCCCTTAAACACACTCCAAGTTAAACTACTTCAACTGCAATGCCGTCTTTTTTTCTGTTGCCAATTTTCACCCTTCCTCTTCTGAAGGTTTGACTCCTTGCTGGGTACAGGTTCCACAGGTGGCAGCTGGCCGCTGGCACTTCACCCAAATGGCCTTTCTTCATGTGTGAACCCAGACAATGAGAATCAGCGGGCTATTCAGCCCCAGGGTAGGGGGGGATCACCACTGAGTCCGAACCTGTTCTCACCCAAAGTCCACATGTCCAGCGCTGGTCGGTTTACTCTTCATTCCTCTTTATGGATTCTCTCTGTTTCTGGTTGGCTCACATAGTTCTGATTGAGAAATTGGCCCTGAAATGCAGCGCATTAAAATCCGAGTTCCACCTTAAACAGTTTTGCATCTTGGTGCCTTTAACAAATATTTAGACACCAGCAAATGCTATTCCATCTTCCCCAATATGCTAAATTACACCTGGTTGCAAATGAATAGTTTTTTAAAGCCATTTACACTGAATAGAAGTAAAAAAAACTTTTTAACCAACATTAAGTTAAAGAGGATATTGTCAAGGGAGTCAAAACTCATCTCAAGGACTTAATGTTGAAATAAAACTGATGCACCGACAACTAATGTTTCAGTGTTAATTCCTGTCATTACACTCAGCATTGAGTGATATTGCTCAATAATTGCAACTCGCTAAGATCTAAAGCATAAACCTTTGTTAGCAGCAAATGGGACTATTTTCTTATTTTTGCCTTGAAGGATTATTTCAGAGAAGCCTCGCAAGCGATTGTGTTTGTGCACTTAGCCTAGGCACTGCCAGTTTCTTCTATGTGTTCAAGAAAGAAAAGTCTGAACTTGTATTTAAATAGCAGCCGTCACATCCTCAGGACACCCAAAGTTGCTTCACAGCCAATTAATTTGTTTTGAAGTGCAGTCACTGTTGTTAAGTAAGCAGATGTAACAGCCAATTTGTGCACAACAGGAGCCCACAAACAGCAAATGAGGTAAATGGCCAGTTAATCTGATTCCAGTGGTGTTGGTTTGAGGGAAGAATGTTGGCCAGGACATCGGGCGAACTCCCCTATTCACGGCCACCCCCTCGACCCTGCCATCTCTCATGGCCTCACTACCCTCATCGTGTCAATCGCAGATAAGGCCATCTCTGACCACTTCCTCGTATCGCTCTCCACCCACATCCCCCTTCCACCACCCCCCAAACTTCCTTCCTTCTGTGTCCGCCCCTGGATAAAACTCTCTCCCAACTCTCTTACAACTGCACTTATGAAATCCCAACTGTCCAGCCTTTGGCCCTCCATTCGCCATGACATTTCTTCAGCTACCGATCCGCTCAACCACACCCTCACAATTACTCACTCTCACCCTGGCCATTCCCCCTGGTACAGCCCTGACGTTTGCTCCCTTAAGTCCAAGGGATGCAGACTTGAACGGATATGGTGGACAAATGGTTTAGCCATTCACCGCCAGATCTGGCTGGACCACATAAAGCATTATCGGGTCCTGCTCTCATGTGCCAAAATTGCTCACTATTCCAGAATCATTCTGGAATGCAAAGATAAACCCCGGCTTCTATTCTCCACTGCTAACCGTCTTCTTAAACCCCTCTCCTCTGTCTCCTCCACCCACACCTCCGACAACAAGTGTGAAGAGCTCATGGACTTCTTTGTCTCTAAGATTGAGACCATCTGTTCAGCTGCCTCTGCTACTTCTCTTCCTTCCCCTAGCCCACCGAGCCACACTTCCTCTAAGGTTCCCCCCTGCCCTAGCCCTGAACTCACATCTTTCTCCAGTTTCTCTCCAATCTCCTCTCATGACCTCTCTGCGCTCATCTTGTCAATGAGACCCAATTCCTGCTCCGTCGACCCTATTTTCACCAAATTGCTAAACACCCAAAATCCTTTTCTGGCTCCCATGTTAGCTGACATTGTTAACGGTTCTCTCTCCTCAGGTAGTGTCGCCCTCTCCCTCAAATCAGTCGTCATCACCCCTCTCCTCAAAAAACCAACCCTTGACCCCTCCGTCCTTGCAAACTAACGCCCCATCTCCAACCTCCCTTTCCTCTCTAAAGTCCTTGAACGTGTTGTCGCCTCCCAAATCCGTGCCCATCTTTCCCGCAATTCCATGTTTGAATCCCTCCAATCAGGTTTCCGCCCTTGCCACAGTACCGAAACGGCTCTCATCAAGGTCACTAATGACATCCTTTGTGACTGTGACAAAGGTAAGCTATCTCACCTTGTCCTTCTTGACTTGTCTGCAGCCTTTGACACGGTTGACCACACCATCCTTCTCCAACACCATTCCACCATCATCCAGCTAGGTGGGACTGCACTCACCTGGTTCCATTCTTATCTATCTAATTGTAGCCAGAGAATCGCCTGCAACGGCTTCTCTTCCAACTCCTGCATCGTTACCTCTGGTGTCCCCCAAGGATCTATCCTTGGCCCCCTCCCATTTCTCATCTACATGTTGCCCCTTGGTGACACCATCCGAAAACACAGCGTCAGTTTCCACATGTACGCTGACGACACCCAGTTCTACCTCACCACCACTTCTCTTGATCCCTCCACGGTCTCTAAATTGTCAGACTGCTTGTCCGACATCCAGTTCAGGATGAGCAGAAATTTTATTTTTCATTCGTTCATGGGATGTGACCATCGCTGGCAAGGCCAGCATTTATTGCCCATCCCTAGTTGCCCTTGAGAAGGTGGTGGTGAGCTGCCTTCTTGAACCACTGCAGTCCGTGTGGTGAAGGTACTCCAACAGTGCTGTTAGGGAGGGAGTTCCAGGATTTTGACCCAGCGACGATGAAGGAACGGCAATATACTTCCAAGTCAGGATGGTGTGTGACTTGGAGAGGAACTTGAAGGGGTTCCCATGCACTTGCTGCCCTTGTCCTTCTAGGTGGTAGAGGAGGTGCTGCTGAAGAAGCCTTGGCAAGTTGCTGCGGTGCATCGTGTAGATGGTACACACTGCAGCCACGGTATGCCGGTGGTGGAGGGAGTGAATGTTTAAGGTGGTGGATGGGGTGCCAATCAAGCAGGCTGCTTTATCTTGGATGATGTTGAGCTTCTTGAGTGTTGTTGGAGCTGCAATCATCCAGGCAAATGGAGAGTATTCCATCACACTCCTGACTTGTGCCTTGCAGATGGTGGAAAGGCTTTGGGGAGTCAGGAGGTGAGACACTCGCCACAGAATACCCAGCCTCTGACCTGCTCTTGTTGCCACAGTATTTATGTGGCTGGTCCAGTTAAGTTTCTGGTCAATGGTGACCCCCAGGATGTTGATGGTGGGGGATTTGGCGATGGTAATGTTGTTGAATGTCAAGGGGTGGTGGTTAGACTCTCGCTTGTTGGAGATAGTCATTGCCTGGCACTATTGTGGCGCGAATGTTGCCTGTCACTTATCAGCCCAAGCCTGAATGTCATCCAGGTCTTGCTGCATGCGGACATGGACTGCTTCATTATCTGAGGAGTTGCGAATGGCACTGAACGGTGTGCAGTCATCAGTGAACATCCCCACTTTTGACCTTATGATGGAGGGAAGGTCATTGATGAAGCAGTTGAAGATGGTTAGGCCTAGGACACTGCCCTGAGGAACTCCTGCAGTGATGTTCTGGGGCTGTGATGATTGACCTCCAACCACCACAACCATTCTTCCTTTGTGCTAGGTATGACTCCAGCCAATGGAGAGTTTTCTCCCCGACTCCCATTGACTTCAGGCTCCTTGATGTCACACTCGGTCAAATGCTGCCCTGATGTCAAGGGCAGTCACTCTCACTTCACCTCTGGAATTCTGCTCTTTTGTCCATGTTTGGACCAAGGCTGTAATGAGGTCTGGAGCCCAGTTAAACATTACCCAATTAAATATTGGGAAGACCGAAGCCATTGTTTTCAGTCCCCGTCACAAACTCTGTTTCCTAGCCACAGACTCCATCCCTCTTCCTAACATCTGTCTGAGGCTGAACCACACTGTTCACAACCTTGGTGTCATGTTTGACCCTGAAATGAGCTTCCGACCACATGTCCGAGGCATAACTAAGACTGCCTATTTCCACCTCCATAACATCGCCCATCTTTGCCCTTGCCTCAGCTCATCTGCTGCTGAAACCCTCATCCATACCTTTGTTACCTCTAGACTTGTCTATTCCAACGCACTCCTGGCTGGCCTCCCACATTCTACCCTACGTAAACGTGAGGTCATCCAAAATTTGGCTGCCCGTGTCCTAACTCGCACCAAGTCACGTTCACCCATCACCCCTGTGCTTGCTGACCTACACTGGCTCCCCGTTAAGCAACGCCTCGATTTCAAAATTCTCATCCTTGTTTTCAATCCCTCCATGGCCTCGCCCCTCCCTATCTCTGTAATCTCCATCAGCCCCACAACCCCCCGAGATATCTGTGCTCCTCTAGTTCTGCCCTCTTGAGCATCCCTGATTATAATCGTTCAACCATTGGTGACCATGCCTTCTGTTGCCTAGGCCCTAAGCTCTGGAATTCCTTGCCTAAACCGCTCCACCTCTCTACCTCTCTGTCCTCCTGTAAGACGCTCCTTAAAACCTACCTCTCTGCCCTAATTTCTCCTCATGTGGCTTGGTGTCAAATTTCTTGTCTTATAATACTCCTATGTTAAAGGCGCTATATAAATGCAAGTTGTTGTTGTTTGCTGTGCTTGTTTTCACAAATGTATGGGGTAAATGTAGTCGAGAAGTTACTGTTGGCGGTGCATTTAATGTGTTCATATGACATTCCTCTGATTTCTACTTTAATGTAAGCGTTAGCCCATTTATTTTAAAGCGGTTAGCACCTTTGCCAAAGGAGCAGTGGGAGGGAGGTTACATTAATGTACTAAGTGTTTGCTAAAATGATCAACGGTAATTTCTACTCTTATGAAAGCAGCAAAAACAAAGTGTTTTCCGATGGTTCACTGAGTAAATGTGCCAGCTAACATAGAATTGAACCACACAGAGTGGAGAAGTCCTGGAGCAATTGCTGTGCTATGTGGGGGTATGGTGGGGTAGTGGTTATTTACTGGTACTAATAGTCCAGCGAACGTAAGTTCAAATCCCACCATGGCAATTTGAATTCCGTTTTTAAAAATCTGGAAATAAAAAGCTAGTATCATTAAAAGTGACCATGAAGCTTTAAAATTGTAGTAAAAACCCAACTGGTTCACTAATGTTCTTTAGGGAAGGGAATCTGCCGTCCTTACCCAGACTGGGCCTATATGTGACTCCAGTCCCACACCAACATGGTTGACTCTTAACTACCCTCTGAGGTGGCCTAGCGAGCCCCTCAGTTGTATCAAAACTGCTACAATGATTGCAGTGGTTCAAGCAGAAGGCCCACCACCACCTTCTCAGGGCAACTAGGGTTGGCCAATAAATGCCGGTCTTGCCAGCGACGCCGACATCCCGAGAAATCATTTTTGAAAAAGTTAGTTGATGTCAGTTGGTGCTGCTGTAGGGACACTACATCTGACATCAGTTCCCCTCACTGTGCAGGGGGGAAATCAGCGAGGATTATCGCATTACCCACCCCTTGTGCCCTGCGCTATTTGAGGGCGGGGATGGAGAGAGACAGAGAGGAGAGGCCACATCATATTTATAGTTCTGGCACGATTCAGCTAGACAGAGAGGCCTGTGTCTTAAATTAAATCTCACGGCTCAATTTGAGAATTAACTGGACTTTAGTAACCATGATGCTATCAGGTGAAGGATTTTCAAACCTTTCCTTTTAGCAGGGGAGCAGAGAAAATCAAAAATTGCAGAGGGCATCAAGTTTTTTTCCCATTTATTTTCTGTACAGCTCAGGAGTCGACACGCCAAAGGGATTATATTTAATAAAACGTCATCAGCATATGCGCTAAAGTAGCTTATCTCAGCCAGGGTAGCGGTTGGTGGTAGAACTGCCCTCAGTGCCCATGGGCTGGGGAGGGGCATCGGTTCCCGATCACCACCCAGCGACTCCAGGTCAAAGGCGTGCCTGTGGATGTTGGGCGAGGACTGGGTTTGGCAGATTGTGATGTGCTCCACGGGCAAATAGCTCAACAACAGGGAACTGTTCAGACTCACGCACAAAGAATGGCCAACTGGCCGAGGTAGCAGGGAGAGGCAGCCGGGGGGGGGGGGGGAGGGGGGCGCGGTGGTGGTGGTGAGACCTCACACGTTTGGGACCTTAGCTCAGCAAAGAATCACCTGCCTCTGGCAGAGAAGGGGAGAAAACTGGGAGCGAAAAAATAAATCAGTGACGCTCATTACTTCCAAGACAGATGGAAACCTACAAAAAACACTACTGGATATCCACAAAACTAGATCATTAATCTTTGACAAGCAGCACCACAATTAAATGTTTTAGGCTTCCTTCAGTATTATTGGCACCAACATCTTCCCTCGTTATCAACCAACTCACTAACCAATCTATAAATAAGTACATTCCCAGCTTTATCTGGGAAACAGGCTTCCAGGCTGGATGGACTCAGGATGAGCATTTGTACAAAAATTATTATTCAAAGAGACGGCTAAAATTAACACATATCAGATTATTTGTTATTTCATTAAATAGTGTTTGGATTCATGAAAAGCTATTAGACCAGCGTGGAATCAATATCAGAGCTGAGACTAGCGAGGGCAGATTCAAAATCCCCTGGTGCGCTCACAACTACGATTTAAGAATTTTAATTGTGTCCTCGTGCCCACTAGAATGCCAAAGAGCCCAGAACGTACACACCAGACTGCCAGCAAAGCTGACACATAGCAACTATACCTCGTTCCATACCATTCTACTGCCAGTTCATTTTTACTTCCTTTTCCTTATCTTCCCTGCACCTCCACGTTTTAAGTTCTATTTTTGTCCCATTCAGATCCTCCCATCTGACGCATCATTCCGCCACCTTGTAACATAGAATTTACCAGACACTACTGTGGTTCAAGGTACCTTACACTACTTCAGCACCTGTAAACCCCTCTCCCCTATGTGACCAAGAGGTTATCCAGCTCCTACACAAATTTGCTGCAACGCTCCACCTGGGCAGACTTTTCTACATATTCATCGCCCGATGTGTAAAGTCATTAAATTTAGATTATCTGTTCATCTTCCCTGAGCTTGAGATGATACTACAAAGAGGATGGCGGGGGGGGGGGGGGGAGAGGAGAGACAGTGAAACAGAGAGAGAGAGATAAAGAGGACAGAGAAAGAGAGATAGAGATAGATAAATAGAGAAATAAAGATAAAGAGATAGATCTAGAAAGAGATTAAAAGATAGATAAAGATCGATAGATAGATAAAGAGAGACAGAGAAAGAGATAAAGAGAAATAGATAAAGAATGAGCGATAAGATAGATAGATAGATAGATAGATGGAGAACGAGAGCCCCACGCGGGCTCTCCAACAGGCACATGAGTGCAGGAGGCAATGCTTCCTCCCCTGACCCTAAGGCTTATATTGCACAATGGATTGGCAGGCCTGGTATAGTCTGCCACACTCCCTGTGGCTATGCACACGCTCCAACTTACTTGGGATGAAGAATGAGTGAGTATAGCAATAGGCCAGGAAAGTACAAGTCACACCCACGTCCACTGGACCTCAACAAATGTCTCAACACTGAGCAGCTTGCACAGTATGCTGACAAATGGGGACTCGGGAGAACCCATGCACGATGGGATTCTAAATGATAAATATAGGTGAAGGGCCAAGTCCTCTGGGACATGTCTTCACCAAGGGGGAAAAGAGCAGGAGTCAAGCTGTGAGGAGATCAGTAAGTGGGGAATTTGGGTTTTAAAAGCTTGTAGAGTGTAGGAGGGAGAGAAGGCTGAGGGAGGGGAGGTGTTCCACAGTTTAGAGGTCCTGGGAGGGAATGAGTGAGAGCAGGAGATGATGCGATGACTTGGTTTCAACAAAGTGAGGATACAGGAGGAAGAGGACCATGACAGTGCAATGGGACTCTTTGAAGATAAAGTAAATTTTGTGGAATAAATTTATTAAGCACCACTGGAACAGCAGTAAATCGCAGTTACAATTTACTGTTTGATTGCTGCACTTGTTCTTCATGATCAGGCCTGGGTGCATGGCAGCGGGATTTAGAGAACTTAAACAATGACTAATATTGTCGGTAAGATCCATTTATCATTCAATAAAAACAAAACACGCTTTTGTTGTAAATCAAAGCTCTTCTCACAACCATGCACAAGAGTACCCGACTGAAGAACGCAGACTGATCAACAGCCATTCCCCTGGGGGATTATAACTGGGGCAGTAAATATACAAAGGCACAAGTATACGAGGACAGTTCATCAGCTCACCTCGCCGCCTCCCTTTAGGACCAGGCTCAGGAGCTATCAAGATTTATTGCATCTCCCTCCTGACTTGCTGCCTAGTTTGTACCCATCTACTCAACACAGAAATCAGGAATCAGACCACTTCTTTATTGAATAATTCAAGTAAGAGCATATTTAATGTACCATGTGGCGGTCTATACCAACCGAGTCCCCATTCACTGCACTGGGTGTCAGTCGATACCAACTGAGTCCCCATTCACTGCACTGGGTGTCAGTCTATACCAACTGAGTCCCCATTCACTGCACTGGGGGCCAGTCTATACCAACCGAGTCCCCATTCACTGCACTGGGGGCCAGTCTATACCAACCGAGTCCCCATTCACTGCACTGGGTGTCAGTCTATACCAACCGAGTCCCCATTCACTGCACTGGGTGTCAGTCTATACCAACTGAGTCCCCATTCACTGCACTGGGTGTCAGTCTATACCAACCGAGTCCCCATTCACTGCACTGGGTGTCAGTCTATACCAACCGAGTCCCCATTCACTGCACTGGGTGTCAGTCTATACCAACCGAGTCCCCATTCACTGCACTGGGTGTCAGTCTATACCAACCGAGTCCCCATTCACTGCACTGGGGGCCAGTCTATACCAACCGAGTCCCCATTCACTGCACTGGGTGTCAGTCTATACCAACCGAGTCTCCATTCACTGCACTGGGTGCCAGTCTATACCAACCGAGTCCCCATTCACTGCACTGGGTGCCAGTCTATACCAACCGAGTCTCCATTCACTGCACTGGGGGCCAGTCTATACCAACCGAGTCCCCATTCACTGCACTGGGTGCCAGTCTATACCAACCGAGTCTCCATTCACTGCACTGGGGGCCAGTCTATACCAACCGAGTCCCCATTCACTGCACTGGGTGCCAGTCTATACCAACCAAGTCCCCATTCACTGCACTGGGTGCCAGTCTATACCAACCGAGTCTCCATTCACTGCACTGGGGGCCAGTCTATACCAACCGAGTCCCCATTCACTGCACTGGGTGCCAGTCTATACCGACCAAGTCCCCATTCACTGCACTCGGTGCCAGTCTATACCAACCAAGTCCCCATTCACTGCACTGGGTGCCAGTCTATACCAACCGAGTCCCCATTCACTGCACTGGGTGCCAGTCTATACCAACCGAGTCCCCATTCACTGCACTGGGTGCCAGTCTATACCAGGCTCAGCTGCCACCAATGTACAAATAGCTCACCAACAATTTGCTGTCAAGGCTTACACATGAAGTGCAGCCAAATTGGGCAAGATACCAGAGGGTACGCGACAACCATGGAGCTACGCCCAAAGCAAGAAAACACAGATGTGCCTTTAGGAAAGAATAAGCTAGCAAGACAAATGACTTCTCAGAAAAAATGGCCAAGGATGGCATCTCTGTAGATCTCAATGAACATTCTCAACTACATTCAGCAATTGTGTTTACATTGCAATCTGTCACAGGAATGAAAACAAACGGGCTCCATTATCGAAGCCGTCTGGTGCGTCTCTTTAATGTAATGTTTTGAATACAAGTATTTTTACGGTGAATCTCATTTTCTTTCCCTTTTGTGCTGAAAGCTAAGATGTTTTGGCAACCTTTGAAATCTGTTCCATTCTGTATTAAATGATTGTAGCAATATATCTTTTTTGTGCTGAATCAAGGGGCAGTGTGGACAAGTGGGGCATTTTCAAGCCTTTTTTTAATTCCAACCTCAGGCCAGGTATAGCACAGCCAAATGCCAAGCAAAGTACCATCCACATTGTCCTATTGATAGCCTAGACATTGCACTGTGCAATAACGATATCTATCCATAACATATTAAAAATATGCCCGCATGCAGCAAGCTCTGGACAACATCCAGGCTTGAACTGATAAGTGGCAAGTAACATTCGTGCCACACTAGTGCCAAGCAACGACCATCTCCAACAAGAGACAGTCTCACCACCTCCCCTTGACATTCAATGGCATTATGAATGCTGAATCCCCCATCATCAACATCCTGGGGGTCAGCATTGACCAGAAGCTCTACTGGACCAGCCACATAAATGACGTGACTACGAGAGCAGGTCAGAGGCTGGCTATTCTGTGGCGAGTGTCTCACCTCCTGACTCCCCAAAGCCTCTCCACCATCTACAAGGCACAAATCAGGAGTGCGATGGAATACTCTCCACTTGCCTGGATAGGTGCAGCTCCAACAACACTTAAAAAGCTTGACAACATCCAGGACAAAGCAGCCCGCTTGCTCTCCTGTATTCATAAGTACAGTACCTTCTTCTTCTTAGGCAGTCCCTCGGAACTGAGGATGACTTGCTTCCACATTAAAAATTAGTTCTTAGGTGACTGATTAGTCCAATGCGGGACCTACAGTCTCTGTCACAGGTGGGGCAGACGGTGGTTGAAGGGGCGGGAGGGTGGGGTGCTTGGGTTGACGTGCGCTCCTTGCGCTGCCTGCGCTTGGCTTCCACTTGCTCCCGGCGAAGAGACTCGAGGTGTTCGGCGCCTTCCCGGATGCTTCTCCTCCACTTTGTGCGGTCTTGGGCCAGGGATTCCCAGGTGTCGGTGGGGATGTTACACTTTTTCAAGGAGGCTTTGAGGGTGTCCTTGAAGCGTTTCCTCGGCCCACCTGGGGCTCTCTTGCCGTACCGGAGCTCCGAGTAGAGCGCTTGTTTTGGGAGTCTCGTATCGGGCATGCGGACAATGTGACCCGCCCATCGGAGCTGATCGAGCGTGGTCAAAGCTTCGATGCTGGGGATGTTGGCCTGAGCAAGAACACCGACGTTGGTGCGCCTATACTGCCAATGGATTTGCAGGATCTTGCGGAGGCAGCGTTGGTGGTACTTCTCCAGTGCTTTGAGGTGCCTGCTGTACGTGGTCCATGTCTCTGAGGCATACAGCAGGGCGGGTATCACTGCTGCTCTGTAGACCATGAGCTTAGTGCCGGGTTTGAGGTCCTGGTCTTCAAACACTCTCTTCCTCAGGTGACCGAAGGCTGCACTGGCACACTGAAGGCGGTGTTGGACTTCGTCGTTGACGTCTGCCCTTGTTGACAGTAGGCTCCCAAGGTATGGAAAGTGGTCCACGTTGTCCAAGGCCTTGTCGTGGATTTTGATAATCGGGGGGCAGTATTGTGTGGCAGGGGCAGGTTGGTAGAGGGCCTTTGTCTTACGGATGTTTAGTGTAAGGCCTATGCTCTCATACCAATGAGAACATCACCCACTGTATAAGAAGGATCTTAACACACTCACATAAGGTCACACACTGCTAAATTACACTGGGAAGATTTATATTTGGTTTCGCTGTCCTTCTGGTAATTGTATATCAATCAGGAACATGCACAAACCCCATTCAACATCCGTTCAATCAGGGATACAGAATACTCATTCCAAAGATGTGGGCGTGGCTGGCAAAGCTGGCATTTATTGCCCATCCCTAGTTGCCCTTGAGAAGGTGGTGGTGAAACGCCTTCTTGAACCGCTGCAGTCCGTGTGGTGAAGGTACTCCCACAGTGCTGTTAGGTAGGGAGTTCCAGGATTTTGACCCAGCGATGATGAAGCATCGGCAATATATTTCCAAGTCAGGACGGTGTGTAACATGGGGGGGAACTTGGAGGTGGTGGTGTTCCCACACGCCTGCTGCCCTTGTCCTTCTAGGTGGTAGAGGTCGTGGGTTTGGGAGGTGCTGCCGAAGAAGCCTTGGCGAGTTGCTTGGTAGTAGATGGTAAACACTGTAGCCACGGTACGCCGGTGGTGGAGGGAGTGAATGTTTTAGGTGGTGGATGGCGTGCCAATTAAGTGGGCTGCTTTGTCTTGGATGGCGTCGAGCTTCTTGAGTGTTGTTGGAGCTGCACTCATTCAGGCACTCACCGCAGAATACCTAGCCTCTGACCTACTCTTGTTGCCACAGTATTTATGTGGCTGGTCCAGTTAAGTTTCTGGTCAATGGTGACCCCCAGGATATTGATGGTGGGGGATTCGGCGATGGTAATGCCGTTGAATGTCAAGGGGCGGTGGTTAGACGCTTGCTTGTTGGAGATAGTCATTGCCTGGCACTTGTGTGGCACGAATGTTACCTGCCACTTATCAGCCCAAGCCTGAATGTCATCCAGGTCTTGCTGCATGCGGACATGGACTGCTTCATTATCTGAGGAGTTGCGACTAGCACTGAACACTGCAGTCATCAGCGAACATCCCCACTTCTGACCTTATGATGGAGGGAAGGTCATTGATGAAGCAGCTGAAGATGGCTGGGCCTAGGACACTGCCCTGAGGAACTCCTGCAGCGATGTCCTGGGGCTGAGATGATTGAACTCCAACCACCACAACCATCTTCCTTTGTGCTAGGTATGACTCCAGCCAGTGGAGAGCTTTCCCCCTGATTCCCATTGACTTCAGTTTTACTAGGGCTCCTTGATGCCACACTCGGTCAAATGTTACCTTGATGTCAAGGGCAGTCACTGTCACCTCACCTCACTTACATCACTGCTCTAGGACTCTGCCTCTGACAAGTGGTCGTCAATTTAAGATGATGACTAAGAGAGTGAGGACAGAGATTAAGAAATTTCTTTGCACAGATTGTTGGAGCATGGATTGCTTTGCCACAGGGAGCGGTTGAGACAGAGACTACTGCATCTTTTAAAGGAAAATGGATAAATATTTAAAGCGCAGGATGGTATAGGGCTGAGAGGGGAGTGAGGGGCAGTGGATTAGTATTGGATTGCTCTAGCAACGAGCCAGCACAGACACGATGGGCTGAATATTTCTGCGCTGTAAACTTCTATCGCCTTTGATTCGACAGTGGGTGAAGGCAACGGCCAGTTTGGTTTCTGATTTGGTCCCTGGCCTATGTTGATTTAATTGATCTCAGCCAGGATACGATTGGTCTCAGTGCCCCCGAGCTAGGGAAAGGCGGGGGTGGAAATCCGCTTCTGATCGCTATCCAGTTAGCCCTACTGCATGGATGTCAGGTGAAGTTATGATGGTAATCACAGTTGAATATCCTGCCGACAATCATCACTAAAAGATGGCCACTCGTGGAACTGTACCCCAACAAGTGTCAGCGAGGGTGAAATTTGTTCTCGACAGCAATACGAATCGACAGACGGATTTTCACCTTGCCTGATTTTCTTTCTCATTGATGTCCAGCGCTTTCAGGAGAGGGAAGAGAGTGGGCAGAAATTATATTCAGCACTCAAAAAGTTAGCAAGACAAGAACAATTTTTCATTTATAATCTTATTTTTCCTAGCCTGCAACAATATAATTGACAGACAGTTTGTGGTTTTATTACATGGTGGCTCATCCACAGTGATGGAGTTCTGTGGGTTTTGTTGACGACCAGTATTAATGCCTTGGCTGGAGGTGCTCATCATTTCCCACCTTGGGCCTGTGCATCTGTCTCGCTGCTCATGAAGCCAACTACTGTAGTACAAACTGATGGAATTCCACCTTGGCCTGTCAGCCAGCTTATCCAACACAAGGCAAGGGAGAACGGGCAAAGCATTTGCTGTACAAGCATTGCTTGCAAATATCTGTCTGTCCTCGCCCTCACCTCTCTCATTTAGGGTTGCCAACCCATCCGGATTTTAAAATTCTCATCCTTGTTTTCAAATCCCTCCATGGCCTCGCCCCTTCTCCCTATCTCTGTAACCTCCTCCAGCCCTACAACCCTCCGAGATCTCTGCGCTCCTCTAATTCTGGCCTCTTGTGCATCCCCGATTTTCAGCGCTCCACCACTGGCGGCCGTGCCTTCAGCTGCCGAGGCCCTAAACTATGGAATTCCCTCCCTAAACCTCTCCATCTCTCTCTCCTCCTTTAAGACGGTCCTTAAAACCTACCTCTCACCTGTCCTAATATCTCCTTACATGGTTCGGTGTGCAATGTTATCTGATAACGCTCCTGTGAAGCGTCTTGGGATGCTTTACTACGTTAAAGACGCTATGTAAATGCAAGTTGTTGTTGTTGGAATCTCCAGTAATTAAAGATTAATCTCCAGGACACTGCTGTGAGCAAAACAAGGGTGAAAAAATCATAGGGGCATTAAAACATTGTGCGTTTGTTTGTCATTTCCTTCAAACACTTTCGTTTATATATTAGAAAAATATTGAGTTGGGAAATTTGACCGGGTGGGGTGGTTGGAGGCGGGAGGTCATGTGATGCAACCTCCAGGAATATGTCCAACCAGAGTTGGCAACCCGACCCTCGTTGCCCCTTCCCCAGGGAGCTGCTGCTTCTAAACTTGACATGCACAAATGAGCGGTATTTTAGGGGTTGGGGATTTTGGAAGCTTACGGAATTAAACTCAGTTTGGAGCTCCACCTCTAGGGTCAGGTGCAAAGATGGCTAAACGTCAGTAAGAAGCAAAAGGTGATAATCTTATCGTGAGAGGTCTTGAATGAGTTAATCGGCTGACGGTTGCTCAGGCATATTTAATGAACCGTGGGGGATTTTCGAACGAGGACAAGCCACTGGCTGCAGCCTGCCGTTAAGAGTTGTAAATGAGGTAGGACTCTGATGGAAGGCACAGCGTTCCCATAAGGGGTGGGAGGGAAGCAGTCATTAGTTTCCATACAAGAGCTTTGGCATGCCACAGGAAAGAGGTTTGGGCTGATTACAGAGCAATCTGTCCATGGACACAGCTCACTGCAACCGGCAAAGGAAACCTCTGGGAGTGAAATGCAAAGCCTACTGTGCGCGAGAGGAACAGATTTAGGAGCAAGCAAGCGCCTCTAAATCATCAACACTCACTCCCTTCCCCATCCGTAACAGTGACTCCACAAATTGCAAAGGACGGCTGAAATTGCTGATTGCTTCTTGTTCGTTTTCCCCCAACCCCCTGCAGTTTTCTCCCCCTCCACTCCTGGAGGTGCTGACTCTTACTGGGGTGCAGTACCAACATAAGCCTGGCCTCTCTCTCCGAGTGCTCACTCCTCATGTGTCGGGCTAGATAATGGGTGTTGGCAGGTTTACTGGAGGAGCATCAGACCAACCCTATTGACAAGAATCTTGCTATTCATGGGAATATGACTTATGTAATAATACTGGGCAGCCTTCTAGTGGCGCTGTCCAGGGAGAGTATAAAGACTCGGGCATGGGCCCAGCTTGTGCAGGACATTCTTTAACAGGAACTAGTGAAGGACACACCTAGATCTCCATGTTGAAAAACAGTTGATTAAAGCTTTATTTAATACTCAGACCAAATGCAAAGTAGTTTTCTTAGGTCACCTATCAACCCTGTTTTTTATTCCTTCAAGGGACGTTGGTGTCGCTGGCAAAGCCACCGTTTATTGCCCATCCCTAATTGCCCTTGGTGGTGAGCCACCTCCTTGACAACTGAGGGGCCTGCTAGGCCATTTCAGAGGGCAGTTAAGAGTCAACAACAATGCTGTGGGTCTGGAGTCACATGTAGGCCAGACTGGGTAAGGACAGCAGGTTTCCTTCCCTAAAGGGACGTTAGTGAACCAGATGAGTTTTTACGACAATCCAGTAGTTTCATGATACAAGTTTTTTATTCCAGATTTATTGAATTAACTGAATTTAAATTCCCCAGCTGCTGTGGTGGGATTATGAACTCACGTCTCCGGATCATTAGTCCAGGACTTTGGATTACTAGTCCAGTAACATAACCACTATGCTACCATTCCCGGATCGTCACCCGGCATCCTCACACACATCCAGTTTCCAGCGAAGGGCAGTGGTCAGGGCTGATACTCCCCTGCCAAGCCCAGAGGCACTGAGGCCAAAGCACACCGCTGCCTGGGATGAGGTAAGTTACCTCAACACAGATGCTGATGGCCGTTTTTATCAAATGTAATCATTTTGACACTTTCGCATGTGACCCCAGAAACACACACAATATAGGCGGGTAACATTCACTGCCATTTTTAATTTCCAGTTTCTCCTACCTCCCGCCACCCCCCAGAATAAATGTTTGAAAATCCTTCACCTGAAAATATCACGATCCCTAAAGTGCAGGTATTCCTAAATTGAGCCGTGAAGTTTATATTCTACACACAGGCCTCTTGCTCGAGCTGAATCGTGTCAGTGCTATAAATATACTGTGGCCTCTCTCTCTCTCTCCCTATTTCCCCTTTCACAATGCCTATTCAAGGGACAAAGTGCTGCGGAGGGATCAGAGCAGAAATAATAAAAGAAATATGTTTTTAAATACAGTAAAGCAGGCAACTTAATTAACCGACACGCTGGACAGCTGAGATATCAGAAACGGCCTCCAGTAAAAGGCCTTTCAATAGGTACCAGTTCCATGTAACTCTTTCACACATACAGTCATCTGAATAACTTCACTCCTGATTTCAAGGTTACATTCACAGTTACTGTTTTTGTACTGTGGAATGGATTTTCAGAGAGGGATTCTGCAGATTTGAGGGGACGGAAAATCCTCATTATGGACAATACCAGGTCACAAGAAGGGTTAAAACAGATATTACTGGCCACTCACCTGATTGGGGGGGAAATAACATTAACACACAAGATTACAGCCTGTGAGTAAATACAGAAGTCCCACTCCAGGGACTTGAATACATAAATCTAAGCTGACATTCCAGTGTAGTGCTGAGGGAGTGCTGCATTGTTGGAGGTGCCGTCTTTCGGATGAGACTTTAAACTGAGGCCCCGCCTGCTCTCAAAGGTGGACATATATTTCAAAGAAGAGCGGGGGAGTTATCCCTGGTGTCCTGGCCAATATTTATCACGCAAATCAACATAACAAAAACAGATTATCTTATCACAGTGCTGTTTGTGGGAGCTTGCTGTGCGCAAATTCGCTGCCGCGTTTCCCACATTACAACAGTGACTACACTTCACTGGTTGTAAAGCGCTTTGAGACGTCCAGTGGTCGTGAAAGGTGCTATATAAATGCAAGTCTTTCTTTTGGTTTTATAAGACCAAAGGAAACTGCAAAGGGATATTGATAAGTTGGGGAATGGGCTAAAATGTGGTGGATGGAATGTAATGTCAATAAGTGTGAGATGCACCTCAGTACCAGCGCCTTCAGGAGAGATGGGGAACAAATCGGAAATAATTTTTTTTTATATGCATTGAGTTAGATTTCCACCTTTACCGCCTGGGTGTTGAGCATCGCATGGGCAGAGCATTGAGAGGAGGTTTGGATGGGGATGATTGCGTCTTGGTAACTTAGCTAAAGTTCTGTTGCCGATCTGCACTCCTCCCCACCAGATGTACCTCTCTGAGCTCCACCCAGGCGATGCTTTAATGCCCAGATGGAACAGACGAAAATCTAACCCATGATATCCAATCTCATTCAGTGCTGATACAGAGATAGGAAATTATACATTCAGGGGGCGAAATTCCCCTCATTTGCGCCTCCAGTGGGACAAAAGCAAATGGCTTTTCGCCCCCCGAGGCGATAACCGCGGGAGGTTAGTCGCGGCGCTACCGGGTATCGCCCCGATCTTCTGCACCCGGAGGTCATGACATCATATCTGGGCGCAGCGCCCTGGTAGCGCCCAAGACCCGCAGCAGCGCCAGGCAATGTTACCGACTGCTGCAGGGGTCGCAAAGAGTGAGGCCGGCCGCTCGCGGGGCGTCATTTAAAGGCGCGGTGGCTGGCCGACATGAAAAAAATCGGCGATTTAAAATCGGTCAGCCCGGCACGCCGCTCCAGCAGATGCCAAAATAAAATGCAGAGCTCGCAGCGGGGAGCCCTTCCCTTTAATTGAGGGAAGAGCCCCTGCAACGCGGCAGCACCACGCGTGGCCACGTGCGGCGCTGCTGAGCACATTGCCTCGGATCGGGACATTCCCCGCCTTTAGCGCACCAAGAGTCAAGCGGAATGCTTGATTTAGCACTCCACTTCCCTTTTGGAGCAAAAAATGGGAATTTCTCAAGTGTTTGAAATGTACCTGGCGCTAACTTTTCAAACATTTCAAACATTTTTGACTTAGTGCCCCAAATGGCCCTCTAGGGGAATTTCTCCCCCTCAGATTTTTATCTTGGGAGATTCGTTTTCAATCCTCACAATGATTTAAATCAAACCCACAGCTGCTCCGATCTGGGATTCAGTATGGGGTTAGTGCTGCTGCCTCCTGGCTCCAACACCGAGTAAACGTTGTGAACGATTTTGGCAAATCCGGTAACTTTACTCTGCCAGTTATGCAGGGCCCGTGTGTCGGCAAAGCACCAGACCACGCTTCAAGGACACCTTCAAAGCCTCCTTGAAAAAGTGTAACATCCCCACCGACACCTGGGAATCCCTGGCCCAAGACCGCACAAAGTGGAGGAGAAGCATCCGGGAAGGCGCCGAACACCTCGAGTCTCTTCGCCGGGAGCAAGCGCAGGCAGCGCAAGGAGCGCACGTCAACCCAAGCACCCCACCCACCCGCCCCTTTAACCACCGTCTGCCCCACCTGTGACAGAGAATGTAGGTCCTGCATTGGACTCATCAGTCACCTGCGAACTCATTTTTAATGTGGAAGCAAGTCATCCTCGGTCCCGAGAGACTGCCTAAGAAGAAGAAGGAGACCCAACACAAAGGGGCAGCTCTTAAGGGATGCAAAGTGTTGAGATTGTATAGTGTGACTGAGGGGTAACCCGATAGAGGTCTTTAAAATTATGAAAGGGTTTGTTAGGATAGACGTAGAGAAGATGTTTCAACTTGTGAGGGAGACCAGAACGAGGGACCATAAATATAAGATAATCACTAATAAATCCAATAGGGAATTCAGGAGAAACTTTTTTATTCAGAGAGTGGTTAGAATGTGGAACTCGCTACCACAAGGAGTGGTTGAGGCGAATAGCATAGATGCATTTAAGGGGAAGCTAGATAAGCACATCAGGGAGAAAGGAATAGAAGGATATGTTCACAGGTTTAGATGAAGAGGGGTGGGAGGAGGTTCGTGTGGAGCATAAACACCAGCATGGATCAGATGGGCCGAATGGCCTGTTTCTGTGCTGTAAGTACTCTGTCATTCTATGTCTATGTCTAAAACATTTCTTAATAAATTGTCAGACAAAGGAATTCCTCACCAATATCGCACTGTAAGATTGAGACCCAAATGCTGATTAAAACTGTCCAGGTCGGAATGGCTCAAACACACTTACAGACATTGAATGGGAATGTCTGGGCTGCTGTTTCATGGTGTTTGCTCCGAGCCTGGCTTTGTTTGGAGTGTTTCCCTGTCCCATGGGTAGAGATCAGTAATTAGTTTGATGTGTGAGCATGATGAATGTTTAAATGATCACGAGGATGCCAACACTCCCATCGGTCAAAGGCACGTCAATAACAGAGCTGAGTACAGCGCTGCAGGCGCCAGCCACTCTTCAATGCCTCTCCCCTTTCTTCCAGTGTGAGCGTGGGAGGCTATTCAACTCCAGGGGGCATCACAGCTGAGCCCAATCCTGTCCTCACCTCACAGCTGCGCACCTTCCATTCGGAGCTGCTGGATAGCAATCAGCAGCAAGAGCCCTGACTCACTTTGAAACATAGAAACATAGAAGATAGGAGCAGGAATAGGCCATTCGGCCCCTCGAGCCTGCTCCGCCATTCAATGCGATCATGGCTGATCATCCAAATTCAGTACCCAGTCCCTGCTTTCTCCCCATACCCCTTGATCCCTTTAGCATTAAGAAATATATCCAACTCCTTCTTGAATATATTTAATGAACTGGCCTCCACCGCCTTCTGTGGTAGAGAATTCCACAGGTTCACCACTCTCTGGGTGAAGAAATTCCTCCTCATTTCTGTCCTAAATGGCCTACCCTTTATCCTTAGACTGTGTCCCCTGGTTCTGGACTCCCCGACCATCGGGAACATCCTTCCTGCATCTAGTCTGTCCAGTCCTGTCAGAATTTTATAAGTTTCAATGAGATCACCTCTCATTCTTCTAAACTCCAGCGAGTACAAGCCCAATCGACCCAATCTCTCCTCATACGTCATTCCTGCCATCCCAGGTATCAGCCTGGTGAATCTTCGCTGAACTCCTTCCATGGCAAGAACATCCTTCCTCAGATAAGGCGACCAAAACTGCACACAATACTCAAGATGTGGCCTCACCAAGGCCCTGTACAACTGCAGCAAGACATCCTTGTTCCTGTACTCAAACCCTCTCGCTACGAAGGCCAACATACCATTTGCCTTCTTAATCGCCTGCTGCACCTGCATGCTTACCTTCAGCGACTGGTGCACAAGGACACCCAGGTCTCGTTGCACTTCCCCTTCTCCCAATCTATTGCCATTTAGATAATAATCTGCCTTCCTGTTTTTGCCACCAAAGTGGATAACCTCACATTTATCCACGTTATATTGCATCTGCCATGTTTTTGCCCAATCACCCAACATGTCCAAATCATCCTGGAGTTTCTCGACATCCTCCTCACAGCACACATGCCCACCCAGCTTTGTGTCGTCTGCAAATTTGGAGATATTATATCTAGTTCCCTTGTCTAGATCATTTATATATATTGTGAATAGCTGGGGTCCAAGGACCGATCCCTGCGGTACCCCACTAGTCACTGCCTGCCACTCGGAAAAAGACCCGTTTATTCCAACTCTTTGCTTTCTGTCTGCCAACCAGTTCTCTATCCAAGTCAATACCTTGCCCCCAATCCCATGTGCCTTAACTTTACACGCTAATCTCTTATGCGGGACCTTATCGAAGGCCTTCTGAAAGTCCAGATACACCACATCCATCTATTTTACCAGTTACATCCTCAAAAAATTCCAGTAGATTAGTCAAGCACGATTGACCTTTTGTAAATCCATGTTGACTTTGTCCGATCCTGTCACTGTTTTCCAAGTGCTCTGCTATTACATCTTTTATAATGGACTCTAGCATTTTCCCCACTACCGATGTCAGACTTATCGGTCTGTAATTCCCCGTTTTCTCTCTACCACCTTTTTTGAATAGTGGGGTAACATTAGCTACCCTCCAATCCATGGGTACTGTTCCAGATTCCATCGAATGTTGGAAGATGATCAGCAATGCATCTACTATTTCTAGGGCCACTTCCTTAAGTACCCTAGGATGTAGATTATCAGGCCCTGGGGATTTATCGGCCTTCAATCCCATCAATTTCCCTAATACCATTTCCCTACAAATACTGATTTCTTTCAGTTCCTTCCTTTCATCAGACCCTATGTTCCCTGGCATCTCTGGGAGGTTATTTGTGTCCTCTTGTACTTTTCCTGACTCCAGGATCATCAAGGAAAATGATAGAAGTAGAGTTTCCGCTTTGGGCGCAATCGGGAAATTGCTCCCAAAATGCGCTTGAAATTACGTTGGTTTGGTTATGTTAGATCCGTGGTTCAGTGGATAAATAATTACACGGATGCTGTACATAAACAAATAACAGGTCTTTACTGGAGGAGGGTAATCTCTAGACTGGGGTACAGAGGCATGCGCACAGCTTATATACCGGTGTGGTCACTGCTGGTACTACAGTATACAGGAGCTGTAAAAAGTAGTTCTGACTTAAAGCACATACACTACAATTCCTCCCTTTTTAGATTAATAATACCCCCTTAATATTCAAATAACAATTACATTTTTACATGTACATTCAATAACAAAAGTCCATTTATAGATTCAGTCTTTGGGGCGGCTTCCTGACCCTTTCGGGATAGCGCCTTTCCGGAGGTTCTTGTTCTTGGTGCAGAGGCGATTCTGACCCCCTTTCATCGGGTCGTTCATCGGGTTCCACTGCTACTGGGTCTGAAGTAGATACTACTGGTATGTCGGGTTCATCCCCAGGTACTCGAGACATGGGGTTGACGCATTCCTGTGATGCTAAGATCTGATCGACGTGGCGTCTCACAATGTTCTCCTCGACATCCACTGTGTACATTAATGGCCCCTGCCTTGTACATATCGTTCCGGGTTGCCACTTCTCTGTTCGATAGTCCCGGGCCAAGACTGGTTGCCCTACATTGAAGCTCCTTGTCAGCTTCTCGTTGATGTGCTGGAATTGTTTGTCCTCAACATTTCTTCGCACATTTGGTCTGAGCAAGTCCAGACGAGATCTCAACCTTCGGTTAAAGAACATCATGGCCGGGGTCTGGTTGGTAACTGCATGTGTCACGTTTCGGTAGGCTAATAAGAAATTGCCCATCTTATGCTGTAGTGGAATTTCCTCGTCGCACATGGCCTTTATCGCCTTCTTAAAGGTTTGTACGAACCTCTCAGCCAATCCATTGGTGGCTGGATGATACGGGGCGGATGTGTAATGCCTTACCCCATTCCTTTTCATGAATTTTTGGAACTCGTCGGACACAAACTGTGGTCCATTATCAGAGCAGATCTGCTCTGGCAACCCGTTTCTGGCAAATATGGTCCGTAGGACTGCAATCGTTTTCTCTGTAGTGGTTGAAGACATCTTTATCATCTCAGGCCACTTTGAATGAGCATCCACTGCTATTAAGAACATTGAGTCCATGAATGGACCAGCAAAATCAATGTGCACCCGTTGCCATGGAGAGGAGGGCCACTCCCATGGGTGTAGAGGGGCATGTGGTGGTGCATTTTGGACCTTCTGGCATCCTAAGCAGCTCTTAGTTAGGTCTTCGATTTGTTGATCGATTCCCGGCCACCACACATAAGCCCTAGCTAGGCTTTTCATTTTCACTCCCCCCAGATGACCTTCATGTAGCTCATTTAGCACTCTCTCCCTTAACTTGGGTGGAATCACCACTCTGGATCCACACATCACTGTCCCCTGGCATACTGACAGCTGTTCTCTTCTGGATGAGAATGCTGGCAACAGTGAGTCGCCATGTGCTGGCCATCCCCTCACCGTCAATTCATATACCCGTGACAGCGTCGGATCATTGCGGGTCTCCTTCTCTATATCCGCGTTTGTTACTGGCAATCGTTCAATTATCGACGAATAAAATATCTCGATAGGGTCCACAGCTGGTGCTTCCTCCACAGTAGGCAGTGGCAGGCGCGATAGCCCATCAGCGTTCCCATGCTGTCTCGTGCCTTTATATTCTATTTCATATTGATTCGCCCCTAGAAACAGGGACCATCTTTGTAACCGCTGTGCAGTCATTACTGGCACGCCCTTCTTAGGATTAAAGATGGAGACAAGTGGTTGGTGGTCAGTCAGCAAGGTGAACTTCTGTCCATGCAGATAGTGGTTGAATTTTTTTACTCCCCATACTAGGCTGAGGGCCTCCCTGTCAATCTGGGCGTAGTTGTGCTCGGCTGAGGTTAGTGACCGAGATGCAAAGGCTACTGGCCTCTCCAACCCGTCTGGGAATTTGTGCGACAGCACCGCTCCAATGCCGTAGGGTGATGCATCACATGCCAAACAAATTGGTAGTGCTGGGTTGAAATGGGCCAACACCTCTTTTGATGTGACCAATTCTTTACACTTCTGGAAAGCTCATCTATGTTCGTCATCCCACTTCCATGGTACCCCTGTTTGCAGTAGGGTGTTCAGCGGGTGTAATACCGTAGACAAATTTGGTAAGAACTTGTGGTAATAGTTTACCAGCCCGAGGAACGACCTCAGTTGTGACACATTTTCCAGTGCTGGAGCCTTGACTACTGCCTCTATCTTGTCAGGGGACTTATGTAACCCCTCTTCATCGATGACGTGGCCACAATACGAGATCTGTTTCTGGAAAAACTCGCACTTGTGGCGATTAGCTCGTAGCCCATATTCCTTTAATCTGGCGAGCACCTTCTCCAAGTTAGCAAGGTGATCACCGTCATTTTCGCCCGTGACCAAGATGTCATCCAAATAACACTGGGTCCCTGGAATCCCTTGCAGGACCTGATCCATCGCCCTTTGCCAGATAGCCGGAGCCGAGGCTACTCCAAACACCAGCCGGTTGTATTGATAGAGACCTTTATGGGTGTTGATCGTAAGGTAATGTTTCGAAGCTTCTTCTACCTCCATTTGCAAGTACGCCTGGGCTAGATCAATTTTGGTGAAACGTTTACCACCAGATAGCGAGGCGAAAATATCCTCAATTCGTGGAAGTGGATATTGTACAGTGTGAAGGACTGGGTTCACTGTCACCTTAAAATCCCCACAGATGTGGACCTTCTTTGGTTCCCCAGGCGTATTACTCAACGACCTCTTCATTACAGGAACGATGGGTGTAGCCCACTCGCTCCAGTCCACTTTGGACAGTACTCCTGAACGTTCCAACCCTTCCAGCTCTGCATCAACAGCTGGTCTGATCGCATAAGGCACTGGTCTGGCCTTCAGAAACTTTGGGCTTGCATTATCCTCTATTTTAATTGTTGCTGTTATTCCTTTTAGTGTTCCTAGTCCCTCCTGGAACACTTCTTTTGCATCAGTTAGCATTTTTGACAGTCGTCCAGGTGTGACGTCGTCATCCTTTTTGGCCTCCACCTTCAGTTGCCTGTATGGAATGCCAATCTAAATGTATCTTCCGGATCCATTCACGTCCTAGCAGTGGCGGTCCTCCATTTGGCAATACATATATATCCATTTTAGGTATTTCCTGACCTTTATATGTCACTTTCACCCTTATTTTTCCTTTGGGGTAGACTTTTTGCCCCGTATACGTCTTCAAGACAATCTCTGTAGCTTTCAAGGGTATGTGTGAAAATAGCCGCTTGTAGTCTCTTTGATTTATGACTGTTAGAGCTGACCCTGTGTCCAATTCCATTTCCACTTGGACTCCGTCTATCTTGAGTGTAACCCAGATAGTCTGGTGATCCTCCATTTCGGTTACATTATGTAGTTTCAGACAACCCAGCTCCTTGCTTCCGGAGTCTGTGTCACTTTTCTGTTCGTCTGAACCACTGTCCATCGCCTGGTGTACCTTTTTGTACTTCTCCTGTGGAGATTTCTTACTGTTGGTTTTCTTCCCAGACCTGCAGACTCTTGCTATGTGTCCTGTTTTCCCACACTGTCTGCACACTTGGTCCTTGAACCAACAATCTTTCTGGTCATGTGTTGTTCTGCCGCAGCGATAGCACTTCCCTGTTCCATAGGTCATTTCGTTGGTGCCATATTCTTGCGGTCTCCGTTGTATCTCTGCAGCGCCCCTTGCGGCTGCTTCGTGTGATACTGCCATACTGAAAGCTTTGTCCAGCGTAAGGTCCTTTTCTGATAGAAGCCATTTCTGGGTTCCTTCACTTTGTAGCCCACACACAAACTTGTCCCTTAACGTGTCTGCTAGTCCCGCTCCAAACTGGCAGTATTTCGATAGCTTGCGCAGTTCCATTAGGTACTCAGCATTGCTTTCGTCTTTGTGTTGGTTCCTTTTATGGAACTTAAATCGTTCTGCTATCAGCAGCGGTGTGGGGTTTAAGTGGTCCTGTAGGATTTCTACTATGCTTTCAAAATTCTTGTTTACCGGTTTCTCTGGGGTTATTAGATTTCGCAGTAACCCATAAGTTTTTGCACCCATGGAATTTAACAGAACCAGTGCTTTATTAGCATCTGGCACTTCATTCGCCCGGCAGTACACCTCAATACGTTCCACATATGTCGCCCAATCTTCGACTTCATTGTCGAACGTAGAGATACTGCCACTCTTCAGCATCCTTGGTTGTGCGTTAACTATCACCAATGGCGCCTCCCGCGCTTCCCCTTCTTCTCCGCTGGCACAAAATGGCGTCTCCCGCGCTTTCCTTCCTTCCCGCGCTCGCCCGTCTTCTCCGCTGCGGCTTCGCAAAATGGCGCCTCCCGCGCTCTCCGCGGCTGAATGGCGTCTCCTGTGCTCTCCCTGCCTCTCCGCGGCTCAATGGCGTCTCCCCTTGCTTCGCCCCACGGACCCTGATCAGCCCGTGATCCCTGGCTGTGCTCTGCGCGTTCTTCTCTTGATATTTGTCGACGCCGCTCAGTCTAGAACCCGGCTGTTTCTTACCCTCTCTCTCTCCGGTTTGCAGTATTTTTCCTCAACGCTGCTCGGTGATCAACCCCCGGCTGCGCCCTGCTCTCTTCATCCTCTTTCTTACCCCGTCGACGCTGCCCGGCTCTCTCTCTCTGCCGTCGGTCGGCTCCAGCCGCCGCTGCTCGGGAAGGGTCTGCTCTGGACCTGTCATCGGTCTCTTACTGCTCGTTGTGGCTGGGGAACCAAGCCCGGCTCTCCACAGCCTCCCCAGCGAAGTTGGATCTCTGCCTGACTGCTGGGTGGTTGCTCGCGGTCGACGCCCGTGTTCCTGGACTCGACTATTTTTTATTTTTTATGTTGCAGGTAGATTCGCATCAACACTCGTCGCCACTGTTAGATCCGTGGTTCAGTGGATAAATAATTACACGGATGCTGTACATAAACAAATAACAGGTCTTTACTGGAGGAGGGTAATCTCTAGACTGGGGTACAGAGGCATGCGCACAGCTTATATACCGGTGTGGGCACTGCTGGTACTACAGTATACAGGAGCTGTAAAAAGTAGTTCTGACTTAAAGCACATACACTACAGGTTACAGTTCAAGTTTCCGATAAATTTAATTTGCATAGTGATAAATGTAAAATCTTCAATGAACCAGCGCAATCAGGCACCGTAATAGAATGTAA